>NC_143557.1:107837500-109145000 GCF_054136105.1 Typopeltis vanoorti
AGCCCAACAGGCTTACTTCACTGTAAAGATTTCCATATTCTTTACTGCTCTCAAACAGTTCCAACCGGAAGGAGACGCCACCACGATATAGAAAACATCAAGGAGCAGATCCGGATCCTTAATAAAGAGCAGCCACTAGTGGTACTGAAGTTCGTAATGGACAAGCGTGAATCAAACTGGCCGGGTTTTATAAAGAAGTACACTCAAACTAATGATCAGAATGAATGGGAAGAGGAGGAAGAGGTAACACGAGGAGAATTCATTATTGTTCTGCCATCAAAATTCCCTCGACAAAACAACTCACAGGGGGAGCATTCAAACAAAAGACGCAGAACTACTGAAGACGAGATGGATGAAGACTCACCAACACCGGATGCCCCTAGGAACACCGATAAGGTACCCCCAGTTATACTAAGGGACAACGATAAATGGAGCATTGTCTCATCAGCCTTTAAGGAACATGATATCTCATATTCCTGGGCTAAAAACTTAGAGGAAGGAATCAAAATCCATCCAGCGTCAGTAACTGACTATAGACAAATGACAAAACTAATGGACAACAAAAGTCTTCTTTACCATAAATACCCAGTGAAAAGAATCTGAAGGTGGTACTTCTTGGCGTCACCGAAGGTGTTACCCATGAAGAAATCAGTGCTGAACTTATGAGTCGGGCCTGACCCCAGTCAAAGTGAGCAGGATGCTCATGTGAGATAAACGCCGAATGCCAGTGGTACTGGTAGAAATTGACAAGACGGAGAAAAAGATATACCATCTGTGGTCTCAGAATTTCTACTGAGCCACTAAGGAAAACGTCGTCAGCTGGGCAGTGCCATAGGTGACAAAGGTTTGGCCATGCCCAAAAACTATGCAAAGCCAACTTCAGGTGTCTAAAAATGCGGTGAGGGCCACCAGACTATCACATGCACCAAACCGAGATCCACGGCAGCTAAATTATGATCCAACTGCAGAGAACCTCACCCTGCCAACTACAAGGGGGGCATGGCACACCCAAAGAACCGCGGACGATCAAAAGCTGCCCTTCCACCACCCCGCAGCGACACTCAAGGCAACCGCGCAGGTCGCCCACCGCCCGGTTCTAATAATCCACAATTCGACGACTCATGAAAGAAATCAAACTGCAGCAGTGACCAAAACATATGCAGAGGCTACAGATACAAAGCTATTCCATCCCATGAACAAATAAGATCTGATCTAACGTAAGTATTAACTGTCTCACTAACTACCATATTACAGGAATTCAGTACGACAAATCCTTCGCCATCCTCCACGAAAAATTCCTGCAAGGTACCCATTCAATTCTGACAGTCATCAATCATAAATAAAAGAAAATATAAGCCAAACTCCTTCATCATCACTGCGTGGAACGCAAATGGTCTTAGCAACAATATCCTGGAACTGCAAGAGAGTTCACTCACACATACAATCCTGATATAGTCTTAGTAAATGAAACACATCTCAGGCCAGCTAATAGTCCTAAATTACTGGGTTTCGTGATGTATAAAACAAACTGACTCGCCCCCGGTGTTGGAGGCACAGCCATATATACCAAAAAATTATTTAAGCCATAATGTCCTGACCAGTCCACAAACCAGGAATCTTGAGATAACAGGTATCGAAGTTCATTCTAGCAATACCCGCAGCATCAAAATCTACGCCGCATCCAACCCACCTAACATCCCACTGTTGGCATCTGATTTGGATTCCATTCTCGGCTCTACTGACTCCAATATTATGGCTGGAGACTTCAACGCCAAACCCACAGCTTGGTTCAGCTCCACAATCAACAATAAAGGCCGTACACTAAACAATTATTCAACCCAAAACTCAATAGTTATAGCCGGACCTACAGAGAACAACCATCACAGCCCAGTTGGAAGCTTAAACGTATTTGACACAGTCATTCTCAGAAACATTAGATAATAGTATCAGCTTTATACACTAAATGAACTGCCTTCCAATCACAACCCCATCCTGCTTAAACTAGGAACGACTGAGCGACTCGCTCCTCCGCACTCTTTTATACCTTGTGAGAAACTACCTAGAAATCTTCCAGAGCACATCGGCCCACCCACTGTTATTCACAATAAAGAGGAGATAGACTTTGCTGTAAACAAACTAACCAATCAAATCAAAAAAGCAATAAATTGTTACCCAAACTACAGTCTTTCACCTGATCAGGCGGATCCCGAGGAAATCATGGACCTAAAAAGAGCAAAAAACAAAGCTCAAAAAAGATTCCTCAACACAAGAGTGCCACAAGGTAAAATAATACTGAACAGATTAAATTGGCAAGTCATTGGAGCGCTTGAAAATCACCGAACCCATGATTGGGAAATCAAATTGACTAATATAAAACCGGAGTATAACTCCATCTGGAAATTCTTGAGATCTCTTCACACTAAAGGGCAACTTATACCCCAATACAGACTAAGAAGGGAATAGCCCACACAGACAAAGAAAAAGCTGAAGTTCTAATAAACAACTGAAACACAATGTAACCCCTCTTATGAAAATTTAAACATCAACCTTATCTACAAAATTCACCACCGTATCAAGCAAGCCTTGAGACAACAAAAGGATAATTCAGAACTTATCACACCTACTTCTCCAGCAGAAATAACAAGTATTATAGTCCATCTGATCAACAACAAGGCTCCAGGGCCAGAAGGCATCACCAACAGAATAATCGAATTACTACCCAGAAAAGCCATAATTCATTTAGTCAACATAATCAACGCTAAACTCAGATTTCAGCACTTTCCCATAATCTGGAAGATTGTCGACATCATCCCTATCAAAAAGATTTGAAAGAACCCCTAACTCGCAGAGAGCTACAGACCTATCGGCCTTCTAGCCTGTCTTCGTAAGATCGCTGAAAAAGTTATACTCACAAGGCTACAATCTCTAATGAACAAGTTAGGAATCATTCCAAATGAGCAATTTGCATTCCATAAATTGCTCATTTACTGTGAGCAATTTACGGAAAAACATAATAAAGACCATAATACTGTACAATAGATACATTGACTGGTTGATTAAATCACAAAAGGCTACAGTTGGAACCTCCATACATCTGTAGTCTTCCTAGATGTTGCAAAGGCTTTTGACAAGGTGTAGCATCAGGGTCTGCTATATAAACGCATAAAATTCAAAGTACCAATTATGCTAATAAAAATAATAAGATGCATACCTCAAAGACAGATTTATGCAAGTCAAAATAAAGGAAATGCCATCAACTAGACGGAAAATCCTGGATCGTGTGCCTCAGGGCTCTCCCCTTCCATCTCCCTTTTATTTAGCAGCAAAGTGGGAATGTTTTTCCAAAGGGATTAGTAACTTATTATGTTTTTGCATTCTGTTCTTTCTTCTATTGTTGGTACTCATAAAAGGTCATCGGCTTTATGATCACACTTAGAGAGTCTTCGAAGTAAGTTAAAAAATAAAATGCACCTCTTGTTTGAAAGCAAATTTCTTTTTTCCATGAAACAGACAAAGGCTTGAAAATGTACAATATACTTTCTCATCTCCAGATAAATGTATTCACCTGGCCGGTTTCTTGTGTTGAAGGACTAAAAACCTAAATTTCCAGGATAAACCCTGCACCGCGGTACGAGACCGGTTAACACACCATTTAATTGAAAAACGCCTGATAAAAGTTCCTCTCATCAGAGACGATATATCAACCCGGGTCTTTACAATCAAAGGGTTCGTCCATACCTATAGAGTACGGAGGCTCGTTGCCTTTAACTATCGGGACATAATTCAAAAGAATAACGCAAGCTGTCGATTGTAAATATTTTGACAAAACTGAATATCGTGGATCTTGTTTTTGTTGGGTAGAGTTGATAGAGGCGTCATCCTTCAAGAGAAAGCATGTGGCTTCGAATCCGCTGGCGAGACAAAGGTTGTCTTTTTTTTATGTTGAGCTCATAGACGAGAGGTTGGTTGATCAACGTATAGTACATTAGTACCGTGTATGGGTTGCGGGTTGGGAAAGAAGGTACCTTTCACATTTGGTATGATTGATTGTTTAATTGTATTCTTTCGGGAACACAACAAGGGGAAGACTGTTCCATACTACAGCAGTTGCAGGAATGAAGGAGGAGGAGGAGAAGAAGAAACTTGTTCTGTGGGTTTCAAGGTGCACTATGAAGGGAAGTTGAGCAGCATCTGCACGTGTTCCAACGAGTTTAGTACTAAGTTGTGGAATTATTGATAATATTTCAGATGAATATTTTCCATGGAAATATTTGTAGAATACACATAGTGCGGAGATCGATCGTCTGTGCGAAAGTGGGGGCGGGGTGGGAGTGAGTTGGTAAGAGATGGGTCATTAAAAAGTCTGATTGCTCTCGTCTGTATTGAGCATTTTGAGGGAGCTTTTGGCGGCCCCCATCCCATATGTGGGAGTAGTATTCAATAGCAGGGCGGATTTGTGATTTGTATAATGTTATCAGATTCAGAGGTGAAGTAACGTTTTAAACGAAAGAGAAATACTAGTTTTTTTGAAGCTCCGGATGCATTTTATGTGATACGTTTATGCCAGGAGAGGTTTGAAGCCAGGGTAATTCCAAGAAGAAATGTCTGTAAATTTGGGGCGTTGTCAAAAATAATATTGGGAGGAAAAGGTTCTTTTTTTTTTTGAGAAATAACATAATACTGGGTTTATTAACATGTCGGTGAATGTCTTTATTAGATGTGAGATGAATTTTATCGTCCGATGCGAGACGAACACTTTTCTTATTGGAGACCTGAAATAGCTTGAACATTTTTTGTTTGGTGTCTATCGATTTTTTTAACAATAGCTCAAAACCTCTACTATTTTAGGATATGCCTACAAATAAACACACACACACACACACACACACACACACACACACACACACACACACACACACACACACACACACACACACACACACACACACACACACACACACACACACACACACACACAAAGCTTACTAAAATGATCTATTTTAATTTCTACAGTCAGTGAAATTTTAAATTTTGTTAATTTCAACAAAGTTTAGCAATTACATAAAATTCCCATCGTGCAATCCAGAATTCAACTAACTGTTAAAATGTGTAACGCACCCGATGTTATAATCTGTGCTATTCAAACATTAAAAATGCTGAGTTTATTATCCAATGAATTAATTAATAGATGAATATTAATCCGATTAATTACATTCTTTATATACATAACAGAGAATCTATAGTACGGCTAGTACTATAGATTCTCTGTTATTGCACGTGTGGGCAAGAGATTAGGAGAAAGAAAATATCCACTGACATATTTGTCGGAGTGAAAATTTTTCTAAAGAAAAGAGAGAAGCAGATTGAATGAAAGAAGAAGAAGAAAGGTAATTCGGCAAGTTTGGAGATGGACAATAAATGAATGCTGATCTGCACCTACTTGTGTTGTTAGAGTCTTTTCTATTTTAGCAAAACACTGTCCATGAAAATACCTACTAAGGAGATATTGATTAGACACCAAACATTATTTAACAAGCAAAAGATTCAAAAGTTGAGATGCGTTTATGAGCAAGAGGTAAAAGTCAGGTCAGTAAGAGAAAGCTGATCATTGTTGACAATCTGCGCATTAGGAATATTAAGGGGAATTAGAGGGAGATGTCATTTGCGAAATAAGATTGTAACTTGTTTTTGTGGCCCTTGAAGTTTATGCCCCACAGAAGGTTTGGATTGTTATAAATTATGTCTGAAATAATAAACACTATCGGACCATTCACTTCTATTTTCTATGTCTGATTGAGTAATCTTGAGATCAAAATCTCAAAAAGTGTGATATGATAATAACGGTTTATCCTATAATAATGGTTTGATAAGATAATAATGATAAATGATTCTGAGACCGGGTGAAACATATCAGGGTGTCCACAGCAATAGCAAAAAATAACTCTTTTTGAACGAAGAATCATAAACTAAAGTGTTTTTTTTTTCTCTCTCTTTTTCAGAACAATTTTGAGAAGAACCTGTTATTCAAAGTGGTGGAAGACATATTATCCCCGTTATTACCTACTTAATCATAGCTGATAATGTTTTAGTGAGTTACTAAGCGTACCTCAACTTGACATAACAAAACGATCTCAGACATAAATCGGCATTTTAAAATTATATTCCTGTTTTAATCATTGACCAACGAGCGAGAAAAAGTATGCGATTTCACACTCATATATTCAACAACTTTTATTTGTTTATTATTACGAAAAAAATTAAAATAAAATTATAATTTATTGTAAAGTTTAATAATTTATTAAATAGTTTTGAAAAGATTTCCTTTATAAAAGAAATTTATAGTAAATTAATAAGATAACAATATACCATTTTTCTGCTTCTATACTGATATATGACTTGTAAATTGAATCGTCATTTAATTCGTTAGAGGAGGAGATGGGATAAGAAATAAGAAATATTTAGGATTTCCAGGGTAACAAATGGCAATGCTAGCCAATGAAGTTTTAACTGAGGCTCGGCTATTGCCGTTACCCAGCCATGACTAGAGCTTTTTAGCCCAATAACACTCCATCCATACAGATTTTATTCATTCAGATGACGGGATAAAGAGTCAAGGACTCAGTCCATCGCCCAGTTCTTATAAGAACTATAAGATTTAATTCGTTAGATTCTGAGAATCAACTTTAATTTTGCTGTTTTATTTTATTATTTGCTATTTTGCTTCATCGTCGGTGTAACGTGAGTTGTAGATTTTTTATCCTAAAAAAATATAAAATAAGTAATTTCTAAGTCATTAGATTTAAAATTAATATTTTTCTAATAACTTCTTTAACAGTAATACAGAAATTTGATCCTTATTATAGAATTTACGACTACATTACTAAATTGAAATGGGTGATAACAAAAGGCAAAGCTATGAATTCCAACAAGTGCTAGTACTGTTCAAAATATTTTATGAATTCTTCTAAGCCAGATTCACAACCGATTATCATATTCTTAATATTAAATATCAACAGCAACCTTAGACATTCACAACAAAGAGGAGTTCCAGACTATATGTAAGAGGGAGGTTTGCTAAAAAAAATTCTTGGACGACTAAATGTTCCGTTCCACTCCTTCTTTGATGCTGAGTTTAAACCCTAGTTTCTGGGAGGAGGAACCTTCTTTCCTTCTCCGGAGATCAACAGTCTCGCGAATTACTTGATAAAAAAAGGCTCAGAAAAAATTTTTACTTGTTTGTGGTGTAGAATGAAACCTAAAATAAAAAAAAAAAATTAAGAAAGAAAACTTGAAGGTGGTAGTACGAGAGTTAAGTAAACTTCCGTATTCGCGTACGAAGTCACCAACTACGTTAAAGTTAGCTGTGTGTTCTGAAAAGCTAAAGACAAACTGCTTTTCAACTAGATGATCAGACAACAAACATTATTAATACTGTTGGCTGTCTGCTTGTCTAGATAAAAACCACCCAATATAACACTGAGGACCTATCACCTAAAATCACTGGAGTGGAGGTGTAAACCACACACGAAGGTCCTTGAAATACACCTAACAGAAGACACAAAAACACTAGCAGTGCTACTAGGAAGAGACCTCAATTCCAGTACAAATAACGGAAAGCAGAATAATAAATTCAAATGATGGAACCCCTCCCCCCCCCAACAACTTTGCTAACACCAGGAAAATCTGATTCTAGGGCCTCCAGGACACACGAGACACAACGCTAAATGACTTTTCAATATCCTTGACATAGCGATACTCCAACATATCGTACAAAATACCAAATAATTGTGATGGATGACCTCCATTCTGACCACAACCCCCAGTTTCACTGTGACGGGATTCAGAACATGAAATGAAATGATTGATGTATGTATGTATGCAGTATGTATGATAAATAAATCTTGAATATCATTTGGGAACACATGCTAAAACTAAGAAAACGATGTTAATTATAAATTTTTCTCAAAATATAGAAAATAACCCAGAAGGGGAAAAAACCGACGAGTCGGTTTCGAGCTAGAAAAGAAAATTACAACTCCATTAGCAGCTGTCACCGCTGCCATGCCGTAAACTGATGATTCCTCGACGAGATTAAAAAACTCGTCAGTGAAAAGACCCAGGCACTATTACCGTAAAATGGAACACTCACCAGTGACACGAATGGAATTCTAAATGCGCTTAAAATGATAAGAATCTGCAGTCGGAGATGATACTTCAATCCTTAAACACAAGGGCTATAGACGCTGGGAAATAATCAAAGCTCTGATTATTTACCATACCTGAAACTTTTTCAACCATTCCGAGGTGAAAGTGGTCGAGTTGACAGTGAGGCAGACAAAGAAGAAGCATTTGTAGACAGCTTAGAGAAGGGGAGTAGTCCTAACTACATTTACCGAGATCTGGACTTTATCAATAAAGTACACAGCCAAGCACATGGTAAGCTAAAATTCAAAAACTACCAAAATACCGTCCAGCTGACATCCCCACGCTGAGGAACGCTAGATCATCACTAGACATAAAAAAAAAGGAAAGCACCAGGTCCAGATGAGATCGCAAACAAAATCATCAAATGCCTGCCACACAAAGCCATAATGCAAATTGTTGCTATTATTACAACAATATTTAGATTTCAATACTTCTCAGCACGGTAAAAAGTAGCTGATGTAATCTTAATCTCGAAACAAGGAGAAAAAGTAGAAGAATCCCCAGAAACTATCAGCACAAGTTTTTGTGAAAAAAACATCCAACTTCTAATCCCTTCGTATAACACGCGAACTCATCTTCAGTTGAAATGTCCTGATAAACATTCTTCGCGTCCTAGGTAGAATTCGAACCTAAACTCTTTCCAAACAAAGGACGTCGCCGAAACCAAGTGAGTGACAGATGGCTCATTATCGATCATTTTAATGTCTCTGTCATTAAAAAACAATCCACGTGAAAAGCATTATATAATGAGAACGTATAAAAAGTTTCTTAATCCAAGAAAACTTTTAGTTCGGAAAACAATAAAATTATCATGTGATTGTGCTGATTGGAAGCAAAAACCTCTTCGACCCAACACAGCTATCGTTTAATAAACGAATGTCTTTTTTTCAATAAACCTTATTTGCAAATGACAACTTATGATGGAGTTATGATAGAGACTCAATATTTTTATATTAATAAAATATTATTAATATTTTACTAAAATAAAGATGCATAATTTACAACTATCAACGAAACACTTTTTGTCTAACTCCTTGGCATTATTGTAAACCAATCGAAAAACACTCTCTTGAGAATTCAGTATCTTCTTAATTTCATGTATTCCCAATTCATTTGAAACTGCTAACCGTCCACACACGTACATATTTAATCAGCTACCAAAATATTAGATAATGCCTCGTGCTAAACCGTATGGCCTTGCAGTTTTTTATGCAGTGTGCTGGGTGTGTCTAATATCGGATAAATTTATGATCTAGTTTTGTCCTATATGCTGCATTTTGAACGTAATTTATAAGGTAATTAAAAAGACCGCTGTCATAACAGGAAACGATGCATCGCCAAAACGAACTATCATTACAGACAGAGCTAGCGTTATTTACGTTGAATGAAGAAATAAATGTGTACCATGGCTGAAATGGCACACATTTATTTCTGAGAATGGATGTTAGAGTTCCATATAACATCAACTTTTTCTAGCTTATATAAAATTATATGCATTATATTAAAGTATTAACTACACAAATTGTAAAAGGGAAACTTAAAGATGATCTCGTGGTTGTTAAGATCAGCTTTATAATATTCTCATGTAGTTTTAAATAATACATAAGATGTATTATCTGAATGTCAGGTTTGCGACTTTGATGTGTGCCAAAGTCGTAATGCCAAGAAGTGTATGCAGTACACTTTGGTGTATCCTGCATACACTTCTGGAGAGTGAGTATCAGGAATTGATGATAACAAATGTGAATTATATAATACTTTGATAATCGGAAGTAGAGCCATCACAGGTCAGTTAGCGCAAACGAGCCATTTGATTGGAAATACCCAGGTTCGAATTCCATTTATGAAATGAGGTGTGGAACCTTTATCTCATGTTTTCAATGAAATGGTAAGTTAACCGGTCACATACGAAGTTGGAGGGTTTTTCGTCTCTCAAAACAGGCAAATCGACCAGAAGAATGCACGCAATATGCAGACAGGACAATTCAGGACTATGGAGTGACCAACCTATTCTGTCATATTTGGTTTTGAATATCTGTACGTGAAGTGTAGGACAACGAGTAGTCGTAAATCAACAAGAAATTGGAAATGGAATTAAAATTTCACGTATTCTCATTCATTTCAAACTGCTAACCACCCACCCACACACATATATATATATATTTAACCTGGTTTTACTCCATAACCAGGCAACATCAGGTTTAAAGCAATTTTATACCTGGTTTTACTACATTTCCCAAGTAAGCATACCGACAAACAAGTCAAGTTTGCGCCTGTAAGTGATGCAAGTCTAGGTGATCCAACAAGTAGTGCAAGACCAAGGCAACTCGTGGTAAAGGTGGCATAAGCTCTGATCACTAATCTTATTATCTATCCTTAAAGCCAAAACACATCTTCAAGAAATGGATGCATGATATTTTGTATTAAAGGCAAGGGGGCCACTACCCATACCGCTTTCGACCTTTATTGAGGTAGAATGGGAGTTCATGCCTTTCATCCCTGGCCTCTTTAGATTTAAAAATAAAAGTTGTGCTGCGACTCAGCTTGATAGTGAGAGAGGAGAAGAAAGATAGAGTGGATAGTAGTAGGTAGTTAAAAGAAGCCTCAGTCGATCCACGTGGCTTGACTTAAATGCCAGCACCAAGCAGATCTCCGACATTACCTCTCTCCATCCGTTCTCCTCCGCGTTCTCCGGCCAGCCACCTCTTCAGATGTCTGGCCGATGAAAGAAGTGAAAAAAAAACAAATGCAGGAAGACACACATAAATTGAAACTCAAAAGAACTAGGACACACATAAACAGAAACAACAAAGGAGCTAGAACACGCATAAATAGAAAAACAAAAGTCGGTGAATTAACAAAAAAGTACCGCAAGAACGGGGGAAGAGCCTGGCCCGGTGATGCAGCCCGCAAGGAGCTGCACCGCCTCGCTGTAAGCCTTCACCGCTCGGGTTCTCAGATCTGCCCCCTCCTATGTGGATTAAGCGTGAACATACAGAAACAGAACCAAGAAACTTAGAAGTTTTTTTTTTTTTTAATGTCATATTTGCCCTGCTATCTCTTACCGCTTCCTCATAGTCTTTGACCACGTTTTCCATCACTGTGAGTACGTGTACTGACTCTTCATTATTAAGTTGCCATATTCTTTTCAAGCATTCATTCCATTCCGCTCGGTCGTAAGTGACTTTCCCACACTTGAGCCATATTCTGACTCTCTAGCTCACCTTCACATTGCAAAGCCACGTCTCCCTTTTCCTGCACTTTTTTTCCTAAGATATAATAGGATTCGTTTCGTTACATTCGAATATTCATATCGGGGTTCTTTTCTTTTTACCGGTTTTGTAATGGCGTGAGAAGAACCGGTGTTTGTATCTACTGGTAAAGTTCTTTTTTCAAATTCCTTCATTATCCCTGGGTATCTCTTTTCCAGATCTACTCGTGTCAGCGACTTCAATGTGTCGCATCAGTGTTGTTTTTCCTCCTCTGTTAAGTCCAGGTGACCGTTCAGTTGCTAGGGCTCGACCTTGGTTATATCCTTTACATAGAGTTCTCCCCATATGAGTCTATTGCTCCTTTTAAAGAGCAAGAAAGTTGGCTCTCCTTTTGTGGTCATTATCTGAAATAGTTTTCCTGCCGTCTTTGGAGATCCCTTAAAGTTCTTCAAAATAACAGAGCCGTTTGGAGTATTGCTTTTAATAAAGTCTGTTCCTTCCTTAGTTTCTGGATTGTTTCCTTGCTCTCTGTCTTCTTCTTCTGATGAGGATTCTTCCTTATTTTCTGTGTTGTTTCGCGACATTATCTCATTTCCTTCCTCATCGTCATCTGAACTTGAGGCTTCTATTTGGCTTTCAGTGTCCTGTTTATTTCGTTTCATTTCTCCTTCTTCTTCCGGCGTGATGGGTCGTTTAGTTGTACTGGTGTTGATTTCCATTTCCTCTGTTTCTGTGCTGTCATTGTTGCCTTCCGATTTCTTAGTGTTCTGTTTCTTTTTCTTCCTAATTCTCTCTTCTGCGTTCCTCCCAGTTATTGCCCGATTTCCTAATGTAGTCGTTGCGGTAGCTGGCGGTTGGAGGGCTGGAAACTCTTCTGGATCAGTTGTTTGTTGTTCGTTTACTGTTTGGCCGGTAGCTCGAGAGGCCTGTGTTGTGAGCTTAGGAATGGCTACTGCCTCAGGTGTTATGGCGCCTCCTGCCTTTCTGCAAGGGTCCTATTAGGACAAATGTCTATTTTATGGGATGTGTTCCCACATTTACGGCATGGTGACTCACATTGATTCAATGTGTGGATGTCGATAAGCAGTTGCGGCATGTGTTGTTTTTCGGGCAGTGAGCGCTAAGGTGACCCAAAGCGGTGCACCGAAAACATTGTTTTCTTACGCCTGGATAATTGATTATTACTCTTGCTGAGCCTAAAAAAATCAAGTTTGGGACCTCGGTTTTCATCTCGATTGAAATACTCACTTCCCCTGATTTCCACTCTGGGATATCCGCGTCTTGTCCGATTGTTACGTTTCGGATAGTCCCCCACTAGGAGAAAATGGTTTCAATGATTTCCTCCCCTTTCCCTAGATATTCGAGTGGAAACCTGTCAATTTTTACGGATTTTAAAATACTCCCGACTAGGAAGGGTAGGTATTTTTTCCCTTCACATTCTACGCCTTTTAGGAGCGTTTCTCTTGTTTCTATGTTGTTAACTTCTGTGGCTTGATGGATGTCAACCCCGTGGATTCTGATCCCTTCATCGGTATGAAAAAGACTTATATTAAAAGTTAGGGAGCACTCGGCTCACCCTGATTAGGGCAATGCGGATGCGCCTGAGCCGAAAGGTAGTGCAGCTTTCGGGCGGTTGGAAAACTCCTGAATGAGTTGCTTGGAATGAAAAGCTGCTTAGGTGAAAAAGTAGCGGTAGTGGTACGAAGCAATGTGGAAATATCTGGGATATCAGCATCGAGATGCAGGAGAGCATGTCATTGGGTGATCATGGAGAAGATGACTTGAGTGTTCCTGAGGAATTTCTTAGTGTCGGCTTGGCTGGGGTTCATCTTACTAAAGGCTATTAGCATCTTCCCTAGTGAGGCAGCAAGAATCTGTTCAGAATTTTCACTGTAAGCTGTCGAGGCTACGGGTAAAATCGGCGGAGAGACCGCAGAAGCGTATGATTTATCGGCGGGAACACTCCGCAAAGTGACTTCCGGCGAAGGTTTCGTGGCTTGAATATCAGTGGGCGGAGCCAACTCCGCTCTTGTCTTCCGTAGGTTAGATGGGTGAATTGAGCAGCCTTTAAAATTTGCTGGATGGGGGCCGACATAATTCGCACATTTAGCAGGTGTAGACGATGATTTTGTGCAAGTGTGCGAGGGATGGTTGTCACCACACTTTACACACTTGTAATCTGCTTTACATAACTTTTGTGCATGACCAAATTTTTGGCAGCGGTGGCATTGACCGGCGGATCCCTTTCTTCTGAGTGGTTCGGTCTTGATGACTAAGTTGCAGACTATAGTAAGGTCGTAAATTGCTCTGTGATCTTTACTGATCTCCACCAAGACCAGAGGCATGGGGCGCTTGTATGCGCGGTACATGCGCGTGATCTTAATTGGTTCAAGACCTTGTGATCTGAGGTCAGTAGCTATTTCATCAGTTGTTATGGTTTCTGCCAGACCTCTGAGGACTACCTTAAGGTTTTTTTCACTTTTCAGTTGGTATGTGTGATATGGGACTTTCTGTTCTTCCATAAGTCTGGTGAGCTGGCGGTAGTCCGTTGCTCCTTCGGGCTGTATGCGGACTCCATCATCGGTGTTTTTAGCTGATGAGAACTTGATGTCATTGTTCTTCATCGTCTCTGCAAGTGACGTCCAGTTTTCTTTAGCTCTCAAGATTACTGGTGGAATACTCTCTTTGGGCTGTGTCAAAGTCCCTGTTCTTTCATCAGCTATCGCTGATGTATCCATTGGAGCTGTAGTTTCCAACGTCTGAAGTATTATTTCAGGATCTGTTGCAGGGGATTTTTTCTTTCTCTTCTTCCGTTTAGCTTCCTGAAAGCCACTGGAGTTTGAAAGAGAAGTGTCTTCAGGTTTTATTGTTGGCTCACTGGCGTTATCATGTGAAGAGTGAGGAAGCTCAGAGGGATGGGGATCCCCTGTCTCCACTTCGAGGATCTGGTGTGCTCCGATTTTATCTGGCCATTTTTTATGTAGCAAGTTGCCTAAATTCCTGAATAGCGTCAAAAGTTACTGAAAATTGAGATCGTCGAAAGACTTGTCCATGGCTAGGCTTACGAAAACGAAATAGAAACTAAAAAGTCTTACCTCCTCTGCTTATCGAGCACGAACCTACGGTACAGTAGTAAACTCCGAATTCAAAACACGTTAAACTGCTGCATGAAGAAAACACAAAGTCATAATCGGGCCCTGGCCTCGCGTCCCTCGTCCGACCTCTCTCTCCTCTAATGAAATCGCAATGCTCGTGAACTGCTAGACTGCTGCGTGTAGGACACACTGTCGTCCAAATCTTATTACCAATCATTACCACTCGCCACCATGGGATCGGATCACATCTCGGGCCTCTTCTTTCTATGTTGTTTGTTACTATTTGGAATCTACCCCCCCCCCCGTAAGGGGTAAGCCTGACAACCTAATAACCTGATGTGGCTTGATGGATAGCAGTCCCGTGGACTTCGATCCCTTAATCGGTATGGATAGTCGTGTATTAAATGTTAGCGAGCACCTGGCTCACCCTATTTAGGGTTGTACGGAGGCACCAGAATCGATAAGCAAAGCAGCTTTCGGGCGCTTATGTTTCCACCTATCGTGTTCGTCATAGTTAGAAGACTCTCGAATGAGTTGATTCGGATGAACAGCTGCTTTGGCAAAATAAGCAGCAGCACTGTTATGGAGGAAAGTGGGAATATCTGGAATATCGGCATCTCGATGTAAGAGAGTATTTCTGACAAACCACGGAGCTTTGAAGATCACACGGAGCCACAGGGTTGTTTTGTATAACTTGTAGCTTTTTGATGTTAGTGGGGGAAGTGTGACCCCAAGCTGGCGATCCGTAAGTTAACGATGGTGTGATAATTGTTTTGTAGATCCGTAGTTTGTTATCAGTGCTGACTTGACTTCTTCTATTGAGGAGAGAATAGAGTTGTACAATTGCAGAGTTTGCTTTTTTTTGCATGCATAAACTATGTGGGAGTTAAAGTTTAAACGGTTATCAAGTTGAATGCCTAGATATTTGGTGCTAGATCTCCATGGGATGGCTGTGTTAAAAAGTTTAACTTCTCCAACATGAGATGCTTGTCTCCTTGTGAATAGAATAGCGGTGCTTTTATCGGCATTTACAGATATTATCCATTTTTTGAACCAGTCTTCTAAATTTGTTGCTGCAGTTTGTAATCGCTGAGTAGCTATATTAGGCCTAAGAGATCTGCTAAGAATTGCCATATCATCCGCATAACTAGCTATAGTGGTTAGTGATGTGCTAGGAACATCAGAAACAAAGATGTTAAAAAGCAGCGGTGAGAGCAGCGAGCCTTGAGGGACACCAGCAGTGATTTTTTTCAATGAGGATCTAATTCCACGCAACTTGACCTGAATTTTACGGTCCTGTAGAAAGGAGTTAATAATTTTGATAAGATAAAGAGGGGTGTTGGCTGCAATTAATTTGTAGATGAGACCTTTGTGCCACACCTTATCGAAAGCTTTTCAACATCTAGAAAGATAGCTCCTGTGTGCTGTTTCCAGTTAAAGCCTGTAGTGATAAACTCAGTCAGTCTGTGAATTTGCTGTGTAGTGCTATGTCCAGTACGGAAACCAAATTGTTCTTTCGGAATTATGTTATTTTTATTCACCTCCTCATTAAGTCGGTTGAGAATGACTCTTTCTGCTATTTTTCCTAGGCATCATAGAAGACTGATAGGTCTATAGTTCTGTGGCATCTGAGGTGCTTTACCAGGCTTGAGAATAAGGAAAATATCGGCTTGTTTCCATCTTGAGGGGAAATAATGAATTCTCAGAATTGCATTGATAATGGCTACTAAGTGCATGACAGCTTTGTGTGGGAGGGCTTTAATTGTTTTGTTGGTAATTTCGTCAGGAAGGGGCTTTTTGGTTTTTAAGCTTTTTAATGATTGAATAGACCTCTTTAGGTGAGGTGGGGCAGATATTTTCACAGCTACAAGGTCGCCGAAGCACAGAGCGTACCCTACGATGTATATTTTCTATGAAGACTAGATCCGCTTGTGCATAATTAAGACGGCATTAAAGTTGGAGGGCCTGAACGAGAGCTTCCGGTTTTTCATTATCTCTGTAAACAAGACCTCTTTCTCCATGAATGGGCTGGGTGTTCGAGCGATCTTATGGAGAGCTTTAGTCTATTTCCAGAGAGAATTATCTTCAGTTTTGAGAGAACAGAGTTTTCTTTCCCATTGCTGGTTTCTGTGATCCTTTAAAGCGTAACGGACGCGGTTGGACGCTTTAGGTTTATCAGAGAGTACAGACGTGTTTATCCGTGCTCCTTGTATTATAACAGCAGTGATAAGTTTTGTTTTTAATGAATTGATTGAATGTGATGCCTTCAACTGATCGTGAACTACGAACTGATCTTTCGAAGTTGGATTATCTGCTTCTCTTTACCAAAAGAACTGTTACAAGCGAGATAGCGAAGAGACTCTGAAGACTGCAATACCTATGTCCTTACCAGCACCCACCCAGGTAAAGGTAAGCTTTAAGATTTTTACGAAAGTTCCATGTGAATTTACCATCGTTTTTGAACCCCTACACACACACACTAGAAATGGACAATGTTAAAGATTTTCTTCAACACATAAACAGAGACGAAGCCTTAGAACTATTTAAGGTACACCTTCAAAAGTTCGAAGCGTAGTGGCCAGGCTACCTTAAACTGTATACACAGACAGAGGAACACCAAGAGAAAGAGGACAATATCACAGAACAAAACATTACCCTCCCCACACCCGAGGACAACAGACAGACAGAACCAACAGCAGATGAACACACAAACAAAAGGCGAAGGACCGCGGACGATCTCACGGAAGAAAATGCGCCCACACAAGCAGTATCGGGAAATAAAAAAAAGGTAACCCCGGTAATCCTCCGAGACAAACATAAGTAGACCTCAGTCTCGAAATCGCTCAGAGAACAGAACATCAACTACTCCTGGGCCAGAAACACAGACGAAGGGGTAAAGATACAACCTGAATCAGTCGCAGACAACCGCATGATTACAAAAATGCTGGACAACTCCATGCTGCCCTTTCACACATTTGCACTGGCCAGTGAAAAGAACCTTAAAGTGGTGCTCAGGGGGGGGTTGCCGAGGGAATCACGACCGACGAGGTCAATGCCGATCTCATCAATCAAGGCCTGACCCCAGTTAAAGTGAGCAGAATGCTAAGATCGGATAAAAAACCTATGCCACTAGTTCTGGTAGAGATATCAAACACCCAAAAAAGAATATACGAATTAAAAAATATATGTGGGCTCAAAATCACAACTGAGCCACTAAGAAAGAAGGCATCGGCAGGACAATGCCACAGATGCCAAACGTTTGGGCATGCCCAAAAGCTCTGCAGAGCACCCTACAGATGCCTAAAATGCGGCAAAGAAGATCTGACTAACACCAGCACCAAGCCAAAAACAAGACGGGCATGCTGTGCTAACTGTGGAGGACCTCACCCTGCCAATTACAAGGGGTGCATGTCCCACCCAAGAAATCGTGGGATAGAAAAAACGAGCCTCAGACCCCCTCCCGGTAACAACTCCACTACCAAGCAGGCAACTCACCCCTCATCTCAGTTCACACCAACAACACAGCCAACCAACATGACAAAAACGTATGCTGAGGCTGCACGACCTAAGAACCCCACATCCTACGAACAGCGAGGCTCCAACTTGGAAAAAATCTTAACTGCCTCGCTTGTCACCATGCTGCAAGAATTTAGCATGACAAGCCCATCACCTTCCTCTAGAAAGAGATTCCTACAAGGAACACAAACCATCCTAACAGCCCTCTGTCATGAATAGAAAACACAAACCAAACTCATTAAAGATTGTAGCTTGGAATGCAAATGGAATAACAAATAAAATCCTGGAACTCCAAGAATTTGCATCCAGATACAAACCTGACATCATTCTAGTCAACGAAACACACCTCAGACCAGCAAATAACCCAAGACTCCGAGGCTTTATCATATACAGAAAGGATCAACTTGGTGCAAGAGGAGGAGACACTGCTCTCTACATAAAAAGCTACTTAAACCATAACACAGTAACTGACCTCCCAACTATGAACCTAGAGGTGACCGGAGTGGAGGTGTACACCAGCAACGCAGGCAGTCTAAAGATCTACTCAGCATACAACCCACCTGGAATCCCACTACTGATATCTGACCTAGACTCTATCTTCGGATCCAAAGACTCCATAATCTTAGCAGGAGATCTCAACTCCAAACATACAGCCTGGTTTAGCTCATGCATTAACACCAAAGGACACATTTTATACAACTATGCAATGCACAACTCAGCCATTGTGGTTGGACCTACTGAGCCCACTCACCACAGCCCAACAGGAAGATCAGATATTTTGGACATCGTAATACTTAAAAACATCCCATACCAATACCAACTAGAAACAATAGAAGAACTTTCATCAGACCACAACCCCATTCAGCTCAGGCTAGGCAATCAAGAACAGTTCTCACCCCAGCACTCCTTTATAGCTTGGAACAAACTCGCAAAAACTCTACCAGAATATATTGGTCCACCACCCATCATACAGAAAAAAAAAGAGATAGATATAGCCATAATCAATCTAACAAGCCAAATGCAGAAAGCAATAGCCTCAGTAAAGCAACCACTCTCCACCACACCACCAACAGGATCCCAGAAGAAATCATGGACCTGATTAGAACCAAGAACAAAGCAAGAAAGAGATATTACAACACAAGAGCACCACAGGACAAAACAACACTAAACAAACTCAACAGAAAAGTCAGAGAAGCTCTACAAAACCACCGAAATCAAGAATGGGAAACCAAATTAACCACACTCAACCCAGACGATCACTCCATATGGAAACTCTTAAAAATCCTACGCACCAAAAGGAAGCCCTTACCTCCTATACAAACCAAACAAGGAATAGTACACACAGACAAAGAAAAAGCAGAAGCCCTCATAGACAACCTGGAGGAGCAGTGCAGCGTATCGTACAAAAGTCTTAACATTAATTTCATCTATAAAGTTTATCGCCATGTCAGGAAAGCATTAAATCTCACTGTTACCTCAGAACCCATCTCCCCCACTACCCCAGGGGAAATAACCAAAATTATACCACAACTGAGCAAAAAAAAGGCTCCAGGCCCTGATGGCATCACCAACAGAACACTAAAGTTGCTTCCAAGAAAAGCAATAATACATATTGTTAATATAACAAACGCGATCATCAGATTTCAGCACTTCCCGACAACCTGGAAAACAGCAGATATCATACCTATAAAAAGGCAGGTAAGAATCCTCAACTTCCAGAAAGCTACAGACCCATTAGCCTCTTATCAAGTCTTGGAAAGTCACTGAAAAGGTTATACTCACAAGGCTACAAGCTATCACTGACAAGCTCGTAATCATCCCAAACGAGCAATTCGGATTCCGCAGAGAACACTCCACAGCACAACAAATACACCGTCTGGTAGAATACATAGCAGGAGGCTTTAACTGGAATCTCCAGACAGCTGCAGTCTTCATCGACATAGCGAAGGCCTTTGATAAGGTATGGCATCAGGGACTTCTCTACAAACTTATACAATTTAACTTCCCAATAAAACTAGTCAAACTAATTAAAGCATACCTAAGTGACAGACACATGCAAATCCAACTAAATGGAAAACGCAAGATCCGTGCAGGCGTGCCACACGGTTCCCTCTTAGCACCTCTACTCTACTCGATCTATACAGCTGATATCCCCTCAAATCCGAGAAATATCTTTACAGCATTATATGCGGATGACACCGCGATACTTTCAAGATCTCGCAGCCCTCAGCTAGCAATTAGAAGGCTGCAAGGCAGCATCAACATACTAGAAACTTGGCTAACAGATTGGAGGATCCAGGTAAACCCCCTGAAAAGTTCTACTGTGCTGTTCTCCAGAAGAAAAGCCACTAGCAAGGATGACATCCAGCTCCACGGATGTCAAACTGCTATTTAGTAATCACATCAAACTAACAGGAGTGAAACATCCAGAGTAGTTGCACAACTCTATCGCCTGATCAACGGCAAAAGCAAACTAGATGTAAGAAACAAGCTAACGCTGTACAAAACTGTAATTCGCCCAGTTATCACCTACGCCTCTCCAGCATGGAGTCATACCTCAGAAACCAACATACAAAAACTACAAAGAATCCAGTACAAGTGCCTAAGAATGATCCTAGATGCCCCATGGTACATAAGAAACTCCCAGATCCACCGAGAAGTAAACATCCCTTACATCCGCTCGCATCTCCACGACTTAGCTGAGAAATTCTTTTCCAAGGCAACCTTGCACTCAAATCCACTGATCAAACAAGCCAACAACTACAGTGATGCAATACACTGCAAATACAGAAGACCCAAATCTATTCTACTACACACCGAACATCACTAACTTCAGGCCCCAAGAGGGCGAGCAGGTAGCTCAATAATACCTCATTCAAAGTATCACTTACAGAGATAAAGGGGAAAAAGAAAAGCATTTTTGCTTCACCCATCCAGCCAGTAACGTTATACGTTATGCATTTATTTCGTGGAGATGTGACCTTTTCTGGAACGAGGTGATCAATCGACCGTGAGATGCGGTGATTGATTCATTAATGCCCTTGGGGGTAACGGATGGCAACAATGCAATGCTATACCAATGAAGTTTAACTGAGGTTCGGCAGTTGCTGTTATCCCTTTGGGCGAAGAGTTTTTGAGTTCGTTCTCTTAAGGTTTTTGCCTTAAGGGAGCACTTTGAGTCTCCGGGGAAAGTGTTCTCCGGCACGGCCCGCTGAGGGGCTTTGTCGGTGAATTATTTTCCTCGGAATTTGAGCGATTCTGCTCAGTGGTCGGGGAGCCCGTCACTGAGTGGAACCAACGCTGAGATAGGGACGGTCTTTCGCCCACTATGGAGTGGCCTAGAGATCGTCCGTATTTTTGAGATTTCACCTTTACTTACATAGTCGGTGATTGATTTTATATGAGATGCCCATATATATATATATATATATATATATATATATATATATATATATATATATATATATATTTTTTATTTATTGTGAACATAACAATCATATACAGGATTAACCGATTTTTGGTTCTCTGCAGTCAGACAGAGAGGTTGCATGCTCATACTCTTGTTGAGATATGTTACATGAAGTCACTTATAAGGCTAATTACATTTTTTTTTAAAAATAAATTAAAGCCATTAAGAGTTATTTTAACATGATACTGTATAAGAACATAAATGTGGAAGAACATAGAAGTTACTATTGCACAATATTATCTATTAACATGACCGTGGCAGCTGATTAATTTTCGCACTGTTAAGCACAACAATCCTTCTTTCTTCCCCCTTTCTTTTGCGGGGGGGGGGAAGGTATCACTTCTATGCTGGAAAGTGGATTATAATGCAGTCGCCCTGCTCAGCCAGGAGTTGATTCCGTGGATTCCATTCTTAGTGGAAAAAATCTAAGGTGTTGTTTTGCCTATGGTGGTGATGCTCGTGTAGGATCCGACTTCTCACCTTTTGTTGGAAGGCTGCAGTGAGTTGGTCAGTTGCCTCTTTCTGTGAAGTTGCTCTGCTGTCTGGTCTTGTATGTCTGAGGTAGAAGTTGCATATTACCGCTTTTGCGGTGATGAAAAGGTAATTGCAGAATGAATGGTTATTTGACTCCACATGGACGAGATTGAAATATTCCTCTTCTGTATGAAGATTACTACAGGGAAGAGCTGCCGTTTCCCGAGTCAAAGTGATTAATTTAGTGTTGACTGGGCATTCCAAGTAGATGTGCAGGACCGTTCCTAATTGGTAGCAGAAGAGGCAGTTATCTGAGACGTTTGAGTTAAATTTTCGTAATATAGTAGGAGTAGGTAATATATTATGCCACATTCTCCACTGAATATCTGCGTCAGGTTTGATGGCTCTTGTGCGATATGGTAGATCCCATTGAAATAGTGTTTGATCAGATGATGCAGAATTTTCCAAAAAGTGCTTTGGTTCGACTGTTGTGTTAGTGTGCTGTAGATCTTGTTGGTGTTGCTGGGTGTAAGTTTCTCCCATGAGTTATTGGTTTTTATCAGAAAGATAGGCGCCAAAACCTCTGAGTTTGGAGGGCTAAGCCCCACTTCTGTTATGCTATCAGGCATAGCGGCTTGAAAAGCGGCCTTTACGGTGTCTATCTGCTCAGACTCATTCCCATATTCCAGGTTTTCGAGCGAATTTGGAAAGCGCCAGGTGAGGCTTGGAGAAAGAATGTCACCCAAGATCGTCACGTTTCGCCAGCTCCATAGAGGAAAGAAAAATTCTTTCTGAGTGATCGAGCTTCTTACCATCGTGTTGTGAAAGATGGGTTCCATGAGGATTTCAGGTAGGGATGCTGTCTTCACTGTGTGCTGGAAGTTTAGCTTCTTCCATCGTCGAAGGGCATCTTTGTAGAAGTTTGTTAAATTTACAGGCACTTGAGCTGTTGTCATTCTTAAGGTGGTGGAGAGAGAGAGACCTCTAGTGGCAGAAGTGAAAATATACTCAGTGGTGCATTTGTGTGATATTTCCTGTTGTAGGGCATTTATGAGAAATCGAGCGCGGAACGTTGTTATCCTGTTGTCAATGGAGACCAACTTTTGTCCTCCATCTTTGAGAGAAGTACATATCTGGGAGTAGGAAAGCCAGTTTGTTTTATTCCATATGAATCGATATATGGTTGACTTTATTTGTTTGATGAATTGCACTGGTGCGTAAGAATCTTTAGTGTATGCCAAAGGACACTGGTGGCTATTTGGTTAAGGATTATTGTTCTGCCTCTTGTGGAGGCAGAGGATCGTATTGCTGCCCACTTTCCTAGAACTTGCTTGAAACGCTTGTTTAGTGTTTCCCAGTTCTTATCCACATAAGAGGGTGTGTTTCCTAGGTAAATCCCCAGGTATTTGTTTTCCTCTGTGGACCAGGTACCAGACATTGGGGAATCGGTTCGGTTTTTCCATTTGCCACACCACAGTCCTATGGTTTTATGTGTGTTTAGTTTGGCTCCTGAGGCTGCCTGATATTGTTGGTATGCCATTTGTATGTTATGAAAGTCCTCTTCTTTGCGGGCTATGATTGTAACATCATCAGCATATGCTGTCAGGGTTATGGTTTGGTAGGGAAGTTTAGGGCGACATGCTTTGAGCAGCATGCTGAGTCTACACAAAAAGGGTTCGATGGCAATTGTGTAAAGAGGACCGGAGAGTGGACAGCCTTGTTTAATACCTCTGCTGTATGGTGCAGTTATGGTAAGCCTGTTGTTTATTTTCATGCAAAAGTGTGCCTTGGCATACAACATTTTAATAGAGTGAATGATGCCTGAGCCAAAGCCAAATGCTTTCAAGCAGTTGAAGAGGTAAAAGTGTTCAACGCGGTCGAAAGCTTTTACTTGGTCTAGTGTTACAAGACCCATTGTTTCACTGTTGTTGTTCGCTATGCTTATGAGATCCCTTATGAGGTGTAAGTTTTCGTGGATAGATCTTCCAGGGATGGAATAGCTCTGATGCCTATTTATTATTTCGCTCAGAGCGGGTTTAAGTTTGTTGGCAATGGCTTTTGATATAATTTTGCAGTCGGTGTTTGTGATAGAGATAGGTCTCCAGTTTCCTAGTTTCGTCGCGTCTCCTTTCTTTGGAATGAGTTTGATAACTGATGTTATCATATTGAGTGGAAAGCCATTGGTATTCGCTTCGACAAATACTCTGTATAGGTAGGTCCAAGCTGTTCCCAGAAGGACTGATAAAATTCAGTGGTGAGCCCGTCTATGCCAGGAGATTTATCTTGAGGTAAGGAGGTGCAGGCAGTTTTCAGATCGTGTAACGTGATGGGGAGTTCTGTGTTACTCCTTGTTGGTGGTGAGAGTCTTTTCACATCGGAGAGAATTATATTCATGGCCTCCATAGATGTTGGGTTGGCTTGGTACAAATTTTTGTAGTACTGCAAGGTATATAAGAGGATTTCGTCATGATTTTCTATGATGTTTCCATTATCTGTTTTAATAGCAGATATGGTGGTGCACTCTTGTTGGCGTTTTTCTAGTGAAAAGAAATACTTTGTAGGGGCATCTGCGAAGTTAATATGTTTGCGTCGTGCTCTTATTAGTGCTCCTCTTGCAGAGTGCTCTAGGTGTGAGCGTATGGTGGCTTCTAGGGACTGGTATTCCTCAGATTATGGATGATGCAGTTGAAGTTGTTGTTGCAAATTTTTAAGGGCTGAATGCTTATTCAAATTTCTTCGGTGACTATATTTTTGGGTGAATACCTTAACTTTGGATTTAAAAAGTGACCACCACTCGGAAATTGATTGTGAAGTAGGTATATCTCTGATGAGAGTTTCGATATAGATTTTAGAGGTTCTGAGATATTCTGTATCATTTAGTAGGCTGTTATTAAATATCCAGTATGCTCTTCCTTTGTATCTGGTGTGTCCAGGAAAGCAAATGTTAAGAAGGATGGAATCATGGCTTGATGCATGAGATGGATGGTATGTGACTCTCCTGATGTAGGGTATTGTGTGCATCGATGTGTAGTATCTGTCGAGCCGTGCCTGATATAAGACACTGGTAGGACCACCTTTGGTTCTCCAGGAGAACATTTTCTCATGTGGGTGCAAGTGTCTGAAGGTGTCAGTCAGCTCGAGGTCATTTATTACATCCTGGAGAAGCTGAGCTAGTGAGTGTCGATGTTCTTGGCATTGCTGTCTGTCCATTGCGGGATCCAGAGTGCAGTTGAAATCCCCTGCCAGTATGATGTGGTCATTGACCTTGCTGAGGTGGTTTCGCACAAACTCCAGTACCTGCACTGCAAGCTGGTCATTTTGTGGGATGTATATGTTAATGATATATATTTTCTTTCCTGTCTGAATTGTAATGAGTGCATATATTGCACACCAAGGAAAGGTATCGATTATTTCTACTTTTAGAGCGCTGTTTTGGTGAATTCCAATGCTGACTCCGGATCCATGAAGTTGTATGGCAGGACAGTGGTGCATGGTATAAGGCCAGTTCTTCCAGTGTTGATATGAAGCTTTGCTGTTGCAATGGAAGTTTGTTTCCTGCAGTATAACTATTTCTGGCCGGTGGCAAGGGTATGCTGCAGGACCAGCCTGTTTTGCAGTGGTGTGGCACATCCTCTAGCGTTTAGTGAGAGAAGGTTTATTGAGGTGCTCATTATTTTTATGGTTTAGTTTTATTTGGTGCGGTAATCCTTACATCCTTTATGGGTAGTTACGCTGCCGCTGGGATTCAATCCCGTTTATCAGGTAGTATATCCTTTTCCTGAGATTGGTGGTTTTTCTCCCTCTTTTTCCTGCCAGAATAGTTCTTAATTCTTCTAGCTGGGTGATAAGGCCACTGATGTCAGCGGTGTAGTCATAGGCTGTCAGCAGTTTTTGTGAAGAGCCTCGAACTTTTTTAAGAAAGCTCTGAAGCGGCTCACTTGTAAGTGGGCCTTCAGTGTGAGGAAGACCTGCATTTCCAGTTTCCTCTTCATCATCTGAGGACTCAAGAAGCTCGATCTCTTCATCCCCCTTTAGAGACTGTTGGGAGGGTTCCAGAATGCTTGGAAGCAAAGGTTCCCTGCTGCAACTGCGCTGGTTTGTCTTTGGCTTTTTTTCCGTTTTTGTTTCTTGCTCCTCTTCGTTATTTGTATCTTTATCAGAGTTAGTTAGTCGTCTGTGTTCCGTTTGCTTTTCTCTAGGATTGCTTTTAATCGATGTTGGTGGAGGTTCTTTCGAAAGTTGGGTTTCTTTAGTGCTACCACTTGATTTTGTCTCCTCGGTACTGGACTGAGAGCTGTTTCTTTGAGATCTTTGTTGTTTGTTAGGGATGCTCTGTTTTTTGGGGTTGGCTGCTTGCTGCTTCTGATTCTCTGATCCGCTAGGGTTGGTAGTATTGTTAACCGGTTTCTCATTTCTGGGTATATACGGGCATAACTTCCTTACGTGGCCTTCTTCGTGGCAGTAAAAGCACTGAGCAGCAACAGTAATATAAAAGGTGTAGGGTACTCCGTCTATTTCTGTGTTGATTATTTTGGGTATGGAGCCGATTGTATTGTCGCCAAAGTGCATTAGAGCCTGTCTTCTAAAGCTCTTGATGTGAGCGAATTCAGGACTAGTTGTAGAGGCGCGTAGCGTTCGGATTTTACCTGTCACTGCGTCGTATTTTGATAGTAATCTGCGAAGCATATTTGATGGCTTATTTCCGGTGGGACATTTGACACTGTTATTTTTGTGGGAGCAATTGCGATTGGTGAGACATTCACGTGGCATGCTCCGATGTCTATTCCCTTTTCAATTAATCTCTCAGACCAAGATGCGTTGTTAAAGTACATTTGTACGGTTCCGGCAACTCTTGAAATGTGAGTTATATTTTTGGGGGGAACATGTTGAGCTACTGCGTCTAGATACTTTTCCAGTGGGGTATTTTCGATTGCGAAAATTACAATTGCGTTATCTCGGGAAAAGCGGTTGGCTGGGTGAACGTTTTGTACGCGCGGTGGTCGTTGTTGCAGTAGTATTAATTCGCGCGGAAGTATAGGCTACAATAGTTAGCATAGGATACAGAGAGTACTGACCTTTGTCCGTTGTTTTCCGGGGGGGGATGAGACTGATGTTTTTTCCTTCTCTGGGGCTGTGGCTGGCGTCTTTTCCTTGATCGGAATTCTGCGACCTTTGACCGATTCCTGTTGAGCTAGGGCGTGGACGGGCTGCTGCTGGTGGTGATATGCTGTGGTTTATACTGGCCATTGCTTCGGGCGAATAAGGGGAAACGCAAGCTATCACAATATATATATAGATATATATATGGAGTAACAGATGGCAATGCTGAACCAATGAAGTTTAACCGAGGTTCGGCTGTTGCTGTTATCCTGGGTTAATGAGTTCGCTCTCTTAGGTTTCGCCCTAAGGGAGCAATTGAGTCACCGGGAAAAGTGTTCTCCCCCACGGCCCGCTGAGGGGTACTTGCCGGTGAATTACTTTCTTCGAAATGAGCGGTTCTGATCAGTGGTCGAGTTTCACTGAGTAGAACCAACGCGGAGATTTGGACGGTCTTTCGCCCACGAATGAGTGGCCTGGAGATCGTCCGATATTTTTGAGATATCACCTTTACTTAAACATGCGGTGATTGATTCATTCAATACCCATGGAGAGTAATGGATAGCAATGCTGTAGCCAATGAAGTTCTAAATGAGGCTCGGCTATTGCTGTTACCCTCCTACCATGATCAGAGCTTTAATAGCTCAATAACACCTTATCCATACACTGTCCTCTACAGATAACGGGGAAGATTAAAAGCATTCTTGCTTCGCCCCTTTAAGCCAGTCCTTATAAGGATTTAATTCGTTAGAGTCTGAGAATCTAATTTAATTTTGCTATTTTATTATATCTGCTATTTTGCTTAATCGTCGGTGTAACGTGAGTAGTAGATTTTTTCTACCAAATAATTAAAATCAAAAAAAAGTAATTTCTTAGTCATTAGATTTAAAATTAATATTTTTCTAATAACTTCTTTTACAGTAATACAGAAATTTGATCCTTATTATAGAATTTACGACTACATTACTAACTTGAAATGGGTGATAACAAAAGGCAAAGGTATGAATTCCAACAAGTGCTAGTACTGTTCAAAACATTTTATGAATTCTTCTAAACCAGATTCACAACCGATTATATTTTTAATATTAAATATCAACAGCAACCTTAGACATTCACAACAAAGAGGAGTTCCAGACTATATGTAAGAGGGAGGTTTGCTAAAAAAAATTCTTGGACGAAAAAATGTTCCGTTCCACTCCTTCTTTGATGCTGAGCTTAAACCCTAGTTTCTGGGAGGAGGAACCTTCTTGCCTTCTCCGGAGATCAACAGTCTCGAGAATTAGTTGATAAAAAAAGGCTTAGAAAAAATTTTCACTTGTTTGTGGTGTAGAATGAAACCTAAAATAAAAAAAAAAATTAAGAAAGAAAACTTGAAGGTGGTAGTACGAGAGTTAAGTAAACTTCCGTATTCACGTACGAAGTTACCTTAGAAGTGAGAACAGGGCAGTGAACTTCGTTAAAATTAGCTGTGTGCTCTGAAAAGCTAAAAACAAATTGATTTTCAAATAGAAAAAACTGACGAGTCGGTTTCGAGCTAGAAAAGAAAATTACAACTCCATTAGCAGCTGCCAACGCTGCCATGCCGCTTGTAAACTGATGATTCCTCGACGAGATTAAAAACCTCGTCTGTGAAAAGACCCAGGCACTATTACCGTTAAATGGAACACTCACCAGGGACACGAATGTAATTCTACATGCGCTTAAAATGATAAGAATCTGCAGTCGGAGATTATACTTCAATCCTTAAATACAAGGGCTATAGACGCTGGGAAATAATCAAAGCTCTGATTATTTACCATACCTGAAACTTTTTCAACCATTCCGAGGTGAAAGTGGGCGAGTTGACAGTGAGGCAGACAAAGAAGAAGCATTTGTAGACAGCTTAGAGAAGCGGCGTAGGCCTAACTACATTTACCGAGATCTGGACTTTATCAATAAAGTAGACAGCCAAGCACATCGTAAGCTAAAATTCACAAACTACCAAAATACCATCCAGCTGACATCCCCACGCTGAGGAACGCTAGATCATCACTAGACATAAAAAAAAATGAAAGCACCAGGTCCAGATGAGATCGCAAACAAAATCATCAAATGCCTGCCACACAAAGCCATAATGCAAATTGTTGCTATTATTACTACAATATTCAGGTTTCAATACTTCTCAGCACGGTAAAAAGTCGCTGATGAAACAAGGATCAAAAGTAGCAGAATCCCCACAAGCTATCACCATTCCTCTCCCCTAGGGTAAGGAACTGATGAAGTAATACTAACAAAAACTGCAGATAATCGCGAAAGAAGTAAATCCCATCCCCGATGAGAAATTTGGATTCCGGAATAACCACAACCCCAACAACGAATTTTCAGAGTCGTGGATGCAGCATGGTGCCAATCTTTCTGGATTTGCAAGCATTCGACGAAATATGACACAATGGGCTTCTTTTCCAACTCCGGGAGGCCAGATTCCCATTTGGACTGGTCAAGCTTACTAATTCCTATCCAACAGATTTCAAACTCCGAATAAAGCTGTAAAGCTGCTATCGTCTCTGCTATTATTGACAATTACGTGGCTGACACCCACTTCCCCCCCCCCCCCCACACACAAACACAGTTGAAGCTACAGTGAACCCTATACACAGAAGATACTGTAATAATGGTGAGCTCGCCCCCCCCGACTAGATTAGTAACTGAACAATGGCAAAACGCAATCTAGGAATAACGAGAAAACTGGTTCACGAAATGGCGAGTAGATGTCAACAGACAAGAGCACACATGGCCACAATACTATTCACAAGAAGACGAAGTGGTCAAGCTTGGCACCTCCACCCCACATCAATTGATAACCAAATACATCGGGTTGCCTCTTTCGCGACCGAAATACTGAGTTACGGAAAAATTTCAAATGGTTCGCCATTGTAGCTCCTCGAAAAGTAGCATAATATAATATTTTATTAACTCTAAGCAACTGTGTGTAAGTAACTGCAACGCAGGAAGAAAAGAATAAAAAAGATTTTCTGTTCTTAAGTACATGCAACTATATTTCTAAACGGCAGCAGAATCCACCTGTCGTAGAGAACTAGGTGGAGCAGGCTATTTCTGTAATAGTTTTAGTCAGTATTGAGCAGGTGTTCGTCAAGGTTACTTGTTGAGTACGGTTTAGCTATCAGTCATCAATCAAGTTTAGTAGTTATCACACTGGCGCTGATTTTACTGCCAATATGTTATGCATTCGTCATATTGCACAATTTAAATTTGTGACAGTACAATGAATGGCTTTAACTCATCCCAAATTTATCGACTCACGAACGTCTTTTAATTAAATATTCTATCGCTAATCCCTAGGAATAGACTACATTTTTAAAGTTCGTGGTCTTGGAAGTTTCTTTAATAAAGAAACTTTTTAGATTTTAAATCTTAGATGCTGAGTTTAAACCCTACTTTCTGGGAGGGGGGAACTTATTTGCCTTCTCCGGAGATAAGCGGACTCGTGAATTAATTGATAAAAAAGCTTAGAAAAAATGCTCAATAGTTTGTGATGTAGAACGAAACCTATAATAGAAATACTACTAAGCAGCAGCTTATGTACGATTTTTTTTCAGACAGATTCAGCTCACGAGCTTCTGTAGCCTAGTCGGTATCGAAAATGCCCTTTAGTGGGAAAGATCTGTGTTTAAATCCCGTCCAGATGCAAAGAACATTTAGTCTTTCTCGTACATAGTTGACATTATTGTTTTCTTCAACTAAACAAGTAAACAACTTGCTAGACAATACATTCAACTGAAGGGATTAAGTCAATAACTACGAATAAAAAGTAAGTTACTATTTATTTCCGCGGTGGTTTTTAACAGGAAGCCACCATGGAAGTTGATGGTGTGTATGTTGCAGAATTAAAACTATGGATGATGACTGCATAAATTCAACAGTGCGGTGAATTGCTAAGTGTCACAACTGCTCGCGCACTCGCACGCACCCCCTCCCTCTCTCTCTCTCCATTAATGATTGTATGTTCACTTGATACTCTAATAAGAGTCTTCAATTATTCTAAATTGAAAACAAAATTAAATAATTACTTAAATTTATTCATTGAAGAAAAAAAACGTTAAGTTTTTGCAAAAGTTTAGATTCAAGACCAAAAAAATTAAATAATAATAATAATAATAATAATCGTGTTGCTTTAACGCTTAAGGCTTGCGACCTCCCGAAATTTTCTTTTGTAACTATAATCTTAGGATAAGGTGATTTCGAATAAGATAATCTCATGCCTAAATGTATCTTTTTTTTGTGTGTTTGTTTGTTCTCATAGCCAGTTTGTGGAATGAAAAACACAAGTTTTAGTGAAGAAACATCCAACATCTAATCCCTTCATATAAATCGCTAACTCATCTTCAGTTGAAAAGTCCTGATAAACATTCTTCGCGTCCTAGGTAGAATTCGAACCTAAACTCTTTCCAAACAAAGGACGTCGTCGAAACCAAGTGAGTGACAGATGGCTCATTATCGATCATTTTAATGTCTCTGCCATTAAAAAAAAATCCACTTGAAAAGCATTATATAATGACAACGTATAAAAAGTTTCTTAATCCAAAAAAACTTTTAGTTCGGAAAACAAAAAAAATTATCACGTGATTGTACTGATTGGAAGCAAAAACCTCTTCGGCCCAACACAGCTATCGTTTAATAAACGAATCTCTTCTTTTCAATATACCTCATTTGCAAATGACAAATTATGATGGAGTTATGATAGAGACTCAATGTTTTTATATTAATAAAATATTATTAATATTTTACTAAAATAAAGATCCACAATTTACAACTATCAACGAAACACTTTTTGTCTAACTCCTTGGCATTATTGTTAACCAATCGAAAAACACTCTCTTGAGAATTCAGTATCTTCTTAATTTCATGTATTCGCAATTCATTTCAAACTGCTAACCGTCCACACACGTACATATTTATTCAGCTACCAAAATATTAGATAATGCCTCGTGCTAAACCGTATGGCCTTGCAGTTTCCTATAGAGTGTGCTGGGTGTGTCTAATATCGGATAAATTTATGATCTAGTTTTGTCCTATATGCTGCATTTTGAACGTAATTTATAAGGTAATTAAAAAGACCGCTCTCATAACAGGAAACGATGCATCGCCAAAACGAACCGTCATTACAGACAGAGCTAGCGTTATTTACGTTGAATGAAGAAATAAATGTGTACCATGGCTGAAATGGCACACATTGATTTCTGAGAATGGATGTTAGAGTTCCATATAATATCAAATTTCTCTAGCTTATATAAACTTATATGCATTTATATTAAAGTATTAACTACAAAAATTGTACAAGGGAAACTTAAAGATGATCTTGTGGTTCTTACGATCAGCTTTATAATATTCTCATGTAGTTTTAAACAATACATAAGAAGTATTACATGAATCTAAGGTTTGCGACTTTGATGTGTGCCAAAGTCGTAATGCCAAGAAGTGTATGCAGTACACTTTGGTGTATCCTGCATACTCTTCTGGAGAGTGAGTATCAGGAATTGATAACAAATGTGAATTATATAATACTTTGATAATCGGAAGGAGAGCCATCACAGGTTAGTTAGCGCAAACGAGCCATTTGATTGGAAATACCCAGGTTCGAATCCCGTTTATGAATGAGGTGTGGAACCTTTATCTCATGTTTTCAATGAAATGGTAAGTTAATCGGTCTCATACGAAGTTGGAGAGTTTTTCGTCTCTCAAAACAGGGAAATCGACCAAAAGAATGCACGCAATATGCAGACATAGGACAATTCAGGACTAAGGAGTAACCAACCTATTCTGTCATATTTGGTTTTGATTATCTGTACGTGAAGTGCAGGACAACGCGTAGTCGTAAATCAACAAGAAATTGGAAATGGAATTAAAATTTCATGTATTCGCATTCATTTCAAACTTCTAATCGCCCACACACATACACACACATATATATATGTGTGTATATGTTAAAAATACCAAGCAATTTTAAACCTAGTTTTACTCCATTTCCCAAGTAAGCACACAGACAAACAAGTCAAGTTTGCTCCTGCAAGTGATGCAAGTTTAGCTGATCCTACAAGTAGTGCAAGACCAAGGCAACTCGTGGTAAAGGTGGCATAAGATCTGAACACTAATCTTAATCTTTACCCTTAATGCCAAAACACATCTCCAAGAAGGGGATGTATGATGTTTTGTATTAAAGGCAAGGGGGCCACTACCCAGACCGGTTTCGACCTTTATTGAGGTCTCATCAGTGGGAGCCAGGCTAGAAATACCAAGATTTCAGTAATACAGAGCTTATAAGTATTTTACCAGAACAAGTTACCATAAGGTGTTTTAACCTTATTGAATAAAAATCTGAGGAGGAGATATATATGTAGAAAGTATTTTACCTTGGGTATAATGAACCTCGGGAGTAAAACCAGGTTAAAATTGCTTGGTATTTTTAGTATTTGTTATACCCAAGGTAAAATATTTACTACACACACACACACACACACACACACACACACACACACACACACACACACACACACACACACACACACACACACACACACATATATATATATATATATTTATGTAATGTGGACTGATAAGATGTTAGTCCTTTTTAGGACTTCCAGGGTAACAAATGGCAATGCTGTAGCCCATGAAGATTTAACTGGGACTCTGCTATTGCCGTTACCCAGCCATGACTAGAGCTTTTTAGCTCGATAACACCCCATCCACACAGATATTCTTCATTCAGATGACGGGATAAAGAGTCAAGGACTCAGTCCATCACCCAGTTCTTTTAAGAACTTTAAGAACTTTTATGTAATGTTTTTTGTCAAGTTTTGAAACGTTTTGAAACTCAGGTGCTACCCTGAGTGTTGAGTCTTCAAAATTGGAGTCATCAGAATTCAAGCAGAACCGGCCTACCAGTCCGGAACTCGGGGAGTTTAGGCACTTTAGGCGCAAGTGAAGCAGAGGCTCCCCTTTTGAAGACTCGAGAATCAGGGGCCACTCTGAGTGTCGAGTATTCGAAATTCGACTCATCAGAATTGAAGGAGAACTGGCCTACCTGTCCGGAACACGGGGGTGGTGGATCCCCTTAGTATAAATATAAATATATATATATATATATATATATATATTAGGGTTACAAAGTAATTTTATAATGTTAGTTATTTTACTCCTAATCCCAAGTAAGCAAACAGTTAACTTTGCGCCTGAACGTAGTGCAAGGATAAAGGTGGTGCAACTCATAGTAAAGGTGGAAAAAGTCTGATCACTATTCTTAGTATTATCCATAATGTAAAGCACATCTCGCTATGAGATGTATACTGTAATACATTATGGGTGGGCTCACTACCCAGACCGGTTTCAACCTTTTTTTGAGGTCTCCTCATTGAGTAGCTAAACCCTCAATACCAATTTTTTAGTAATACAGAGACTTATCAACTTTACCTATACAAGTTGCAAAATGGTGTTTTTGTTTTTTACTTGGATTAGGAGTAAAATAACTGGATTTATAAAATTACTTAGTAACCCTAATATACATTACCAAAGGTAAAAAACTAATTTATATCTATAACTTCTCCAGAGATTTTTATTAAAAACAAAAATACCTTGTTTCAACTTTTATAGGTAAAGTTGATAATGCTGTGTATTATATTACTGCGTGAGAGGGGTTGGTGAATTGGTTCAATCGACCGTGAGATGCGGTGATGATTGAGTCATTCAATCCAATACCCTTGGAGGGTAATGGATGGCAATGCTGTAGCCAATGAAGTTCTAACTGAGGCTCGGCTATTGCTGTTACCCTCCTGCCATGATCAGAGCTTTAATTTAATAGCTCAATAACACCTTATCCATACACTGTCCTCTACAGATAACGGGGAAGATGAAAAGCATTTTTGCTTCGCCCCTTTAAGCTAGTCCTTATAAGGACTGCGTGAGAGGAATGATGACACTAAAAGTGCTTTTTAGAACTTTCAGGGTAACAATTAGCAATGCTGAACCAAGGAAGTTAACTGAGGTTCGGCTGTTGCTGTTATCCTGGGTGTGAGTTTTTGAGTTCGCTCCCTTAGGGTTTTTGCCTTAAGGGAGCACCTTGAGTCTCCGGGGAAGGTGTTCTCCGGCACGGCCCGCTGAGGGGTTCTTGTCGGTGAATTATTTTCCTCGGAATTTGAGCGGTTCTGCTCAGTAGTCGGGGAGCCCGTCGGGGTGCTAGGACGGGGCAGCCGACACTGAGTGGAACCAAAGCTGAGCGGTTCTGCTTAAACGGGGAGACCGTCGGGGTGCTAGGACGGGGCGGCCGTCACTAAGTGGAACCAACGCTGAGACATGGACGGTCTTTCGTCCACTATGGAAGTGGCCTAGAGATCGTCCGATTTTTTGAGATTTTACCCTTTACTTACTAATCAGGGTAACAATTAGCAATGCTGAACCAAGGAAGTTAACTGAGGTTCGGCTGTTGCTGTTATCCTGGGTGATGAGTTTTTGAGTTCGCTCCCTTAAGGTTTTTGCCTTAAGGGAGCAAGTTGAGTCTCCGGGGAAAGTTTTCTCCGGCACGGCACGGCCTGCTGAGGGGTTCTTGCCGGTGAATTATTTTCCTCGGAATTTGAGCGGTTCTGCTCAGTGGTCGGGGAGCCCGTCACTGAGTGGAACCAACGCTGAGATATGGACGGTCTTTCGCCCACTATGGAGTGGCCTAGAGATCGTCCGATTTTTTGAGATTTTACCCTTTACTTACTAATCAGGGTAACAATTAGCAATGCTGAACCGAGGAAGTTAACTGAGGTTAGGCTGTTGCTGTTACCCTGCCGGGTTTCGAGAGTTCGCTCTCTTAGGGTTTTTTCCTTAAGGGAGCAATTTGAGTCTCCAGGGGAAAGTGTTCTCCTGCACTGTCCGCTGAGGGGTTCTTGTCGGTGAATTATTTTCTTCGGAATGAGCGGTTCTGCTCGGTAGTCAAGCTTCAAGGAGTAGAACCAACGCGGAGATTTAGACGGTCTTTCGCCCACGAATGAGTGGCCTAGAGATCGTCTGATTTTTTGAGATTTTACCCTTTACTTAAACACCAGGGTAACAAATGGCAATGCTGTAGCCAATGAAGTTTTAACTGAGGCTTGGCTATTGCCGTTACCCAGCCATGATTAGAGCTTTTTAGCTCAATAACGCTCCATCCACACAGATTTACTTCATTCAGATGACGGGATAAAGAGTCAAGGCCTCAGTCCTTTTAAGAACTTTAAGAAAACCTGTATTAATGAAACCTTGAGTCTCCGGGGGAAGTTTTTTCCGGCACGGCCCGGTGAGGCGCTTTGTCGGTGAATGCTTTTCTTCGGAATATGAGCGGTGGTGGTTGGGGGAAGGCCATCACAGAGTGGAGCCAACGCGGAGATGGACGGTCTTTCGCTCCCACAATTAAGTGGCATAGGGATCGTACGAATTTTTAGTGACGGTTTTATTACTTTTTTTAAAAAATGTTGAAACCGGTGGGCGCTTTGCTTGGGGATATGTTTTAGCCTGTCTCTGAGTGGGCCCACCGTTGAGATTATTTCTCGGCTTAATGGTGGGGTGAGCCTGCCACTGGGTAGAGCCAATACTGAGCAGTTCTTCTCGGTGACAGGGTGAGCCTGTCATTGAGTGGAACAACGCAGGTTTGGGCGATCTTTCGGGATCGTGTTATTTTTAGAGCCCGTTTCACTTTTACATTCAAAAAAGGTTGAAACCGGTCTGAGTAGTGACCCCACCCATAATGTTTTGCAGTATACATCTCTTAGTGAGATGTGCTTTACATTATGGAAAATACTAAGAATAGTGATCACAGTTTTTCCCATCTTTACTATGACTTGCACCACCTTTAGACTTGAACTACGTTCAGGCGCAAACGTAACAGTTTGCTTACTTGATATTAGGAGTAAAATAACAAAGTTTATAAAATTACTTAGTAACCCTAATATACATTACCCAAGGTAAAAAAACTAATTCACACACACACACACACACACACACACACATATATATATATATATATTTGTTTCTTAGCCAAGAGATCAGATAACGTACTTTGTTTTTATTCACTTAAAATTTGTTCTGCATATTTTTCAAGGTGAAACAATAAAAAAGTGTTTTATTTGGAAGTAAACTAGTACTGGATATATTAAATCACGTGGATCACAAAAATTTTATAGATGTTCATTTCTACCTTCGCACCTATTGTACATTATTTGAATTATTTTATTTCTGACATTCCACGAACACAGGAAATTGACGTATATTTATATTGCCACTCCCCACGAGAAAAGTTATATATAAACAGGCGATTCTCTGCCTGCATCAGAATTGTCCAACGAGGTGGCTGATATAATGGATCTCCATCTGCAATGGGCTCATCTGGCTATTATTATTACAACGTTTTTCGACTTGTGTGCTTTCGAAGAGATTTTCTGCGGTGGAGAAATGAGCGGACTCTGTGGCCGAGCACCAGCACATAATGGTACGTAAAATCTTGTAAACAGAAGTATTTTGATAACATATTAATTAACATTATGAATAGTTCTTTATTCTGTAGTTCTATAATATACCCTCCACGCAAAATTGTTCTAATACCAGTGCTAACCAGATTCTTACACAATTTGATCTCTTGTTCTGTTCCTCCCTGCTTTGTACTGAAAACAAAGTCTGCGCGGTTAGCCTGGTTGTTGTGCGCTTCGCAACCATATGCCTGGGGAAGGAGTGTCATGGGTTTTCCCGTCGACGACGTGAGGATCTTAAGGATCTTCCGCAGGCCATAGCCAAGTTAGCCGTTCTTGGGCGTGGTGGGCAGGGTTTTTTTCGCCAGTGTATCTGGGGGTTTTTCATCCCGCAAGCAGGCAAACCGGCCCCGTGAACACACAGGCTACAGTCATAGAATACAATACTTAATCCCTCATTAGAAGGCTCCACCATTCCTAAAGGGCGGTCGAGGGACGCCCCCCCCCGCAAACACACCCACACGAATAAATAAATAAACTGAAAACAAACGCTTCAGTATTAATGCTATAAAACCTCATTAATAACTGATATGCTTCTTTCATATATACTCTTATTCATCTATCATCTCGTTTTTCAACCCCATACTGCAAATCCATTCTCATAGGGAGCATTCCATAGACAGGAACAATCTTTGTCGTTCGCCTCTGGATTCTCTCCACCCCTTTCTTTATATCCATGCAATTCGGGTGACCAGATCTGTGTGTAGTGAACTACACGGGGCTTCATCGGTAAAGTACTATAAAAACCTAACCAGCAGAAATTCCTTTGTATATTTCTGTCTGTCCTAAACATAATAGCAAAATAATAATAATAAGAGTAGAGAAGTTTCATGTTCCAACTCAGAAAAGTATTGATTGAAGAAAAAAAATTCCACTGAATTAATGGGTTAGTTCTTCATTTTCCTTTATTTATATTATTGTTTAATAATTAGCAGCAGTGTTATTGGCAACAGCTATTTTACATTCATAATTAAAATGATGTATTTTTAAAAGGTTTTATTTTCTGAAATTGGTTGAATAACTAATGCAGGTTATTCTCACTCTCATACAATTCCACCCCCCCCCCGATATTATATATTCTGTTCATTGTCTGATGATTGGCAAAAGTAGGGAACAAACAGTGAAAGTCGAAGGGTCTTATTTTATTTTTTGTTACCTGATGGAATATCTTTAGCTGGGTGTGAGGTTTTTTTTTTTTTGGGGGGGGGGGGTAATTGATCTTCAAAAATATCATTCAATGAGAGCAATATATTTTTATTCCTTCATTATACTGGAGTAAAAGAGCGGGAGAGAGAGAGAGAGAGAAACGAGTGCTTTTTGTATATTACTCCGCGAGTTTTCACAAAGTGACTAAGCTATTGATAAACACTACATGTTTATCAATACCTTAGTCACTTTGAAAATTCGCCTGTGGGTTTACAAGATTTCACGTTTTTGTGACTTTACTCCTCTAACAAATTTTCGTATTTACAAACATGCGTTATAGGAAAACTGACTGACTGTACGTACCTCATTTCAACAAATATAAAATCAATTTCACGGTGGTCAATCAGCTTGTAAATTGTAACTAAAATTGCAACCATATTTATACGTGAATTATCTTATTAAAGAAAATATATTATCATCTTCAGCAGTGGTTCTAACCGAGCACATGCGTCCACGACCTTCCGACTAGCCTTGGATTTTGTAACCGTAATTTTCGAATAAGGAAGTTAAGAACTCGAAATGTAACCAAAATTATGGATCTCAGGTTGGAATACATAATAATAAACCGCCTGGTTGGAGAAGACACATGACTCACGAAAGCTTGTAAGCATATAGTATAATAATGTGGTGAATGAGCTAAGGATTTGTTTTGCTCATTATTATTTCATTTAGAATTAAATATTTTTATCACAAGTACCAAAAAAGCCAAATTTAAAAATATAGCTATTACTAATTCATGTCCGACATTTTTTTTAAAAAAAGCGGCAATTCTATTTTCAGTATAAATAGAATAAAGTTGAACCCAGAATGTCTTCTATATATGAATGAGCAATAAAATCATGGTTATATTTTATACTAAAAAAAAAAAAAACATTGTTGTTCTAATCACAAATAAACAAATAACCAATCGTTTCACTTATAAAAAAAGTCATCGCAAATTGTATATGACCATTTGGAGGCTAAAAATAAGGCAGCAATAATAAACTTCTAGAAACTGTATTTGCCAACAATATGAAATTCATCGAGGTATTAAAACCAAAAGCGTATTTGCGGAAAAAAAAAACTTGACTTGACTTTCATATTTGTTGCATACATACGATTAAAGAGAAACAACTATAATCAAAATAACTAGAAAAACAGAACCCTTTTTCACATGATGCCTCATATTAATAATCATTTAAATAACTTAATAATAATAATAATAAGAAGAAGAAGAAGAAGAAGATTATCAGAAAATCAGAAAGGAATTTTTTTAGCTTCATGGATTGCGGTCCGAGATGAAAAACAACAAAAGAAAGAGAAAATATAAGAATGGATTTATAGGAGAGAATAAATGACTACTGTTTGGGTTTTTTTTGGACAAATTTATTTAAAAAAAAGTTATACCAACCAGTTTCACCAACTGGGGCTGCTGGCTTCATCAGGGTAAAAGATGTATAAAAATAGTAGGAACACTTAAATGCTAAAAACTGTTAACACTAAAACCATAAAATAAACCGAATACAATTGCATTATTTATAAACGCAGAAGAACGCGTACATCACACAATATCATCATATTAAAAGCTGATAAAGGTTACTGTACGGTTATCTTAAACACCAGTGATTACAAAGATACGATTGCCAACTTATTTTCTGATACATCTACTTACCGTCTTCCAGATTCGGACCCCACTTTAAAGAATCATAATGATACCAACGATTTATTACGCAGTATGGATAGCTGGCAAACAGAATTAAAACGACGATTGAAGTCTATGCATCCACTCACTATATGGCTCTCCAAAGGTCCACAAAAATGGTATACCGTTACGTACAATTGTCGATGGTATTAATTCGCCTACCTATTTATTATCGAAATACCTTGAAGGTCTCCTCACAGCACTGACACTCCTCACAGGGAAAGCTGAACTTTCCCGGATATCAAATGACCTTACAAAATTGTTATCCTAAGTAATTGATCCACAAGATACTTTTCTGCGACCCCCCCCCCCCACACACACACAAAGACAATCTGAAGATATACATTATAATTCTACTATTGGGATTCCCTTTGTAGGGACAATTTCTAATAAGATTGCCAGACTCCTCAAGCCAAGTGGTATACGAGTAGCTTTTAAACCTGCACAGACCATTCGCCAATTTTTACGATCTCCAAAAGAGAGTCATCCAATTTTTTAAATATGCCGGAGTTTACAATATACCCTGCTCGTGCGGCTTGAATTATATTGGCCAGACTTCAAGAAGTTTTGAAGTCAGGAAGAAGGAGCACATTGGAGACGTCTATAATAATAATAGAGAAGACAAATCGGGGTTAGCCTTTCATTTTGCTAGAAATATAGAATGGGATAAAAGCCCAATGCCCTACTTAGAGGAGGAATTCCGCTCCCGAATTATAAAAGAAGCCACAACGGTTCTCCGCTAAGAACAAAACCTTAATAGAAACCAAGGACTGATTTTTCCTGAGATCTGGAACACCCTTATTAGATCCTTGAACATACCAGAACTGAATTTTGCCGCCAACTACAAATCGTTCTTGCACAACAACTAGCAGATCATACACGCCCTATGCGTGTGAATGTACGCGTTCTTCTGCTTTTATAAAAAATACAATTGTATTCGGTTTATTTTATGGTTTTAGTGTTAACAGTTTTTAGCATTTAAGTGTTCTTACTATTTTTATGCATCTTTTATCCTGATGAAGCCTGCAGCTTAGTAACGACCAAACCTTATATTACACTTACTCAACAGAATAATAGTAATCTTTACAATCATATTAACATTTCCGGCCCTTTGAAACCAAATATACTGTAAATTTCTCCTTCTAAATATATGCTTTGCAAACTTCAAACAGATTTTAGTTTTCATCATTAACTCACGCTCTAATCTTTTCCAAGTTTGCATATTTTTATTATAAGTAATATTTAGTTTTAAATAATTATATTATCGCTGGTGATATTAAACAGATGACATTTTTGTTTTTGTTGTTGTTGTAGTTCCCACTAAAGTCTGTCCAGACTATGGAAGCTTAGGTTGCAGCCCCTGTCGCTTTGATGTTTGGCCAGAACGATGTGCGCAGGAAGTAACGGTTAAAATGGTAATATACAGTGCAGCGAAACCTAGCGGCGCAAACTTGACAGTGGGCGATTGCTCACTACTGAACTGCAAGAAAAATACAAACGTATACTTTATTTTCCATGATTGGCAGCCTCAATACACATGTGAGAAGAAGCGTTTGGTAAATATCTAAATTCTATATTACATATAGAATAAAAGTTAATTTATTATGTTTCATTGAAATATTTCCTGTAAAAGTTTTCTCTTAATATATTTAAACAAATTTTAAAATTATATTTTATACACTATTCTTCTAATTTCATATTTTTAATAAATACATCCAAAAGAGGCAAATTAAAATTAAGCCAGTCCTTATAAGCACTATATAAGGAGCCTTTTGGCTTAGATCAAGTGTGCAGTTCATTTTTGTGAACTTTCCCCATAAGTGATTAGCAAATTGTTTAGCTAAGCGCAAATTGTAGTATAGTTATGTTAGCTCAGTTATTATCGGCAAAGCGTCTCATAGAGGCACTTGATAATAAACTACAGCAGCAGATACAGAATAAACCCCAGACTGGTGCAAGACAACACACTCGGTGGTGTGAATAGCTTAGGCACCCCCTCACCAGCATGGCTTTGCCGCGTACGCGGACCCTTGGAATCGAAGTGGAAGCTGATCTACGACCTCGATGTTTGGCCAAAGCCCTCATCGAAAGCGTTGGCGCTGAGCAGATTTTTGGGTTTACTCCCTTTGGTGGTGGCCAATTCCAAGTAGTAGTAAGGAGTGAGCAAACAAGAGAAAAACTACTTGCAGGATTCGAATGTAATGGAAAAACAATAGTTCCATTTTTGGTAGGGAGCATTACCAAACTACTTAAAATCCCCAGATTCCCTTTAGAATACATTGAAACGGATGTAAAGATCATCCACGAAATATTCGGGAAATGGGGCGTTATACACACGGTGGAAGTCCTAAGTGACGCAGAAAACCCCAAATGTAAGTCTGGTGAAGTCCACATCTCCCTCGAGATGAAAACGCCCGTTCCCAACTTCATTATTATTGGATCCGCCAGAGTAATGATAAATTACCCTGGTGTAAAAAAACAATGTTTTAGATGTGGTGCTTACACTCACCTTGGGGCGGACTGTCCTAGAGTGAAGTGTAAAAACTGCCTCAAAGCAGGCCACAACCAAGAAAACTGTGAGTCAGCTTGCCTGAAATGTGGGGTAATTTACCACAAAGTGGACACATGCCCATCCAGAACCCTTGCTGAGAGGATGGGTGGTGCAATCATGCCAGCAACTCCACCAAGCAATGGAAATGACACACCACAGGATGCTTCTCCTCCTTTCGAGGCTACTACTGATATAACAGAAATCCATATCTCCACGTCTAAGAAAAACCGAAAGGGGGGAAAAACTTCCACAAGCAGTAAAATCCAACAAGAAGAAACAGTCGCTATTGAAACCATCAATACCAATATAGATACTAATACAGATGATATAGATAGGGAAGAAGGAAAGATGGAGGTGAACACCAACACCTCCAAACGGTCATTAAGCCCACAGGAAGAAGAGTTGGTAACGCCCAAAACAGCAAAAGTATCTGAGACCGCCCACCCAGAAGTCCCTCACGCGAAAGCAGGGGAGACTCTCAGCCATCTCATCAGAGGTATCCCAGGGATGGCGGAAAAATTCAAAGAAGCGATAAAAAAAATAGGAGAACCTGAACTCCTCCTCACAGGAGAACATGGATCTGACATCGTCAGTGCAAAATGGGGTGACATTTTCGTTGATGACATCAGCAAAATCACCCCTGAGCAAGTAGAGGTAGCCCAGGATTTAGACGAGGAGGTAGCTTCGGCGTTCTTCATAGCTCTCTGCAAACTAGACATGGCCAAGGGAATTGAGGTGGCCAAAAGAATAATAACTGCCCACAACAAAAGAAAGACACAGTAACCACCTTGTGGGGTTTCTGTACACAGCTTCACCGGTTTCAGCTATCACAGGTGGGGGAGGATCTGAGAACCCGAGCGGCGAAGGCTTACAGCGAGGCGGTGCCGTTCCTTGTGAGCTGCATCACTCGGGCTAGATCCTTCCTCCACCTCTAAGTTTAACTTTCAATTTTTGCTTTTCTGTGTACTTTTTTGTTTTTGTTTTGTTACATGTTTCCTTTTTAGGATTTTTCCTTTTTTGTAAAGTGAAAAATCAACGACCGTTTTAGAAACTCCCCTGGGGGGCAAACAGCTAAAACAGGTCAATTGAGGCCTCTTTAACCTACCCTACCACTATGCACTCCATCTTTATTTCCTCTCCTACTATCTGCTGACTCTCAGCCTATCTTACTCTACAGGCCGATGATGAAGATTTGTTGAACTCACAAATTATTATTATTAAAATTAAATTCTTTTCATAATGAATATTCTAATAAAACTTCATAGAAATAGCTAGCTACAATAATAAAAATAATCCCAGGAAGGTATTAATAATAATTTGATCTAAATTATTGTAAATATCACAGATGAGTTAGAATAATTCTAATACTCAACAAATCATGAGATTTTAAATTGCTTCTCTCAGTAAATCTAAAATAAAAGAAAACGAATTTATGCAACTTTTCTTCTGTTACTCATCTCAAAACATAATTTAGTGCTAAACGTACATTTTGTTTAATATTTCCCTTCGCTCAGAAATTAAGTGTAAATCCTTTCGAAATTTTGAGTAACCGAATCAAAAAAACATTTCGAGTATCGAGCCATTTCGGCTGTCTTTAATTAATATTATTTTGAAATTGAGTCAGTATTTAATTATGAATATTTATGCCGCTGTTGCATCCGATAACGTTTTACATTTCAGCAAACCAAAGACGCACTTTTGACAAAGAATTCCACTTGTGCCGTAATCTTAATCGACTGGAGCGACGGGGCAAACGTTTGCTATGAACAAGCAACAGCAAATGTTGAATACGTCGGTGCAGTCCTTGCAAAATACTTCGATACCTTGATGGTAAGTATTGCGATTCATTTAACACTGTATTTAAGTATAACAATAATATTGCATGCTGTAATATTTAAAATGTTTATTTCATTTTATATTACAGCAGCAATGTAAAATACCACTCGGGAATATTACTTGTTTTGGACATGGTTTAGGCTGCCACGTATGTGGACTTGCAGGACTAAGGACACAACAAAAAATAAAATCCCTTATCGGTAAGTATATTTTTGTTGAATATTCAGTACATACACGGAACTATTTATAAAACTTGGATCTTACAAAATCCTACATACAAATGTAGGCGTTTTTTTCTTTTATTGAACGCTGGTGTTATCCCTCTGCGAACTCAGAAAAAGTTGACCCTAATACCCACACTATTTGGAACAATAGTACCAGTTAAATTTAGTACAAGAGACGATGGGTGTGGCATTCTACACTTTCATTATACGTAAGTCAACAAACTGTCAATGAATATGAACTCAATTAACGGTGAGGATCTAAGCGTACCCATCGATTTCCAAAGGTTGTTGCTAAAAGAGTCCTGCCTGCACAAAGATGTGGAATGAAAAGCATTCGAGCATTTTTAATGTAATAAAATATACTGTTTAACTAAGGTAAAAATAAAATTCAAACAAATTTTTCAAATCCGGAATTTTTACTTTTTTAATTAAATTTAATATTTATTTACTTAAATATTATTTTTATACACAAAAGATAAATAAAACATCTACTGATCTGATTTCCAGTATATAAACTGAGATTACTTAAAATAAGAAACTCAAAGATCGGATATAGTAAACTGTAAAACTTTCGGCGGATTATAGCGTAAGCTAAAGCACATAGTCCACCACTAAGGGCCTTTGCAACGAGTTGTGCTAGTGGTGGACTTTGTGCCTTACGCTACAATCCGCCGAAATTTTTATCGTTTACTATATTCGACATGAAACACTTTGATTCCGATCTTTGAGTTTCTTATTTGGCTTTGAAATAATGTGGGATTTAATATCCCCTTCGTTTAAATAAACTGAGATATCCTCAAAGGCTGCAGTCGATCCTCACACCCTAAAGGATACACTGTTTCGTGATGCTTATACGAACTACTGTAAAATATTTAATGGAAGAAATACCATAATTACTTAATATACTTGCAGTCACCAAACAAGCAACAGACGATATTCATCTAACAAGATAGAAAATATTATAAGTATATTATAACTCTTCAGTGGATACTTGAAATGGAATAAAAAGTTAGATTTCAATGCATAACATATAGAAAAAAAGTCAACGAACAACTTCAACATGTGCACTGCCAGTAATACGTCTTGGGGTGTAATGTCCGGTGATCCCGGGAATCATGGAATTGGACCATCTCTGCCAATCCAGCGATTCGTGAATTTTCAATTAGGACGATTGCAAACATCACGAGACCAATGAAGGGGGGGGGGGATCCATCCTGTTGAAAGATAACATTTGGTTTCATCTCCTGTAGCTGGGAAATGCCATAATTATTGATCCTGTCTAAGTACATATTTCCATTAATTTCTTTTCCAAGAAAGAAGAAAGGTCCAATCACTCAATCATGCATTACTACACATTGAGTTTTGGACTAGCTCGAATGTGTTCTCTTATGGCATGTTGGTTTTCAGATTCCCAGATCCTTACATTGTGTCTATTAACTACTCCACTCACGTGAAATGTTGCCTCATTAGAGAAACAAACACGCTGCAAAAAATCATTATCCTCATCGATGCGGTTCAAAAAGAGGTTATCAAATTCTTCACGCATTGGACGATCATCTGGCTTTATCTCCTGGGAAATTTGGACTTTGTACACAAACAATTTCATACTTTTGCGTACCTCAAATTGGTACGCAAAGGTTTTCAATGCAACTGGAGATTTTGTTTCTGCTAGCCACAGAATACATTGGGCTTTTTCGCATAACGCGTAACGTTACTGGCTGGATGGGTGAAGCAAAAATGCTTTTCTTTTTCCCCTTTATCTCTGTAAGTGATACTGTGAATGAGGTATTATTGAGCTACCTGCTCGCCCTCTTGGGGCCTGAAGTTAGTGATGTTCGGTGTGTAGTAGAATAGATTTTGGTGTCCTGTATTTGCAGTGTATTGCTTCACTGTAGTTGTTGGCTTGTTTGATCAGTGGATTTGAGTGCAGGGTTGCCTTGGAAAAGAATTTCTCAGCTAAGTCGTGGAGATGCGAGCGGATGTAAGGGATGTTTACTTCTCGGTGGATCTGGGAGTTTCTTATGTACCATGGGGCATCTAGGATCATTCTTAGGCATTTGTTTTGGATTCTCTGTAGTTTTTGTATGTTGGTTTCTGAGGTATGACTCCATGCTGAAGAGGCGTAGGTGATAACTGGGCGAATTACAGTTTTGTATAGCGTTAGCTTGTTTCTTACATCTAGTTTGCTTTTGCGGTTGATCAGGGGGTAGTGTTGTGCAATTACTCTGGATGTCTTCACTCCTCTTAGTTTGATGTGATTACTAAATAGCAGTTTGCTATCCAGTTTCACACCAAGGTATGTTACTTCTGTTACCCATGGTATCTTGAGTCCGTGGAGCTGGATGTCATCCTTGCTGGTGACTTTTCTTCTGGAGAACAGCACAGCAGAACTTTTCAGGCGGTTTACCTGGATCCTCCAATCTGTTAGCCAAGTTTCTAGTGTGTTGATGCTGCCTTGCAGCCTTCTAATTGCTAGCTGAGGGCTGCGAGATCTTGAAAGTATCGCGGTGTCATCCGCATATAATGCTGTAATGATATTTCTCGGGTTTGGGGGGATATCAGCTGTATAGATCGAGAACAGTAGAGGTGCTAAGAGGGAACCCTGTGGCACTCTTGCACGGATCTTGCGTTTGGATGACACTGTTCCATTTAGTTGGATTTGCATGTGTCTGTCACTTAGGTATGCTTTAATTACTTTGACTAGTTTTATTGGGAAGTTAAATTGTATAAGTTTGTAGAGAAGTCCCTGATGCCATACCTTATCAAAGGCCTTCGCTATGTCGATGAAGACTGCAGCTGTCTGGAGATTCCAGTTAAAGCGTCCTGCTATGTATTCTACCAGACGGTGTATTTGTTGTGCTGTGGAATGTTCTCTGCGGAATCCGAATTGCTCGTTTGGGATGATTACGAGCTTGTCATTGATTGTTTGTAGCCTTGTGAGTATAACCTTTTCAGTGACTTTTCCAAGACTTGATAAGAGGCTAATGGGTCTGTAGCTTTCTGGAAGTTGAGGATTCTTGCCTGCCTTTTTTATAGGGATGATATCTGCTGTTTTCCAGGTTGTCGGGAAGTGCTGAAATCTGATGATCGCGTTTGTTATATTAACAATATGTATTATTGCTTTTCTTGGAAGCAACTTTAGTGTTCTGTTGGTGATGCCATCAGGGCCTGGAGCCTTTTTGTTGTTCAGTTGTGCTATGATTTTGGTTATTTCCCCTGGGGTAGTGGGGGAGATGGGTTCTGAGGTATCTGTGAGATTTAATGCTTTCCTGACATGGCGATGAACTTAAGAGATGAAATTAATGTTAAGACTTTTGTACGATGGGCTGCACTGCTCCTCCAGGTTGTCTATGAGGGCTTCTGCCTTTTCATTGTCTGTGTGTACTATTCCTTGTTTGGTTTGTATAAGAGGTAAGGGCTGCCTTTTGGTGCGTAGGATTTTTAAGAATTTCCATATGGAGTGATCGTCTGGGTTGAGTGTGGTTAATTTGGTTTCCCATTCTTGATTTTGGTGGCATTGTAGAGCTTCTCTGACTTTTCTGTTGAGTTTGTTTAGTGTTGTTTTGTCCTGTGGTGCTCTTGTGTTGTGATATCTCTTTCTTGCTTTGTTCTTGGTTCTAATCAGTTCATGATTTCTTCTGGGATCCTGTTGGTGGTGTGGTGGAGAGTAGTTTGCTTTACTGAGGCTATTGTTTCTGCATTTGGCTTGTTAGATTGATTATGGCTATATCTATCTCTTCTTTTTTCTGTATGATTGGTGGTGGACCAATGTATACGGTAGAGTTTTTGCGAGTTTGTTCCAAGCTATAAAGGAGTGCTGGGGTGAGAACTGTTCTTGATTGCCTAGCCTGAACTGAATGGGGTTGTGGTCTGATGAAAGTTCTATTGTTTCTAGTTGGTATTGGTATGGGATGTTTTTAAGTATTACGATGTCCAAAATATCTGATCTTCCTGTTGGGCTGTGGTGAGTGGGCTCAGTAGGTCCAACCACAATGGCTGAGTTGTGCATTGCATAGTTGTATAAAATGTGTCCTTTGGTGTTAATGCATGAGCTAAACCAGGCTGTATGTTTGGAGTTGAGATCTCCTGCTAAGATTATGGAGTCTTTGGATCCGAGGATAGAGTCTAGGTCAGATATCAGTAGTGGGATTCCAGGTGGGTTGTATGCTGAGTAGATCTTTAGACTGCCTGCGTTGCTGGTGTACACCTCCACTCCGGTCACCTCTAGGTTCATAGTTGGGAGGTCAGTTACTGTGTTATGGTTTAAGTAGCTTTTTATGTAGAGAGCAGTGTCTCCTCCTCTTGCACCAAGTTGATCCTTTCTGTATATGATAAAGCCTCGGAGTCTTGGGTTATTTGCTGGTCTGAGGTGTGTTTCGTTGACTAGAATGATGTCAGGTTTGTATCTGGATGCAAATTCTTGGAGTTCCAGGATTTTATTTGTTATTCAATTTGAATTCCAAGCTACAATCTTTAGTGAGTTTGGTTTGTGTTTTTTATTCATGACAGAGGACTATTAGGATGGATTGTGTTCCTTGTAGGGATCTCTTTCTGGAGGAAGTTGAGGGGCTTGTTATGCTAAATTCTTGCAGCATGGTTGCAAGCGAGGCAGTTAAGATTTTTTCTAAGTTGGAGCCTCGCTGTTCGTAGGATGTGGGGTTCTTAGGTCGTGCAGCCTCAGAATACGTTTTTGTCATGTTGGTTGGCTGTGTTCTCTCCTGTGTTGTTGGTGTGAATTGAGATGAAGGGTGAGTTGCCTGCTTGGTACTCGAGTTGTTGCAGGGACGGGGTCTGAGGATAGATTTAGTTATTCCACGATTTCTTGGGTGGGACATGCACCCCTTGTAATTGGCAGGGTGAGGTCCTCCACAGTTAGCACAGCATGCCGGTGTTGTTTTTGGCTTGGTGCAGGTGCTAGTCGGATGTTCTTTGCCGCATTTTAGGCATCTGAAGGGTGCTTTGCAGAGCTTTTTGGCATGCCCAAACGTTTGGCATCTATGGCATTGTCCTGCCGATGCCTTCTTTCTTAGTGGCTCAGTTGTGATTTTGAGCCCACATATATTTTTTAATTCGTATATTCTTTTTTGCGTGTTTGATATCTCTACCAGAACTAGTGGCATAGGTTTTTTATCCGATCTTAGCATTCTGCTCACTTTAACTGGAGTCAGGTCTTGGTTGATGAGATCGGCATTGACCTCGTCAGTCGTGATTCCCTCGGCAACCCCACTGAGCACCACTTTTAGGTTCTTTTCACTAGCCAGTGCAAATGTGTGAAAAGGCAGCATGGAGTTGTCCAGCATTTTTGTAATCATGCGGTAGTCTGCGACTGATTCGGGTTGTATCTTTACCCCTTCATCTGTGTTTCTGGCCCAGGAATAGTTTATGTTCTGTTCTCTGAGCGATTTCGAGACTGAGGTCCAATTATGTTTGTCTCGAAGGATTACCGGGGGTACCTTTTCTTTATTTCCCGATACTGCTTGAGTGGGCGCGTTTTCTTCCGTGGGTTCGTCCGCGGTCCTTCGACTTTTGTTGGTGTGTTCGTCTGCTGTTGGTTCTGTCTGTCTGTTGTCCTCGGGTGTGGGGAGGGTAATGTTTTGTACTGTGATATCGTCCTCTTCAGGTTCCTCTGCCTGTCTATACAGTTTAAGGTAGCCTGGCCATTCGGTTTCGAACTTTTGAAGGAGTACCTTAAATAGTTCTAAGGCTTTGTCTCTGTTTATGTGTTGAAGAAAATCTTTAACGTTGTCCATTTCTAGTGTATGTGTGTGTAGGGGTTCAAAAACGATGGTAAATTCGCATGGAACTTTCGTAAATATCTTAAAGCTTACCTTTACCTGGGTGGGTGCTGGTAAGGACATAGGTATTGCAGTCTTCAGAGTCTCTTCGCTATCTCGCTGGTAACAGTTCTTTTGGTAAAGAGAAGCAGAATAATCCAAATTCGAAAGATCAGTTCGTAGTTCACGATCAGTTGAAGGCATCACATTCAATCAATTCATTAAAAACAAAACTTAATCACTGCTGTAATAATACAAGGAGCGAATCAATCAATCGGGCTTTTTCCTGTATTGAAGCCATTTTTATAGAAAATCAGCAGCAGCGCTCCTGGTGGCAAAAGAAGTATACTGAAGATACCAGTATGGAAACTTTATGAGTGCCCAAGTTTACCTGCAATAATATTTATTCAGTTAATTTCATTGTTAAAATATTATAGCCAGTTGCAATCAGGATAAACATTTGTGGACACCCTGTACAATTTTATAAATTATATGAGAGCTAAATACTGTTAATCATGAAATGAATATTTGTTTCATTGTTTAGGTTGTGACTGTGCTGCCCCGTGCTATTCGAACTATGAAAGTAAATATGTGGCTTCTGCTCAACATACCCAGAACATACAAACTGGAGGCGGCGGAGATATCTGTCTAAGTAAAATTCGGAATTTCTTGTCACTTTTTATTATGCTGAACTTGTTAAATTTGAGATTATAGATAGATTATAAACGTTCTACATTCTTCTACGCAGGGTGATGTTGTATTTCACTGAAATGGTGTTAATTTGCTTACCATTATTTCTTACGGAAATGTTTGCATATTTAACTCCATATCTGATACTAAACCAACGGTTAGTTTTACATATTCCATTTAAGTATATTTCTTTCAAATACCAGAAAATATAAAGCTGATAACCCGTTCTTCTATCTTTCTCTCTCTCTCTCTCTCTCTCTCTAGTTTGACGTTTCACAACATACGATCTTCAGAGTAAACAGTTTTATAAGTACATAATTATAAGTTTTTGTTTATTTAAATAACTTTTTTTATAAGAAAGTCAACGATTTGTGTGCATATAGTGAGTGACGTCACTAGTGAGTATAAAAGTAGTGAGTGAGTCCGATCTCGTCAGTCCTTGACTGACGAGATCGGACGTGTTATGTTATTTTAGTCTGTGCATGATTGAATTTATAAGATTTTTCGGAAATCTCACATTGCACCTGCGCTAACAGAGTTCGAAACCTACTGTCTCCCCCTCTGCATGAAAAATGAAATGCACGAGGTCTGATGGCCGTGTAGGTCCCACCCACGACGAGGATCAGTTGCGGATGTATGGTACCTTAGGGAGGTAGGTTTTTTCCTCTGTGGCCACGAGTGTTCTTGACACTCCTTTCCCCTGTTAATCTGGCATTATAAACTTTAATATATATTGTTTGGAAGTAGACACCTGTGTGTGTCTGTGGGATTTACCAGTGGACCCTCCAAAGTCAACAGGATTATCTATATACACCGGAATATTCTATGACAATATACGGTGAAGAATAATGGAAAACGTATAAGACATTAAGGACGGCATTCAAAATTTAAACAAAGATCTGACACTCGACATTCTTAAATTTACCTTAAAGAAATTGGAGAGAGAATATCCTGGCTGTCTGAATCTCTACACTCAGTTTAATGACACGGAAGAAGTTGATGTGGACACTGAAGGGGACTTCACACCTGTTCCACCTCCAAAGACTCCCTGACAATCAAACAAAAGACGAAGAACATCTGATGATGATATGGAAGAGGATGTAGCAACACAAGATGTCCAAGTTACCCAAGATAGAAAAGAAAAGGGCCCTCTATTTATCCTTCGAGATAAAGAGAAGTGGATCTCAGTCTCAAAGGCCCTAGGAGAACAAAACATTAACTTCTCCAGGGCAAGAATTACTGATGAGGGTGTAAAGATTCATCCTATTACTGTTTCAGATTATCGTAAGATGACGAAAATGCCGGACAACTCCTAATTGCCCTTCCATACCTTCGCGCTAGTCAGCGAGAAATATCTTAATGTTGTTCTAAGAGGGGTTGCTGAGGGCATCACAACTGGCGAGATTACTGACGATCTCATCAGTCAAGGACTGACCGCAATCAAAGTCAGCAGGATGCTGAGATCTGACAAAAGGCCAATGACGCTGGTTTTGTTCGAAATCAGCAATACACAGAAAACGATATATGAAGTGACAGATATTTGAAGGCTGAAAATTACAACTGAGCCTCTAAAGAAGAAAGGATTGGCAGAACAATGCCATAGATGCCAAACATTCGGGCATGCCCAAAAGCTGTGCAAAGCTGCCTACAGATGACTGAAATGTGGAGAAGGACAGCAGACCAACACTTTATAAGGCGTGCGTTTTCCATCCAAAAAATTGTGCGTCAGCAAGAGTGAACTCTGCATCCACATGCAATGACACCATAAGCAACAAAGCAGGTCGCCCTCCTGTCGAAATACCTCACATTCAGCAGCACAGGAGGCACGCGACCTTCATCCATGACCAAATCATACGCAGAGGTGGCCGAACTCAGATTTCTTCATCTCAAGAGCAAAATACGTCAAGTTAACATCAGTTCTAACTGCTTCACTTGCTACAATGCTGCATGAATTCAGCAAAGCAAGGACCTCACCATCTTCCAGAAAGAGATTTTATCTAGAAACCCAATCCATATTTTCAGCTCACTACGATGTATAAAAAATTCAAGCCAAACTCACTCATTATTATAGCATGGAATGCTAACGGCCTGACAAATAAAATTCTTGAGCTGTAAAAATTCACAAAGAGATACAATTCGGACATAATCTTGATCAGCGACTCCCACCTCAGACCATCTAACAACTCAACATTAAGAGGATATATACTATATAGGATAGACAAACTTAACACTAGTGGTGGTGGCACAGCCATTTTTATTAAAAAGTATTTAAGCCATAATGTTTTAAATAATCGTCAAACTTTAAACCTTGAAGTGACAGGTGTGGAGGTGCACACCAACAACGCAGGTAGGCTTAAAATTTATGCAGTGTACAATCCTCGCAGCATTTCACTATTGACATCGGATTTAGACTCCATCCTCGGCTGCACGGATTACATAATTATCGCAGGAGACCTCAACTCCGTACTACGTATAAAGGCCGTACTTTATTTAACTACACATCATTCAACTCATCAATTGTAGCTGAACCTACCACCCACTACATCCCACGAAAGTTCGGATGTGCTAGACATAGTTATCCTCAGGAACATCAGATATCAATATCATCTGGAGACATCAGAAGAGCTTACTTCTGATCATAATCCCATCCAGCTCAAGCCAGGTACCCAGTATCAGATTCCTCTCATCAACACTCGTTTATAGCATGGGATAAGCTCTTTAAGGTTCTCCCAGATCATATTCGCCCACTTCCTGTTATTCGCAAAAAAGAAGACATAGACTTAGCTGTAAGCAACCTAACAAGACATATTAACACAGCAATAACATCAGTAACACAAACCACTGTTTTCCACTCCTCCAGTCGGATTCCGGAAGAGATAAATGACCTGATTAGGGCTAAAAACAAAGTGAGAAAGCGATATCACTAACCAGAGCACCGCAGGACAAAACAACCTTAAGCAACTTGAACAGACAGGTTCGAGAAGCTCTCTAGAAACACGAATGGGAATCTAAACTTACGAATTTCAACCCAGAAAATAACTCTATATGGAAATTTCTAAAATCTCTTCGTATCCAAAAGACAACTCCTTCCCCCTTCCCCCTATGAAGACCACACAAGGAATTGCACACTTAGATGAAGAAAAAGTAAAAGCCCTAATTGACAATCTGGAAAATCAATGCAGCCCATCTTACAAAAACTTCAATATTAATCTCATTTATAAATTTCATCGTGAAGTCAGTAAAGCCTTAAGACAGCCTAAGGATGATTCTGAGCTCATCAGCCCCACTACTCCAACAGAAATAATCAATATTATATCCCAATTGAAGAATAAAAAGGCTCCTGGTCCCGATGGCATCACCAATAGAATAATAAAATTACTCCGAAGAACACCATAATTCATCTAGTTAATATAACCAATTCCATATTAAGATTCTAATACTTTCCCACGGCTTGGAAAACTGCTGACATCATCCCTCTGAAAAATCCTGGTAATAACCTACAACTCCCCAAAAGCTAAAGGCCAATCAGTCTTCTTTCCTGCCTCTGAAAACTAACAGAAAAAGTCATCATAACTAGGTTGCAGCTGCCATTGGACAATTATAAAATAATTCCAAATTGGTTTCCGCAAAGCTCACAGCACAGTGCAACAAATTCTCCGATTAACAGAACACATCATCCATGGTTTCAACTGGCACCTCCACACTGCTGCTGTGTTCTTGGATGTTGCCAATGCCTTTGATAAAATCTGCAAGTAAAGCCTAACGGAATTGTTTCATCAAGGGGAAAAATTCTGGTTGGTGTACCTCAAGGTTCCCTTCTGGCGCGACTACCGTTCACAATTTATGTACCAGACATCCTTCTAAATTCAAGAACAACCATTACAGCCGTTTATGCCGACGACACCGCTATTCCAGCAAGGTCTGTCAGTCCGCGGCTGGTTGTCAGTAGACTCCAAGGAAGTATCAATGCACTGGAAAAATGGTTCACCAACTGAAGGATACAAGTAAAGCCCCTCAAAAGCTCACCCATATTATTCTCTAGAAAAAAGGTCTGCATTAAAGAAGACGTCTTGCTCTTTGTCAAAATCAGAGACCAAATATCTTGGGGGGTATTACTGGATAAGAAACTCCTTTTTAAAAAACATCAATCTCATTGGCACCAAGACATCCAAAGTAACAGTTCAACTCTACCCAATGGTCAATCGGAAGAGTAAACTGAACTTACAAAATCAATTACTACTTCTTTACCGGATGGTTATGCGTCCAGTTATTACCTACCTCACCAGAATGAAGATCACACTGCACGATGAAACATTTCAAAACTACAAAGAATCCACAATAAGTGGATTCTTTGTAGGATGATTCTACAAAGGATGATTCTAGATGCCCAATGGTTTATCAGAAATTCACAGATTCATCGAGAAACCGGCATTTCATACATCTCCTCCCTTCTTCGTGATCTCGCAGTACAATTCTTCGTCAAGTCAAGTACACATTCAAACCTGCTGATCGTACATGTTGTCAATTACAACGAAACAGAGTACTACAAATACAAAAGACCGAAGGCTATTCTACTCCCAGCGGATCATGACTAATACAACTTCCCCCAGAGGCGATCTTAAAGCTCACAAAACACCCTTTCCCAAATAACTTCCTCTACAGACAAAAGGGAATATGAAAAGCATTTTTTCTTCACCCATCCTGACAGTAGCGTTATACGTGTACATACATATTTATATATTTATAAATATTTATTATTATTATTACGGCTATTATAGCCTGTTTTTTTAAGAGTGTCCCTTATATTAAATACATTGGCTATTTTTACTCAATATATATATATATATATATATATATTGAGTAAAAGATATATATCAATATCTTGTGCTAAATCAGTAATCCGATCTGAGATTGTTTTCCGAGACAAACTGACACTCTAACAACTGGTGCTAACAACTTCGCAACAGCCACTATGCACTCATTCACAAACTCTCCCTCTACATGAGGCCTCAGCTTCTTTGCGATTAGCTCGCTCACTACATAACTCGTCTGAATGACGTTGTCTCTGTCACAATGAGTCCTAGTGATAGCAGCTTGTTGTGATTCCAAACTCCGCTGAAGAGCACTGATTTTATCCAGACGCATTTGGCATCCCAATTCATTGAGTTTGGCATGTTTTGACATGTAATAACGCTCCAGATTGGCTTTTTCATTACTAGTAACGCATTACCACAAACTAGGCACACACAGGATTGCCTTTGACTTCAACAAAAAGAAAGTAATCATTTGTTCATTTCTCTTGGAAAGATTGACACTATGCATCAACATTTCTTTTCTTCGTAATCGCCATTTGTAGGATGTCACACCCCTTAAGTTTTAATAACTACCCAATGTGTAGTTATCTACAGCGAACAGCGAACAGATCGCTGTTCTAATCCTGCATCTTGGATTTGGAACATATCCAACGTTCGTACCATCGACTCTCGAGGTCTTTTCGTCATATACTCGTATGTGTCCTGTCTATCTCGTAATGGTCGTTCCTTGCTTGTCCCTCAAAATTTACGTCATTATTATGATTCACTTAATATAAATTTATGTTGCTATGAAAAAAGCTCCTAAATTTATTGAATTTCGATTCTCGCCTGCGGTTGCCTTGGCAGGGCCAGACCAAATGAATTCGCGGGTTTATACGGCCCGTGTTTCTCCACACCTGTTCTAATTCTTTGGAGTAGTTATTACAATATTTCTGTTTAATTGTCTGATCTCACTATTTACTTTTTTTTTCATCAATATTTTTTTTTCTTGTAAAGAACTCATACACCAATAATTTTTTTTTTGGTATGATTTCTAAAAAGAAAAGAAAATCAGCTCACGCCTTTTTATTCCCGTATATATAGGGAGTAGGCGAGGCCGTTGCCAGCCTTATCTAACTTTTTAGAGACTGAGCTGGCAGTTCAATCTCCACTGGTACCCAATCAGAGATAGCTGGCCCAAGGCTACCATTAATCAAGTGGCACACAGTGAAGAGTGACGGCTCAACAAGTGCCGCCATCTCGTGGTTGCTAACCCTAACACTCGTATTTAATGTCTGAAATAATGTGGGTTCTACGGTCGATTTTCTTGAGTTTACGGGACGAAAAACACGAGTTTCCGGGAGGAAAAACCCGCTTGCCCGTGACAGAGATTGACTAACTCGGGAACCGGTCGAAAACAGGCTTAGTAAAATTTCCTCTAATCACCGACTAGACTCGAAATCAAGTCTTCCTTCGTGCGGCCAAGCACCGTGGTATGTAAACGCCACATTCACATCATACACAGGCTCTGGTACGATTTCTATATTAGTTAATATGTATGTTACTACACATTTTTAACTTCTTGTTTTCTCCCATGCTATTCTGTTTTCTCTTTTATAATTTGATAATGCATTACTTATTCTTAATTCGTTATTCTCACAACACTGTTGCAGGTTTATTCGGTTTTCATTAATACCTTCTTCATTAAATCTTTGTTATAATATACCTGGAAGAGCACGTTGGATATTCATGCATTTAAAATTTCCAAATATTATTGCATATTTTTTTTATTTATTATCTAATACATTTTGTCCTTAATAATATCTAAGTACATATAACACGAGGCCTAGATGGATTACGAATAAAATTTTATAGTAATAATAATAATAAACACATTCCTCAATCAATATGTAACTGTCAAGACTATTCAAAGGAATTGTTCGCTCACGTACGTAGACTTCAACTTGTTTACAAAAGTGTTAATAAATATATTAACAGAGCACTCTCAAACATACCGATCAAAATTATAGAATCGCGCTTTGTCCTTGACAAAATCACAAGAGAGAGAGAGAGAGAGAGAGAGAGAGAGAGAGAAGGATCATCATATGCTGATGCCTTCCTATCAGGAATTTCTAATCTGTTATACCACAATGCAAAATTATGTTCACGTTCATTGACATCCATCTAAACCCATAGTTATAAAGAAAGGCATGAACAAGGATATTCTCTCTCTCTTTCTCTCTCTTTCTTCAGTTTCTTGCGTTATTTATATCGAGACCCAAATTCGAATGATCAGAGAAAATATAGTGTTTCTCTGTAATATAAAAAAATATAAAAAATAAATATTTTTTTAGACCAGCGAGTTTGATGCAGTAGGTGCTTCATAATTTCGCCAACATCCAAAAAAATCCTAAACACGAATTACTAATGAGAATTTAGGTGTCCTTTTAATAATAACACTTTGGGTTTATGGCTAGCAGATGGCGACATTTGTTTGCCAAAATATCTCCCTGAACGTCCTGATTCATTGAGTGAATTAGAGTTGAATCTCACTCTTAGTGATGCCTGAAGGGCAGAGCCCTACTACCCACTCACCTTCAAAAAATAGTGAGCACTAAAGGAATTCTTCTCACTTACTCCCATTTTGAATAAAAGTGAATTTTCTCTTATATTCTAAGCTTAGTCTTATATCGATAGATAGCATACTATACATCGTGAGATTATTCCATCATCAAACCAGTCACTCTGATCATCACTTTGTAAAATTCTGAGTTGGTACTCATATTTGTCAAGAATGCTTTACAGGACCTAAGCAGTTATTTTATCACTTTAATTACAAATTCGTATTTTTTTTTCTAATAGCAAAAAAATGTGTTTTTACTGGAACTTTTAATATGTGCATACACTTAAACTGTCTAATTCTGTTCTGAATTAATAGATATTTGATTAAAATGTGATCTTTGTTTTCGTTTAAATGGGAGACCTTAAGGCTTACCCAGATCGGCTTTCGTACCAATGATTTGAGAATAACATGGTTACCCTTATGTCTAAATAAATATTCTTGTGCGATAATGGCGTCCGTTCTTCGTACAGATGTGATTGGATGTTTTATGAAAACCGAAGTTTGCCGGTTGTAGTCTAGGACGTTCAGAATTTTCATCGAAGTTTTTCAACTTCTATGAAAGTTCTGCACCTCCTAAACTACATCGGAACCCAGATCTTTCAAGCAAAGGGCTTCATCAAAATCAACTGAGTTATGGAGACTACAAATCACAATAAATATATAATTCCCCAGTATATAAAGAGATGGATCAAGATTAAATGAAACTAATCACTAATTATAAATATAAACCTTTCTCACATCATCATATAAGTTTTGAATACTTTTTGATATACTAACACCACGAAGAACTTTTCTTCTGATTTATTCATGAGAAGAAATTATTAAGAGTGTTTCTGAGTGAGAGTGCATCCCTCCATTATACCGTGTTACTGAGCCTCCGTAGCTCACTCGGTATAGACGAAGCCCTTTGGTCGGAAAGACCTGGGTTTGATTCGCGTCCAAAACATGAGTAACCTTTTTCTGGTCTCTTTCGATTAAAGGCGAGTTAGCTGGTCTCATATAATGGTGGAAGAATCTTCCGGAAAAAAAAGATTTTAATCCCTATGAAGCAGGCAAACCGCCACTGTTAACAAAGAGATCTTCAGACATAGAACTCTTCGGGAAATGGTGGTAGCCTCAAATGCGCCCCCCCCACCTCGCAAGGAAGTAGCGACTTCTCACAATATTTCATCTCAGAATTCAAATATCAATATATGGATACTCCCATACGCTAACAACAACAAATGTGTAACTTTACAAATTTATTTGTGTTATTTGAGTATTCTGTCAACTCTTCAAGAAACACATCATCGATCTGCCTGTATAATTAGTTGTCATATAATAAGCTGTATGCTAATAATAAACTACATCATCGTTTCAGTATTATGCTTCTAAATATGTAACTTTTGTGTATTATTGTTTTTGTTATGAATTTATACGGCTATTTCATTATATATACAGGCACTTCTCCTGCTTTTACCACAAGAATGACGAATTTCGTGAAAGAACAATACTGTTTTAACGGTGGAAGATTACAGCCCAGTTGTTTACTTAACAATAGCTACTTGTGTAAAACTGAGCTCTTGCTTACTTTAACACCAGAGGGTGAGTATCATCTATTGTAATCATTGGAGAAAATGTCATTTACAAAATTCTGGTCTTTCTTTTTTATTTATTTATTTTTTGAACCGCAAATTTGATGTAAATCTTATTCCAGACTTACATCAATTTTGTAATCATTAACTCCATGTTAAGAATTAGGTTAGTCAACAAGCTCCTCGAATTTTCTTGCCGAAAATTTCGTTGCTTGAATAGACATATTTCGCAAAATAAAACTTTTATAAAACTATGTGAGCAGCATATAACAGTTTTAAATGTATACATCAACATGTTTCTCGCTTCAGTGATGTAAAAATTCCTAAAATACAAAATTTGTGTACTGTTAATAATGTTTTCCCATTATTTCCTATTGTTTTCCCATTTCAGCCGAAGGATTTTTCCAATGTAGTCACTTCGCATGCTATGATTACTTCATACAATCTATTCAAGGTAAAAAGTTTCAAGGGAAAAAATGTGGATATTGCGAGGGATGTCCCGATTTATGCCCGTCATCTCCTATTAGTCCAAACATTGTTGGTTTTGGTTTTGAGCAAAACCAAGAAACCGGAGCATTTTGCGTCTATCCATAGGTAAGCCACATCCAGGAATCTGTAAAGCCTATATTGCAATTCTTATACGTCTGTTATTAAACTAGGTAATATTTAATATTAATAATGAAAATTAATATAAAATATTATTTTACTAAATATTTAATATTGATCTAATATTGATAAATTAAAATATAACGTTTTAATTTATTTTTATGTAGAGTCGGTCTATTTAATAATTTCTTTAATTTCTAATTTCAGACGATCATCCCCAGGATGAACTGGAACTCCTACTATATTTGAAGATATCGTTTAATCAAGATTTTTATAGTTTCCCAGAAAATAATGTCTGTACGAAGAATACAATTGATGGAAAGAACTTTCCTATTTGTTCACTTTTGAATTTTAAATTGTTGTACTTGAAAGCACTATAGGTTTTTACATAAAACTGTGCATCAATAATTCAATAAATGGCTTTTAACGGATATTTGTAACACTCCGTTATTATTCCTGCCTCTAATAAATTATATTCTACATGGTGAAAATTATAATTATATAATTCATTGCTTGACATTTTCCTCCCCTTTTTGTGTGATAGAAATAAATCTTTAAACCATCACATGTTTTTTTTTTTTTTTTTTTAATCGTATAATAATTTAAATCCGTGTAAAAAATTGTCCGGGCCACTCAATCAAAATTGTCGTTACACATCTCTAATTGGAAAAGAAAGTATATTGAGAAACCATCAATGGTGATAGCTATGTCTAAATGATTAAACACTGACATATAAAAATAACAGCAAAACAAAAATTATACTAAAAATCCAAAGTCCAATAATTTTGTTTGTGCGAGCATGCTACAATATCTCTATCTAGCTTTTCACATTTATCAATCTTCCACAGCTGATGAATCTATAAAAATAAAAAGATAAGACGAAATTTGAAACGTCCTTATAAGGACTGGCTTAAAGTTGCTAAATCTGTAAAGGACAGTGCAGGAATAAGGTTTTATTGAGCTGTAATGCTCTGATCATAGCAGGAGGGTAACAGCAATAGCCAAGCCTCAGTTACGATTTAATTGGCTACAGCATTGCCATCCATTACCCGCGAAGAGTATTAATCACCGCATCTCACGGTCGATTCAACCGAAATTTGAAACGTTGTTATGTCACGGATGTGACATTACAACTCAGTGACGGGCTCCCCGTCACTGAGTTGTAATGTTCCACTCAGTGACGGGCTCCCCGACCACTGAGCAGAACCGCTCAAATTCCGAGGAAAATAATTCACCGACAAGAACCCCTCAACGGGCCGTGCCAGAGAACAACTTCCCCGGAGACTCAAAGTGCTCCCTTAGGGCAAAAACCCTAAGGGAGCGAACTCAAAAACTCATCACCCAGGATAACAGCAACAGCCGAACCTCAGTTTACTTCCTCGGTTCAGCATTGCTATTTGTTACCCTGATTAGTAAGTAAAGGGTAAAATCTCAAAAAATCGGACGATCTCTAGGCCACTCCATAATGGGCGAAAGACCGTCCATATCTCAGCGTTGGTTCCACTCAGTGACGGGCTCCCCGTCACTGAGTTGTAATGTCCCACTCAATGCCTTAAACGATGAACTACTATATAATTTTTATAAAATATGAAATGGTGTATGAATATATTTTAGTTAAAAGGTAAGTGATTTTTTTTTTTGTTAAATATATGTTTTATTTTCTAGAGAGTTTCATACTGCATAAGAAAATATATAAATTATTTATTTCAATATTCGTAGAATGTATAATTTCAGTGTTTGAAATATTTTCGTATATCACATATCTTTTTAAGATGATTGCTGAGTTGGCTGTCAGATAACAGAAGAAATGTTATAAGTTAAATTGTGCAAATGAAAATTTCACAAGAAATTTAGAAGAATATTTTCTGTTAAATTTGTTGCGAACTGGAATTTTTAAGATTCATTTCATAAGTTTTCTCCTCTCGGTGCAGTGTTTTTAACAGGTGTCGGTGTTCCAAAGAAAACTACGAAAGCTTTTAAGATGAAAAGCAGATACGTTAGTCATATTATGAATGCTCTTTAGATTTGAAATGCCCTATTTCCTAAGCAACATAATTTTTTTTTTTTTTTTGAAAAATGTCTAACACGAAAAAATAAACCTTTTTTTCGTGCTCAAGAATAATGGAGCCTAAAAAAAAGTAAATAAAATTAAAAATAACTTTAAAAGAACCGCGTCACAACTGCGAATCATTTGGGAAAACTGTTTCCTTACCTCTTAATGATTTTATCCTCTTTTCCGACTTGAATAAATTAATAACATCCTTTCCTTTATACTATATTTCTCCTCAAACCATTGAAGAAGGGTTTTTGTTCTAATCAGTAACTGTCTTCTCACAGCTATTGCTTCTCACAAAGTGTGTCATGAGAACATACGCAATATACAGATAAAAAACAACAACAACAACTGATGGTTTGGATGGTGTACGGTAGATGGCGTTGGTGGTAGTCCCATCGTCGTGTAGTAATTGGAAAATTAAGTAGTATTGGAGACGCCGACTGCGATGAGTACTTAGACACCGTGGAGATTTCACATTGTAATAATAATAATAATAATAATAATAATAATAACAGAACTTCCTTCAGAAAACATCATCTTTGCTTAAGTGTGCTGCTACTACTTAGCGCAACAAAACAATATGGCGGTGAAGACGAAAGCAAAATCATCGTTTGCTGTAAACAAGGGTGCAGTTCTTCGATGGCGTAAAAAACTTAGTCGGAAAGTTTAATCTTTCTTCCCTGTCAAGGTAGTTTTTATTCCAAAATCAGGGCTGTCGCCAGATTAGATCGCGGCCTGAGGCAAACAATTAATATCTCCCTTATTGATTATAAGACAAAATTATAAGAAAATCTCCAATTGCTATTTTGTTTTTATTACAACAGAAACGTTAATGCAAAACGATTACATAATATTATTAATTAAATGTTTGCTCTACATGGATATCGCACAATAAGACTGTCTTCAAAGCTTTTGTAAATTTAAATTATAAGCTATCTCCGCCTCTATCGATATAATTGCTAGACCAACCGATCTTTCTTGAATCATTGCTGTTCGCAAATACTTTTAAATCAGTTTAAGCTTGAAAAACGTCTTTCCGCACTTGCCACGCAGACAGGAATTGTTAACGCAGCCACGGCGCCTACCGCAATATGGCCGAACGAGTGCCCTTATTAAGCCCAGCCGTGAGGCAGACTGCCTCTATTCTACATCCTGTCGACGGTACTAGGTGAATTCTTTCTTTCTTTCTTTCTTGATAATAAAATACCGTAATTGTAGAGCCTCCAATTTTTAATAATGATATATTAACACTGGAATTTTTTCTCCTGAATTATTTATGTGTAGAAAAATTATTTGTGACATTCGGTCACCTTTTCAAGAAACGTATTTTGTATCCTCTTGTTCAACTTGCTGTTATATAATACGTTTTACGCTAAGCAACAACACAGTTTTACCAAATGCTTTTAAATACATACGTATTGCATGCCGGGCCAGTAGTAGGGGAGGTACTAGTGACAAGATCAAGATCAAGATAAGATAAGGAATCGTGACGTGATTGGTTGCTGACGTCATTGTGTGTGACGTCATGGGTATGGAATGTTTGGAATTTCCCTGTGGGCATATGTGTCAATGGCTTCAGTTCTTGTGTTTTGGTTCCTGTATGGAATTGTGGGTGATGATAGAGATAAGGATTCGTGTTGTGATTGGTGAGACACTAGTGAGAAGTTCAAGATCAATATAAGATAAGGAATCGTGACGTGAATGTTTGTTGTTATGAGATGTAGATAAATGACGTCATTTGTTAGTTGTTAATAAGTGACGTTATTGTTTTGAATGGAAAGGAAGATATATTAGAGATAAGGAATCGTTACGTGAATGTTTGTAGTTGTCAGATGAAGATCAGTGACGTCATTTGTTAGTTGTAAATAAGTGACGTTATTGCTTTGAATGGAAAGGGAGATATATTAGTGGATAAGGAATCATGTCGTGATTGGTGGGACACTTCTGACAAGATCAAGATAAGATAAGGAATCGTGACGTGAATGTTTGTTGTTATTGATTTTGGAATGTTTGGAATTTCGCTGGGCCCCCCTTCTGTCAGAAACATCACGTGGTGTTTTTTGTTTGTTTATTGTCTTGTGGGTGATATTTAGAGATAAGAATCGTGATGTTATGTGTTTGGAAATTCACAGTTTCGAGGTTTTCTGAATAATTTAATTATATGCTATGTCACTCAAACATACAGTTTTTTTTTCTTCTATAGATGTACTAATTTCCAATACATTTTGGGGTATTTCTTTACTGTTAAAGGGTGGGAATTCTTAGAGTATGTCATGATGGCGGGTGTGATCAGGTTTTCTGAATAATTTAATTATATATACTAATGTAGCTCAAACACACTTTATTTTTTTTCCCATAGTTCATCCGTATTTTCTTCTATATTCATATTCTAATCAAGTTCGTATTTTATTCATAATTCATCCGAATATTTTGATTTGTCTAAAATTAAGATCTTAAAGTTCAATAAATAAATAAATAAATACATAAATAAATAAACAAATCGTGTGTGAATTCACGGTGATTTCAAAAGTGTTCTTACTTAAACATACATAACACATCAAAGACACTGTTTGTTCTTTTAAATTTACATATTTATTTCACAGATATTATTTACAATGCAATATGTAGATATAGGAATTTACATATATCACCAATGCAAATGGTGTTTTTCTTGGCGTAACATTTCTTTGATGAGGCAAGTATGATTGCCTGATTTTGATACTACTTCCCAAATGATTATGGCAATTTCTGAGGTCACTAATATTAGCAATACTGCTATAAAAGCAAGTATCTGCCAATTTTGCGATGGTTCTTGATTTTCACCTGCAAAGAAAAAAAAATCATTGATAGTAATGGAAAAGTTAGCAGATTACTATAATCCTAATATAGTAGTTAGTTTTGGAAGTATCCAGGCTTTACAGAAACATACAAATTTGTCACATGAAAAGTTGGTTAGCAACACAACCTACTTATGTGAGACATAAACCCATTCTTATTTTTAAAATGACACTCATTTCATCATCGAGTGCGTACAATTCACGATCCTCTGGTGACTGGAGTAGCATAAATTTTTTAATCATATTCATTTTCTAATAAGTGAACTCAATAAAGGAACAATGATACTGCCTAATAATGGGAACAGTGCCCCCCCATGCTATAAAACCAGTTTTCTTCTAGTAATGAAGGGAAGCGATTAGTTAGTTACTGCTCTTATAATTTTTTTTCCTTCGTAGGCGTGACTTATGATTATGCTTTAGTGGAATATTTCCACATAAAACATTTTTGCAGATTTCACAGAGCGTGGTGATTTGGCTGGAAGTGCAGTGTTTTAAAGCATCATTTGCTTGTTTGGGAGAGGAATGAGATAAGTACTTGATGAGATATTCAAGCCATATCAGGTTATCAGGTTATCATAGCGTTTGAGTCTATCAACCATTCAGGGATAAACACTGTATTGGGTTCTTCTCCTGGCAAAATCCGTGACTTTAAGTGTAAAATATCAAGTGTTTCCTGTCTAAAGTCTAAAACTAAATATGAGTGGGGTTCCCGTGTTATATCTTTTAAATCTGAACTAATACGTTCGTTTGTCCTAGAAATATTTGGGAAGCTAAATGAGAAAACTGAAAAGAGTCTCGGGGAATTTTAAAAGCAATAACATAACGGCTATTGAGAGAAATTGTACGAAAATGTGTACCTTTACAGAATAAATTTTGTGTCAGTAGAATGACACTGAGGTTACAGTGATGCGATCCTTTTATGAAAACATCATCTATTTCCATGCTATCCTTAGCCTGGTGAACCAAATCATCGATTATGAGTAAATTTCTCACATTTGAATCAAATTCAGGTAACTTCAAACCATTCACGAATTCTATGTTGGTAAATTACTTAAATTTATCCTGATTTTCACTGTAACAGTAAACGATTCGCTCCGGTCGTGGTTTGATTAGTTGGTTACAACGTTCTATGAGAGACAACACGATTGTTGTTTTTCGTGACTGAGTAGCTCCCGAAATAATGGATGTAAGAACATATCGAAAATGATAACATAATTAGACTGTGATTATTTTTATATAAGCAGAGATCATGTAAAAACAAATAGATACTTGTTTTTAACATCAAAAAATCTCCCCATCAAGAATTAGTTGTTGTTTTTTATCACAGTCACCATATAATCGTGCCAAGATGAATTTTTTCTTTTTAAATTCTAAGAAAGAAAAAAAAAGCTATTGTGGAATAATAGCTTTTTTCTTTCAAAACTTTGTGAAAGTTCTACTTTCACAAAGTTATGAGAAAACTGTACAAGAGAAGGGCGACAGTGAAAATTATAGTGTTGGGAAACAATCATGAATTTTTACCTACCAGGAAGAATGTTGTTTAGTTTTCTGTCCCATAGATGGCATCTTTTGTTTATGGGGTATATAAGTGTAAGGAATTATCCTTTAAAATATACCCATAGGGGAAACGTGAATGTGTCTGTTTACACTATGCACTTCGCATAAGTGTATCCAAATCTTTTTGTTACGTCCCCCCCCCACCCCCCCCCCCCCCCACCCCCCCCCCCCCCCACCCCCCCCCCCCCCCACCCCCCCCCCCCCCCACCCCCCCCCCCCCCCACCCCCCCCCCCCCCCACCCCCCCCCCCCCCCACCCCCCCCCCCCCCCACCCCCCCCCCCCCCCACCCCCCCCCCCCCCCACCCCCCCCCCCCCCCACCCCCCCCCCCCCCCACCCCCCCCCCCCCCCACCCCCCCCCCCCCCCACCCCCCCCCCCCCCCACCCCCCCCCCCCCCCACCCCCCCCCCCCCCCACCCCCCCCCCCCCCCACCCCCCCCCCCCCCCACCCCCCCCCCCCCCCACCCCCCCCCCCCCCCACCCCCCCCCCCCCCCACCCCCCCCCCCCCCCACCCCCCCCCCCCCCCACCCCCCCCCCCCCCCACCCCCCCCCCCCCCCACCCCCCCCCCCCCCCACCCCCCCCCCCCCCCACCCCCCCCCCCCCCCACCCCCCCCCCCCCCCACCCCCCCCCAAAATTGTTTTTCCGTGTTACCAGACATTCTGCTGCCATCGAGAAGAAGCATGATAAATGTGAAAGCAACCTCATAGAGCAGATACGTTCAATAAAGTCCTTTTGTTCGAATCATTCGAAAACCCTGTATGTGGCCATGAAGTTTTATCATTATTTTTAGTTACATGTGAGTCAGCCGGTCTCATAGAGTTGGACGTTATCTCCTTTAGAAAGCTGAGGTTGTTACATCCCATAAAATAGACATGACACACTGGATTCATAACCATAATTACTTCGGCTATAAAACCATGAAGCCAATAGTCAGAGAAACGCACACAATTTACACACATGAATATGTAAATTGTGTGTGTTTCTGATAGTGAAATCTTAAAAGTATGAGTGCCCTGGTCTAAAGGAATTGGCGCCTTAATCGTATTGATTAAACAATAATCAAATAATATACATAATTAATTATATGTATTATTAAATGCATATATGGATCGGCGTCCCTGGGCTATAGCCCATTTAGCCCACTGGATAAGGAGGCCCTGGTTTTTGATATTGTTGGAAACACTGGGAGATCTGCTCACATTAACATACAGGCATAACATTCCACGAATATTGAATTTACTTTTGGATCACTTAGAACAGCTAACGATTCCATATTAACAGAGTTATTCAGTTTATTAGACACATCCCCCTTCTTTCAATTGTTCTGCCATATTATACGGTAGTTTAGCAAAATGTCTGGATACTCTAATCTAGGACTTAACAAAAAAAAAAGAAGGAAAGAAAAGAAATAAATAAATAAAAAGAAAAAATTAAAATATCCTGTAATTCTCTGACTATTCTCATGAGATTACGTGAACAAAATATTGATACAATTTCTTCAAATTAAATATTTATTTTAATAATTTTATGAAGTCATTTAAATAAATCTTAACTAATATATAACTTTTACTTGCAGATACCTCTGAAGAAACGGACATTGCCTGCTTCTCTTGTGTTTTCGATTAATACATTTCAATTGTTTAGAAATAATGAGATAATCGGAGGCGATTTTATGATATCTCATTATTATTTGTGAAATGATCTGATAACATAATAATTGTTTTCTATTATTGAATGACAGCATATCCTAATTATCACTCTCAGCTTAATGCAAATATAACGGGTTTGTAAATTTTATATTTTCAGCAATAAAAGTTTATTTGGAAATTTCATTTTTTTTTTCATTTGTAGAACATATAGTTTAAATCAAGATCTTTGATATATTATGGGAGGAAACCTTTAAAAGAAGCATACAAGACATTTCTAAACAAAGCACAGTCGGTTCGAAAAAAAAGATATCGAAAATTCAGAAAACAATATTCGTAGATTACGTGTGGAGCTAGGAATGAATACAAAGGCATGCATACTGTATATTTTAGTGCTGCACGTTATGTTTGATTTTCGTGACGGTAGATGGCTCTCCGTTATATAATTTTTGAACAGAATATGTTTAGAAACTTTGAAGTTTGTTTCATAACGAACATAGATTTAATCGGCTGACATGTATGAAGAAATTTCATGACTAAAAGCGAGGGATAGCAAAACAGGAGAACTATTTATTATGCGAATGCATAACTAGTTTCGTTTTTTAGAAAACTTCATCGGATGCACAAGATGAACAGGAAAATACAAAAATATATTGCAGCAGCTATAAATTGTAAACGTATTGCTGACATTGAAAACCGTTCGGGATGCCATAGTATTGTAGGGCACGCTCGCGCTGGCATAATGTCGTGTATGCCAAAGTCGAATAGCCTAACAATGACAGATGAAGGACAATTTCCACAATTCTCAACTGTTTTGTTTCGGTTTAGGTGTGCAGAGTGAGGAAAGGAATTTAAATAGAGGAGGAAAAAAGATTGGAACTCTGTGCAGGTCTTTCAAGTTCTTACAGATCCACCTCATTTCATCATTCCCGTATACTGCACGACAATGCTACATTGACAGTGGCGTTGTGTTGATACAGGAAAGGATCTTCACGATGCCGTTGCATAAAAGATGTACAAAATTGCTTAGAATATCATTATTGGCCGCATCGTTAAGATTTCCCTCACTGGAAATGAGGACACTGCACGAGCCATGAAACAATGCAGAACATGAACCCTCCATCAAATTTCACAGTTGCCACGTCCTTCAGCAATCGACTGTCCCGCTCTATGGTTTTATGTGCTTCCTAGTCGCAATTTTACTGTGTTGCGCTTACGAAACGTAATCTCACAAAAAGTTACATAAGTTTACCCTTGCTCCTCTTCCACCCCCCACAAAAATGCGCCCTAATTAAAAATAATATATGTATACATTTATATATATATTATTAATATTAACCCGGGTTATCCAAACTTATTTTCCTGCGTCTGAACACACCCCCACGCTCTCTCCCTCTTCTCCCCCCGTGTGTAAACAACCTCCCCCGTGTGTCTTCCACTTCCAAATTTTTCCACCTCTTTTATTCTACCTTAATTGCCTTCTATACTCACCAATAATGCTCTAAATATATATACCCATCTTGAGTATTGATAGGCATTGTATTTAAATAAGGGACACTCCTAAACAAAAACAGGCTATAATAGCCGTAATTATTATAATAGTGTTAAAGAGGAGTAACATGTGATTTTTCCCAGAGACTCTACGTAATCTTACAATATCACCAATGTCAGTTGATGGCGATGGCTGCAGCAATATCGAAATTTCCAGAACTGAGTTGTTTCAAAGGTGGGCTTCCTATTATAGTGCCATTTCGAAAGTCAAAGAACACCATTTTAGTACTAATGTTTATATATGAAGATTTCAAGACTGTGTGGTTCCTTTTATACCAATATGAACAATGATTGTGATGTAAATAGCCATATCCAGTACTAAGAAAAGGTTTCGGATATTTTTGATCAGCTACTTTATACACTTGAACAGGAGGTAGTCGTGCATAAGCACTGCATAACTGCAGCACTCCCAATTTTTCTCGATATATATATAAATATATTTATTAATTTATTTATATTTGCTTGTAATATTTAATTTTATCATCGACAAATCTATACAATGCTCTTATTTTGTATAAAAAATAATAAAAATCCATCTGGTAGCACTTAGAAGGGCGAAGGACGCTAGCAGCACCGTCTTTACCACAGTGTCATATTGCTACGCGCGCATCATAGTGAGATGCGAGCTATTAGTGTAATGTGGCACTGTCCGCCACGCAGTTCTACTGTTGTTTATATGCAGTTTGCGCCAGTAGTAAAGTGTTCGTAATGCTTATCGTGTTTACAGAGTTAACATGATAAGCATTATTGTGTTTACACGTGATACACCTCATGTTCAACAGAGAAAAACTTGAAACTGGGCTTCGAGTGTTCCACAGTAGACCCGACATGCATGATTATTGTAAATTAATTGACTTGTTAAAATTTATAACAGAAAATAATTTAGATTGTGTTGTTAGTGAAATTACTTTATTGATAAACATTCTCTTGACAATTCCTATGAATACATAGGAATGTAGTCATTCAAATCACAATTCAAATCAAAGCCGTAATGCTGTTTTCCAACATTAAAGAGTATAAAAACATTTCTAAGGAGCATTATAAATCAGGATAGGTTAAAGGCACTTGCGATGATTTCGACGGAGAAAAAATTATTCAATAGTCACAAAAACATCAAGGAAAAAGTTATTGACCTTTTCTCTCGAAACGAAACAAGAAGAATGGATTTCATGTTTAACCAATTTTGAATTATACCAAACTGTATGATTTTATCGATAACAAACACTATATTTTCATTTATTTATTTTTGTTTTAATTTTTACCATAATTTTGATATTTTATTCAATCAGGTACACACTGCGCTCACAGTGTCTATGAATATTTTGAAAGTTGCAGCAACCCCACGATTTCAAGCCACAATCTGGCACTGCAATTGAAGTACACTGCACATTTGGACCTATCAAAGAGTGATCGAAAATCGGTAACAGTACAACAAGGCATTCAGCATCTGATGGAAAGAAAAAACACACCAATATCAGCCTGGATTGCCACTTTTCAATTTCTTTTGTTAGAAATTACGGAGAGAAGCTTAGTTATTCCCTAATTGATTCATTTTTGGATGGTTTTCATTCTTTTAATTTGCAAAATTTAGGAGAACATCACTCGTTTTCCTAAATTGTTTTTATGCAGTCTCAGTCGATACCCGAAATATTGTTTAATTATTAAATGAAGCAAAAATTAAAAGAGGAAGATACTATAAGGATAATTTAGAGAATAACCTTAGTATCTTACTCGTATATTTTATTAATAGAAAATTAACAAAAACTATATGTGTCCTTGCCAGTTAAAACTATACGCGCAATAAAATGGAATTGTAAGAAGTATACGGAGACCCTCAAAAAGAAGTTTCATTGATGATAGTAAACAGTGAGGTGACAAGCTATACATGCATCGATTAATTCTACACGATAATTGCATTGGTTTCTGCAGTATGGGTACTGCCTTGTTTAAAGCAGGCTTACATCTAATGGAATGATCGTTATGAATGTAGTACAATTGTGGATAATATATCTTTTAATTAAGAAAATAAAACACAACTTCTAAATTTATTCATATCTCCATTCCAAGTTAGCAATATGTATTTTTTCTAATCGTTTCAGTTTTTTTTTTAAATTCATGTTTATTACGTGATGCATACAGTTACGTGATACACGTAGCTGTATGTACCACAGCATATACCCCTAAGTGTTCAGATAGTGTTGTCACATAGATGTCGTATGGAATGGAAGTGTATATAGTTTAGATTTTTCTCTTTTTGCTTTGATTATGGTATTTAGTTCATTATTATCAAATTACTTGAAAACAGTGTATACAGTACCTTGAGTAAGCTAACATTTGTTAAACGTATTTAAAATTTGTATTTACTTTTAATGTTTAATATTTTTATTTATTTTAATTTTTATTCTTTATATAATCCTAACGTTGTCTACTAACCTAATCTTGCCCAAGAGTACGAACGGCGCGATTTTTTTAGTTCCAAATTAAATTTATCTGTGGACCTAGGCACATTTGTACCGTGGAGGCTAAAGATTTTATGTACTCCAGAATCTCAGATCGCGAGACCAAGTATTGAACACTAGTTTCCAATAAGTGGGGTGGTGCAACTCTAGGCCATTAAATTCATCTCTTACTCACAGACATCCATGCTCTCGGCTAAATTTTAACCTGCTGGCTTTTGGTTGGAGTACGCTAACCACTCGGGCAACCAGGATTCAAGCCGATACACGGTTTACAACATTTCATCAATGAGACTTTTTAAAAAAACATCTAAAAATTAATATATAAAATACTAAGGTCTCTGGTAAATTTGGAAATCTCATCATACTAACAAACATCTACCTGACTCTTTCCATCATCAGAGATCTCATAAATTGGGATTGTTTCAGTACTACGAGCAAAACCCCACCATGTCATTACTGAGAAAGATGAGCTAGTTAAGGAACTCTAATTTATAAAAAGAAAAAAAAAGAATATTTTTGAACAAAATGATTGCAATGATCCCAATTCTAAAGATTGTATCCAACATGAATTCCAAGTACTACTGATGATGAAAAAAATCAAAGCTTTTATTACTCTTCCATAGATCAAGTCATTCTCTTAAACATTAATTTGAGAATCTTTAGAAATGACAATGGATTCCAAACACCTAAATATAAACCGTAGTCCGAAATTGTCGAAGAACATTCTAGCTATATATAAGGACACCATTCTATGAGTTTCAGATCTGGAAGGGTTTATTTATTTTGTATACGAACACATTTACAGTTATTTTAATTCATTTTCTCCTTTAATGTTTTCCCCTTTAATTTCTCCGTCCTTTTATTCTTTTGTTTTATTTCGCACACAAATGCAAATTAAAAATGAAACCATAATAAATAACGCATTGAAACCATAGAAATGTATAAACATGAAAAATATGCAACACGACACTATTCTAAGTTCCAATCAATGGAACATGAATTATTGAATGAAAATAATATATGGGAAATGTAATGTTTTATAATATAAAGTATATGTTCTCGTCTTCTTAACAATAGAAGCCGAGATATTCAGTACAATTACACCCTCTGTCCAAAAGAAACCGATCGTTTCGAAAATAGAAGAAACTATTGACACCAAGTGTTGTATCTTTTTGTAGTCGAAATCGGCAACCTTCATAAGTATTGTGTGAACTGTTTATGACATTTGTTTCATTAGAAGCCGGGTTATAGTGCCAAGAGTGACAGTGTGTTTCGACGAACGGTCGGAAAATGAGTTTCGAACAGAAACTTGCGATTGACTTTTGTGTTAAACTTGGTAAAAGATTTGCCGAGACATGGCATTTGTCATGTTTCGGCAAATGTGTTTCGACGAACTGTCGGAAAATGAGTTTCGAACAAAGACCTGCGATTGCGCATCAAATGCTTCAAAAAGTATACGGTGATGAATGCTTATCCCGTACTCAAGTTGATGAGTGGTTTAAGCGATTTCAAAGTGGTCGTGAGACGTTTGAGGACGACGAAAAGCCGGGCGTGCCAAAACTGGACTGAGCGAAGTTAACATCCAAAAAGTGCGGGAAGTTTTCAAAGATTACCCGAAATCGTCTGTGAGATTGATTGAAGATAAATTGGGGATTCCAAAATCAACTGTGCACAACATTTTGACCGAAAATTTGGGCCTTCGTAAATTGAATTCACGATTTGTTCCCCACAAGTTGACCGACGACCATAAAATATATCGAATTGAACACTGCAAGGACCTCATTAAAACCGTTCGTAACGACTCAAACTTCCTTGAAACGATCGTTACTGGTGATGAAACGTGATGTTTTGAGTATAACCCCGAAAGAAAGAGCCAGAGCGCTGAGTGAAAACTCCCCAGAAGAGGGGCAAACCCCCCCAAAAAAAATTGCTTCGAGAAGTCAAAAGTAAAGAATATGCTGATTTGTTTCTACGATCCCAAGGGCATTATCCACAAAGAATTCGTTCCGCCTGGCCAAGTGGTCAATGGTTAGTTTTATCTCGAAGTTTTGAAACGACTGATAATGAGAATTCGTCGTGTACTGAATGAATATGGTGACGACCGACCGATCGTCAAAACACACTGTCACTCTTGGCACTATAACTCGGCTTCTAATGAAACAAATGTCATAAAAAGTTGACACAACACTAATGAAAGTTCTCGTTTACGACAACAGAAAGATACAACAGGTGGCGCCACTAGTTTCTGATATTTTCTAAAAGATCGGTTTATTTTGGACAAAGGGTGTAACTGTTCTGAATATTTAATCACGTCTTTTCTTGAGAGACCATGTAACTCGGTAGAAGTGGCGTTATACCCCACAGCGCTTGATCGAACGAAGAAAGACCTAGGTTCAAATGTAGTCACCGAATAGAAGAATATTAATAAGCCTTTCTTCGACGTGTTCGGACACTCGAGTTTTACGTCCCGTAAACCCAAGATCGACCTTAGCACCCACACTATCTCAGACAATAAATATATAGAATTAGGATTAGGGACATCAAGATGGCGGTACTTGCCAGCCTCACTTCACCGGATGCCGGATAGTGACAGTCTTGGGTCAGATATTTTTAACGGGCCTCCGTTGGAGAGTGAACTGTCCCATCAGTCTCCAAAAGTTCGACAGAGTTAAAATGGCCTCACCCACCCCATGTAAGGGAATCAAAGGTGTTAAATGTTTTTTATAACTTCTTTTCATTGAGATGACATTAACTGATATCATGATAAACAATTTTATCAGTTTTTAAGTTTTCCAAAACTGCACTGCCCTAAATTGCAAGGTATTGCATCGTTTTAACCTGCGTTTGCCCTGATTTTATTACAGAATGTGTTCTGTATTCCAATTATTATATAATAATGATAAACTCTTTGAATTTTTTAAGTTAGTTTATTCTGCTTGAGAATAAAATGGAATAGGCCAGACCATTTTATTTATCCCCCTCTAACTTTTGGAAACTGAGGGGTTACAATGAAATATTTACTATGCTTTTAAAAATTAAGACAGATTGAAATAAACAAATTCATATGCATGCACATGTGAATGGGCGGCTCTATATATTTCCCTGTCAATATCTAAAACTCTAGGATTTTGTTTTTTCCCTTTACGAATTGTCTTGCTTTCGTTGACTTCTAATTCTATCAACAGTCTTCCTGATTTATGAAAGAACACTGTTAATCATTTTACAAACTCCTCATAGCTCATTTTTAATTATTAAAAATACCAAAATAATTCTTATAAAATATGCAAAATTTCTCATAAAAATGAGCCTGAAGAGAATGATCATTCCATAAGAATATTTAGTTTGTCTTAAGTTAGGATGAATGAAAAACTATACATCTGTCTTTCTAGACATTTTGTAAGAATAATAATATTTAATTCATATTTTATTTTGCTTAGGAAATCCATATATTTTTCCACATTTGCTAGCGATTGCAAACCTAGCTTTTCTTTTCTTCTGTTTCAGGTGCCAAGTATTCCTACATGTTCTCATTTCATGTGCTTCTCGTACTATACGCAGTCTAATCAAGGCCAAAAATTTACAGCGAAGAAATGTGACTGTTGTTATGATAAGTGCCCATCCACTGCGCCTACCAGTCCTAACACTGTAGGATTTTTTTCTGAAAATAATACCGACACAGGAACATTTTGCGTGACTACACCCAGTTCGTTACTTGGGTAAGTGACATTCCTAAATATTGGGTTTGAAATGCATAATGACCTGATGACAATGACCCAGATCTTTGTAGACCTATTCTTGAATTTTATGGTTAAGCCAATATGAGTAGGTAGTGGGCCGAGGGGCATTCTAAGTATTGCTAAGTATTATTATTTTTTAATAACAAAAAGGTTTATGCTGTGATAAATTACCACTTTGTGTGTATGCGTGTGTGTGTGCGAAAATAAAAAAATAAAACGAGCAATACAAAGCTAATACAATCATTAGATAGTAATGAATCAAGCAACAAACATATTAGCAAGTAACAGAAGAGAGCCTTGCTATGTTACTTGCTAATATGTTTGTTGCTTATTAGCAAGTAACAATAGCTATTCGATTACCTACGCTAAGAAGTAAATCAGATTATGTACTTCGCTTACTTTGTAGTTAGCTGTTTTGGAATCATCAGCTGATGCAGAAATATGTGCAAGTTTAATTGGTGGGTAAGCAATCATTTTAATAATTTGCTATAATTGGTTAAGCAATTCTTAACAAGTATTGCAATTTTCTTTAGAGACAATTCTTCTGCTAATAAGAGTTCCAATTATGATAAGCAAGAAACGAACTCCATCCGAGTCAAATTTATAGTTACCTTTCAATTGGTCAATAACCGGAAGTGATTTAAATGCCCCAGATGTTTCTAATTATCGTTTTTATTGTTTTTATTTACATAACAGGATTAATAATAAGAAATTTTAACATAATAATTTTGGATTATTCAATGAAATTTTATAGAATAAAATCAATTCCAAATTCCAAACAATGTATTTCAAAAATGTTTCCATTTTCGATGTAATAAACTTTTATTTGGAAATATCTTGTTTCCTTAAATAAACTAAACATAACCTTTTTACTGTTACATTCATAAATAAATCAAGTTGAACTGAAAGCGAGATGTTGCTTCATTCTTCCACCAATGCTTCGTAAACAACAAAATGTCTGGTCAAATTCTATCAAAACTAATTTCATAATTATATAAATATATATTTGTATCTATATTCTGATGTTTTCTATTATCAGTTATTAAAAAGTAGCTTGGCGATTATTTCCTTTACGAACTACATATCTGTCATTTTCAACTCAGTAAAATCGTATGACCCTTATCTCTCTCTACGCCATGAGAAGTAAAATGCTCCTATAAAATTCTATTTTATATTGAGTAGTATATTAAAATACGCACAGAGCAATGAATATTTTATTGCGAAATGCAAGATTCGATAATTCGCAGAAGACAAATATTATTCGTGTTAGAGTTGAATATCGGAAAATAAAGAAATTAGAAAGAAACACTAATGAATGTTAACTATTTCCTAGTCCTGTGCTTTTTATTTCGGAAGATAATTTAGTAGTCCTATCTAGAAGTGAATAACTCTGAACCTACGAAATTTATTCGGTATATCTTAACTACACTGGTGTCCAATGTCTTAAGACGAACACTATTTCTGAAGATTACAACCGTAAATTCAGACGAATCATTGGATCTTTTTAATACAAATATACTAACAGCAATCATTTACGCAAATATGCAAATATTGTGAACAGAGCTTAAAATAAAATAAATAAATATGTGAAAATCAATATTCTTTCATTCGAGTTTTGTATTTGTGTGAGTTAGTTTCATTTCTTATTGTTAAGGGTAACGTGTTGAATATTTTTGGCGTTAAATAAGTATAATATTTGTGTATTGCTTCCTTATTATTTGCTTTGGCGTTATTTGCTTTAGGAACTATATATTTTAGACCCTTATGTCTACAAAGGAAAGCATCTTGTTTCATATTTCCGTATTCGTTTTTTATGAATAGCCTTATAGTCCTTATAAGGACTGGCTTAAAGGGGCGAAGCAAGAATGCTTTTTATCTTCCCCGTTATCTGTAGAGGACAGTGTATGGATAAGGTGTCATTGAGCAATTAAAGCTCTGATCATGGCAGGAGGGTAACAGCAATAGCCGAACCTCAGTTAGAACTTCATTGGCTTCAGCATTGCCATCCATTACCCTCCAAGGGTATTGGATTGAATGAATCAATCACCGCATCTCACGGTCGATTGATTCCATTCCGTGACCTTTATGAATAGCAATACCTTATAAGTCTATAAATATCTCAGGGTTAATATGTTTAGTATGGTGTATTTATCACACATTGCAGTATTACTGATATTTGTTTCCAGTTAAGATTTGAATTACTTTATCCTGAGTCGAGGCTAAAAGTTTCAGCGTAGTGCGTTAGATTCCTCCCCAACTTAATATAACATATTTTAGTGTGCTTTGAATCCAGGCAGAATATATTTTTAGCATATTTAAATTTATGAATATATTTAAGTAGTAAAGTCCGTTTAACATAATCCTTGTTTTATTTACGACAGCTTAAATTATTATCAATTTTTAATGAAGCAGTTTCTGAGAATTAGTGGAGGAGCAAAATCGATTTTTCTATTTTATTATATTAACGTACAATCGGAAGAGATGCACAATAACAACGAATATCAAATGCAGATAAAAAACGTATCTAAAAAAATCATTATAAATAAATCGAATTAATTGATGTGATTTAAGACCTAATGTTTTATTATAATTTTAATATACATGAAATCAGTGCTTTTTTTTCTGGAAAGAAAAGGTGCCGGTACGTACTCACCAGGTTAATGTCATTACAGCAATTTCCACACTTTTAATATATCCTCCTATATACCTTCGTCGTCTCTAGATCGCTTCTTGCTTTTGATATCAACTGCAGAATGACGACTTCGGAGCAGCCATGAGTCCACATATTTGCTAGGGTTGAACTGAGCGAGAGGAGATCCTACTATCCTGATTAACATCAGTGAAGTTGTCCGTACAAGCGGAGATGACCTAGACGAAGTTACTACAAGATTTGTCTGAGAGAAACCCCTTTCACATTCACTGGAAGATATTGCAATTGTGCCCAAAGTGCGCTTTAGAGGAAGTAGTATGTCCGGGGAGTTTATTTTCATGAAGATATTCACGGAAACCACGAAATACCTCTCTTTCATTTAAGCGAAATTTGCGTGTTAACTTTTTAATTTCAGCATCACCAAATGTCAGATGCTTCCCAGGATTTTCTGGTTAATACTTGAAATCTAAAATCTTAACACATTCAGGCAAATCAGCATCATCTGCTTCAAGCAGACGCTTTCCAACAGCTTCTTTTAGACTTTTATAGAAAGCAGATGAACTTATTGCAGGATTCTGTCCTTCATTTCTGTGGAGCTCAATCCATTTGAACTTCATGTTCTTCTGACTTTGAAGAGAAATAGTGTAGTACGGACCAGGATTTTCAATTCTTTTTTAAAAATGTTGAAACTGTATTCTTTATCTTTCTTTCTGCATTGTGTAAGTCAATATTTCTCTCTTGTAAATCTAGACTTAGTTCACTAAGTTCTTGGAGATCATCACACATAAGGCCGAAATCAAGGAAAAAACTCTCATGACGTTATTTTTCTAAAAAGGCCCTCATAAAGAAAGCGATCTGTTTTTCTTCTTCTGATGTTTTCTTTTGCCTCCAGAAAGTGATGGGCGAACGCTTGAAAGTCTTGCCACACTGCAGAAACAGTGCGAAAACTAGATGCAACCCAGCGAATGCTTAAAATTCTGCCAATTTTAGGAAGTTGAAGTTCTAGAGTGGCTACACATTCCTGTAGTTCCCTAGCATTCTTAGGTGAAGCATGATAAGTCACATAAATTTTGTCCATGAAACCCTTAAAGCGATTCACTCCTGCCACATTCTTCAGGAGTGAATTGTCAGTGACACTAACAGACAATTCAAGGCGATGGCTAGCACAATGCCAGAAAATAACACTAGGAAACGTCTCTTGCATTAGCCTTTTTACACCATTACGCACACCAAACAACACGGCTGCACCATCACAAGTTACAGACAATAAATACTCATTACATAGTCTTCACATAATCCTAAACATTCAAGATGATTAATTAAAGAGTTTAGAATTCCTCTAGAAGTTACATCTGATAATTCGATCAAATCTAGGAAAAGAGTCACAGGAGCCGAAAGTTCAGCTCCTGTGAGTCTACACGACCAATAACAATGAATGTTGTTGTGTTACTCACAGTTGTCGATTCATCAATAAGTAACGATATTTTGTTCTTGAAATTCACTATATTATATGATCTATTAATGTATTTCTCATCTCATTTGCGATATGATTCACAATATTAATGCAAGCATTTGCAGAATGAAGAATATATCCCATGTCTAGGCCGTTAAGTTCCTGTAAATTTATTTCGTCATCAAAGTTGTTAAATGATTGATTTCTCCTCGCAACTTTGTAAGCGGTTCGAAAAACTTTTTGGTTACGTCTTTATTATGAGCAAGGGCGGTTCGTGGATAGGCGCTGCAGAACTGCAGAACCCCCAATTTTTTTCGATATATAAATATATTTATTCATTTATTTATTTTTGCTTGTAATATTCAATTTTATCATTAAAAATCCTATAAAATTCTCTTATTGTGTATAAAAATAATAAAAATCCATCTTGTGGCACTTAGGAGGGCGAGGGACGCTAGCAGCACTGTGTTTACCACAGTGTCATATTGCTACGCGCGCAAGCATATTATGTACGTCATAGTGAGATGCAAGCTATTAGCGTAATGCGGCACTGTCCATCACGCAGTTCCACTGTTGTTTATATGCAATTTGCGCCAGTAGTAGAGTGTGCGTAGTACTTATCGTGTTTACTCCGTCTCTTTAAATATTTGGACATTACAATTAAAGACATAACATTTGTTATAATTTTTATTTTGGAATATTATTGGGATTATGATAATGGATTTTAATTTTAAGTAATTTTGAATTATATTAAACTGTATCATTTTTTCGATAATAAAAATATTTTTTCATGAAACAAAACAAGAAGAATATTTGTTATTTTTAAGTAATTTTGAATTATACCGAACTACAATTTTATCGATAATAAACAATATTGTTTCATGTTCAATTTTTTTTTTAATTTTTCCATAATTTTGATATTTTATCCAAACACGTATACACTATATTTACAGTGTGTATGTATATTTCGAAAGTTGCAACACCCCCATGATTTCAAGGCCACGAGCCGCCACTGATTATGAGACAAAGCATTTAAGGAAAACTTTCTCTAATATTTCGTTTTTTTGCTTCAGATTTTATATTTTGGCACGCTTTGTGCGCTGCATCTCCTTATGATCGTAAATCTTTCTTTCTTAATGACATTAACCGTCGTTTGCCAAAATTACTGATTTTGCCATTTGCCCACTTAGCTGAAATTTTGGTTTCCATGTGTTTATCGACGGCAAGACTTCTGACCTCACGACACACTTTACAGCCCAACATTTTATTCTTGACATGCAACCACTCGTTTCTCTCGCAGAAGTCATTTTTCTGCAAAAGTGTCCAACATTCGTGCCAATCACCATCAGAAGCTGCTTCCTTTTGACCACGTGGATCACAATAACAACAATCTTCCCAACTGATGCTAGCATAATAACAGTGTTCTCCTTTATAAGTTAACAATTCAAGTAAATATCAATTAACTACTCATACCTCAGAACAATTACGCAATATTTATTATACTTTGAAGTATTTATGGAGTGAAACTTGCACTCGACGTTGTATTACTGGAGGGTATGGAACAGATAATTTTACATTTTTGAAGAGAGATGAGTTATATATGACCTGCGTGTTTGTTACGCAACTTTTAGCAGACTGAGTAAAACAAACTTGTGTTAAGACATAGATGCTGGTTGAATGGAGTGAAAATAGCATAATTAAAGAACGAAACATTACTTTAATATTTCCAATATTTTGTCTCTGTCACAGTGGCCTCTTTTGGGATGCAATATTACGTTATGATAACAGACAGAAATACGGTATGCATAAATAATACCCAGGAGATTAGATAGAAGCGTAAAAGTCTTGCCAACTCACTTTGCCTGTTGGGGGATGGGGTCCTAGAATTATTGTTTTCAAATCTTTTGAAAATTAACACAGTCATATTTATTTAAATTTATTTGGTTTTTAAAGCTACTGCGTATTCCAAACAAATCTTTGAGGTCTGTATGTGCACATTGGAACCCTAGTAGCTTTTCTTCCCAACTGATGCTAGCAAATGTTCCAAGGCATTGTCAGCTAGAACTGAGTAACCGTAGGTGTGAATGAAGATGTATTTCTTGGATTCTTCAAAGCAGATGTTTGAAGAACTCCCAAACTGTAAATAATGTGGCGAGTTGCAAAAAGAAGAGAAGAAGGAACCTTTTCTACACCTGGAGAACAGAGAGGGAATTGATTCTCATCATCTGGGACAGATGATGATGCGATATGAAGAAGGTCTGCCAGATACAAAGTTTGAAGGGTCTGTTGACAAGAGTTTAATGATTGCATATAATATATTGGGAAATATGACAATTTTTTTAAACATCTACACTTGTGGGTAGGTTTTCTTTAAATACAGAATGAAACAGTGTTGCTTGGAAGGTGTATTATTATAATGTTTATATTGTGTTCCGGTGATAGAGACGAAATCCTGGAATTTTTAAACCTGTCTATATTTCTTTGTGATATTTTCGTTCCATTAATCCTAATTATGGGCTGTACAGGAATTTCTTGGTTTCTTAGCCATAAACTATGGACGTGCAGCTTGTTTGCAAATGGTGCCCAAAACATATTCGAAACTTAATAATATCAGAAGAATTCATGAAGTATTTCTTCGCTTCATTGTAGGTTTTTACAGCCATACAAACTTCAGAGCAAAAGTTCAATCCGTGATATTTAATGTCTACTAGCTTTCGTAATAAATTATCTTTTAAAATCCAAAAGAAAGCAGGCACTTTAATCTTTATATTTTGAAAATCAGTCGGTTGCTGGGCTTTATCGTTCAGCCGTCAGTAAGAATGATTTCAAACTATCAATAAATCGAAGGAGATTTTCAGGAGAAAGAGAGAGAGAGAGAGAGAGAGAGAGAGAGAGAGAGATTACGGGAGTAAGTGTTGCTATCTGGTGGCCTTCAATCCTAACTGGTATATATTATGCATGAAATAGCGTGAGTTATAGGATCGATTGTCTTTATTTACGAGTTTAAGATCAGGTAAGTAGGTTTTCCCCGAGTGGTTAGCCTTTCCATTCTCCAGCCAAAAGACTGCAGGTTCGAATCATGTCCTAGGCATGATGTTTATGATTGTCTTTCACCTTCATACATTCATTCATGCAAGTGTATAAACACTCTCCTAAGATGGAATGGATCACCATTGGAAAAGTAGACCTAAGTGTCCCGTAATGTGAGAGGCCTTTAACCAACAGTGGATAATATACAGACTCAGAGGAGGAGAGTAGGTTTTTAAGGAAGGCAAAACTCTACTTACCTGTGCGTAAGTTCGACTATTTCGGAAACTGGCTGAAGAAAGATGTAGAAATAGTTATACAAGTTGGCAACTTGTATAGAATCGAACTTAATTTGATTCAGGGCAGTCTAGGTTTATGGTCGCAAATGCTATATTCTGAGAGTTACATTGGGACATTAATCACTTTAAACCTCAAAGTTTCAGTAAGAGATCTGACTACCCCAAAGTTTAAAATAGACATGCTCGATAGCTAGTGTTCCGCATAAAAGCGTTAAAACTATAATTTTGCTAATTTAGTTTATTTTAAAATTATATAAATTTTATAATTTATAATATTATTTAAAATTTATTTCTTTCTACAATACACTAATAAGAGTTATATTTTTATAATCAAAATATTCTGAATTTTAAAATTAAGTGGATATTGAATCCAACATTATTTCAAAGCCAAATAGAGACACCATAAGAGTTTCGTGCCGAATATAGAAACTATAAACCTTTCGGCGGATTCAAGCGTAAGCAAGCCTTTCATGACAGGGGCAACTTCCAGTAAAGGTTTAGTAAGCTCTGATCACTATCCTTAGTATTTCCCATAATGTAAAACACATCTCCTAGAGGACGTGCGTGATGTTATACATTAATGGGGGGGTGACCACCCAGACCGGTTTCGACCTTTTTAAGGTATTGTCAGTGGGAGCCAGACCCAGATATAAATACTCTGGTTGTAGTGATGCAGAACTTATATACTTTAACATACGAGTTGTCAAAAAAAGGTGTCACATCACAAAAGGCTTCTGATTTTTAAATTTTTTAGATAACGTAGTCAGATGTTAATGAATTAACACTAAACATGTGTACACAAGTTTAATGTTAATTCATTAGAATAGTGATGTTAATACAGTAAATAAAACTGTATTTTATCACTATTCTCTCTATTTACTAAAATGTAATAAACATTTTAGTAAATAGAGAGAATAGTGATAAAATACAGAAAGTGAAATCCTTTCGTATTTCTTTCTCAATGGTGAATAGCCTTCGACACTACTAAAAACTGAGCATTCTCGTTGAGAACCGGTATTTCATGGGAAGAAATATAATGCATATCATTAGGGGACTCACATTATTAGCAAATAAGAAGTACCATAATTTGATTTAGGTGAATCCCAAAAATCATCAATATCTCTAAGTTATAAATATTTACGTCACTTTTATCCGTACAGGAATACTGACGTTCCCAGCCGTGAACCATAATTTGAGCAAATTAAGTGTGCAGTTGATATTCGTGAAGTTTACCCTATTAGGATAGGCTTCAGTATAAAGTATTATGTCGACTGGAAATTCGTCTGCACAATATAAGAGAAGACCGCATGCGCCACATATTATATTTCATTATCTTTTAATATATTTACTATCAACTGGAATAATAATAAAAGAAAACATTTCATTGACGTCCCAAGCAACGGCATGAGAAATCTGATTGATTTTCTTTTAAATAGAAATGAAAATTTCTTTTAAGATTTCAAGTTTACAATACTAAATGAATGGTATAAGAATGAGTCCTTTCTCTGTTTGCATTCTTTACTAAGGAAGCACGTATAAGAAAATCACGTATCGCAATAAAGTTTCGTCTTAAATTTACAGTTATATGGATACATCGATATATATGATATCGATTAATATTAGACTGTATAAAGGAGTTTTTTATCTGTAAATATTTCCAATTTTGATATGAGTGTAAATTTAAATGAAATATCAACCAAATCAGAATAAGACGATTGAAAACATTCCATTGGAGATGTACGAAGAAATAACCAATGATTTTACTCGGATTGTAATTGAGATCAGCAAGTAAGTTATTTCATCTGCGAAGCTTCATCATCATTGTGATAAAATGATTTTAAACAAATGTAAGAATGTGAACTCTAAATTCTGAAATGGTAAACTAGTGATCATCACCATTATCGTAATCAAAATAATCACACTGGCTTTTAAAATACGGAACATATCTATTAGAATCGTTAGTAGACTCTTAGAATTATTGAATCTAAGATGGTCAAATGGTAATAACGGTACCAGTGTGCTACACAGAAAGACAATCAATTCATAATTAAACCCAAACAGTAAATTCCATCATCGTGATTTTATTTCTCTCAAAATTAACGCACTTTTAAGCGAATGTTTCGCTTAAAAGTACTATTGGTGAGTGTATGTGTTCTGCTTCCTTGTCTGTGAGTCTTGGCTGTTGTTTCAAGAGGTTTTGTGTTTCTGTTTCGTCATTTTCTTTTTCAGAGAACGTATTCGTGTACTGCGAGTGGAAGAATCGGAGGAGAGGAGATTAGCATCTCCCTCGATTTCTAACCCCTCGTGTTTTATTTTATTAAATGTCGATTTCTGCTTTTTTTTGTTCTTCAAAGAGCCACGCAGCTTTGGTCCTTCCTTCATCTTTTTGTTGTTGTCATCAGTAGGGCCTTAGATGTTGATTAACGACACTATTTGATCTCCCCGGACCACTTCAACCTCGAGCGCTCTGTGTTCTAGTATGGTGCTGTGGGATAATATTTGTATGTTGCTTCTTTTTCTTAAGAGTGTTAATAAACCTGCAATGTCATTACCTTGTGCTGGTTCGCCAACGATGTAGTAATGACACTGCAGGCTTCTGTGAAATTTTTTTTCTGTTTCTGAATCTGTGTGTAGTCTTGTGTCTTGTAGCATTACAATGTCTATGTGGTTCTGGTGTATCGTGTTTTTTAATAATTTCTGTGACTGCTGGCTGTTTAATCCATTACAATTAATGCTCACTAGATTAATTTGGTTTTTCATAAGTTGGGAATCAGCAGATCTTTCCTATCTGAGTTTTTGCTTTATCTTTTTCTCTTTTTACTTTTACATTAGGTGTAAATTTGATCTTGTTCCTTCTAACTGGGGTGAGGGTATTTGGGTTTTTTTTTTACTTTCCCCCAGTTTTTCCGGACTTATATGCCTTTCTTCATCATTCTTCCTGACATATTCTTTTTTTTCCTGCCCTGTCCTCTACAGATTTGGTCTTGAGAGGTTATGCAGGGTGTTCTATCTTCTTGCAGTTCATTTTTATCCTTTCCGGCATTTTCCTTTTCTTCTGTCATGTATTCTACATATCATCTATCTTCTTCGGAGGTTACACAGGGTTCTCCCTCTTCTTGCAGCTTATTTGATTTTGGTGGTATTTTTTTTCTAATAATTTCGGATGTGTTTTCTTCGTTTATCCTTTTCAGTTATATTTCTTCTAAGTTGTTCTCTTGAACATCGTCTGCTTTTTCCAGCTCATTTTGTGTACTTGGCAGGTCTACTGCTGTTCGTTTGACTAACATCGAAGCGCATATCTGCCCAGGACATTCTTTCATGGTATGGCCTATTCGATTACAATTCTCGCATTTTGGAGCAGTGCACTCTTCTCTTAAGTGGCCAATCTTACTACAGCGAAAGCATACAGGGGGGAGGCCGTCCTGGGATGATTACTATTCCAGTCATTTTTTGAACTTTTATGAGATGCGGTATTTCTTCAGTTTGGGTACCCTCGTTCAAGATGATGATTACTTTTCTTTAGTTAGAAAGGACTGTGCCCATTCTTTGTTCCTGGTGTTACTGGTGACTTGTTTAACGCATTTGATCTTTCCACATTTTTCGAAGTGAATTGACACAAGTCTGTTTGGGATTTGAGGGGGGGGTGTAACCAGTGTATAATAATATCTAGCTTACGATTTTTGGATATTGGTAAAATTTGGCATTTATGTTTACATACATCTAATGTATCTAAAAGCCCCTCCCCCTGGCTGATAGCGCCTGGCTAGTGTAATGTAATGTAATGTATGAATTTAGCTAATACATGTTTGTGTTAGCTAAATTTTGAATTTAGCTAAAATCTATGAATTTAGAAAACACATGTTTGCTAAATTCATAGATTTCAAGCAAGTAAAGTTGTCACTTTCCAAATCACTCGAAAAGAATGACAATATCTGTTACAAGCATGCAGTTATTTTATAACTTACTTTTACACAGATTCATGGTTTTGCACCTCTACAATAAAGCAAAGGTTCAAAATATTTTCTTACAATTTCGAAAATAACGAATTCCATTTTTTCTGTTATTATAATTTTTTTTTCTTTTTTTCTCTCTTTATCTACCTATTACAGCCTAGAGTTTTTTATTTGTCTGTTTGTTTGTTTGCAATACTCTTTGTCAAAATATTCTTATATTCTTTATGTGCCTTCGTCGAGGTCAGGGGGAACAAACAAGTTAGTCTTTTTTGATCAAATAGTGTAAAGAAAGAATATAGAAATATACCTGTGACTACTGTACAGGTTATTAGCCACCTAGTCTTCTAACAATGAGCACCTCAGCTTTGATAATGAGAGAGTAGTTACAAAATATTAGATGGGTTGCATGTTGTGTTGTTTCGTGTTATAATTGCCACATGTCAGGATGGTCTCGTCACTCTTTTGGTTTATTAACAGCATGAAGTAACAGTATTCATGCATACAAAGTATATTGTAAAACATATTCGTGCGTTATAGTTGAATGTTATAGCAAAGGAAATGAATGTATTTGTCAACCGCCATCAATGTCTGAAGCGAGAATGAAATGAGTGAATGTTCTCCCTCTCTCTCTCTCTTTATTTCACCATCGTTATATGTAATATTCCAATAATCCATATTCATGTTTTGGCATTCCATCACAACTATAATGCTTAATTGTTTAATTAATTATTAAATAAAAGCCAAACAATGAATTTGTCTATTGCCGATTTTTTATATAATTTCATGAGTTCTTTATCTTATTCGCTTTAAATTGTTCCTGTCTCTTTTTTGTAACTACATTACGGGCGGTAATGTAGTGTAACTACATTACCGCCCGTAAGCAGTGGCGGCTGGTGGCTTCATATCGTGGGGGTTCTGCAACTTTCAAAATATACATACACACTGTGAGTACAGTGTATACGTGTTTGTATAAAATATCGAAATTATGGTAAAAATGTAAAAAAATAAATAAATAAACATGAAAAAATATTGTTTAATATCGATAAAATCATAGAGTTTGGTATAATTCAAAATTACTTAAAAATTACTATAACAAATGTTATGTCTTTCATTGTAATGGCCAAATATTTAAAGAGAAGGAGTAAACACGATAAGCACTACGAACACTCGCCTACTGGTGCAAACTACATATAAACAACAGTGGAGTTGTGCGACGGATAGTGCCACATTACGCTAATATCTCGTATCTCACTAATACGTGCATATGCTTGCGCGGGTGGCAATATGGCACTGTGGAAAACACAATGCGCTTAGCGTCCTTCGTTCTCCTGTGTGCTACAAGATGGATTTTTATTATTGTTTTACAAAATAAGATAATTGTATACGATTCTTGATGATAAAATTAAATATTACAGGCAAATATAAATAAATTAATAAATATATTTATATATCGAGAAATATTGGGGATGCATAGGGACTGCAGTTTCGCAGTACCTATGCACGAACAGCCCCTGCCCGTAAGTAGGTAATAAATTTCATTTGCTGCGTGAAACCACCTCTTCTGCTTATTAGGGCTTCATATGCCTTTAAAAAATTTTCATGTTTAGTCCGGTGCAGTTAGAATGGTTTCTGGATTATAAAAATCATTTTAAAATGAATAAATGAAACATATTTTGTATTTAAAAAAAACAAAAAAAAAACATAAATTAAATGTTTTTAAATAATTTGGAAGGCAGATGATATTCGACCTGAAATACTAAAATATGGAGGTATAAAAGTTTTATAGTGGCTGCATTTCATATTTCAGAAGACATGGTCATAGAGAGTCCAATTCCAAATGATTGGGGTAGATCGCTCGTAGTATCCATCTCTAAAAAAAGACAAACAAAATTGAATGTGATAATTACAGAGGAATTTCCCTACTAGGCGTTATGCAAGTATTCTTAAGAAACGGCTAAGAAAAATTGTGGAGGAGAAGATTGGTGAAGAACAAGCTGGATTCCGACCAAACAGAGGTTGTCAGGATCAGATTTTAACATTAAGACAAATAGTTGAGAAACTGTGGAAATATAGCAAAGATTTGTATTTTAGTTTTGCAGACATGCAAAAGGCATATCACAAGGCCAAGAGGGAAGCTGTTCAAAATGCTACAGTTATATGGTGTCAATAGGACATTATATCGAATAATACTTAGTCTTTATTTGCATTGTAAGTCAGAATGTATTCACATTTCTTCAATTTCAATTGAAGAAAGTACAGGAAGATGGTATGATGTTAAATCAGATAAGTTACATGGGTTCACATTATCTCCACTGTTATTCATTGTCTATATGGATTGAATTATGAAGGAAAATTGTATTAAACCTGATAGCAAAACTGGCTATGTTAATCTCAGTTCTTTACTTTATGCACATGATGTTATACGTTTAAATAAATCCAGTACAAGTCTACAAGATTGCCTGAGCAAATTGAATAACTGCTGTAAAAAATTTGCTATGAAAATCAGCAATAACAAGACAAAAACAATGAAAATAGGCAGAAGCATTGAAAACATTGAATGAAACGAAGAGCAAAACCCAGGAGAGAGAGAGAAGACGAAACTGTAACGATGATTTTAGGAAAACAAAAATGCTATCTTCGTACATTCCTGAGAAAGTTTTAAAAAAATATGAAACCATCAAAAATTAATAAGTAACGAAAACAAGAGAAATTCAGGCAGTACGAATAAACAAAATCACTAAACTACTCACCAAAGTTTTTAAGAAAAAAGAAAAAAAAATACAAAATAGCTGACCATGTTGATGTGGCTAAGTTCTGTCCTTCCGCCCAACCTTGAGTATTCTACAGTACTGCCACGGATCTCAGATGGCTTTGATAAGTGTAAACTTACAGAGTAGTTAAACTGTATAATACAGGAAAGCCAAAACCTATACCTATTTATAGTTTTATTTTCGTTTTTTAAAGAAACAAGGCCTTTCTAAATGAAAGTTTAATACGTAATAAAATATGCAACTCTTTGAAATACACTGTTGGAATAGTTTTAGTGAAAAGGTTTTAGTCTTGATCTACAATTTCATTCAATAATCCAAACTAATTATGTTACAATTCCTTTCCATTAATCCAGTTATGTACGCAAATAACAATTAGAAACGTCTAGAGCAGGGGTAGCAAACTGGCGGCCTGCGAGCCGGATACGGTCAGCGAACTTAACGATTTCCTTCATAAAAATCAATGTGTTTTAACAATCTGTGGGGATGGAAATAGGAAATTAAAATAGGTCCTTTGATGGGTTTCAGTTTGGACCCATGATCTAAGGAATCACTTCCGGATTTTGATCAATTGAAATGTGACAATAAAAGTTAAAAGCTGACTCAGATGCTGGTTTGTTTCTTGTTTATCATAATTAGAACTCTTATAAGCAGAAGAATTATTTTAATGTGAAATATGTAATATTTGTTAATCTGGTAATCCGGAGATTACCCTGGGAACAGTTCCGTCAGGACTGCATCATCCCAACTGTCAAGTTTGGTGGAGATTCGATAATGGTATGGGATGTCAGTTAGATGAGGCTTGGTCCATTGCTGGATGTACCCTAAACAATAACATCTGATGGCTACCTGGACAAATTAATGCTTCCGACGCTATGGAAGTACTTCTGCAGCGACCCTTGCATGTTTTAACACGACAAAAGTGTTCCAATACTTTTGTCAACATAATCTATGGTAAATTGATTTCTCGTGTTGATATTCCGTGTATTCTTACGAAATACAAAAAGCAAACTCCCAAACCAGAGATAAAGTCGCGTATTGTTCTGTGCTTTGCGAATTATAACAAATGTGCATTGGATGTCATGCGCATTAACATTAGCGTCAGTTTGCATTCAATACAGCTTGAAGTCGTTCAAAATTGTATATTTTATTAGCAATATTTCTGTTGTTTTCACTAGAAGCAGAGCATATATTGTATGTAAATATCTACTTGATATTTAGGTCCTTAATATCAATTAATGTCAATTCCAATCATTTTGCCAAATATGAAAATAAATGATTGATCTGAGTCATAGCTACCTGTTTCTTAGGAGCATATTAAAATGTCGCATTTTTCCATCCAACTGGAGCAGAGTTATTGAAACTACAATAGTTTTTTTTTTTTTCTGTGTGTCCTTAAAAATTTTACAACTGAAATAGAAACAGGAACAGCATCACAAAAAGATATTAATAGGTTACACCACTGCTAAGTACTGAGCACTGGGATTTAAACTGCTCCCTGTGTGTGGGGGGGGGGGCGATGCGTGTGCGGTTGTGATATCGCTAATAAATACTCATACAATATAGATACAATGTAGTCATGCTGGGCTTCATTTTAATTGTAAACAATAAAACTCATGTTAGGAAGTAAATAGAGATGAGATACTGTTATGTAGTGAAGAAGCTATTATCCAATATTTTTTATTTTATTATTTTATATTTAGCTCTGGTCAATACTGAGGGTTAAGGTGGAATATAAAAATATTTTTAAAAAAATGGGAGCTTTTCAAAGCAATTGAGTTATTCTTTTTTTCGTCAGCATAGAATTTCTATAATTTTTCCTGTGAAATTTGTATAGGAGGAATTTCAAACCAGGCTGAATTTCATCGAATCCGGACAATTCATCGCCAACAATTCATCGGTGGAAAGTTAAGCGTGGGACAAATTAATCTCACGAAATTCTTCACGGATATGTGAAAAAAAGGAAATATTTCCAATATAAGAAATATTTTTAAAAAACATTTCTTTTAAAAAATATTTTTTAAAAAATTAAGAAATATTTTATATATTATTTAATATTTCGGTTATATTTAGCTTTCTAAAAAAATTTATTCCGTATAACGTTATTGCCCCCCCCCCCCCCACCCCCCCCCCCCCCCACCCCCCCCCCCCCCCACCCCCCCCCCCCCCCACCCCCCCCCCCCCCCACCCCCCCCCCCCCCCACCCCCCCCCCCCCCCACCCCCCCCCCCCCCCACCCCCCCCCCCCCCCACCCCCCCCCCCCCCCACCCCCCCCCCCCCCCACCCCCCCCCCCCCCCACCCCCCCCCCCCCCCACCCCCCCCCCCCCCCACCCCCCCCCCCCCCCACCCCCCCCCCCCCCCACCCCCCCCCCCCCCCACCCCCCCCCCCCCCCACCCCCCCCCCCCCCCACCCCCCCCCCCCCCCACCCCCCCCCCCCCCCACCCCCCCCCCCCCCCACCCCCCCCCCCCCCCACCCCCCCCCCCCCCCACCCCCCCCCCCCCCCACCCCCCCCCCCCCCCACCCCCCCCCCCCCCCACCCCCCCCCCCCCCCACCCCCCCCCCCCCCCACCCCCCCCCCCCCCCACCCCCCCCCCCCCCCACCCCCAACAAATACGAAACATAAGACAAATTCCTAAGTCTCAGCACTACGTGACAATTCTTGATATATATACACACACACATACGGCCACTGGATTAGAAACCTTTGCGTAGGTGCATGTAAACATCATTTACGCACATGTATGCAACAATTGGCCACATACGTTACCGCATGCATTCTTAAATAGTTACCTGGAAAACTATTTAAGAATGCTGCTGATCAGTCGTCGTCAGCAGTGTTTATCACAATGGGAAAAGCAAAGAATCTTTCGGAGTTTGGGAAATATCTTAATGTGGGTGCACTTCTGGCGTGATCTACGGTTTTCCACACAGTAGAGCCAACTGGGCTTTCAAAAGGTGAGATATCTCGGGTGTTTAATTCTTGAAGATATTAAAACATTTCCTTCTCAATTCCACTTTAAATTTTGTTCGTAGTTTTCTGAGACATCATTCATCACTGCTGAATTGTTAAGAACAGTATCCGGTATATTGAGTTTTTGTTATTTTTTTCTGTTTGAATCTCCATGTCTTCCTTCTTCTCTTCAAAGAAATGAAACACAGCATTTGTAAGAAATCATTTCTTAAATCAAGGTTCTCAAATTAGAACGAATGAGAGGTTATAGATACGGCATCTCTTCCACTCCAAAGTTGTAGATTTTCACGATAAAAATCTGATGCTCCCTTGCAACACAGACAAAGAACATGTTTTACCGATTTTATCTTCGTTTTCATAAATACAAGATTTGCATCAACTATTTTCTGTTAATCGGAAAAAATCGCAAGAATGTTAATTCAGATACGTTTTTCCATTCATCCATCCTAAGAATAAATGATTTTGTGGAAAGACGATTTCCTTTAGGATAATAATTATTTATTTCGGAAAACCACTTCGGTATTTTCATCGATTAAAAATGAAGCATAAAACATTCAAAGTTACATGGTAAATGTGATATTTGGCAGTCTGCTAATACGTTTTACTCACCGGATGGAATCAGGTTATCAAGGGCAAAGCTCTTGTTACATGGATTTAAGTCCAGCAGACAATTTGGTTGGATCCTTCTGCCATTGAAACAGTATTGTTCTTTGACAAATTTGGTGATTGGTGCTGTAACGACACCACCTGAAATTATATAATGGATGAATAGATAAATATAAAATAGTTTTATATCAAAACTCATGACTTTATTTTAATGAGACCATACATTTTTTAAAAAAGATCATAGCTTCTGACTAGTTTTCTCAAGGCTGTAACTGTGCTCATACAAATGCAAAAAATTAAATGAATGCAGAAACGTTAGTAACTCTCAAGCAGCTCCATTTGTATTTCGTGTGGTGTAGCGTGCATGACTTCGGATGCTTCAGTCAGTAACAAGTACATGACTACGCCTCACATGGTTATTCGCTAATTGTAGTTCTGTTCAGTTGAGAGAAGGGATAAGGTTTTTCCATATATCTTTAAGGATAATACCCTGATTTCTATTTAAATTATTGCCTGTGCGTAGAACTACTGCTGCTTCTTTGAACGTTCGGTGTCTATAGTCATCTTCGATGTAAGGCATAGAGCTGATTTTCCAGTCTATAACGTTCTTTTGGAATAAACGTTTGGACTCTGTTGCGTATCACGTGTATTATGCTCTGTTTCTGTGACTTGTGATGGTTTGTCAAATACTGTAGATATCTTCCTGTGTCTTTGGATTTCCTGTAGATAGAAAGTTAGAAATTGTTATAGTGTCTCTTAACCAGTATGTACAGAAAGAGTAGTTCTTTGTTCTTTTCGAGTTAAATAGTAAATTTGATCTTATTATGTAGTGAGTTGATTTTATTAAGAAACACCATGAGGTTTTCCATATTATCTTTGGTTCTCAACCAAATCGAAGGTTTGGGAGAAATGTTAGAGAAAATATCATTTTCAAATTTTTCCATAAACAGGTCCGCACATAAGCGGGTCAACAATTTATTAAAAATTGTTGACCCGCTTATGTGTATCAACAAGCTATTAAAAGTTTAAAAAACAACAGAGTCCTCCCTGCAGATAAAGGAAATGCAACAGTCATCATGAACTCCGAAGATTACAAGAATAAAATGATTGAATTACTACATAATGATACCTACTCAATACTTGAGAGAGATCCAACTCGTGAACTTCAAAATCGTACAAACAACTTATTAAAAACAACAACTGAATTATCCCGAAACGTCCGTTTATCTCTACGCTCTCTCCATCCGTTAATTCCTCGCATATATGGTGTTCCTAAAATCCATAAAGAGAACACCCCATTACGCCCAATTGTAGAAGGTATCGATTCTCCTACATACAATCTTTCAAAATACCTTGCCAAATACCTCAAACGTTTTTCAGGGAAATCACCTTCCTTTATCTAGAACACTACAGAATTTGTTACATACATCAAGGATATTACAGGTGATGAAAATGACATCATGGCTAGCTTGGACATAACTTCTTTGTTCACTAATGTCCCAACAGATGAAGTCCTAACATTACTCACGGACAAGTTATCCAAAAAAATGTTAGCCTTGCTTACACATTGCATCAGGTCCGGTTACTTGAAATTTCAAGATAATATATACAAACAAAATCATGGACTGGCTATGGGTAATCCTTTATCTCCTGTTCTTGCAAATATTTACTTAGAAGATTTTGAAACCAAGGCTATCTCTTCCTTTATTTTAACACCTAAAGTTTGGAAACGTTATGTGGATGATGTCTTCATTGTTTGGAGCCATGGACATGAATCCCTTATGGTTTTCCTCGTACATCTCAATAGCCGACATCAAAGTATTAAGTTTACTGCTGAGCTTGAAACGGATAATTCCTTGCATTTTCTTGATGTCAAACTGACTCGCTCTTCTGCTGGTAAACTAAAAATATCGATATATAGAAAACCCACACATACCAACAGATATCTGCACAGTCAATCCCATCATTTCCCTCCTCATAAGCTTGGAATAATTTCCACCTTGGGACATAGAGCCCGTTCTCTTCTTGATGATCCAAATGAACTGCTTACAGAAATAAACCATCTGAAAACTTCTTTCGAAGTTAATGGATATTCCAAGAAAATCATTAACAAATTCCTTCTTAATCCTCCCAGACATCACTCAGAAGAAACAAATAGATTCAAAAGCAATATATCTATTCCTTACATAAGTACTGTTTCACATAAATTAGCAAAAGTTCTAAAAAAATACAATATCAAACCTTGTTCACTCCACTTCCAAAGATCCGTTCCTTAATTAGCCACCCAAAACCTTGTCATCATCAACTCAAATACCCTGGCGTATATAAAATATTATGTGACTGCGATTTTCCTTATTTCGTGCAGACAGACAAATCTGTCGAAATGCGTATGGAAGAACACATGAGAGACATTACTTACAAGAGACAGCGAGCAAGTGCATTATCAAGTCATATCCTTTTCTTGGCTAATCCTAATGATGATAACCAAAGTCACAAAGTCTGCTGGAAAAATCTACAAACATCTTCCGTTGCAGTGACGAAATAGAGAGAAAAATTGTGGAATCGAGAGAAATAATCTTCAATCCTGTTCATCTAAATAACAACTTAAGCTACAACCTCCCGGATAGGCATTCAGCTGTAATCATGTACTGGCGTTCACGTGATGCAGCAAGCACGCACTCTCCCAACAATGCAACAAATGAAAGAAGAGCTTCAAATACAACTACAACGTTTTAATGCTAATTATGTATAAAGACTGTCTGTGTTGTTCATAGTCTTTTAACCCTCAATGTTTAGTGTTTTTTCTTTTATAATGTCACCTGAAGAAGGATGTTACAGGCCGAAACTAGTAGTGTGTTTATATTAAAACCTTTTTAATTAAATCTCGGTTCTAGTCATTCAATTTGTTTCATAAAAAAAAAATATATATATATATATATAGAGAGAGAGATATTTTTTTTTTTTTTTATTGTAAACATAACAATCTTATTTACATGATTAACCGGTTTTTGTTTCTCTGCAGTCAGACAGAGAGGTTACATGCTCATACTCTTGTTGAGGTATGTTACATCGAGGTCACTTATAAGGCTAATTACATTTTTTTTTTTTTTTAATTAAATTAAAGCCATTAAGAGTTATTTTAACATGATAACATAAGATCTTATTTTAACATAACATAAATGTGGAAGAACATAGAAGTTACTTTTGCACAATATTATCTATTAACATGAGAGTGCCAGCTGGTTAACTTTCGCACTGTTAAGCACAACAATCCTTCTTTCTTCCCCCTTTCTTTTTTTTTTGGGGGGGGGGTAAAGGTGTCACTTCTATGCTGGAAAGTGGATTATAATGCAGTCGCCCTGCTCAGCCAGGAGTTGATTCCGTGGATTCCATTCTTGGTGGAAAAGATCTAAGGTGTTGTTTTGCCTATGGTGGTGATGCTCGTGTAGGATCCGACATCTCACCTTTTGTTGGAAGGCTGCAGTGAGTTGGTCAGTTGCCTCTCTCTGTGAAGTTGCTGTGCTGTCTGGTTTTGTATGTCTGAGGTAGAAGTTGTATATTACCGCTTTTGCGGTGATGAAAAGGTAATTGCAGAATGAATGGTTATTTGACTCCACATGGGCGAGATTGAAATATTCCTCTTCTGTATGAAGATTACCACAGGTAAGAGCTGCCGTTTCCCGAGTCAAACTGATTAATTTAGTGTTGACTGGGCATTCCAAGTATATATGCCGGACCGTTCCTAATTGGTAGCAGAAGAGGCAGTTATCTGAGACGTTTGAGTTAAATTTTCGTAATATAGTAGGAGTGGGTAATATATTATGCCACATTCTCCACTGAATATCTGCGTCAGGTTTGATGGCTCTTGTGCGATATGGTAGATCCTATTGAAATATTGTTTGATCAGATGATGCAGGATTTTCCAACAAAGTGCTTTGGTTCGACTGTTGTGTTAGTGTACTGTAGATCTTGTTGGTGTTGCTGGGTGTAAGTTTCTCCCATGAGTTATTGGTTTTTATTAGAAAGATAGGCACCAGAACTTCTGAGTTTGGAGGGCTAAGCCCCACTTCTGTTATGTTATCAGGCATAGCGGCTTGAAACGCGGCCTTTACGGTGTCTATCTGCTCAGACTCATTCCCATATTCTAGGTTTTCGAGCGAATTTGGAAAGCGCCAGGTGAGGCTTGGAGAAAGAATGTCACCCAAGATCCTCACGTTTCGCCAGCTCCATGGAGGAAAGAAAAATTCTTTCTGAGTGATCTGGCTTCTTACCATCGTGTTGTGAAAGATGGGTTCCATGAGGATTTCAGGTAGGGATGCTGTCTTCACTGTGTGCTGGAGGTTTAGCTTCTTCCATCGTCGAAGGGCATCTTTGTAGAAATTTGTTAAATTTACAGGCACTTGAGCTGTTGTCATTCTTAAGATGGTGGAGAGAGAGAGACCTCTAGTGGCAGAAGTGAAAATATACTCAGTGGTGCATTTGTGTGATGTTTCCTGTTGTAGGGCATTTATGAGAAATCGAGCGCGGAACGTTGTTATCCTGTTGTCAATGGAGACCAACTTTTGTCCTCCATCTTTGAGAGAAGTACATAGCTGAGAGTAGGAAAGCCAGTTTGTTTTATTCCATATGAATCGATATATGGTTGACTTTATTTGTTTGATGAATTGCACTGGTGGCGTAAGAATCTTTAGTGTATGCCAAAGGACACTGGTGGCTATTTGGTTAACGATTATTGTTCTCCCTCTTGTGGAGGCAGAAGCTCGTATTGCTGCCCACTTTCCTAGAACTTGCTTGAAACGCTTGTTTAGTGTTTCCCAGTTCTTATCCACATAAGAGCGTGTGTTTCCTAGGTAAATCCCCAGGTATTTGTTTCCCTCTGTGGACCAGGTACCAGACATTGGGGAATCGGTTCGGTTTTTCCATTTGCCACACCATAGTCCTATGGTTTTATGTGTGTTTAGTTTGGCTCCTGAAGCTGCCTGATATTGTTGGTATGCCTTTTGTATGTTATGAAAGTCCTCTTCTTTGCTGGCTATGATTGTAACATCATCAGCATATGCTGTCAGGGTTATGGTTTGGTAGGGAAGTTTAGGGCGGCATGCTTTGAGCAGCATGCTGAGTCTACACAAAAAGGGTTCGATGGCAATTGTGTAAAGAGGACCGGAGAGTGGACAGCCTTGTTTAATACCTCTGCTGTATGGTGCAGTGATGGTAAGCCTGTTGTTTATTTTCATGCAAAACTGTGCCTTGGCATACAACATTTTAATAGAGTGAATGATGCCTGAGCCAAAGCCAAATGCTTTCAAGCAGTTGAAGAGGTAAAGGTGTTCAACGCGGTCGAAAGCTTTTTCTTGGTCTAGTGTTACAAGACCCATTGTTTCACTGTTGTTGTTCGCTATGCTTATTAGATCCCTTATGAGGTGTAAGTTTTCGTGGATAGATCTTCCAGGGATGGAATAGCTCTGATGCCTATTTATTATTTCGCTCAGAGCGGGTTTAAGTTTGTTGGCAATGGCTTTGGATATAATTTTGCAGTCGGTGTTTGTGATAGAGATGGGTCTCCAGTTTCCTAGTTTCGTCGCGTCTCCTTTCTTTGGAATGAGTTTGATAACTGATGTTGTCATATTGAGTGGAAAGCCATTGGTATTCGCTTCGACAAATACTCTGTAGAGGATAGGTCCAAGCTGTTCCCAGAAGGACTGATAAAATTCAGTGGTGAGCCCGTCTATGCCAGGAGATTTATCTTTAGGTAAGGAGGTGCAGGCAGTTTTCAGATCGTGTAACGTGATAGGGAGTTCTGTGTTACTCCTTGTTGTTGGTGAGAGTCTTTTCACATCGGAGAGAATTATATTCGTGGCCTCCATAGATGTTGGATTGGCTTAGTACAAATTTTTGTAGTACTGCAAGGTATATAAGAGGATTTCGTCATGATTTTCTATGATGTTTCCATTATCTGTTTTAATAGCAGATATAGTGGTGCACTCTTGTTGGCGTTTTTCTAGTGAAAAGAAATACTTTGTAGGGGCATCTGCGAAGTTAATATGTTTGCGTCGTGCTCTTATTAGTGCTCCTCTTGCAGAGTGCTCTAGGTGTGAGCGTATGGTGGCTTCTAGGGATTGGTATTCCTCAGATTCTGGATGATGCAATTGCTGTTGTTGTTGCAAATTTTTAAGGGCTGAATGCTTGTTCAAATTTCTTCGGTGACTATATTTTTGAGTGAATACCTTAACTTTGGATTTAAAAGGTGACCACCACTCGGAAATTGATTGTGAAGTAGGTATATCTCTGATGAGAGTTTCGATATAGATTTTAGAGGTTCTGAGATATTCTGTATCCTTTAGTAGGCTGTTGTTAAATATCCAGTATGCTCCTCCTTTGTATCTGGTGTGTCCAGGAAAGCAAATGTTAAGAAGGATGGAATCATGGTCTGATGCATGAGATGGATGGTATGTGACTCTCCTGATGTAGGGTATTGTGTGCATAGATGTGTAGTATCTGTCGAGCCGTGCCTGGTATAAGACACTGGTAGGACCACCTTTGGCTCTCCAGGAGAACATTTTCTCATGTGGGTGCAAGTGTCTGAAGGTGTCAGTCAGCTCGAAGTCATTTATTACATCCTGGAGAAGCTGAGCTAGTGAGTGTCGATGTTCTTGGCATTGCTGTCTGTCCATTGCAGGATCCAGAGTGCAGTTGAAATCCCCTGCCAGTATGATGTGGTCATTGACCTTGCTGAGGTGGTTTCGCACAAACTCCAGTACCTGCACTGCAAGCTGGTCATTTTGTGGGATGTATATGTTAATGATATATATTTTCTTTCCTGTCTGAGTTGTAATGAGTGCATATATTGCACACCCAGGAAAGGTATCGATTATTTCTACTTTTAGAGCGCTGTTTTGGTGAATTCCAATGCTGACTCCCGATCCATGAAGTTGTATGGCAGGACAGTGATGCATGGTATAAGGCCAGTTCTTCCAGTGTTGATATGAAGCTTTGCTATTGCAATGGAAGTTTGTTTCCTGCAGCATAACTATTTCTGGCCGGTGGGCAAGGATATGCTGCAGGACCAGCCTGTTTCGCAGTGGTGTGGCACATCCTCTAGCGTTTAGTGAGAGAAGGTTTATTGAGGTGCTCATTATTTTTATGGTTTAGTTTTATTTGGTGCGGTAATTCTCACTTCCTTTATGGATAGTTACGCTGCCGCTGGGATTCAAGCCCGTTTATCAGGTAGTATATCCTTTTCCTAAGATTGGTGGTTTTTCTCCCTCTTTTTCCTGCCAGAATAGTTCTTAAGTCTTCCAGCTGGGTGATAAGGCCACTGATATCAGCGGTGTAGTCATAGGCTGTTAGCAGTTTTTGTGAAGAGCCTCGAACTTTTTTAAGAAAGCTCTGAAGCTGCTCACTTGTAAGTGGGCCTTCAGTGTGAGGAAGACTTGCATTTCCAGTTTCCTCTTCATCATCTGAGGACTCAAGAAGCTCGATCTCTTCATCCCCCTCTACAGGCTGCTGGGAGGGTTCCAGAGTGCTTGGAGGCAAAGGTTTCCTGCTGCAGCTGCGCTGGTTTGTCTTTGGCTTTTTTTCCGTTTTTGTTTCTTGCTCCTCTTCGTTATTTGTATCTTTATCAGAGTTGGTTAGTTGTCTGTGTTCCGTTTCCTTTTCTCTAGGATTGCTTTTAATCGATGTTGGTGGAGGTTCTTTCGAAGGTTGGGTTTCTTTAGTGCTACCACTTGATTTTGTCTCCTCGGTACTGGACTGAGAGCTGTTTCCTTGAGATCTTTGTTGTTTGTTAGGGATGCTCTGTTTTTTGGGGTTGGCTGCTTGCTGCTTCTGATTCTCTGATTCGCTAGGGTTAGTAGTATTGTTAACCGGTTTCTCATTTCTGGGTATATACGGGCATAACTTCCTTACATGGCCTTCTTCGTGGCAGTAAAAGCACTGAGCTGCAACAGTAATATAAAAGGTGTAGGGTACTCCGTCTATTTCTGTGTTGATTATTTTGGGTATGGAGCCGATTGTATTGTCGCCAAAGTGCATTAGAGCCTGTCTTCTAAAGCTCTTGATGTGAGCGAATTCAGGCCTAGTTGTAGAGGCGCGTAGCGTTCGGATTTTACCTGTCACTGCGCCGTATTTTGATAGTAATCCGCGAAGCATTTGATGGCTTATTTCCGGTGGTACATTTGACACTGTTACTTTTGTGGGAGCAATTGCGATTGGTGAGATATTCACGTGGCATGCTCCGATATCTATTCCCTTTTCAATTAATGTCTCAGACCAAGATGCGTTGTTAAAGTACATTTGTACGGTTCCGGCAACTCTTGAAATGTGAGTTATATTTTTTGGGGGAACATGTTGAGCTACTGCATCTAGATACTTTTCCAGTGGGGTATTTTCGATTGCGAAAATTACAATTCCGTTATCTCGGGAAAAGCGGTTGGCTGGGTGAACGTTTGTACGCGTTGTGGCAGTGGTATTAATTCGCGCGGAAGTATTAGCTACAATGTTAGCATAGGAGACAGAGAGTACTGACCTTTGTCCGTTGTTGTCCGGGGGGGCTGAGACTGATGTCTTTTTCTTCTCTGGCGATGTGGCTGGCGTCTTTTCCTTGATCGGAATTCTGCGACCTTTGACCGATTCCTGCTGAGCTCGGGCTTGGACCGGCTGCTGCTGGTGGTGATATGCTGTGGTTTATACTGGCCATTGCTTCGGGCGAATAAGGGGAAACGCAAGCTATCACAAATTCCCGGTACTCGAAGGCATACCGTTGTAACAATAAGCACACGAACAAAGAAGATTTTAAAAATTTAAATTTAATATAACTTTTCCTAGCTTCACAAATTTAGAAAACTAATTTTTTAACGCGATAGATTAGGTGCTTACGTTTATGTAGGTATAAATCTTGAAGCTGATTGACGTATTCGACCGCACAAAATACAACTTTAGGCAAGAGCGACTTTGGACACGTCTGCACACTTCAGCGTCGCGACTATAGATAGAGAGAGAGAGATAGATAGATGGATAGATAGATAGATAGATAGATAACCAATCATGATGTGTTTACTTACACTTATATTAGAAATAAATCGGGCCAGTAATATGCCGACATATTCTACATCTTCCTGTGCCTGTTCAAGGCAGTCATTTGTCCCCACGCTCCAATCAACCTCAATCACACCGCAAACTGAATTAACACTAAGAAGTGCATTTCGGGTTTCCTGGAAAAAAATTCTGTCATCATCACAATTAAGAGTATTCGCATTTAAAAGTTACAGTTAAAAACACGTTAATGAACTCGCCATTCTCAATAGGTTATGAAATGATTAACGATTCCTTGTTTAGAACTATGAAAGAAAGTCCATTTTCGCAGAACTACAAAGGCACACTAATCGCTCTATTAAATTAAAACTAGTCCTAATTTTTTAAACATAGATTACGATTAACAAAGTTTAATAGGTGTATCTGTCAAAAATATATGCTATTTAATTTTTTTAGATAATTAAAAGTATTTTAAATATTTTAAAATATTTCAAGTATTTTAAAATATTTTAAAAATTATGATAAAACAAATATTTAAAAATTATCTTAAAAATATTTGTTATTTTAATTCATCTTTTAAATTACTTATATTTCTGTAGTTAATTTTCTACTAGTAAACCAAGATTAGTTTGGCGTGTGCAGTCTAAATAACGTATTTTTACTTTTATTTCGAAAAGATAAACTGACAATAAATAGTTGTCACTTTCTGAATAACATCTTCCCAATTTCGTAAATAGGAAGGTCTTCAATCAATTGACTAATTCTCCTGTTTGAATAAATAGGAATATATAAAATTATCAATTTATATAAGTGAGTAAAAAGATTTACCACACTTTTTTCCAGACAAAAATACTGAGGCTCCCAGCCGTTGATCTTAAAGAACAAATTCTGTTACTTGAGCAACTTAATAGTGAACAGTCGATATCTGTGAAGCTTATTCCACTGGGTTGAGCTTTAGTGTAAAGTGTCATGTTGACTGGAATTTTGTCTGCACAAATGTTGCTGGAATTCGCACATGTGCTACAACGAACATTTCCATAGCCTTCAATAGACGTAGTGGTAACTGAAAGAAAGTAAGAAAAAAAAGTCATTTATGCATATGCACCACAGAAGAAATCTGAAATATTTTCTTCTGAAAAAGCAATTAAAGTGTATTTCTAGGTTTAATAGTAAGAAAAGCGCATATAATGATGTCGTAAAAAAAATAAGGATTATGTTAAACAGATTTCTCTACCTAAATAGAATATTAAAATTAAACATGCCAAAAATATTAAATTCTGCCTGGATTCAAAGCACACTACAATATTTAGTTGGGGAGAAATCTAACGCACTACGCTGAAACCTCTGGTTTCGAATCAGAATAAAGAAATTCAAATTTTAAGTAGAAACAAATACAAGGATACTGCAATGTGCTATTAAATACACCATACTAAATATATGACGCCTTAGATATTTACAGGCTAAGGGCCTAATATATATAGTTCCTAAAGCAAATAAGGAAGCAATACACAAACATTATACTTATTTTGCGCCAAAAGTATTCAACACACTTCCTTTAACAGTAAGAAATGAAAGTAACCCAAACAAATACAAAACTCGAATAAAGAGTATTTATTTTCATACAGCAATGAGGAAGCTCTGTTCAGAATACCTGTATGAGGGATTTTTGCATATCGGTGTCAAACATATCCTGCTGCAGGTGTATAATATAAAAAACATTATAATGCTATTTAACTTCTTTGTTTCATTCGGTTCCTAATTAATATTATGCAACTTTCACTGTACATATTAGCATGTTTCCTATGATTTTTATTATGTTATTATTTTATAATAATATATAATATGTATATTATATGGATGTACAAATGTGTATATAATGAATATGTATTACATAACTTTTAATAACTTTATGCATATCGTACCTGAACGAGCTGTTGCTCTTCGGTTACACATATGATTGTCAAAAGTTTGAACTAGAATATGAAGCTTACAAAATAAAATAATCAACTCTTGTCAAAAAAAATAATAATAATGTGTTACGCAGACTGGAAATATTAGTAAAACGCAGACAACGTGGTAGTTGAGTTTAAATGAATTTGAATACGAGGTATACATTTCGATTAATACGAGGCGACCATATTTAATCTCTAAGTAGAAGATAAAATGAACGAAAGCGCCATGCATAGGGATGTCGGAAGAATAATCGCTGGATTCATTATAATCGCGTATGAAAAATAATCAACAAAATCACTCCTGTGTTAGTGATGTGGGACGTCGACACCAACTTCCAATCAAAATACGAAGAGAATTGTAATTCATAAATATCTACTTTCCAAAATATGTCTCAAATGCATTCTAAAATCTTAATGAGAATGTGAGCAGAGGGTAGCATGGTAGGTCTGTCTCTATTAATATGTTTAGAAATGCGCAGTTTAATTCTGTATATTACAGTAAAATAGATATTTGAAGATAAAAATTATACATATAAATAATATTCAATATGATATGCGAAAAGGTAAATTATAAACGAATTCAATCTACTGATTTTATCTAATCATTATGCTAAAGAATACTTTGACTACCATAACTACAACAAGTTGCTCTGAGAGGTATACAAACCAGGTGCAGGTGGTACGGCATTGCATAACGAAAGTCCACCTTCGCCACAAATTATCGGTTTAACTTGTGCATCGCTAAGTTTGAAAACTGTGGCTCCCACAACCATCACCATCTTCAGCCACTGTGGAAAGCAAAACATGATGCTGTCTTGTGGGAAGATGAGTGTACGGATGCAGCCATCTGTATTTATATTACCCTTCAACAATAGATGCACGCGTATTTCCTGCACGAGTCGTAATAATCGGATAATGCTGCTATACTTTCGAAAGGCTCAACGTTTTACTTGGATAGGTTAGGCAACGAATATGCGCACATTGTTTCGAAAACTACAGGACTGCCACGAGCAGTATTGCCAATCTCTTTTCGGGTGCTATACTCACACTCAGAGCACTCAGTTGTTTCGTAATGTTATCAGTAAGATATTCAACATCTGTTCGCTTACACAATGGCTAGCTTAAATTTATTAATACAATTATAATGAAAAACAAGTTACTCACTGTAATAAAATTAATATTTGAATATTTTCGTTCCCTCAATTAGTAAGATTTCGCTTTTCTCTTTGAAATAAGAAATTCTTTGTTCCACTCGACATGAGTAATATTTCGGCATATTATTTAACTCAAAATAGATTGATATTTAAAAATTATATATAATATAATTTAATGGCTGTAAAGAGTTTTATTAATAACGGCGTAAATTAATTACAAAAATATAAAATACATTCAAAGGATAAATTATAATGAACAATTGTTTTTCTAATTATGGAGATTCTGTGGGCGTACGGCGATATCAGTGTACTAGAATGTCAACCGTATAGAACAAAGACCATTACAGGATCGATTTCACTTTCTGTACACTTTTTTAGTCACTTTTATTTTTTAGCTGGTTAGCGAAAGTGGTTTCTCTTTGCCTTAAGCAAGTGTGGTGTTTTTCAAAGAAAGGTCAGGTTTTTAATCCTGTATCTCAGAAATATAAATTGTAGAATTTATATTATTTTCAGACAACAGTATAAAGAGGATCACACAATGGTGTCAATTAACTGCTAGAGTTTTTCTCGCAAGTGATTCTAAAATCATCGAAACAACCAGCTCAGATTTGAAAAGTGTGTTTGCTGGTTGCCGTAAACAGATTCAGAAACAATTTCATTATAAATATATATACTTATGATAGTTAATCATATTTATTGAACGTGTGGCGAAATAGTACAACGGATCACAAGTTGAAGACCTGGTTTCGATTCTCGTCCATACCGTAAGGAACTTTTATATATTCATATCTGAATATAAATGTGAGTTAGCCGGTCTCATCCGGAGGTAGATGTCTTTTTTACCCTGAAAATCGGGTTTTTAGTCCCTCAGAACAGGCGAACCGGCCCCTGAACACACACACACACTCATAGATCTACAGTCAAAAAGATTAATGTCGCTACAGTACAAAATGATAAAACTCATCTTTTTTTGGAACAAAGAGACAATAACGACATTATATACACTGCAATGTCAGAATACAAAATACTGACAGCAAAACATTTATGTCACTATGCAACTTTGCTAAAACATTATTTCGATGCCAACTACAGGACAGTTAGAAATACATAACGCCTAACAAGACCTCAGACTACTAATTATATCACATATAAATACAACAAATTCTACGGAAAGGCCACGCGAAACTTCTACATCCCAGACATGATAAACAAATTACCTTTTGAATACAGAAACCTTACAAACTATAATAGCCTGAAAAGAGTTCTAAGGACATACTATGAACAAGAAACACGCACCCAAAATACCATACAAACGCCAAGAAACACAATATATTCGTTCAAGCTTCCAGTTCAGCGACGCATGAAGACATTCCAAGTTGACGTGCGTGCGTGCGTGCGTGCGTGTGTGTGTGTGTGTGTGTGTGTGTGTGTGTGTGTGTGTGTGTGTGTGTGTGTGCGTGCGTGCGTGCGTGCGTGCCTGCGTGCGTGCGTGCGTGCGTGCGTGCGTATTTATCAATCAACGGCTGCTGTGGAAATCAAGGCAATTAAACATAGATTTGATTTCATAGCTTCCCAACACAGCAAATAAAGAGCAATAAATAATAACTGGTGTAATCCTTAGATAAGCTCACAAATAAGCTTCGAAGATGAAAACTGAGAAAATACATGTCATCTCATCCAAGAAAAAAATAAAAAATAAAATAAAATAAATGTATCAATGTAATCAAATGCATGTAAAGTACGTATCACATGTAAACAAATGTATGTAATGTTGTATCATATGTAGTGATAAGTATGTAAGTTATGTATCGTATGTTATAAATTATTATAATTATTAATGCGAAAAAAAATTATTATTATCAGAATACATGAATGTATCAAATGTAAAGAAATGCATATAATATTATTTCATACGTAAACAAATGTATGTAATATTGTATGATACGTAACCAAAACTATGTAATATATGTATCATATTTAATAAATTGTTATTATTATTATTAAAAAATTCCTTGATTGTCATTGCCTGAATATAACATTTTGTATTTATTGATCAGAAAGATCTCACCAGTTTTTTGTCTTTTTTGTTTCAGTCACCCCTAAAAAAAATTCCAAGAATAGCGATCAGAACTTTACCACCTTTGCTGCGAGTTGCCCGAGATTGTACTACGTACTAGGACTACGTGCATTAGCTCACGCTAGTAATCGCCGATACTTTTATAGTTTACTATTTTCGGCATGAAACTCTTTGATTCCAATCTTTGAGTCTCTTATTCGGTTTTAAAATAATGTGGGATTTAATATCCCCTTAATTTAAATAATAATATTATTATTAATAAATAGAGGAGAGTCTAATACTTTGAAATCTTTAAATATACTAGTAGAAACCATTCAGAAACTATAAATGCCGGCTTAATAGTCCTTTCGAAGAACTCTTTGATAAGCAGAACAAACAAATAACTCGCGAGTATGAAGGTTTACTTAAAAATAATAATTTAGCAGTGTAGATGTCTTGAAAACTGCAAAATAAATCGAAATTAGTGTTAAGAAACTAAGAGACATGCAACATAATGTGATGAAAGAGACATCCGAACTCCGTCAAGCACTTAATTCCTGAAGCTGCAACTCGAACGTTTAAATGAACAATATAAAAAGATCTTTTCGTATGCGGTCACTCTGAAATAGCACATAGAGGAAATCTAAGAAACGTAGTGTTAAAGTTAGGCCAAGCTATTGGCATCCTTCTGCAGCCTGACATTCAACCCGTAAAAGGAATTCGCAGGAAGAGCAAAAAACAAGGCTTGCCACGACCCGCTCCGCTCTCTTAGTTCATGTTACAAGCAAGTCCACAAGAGATAATCTCATAAAAGACAGCTGACTGAAAAAAAAACACTAATCTTCCTATCTGAATTTAACGGAATTCAACCAGAATCTGCTCTTCGAAGCAAGAAAAGATAAAACAAAAAAACACCAATACTTGTAGATCACAGATGTTACGAGATGGAGATTAATACTTATGTTTTGAGGAGTTCCAAACCTAATTCCTCATTCTTCAATAACACAACCATATACTAGAAAACATAATTTCGTTATATAGAAATCACGGACTGAATAAGAGTCTCCGTAGCTCAGTCAGTATAGACGAAGCCCTTTGGTCGGAAAGACCTGGGTTCGATTCCCGTCCATGCCGTGAGGAACCTTTATATATTCCTATCTGAATATAAAGGTGAGTTAGCCGGTCTCATACGTGGGTAGAGGGTTTTTTCACCCTGAAACTCGGGTTTTTCGTTCCACAGAACAGGCGAACCAGCCAGTGAACACAAACAGAGATCTACAGTCAAACATACATAGATAAAATCCCTCACTGGAGGACTCAGCAGGAGCTAAGGGATGGATGAGGAAAACTGGGGGAATCCCACACGATCTCTATAATATTTTGGAAAATCTGGATACATAATTGCCAGCATTATAGCATAATTCTCTCTACTTATACGTTAAGCATAGTTAGTACATATTAATGATTTGCTATTGGCATTACAACACCCAGTGTATGATGTATGACGTTTTGGATGACTTTCATATTTCAACTATTTCTGTACGGTAAAATGCCTATACGTGTATTAAACGATATGAATATACTGCAATGTCATGATAAAATTATAAGACAGGTATCGTGCCATTGTTTAGGTTATAGTTTCCTCCTAACTACTCTATTTCAGAAGATAGTTCGAAGAATGACGTGCATGTGTCCTTTTGCCAAAATTACGAAGACTCAGGTTTGATTATCATTGCTAAGGTAAGCATCTTTTCTAAAATAAGTGTTTTAGAAGTTACGGTGGGTTAGCGGATTTCATAAAATTGTCCTGTTTAAAAAACGTCCCTCCAAAAATGAAAAATGACAAATTCGCCTGTTATTATAAACAGAAAATCACTGTGGAAAATATGATTGTAAAACAGTCCAGAATTTATAGTGAAAGGTACTTGGTGAAGTGTAACATAGGGATACGAAAGAGGCTACAGAACAGGACTAATATGACGCAGTTTAGTAGAGGGCATCATATGGTGCTATTTGATAAATGTTTATTATGGTATATAAATTCAAGATCCCGAATTGGAATTCTAGATTGATGACCAGTAAAATATTGGAATCTTGAAATAAAGTAGCACATCTATTTAACTTGGAAATGTATGGTTACGTCCGTAACCATACATATAACAACGCAATGCTTTTATAAGATATGTACAACGTTATCTCAACAATATCTCACGTCATTCTTCAAAGATCTCGGAACATACGGCAGTAGAATATTCTGTGTGTAAATTCCGCGTGTTTTGCTACTCATTGTGTCTGCATGCAAGATGAAAACATCCGACTTTTCGGGATATACAAAATTCCGTTACGGTATGACACCAGCTCGCTCTACCAAGACTCAGGTTTGGTTGAAACTTGAGAAGCCCTTATAAATGTTATTCTCGTACTAGACGGGATTTGAACCAACCCAGTTTGTTTCCAATCTATGGATATAGAGAAAATGGGGAATTAGGAGAAGGTTCCAAAATTGCTTTCTAGTTGACAAAAGTGTAAACAAATAAGAATTTTTTAAAATAAACATTAAATGTACTTATAAGTAAATTTATATGAATTTAGTCGAAAAGAACCAAGAAGACGTTCTGGACATTTCAATTTCCATATTTTATGTAATTTAACAATAGACAAATGTGGTGTTTCAATAGAAGGGGATTTAGCAGATTTTGGTAGTTTCTTTGTTGTATTCGTTGTTCCTTTGTTGTTTATTCCTGCTTAAAGGTGGAAGACATAACGATAGAAACAACTGGAACATAGTTCGAATGTTTCTAAATGGGATATTATGTTTCCAATTTATCTTCCTATTCCTATTCCAATCTTCCTATTTCAGAGAGGTGTTATATCCCCCAATGAAATATTTTCTGTTGAGTATTACATATACGTGAAATTATCGTTATTAGATTTATTAAATTTTCTTCTAAACTATGAAGCACGGATTTAGTACAACTAAAGTTTGGTTCATTTTTTAACCTTCTTCTTTTAGCCTTGTTTTTTCCAAATCACCCTCTGTAGTTATGGGACTAGAATCTAACACGTAGGGTTGAGCGTGAAATAATGTAGAAGGTTGTCGTTTTGTAACAAAGAGCAAATGAATGCCAATGACACCAGTTTATTGGAGAAATAGCTCCACTCATACGATAAAATGAAGTTACAAAATACTAGGTCTTTGCCATCTGCTCTTTTGTGTTAGGTTTGTCACACGTGCGGTCCTCTCTTGCAACACTCTCTCTCTCTCTCTCTCTCTCTCTCTCTCACTGTATGTATTTCTGTACTTGGAAACATCTTTGTATGCATTTTTTGCATGCTACTGTAGCCGAAAGTCAAAGTATAATATCCGATTTACGAAGCGCCTTTTTTGTTTATTTTAGGTCCATATTGGAAAAAATGTTATCTAGAAAGTTAAATAATTGTCATGACGTGTTTAGTGAAATTTCTGTGCACATGAGTTTGTTCTGAAGAATCTCATTAACAGTTGCTCAATAATTCTCGTGTAGCATTCTGATTCATGAGTTATTCACACCATAATAACTTGGAGTTTGAATAATGTAATCAAAGCTTTCTATGAAATATTTCATTAAAAAATCTGCATATAAGATAAAGGCATAAAAACTGTAAATAACTAATATCCATAAACTTAATTTTGGTGTTGTTATTACAGAGAGAGGAACCTGAATGCTTTGATGGAGAGGAATCCATCTCATACTTATTGGAAAGACATAAAGCAGAAGCAGAGCATCTGTTAGAGAAAATAAGAACTTGAATATCGATTTCATGTGAATATCAGTCTTCTGGATAGTCTAGCATTTTGAGAGAACATTTTGGTGCTCCATCCTAGAAGTTAAAAACTATATATATATATATATATATATATATATATATATATATATATATATATATATATATATATATATATATATATATATATATATATATATATATATATATATATATATATAAAAATAATATATATATATATATATATATATATTATTTTTATATCAGTATCATCATTTATTATTATACACTGTATTGAACATATACATTACAATAATTTGCAGACTATGATTGTGAGGATTAGTTGAATGAGGCGGACTAACACCCCTTATTTCGAAGCTGGGGTTTGATTTTGTCAAGAGAGTGAGATTAGGCTTGTCTGTTTATTTTGTTTGGTAGGTTGTTAAGTAATGCGGGTATCATATGTGATCTCACAAAAGAACAGTATGAGTTGTTGAAGGGTCTAGGGATGAAAAGTGTTGTGGTTGTGGGTCGTGTTATGCGATATGTGTCTCTGTTGTTACGATAGGTGATATTGAAGTGATTTCTTAGTAATATTATGTAGATTTTTAATACTCAGGATTATGCGTGTTGCCATAATCGGTTCGGATATTATCTTTGTATATAAGGTCTCCAAATCACTGTTGGCACGAATTCCTATGTAATATTTCTAATTTTGTTAAGTGGCTGCTTGATGTGTTTGCGTAGACCTTTATACCATACTTGTGTAGAGATTTACAGATACTGTGATAAAAGAGAGTATTTTCATGTTAGATGGAATCATGTCTTTTACTTGGAAGTGTTTTGGTGCGATGATGCACAGTTTAGAGTGTAGGTAATCTAATGTTTTGTCCATTTAAGGTGGCAATCTATGTAAAGACTAAGGTATTTTGCATGTGTTACGGATTTCATTTCGGGAATATGGCAACACTTTTTGTTGTTAGTGCGGTGGTTTGCGTGACAGTGTAGCAATAGTGGTGCGACCCACGTGATTCTCGGATTATGTATTATGAACATCTGTGTCTTGGAGCCGTTGATTACAATTGAGTTTTGGCAGAAGTATGTTGCGTTGTTCAAAGTATGTTAAAAGGTCTACGAGTTTTATTTGTCTATTACTGGAATCGTCTGTGGTTTTAATTGTAAGAGTGCTTCCTTCAGTTCCTGTTTTGTTACAGATGGAAAATACATAGTTTGCTGTTTACTTAGTGTTGGTGTTTTTTGTTTTTCGTTGGTAGATTATCTTTTTTGAGTTGTGTGATTTTGTTTGCGAATGCGTGGTGGAATGAGTCTGCTAGTTCTTCTTGGTGTGTATCCTGACCGAATCTTTTTTCAATAAAATCTTGTTCTGAAATTTTCTTTTTTCGAGTCAGTAATTCGTTAAGCCTAGCCCATATTTGCTTCATTTTGTGATTGTATTCTGTACATTTTTGGAAATAGTAGTGTCCTTTTGCTTACGATTTTTGTTGTTAGTTGATTTCTTGTGTTTTGATATAATCTTTGTAGTTGAGTGTTACTGGGAGATTCTGTAGTCCTTTCCATAGATTTTCCTTTGCAGTAAGACTGTTTAGAATGTCACTATTTATCCATGGATTGTTGTCTGTTTGTCGCCTTGTTTGTGTAGGTTTTGTTGCTTTTATGTATATTTCTGTGAACATTAGTTGGAAGTTCTCATCTCATATAATGTTACAGGATCGTTTATTTTTAGTAGGCAATCCAGTCTTTATTTTTTACAAGTTTGTTGACAATACTCTTCAATATGATCTGGCTTTGTAGACGTTTCTGGTAGATGTATGGGGGGGATACACTAATGTAACGAATATGAGACAAATTAGTGATTGGCAATTTTAACGTTAATTATTAATGATGTATGAATGGAAGCCCTTATGTTGATATGGTCAATACATGATTGTGTTAGTGAACTGTTGAATATTTCTTCTCTTGTTGGGAAGAAATTTGTTAAATTTTCTCAACTTTGCGAGACTCTTGCTCTTCTTGTTTAATAATCTTGTAGAACTAGAAAATACCATCATGGTATGTATACACATTACTATAATTGCTACTTTAAATTCATATGGATTTTCTGATTACTATATAAAAATCATCTCATTGCATTTTTTCCGATGGAGGTAGTGTAATGTTAGGAAACAAATCAGGTGTTGCAATCAAACTTCTACAAACATTTCCCAACGTTGTGATTTGGCATTGCGCTCATCGTTTTTACTTAGCATTAAACGATTCGATAAAAAAAGCTTAAAGAAATAAACCATTTGAAATCTTTATGGATGAATTATATGCTTTTTATCATCAATCACCAAAACATCAACGAGAATTAAGGAGAATTAAATATTCTACAAGATTATATGAAAGTTAATATGAAAGTTAATTGGATTAACTATTCTATGCAGTAAATTTTTTACATGTGTTAAACAATATGAATATACTGCAATGTTATGATGAAATTATAGGACAGGTATCTTGCCCTTGTTTAGGTTATACTTTCCCCTTAACTACCCTATTTCAGAAGATAGTTCGAAGAATGACGTGCATGTATCCTTTTGCCAAAATTACCAAGAATCAGGTTTGATTATCATTGCTAAGGTGACATCTTTTCTAAAATAAGTGTTTTAGAAGTTAAGGTGGTTATCCTCTTAAAAACTTTCTTTCAAAAAAAAATTAAATCAGCCTGTTATTATAAAAAGAATATCACTATTGAAAATCTGATAGCAGTCTAGAATTTCTAGTGAAGGGTACTTGGTTAAGTGTAACTTACAGATACAGAAGAGGCTGCAGAATAGGACTAGTATGATGCAGTTTAGTAGACGGCATCAAAACGCCAGTTCATAAATGTTTATTACAGTATATAAATTCAAGATTCCAAATTGGAATTCTGGATTGATGACCAGTAAAATATTGGAATCTTGAAAGGGAAGTAACATATCTATTTAACTTGAAAATGCGAATGACCTGTGTGCTGAGTATTACGTCCGTAACCATATATCTAATAACCCAATGCTTTTATAAGAAAGATAACTTTATCTCAACAATATCCTACGTCATTCTTCAAAGATCTCATCCCATATGGCAGTAGAATATTCTGTAAATTCCGCGTGTTTTCCTACTCCATGTGGCTGCATGCAAGATGAAAACATTCGACTTTTCGGGACATATAAAATGCCGTTACCACTTGAATTTAAAGGTTGCTTTTAGCGTGAAATATTGTAGAAGGTTTTCGTTTTACAACAAAGAGAAAACGAATGCAAATGACGCCGGTGAGTTTGAGAAAGAGCACAACTCATCCGTGAAAATGAAGTTACAAAATTCTAGATGGTTGCCATCTGTTCTTTTGTGTTATGATTGTCATAATGGGCGGTCGTCTCTCGCAACTCTCTCTGCCTCTCTCATTCTCTTACTGCATGTTTTACTGTATTTGGAAATATCTCTGTATGCATATTTTGCGTGTTATTATAGCCGAAAGTCAAAGTATAATATCCAATTTACGAAGCGCCTTTTTCGTTTATTTTAGGTCCATATTGGACAAACAGCTATCGAGAAAATTTATTAATTTTTACGACGTGTTTAGTGACATTTCTCTGCACCTGTATGTTTGCTCCGAAGAATCTCATTAACAATTGTTCAATAATTCTCGTGTAGCATGCTGATTCATGATGTGTTCTCTGGTCGATTTGAAAGGTTTTCCAAATGACAATGTCAGATGTTTATTAGGAAACTACATATCATGAACAGTGTGTGAAGTGTAAATAATATATATTGAATTTTCCTGATATATTAATATAGAAAACAGGATAGAGAAATTTAGAAATTGGGTTTTAATTTAAAATTAATCACTGAATGAGAAATCCTAGATTTTTTTTAATTACTTTCTGCGAACTGCACTTGCTTTTCTACACTTCCTTTTATTATATATGTCTTAGTTGGCTGAAAACAGCAGTTTTTGTGCCTATTTTGTAAAACTAAATAAGGAGAATTTTCCTGGAATCTTACTGCTTTCGTTTGTGTTTCACAAAAAATAAATATCTCATGTACGGATAGAATATAAGTCTGCATAGGGAAGAGTAAGAAAATTCAACTCGTATATTCTTGAAAATTAAAAGAATAAAAACAGTCCAAACTGAGAAAATAAAGCAATCAAAAGTATTTTACGACAAATTAGATAAATGAGGGGAATCACTAAACGACTTTCCATATTTGTCAACAGATATTTATACGTACATAATGTTTTATTTTTTTTAAATAATAACTGTTTACAACGTATGCTATTATAATATTAACAATAATGATTATTATGGATTTTTTTTCTTGCATTTTTACACTTATTTTAACATTTTTTAACATTTTGTTATTTCTCAGATAAATTACATACATAAATGATATATTTTTATATCCATAATATTTATAATCCATTACATTAACAGAATTGTGCATAACAGGTACTTGCACGTACGTAATTAATTTGTATCTAATCATAATAATAATAATTGTCCACAACGTAGATTATTATTAATATATTAAAAATGATGATTATTACAGTTTTCTTTTTAGAGTTTTTACATTCTATATATACAGAGTGGTCATAAATTAACTTTCCGCTCTTTGGAAGTATCTGTAGCGAAACCTAATCCACGGAAAGAGAGCACATTTTATATTGAGACTTACGAAGGCATGGGGAGATGAATTCTGCGAAAAAAAAAACATTTAGTACCAAAAGTCGCCGACAGGGGAAATTTTGGCGCTGGCGGAGCCGAAAGCAGTCATATATTTGCAATAAATTCAGGTAAAAAGGATTAATCAACTTTTACTGTGCGTACGTAAAAGCAGCGCCAACAATTCCACTTAAAAAGGGATTGGGAACGTTCAGACAGTTATTCGAATGACTGACGATCTGTGCTCAATATGCGCCCTACCTTGCCTCATCGTGCTTTATTTGTTAAATTGTTTTATCTTATACAGTGAAATGCCGTAGCGGCCCTTCTGGAATTTAGAAGGCTTCATAACCTAAACCCGCGTACAGGTCCTATGTAAGCTGTAGCACTGAGTGCTATGATTAAGAAGTTTGAAGAAACTTGATCACTAGGAGTTAGACCTGGCAGAGGACGGAAAGCAGTGCAAGAAGAGACAGTCACAGACGTTGCTATTGCGGTATTCGACGACGCAGGGAGCAGTACTGGTCCAAGCGCTCGTGCCATAGATCGCAAACTTGATATGCCTTATGGTACACTCTGGGAAAATCTTAAATATTAGCTGTCAAAAGTTTGGTCACTCACAACGCTGTTGCTGCTGACGCAAAGCACATTACCGATGTGTTAAATGTGCTGGCAAACACTTAACAAATGAATGCCAAAAACCCCGCACATAACTAGCAAAGTGTGCAATTTGAGGAGGCCTACACTCCGCAAATTGTAGGGGCTGCATTGCATTCCCGTAAAATCAAAACACTCAACTCCAAACATATACAAGGACGCACATCCTCCCATCAAACCACAGTCTCCACAAAGGACGAAAAGACGAATGCTGAAGTAACAAAACCAACCTACCTAAAATACCCAAAGCCAAAACCAAACCAGACACTGCAAATCGAGAAACGTATCCTACAGAACATAACAAGCCACATAGGAGAAATGCTTCCTGATCTCTGGCAAACCAACCCAACTGAAGAAGCCAAGGATATCATCTTAAGACACACACAATCACTTCTTGTTGAAATCCTTAATGAATATGGCTAATAGAAAACTTAAATCATTTCAGATTGTCAGCTGAAACTCAAATAGACTAGCCAACAAAATTCAGGAACTTCAGGAATTTGCAGCGGAAACGCAAGAAGATATCATACTTAAAAATGAATCACACCTTCGTCCAAGTGACAAGGTCAAAATCAACATTTATAGCACTTACCATACGGACAGATCCTGTGCAAGAGGAGGAAGAGACACCGCCATCTTGTCAAAAGAAACATAAAGCTAATACAATAGCCAAACTCCGATCAGAACACATGGAAATCAGAACACAGGATCCGATCAGAACACAGGAATAGAAATACCTATAGAAAACACAAGCAATATCAGGATATTCGCAGCCTACAAGCCCCAAATAAAAAACTCCTAGATTAAGATCTGGAAGAATTATTAAACGCAGATAGAGCAATAATCGTAGCTGGTGACTTTAACGCCAAACATTCCACATGCAACAGCAGAAACTCAAATATCAACGGCGGACTATTGAATTCATATACCACTACAAGAAACATGACAGTAATAAGACACCGAGAACCCAAACACTACGGAGCAACTGGCCGTCCAGATGTTCTTGATATAGCAATTTTTGCGCACAGCTATTAAATATAAACAGTTAACGACTTAGGTTCTGATCACAATCCCATCATTTTGCAACTAGGCTCCATACAAGATCTAACAGAAAACGCCACCACCTTTAAAAACTGGAAGCAACTACCCTCAGCTTTTCAGGATAACATTGGCCCAGTTGCACATATAATATCCACCGAAGATATAGAAAAGACAGTGAAAACCTTTGAAAAGGACGTCGGGATATAGCTCATTTTTTTCATGCATTTTAGGATAAAAAAACAACAACTGAAATTACAATAAAATTAACATACATACATACGAAAACGTACATTTTAATGGGAAATAATAATTTGAATAGTTATATTATACATACGAAATTTCATCCTAATATTTATCTCTTTTTTAAATTAGCTTACTATAAGAATCTAATCGCACCACATAGGAAACTGGAAACAACTACACTCAAATTTCCAGGATAACATTGACCCAGTTCTGAATATAACATCCACTGAAGATATACAAAAGGAAGTGAAAATCTATGAAAAGCAAATATTAATAGCAATATCACAGGTAACAAATATAAGCAAGTATGCACCACCAAATAAACTCCCAGAGAATATAAAACTTCTTATCCGTGAGAAAAACAGATTAAGAAGACAATACCACAGAACAATGGATCCTGCAGATAACCAGGCAATTAATAGCGTAACAAACCAGGTTGGGCATGCTGTAAAGGACCACCGAAACCAACTTTGGAATAACAAAATACATCACCTCAACACAGAGGTCAGTCACTGTGGAGAATGATCAGATCACTTCGTTCGAAGAGTGACCCACTTCCTCCAACTCAAGGTGAATATAGGATCGCTTCAATGATGAGGAAAAAGCAGAATCATTTGCACACAGCGTAGAAAGACAATGTAGCCCGAATTATACCAATATAGATATAAAAGTCATAAGAAAAATCCACACACAAGTGTGTAAAATTACTCAAAACGCCTCATCCCAATCCAACAACAAATCTCTGTCATCGACAAACATATATGAGATCATAAGAAAATTAACAAAGAAACGGCTTCTGGTCCTGATGGAATTAGGAACAAGGCGCTGAAACTACTCCCCAGTGAAGGGAGTAGGCATCTGGTAGCCATCACTAATGCCATCCTTCGGCTAAATTATTTTCCAGAGCGATGGAAGTTTGCGGATATCTTTCTAATTCCAAAAGCTGTGAAATATATACAATTTCCTCAGAATTATAGACCGATCAGCCTTCTATTATGTATAGGCAAGACAGGCGAACGCGCTATACTCACATGGATTCAAGAGCCAACAGATAACAACCACATCATAAAAGACGAGCAATTTGGCTTTAGGAAATATCAATCCACAACGCTTCAAATTTACAGAGTCGTTGAATACATCACACAAGGATTCGAATGGCACCAACATTCTGGCGCAGTCTTCCTGGACATAACACAAGCATTTGATAGAATATAGCATTATTGTCTGATTTTTAAACTACACCAAGTTGGAATCATATCACCTGTAGTTCTACTTATCAAATCATATCTGAATAACAAAAATTTGAAATTTTAAATAAAACTCAATGGAACCAGATCCACAAGACTCTCTACTGTCTCCCCTACCCTTCTCCATATACATAGCATATCTTCCCAAGTTGTCTCCATCCATCACCACTCTCTATGCCGATGACACAATTATCATAGCCAGATCCCTTCGAAATCTTGGACTTCTTTCTGTAATTAGCGAAGAACATGTCATCTATAAGGACATTGTTGGCAACAGACTTGAACTGCACTCTTGACCAAAAAAAGTCAGGCTGCAATTTGATAAATGTTATATTTAATAATAATAATAATTTTCTCGATTTTATGAAATATTTTATTGATTTCTAAAATATTTACACAGTTATAATAATCATCTTTCGTTTCATTCCCACTTGTAATTTTTAAAAAATTCCGCACATGTGATTCTTTTTCTAAATTGCATTTCAATTAAAATTTTGATAATAAAATTTTTTGCATTTATATTTACAACACGTGTTCTTCTAATATTAACAATGAAGATTACACGGAAGTTTGGAATAATGGATTTTTTTTAATAATAATAATAATAATTTATTACACGTGATACATACATACATTACATAGTTTTGATTACATATGAAACAACATTACTTACATTTCTTGAAAGTTGATTTTTCACTTGGTTAGATTATAATAAGTTTAGTTTAATCCTTTATCCAAGTGTGAGCAAACAAAGTTTGCGCCTGAAAGTATCTTCAGGACTGGGGTAAGGTGGTACAACACCAGGGCAACTCCTTGCAAAGGTGGAGCAAGCTACCAACACTCTTTTCTCAGTTTCTCCTATAATGCAAAACACATCTCCTTGGGGATATGTCTAAGGGCCACTACCCATACTAATTTCGACCTTTATTGAGGTCTTTTCAGTGGGAGCCAGGACCAAGTGGAGATACCAGGCAGAAGCATTAGCAAGGTCATCTCTACCTATAGGAGTTGCCAAATGGTGTGCCACTCTTTTTTAAAAAATTACTCTAACCAAGTGAAAAATAAACCATCAACATCTTTCTCTATATCCAGAGTAATTTATTAAAAAAGGGTGGAACACCATTTCGCAACTCCTATAAGTAGAGATGACCTGCTAATGCTTCTGCCTGGTATCTCCACTCGGGCCTGGCTCCCACTGAAGAGACCTCAATAAAGGTCGAAACTAGTCTGGGTAGTGGCCCTTCCCTTAATGCATAACATTAGACATATCCGCAAGGAGATGTGTTTTGCATTATAGGTGATAATGAGATAGGAGTGTTGGTAGCTTGCTCCAACTTTGCAAGGAGTTCTCTGGTGTTGTACCACCTTACCCCAGTCCTAAAGTTACTTTCAGGCGCAAACATTGTTTGCTCACACTTGGATAAAGGATTAAATTAAATTTATTACTTACATTTGTTTACGCATTATATAACATTTCATACATTTCTGTACATTTGGTACATTCATGTATTCTGATAATAATAATAATCATAATTTTTTTCGCAGTAATAATTATAATTATTTATAACATATGATACATACATTACATATGATACAAGATTACATACATTTATTTATATGTGATACGTACATTACATGCATTTCATTACATATCATACAGTTATTTATTTTTTATTTATTTATTTAATTTTTTAACTGCTATTTTTATCTTGGATGAGATGTGCTTTCTCGGCTTTCATCCTGGAAGCTTATTTGTGAGCTCATCTGAGGATGATACTAGTCGTAATTTATTGGTTTATTTGCTGCGTTGGAAAGCTATGAAATCAAATCTATGTTTAATTGGCTTGATTTCCACTGCAGCTATTGATTCAGAAATTCCCCCCCCCCCACACACACACACACGACAACTTGAAATGTCTTGTTGCGTCGCTGAACTGTACGCCTGAACGAACATATTGTGTTTCATTAAGTTTGTTTGGTATTTTGGGTGCGTGTTTCTTGTACATAGTATGTCCTTAGAGCACTTTTCAGACTATTGTAGTTTATAAGATTTCTGTATTCGAAAAGTAATTTATTTATCATGTCTGGGATGTAGACGTTTCGCGTGACCTTTACATGGTGATTATTGTATTTATGTGTGATACAATTAGTTGTTGGAGGTCTTGTTATACGGTATGTATATCTGACTGTCCTGTAGTTGGCATCGAAATAATGTTTTAGCAAAGCTGCATAGTGACATAAATGTTTTGCTGTCAGTATTTTGTGTTCTGACATTGCAATGTATATAAGGTCGTGATTTTCTCTTTGTTCCCAAAAGATCAGTTTTGTCATTTTGTACTGTAGCAACATCAATCTATTTAATTTTTAGGGTGCACAGAAAGCAAACGTTGTTATTATCTTAGTATATTTTGACATAGTGCTTTGTATATTAGTGTTTTTAGGCGTATGGGAACTATGTATTTTAACCTGTAGAGTTTGCCACTTATTGTTCGGAGTTCGTTGTGTAGATGGTTTATGTGGCTATTCCAGTTCATATCTGCATCGAAGTAAATTTCAAGGTATCGTATTGTTTCAACCTGAGTGATTGTAGTGATTTTGCTTTTCTGTGTGTTTTTTGTGTTGGAAAGTGGATGTTGGATGGTTATATATTTGTTATCAACTGGTCGAGTCACTGGATTTCTGAATATCATTAATTTTGTCTTTTCTGAGTTTAGGTGTATGGAGTTTTTTGTGAGCCATTCTATGATCAGATTTATATCATGTTGCATATTTGTTTGGGCTATGTTTGACCAAAATAAAGCAGAGTTTCCGAACACGAGCTAACAATCTCAGGTGTAGAGGCTACATTTACGACCCACTTTTTCTATGATCGAATTTTACTGAGAATATTTTACCACATCCTTTCCCCTCATTCTGTTATAAAAGAAGTTCTAAAACTAGCATTCTTAAATAAGTAAAACTGTGTAACCCAGATATTTCGGTACAGCAACAAACTGTCCTTCATCAGTGATATCCATTCATCCAATTCAAATTTATCCTTAGACAATTCAGGAAGTAAAAAACTGCACCTCCGTACACGAGACAGGTCAGTTGAGAAGTTATTCATCAGTGACATAATAGACAATAAACTCATCATAAACTGTAAATACATTTTGATGTGCAATTTATTTCATGTATAAATTAATCAATAACTGTGGGTTAGTTAAGATATTTCTTTTTATAAATTCCTAAAGCGGACTTGAACGTTTATTTTCTAGGTGAATGATTGAAGATAATATCGACAGATGGCAGCACCTGAAAATTTCCAGTTCATTTCAACACTGGGATAAGAAAGTTGTAATTTTGAAAGAGAAACTAACAAAATGATAAAGCGTTTCTCGGATTGAAAATCTGATTACTTTTTTAATCCTAAGCATTGATCAAATTCTTCACTTTCTCCAGGATATGGAAACTATTTTTTCACTAATCCAAGTTTTGAATCTTTGCACTGCTCTCTTCTTATATTCAAATTCAGTAGCAGCACAAAATATTTGTACATCCCGAACAACTATTGTGTACATTCTTGCAATAAAGAATCCGAAAGAAGACATTTTCATTATACATTGGATAACTAGAAAGAATAACGAAAATAATTGCTTATGATTATCAATAACTGCAGAAAATTATGCCAGCTCAAAGGAATAAGAAATTGTTTAAATAATTAATGATTTATTTTAATCATTAATTTAAATAATTAATGATCGAATAAAGAAATAATAGATAACTGAAATTATAAACAAGTAATAAATAATTGAAATGATAAACAAATAATAAATAATTGAAATAATAAATTAATTTCTGAAATCAAGCATTTAAATTATCAGCAAATTTTTTTCGATTGTTCATTTACCTCAAATAGCATTTTGTACCATTATTTAATTTTAGATAAGACTAAAGTTTCATCTTTGCTTAATTGTCTTACACACCATTTAAAAATGTGTATAGCACATTCTCTTAAAAGATTTGTTTATAGATATTAATAGAAATGGATTTTACCTAATTTTAATTTATCAAATGGTGTCATAACATTACCGTTCGCATGATAGCGTTCGGCTGACCTTTATTATAACTATTTTATGTAAAGTTTTAATTTTTATTAAATTAAATTTATATTTATTAATTAAACCATATCTTTAATTTTAGTTTTATTTATTTCACTTTTAATAGTTTGTGATTTCTTTAATTTCCTGACGTTTCCTCCGTCATTTTAAGATTATTATCTGTAGTAAACACACACACACACACACACACACACACACACACACACACACACACACACACACACACACACATGTATATACAAAGGTTATAACTATATTATGTTTAAAAGAGCAAGACAGAGTAAAAATGATTTGATTACCCGTTATTCTACTGGCCTGACCTCTAGTGAAAAAACGACATCAAAGCTATATTCTATTTAGAACATTACAAGAAAACAAATTCAAATAAATAGTTTTAATATAGCAAAATGGTGACATAATCCATAATTTAACAAGAGTGTTGAGAGACTATTTATAATTATAATGGTCTAATTTATATTAAATTACTACATTAAATTTGGATGGTCTAATTTATAATTAGATCATCATTATTGTTAAGAATAGAGTAGTTAATAAGAATTTCACAGGCTTCCTTAAATTTACGTTCATACCACGTTTTGTGTAATATGTACAACAGGTGCCCTTCCAGTCAGTTCAATATAGAATATTCAGGCATAATCAGAAATTAAACGCCGGGTTTACAATAGTTGTTAAATTTAATATGCCGTTTATATTCCTTTTTCTGATTGGAATGGTGCATCCTGTTTCATTTATATAGGGAGGATTACAGGTGCAATGAATACTGTATACTACAGCGTGGGTCAGGGGATTCTTGGATGAGTTGAATAAGTTCTTTAATTTTCCAGGAGGTTTAAAGGTGACTTTAAGGTTGTATTACTGTAGTATTCTGTTTATGTTTATCTGATATCCCTTTAATGTATGAAATGGTTACAAGCTTTATTGTAATCTAGCTTATTTGTGTTTTAAATGAAGTCTTGCGAAGAATTTGTTGACAATATTTTTGTTGTAGCCATTTTTCAGGAAGATATTGCTGATCACTTTTAATTCATATTTAAGTGCTTGTTCCCTGGAGGAAATCTTTAAAGCTATATTTTTTACTGTGTTAATGATACCTAGTTTTTGTGTTGGGTGGTGGTAAGAGTTTGTGTATATATTGGCCTGCCTGTGTAGGCTTTCGACAAACAGTGAGGAAAAGACTGCCGGAAGGTAGACTGACAAATGGAAGTGTGTTCTGAATTGTCAATGCCAATTGTGAACACACTTCCTTTTTTAGAAACGTCAGAAAATTAAAGTAGTTATTTCTAGCACGGTCCTAGTCGCCATAAGTTGTCTGAAATAAATGCCGATCATCGCATAACACTAAAAGAAAGGTTATTATTTGGGTTATCTTCCACATCCTGGTATAACCTTATGCGACCTCGAAAAGTTGACCTTAAGACCCCGCAGCTAATATCGTTACTTAATAATCATCAGGTTACCATAAAATATTTATAAATATTCAGGAATGTCGATTCGTGCGCTTTCAAATACTGAATTTATAAAGCAATAATGCTACTGAAATTGCGTGGCCAGCACTGTCAGTAACATTTATTTGGATGCATGAAGAGTGTAACATTTCGTGGATGGAAGGAGTCAGGGGAAGCTGCGCCTTATGGAATGAAATAGTTTCATAAAAAGATAAAAGATTTATTCCCTTATGCACCCACATCATGTCACTTCGTTATGGAGGATAAACAAAGTACTTTCTGCATTGAAATTCGAAGAAGGTGGAGGCAATAGTAGACGATACATTTCGAGTAGTAGGATTAACACACAAGAGCTTAAGACTAACTTCGAATAGGTTCGATGAACTGTGCCTTTGAAATGCATGCAGCAACAATAATACGAATGAATCCGCTTTTTATTTTAATGTTTCATTTATTTATTTTAATTTTCCGCTGAGTTTCAGTTGCGGTAAAAATGAAGGAGACTTACAAATATCGATGGATATTCAACTGGACTCCTTCCATCTGTTGTCGTTGGTTGAAAGAGGATATGCACTAAAGCAATTCAGTCAAATTATTTAATTGTAGTGTACGGAAGGTGAAAAGGAGCTAATGCGCTATCGTCGCCTTTGGTGGGAATGACTTCGGTTCGAATCAAGTATAAGAGGGGGAACAACCTTTCTAAGCGATTTTTAACAGAACGTGAGTTCTTATACGGAACAGCATCAGTACTTTTCTTAATGACAATTTCGGTTTTTCATCTCTCAAAACAAGGAGATTCATGACATTAGAAGAGGCGAAGTTAACGAATAAATTATATTCTTACGAAATTAATAAAAACCGTCTTAACCTGGGAGTAATATTTCAGAAGACATGGATATTCTCATAAGTCCTAAGGCTTAAAGGGGGAAGCCCAGAAGATGAAGGAAAAGAAGATCCTTAAAATTCAGAATTTTCATCTTTCAAACTGTATGTAATTAACAGTGTTTAAGAATCATTTCAGCCTAAATTGTTTTTTGTTTTTCTTGTTTGTTTGGAAATACACTTAATGAGAAAACTGCAGGGCACAAACAATGTTCGCTCGAAATTCTCTGCACATAAATTATTTCCAATCAACACAAACAAGCAATAGATGAGTACACATTTTTACCCTCCCCTAAAAACATCAAAACATTGCTTATCTTAATGTGCATGAGAACATTTTAAGAAAAGAAAATCCATTGAAAGATTCAAAGACATCGATGTATTCTGAGAGTTGAGGATACTAACAACGAATCTGTTAAGAAGTAAGTTATAATTTTCCTCTTAATAACAACATTAGTAACAAAGTATATGGAATTTCATTTCTTACAACTCAGAAGTAAGTTCACGATGTGCATATGGTCTTTCTTAAGTCTGAAACATCATAAAAGCCAACTTGATTAAAGGTTATAAAAAAATAAATAACGATTAGTTGAATATCATAATGTTTGTTGTGTACTGCATCAGATAGTATGAAAAACCGTCTATCTTCGATTATCTTAATGTTAACTACTTTGAAACATTCAGCGCAGTAGCACTCTGCATAACTCATTTTCAGTATAATCATTTAATTAGTTTTTTTTAATTTTTATTGTTTCAAGAAAATAATCTTCAAGTAACCATTACTGACAGCTGTATATGCTTCTTATTAGTGAGATTAATGTCATTAATTTTTGTTATATTTATGTGGTATGTAAAATAATTTGCATAGAGCGCTACATCCTTTATTTTTATATAAAAGTAAATGATGCGATTGTTATCTGTAAAGAGAATTTCATTTGTAACATTGAAATCTGCACAGGTAAACGCCTCCTGTGCTTAGAGATGACAAACAACTCATTTAAACGAATTTCTGTTAGTTTCATGTACTCCTCTTATACACGTGAATTCCTGGTTTGGCCGAGTATTAGTATATCTGCCTTCCATCCAAGAAGCGGCTGGTTCAAACCCCGCGGAAAGTACGTGTAACGTTAATTCATTTTATAAGCTTCAGCATTTAAATTAACGGCATAAATCGAGTGTATACCAAGGCTAAGGATAAGATGAAAGTACGTACAAAAACGAAGAAGCTTACTGAAAGTCTTGTTAAAAATCGGTATACGACAAAACTAACAATGTTTTAGACTTTTTCAGAACAACAGAAGATAAAAATTGCACAAACCGATGAAGACATCCCATTCTTCTTGGTTTAGGGTATAAGATATTACCCCGCGTTATTTTTATTAAGTTGTTTATTAATTGCTTTTCTATGAGGAGATAAGGTTTGGTTTCTGTTATGTTCCGTATAATTTTTTCTGAATTAGCGAATGTGTTTCCCTGCATGTTAAGAAGAGAAAACTTAATGCATCTTGGATTCTAATGTATCATACGCAATGCAGATTTCAAATAAATAAATAAAATTATTTTTTTCTGATCCTGTCTTTATTTGCATTAAAGTCGTTTTAAGTCATGTTTTTAATTTGAAAGCTGCTACTTAATTCTACTAGTCCCTCTGAAGACATGGACGTTTAACTCATCAAAATCGGCTAATCAATATCCAAATTTTCAGTGCTAAAATCATAGAGTGAACTTCTGTCACCAACCAAGAAAGACCAAAGGACGTCACCATTTTAAAAGTCGTTCTACTGTCGATAAAGGGAAGAAAGTCCAAAGGTCCTCGGGACAGCGAAGGTCAAAAACAATGAGCTGTAACAAGTGCAATAAGCCATTAAGCGACGAAGCAGCAGGCCCCATTGCGCTGGATGTACCCGAAGACGACACCAACAATGTTCTGAGATCTCAGAAAGTAGGTGGAAATGCAAAAGGAGACGCTAAACGGACCGAATGGCGTTGCCGAAATAATAATCTTTAATTCATGTTTCCACTGGTTTACAGTTTCCCCTGCAACACAATCACTTTCTCCATGGGTTGATTATACACAATATTGTGACGAGTCTTGAAATGATCAATCCATTTATTTGACACAGTAAGACCATTAATCCCCAACCTCACAGCAAATTCAAGGGATTTCGCTCGGAGCATAGTACCATCGATTGGAATACCCGACGCTCTCGTAGAAGAGTTTATCCAATTCATTGTATGTCGATGTACGGATATATTTTCGTTATATATTTTTTTTTTGACATAGTGCCAGATTGCTTTGCATTGAGTTCAATGCTTGGCCTATTTTTTACTATCGTGTTCAAAGTGGACAGGGAGAGTCCAAGATCTTTTGCTAATTACACACGTGTTCTGTTCCGTAAATCAGTGTTGCCAACCGATAAAAAACCGCGAATCACTGGAAATAACGTCCACATCAAGTTGATAGTAAGAATAGGCCTTAAGACGGGACCATTGGAAAAAGACGTAAATGGCAGAAAACGTAAATTGCTGGAACGTAAAAATGGGATTTTACTCTCGGTGTTGTGTGTGTGTGTGTGTGGGTGTGTGGGTGTGTGTGTGTGTATACCGGGTGATTATAAAATAACGTTTATTTTATAATCACTTGATTATAAATCACTCTGAACACTTGATTATAAAAATCAAGTGTTCAGAGCCCTCTAGCAAGTAATGTATTGGATGAAACACACCAATATTGTAGACGGACACAGTCAAACATGCGTATTTTATTTAACGAAAAAAGATAGTACCAAAAGTCGCCAACAGGGGAACTTTTGGCGCTGTTTACCGAGTAAAATGCATTAATTTGCATTATCGCGTTTCTTGTGAGCGATCATGCAATAAAAGGAAAGCCCGTGAGATTTCTTATCATTCATAGACGAACTACTTTCCGATGCCTCTTATCTTATGTGAGCATGCTTTGTTAGTGAAACTCCATTATGAGCGGAACAATAATGCCAGTGCTTGTCTTCGTGATTTTCGGCGAATGAAAAATTTACAAAAAGGACCGATTAGCCTAACAAACTTACAAAAACCGATTCGGTGATTTGAAACTACTGGAACTTTAGCAGTGCAGGTAGGCAGGAGATGCAAACCAATCAATCACCAACAGGTTGAACAAGTTGCAACTGCTATTGTGGAACAGAAGATGACGAATGTGCAGGGTACTAGCAGTACACGAGCAATATCCCAGGATATCGCATACACAACGGTGTGGAAAAAAATGCATTAGATGTTGAAGTTTTACCCCTACAAAATCAGTCATGTTCAAGAATTGCTCGCTGGTGATGCAACCACACGGATCGACTTATTTTTGAGATTCTTAGCACGTATCGAAGTGGCTGATGTATGGCCGATGCAGATTTTATGGAGTGACGAAGCGCACTTTTATTTGAACGACGATATTAACACAGGCAACTGTCGCATTTGGGCTGCAACTAATCCGCAAGTGTGTCTGCAGATGCCTTTCCACTCGACCAAAGTCACAGTGAGGTGCGGATTTACGCCATCTTTTATCATCGGTCCATACTTTTACGAGGAAAATCCCCAAAATGGACCAGATACATGTTCCGTAAATGCTAACTGGTATGCTAATATACTACAAAACTTTCTGGTTCCACAACTGCAGCAAAGAGGATGTCTCGATTCGACCATCTTCATACAGGGTGGTGCACCACCTCACATTGGACTTCAGGTACAGCGTGTTTTGCGACAACATTTCTCTGACAAAAGAATCATTAGTCGTGCATTTCCCACGACATGGCCACCGAGATCGCCTGATCTTAATTTTGTGACTTTTGGCTGTGGGGATTTCTTAAAAGCATTGTGTGTCAAGGACATGAATCCGATATTTAAACTTTAAAAGAGCGAATAAGGTTACACATGACACAAATCAATTCCGATATGTTGCGATCCACTGTGGAAAATGCTGTGCATTGTATGCAGTTCCTGGAACATCAGAATGGTGATTATATTGAACCTTATTTGCAATTAACAATAAACGTCGTGAAATTGATGTGTGCTGTCTCTCATTTGCCATTTAGTCATTCATTAGTCACACGCATACTAAAATTATTTTGGAAGCGCCAAATTTCCCCCTGTCGGCGACTTTTGGTACCTTTTTTTTCGTTAAATCGAATTCCCATGTTCCACTGTGTAGGTTTACCGAATAACTGGTATGTTTCGTTCAAATCATTACTCGCTAGAGGGCTCTAAACAATAATAATAATTTATTATTAATTAAAAATTAATAATAAATTATTATTCCCTGCTATATGTTACGGCTAAAGTGAGGTTAAATTTAATGTACAGTTTGCTCGCCCAGGATGGACATGGAGATTACGCATCGCTACAGGAAGTTAAAAGGGTTTTGGTCTTTTATGTTTGAATATATCGGTTGCTTCGTAAGCTACAGCTTGCTGAACTAGATCGTTGGGTGTATTGTCGTTTTTAGGAAAAACTTTGTTGCTAAAGATTGCAGGAAAGAGAAGATATAAAGATTATTTGTATCTCGGTGAAGTTGATTGTTTCTGATGAACCACTGGCCGTTTAGAATCATCCGCTGGCACTTGTTTTGTACACGTTGCAGTTTGAGAATATCGCTATTGTAGGTATGGCTCCAGGCTGAAGAATCATAAGTGACAATGGGACGAATCGTCAGCTGGTATAAAAGCAATTTGATTTTGATGTTCAACTTGCTGTTCCTGTTAATTAAGAGGTAGATCTGGGTGATGGCTTTAGATGACTTTACACACGTCGCCTTGATGTGTTGGTTAAAAGTTAATTTTTTGTTCGAGCACGACACCGAGGTTACTGTCTGCTAGGGAATTTTAGTATTGAATAGTAAGTTGTCTCCTGCAGGAGATATCGATCTTTTCTTGAAGAGAATTATTTGATGAAACTATCAACTTTACTGACATAAGGGGTGAAGCAAAAGCTTTTCATATTCCCCGCTATCTTGAGAGAAACTGTGAGTGGAGAAAGTTTATGAGCTAATTGCTCGCTCTGAGTGGGTTAGGAGATTCGTCCTCAGTGTTCAAGTTTAGGATGGCTTTAGTTCTTTTATGTTTGAAATAATCCATTGCGCCATAATCTGCAGCCCATTGGATCAGTTTGTTAGGTTGCACAGATGCTTTCGAGAAGAATTTGATTGCTACAGTCTGCATGAGAGTGTAAATATAGGGGACCTCCGTGTCCCGATTTATATGGAGAGTTCGGATGAATTGTATATTTGACTCATTTGACTCTTGGAATCGATATCTACGAAGAACTTCAGTATTTGGTATTATGATTCTTAATATCATACGTATCAAAGAGTTGTTGCAGTGACCAACCACGGTCCAGTTGTTTCAATACAATTTCAAGCAGGGCTCATTTCACAGTGATTGCGATACCAAGACAAGCGCAAGTCCATATCGATGAGGTAGAAGTTTTGAAACAACTCAAAGACCCTCAGTATTCGTCCCTTTCTGTAGTATAATTGTATTACGACAAACATTCTCACCTCCAAGACTTCTTACAAAATAATCGTTTTTTAGTGTTGGGTTCCATACAGCTGCTTTAAAAAATAAAAAATAAAAATAACCACAGACAGATGCTCCACACACACACACACACACACACACATAACAGATTTTATTGATAAATTAAAAAAAGCAATTTTGAAAGAACCAAAAATAAAGAACGTTACTGTCAAATATTTTATAGAATGAAAGTTTTCATTCAGTATTAATATTGCGTATCTATTTTATACAAGTTTCTCAAGTCCTACCCACTTATTAATCCGACATTTAAAAATCGTATCCAAAGTATGTAGAGTTGTAAAAGAAGGTTATTAGCTGTTATTTAGAACGAATGTAGATAGTTAGTTATTTTGGTAATTCAAAAAACACAAGACACGCGTCTCTGAATAATGTTGACATCGCTGGTTTAATGAGAATTGAGAGAAAAGAAAAGAGATAAAAGGTATAATCTTTTCACCACCACTTCAGCGGTATCTCATTTTTCCGATCAAGAAAAAATGATATTATTAATGTAAAGACTGAATAGCAATGGACCAAGGACTGATCCCTGGAGTACACAGGTGGTCACCTGAAATCTTTTACCTCACCCCCCATACACGCACCACTTTTTGATATCTGTCAGAGTAACAAACTGAGCAGTCTATTGTCAAATTGTTTTCGATCAGCGATTTCTGCTACCAAGATTTCTGCTACTAACATTGGAATGGCAAGCCTTCTGACTGCATGCAGAAACTTGTAATAAAATTAGAGGCGAAGTGTTTACTTAAGGACAAACATTACACAACACAACGAAACCTGAAAGTAGTGATTGCTAATGTGAAATCTAAGTCCATAGAAGATAGAATAGAACAATACAAGCGTAATCCTAATTAAACTCAGGAAGTAATTCCAAAGCTGCTTAAGTTCATCTAAGCCTAACGAATTAAACCTCTACAAATGCACTCTAATAACATTCGCAGAGGTTTAACAATCAGACTTTTTTTTTTCAAAATGATTAAGCCGTCAGATAACTAAATCATTTGTTGATTTGAGTTCACTTCCAAATTGTCTTTGAGAAACAAGATATTTCTTGGTGTACGAAACGTTACTTTGGACGAAAATTAACAATGCAAGCAACATATTAGAATTATTATGAATCCCAATAAAGAGATGAAAGCCCAATAAATATTAGTTCACACCATATTCGTATTTTAAAACGAACAATAATTCGATAAACATGAAGACAAAGTAAAGAATTTACAAAAACCATTTAAAGTTTAAAAGATCAACGAAACAAATACTTTACCGACAGAATCAAATTTGCACGGCATCAACAAAGTGACCTATCGCTGGATACTCTTAGAAACAACTTCAAGTAGGAGTACAAAGTAATACGGAAGCTACATTCAGACATTACATATTACTATAGCATTTATAGTACTATAGATAATACTATCTCTATATTATCTAGCTGTGTATTATTGAATATCGCTCTTTCAACAGAAAATATCCATCCATCTTTATGGATAACGCGGTTGTTATCCTATAACAGCCAGTAACATAGTGAAACCTCAATATTACGAGAACACATAAGAATATGAGTTCTGCCAATATAATGTAATACAAGTAATGTAATGTAAGGTAATGTAAAGTAATACAATATAATATAAGAAAACTTCTAAGATATTTTGTTTTCCTTCGGTCAGACATCATCAATTTTCATGATGTCCGCTATATGGAGCAGACTGAAAGGCTGCAGAGCTAATTTAATCTTTACTTTACTCTTCGTGCTGTATCACAGAAGCCTGGATTTTGTTAGAGGTCATCGAACGCAAGGGAAAATATCTATTCACCATCGAAGGAAAGACGAACGATTAAACATAGATACTGCTCTTCCTTCTTCTTTATCTCATTTCCTTGCCTGGTTGAAGCTTATTTTTTTACATATACGCATGTTCGCTTTCATATTTATGTGTTGGTCTTTCGATGCTACATAAAAAAAAGCCTGCTTACTTTCAACGAATTGATCTCATATTCCTCACATTAATGAAGATTTTACGAATTATTAATCACATTTCTTCCTTTACCGGATGCTTTAAGTCGTCATATACGTTTCTTCGACTTCTTCAACTAATCGAGTCTCTTTTCTTTCTTCTCCACCACCTCGTGCTATAAAAGGTTATCAGTGCTGCACAAATTCATTTTTGTCATTGAGAATGAATGATGCTTGCGAATTTCTTTTCGAAAAGCAGAAGAGGGAAATCCACCCAAATGGTGATCCATCTCTCACGGACTCTCTATATTCTCTTGCTCATAGCCATTCTATTTCTGACTTATTGGACGAACTTTTGTATGTAATCCTCTACTGGCATCTCCCATTCCTCCGATTTTCTCTAATCATGTAATAACCAGAGCATCTGCGACTTAAGTATTCATATATAGTTCAACACCAAATATACCGAATGAGTATCTCGCGTCAATCTTAATTCCATCTATTCACGTTCCTTGTGAGAGCTTTCTGCTTATTATTTTTCCAAGTGACCTAATGCGTTTCAAGAAATTTTTAATTGATACCGTTTTTCTCCTTAGCTATTTGTTATAGATCTTGTTATCTCTCACGAGTGACGTCAATATAATATGCTTTCCACCTCCGTTTCTCTTATCTCTCCCTACTACAGAAAGAGAAAATGGTATTCATTTTCTCTCTCTTAACTAGTTTATATATTTTCATTCTTTTTTTTTTTTTTTTTTGAAATTTACAATTTTCTCTGTAGCGTTTCAGTACTTTGTAAGAATATCCTGTTCTAAAAATTCCTTTATGACTTTGTTTCTTTTTCTATTTTTTACCTGGTTTCAATTTCCAAATCACATCATTCCTTTCCTGACATTCAAATTCAATCCTCCAAATGCATGTCTGTCCATTCTAGAAATACTACCAAAGTAATGTTGTGTGTTACTGTTAGGTATGCTAGCGATTAAATATTTTCATCTTTCCTAAAGTTACTGCTGAATAGATTGAATTGTAATGTAAATAACAAATATTTATCGTCACATTCTGCTTAGTTGAAGCAAATTCAGCCAGTCATCCCACTAGTTAGAATAATAATAGGATGAAGATTCCCATTGGATCTTTATGTTTGGTACGCAAATGATGCCATCGTGTTTCTGACGTCAACTAGAGCAATTTCAATGCTAAAAAGTAATCAAGTCATATGTATGAAAATGCCAATCTTAATTTAGACCTACCTCGTTCCAGAGTACTGAAACTTCAGAGGGGATAATGCATCCGGATGAACAACAATAATAGCAGACAGTGTACCATTTCCCCCCCCCCCCCACCTCATGGTCAAATATCTGCCACACCGCTGTGCTTCCGTGTAGGTCATCCGTCTCTGAAGTTTCAGTACTCTGGAACGAGGTAGGTTCCAGTATTTTCTGTATTTTAGAACGACGTATGTCTGAAATTAAGATTTGTATATTACGAAAGTAATATTAGCTTTTCTGAAGATAAGGCGATTAAGAATTAACATATGTTTGTTAGTTTGCTGCTGTGATTACTACGTATCATGTGATATGAATATTACGTTTTGCACTATTAAGTGTGCATCTATTGTTTCAATAGTTCGTGTTTTAATGTTGTTAATGCTTAGATGATTTAGATTGCGTGTCAGGTTGTGCTCTTAAACAATCTGGGCATGAGATGATTCTTCTGAACTTGTTGTAGTGCCTGGTTGAGTAGGGATTTTTTATTGGTACATTTTTCAGTTATTACAGTAAGCGTTATCGAAATAGTGCCTTGGTAATAGTAAGTGGTGTCTCAGATTATTTACGCATAGGATTTTGTGTGTTGCTATTAGGGATTCGGTTATCGTCTGCTGTGTACGAGGCCTCCAGAGAACCCGTTACACGATTTTTGAGTAAGCATTTCTAAATTTGATAAATAACTTTTAGCTATGTTTGTGTAGGCAGTTAAGATCTTGTATTCGTATGATTTCATAAACGCCATAATGAACGCCATAACGCCACCTCCAACCTTTCGTGGTCTACGTAAGGTGTGATTGGTAAATGTTATTGTTATTCGAAGACGCTTCTGTATCACCTACATCTAAGATACGAACAATATTAATATCATTCCATAACTCTATATTGATGTAGATATCATTCTACATCTGAGATAGGAACAATATCAATAACATTCATTCTATGTTATTGTCAATAATAATAAATTATTAATTCATAATATCTGCAATATATTAAAATTATTCATCGAATTATTAACATTATTAACATTGCTGTATGATATAATAACATAAAATAAATAATCTTAATCTTTAGCAGTATCATAATGTTCAGCATGTACATAATTGAACCATTTCATCGTGAGATGATTATCGCATGTCAAATTCAATTGATTATACCCACTTTCTTCTCACGAGCATTTCTCACCATTCACCAACCCCCTTTGACATTGCATGAGCATATGTTTGATAGACAACTAAATTTCCAACTACGCATGACAATGAGTAGAAGTAATGTGCCGCACCTCCATGCCTCCTAACGGCCACCCTTTGCTACAACAGGATGCTGCTCAGGTGAAGGTCGTACCCGTCCATCGCTCATCGCTCTTAACCTCTTCAGTTCTATGAAAAGGCGTAAGGTCAATAATGAACTTGCAGAAACTTTCACAGTAATCACTTGTCCTGAAGTGTCCTCTTACCACTCCAACAAAAATAAATCATCATTAGAGCATTTTTCAGAACACAACCAAAAACATTAATCGATGTCAGTTAAACGCACTGATGAGCAGAACACCGAAACTTCGACAAAGAAATATCGCATATTAGCCCTGACACACACACACACACACACACACACACACACACACACACACACACACACACACACACACACACACACACACACACACACACACACACACACACACACACACACACAACGTGAGAGCTTTCTGCTTATTATTTATTTTTCGTCATTCCTGTAGAGGATGGACATGCTACTTGATAGAACAAAGTACTTGATAGAATGACTTGCAATTTCATATGGATGCTTATGACAGATGTACCAACTTAGAAAAAAGTCTTGTCGATAGTGGTGGCATCTATGGTCGAGGTAGAGAACCTTTTATACCACCCTCGTATATAGTTTCCAGATTAAGTTGCTCTCCAATTTCAATCCTAAATAACTGAAGGCGTTCCTGTTTTATTTCTATGTGACTGTAATTTGAATTACCTCTATATTTCCCATCATGTAAGAATAAGTAGAAAGCAAATTGGCTTCTCAAATTTGCTGCTGCAGGCAAAATTATGAAATATTTTATTTCATCCATAAAATATTTTCATTTTTATGGATGAAAATATCACGCCGTATCGTACGTGGACAGCGGAGAGACTTTTGTAAACTTATATTAAACGAATCGAGTGGCCAACACACTTTCTAGATCTCAACCACATAGAGCACGTTTGGGACGCAATAGGGATATGCATTGCTGCGCGAAATTCCCATCCAGAAATTAAACAAGTCCTTATTCTTGCTCTGAAGGAAGAGTGGGCAATTTTGTCCCACGAACTCCCGAATCACTTGACACTAAGCATCGTACGACGTTGTGAGATTTGTGTCGCAGTTCAGGGAGGGCATATTCCATACTGAAATGTCTCTCCGCATAATTTTCTGTAAGCACTGTGCATCAATTCCTTAACTAGATTCTTAGGAAATTTGTAACTTTCGCGAACAACGTACGTATTGCAATTTCATTTGTTCGCAATTTATAAAACATTTTTGTGTAGTGACACTTATTAGTATGCTGCTAATAAATTTATGTCCACAGTTCGCTGTATTCATGAACATCTTTTCATATTAAAGTAAAAATGTAATTAGTCCTTAGTTTTTGGACACGACTACGTACATAGATGTATACATATATTTACACTAAACTGAAAAAAGTATCTGGGCACCTTACGTGCCATGTAAATTTCTAGATCCCATCTCATTCCGAGAATGTGTGCGTAATAATTGTTGGGATGTGTTGCATGTTTTGCATTTATTCGATGTCAAGATACTACGTTCGGCTGAAATGATAGACTTCCAATTTTGGTTCATAGTTGGGTGTCTTTCATCAGTGCTCTTTCTATCCGTGACATTGCTACACGTCTCAGTATACCGAAATCCGCTGTTGCTTATGTCATCTGTAAATGGAAAATTGATGGAGTCAGCAACGTACGAAAACCTCTGGGAGTCTACCTACACTTGCTGAGAGAGATCGACGAGCCTTGTCTCGGAATGTTCTTGCATCACGCATGTCATCAGCTGGATGGCAAAAATAAAAAGAAATAAATTCTGTGTGTGTGTGTGGGGGGGGTAAATTCTTTATTCTGGTAATGGGTAAAATTTGCATGCTATTTCATTTATTGTTCTTTCTTATTGACTTATTTTCTTCATTTTGTTAGCGTGTCTGTTTTAGAAATTATTAAGTAATGATCTTAAAAGATTTTACCCATTATTATTTATGCAGTTTCTCCATATTTAACTAAAACATTGGGGATTGAATTGTTTCAAATTCTCTTTCTGTTAATGTAATTTAACTGTTTTTGAGATTCCACATAAAACTGTCCTCTGTAGGAAGAAGAAAGTCTACAAGAACACACATCCTTAGAACATTTAATTAGTTTCTATTTATTGTTAATGTATCTATAATAATTTGCTCATTTACAAAAACAAAGTTGTATTTTGCAATCCATTTTTCTATTTTTTATTAACTAAAATGGCCGCTCCATTCTAAACTTTGATATGCTGTTCTATTCCACTATTTAACCTGGTGTAACCCTTTGCATACTTGGTTCTCTTTACTTTCTTTTTTGTTTCTGTTATCATAACTGTCTTAATATTTTTGGTTTTGCATTGACTTGCTAATTTCAAATTGAAAAACTAAAACAAATTCATTTTATTCAACGATTCACTAATAAATATCACTCAGTGTGAAACTACGAGAAAATCTCGAAGACCTTCTTGATCCTTTGCTATAAAGACCAGTTTAGATACCCAGAAGTTTGGAATTCCGAATCAGTTAGCAATGTGTTGCCATCTAGCGAGAAAAAAATTAAAATTCAGTGTAAAATAATATTTCGTTTAGGTATTTTGAAATGTTCATAACAATGCAGCATGTATTACAAAAATATTGTCAAAGTTTATTCGATTTTGCCTCATGATGAAAACTTTATGTAATTGGAAGAAGAGGAAGAAGAAGAAGAAGAAAAAAAAATTAGTAGTTTTTTATATTGAACCGGGATTGCATGATTGATATACGCATAGCAAACACGCCTAATTTTACGTGCTTAAATAATTACACTCGATAATTCTGTTTAAAAAGACCACCACAATTTAGTGGAAAGTATGTGCATTGCTGGAAAAAGAAGTCAACGGACACCCCAATGGGCAATGCGCATCTTGCCAGAGTCACGTGTTTATAGTCGTATAAATTGGAAAAATCTAATGCTCTTAAGTCATCGCAACTGTGTCTGGGTGAAATGGCTGCCAAGAGTGAGAGACGGAGATTGAAAGAGGCATTACCATGCTGAAAGATATCATGTTACAGACCTATCTGTTCGGCAAATTTTCGATGTATTGAGCCATCCCAGGTCAACATCTTACTGAGATGTTGACCTGGGATGGCTCAGGTCAACATCTTACTGAGATGGAAGCGTACGGTGGTACGAAGGATAATATCTAAAAATAGCCATTCGTCGGCCTACATGTTGAACGTGGAGTTCCGGGCATCGATGGAAACAGAAATGGAAACAGAAACAACAGTCCAGAACCTGATCACGAGTCTATAGAAAGTATGCCTGTGGGATTACTTTAGTCGTCGCAGCGAATGGTGGCCCTACATCTTATTAAGTTGTGCTCCATGCCTGTTTATTCCTCACAATATGGTGCCGATGACTTCTTTTCAGTCAGTGTATATTTATATATGTAATACGATTTATTATTATTATTATTATTATTATTATATTAAGTTACAAACCACAAATACTGTGGCCTACACTTTGATTATAATATGCGACGGAACACACACACATTAACAATATACACAAAAAAACTGAGCTTATATGTACGTACTACTTACAAGATTTATTACCTGTAAATACCAGAGCAATCATTTACAAATCCCAAGGTGGTCTCTACTGAGATATGGAATATCTTTCTGTGGCTCTGCATCGCAACACTTAATGAATAAATTAAACTCATTAGAAAACAGGCTGAGGGAAACAACAGCTCAGGAGCGCCTAAATAGTTCTGCTATTTATTAATCATCTACACATACCAATAGTCGACTGCTCACTGTAAAACATCTTAGACATTACCCCATCACGCTAAAATACTGCAAACAAATATCTAAAAACAGTAACAATTCCAAATCAAACCAGACCTTAGTATATAATGTACATTACAAGCAATTATAATAATGCATTTCAAAAGACACAGGTCAGTTCTCTTTACCAGAATTATTAAATCAGCTTCCGTATAACCTAAAGAACTTAACTTCATGTGCTGCCCTAAAGAGAGCTTTAAGGTCCTCACACTCACCACCCAGCAATAGCAATGCCTGATATTAAAGTAGCCACACAACAAACTATTAATACTCGAAATGCACCTGAAACATCTTCATACGAGCCAAACATTGGCTTCCAAAGATGCGAATAAAATAAACATAAAATCTACTGGATATTGTACTTGTAAAATATTAATTATTAATTATTATTAAATTAATTTCGTTTTTTCATAGAAATCTAAGGTAGAAAACGAACCAAAATAAAGATATTAATTCATTAAAGATATTAATGAATTAATTTATTTATTTTAATCATTACTTTGATTAAAATAATATCTTTAATTTAATCATCACTTTGGTAAAAAATGCTTACTCTTCTAATACTTAGCAATATGACATCACGCGGCTCGTTCTATTTGTGAATAATCAATTGTTCGTATTCCAACTTGTTTTTTAAAACTATTCCTATGTAGCCACTGAAGATGGTCTGTAATATTCAGACTAAAATATTTGGCAAATTAAATAATATTCTTGTGTAAACATTCGTTTACACAAGAATATTATTTGTAGATATTTTAAGTCTTAAGACTTGTCACCGTATACGATTGAACCAGTTCACAAGAAGCACAGTCTGTGACAATGCTGTGCCTCCAACTTTTATTAGAGAGACCACACTGTTTTTTTTTTCTACGTTAGAAATAGACCGATATATATGTCACACGCCTGCAGACGGATAGATAACACACACACACGCACACACACACACGCGCGCGCGCGCGAATTAGGAATGCAATTCCGTTTTACTTAACTATAAAAGAAAGCCTGAGTAATATATTAACTGAGTCATTACAGTTTGCATCTGAATCTGTAATGTCTGCTGAGTGGGTATTTATCTTTCATGATTTCATCACATGCTCTTAAGGGTCTTTGTTTAGTATATTTTTAAAAAACAGCTGCTTTAACCCTTCTCTTACGTAGACATTTTGGTGGCAATTCCATAGGAATTGCTGTATTCATATGAGATAATTGTCTGAGGTCTTGTTTTATGATATATTTTATCAAACTTTTGTCGCTGATTTTTTTTTGTTTTGTTTTCTATTATATCATGAAAAATTTCTATTTTTCAGACTCAATGCAGAATATCAACCAGTAATATCGGTTGTTTATCCGCGCGGTTAGCCTGGTGGCTTTGCACTTGGCAGTGGGGAAGGAGTGTCCTAGGTTCGATTCCCGTTGGAGACGTAAGGTGTTGAAGGATCTGCCATAGCCAAGTTAGCCGGTTTGTTGTGGGCAGTAGGGTTTTTTCCTCACTTTATCTGGTGTTTTTCATCCCGTAAGCAACCTTCCAGAACAACGGTTATGCGAAGAGTTGAAATTTTAAGTGCCGATCTGAATATTCAGTTAATGTCAGTCATTCACCAGTGTGTTGCGTTTTCATTACAATTTGATGAATCAAACGACTTCACTGATGTTGCTCAGCTGATGGTATTTATTCGCATGGAATTTCAAGATTATTCAAGTAAAGAAGAACTTTTGAAAATTATACCATTATTGGGAAGGACTAGTGGAGAAGACATTTTTTCGGCATTTGATGAATTTGTGAAACAACACAAACTTCAGCTTTTTAAACTTGCGTCTATTACTACTGATGGTACTCCTGCAATGATAGGTGCAAGATATATAAATCAGGCTTCATTTCATTATGTAAAAACGATGACAAATATCCCGATTTTTTAACGTACCACTGTTTTATTCACCAACAAGTACTGTGTAGTAAAAGATTAAACACAGGAGATGTTTTGGATATTATATTTAAAATTGAAAATTCTGTTCGAGGAAAAGCCCAGGCGGTTATTTAAATTACAGGCAGATGATGATAGGGAACTTCTGTTGTACGATAATGTTCGCTGGCTCAGCAGAAGTCAATTTTTAGAAAGATTTCTTGTATTAATTAACGATATAAAATTTTTTCTTGATGAAAACGGAGATATTTATCCACAATTCAGCGATAAAAGATGGCTGTTACATTTATCATTTTTAGTAGATTTCTGTACGAAATTGAGCAGTTTAAATTTAGAGTTACAAGGTAGAGATAAAAATTTAATTGACATGTTAAGTTCAGTAAAAACTTTCCAACAATACTTACTTTTATTAAAGAAAAATATAAATGACCGCGAATTTAGACATCTCCCATATTTATTGAAATTTTTTGAACCAAATCAAGAAATGCTTCGCTATGATTTAAAAGAATTTATTCGTGAAATAGAATTAGTTGAGGAAAAAACAAATTCAAGATTTAAAGATTTTAATAAAACTCCCTATACGGGAACAAATAGGCGTTAGGTGATTTTTTTTTTTTGAATAAAACAGAAATGATTGTATCTTTTATCAATAATCCATTTCAAGAAAACTTGAACATCACAGAAATTTCAAATAAAATTAGTGGGCTGTTTGATATAAACCAAGCTGAAGTAGAACTTGAGATAATAAACATTCAGAATAGTTTACATTTAAAATCAATAAACAATGAAGTCATTTGGAAGTATGACCGTTATAAAAAATCAATTAAGAAACCAAATTACAAATGATCATTTGGATGATTGTCTGGAATTGGCCACTTCTTCATATCAACTTGACTATGAAAATATTGCGAGATCCAAACTATGCCAAATTTCACGATAACTTTTTTTTTTAAACAACCAGCATTTCCTGTAACTTGTGAGTTTGTAATCGATCTGTTGTTTTTTCTAACTTCGGTTTTCCCAAATAGAGAAATAAATATTTTATTCCAATATATTTGTTTTGTTTTTTTGTTGTATTAAAATATTTGTTGTATTAAAATAATTAAAAGTGATAAATAAATTTTTAAATACACAAATAAAGTTTTTAGTTGTATATTTTTTTAGTTGTTTATTTGTGCGTAATCAGATATCAGGTTGGGGAAACGTCATCTACATAAGAGAGTAGATCGCCGAAAAATTATTTATAGAAACGTAGCTCGCGCAGTACAAAATGTTGAACACCACTGCGATATAGCATACTATTTAACTTCTTCAAAGGAAATGGATTGCGAGAGACGTAATTCGAAACTTTTGTAGATAACAGTTAGCTACTAAAGAGCGGTGTTGCTCTGTTAAATCTCCATGGTCGGAGAGAGTGAGAGAGAGAGAGAGAAAGAGAGAGAGATAGAGAGAGTAACATGCAATAAGTGTAAATGTATTACACTTGACAGACTGCGTATTTTAAAGTAAAAGACATTTTGATTTCTTTAACCCTGATGAAAGTACTCCTGCCCAGATATACATCACTCAGCACTTTATTTGCAAGTATAAAATGTTATCTTACAGTGGATTGACACTCTTCTTTCTTCTTTCATTTTTATTAAAGCAAATAAGCTGCTTCTTATTTCTATTACAAAAAAATAATAATAAAAATTACTGAAGAATAAAACTAAGACATGTACATCCATTTGGAGCGCATAATAAAATTCAAAATAAAATAAAGAAATAATAGCAACAAAAAATCTAATTTGCGTTTGTATTTTACATTTTTATAATTGCTTCACGTCACAGTGAAATACTGCAACTGAATGTTATGCATACCTTGAATTGACTACCGCCTTCAGAGTTTATGAAGGAGGCGCTATTGGATCAGCCTGTTTTGAAATTTCAATTTCTTTAATGTACTTTTATTGAAAAAATGCTAGAACATCTGCCCTTAAGGGAAATAACTAAGAGTCGCTTACCACGCTCTTAAGTCCTATCCTGTTCAATATACCCTATATGATTATGTGTGTGTGTGTGTGTGTGTGTGTGTGTGTGTGTGTGTGTGTGTGTGTGTGTGTGCGTGTGTGTATTTGTGCGTCTATGAATGTATACCCGTATATGCATGTTTACTTTTTCCTAAGAATTGTTTAAAATTTAATTTGACACGAACTGATATATCAAAAGTGAAGAATCACGTGATTCTGCACCAGTTGCAAAAGGCACTAACTGCTTCATAATATTCAGTTCAACCTTTTATTAATATTATTTATTTCCTTATTTATTTATTTTTAATTTAACAAATTAAAAATAAATGAACGAGGTTATTTAGCAAATCATGATTTCATTCATAACTGTTAAGACATGACACACACCATAATTCTGAAATATTCTGTCCCTATATTATTACAGAACTTACAAAAACATAGAGCAAATAGAGGAGAGGTAGTGTTGCTTACAGTTAAAATGAGGTCTAAAATATCTGCATAGCGACTCGTGTAAGCAATCAGATAGTGATAGAATGAAAATATATTAAAGCGGAAATTCGAGTTATTATGATTTCGGTTTCAAACGAATACACGGTCTTTACGCTTCAATGGGTCTTCAACCCATTGAAGCATAAAGACCCACAAAGCCAAATGAGTTTGACATCCCTCATCTAGAAAGACAACACTTAGCATTATGTTCGGTGACCAATGCACAATCTGATCTGAACTCAACAAATTTAGTTATTTGCTATTATTATTATTCAGCTATTAAAGCTCTGATCATGGCAGGAGGGTAACAGCAATAGCCGAGCCTCAGTTAGAACTTCCTTGGCTACAGCATTGCTATCCGTTACCCTACAAGGGTATTGTTCCTCTTCTCCAACCATCTGCCGACACCTCTTCCATTTGTTATTTGCAGTTTCTCTTTGAGAAGATAAATGATTTTATGAGAGTAATAAAGAGGTGTCTAAATTTATTTTATTAAAAATGAGTACATATATGTATATAAGTCGCCACTTACTATATATTTCACTTAAAAAATTCAAGAAGAGAAATGGTTTTATTGTTTTATATATAAAGAATTAATATATTAGAAAACTATTTGTTAATATATTACTCAATCTAATAAACAGTGTGTATGTCAGTTCTTTTTGCATAACACATAAGAACAACCTGGATTTTAAAGGAGAGATTAAACGTGTTGCAAGCATTTCGAATTTACAATTTTTAAAATGTTTTATTTTTACTTATTTTATTCTTTGTCATAATAATAATAATAATAATAATAATAATAATAATAATAATAATGTACATGCTAGTAGGTTAGTTTGCACATGAACCTCAGAGGATTTAAAAATATATACAATACGGCCAATAAGTTACGAATGGCTTTAGACATATAATAACTTTTTATTTATTAATTATTTTTTTAATGAAGCAAATAACCCATTGATTTTTTATTAGCTATGAATATCCATTTCACATGAATGCTTTTCATTTTCAGTTTCACCATCAGCGGCCCTTTTTAAGTCATGTTCTATCACAGCTGTTAATGTTTCGGGCTGCAGCCCCTCAATTTCTACACGTCGGTTTCCCTATGGGGATTATCTGAAGGAAAAGGTGTATGTGAACTAGTCCTATACAAATCATCAGCTGAAGGAGAATATTCGTGTATAAATTTAGGGTTCTGCAGCCAAAAGCATAACAGCTGTCATGGAACATGTCGTAGAAAATGCCCGTCTTTATAAGCATTTATTTTATTCAGAGCTTTTATTTTTATAATTCAATACCTGATTGCATGAGTATCCTTTTTAATGTTTAAGTACGGATGTTTGATAAACATGAATAATATATACACGTGCTAACAACTATTTACCTGTATCTGTATCTCACATGTATATTGAGGCTGCCAACCGTGGACAACGAAATACAAATTAGTATTATTAGAACAGTTTAATAGCGAACAGTCAATATTTTCGATATCTGAGAAGTTTACTCCATTAGGATATGTTTCATCGTACCGCATCATATTGATTAGAGTTTCAGCTGCGCAAAATGGGAGAAGGCAGGTACCGCAGAGTAACTCTCCATAACCATTTTGATATTTAGTGGTGAGTAAATAAAAATAAAAAAAAGAAGAAAATTCCTTTATTAGCATATGTGTATGTATCGACAAAAAATTCTGATTGTTTACGTCTAACATAAGATTTTTTTCTGGATTCTGAAATAAATCAATGTAAAAGAACGTACCATTGGTAGTATTTATAATCTTTATAAGTTAAGGGGATAAAAGTCCCTTATTGTTGTTCAGCCAGTAAGGGAATAACAGGCGTCTCCTAGTAACACTAAGGCTCTAAATAGTGCCTTAGTAAAATAGTTCCTAAATGAAAAATACTAAAGATAAACCATATTTAATTCATTTATGCAACTCCGTGACAGCAACAGCTTTTCATTTTAATTAAGATTTGAATATCATTTTCTTTAATAAAAAGCTTATAATGTGTTCCGACACCTTTTTTTCTAGAATAAAGCACTCATAAAGGGTACTCAAACATACGTCTAAACTTCGCACTCTCGATATAAATACGTAAGGGAAGCTTCCTTCAATTTAAATGATTTTTCTATATAAATTTGAGTACTTCGCAAAGTGTTGAGGACCGTATCGGCAAATGACAACCTTGTCAATCTCTTTATTATAACCTTCAGATAAAATAGGAAACACAACCGTGTTTCTAACATTAAAATCCATTTCCACACTTTTTGTTTTGTAAAGATAACTACATTTTAAATACATATAATGTAAAACGAAAACATGATGCATATTTCAAACTCGTTCATCAATTCTCGAGTTAATCGATGTTCGAAAGAGGCAAGCAGGTTCCCCATTCCAGAAACTCGGGCTTAAACTCAGCATCTACGATTTAAAATCCGCCGTATAACTCAACTCTTTTAAGCCAACCAAACGGCACATCAAGGTGGAAGTTGTGTGCTATACTCTCGATCCAATGCGTCTAAAATCATCAACAACTGAGTACACAGTATTGGTGATACCAAAGATGGAAACTCTCTCTCCCTGATTTCTGAAAAGCTTTTTAGCACTAAAACAATTCTGCCTACTTCCATGGGAAAATTAAAAGCTTTAAGTTATTTTACAGAGCTGTAGTTTACAATTAAATGAAGAGATCCTCTGTTATGCAGAGCTCAGATTCAACCGACTCTTTTAACAGCTGTGGTTGAAATTTTTAATAAAGAAACTTTTAGGACCACCAACTTTAAGAATGTAGTCTATTCCTAGGGATTTCGAATAGAATACTTAATTACAGGACATTAACCCAGCCACTGGGGAGGGCAAATTAGTCTTCTCAGTGCCGGACCCAAGCTCGGATAAATGGGGAGGGTTGACGTCAGGAAGGGCATCCGGCCATAAAAAAAACCATGCCAAAACCAAGGATGAAATGTTGAATAACAGAGAAAGGACCACGGCTAGGGCGTTCCCCGTAAGCGAAGCGCAGTTCTGTCGCCCGAGGACTGTGATAAGTGGGATAGGGCTACTGAACCAAGGACGGGTTCGGCTAAAGAAGCGAGTCTAACAAAAAGAAAGTATGTGTGCAAAGTAAGAATCGGGTCGCTGAATGTAGGTAAGATGAATGAGAAAAGTAGGGAGAAAGTGAACATGATGAGAAGAAGGAAGCTGAAGATTTTGTGCGTGCAGGAGACAAGGTGGAAGGGCAATAAAGCAAAGGAGCTGGCGGAGGGATATAAACTGTTTTATAGCAGTGTGAATGAGAAGGGAAGAAACGGAGTTGGAATTATCATCGATAAGCAGCTGAAGGGTGGAGTTTGCGAGGTGTGCCGGAAGAATGATCGGATTATGAGAGTTAAGCTTGAGATGGGAGGAAATGTGGCTACTCTAGTGTGTGGCTATGCCCCACAAGTAGGTTGTGATGGGGAGGAGAAAGAAACATTCTGGAGAGAACTTGACCAAGTAGTAATGGGAATCCCTGATGGTGATAGAGTGATAGTCGGAGCAGATCTGAATGGGGGTTGGAGTAGTGGTGAAAGAAATGAAGAAGGTAAAAGAATAATAGGATATGCTGAGGCCTTCGATAAGGAGCTGAAGGGCTCCTTATCGAAGCCATAGCTAACACGTCGTTCAAGAAGAGAGTTGGGCATCTGATAACCTAGAAGAGCGGGGATAGAATGAATCAGATTGACTATATTATGTTCCGTAGGAAACATCTGAAGGAGGTGAAAAACTGTAAAGTGATTAATGGAGAATTTGTAGTAGCACAGCACGGGTTGGTTGTGGTAAACTGTGATATAAAAGGGGAAAAGAAGAATAGACGGAAGTGGCTGATACAGAGGAGAATAAAGTGGTGGAAATTGGAACAGGAAGGTCCAAGGAATAAGTTTAAAGAAAAGGTATTGAAAGAAATGAAGTTACCAGAGGATGTGGAAGAATTGTGAGACGTTAATAGTCGGAATATCAGAAAAATTGGAGAAGTGGCGCTTGGTATAACATCAGGAAAGTGACCGCCTGAAGATAAGGAAGCATGGTGGAGGAATGAGGAGGTGTAGTTGGAGTTCAAGGAAAAGAAAGAGGCAAAGAAAAAATGGGACATGACTGGAACTAGAGCCGACAAGGAGGCATATAGATTAGCGAAGAAAATGCAAAGAGCGCTGTGGCAAGGGCGAAAGCGAGGGCAGCTGATGAGGTTTATGAAGAACTGGAGAGAAACGGTGGTGAAGCTCAGTTGTTTAGAATAGCTAAAGCCAGAGATAAGGTCTCGAAAGACATAACATCAATCAAGAAGACAAAGGATGCCTCAGGAGTAGTATTACGAGAGGAGGACAAAATCAGAGGAAGATGGAAAGAATATTTCCGTAAACTACAAAATGAAGAGAATCTGAGAGAGAGGTGTGAGGATGGAGTGGCAAACGAGAGAATGGTGCAAGACAGAAGTAGAGAGGATGTGGAATAGGTACTGAGAAAAATGAAGAATAGAAAGGCTGTGGGGGGCAGACCAGATACCTGGGGAAGTGTGGAAAAAATTTGTACAGTGATGGGGTGGATATGTTATGGGATCTGATGAGGAAAATAGCCCAACAGGAAAAGATACCAGAGGAATGGAGGAAAAGTATTCTCGTCCCAATCTACAAAGAAAGAGGAGATGTTCAAGAATGTGGCAACTATAGAGGGATCAAGTTGATGTCACACACATTGAAAATATGGGAAAGCGTAATAGAAGGAAGGATACGGCAGGAAACGAAAATTGGTGAGGAGCAGTTTGGATTTATGCCAGGAAGAGGGACAACGGATGCGATATTTGCGCTAAGGCGATTGATGGAGAAATATAGAGAGATGCAAGTGGATCTGCACATTATAGACCTGGAAAAGGCAGGCATACGACAGAGTGGCCAGGCAGGAGGTATGGAGGTGTATGAGGAAGAAGGGGGTGTCGGAGAAGTACGTGAGGTTGGTGAAGGAGAAGTATGAGGGAACAGAAACTCAGGTCAGATCTAGTGTCGGCATTACAGAAGGGTTCTCCATTGTCGGAGGGCTACACCAAGGGTCAGCTCTGAGCCCCTACCTCTTTGACCTGGTCAAGGATGTACTAGTGGAGGATGTCAAGAAGGAGGCACCATCGAGGCTCCACGACATTGTTTTATGCGAATCATCCCGAGAGCAGCTTGAAAATACCCTGGAAGAGTGGAGAAAGACATTGGAGAAGAGCGGCATGAGAATTAACCGAGTGACAACTGCATATATGTCAACGGGGAGTGACGAGGATATGGTCATACGACTCCAGGGTGAAAGGCTAATTTCAGGGAAGAAATTCAAGTACCTTGGGTGGGTTGTCGAGAGGAATGGTGATCTGGATGAGGAAATACAGCACCGAATAACATGCGGTTGGATGAACTGGAGGAAAGATGAGCGGCATCCTGTGCGACAAGAGAATGAGTTGTAAGAGGAAAGCAAAGCTGTATAAGATGGTGGTGAGGACGGCGATTCTCCACACCATGGAGTATTTAATCAGGTGGCCTATAACCAAGGCACAGGAAAGGAAGATGGAGGTAGCGGAGATGCCGATGTTGAGATGGTTGAGTGGTGTGACAAAGAAGGACAGGATAAGAAATGACTACATCAGGGGGACGATTAAGGTGGGACCAATTGGCAAGAAGATACAAGAAAGTAGGCTGAGGTGGTTTGTACATGTAGAGAGGAAGGGTGAGGAGTATGTTGGTAAACGAGTGGAGTATATGGAGTTGGATGGAAGGAGGAAAAGGGGCAGGCCCAAGCTCTGGTGGAGGGATAAGGTGACAGAGGATCTTAGGGAGAAAAGGATGGAGTCCGAAGGACGCCCTGCACCAGAGAACTTGGAAGAGGAAGGTTAAAGATTGGGGTGCCGAACCCCGTTTAATATGGGATAAGACATAGTGAAAGAAGAAGAAGAAGACTTAATTACAGGATATTCGTGAGTCGATAAAGTCGGGATGAGTCAAAACCATTCATTGTATAATTCACCGTAAAATGTCCCAAATGACATTGTGCAGTGTGACCAGTACATAACATATTGACATAAAATAAAACAGGGTCATTGTGATAATTACTAATCTTGGTTGAACAAACAAGTAACACTGATAACTAAATTGTACTCAGCACCACAAACAAATAACCTTGACGAACTTGCTCAATACTGACTCAAAGTATTACAAATATAAGTCGTTCCTCCCACTTCTCAGGGGCAGGCGAACTCTACTGCCATTTAGAAATATAGTTACCTATGAACAGTGAGTTTTATTTTGTTTTTACGTTGAAGTTACTTAACAACAGCTGCTTAAAATTAATAAAATCTTACATTACGATAATATTCGAGGAGATACAATAGCGAATCATTTGAAATTTTTCTGCAACTCATCATTTGATGTGATCCTATGCATATGGTTACCGGTTGCTATTGGACGTAAGTGCCAATCAACCACTTCTTCTTGTGAATAGTATTTTATCCATGTGTGCTCTTGTCTGCTTTGATATCTCTTCGCTATTTCTTGAACCATTTTTCTCGTATCGTGATTGGGTTTAGCAATCGTTCAATTTAGTCGGAGGGAGCGTACCATTATTGCAGTATCTTCTGTTGTAGGATCATTGTAGCTCCAACGGTGTGTAGGGTGTTCGCAAGTGCATTTAACCTCTCCTGAATTATAGTGCTCCCTTGAAATGTTTTTATTATGTTTAATGTCGAAAAACAGCATTCAGGCTCTGATGTTGTCATAGGAATTGTCAAGAGAATTTTTATCAATAAAGTAATTTCACTAAGAACACAATCTTAATCATTTTCTGTTATAAATATTAACAAGTCAATTAATTGTTAATTAATGAGGTGCATATGCTTGCACGCGCAGCAATATGACACTATGGTAAACAAAGTGCGGCTAGCGTCCTTCGCCCTCCTAAGTACTATATGATGGATTTTTATTATTTTTTATACAAAAGAACAGAACTGTATCGGATGGTTGATGATAAAATTCAATATCACAAGCAAATAATAATAAATTAATAAATATATATAGAGAGAGAAAAATTGGTGGTGCTTCAGTTCCGCAGTGCCTACACGAGCCGCCCCTGTTCCTTTCTATAAAATGGTATAAAATTGTATAGAGTGTCTGATCAAAAATATCCGAAACCCTTTTTTATTACTGGATATGGCTATTTACATCGCAATCATTGTTTTATAGGTATAAAAGGAACCACACAGTCTTGCAATCTTCATAGATAAACATTAATAATAAAATGGGCCGTAAAGTGGTGCTCCTGGACTTTCGACATGGCGCTATCATAGGATGCCCACCTTTGAAACAACTCAGTTCTAGAAATTTCGATCTTGCTGCAGCCATCCCAATTAACTGTGATTGATAATATTCTGAGGAAGAAATTTAAGCGCAACAACAGTAAAATCGCGCCATGGAGCTGGAAAGTCGAATACTGAAGTGCGTGGCAACTATGAAATTTGATGGAGGGTTCATGTTCTGCATTGTGTTTCATGGCTCGTGCAGTGTCCTCTTTTCCAGTGAGGAGGATTTTAACGATGCGGCCAATAATGATAGGCAATTGTGTACATCCTTTATGCATCTGAACCGTGAAGATCCGTTCCTGTATCAACACAGCGCGACTTCCAGGTTCTAACATTATTGTGCTGTGCACGCGAATGATAAGATGAGATGGATTTGTGAGAACTTGACAGACCTGCACAGAGCTATAATCTACCTTATCTATCTCACCTACCAGATGAATCGGAACTCCTATTGCAAGCTACGCTATATCTTCAGTGACTGACCTCACTCGTGTCAGAAAAATAGAAAGGAATTAGCGCAGAAAATACCAAAATCTTGTCGAAAGGCTGCTACGCCAGCAAGCGGTTCATTGACTCTGATTGAATGACTGAAACTTTCTCATTTAATTCTTTATGCAACTGTGTGGTCTTTCTGCAGAATTAGGTATTAGCATAACACCGATTATGTATTTTAATGATTATGGATCTAATTTATTATATAGCTTAATATAACATTTATAAATTTCTTCTAATTTTTTTCTTTCTCTTAAGTGAGAGATTTTCATTTTTGTATTTAATTGTGTTCCCAAACAAGTCATTCACTGGAATGGCATGACTGTTTTTAAGCATCTAATTCATTGAGTCACCCACCGTATTAAAGATAATCATGATGTAATTAATTATATCTTTACCATATATCAGCTCCGTTTTTACAAAGTTTGCTAAATTCTCAAGAAATTGAAATTCCACACTTTTTTACTCCTCTTTCTACATTCGGTTCGTTACTCTGCACTCCTAAACTGAAAGAAGAAGGTTGAGAATTGTGAAAATTGTCCTACATCTGACTGTAATTGTTTGGCTATCCGACATTATGGATACGCGACATTATGCCAGCGCGAGCGTGCCCAACAATACTATGGCATCCAGAACGGTTTTCTATGTCAGTATTTACGTTTACAATTTATAACTGCAATGTGTAATTATATATTTCTCTATTCACGTTATGCATCCGATGGAGTTTTCTAAGAAAGGAAACTAGTTATGCATTCACGTAATAAATAGTTCTCCTGTTTTGCTATCCCTCCTTTTCAGTCATGAAATTTCTTCATTCATGTCTGCCGATTGAATCTATGCTCATAATGAAACAAACGTCAAAGTTTCTATAAACATCCTGTTCAAAAATTACATAACGGTGAGCCATCTACCGTCACGAAAATCAAACATAACATGCAGAACTAAAATATGCAGTATATGCATTTGTATTCATTCCTAGCTCCACACGTAATCAACGAATATTGTTTTCTGAATTTTCGATATCTTTTGTCGAAACGACTGTGCTTTGTTAAGAAATGTCTTGTATGCTTCTTTTAATAGCTTACTCCCATAAAAATCAAAGATCTTGATTTAAACTATGTTTTTTAAAAGAAAAAAGAGATTTCCAAATAAACTTTTATTGCTGAAAATATAAAATTTACAAATCCATTACATGTGCATAGGCTTAGAGTAATAATTAGGATATACTTTCATTCACCAATCGAAAATAATTATTATGTTAACAGCTAATTATAAATATCATAAAATTACATCCGATTATCTCATTATTTCTAAACAATTGAAATGTAACAATCAAATATAGGAGATGCAGGCGATGTCGATTTCTTCATATTTGTCATAATTTGCTCTCCTATTGGAGAAGTATCTGCAAGTAAAAGTTATATATTAGTTAAGATTTATTTAAATGACTTTATAAAATTATTAAAATAAATATTTAATTTGAAGACATTGTATCAATGCTTTGTTCACATAATCTCATGAGAACAGTCAGCAGTATTACCTGATATTTCATTTCACTTTTCTTTTTATTTATTTATTTTTTTGTTAAGTCCTAGATTACATTATCCAGACATTTTGCTGAACTACCGTAAAATATGGCAGAACAATTAAAAGGAATAGGGAAGTGTCTAGTAAAGTGAATAACTCTGTTAACTTGGAATCGTTAGCTGTTCTAAGTGATCCAACAAGAAACTGTTACATCAGCTCCTCTTATCTACAGGAGCTGGTGATTCCTAAAAAAATGAAGTCTTGCCAATTACATATTCGTGGAATAACATGCCTATTCTAGTTAATATGAGCAGATCTCCCAGTGTTTCCAACAGTATCAAAAACCAGGGCTTCCTTATCCATTGGGCTAAATGGGCTATAGCCCAGGGACGCCGATCCATACTTGCATTAAATAATACATATAATTAATTATATGTATTATTTGATTATTGTTTAACCAATGGAATTAAGGCGCCAATTTTTTTAAACCAGAGCCCTCAAAGGTTTAAGACTCCACTATCGAAAACACACGCAATTTTCATATTCATGTATGTAAATTGCGTGTATTTGTATTTTTTTGACTATTGGCTTCTTGATTTTATAGCCGAAATAATTATGGTTATGAATCCAGCGTGTGATGTCTGTTTTGTGGGATGTAACAACTACGGCTTTCCCAAGGAGATATCGTTCATGACTCACATGTAACTAATAATGATGATAAAGCTTCAGCGCCACATACAGGGTTTTCGAACGATTCGAACAATAGAACTTTATTGAAAGTATCTCCTCTAAGAGGTTGATCTCACATTTTTCATGCATCTACTCAACGGTAGCAGAACTTCTGGTAAAATGGAAAAACTAATTGGGTGTTAAATGGTAATTCTTAATACGCGAAGTTCTTCTAAACCTTTTAAAGTACGGTTTCACAGTAATTATAATAGAAATCAACCAGGATAGACATATACACTGGGCAGAAATCAGCGGACGCCATAGTGGGAGAAACAAACAGCCATAGTGCCCGCCTTAGTAAGATGTATAGTAGAACCTCCTTTCGTTGCCATGACTACAGTAATCCTATGGGGAATACTTTCCACGACCGTACGATACCGATCAAGGAATTTTGGAAGACATTCTTCCTGTAGACACGTAACGAGAGTAGTGGACTATTGTAGGGCGAACATCCCTTGATTTCGCTCAGCACTTCAGTTCATCCCACAGATGTTCCATATTATTGAGATCAGGGATTTGTGAAGGCCAGTCAATTGTGGTGACGGGGTGAAGAAAGTCATGGAATTGATTTTCTTCACCCCACCACATTCGAATTTCGAGTTTACGGGGGTTAAATTCACAGATGGCTTTTTTTTTTAAATGTTATTCTACGTAGCACTCCACACTCCCGTTTTTTAATCGTTGTGGGTCTGCCATTGCGTGCAATTGACTTCCCCGCACTTCAATCATCAAATTGGGCCATCCCAGGTCAACTGGGATGGCCCAATTTGTCAACAACACATTGTATCACACCATCTCCTTCAAATGCTGTCCTTTCATTTCTCGCAGCCATTTCAACTGACTTAGTTTCACAGACTTGGAAGCATCGTATTCCTCCAATTTATACCGGCTACAAACACGTGACTCTTTAGACGCACATGCGCCTTTGTCTTGAGGGTGTCCGTTGATGCTCTTCAAGGAGTGTACAATTATGACATTATCAATTACTGATATGCAATAACCTCATTAAAGATTACAAACATATACTTATATCATTATACCCCTAGGGTATTATAATTTCCTAATTTCCGGATGTCACTTACCCAAGTAATTATGTGGTCACGCAAAATGTTCCTGTTTCCGTATTTTTCTCAAAACCAAATCCTACGGTGTTTTCACTGGTAGAAGCAAACAATGGGCAAAACGAGTTTTGGCAACAGTCACATCTCTTTGCTGTGAATTTTTTGCCTTGGATAGACTGCGTGTAGTAAGAGAAGCACATGAAATGAGAACATGTGGGATACTTGACGACTGGAATGAAAGAAGAAAATGTTTCGTTTCCTGTTCATTAGCAAATATTAAAATAAATAAGGTATTCATAAAATAATAAAATGAAGATTATATATATATATATATATATATATATATATATATATATATATATATATATATATATATATATATATATATATATATATAGAGAGAGAGAGAGAGAGAGAGAGAGAGAGAGAGAGAGAGAGAGAGAGAGAGAGAGAATATATGCTTCCACTTTATTTATTTAATCTTACTGCTTTTGGGTTCACTAATCTTACAGCCTAATTCAGATGTTATGACGCAGGCTATTGAATACGTAAGTTGATTGTTTTGTTTCAGTGGTGATGGTCCTTGCATCTTTATTGGCTTCTTGTAGGAGCTAGTAATAATAATAATAAGGATAATAAGGCAAAGAATAATAATGCAAAGTGGATTAAACAAATTACAAACGAATCTCCAGAACGAAAAATGGACCAACTGTAAATAACAACTGAAATTATTCAAAAGCAAGCTAAAAGGATTAAAAGTTGGTCAATATCAGGGAAAGATGAATTACATGGCTACTGGTTTGAAATATCTAACAGGATTACCCGAAAGATTTGCTAACCAATTTAACAGTGTTATAAAAAGACAAAGCAAAGAAGAGCTGCTCACAGCAGGGAAAACGTTTTGGATCGTAAAGGATAAAGAAAAAGATCAAAAGCCAGAAAACCTTCCACGAATAACCTGCCTGGCAACAACGTAAAGCTACTCACAGGCATACTAGCTGACAAAATATACACGTCTTAAAGCAAATTCTCTTTTTCCAATTGAACAAAATGTTAACAGCAAAAATTCAATAGACACAAAACAACAGTTGCTGATTGATAAAATGCTGAAAAATTGCAAACGTAGAAAGAACAACTGTCCTGTCGCATGGATAGATTGTGACAAAGCGTTGGATTCACTGCCTCACAGTTGGATTTTAAAATGCACAGAACTATTCGATATTAGCCAAAACGTTAAAACCAACGTTGTTTCTGAATAGAGAGGAAATTGGGGAGGTAAATAAACATAAAAATGGGTATCTTTCAAGGAGACTCGTTATCTCCTTTATAGTTTATCTTGTCATTGATCCCCTTAACTAGAATTTTAAATAAAACTGCTCATGGTTATCAAACTGCGCAAAAACGTGAAAAGATATCTCACCCTTTTTACATGAGCGGTCTGAAGTTGTACGCAAAATCAGAGAATGAACTCGGATCATTGCTAAACACTGTGCACATATTCAGTCAAGATATATCAATGGATTTTGGTTTAGACAAATGCACAATTGCTGGAATAACAAGAGGAAAATTTGAAGATCTGAACGAAATCGAACTGCTCAATGGTGAAAATATCTAGGCAATAAGATTCTAAGATAGCTACAAATATTTTCAAATTTTAGAAGCATCAGAAATTCTGCACAATAAGAGCAAAGAAAAAACTAGAGCAGAATACATAAGGCGATTAGAAAACTACTTAACGCAATGCTTAATGCTTGAAATTTGATAAAAGCAATTAACACCTAGCCCATACTAGTTCTGATATACTCAGAAGGCATCGTTGAATGGATCCAGTTAGAGTTGGAGGATTTAGACATAAAAACTAAAACATTAATGACAATGCACCATGCCTTCAATCCTCGCAGTAATATTGATAGGCTCTACAATATTACTGCGAAATATTGTATCAAGCAAAAAAAAGGCAGCAGAGGATTATTAAAAGTGAAGCAAGTTGTTAAAGAAGAAAAACAAACGAAATCTCAATGATTATCTACGGCAAACAACGGACAAATGTTTCATTTAGATCAGGAAAGAGAGTTTATTTAAACCAATGGAGACAAAATTGGAATAGAAGACCAACCAAATAAAAGTGAGAATTGAAAGAAGGAAAAATAAGGCATTTAATGTAAAATACCTTCACAGCATAGAGGACAGCGCTGGCAGCAACTTGACCTGACAATGGTTGAGGAAGCGATAAAGAAAGAAACAGAGTCAGTAATTGTGCAGCAAAAGAACATGCCTTTAAAGAAAACTTTATAAAGACAAAAATACAAAAAAAATCAAGAATACAGTAAATGGAGGTTGTGCAAAGAAAAGGAAGAAACGATAGGCAACATCATAAGTCGTGCAGCAAAATCGCTCAAATTGAGTTCCGTAAAAGGCACGATGATGTAATTATGATCACTTGCATTTATGGAGGACGTACTGGTTTAAAGTATCTAAAGACTATTGGAAGCATAAATTTGATAAAAAAAAATGTGATTTAGAATGAAAAAAGATAAAATACTCTAGGATTTCAAAATCAAACCGACAAAAGCTTGAAATGAAATACACCTGATATCACAGTGGTTTAAAAAAGGGAAAACAAGGGTGTTCAGTTTATGGAAATATCAGTACCAGGAGATAGTCGGATTGACGACAAAGAAACTGAAAAAAATTACAAAGTATCGTGAGTTGCAAGTAGAAGTTGAAAGAATCTGGCAAAAGGAAACGAAAGTTGTTCCCATAATAATAGGTGCTTTAGGCGCCATCCCTAAAACATTGAAAAAACATCTAGAAGCACTCGAGTTAGGTGGATTGAAAACCGGACAGTTGCAAAAGGCCGCTTTGTTCGGCACAGCTTTCATATTCAGAAAGCATTTCCGAAACTCACAGGTCCTCGGGTAGGCCTCGAATTAGTGGAATATAACCAGCCTTTTACTTAAAGCTGAGAAAGGCGCTTGGATGAATCCGGATTCGGGATCTAAAAGGTGCTGTAATATTCTGCATGAAACAGCTGGATATAATGCATAACTTGCAGTCTCTTTGGTTCCTAATGGATACTGAAAGAAGAGAATGTCCATTTGCAACCTTACTTGGTTTGGATGTAAGCTAATACATTAATTTGAACAATTATTGGTTGACACTTTTAACGAAATGGGCACTCATTAACTGAACAACCTCTTCTACATCATCAACCCTCACTCCATCTGGATTTAGAACAGATAATCCTTTCATATTCATTCTTTCGTTTACTTGCAGCATATAGATAGAATTATTGTGGGTTGTCTTTAGCACGCAGAGCTAGTTTCTTTTCATAATCAGACTTTGCTTTCCGTACAACAGTTGTGACTATTCTAGCCTGCTGCTTATAACGTTCATAACGGACGTCATCCTTATGCAAACGGTATTCCTTCCACATCGTCCGTTTCTTATGAATCCCTTGCTTAATATGGTTACACATCCATTTGACTCCTACTCTATTTATTCTTTGAACTCTCGGGACATATTCTGATATCGCATCATTGAAGTATTGTTTAAATGCTTCCCCTGTACTGTCGATATCCTTTCCATCCAGCAACCGATCCCATTCCACTGAACTCAGTATACTCCTCAGTTGGTCATAATTTTCTGCTTTCTAATTCAACATGTAACCTTTTCTGGAAGGAACAGTCATAAATTTAGTCACTTCCCAAGTGTGTACCGCATGATCACTGTCACCAACTGGAGGCAGAATAGTTACATATTTAACTGGAATGCCCTCTGACACTATAATCAAATCTACCACTCTTGGACCTCGAGTTCCTTTTGTCACATGCTGAGTGAGCAAGTTGATCCGCAAGAGCTCAATAAATGCATTTTCATTCTTTACATGAGATTCTACTGCTACCCAATCAATATTTGTATAATTAAAGTCTCCAATTATGATTACTCCTTTCGCGCTCACCTTTTCTATTTGGTGATACATTTCTTCATCACCAGCAACCGATCCACCAGGTCTGTATCAACACCCCACTGTGTAATTTGACTTGTTAGATTCCACCTCACACCAGATGGCTTCAAACTCACTGCCACGTGAAATATTGTTAGTAGTATTACTACATTCATAGGTCTCAACTCTAACTGGATTTAAGTCATCCAATATCATTAGCAGCACTCCCCCTCCTCTCCTATCCACTCTATCCTTCCTAAAAATACTGTACCCATGACACTCGATACCAGTTAATAGGTCTGATTCTGATAGCCAGGTCTCACTAATTCCTACAATCTGAGGACGCAACGTGTTAACTAAGGCAACACACTCTACCCCTTTTATTTAGACACATACCATCACCGGATTAGAAACTTTTGTGCATGCAAACGTCATTTACACAGCATATATCTAATATTTGGCCACTTATGCTACCATATATTCTAGGTACCTATTTAAGAATGTACTGATCAGTGGTCGTCAGTAGTGTTTATGACAATGGGAAACACAAAGAATCTTTCAGAGTTTGAGAAATATCTTATTGTGGGAGCCCGTCTAGCGTGATCTACGGTTTTTAAAACAGTAGAGCCAACTGGGCTTTGAAAAGGTGAGATATTCCTGGTGTTCAATCAGTAGAAAAATAACCCACATGTCTAAGAGGCAAAACTGTGATCATAAGTAAGTTTTTAATTCAGTGACCGGGTTTGTGTGTGTGTGTGTGTGTGTGTGTGTGTGTGTGTGTGTGTGTGTGTGTGTGTGTGTGTGTGTGTGTGTGTGTGTGTGTGTGTGTGTGTGTGTGTGTGTGTGTGTGTGTGTGTGTGTGTGTGTGTGTGTGTGTGTGTGTGTGTGTGTGTGTGTGTGTGTGTGTGTGTGTGTGTGTGTGTGTGTGTGTGTGTGTGTGTGTGTGTGTGACCGTGCTTGCTTGAGTGCGTTAGCCACAATTAGACAGTATATGTATTTGAATGCTTATTTTTAGATGGTATGAATTGGCAAACTTGATGTTTGTACTCAGAACAACTTAGTTTACTTTACCCTATCTCCCAAGATACAACATTCTCACATGGCCTCGTAGTCATTTTTATGGTATTACAGGAACGCGAAGTTGAATAATCTTAATGGTTATCTGTGAGTCTTTTCGTGTGCTGTTGGGTAATATTTTCAACACATCTCTTATAAATATTTGTACTGAACAGACAGCTGAAATAATTCTTGAATATATTGAAACGTTTCCTTCTCAATTCCTCTTTCAACTCTTGTTCATAGTTTTCTGAGACATCATTCACCACTGCTGAATTGTTAGATATAGCATCCGGTATATTTAGTTTTTTTTTTCTGTTGTAATCTCCATGTCTTCCTTTTTCTCTTCACAGAAATGAAATACAGCAATTCTAAGAAACCATTTCATAAACCTGGTTTCTCAAATTAGAACGAATGAGACGTTATAGATTACGGCATCTGTTCCACTTCAAAGTTGTAGATTTTCACAATAAAAATCTGCTGTTCCCTTGCAACACAGACAACGTACACGTTTTACCGATTTTATCTTCGTTTTCATCAATACACGATTTGCATGAACGGTTTTCTGTTAATCGGAAAAAATCGCAAGAATGTTAATTCAGATAAGTTTTTCCATTCATCCATACTAAGAATAAATGGTTTTGTGGAAAGACGATTTCCTTTAGGATAATTATTGGAACGACATTTCGGAAAACCACTTCGGTATTTTCATCGATTAAAAATGAAGCCTAAAAAATTCAAAGTGACATAAAACAAGATGATTTTATAGGCTAGATCTGATACTTGGCAGTCTTCTAATAAGTTGTACTCACCGGATTTAATCAGGTTATCAAGGGCGAAGCTCTTGTTACACGGATTGAAGTCCAGCAGACAACTTGGTTGGATCCTTCCGCCATTGAAACAGTATTGTTCTTTGACAAATTTTGTGATCGGTTCCGTAAGGACAACACCTGGAATTATATAATGGATGAGTAGATAAATATAAAATGGTTTTATATCAAAACTTATAACTTTATTTTAATGAGACCATGAGTTTTCTTTACTAAAGATCATACAAATAGCGAACTAGTTTCGCTATCTTCTGACTAGCTTTCTCAAGGCTGTAACTGTGCTCATACAAATGCAAAAAATTAAATGAATACAGAAACGTTAGTAACTGTCAAAGAGCTCCATTTGGTATTTCGTGTGGTGTAACGTGCATGCGTTCGGATGCTTCAGTCTGTATCAGGTACATGACATGGGTATTCGCTAATAGTAGTTCTGTTCAGCTGAGAGAAGGGATAAGGTTTTTCCATATATCTTTAAGGATAATATCCTGATTTATATTTAAATTATTGCCAGTGCGTAGTACTGGCAATACTACTGCTTCTTTGAAAGTTCGGTGTCTATAGGCATCTTAAATGTAAGGCATTGAGCTGTTTTTCCAGTCTATAACGTGGTTGGAAGTTGAGAAATGATGAGCTAAACCTGATGTAATGATTCTGTTGTGAGTGACATTTCCCACATGTTCTTTCTGTCTTATTTCAAGACTTCTAGTCTATACAATATAAGAAAGGCTACTGCATGGAATTTTATACAATCCTGAATGTTTAAAAAATAGGATCTAATCTTTATGTAATCTTAAGATTTGTCTGATCGTGCTAGTTGGTTTTGAAACCACTCTGATGTTATGATCCTTTAAAGTTCTTACTAATTTCTTAGACACTGTACTCACTTATGGTATGACTGCTATGGACACATGTTGGGGCACCGTTTCACGTTGTTGAAAGTTATTTTCAAACAGGAATTTCTTTAAAATGTTTGTAGGGTAACGATTAAGAGATGGAGTATTTGCGATTTGAGCCAGTTCTAACTGTACATCTTCTTCTTTTGAAATAGACTTTTGGGCTCTGCTGCGTAGCCTGTGTATTATGCTCTGTTTCTGTGGCTTATGATGGTTTGACAAATAATGTACATATCTTTCTGTATCTGTGGGTTTCTTGTAGATAGAAAGTTAGAAATTGTTATAGTGTGTCTTAACCAGTATGTCCAGAAAGGGTAGTTCTTTGTTCTTTTCGAGTTCCATAGTAAATTTGATCTTATTGTGCAGTGAGTTGATTTTATTAAGAAACACCAGGAGATTTTCCATATTATCTTTCCTAAGGATAGACGTGAAAGATGTCATCCACGTATCTCCACCAAATCGAAGGTTTGAGAGAAATGTTAGAGAAAATAAATTGCTGAGAGTTTATACTATAATGGTATTATATCATTCCATGAGCTAACATAAATATTTACGTTGAAAATGCAGTGTAAAAATTTTCTCCACTCAATCCAACAAAACTCCTTATATCTTGAAAAGAAATTATATTTTGGTTTTATCATAATTTCTACTAAATGTGAGAAAATAAACATTTTCATTTGAAATGTGTTCAATACTTTTTGAATTCAAAAATATTTAAAAATCAACTATATTTTTTAATGAAAATGCCTGAAAATGACGACATAATGTAAATATATGCAAATATCCAAACATTCGACATATTTTTGTACAATTGTGTTAGCAGAATTATGTTCAAAATTGTTAAAATCGGAATCTTGGAATGTCGACATTTTCGTTGGAGATACGAGGTTCAACAAGTTACGAAGTTACGGGATTCAAATAACTAATTCGACAGGAAATATATTTTAAAAAATCCAACTCGTGTATCAATGGCTAATCGTCTTCATCGGCATATCTCTGGTAAAGTTTCTTCTCGTCCTACAGGGGATTCGAGATCTTTCGTTGGAACCAAAATTATCCAACAATACCCAGACATTCAGGAGGGAGAAGGAATTGGAGATATTGCTCAATTGTTTTATGCATTTTAGGATAAAACAACAAATGAAATTAAATTAAAATTAACATAAGGTTTCCGAAAGCGTATATTTCAATTCGAACTAATAACTTGAATTGTTATATTATGGATATGAAATTTCATTCTAATATTTATCTATTTTGTAAAATGGGACTACATAAGAAACTGCTTAAATTGCGACTTTCGATTGCGTCAAATAAAAATGAAAAAAAAAAATGGAACACTTCCATATCCCGTTTTATCAACAATATTTTTCCAAAAATGATTATAATTCATCTTAGCTAATTAAAATGAATGAATATTTTAATTTCAAACAGAATCGACTGAACTTCAAAGAGGAAGATATTAAAACAACAATTACAGGAAAAAAAACCTATTTTAAGTAATGAATGATCATAATTTTATAAAATTAAGCCTGTAATTGAAAAATTAAAAAAAAAAAGTGTTACTTCCGCAAATGTCTAATCCAAATCCAGTGGCGAAATTCTGTGAATGTTGATAACCATTCGAATATCTATTTGCATCATTCTGATAACAGGGAACTGCGCAGTCGCAACCTAATAATGATAAAAACAAACTATTTATTTATGATGATAAATCGTGATAAAACTTTTTCAAAATATTTAATTTGTAATCCAATTTTTACTAAATCCTGAAAATTCGCAAGGTGTGGATGTATATTCCATTGTTTCTTTGATTCACGCGTTGATGTTGAATGTCGATTAAAATATCTCCCTTTGAATGGTAAATCACTACTATAGAATGAAAACAATATCAAACGGATACTTCGTTTCTCCCCAGTTAAATCAAAAAATTGTATAACAATGTTTCTAATTATTCCCAGTAATTTTTATTATTATTTTGTTTGTTAGGGCTATTATTTTCTACTCACTGACAGCTTTCTAGATTCTTCTTGTTGATGTATGCCATGGTCCATAACGAAAATCCTGTGTTTCAGCTCACGAAGGATGTATTGCAAAAGGAGTTACACATTCTGGTACTGATCCACTCGTTTAACTTGTAAGATTTGATTAGCACTTTTGTCCCTCTTTTCTCGACTATTGGGCTAAGAAACTTATCTGGCATTTCTTTTGAAAGGCATTAAAATCTCAGGTAAGATTTGTAAATATTGCAATCTAGAATGATGCTAATCTTTATTTTTGAGATTTTTGTTTTAATGTACTTAGTATATCCTGTACCAATGAGCTGAAATTTCAACCTCAATGTAACGACTTTGCCTGACGCAGTGAAAAGTGTCTACTCAATATGAGTGAATAATGCAAGTTTATCTCTTTGCTGCTACCCCACCACAGTAAAAATATATTATTTATTATTATTACTTGACACCTCCAAGGAGTACAAAGACTCAACAAGGGAGGGCACATAAGCTACACCTCTGTCTTCACCACTGAATCCACCATCGCCATCTACCGCTCACCACCACTGCTAGTGTTTTCACAGACAATCCCAAACATCCATGCCCACAGCGGGATTCGAACCCACAGCCTTTTGTCGCGTGAGATAACAACCCTGCCAAACAGATTGGCTGAATTGTACGCATTAAAAATTACAACACGCTTAATAATATTTTCTTTACTTTATTTCCTTTTGTTAAGAAGGTTCTCTTCAATATTTTTAACATTAAAGTAGTTTTCTTCAGGAAATTGTTATATAAGTATAGAAAACGCTCAAATTGTGTATATTAATTCCAAGAAATCTACGTTGTTCTAATGATATGTATACATAAGATTGTTATTTCTAATGAACAGATAAAAATATGACAGTGTGGGGAAGGTGAGTGATCAGGTGAATGTCTATATAGGAGAGAGAGAGAGAGAGAGGAGAGAGAGAGAGAGAGAGAGAGAGAGAGAGAGAGAGAGAGAGAGAGAGAGAGAGAGTTTAAACTGAGCTACATTCGAACTAATGAGACATGCTTGAAATTAGGTAATGTATTATTTTAGTGTGCATTTCATGTTTCTTTATATAGAATTGACTTGAATCGAACACTTAGTATAAATTACCGTATAGGGACTTCATTTTCTGAGGGGTATTCGTATTCAGTCCTGCCACTCCACATACGTGACAACCTAAACTGTGTCCAAAACAACTAACATTGCTGAGAGGTATGCCACATTCGTTCTGAAATAAAGCAGTTTAAACATGTCACGTAGAATAAGTATCTTAAAAAATTCAAAGGAGTTATTATTATTATTATTATCATTATTATTATTATTTTTTTTTATTATTATTATTAGTATTATTATTATTCGGTTTTCTAAGAAAATCAAAAACGTTAATATTATATCTAAATCGTATTACATCATCTATTACATGCTCTTCTCTCTCACTACCCGAGATTGTTGTATTGGCAAAACGTTTGCTGTAAGCGTGGATGGATAGCGATTTTCCTCAGAAGAAAGCATATATGAGATTGTCAATGAAACCCATCTAAAAGTACAAAAATGATTATCTCTGGAAATATTATTATTAAACATTCTATACAGGGATATATCTGCCACCATTACATGTAATATAGGTCTCGGGAAACATTTTATTAAAACATTTGGAAAAATTGGACGTGCGCTGTAGTGTCGAATTGGAATTGTGTTCAAAAATGTGTGAAACTGTAATTAAAGAATGCGTTTTATTTCTTAGGACTCAAATTAGGGAGGTAATAAAGCAGGCAAAATAGTTTATATTAAAAATTATGCCAACTTCATATGATTTAACAGGCATCTTTGGCTAATAAGCAGTATGTGAAACAATATGCAAATACTAGCCGAACCGTCCCAAGGTGAAGTTTTATTTCCAGCGGTTCACTTAACGGTATTAGCTGGAGTATTTGGTGCTGGTTCTTTCGTTACGGTGTAGATTTATAAGCATGATAATACTTCTTTGTAAACAACATCCAAAGTTTCATCATCATCTTCGGAAATCGCCGGCGGATACCCCACTTCACAAAGTTCCATCTCCACACTGTTTATCCTCCTTCATGTTGTATATTGAAGAGAATAAACAGTATGGAGATGGAACCTTGTGATGTGGGTTATCTTCTAGCGATTTCCGAAGTTGTTGATATAAAACATGACTACCTACACACACTATACTGCAAGGACATCTACCACCATCAGTAGTATTTTTGTGGACTGCTAACTCAGAAACATGTTACAGATAACTGCCTGTTTTTCCTAACATTGGCTTCTTAAATCTAAACCTGCATTTCTAAGGGGTTTATTAGTCAAATTTGCTAAGCAATTTTTATTGAAAATTGTAACCTTTTGAATGCAAATGGATAGTGTGAAAGAATGAAGACAATTTCTCCGATACCAGGATCTGTAAATATGACAGTTTCTTTCATATTCGTTTTCAAAGATTTCACTTGAAGCCTAGTTCTGTTGCAAAGATTTGGAGGTGGGGTGCAGATTTCGGACCAATATAATAAGAACACCTAATTTCCATTTAAGTTCATGACCAAGTGGATTCAGAGAATTTAAAAATTCCATGGGAAAATGAACTGCATCAAATACATCCACAGGAATATCTACTGATTTGTAAACACTAACAGATCCATCAACCGTATTCGTTCATTTGACGTCATTTCGAGGTGCAAGGATAGCTCTTTCCCTTAATTAAGGAGGTGACTTTTCTGTTATGTTCTCAATAGATGGGTAGACACTGTACAAGAGTTCGCGGGCAGTTCGGACAATTTTCCCGTTATTTTGGTGTGTTAATATAATTAATAAATTTTAGGCAGGCATTCACTTCGTCTGCGCTGGTCGTGCGGGATACGAAAGGGCAGTGTTTGTCGAAAAATCACAAGCAAATTATACAGTTATTCCACCCATTCTTCGGTTGTCTGATGTGATATCCCTCTTTGTTCTGTCGACCGGTTCAAGAGATGTGAATTCATACCAAACAATCAAAGAAATATTTTGTAATATTACACTTAATATCACAATATCTAACAATATAATTTAACAATATCTAACAGAATAACTTAACAATATCTAAATTATTAACAATATATGGCCATATCACAATATCAAACAATAGAATTTAACAATATCTAAAAATCAGCCACAAAAAAGTTGCTAGATATTGTTGATGGAGGTAAAAAAACAACCACTGCTCCATAATCTGATGATATTAAGCGATGAACACGTCGATGAAAATTAATACAATCCATCCTTGAAATACCCTCTATCTACTTATGAGAAATCATCAAACTCGATCAATTCCTTCTCAAGTTTAAGTGAACGTCAAAAATGGAGTTTGCTTTATATATATAGATAATCAATCATGCCGTGTTTACTTACACTTATATTAGAAATAAATCGGGCCAGTAATATGCCGACATATTCTACATCTGCCTGTGCCTTTTCAATGCAGTCATTTGCCCCCTCGCTCCAATCAACCTCAATGACACCGCAAACTGAATCCACACTAAGAAGAGCATTTCGGGTTTCCTGAAAGAAAAATTCAGTCATCACCACAATTAAGAGTATTCTCATTTAAAAGTTACATTTAAAAACACGTTAATCAAATCTCCATTCTCAATAGGTTATTAGAAAAGATCGATGAATTATTCGATATTTATTATCATTTGAAGCGTGTATTACAAACACTGAATAATCTGAATCACTTAACAACAGAGACATTTGACGGTGTACTATCATAGGATAGTACATCCAATTCCGAAAAATATTAAGAGTGAAATGTGGAATTCATAACATAGCTTCAACACTGCTAATCCCGATTGTATAGTTGCCCGTCCAGAAGGCCTGATAATTTTCGATTCTGATGTAGAGGAGCACCACTGTGTTGAAGAGAAAATGCATTTATTAAAGCCTTCACATTGTCGCAGAAACCTAAATTTAGTTGTCTAAGCACAGGCAACTTGAGGTATTCTGGGTGAATTTCGAGCATTTTAGCTTGTTTAGAAAGGATGCACAAAATTTATTCATATAGGAAAAGTTTTTGGGTAACTTGTTTGCTAATCCGTATGCTCTTCATAGCATATAAACGTAGGAGCAAAAGTTGAATTGGTGATGTTGTATATCAGTCCCTTTTCTAAGGATTTCCTGTTAACTGAACGTCAAGAGCTTTTTTCTCGGAAAAGAAAATATATTTCTGTAATCAATTTATACCGGGATTGAAAAACTATATGAATTACTATACTTATCCTAATTCAAAGAGTTTTGTAAACGAAGTCATTCATAGAGATTATGGTAGATAATTGTGTAATATTGTAACGTTGAACTTTGACAGTGTGTAGACGTGACATGGTGTGAGTTCTGAAATATTTTGAAGTGCGAGGTTAAACATTGAGCACTCTATAAATTTGTTTTGCCTGTGGTGTTCTGGTGTTCAAGTACAGCCTATAAAATGTTCCACTAGTCTGCTAGCTGTTAGATGAAACGATAAAAGATTCCTTGCTAGAGTGGTTTTAGAACTATGTAAGAAAGTCCATTTTCGCTGAACTACAAAGGCACATTAATCGCGCTGTTAAATTAAAACTAGTCCTAATTTTTTAAACATAGATTATGATTAACAAAGCCTAATAAGCATTTCAATTGTATAACTGTTTAAAATATATATGTTATTTTTAAATATTTTTTAAAATATTTTAAAATATTTTAAAATTATGTTAAAACAAATATTTAAAAATTATGTCAAAATATATGTTATTTTAATTCATCATTTAAATTACTTATATTTTGGTAGTTAATTTTCTAGTAGTAAACCAAGATTAGTTTGGTGTGTGCAGTCTAAATAACTTATTTTTACTTTTTCTTCGAAAAGATAAACTCAATAAATAGTGGTCACTTTCTGAATAATATCTTCCCAATTTCTTAAATAGGGAGGTCTTCAATCAATTGGCTAATTCCTCTGATTAAATACATAGGAATATATAAAATTATCAATTTATATAAGTGAGTAAAAAAAGATTTACCACACTTTTTTCCAGACAAGAATACTGAGGCTCCCAGCCGAGGACCTTAAAGAACAAAGTTCTATTACTTGAGCAATTTAATAGTGAACAGTCGATATCTGTGAAGCTTATTCCACTGGGTTGAGCTTTAGTGTAAAGTGTCATGTTGACTGGAATTTTGTCTGCACAAATGTTGCTGGAATTGGCACATGTGCTACAGCGAACATTTCCATAGCCTTCAATATATTCAGTAGTAACTGAAAGAAAAAAAGAAACAAAAGTCATTTACGCATATGCACCACAGAAGAAATGTGAAATCTTTTCTTCTGATAAAAAAGCAATTGAAGTGTATTTCTAGGTTCAATAGTAAATTAACCATAGAGGAGTTAAATTCTTCATTATTTGCATTTTTATTTAACAAATGAATAAATTCTTTCTCGCAGGGCAAATTTTGTGCCAAAAGAATTCTCTTTTGGCACGAAATAACGTAAGATATAGAAATATGAAAGATGTAGGATCTACCAAAAAGAGATTCAGAAAAAAAAGAAGTGCCTAAACTGCTTAAAAAAATTACTTAAATGGCAGATCGGAAACTGTAAAAATGAAGAACAACTATAGTAGCTCCAAATCAGTAGACTCTGGTGTACCACAAGAATCTGTCTCAGGACCAATTTTATTTAATATTTATATCAATGACTTCTGCAGTGTTAAACTAAACAGTGAAATAAATACTTTTGTTGATGATATTGATTTTCTCTACGGATACAGCCAAACAAATGCAAGCCATAGTGAACGCTGATCTTTTAAAAGTTCCGAATTGGTTTCAGTCAAACAACCTGAGTCTGATTGTCTCTAAAAAAATAATATGTAAATTTTAATTTGCGAAATACAACAAGCAAAATGAACTTCACTGCACAATTAAATTTGCATGATTGGAATTGAAGGACAAATTCAAAGTGCAACTGTGAGAAAATTGAAATAGTCAATGTAATAACTTACTTAGGATTAAAAATTGATAATAATTAAAGCTGAAAACCGCATATTACCGATGTCGTAAATAAAGTAAGTATTATGTTAAACAGACGTTTCTATCTAAATAGATTATTAAATTTAAACATGCTAAAAATATTATATTCTGCCTGGAAATCTAATGCACTAGGCCGAAACCTCTGGTTTCGATTCAGAATAAAGTAATTCAAAATTTAAGTAGAAACAAATACAAGAATACTGCAATGTGCTAATAAATTTATGCATATCGTACCCTGGACGAGCTGTTGCTCTTCGGATAAACATACGACTGTCAAAATTTTCTTCTAGAATATGAAGCTTACAAAATAAAATAATCATCTCTTCTAAAAAAAAAATAATAAAAAGTGTTACGCAGACTCGAAATATTAGTAAAGATCAGACAATGTGATGGTCGAGTTTAAATGAATTTGACCTAAATATTGTCTCATATGTACGAGGTATACATTTCGATGAATATGAGGCGACCATATTTCAACTCTAAGTAGAAGATAAAATGAATGAAAGCGTCTAACATAAGATGTCGGAAAATAATCGCTGGATTCATTATAATTGTGTATGAAAAATAATCAACAAAATCACTTCTGTCATGTGGGACGTTGACATCAATTTCCAATCAAAATACGAAGAGAATTGTAATTCATAAATATTTACTTTCCAAAAAATGTTTCAAATGCATTCTAAAATCTTAATGAGAATATCAGCAGAGGGCAGCATGGTAGGTATGTCTCTATTAATATGTTTAGAAATTCGCAGTTTAATTCTGTATATTACAGTAAAATAGATATTTGAAGATAAAAATTATACATATAAATAATATTCAATATGATATGCGAAAAGGTAAATTATAAACGAATTCAATCTAGTGATTTTATCTAATCATTATGATCAAGAATACTTTCACTACCATAACTGCAACAAGATGCTCTGAGAGGTATACAAACCAGGTGCAGGTGGTACAGCATTGCATAACGAAAGTAAACCTTCGCCACAAATTATCGGTTTAAGTTGTGCATCGCTAAGTTTGAAAACTGTGGCTCCCACAACCATCACCATCTTCAGCCACTGTGGAAAGCAAAACATGATGCTGTCTTGTTGGAAGATGAGTGTACCGATGCAGCCATCTGTATTTATATTACCCTTCAACAATAGATGCACGTGTATTTTCTGAACGAGTGGTAATAATCGGATAATGCTGCTATACTTTCGAAAGGCTCAACATTTCACTGGATAGGTTAGGCAACGGGTATGCGCAAGTGTTGCAAAAATTTCAGGACTGCCACGAGCAGTATTGCAATCTCTTTCCGAGTGCAATACTCACACTCAGAGCACTCAGTTGTTTCGTAATGTTATCAGTAAGATATTCAACATCTGTTCGCTTACACAATTGCTAGCTTAAATTTACTAATACAATCATAATGAAAACAAGTTACTCATTGTAATAAAATTAATTTTTGAATATTTTCGTTCCTACAATTAGTTAGATTTTGCATTTCTGTTTGAATTAAGAAATTCCTTGCACCAATCGACAATAGTAATATTTTGCCATTTTATTTAAGTTAAAACTAGATTGATATTTAAAAATTATATATGATGTAATATAATGACTGTAAAGATTTTTATAAAAAATAGCGTAAATTAATTAAATTACAAAAATATGAAAAAATCATTCAAAGGATAAATTATAATGAACATTTGATTTTTATAATTATGGAGATTCTGTGGGCGTATGGTAATATTTCTGTTCTAGAATGACAACTCTATAGAATAAACACCATTATAGATTCGATTCACTTTCTGTACATTTTTTTAGTCATTTTTTTAGCTGAGCTGGTTAACGGACTGGTTACTCTTTGCCTTAAGGAAGTTTCATAATTTCGTTATATAGTAATCACAGACTGAATACGAGTCTCCGTAGCTCAGTCAGTATTGACGAAGCCCTTTGGTAGGGAAGATCTGGGTTCGATTCTCGTCCATCTCGTAAGTAACTTTTATATATTCCTATTATAGTATGAAGGAGAGTTAGGCGGTCTCATACGGAGGAAAAGGGTTTTTTATCCTGAAACTCCGGTTTTTCGTTCCTTAGAACAGGCGAACCGGCCCGTGAACACACGCAGAGATCTTCAGTCAAAAATACATAGATAAAGTCCCTCACTGGAGGGCCCAGCAGGACCTAAGGGATGGATGAGGAAAACTGTGGGGAATCCCACACAATCTCTATAATATTTTGGAATATCTGGATACATAATTGCCAGCATTATATCATAATTCTCTCTACTTATAGTTAAGCATAGTTAGTACTCATGAATGATTTGCTATTGGCATTACAACACCCAGCGTATGGTATGACGTTTTGGATGACTTTCATATTTCAACTATTCCTGTACGGTATAATGCCTATACGTGTATTAAACAATATGAATATACTGCAATGTTATGATAAAATTATAACTCAGGTATCTTGCCATTGTTTAGGTTAGGTTATAGTTTTCCCCCTAACTGCCCTATTTCAGAAGATAGTTCGAAGAATGACGTGTATGTGTCCTTTTGCCAATGATAATAATCATTGCTAAGGTGACATCTTATCTAGAATAAGTTAGATGTTAAGGTGGGTTAGAGGATTTCATCAAGTTATCCTCTTTAAAAAAACATAAATTAACTTGTTATTATAAAAAGAAAATCACTGCAAAAAATCTGATTCTAAAACAGTCCAGAATTTCTAGTGAAGGGTACGTGCTGAAGTGTAACTTACGGTTGCGGAAGAGGCTACAGAATAAGACTAGTATGATGCAGTTTAGTAGACGGCATCAAAGTGCTACTTGATAAATGTTTATTACGGTATATAAATTCAAGATCCCGAATTGGAATTCTGGATTGATGACCGCAAATGATGAATGAAATATTGAAATCTTGAAAAGAAAGTAGCATATCTATTTAACTTTGAAATGCGAATGACCTGTTTGCAGACTGTTCGTCCGTAACCATACATATAAGAAGCCAAAGCTTTTAGAGAAAAGATAACTTTATCTCAACTATATCTCACGTCATTCTTCACATATCTCAGCCCATATGCCAGTCGAATATTCTGTATGTAAATTCCGCGTGTGTTTTGCTAACTACTGTCTGCATGCAAGATGAAAATATTCGATTTTTGAGGACATAAAAATGCCGATACGGTATGAGATCAGCTATCTCTACCTAGACTGAGGGTTGATTGAGCCTTGTGAAGCCCTGATAAATGTTCTTTGCGTACTAGACGGGATTTGATCCCAGTTTGTTTCCAATCTATGGATATAGAGGATTTGGGGAATTCGGAGGAGGCTCCAAAATTGCTTTCTAGTTCACAAAAGTGTAAACAAATAAGCATTTTTTAAAATAAACATGAAATACACCTATAAATAAATTTATATGAATTTAGTCGAAAAGAACCAAGAATACGTTCTGGACATTTCAATTTCCATATTTTATGTAATTTGAAAATAGACAAATATGGTGTTTCAAGAGAAGGGGAGTTAGAAGATTTTGATAGTTTCTTTGTTGTATTCGTTCTTACTTTGTTGTTTATTCCTGATTAAAGGTGGAAGGCATAACGATAAAAACAACTGTCACATAGTTCGCATGTTTCTAAATGGGATATTATGTTGCCAATTTATCTTCTTATTCCTATTCCAATCTTCCTATTTCAGGGAGGTATTACAACAGGTATTCTGTTGAGTATTACATGTCCGTGAAATGATCAATATTAGATTTATTAAATTTTCTCCTAAACTATGAAGCACGAATTTAGTACAACTAAACATTAGTTCATTTTTAACCTTCTCAGTTAAGCCTTGATTTTTCCTAATCACCCACTTTAATTATGGGACTTGAATCTAACACGTAGGGTTGAGCGTGAAATAATGTAGAACGTTTCAGTTTTGTAACAAAGAGCAAATGAATGCCAATGACACCAGTTTATTGGAGAAAAAGCTCCACTCATCCGTAAAACTGTAGTTACAAAATACTAGATGGTTGCCATCTGCTCTTTTGTGTTATGATTGTCACACGGGCGGTCGTCTCTCGCAACTCCTCTCTCTCTCTCTCTCTCTCTCTCTCTGTCTCTCTCTCTCTCTTACTTCATCTATTACTGTATTTGGAAATATCTCAGTATGCATATTTTGCGTGCTATTATAGCCGAAAGTCAGAGTATAATATCCGATTTACGTAGCGCATTTTTTGTTTATTTTACGTCCATATCGGTCAAAATGATATCTAGAAAATTTAATAATTTTTATAACGTGTTTAGTGACATTTCTATGCACATGTGTTTGCTATGAAGAATCTCATTAACAGTTGCTCAACAATTCTCGTATGGCATGCTTATTCATGAGTTATTCACATCATAATGACTTGGAATTTGGAAATAATGTAATCAAAGCTTTCTATGGAATATTTCATTATAAAATGTGCATATAATGATAAAGGCAGAAATACTGTAAATAATTAATATCCGTAAACTTAATTTTGGTCTTGTTATTACAGAGAGAGGAACCTGAATGTTTTGATGGAGAAGATTCCATGTAATATTTATGCGAAAGATATAAAGCAGAAGCAGTATTAGAGTCATCCCAATTTAGGGTAAGTAAGGCATGGCCTTACTCTTCCTGGAAATATTGCATGATTGTGTGGCGTAGCATTACATTTACTGCATTTTCATCACTCCACAAGAGAATGGATGAATGGACTGTAGGTCGATGTTTTAGGCATTGGTGATAGATTATGTTGAAGTTCGAATCATCTGAGAAAGGTTTGTGTGAAGGATGAATACAAAAAGAAGATTAATTGTTAAAAACACATGCACACGTACCTATTTATCATTGTATTTTTAGGCTGTTTAATTGCTGTTTGTAGAGAGTCTCTCAGTCACTCAGTAGAGTGCTTAAAACTCAGTTTTCTGCTTACAATTTCTGTTTCTTATCTTTTTCTTTATTGTGTCATTTTAAACAGCTAAGATGGTTACTCACCACTTTAAGCGAACTCTTTAAAAGAACACGTTGTTTAATCTGTTCGAATCCTGCTGTGAACACATGGGTATTCGTGTGTAAGCAGGAAATGAATGCGGTGTGAATCGATATCTTTGTTTGCGGAAGGCAACAAATGGCTTCATGAAAAGTTTCATGTTTGATCTTTTGAGAATGGCTACTTCAATACCAAAAAAAAATTAAAAACATGAAGAAATAAAATAATGTTTTAAAAATAACTAATAAAAGCTTTAAGAAGAGTGACAAATTTAGTCCATCCTTAGCTGTATAGATACTTTAGGTTTACAACTTTCAGTTACAGGGAATTATATTAAAAAATATATATTAATGAGCTTATAATGCTCATACGAATAAACTCTCATACGAAAGTATTCCTATGTCTTTTTTGTGCATTACATTACTGTTATGATGCACGTATTGTATAATGAAGCAAGTTGTACTGGAGAACGAAATTACGAAACAAAAGCGCAACTTGAGAGAGAGAGAGTGTGTATCGAGAGTGCAATGTAACCAAGGCTATACGGTTCAATTTAATTGTTTTTAAACTACATGTGTTCTCTGGTCGATTTGAAAGTTTTCTAATTGACAATGTCAGATATTTATTAGGAAACTACATATCGTGAACAGTGTGAAGAGTAAATAATATATACTGAATTTCCTGATATATTAATATAGAAAACAGGATAGAGAAATTTAGAAATTACGATTTAATTTAAAATTAATCATTGAATGAGAAATCCCGGATTTTTATATTTAATTACTTTCTCTGAACTAAATTTGCTTTTCTACAGTCGCTTTTATTATAAATGTCTTAGTTGGCTGAAAACAGCAGTTTTTGTCTCCCTATTTTTTAAATCAAAATAAGGAGAATGTTCCTGGAATCTTAGTGCTTTCCTTTGGGTTTCACTAAAAATAAATATTCTCATGTATGGATAAAATACAAATCTGCATAAACAAGAATAAGAAAATTCAACTCGTATATTCTTGAAATTTAAAAGAATGAAACCAGTCCAAACTGTAAAAATAAAGCAACCATCAGTATTCTACGACAAATTAGATAAATAAGGGGATTCACTAAACGACTTTGCGTAATTTTCAACAGATATTCGTACGGACACAATGTTTTCTTTTTTTTAAATAATAACTGTTTACGACGTATGTTATTATAATATTAAGAATGATAATTTTTTAATTTTTTAATTTTTTAATTTTTAAAATGACATTTTTTTTTTTGCATTTTTTGCACTCATTTTAACATTTTTTGAAACATTTTATTATTTCTCAGATAAATTACATACATAAATGATATTTTTTTTATATCCTTAATATTTATAATGCATTACATTAACAGAATTGTGCATGACAGATACTTGCACGTATGTAATGATTGTTTAACTAATCATAATAATAGTAATTCTCTACAACGTAGATTATTAGTAATATATTAACAATGATGATTATTACAGTTTTCGTTTTGGAGTTTTTACACTCTATATATACAGCGTGGCCATAAATTAACTTTTCGCTCTTTGGAGGTATCTGTAGCTTAAACTAATACACGGAATGAGACCACATTTTATATTGAGACTTTCGAAGGCATGGGGAGATGAATTCTGGGAAAAAAAGGTTTATTACCAAAAGTCGCCGACAGGGGAAATTTTGCGCTGGCGGAGCCGAAAGCAGTCAAATATTTGCAGAAAACGCAGGTAAAAAGAATTAATCAACTTTTGCTGTGCGTACGTAAAAGCAGCGCCACCAATTCCACTTAAAAAGGGATTGGGAACGTTCAGACAGTTATTCGAATGACTGACGAATTGTGCTCAGTGTGCATCCTACCTTGCCTTATCGTGCTTTACATGTTAAGTTGTTTTATCTTAAACAATTCAATGCCGTAGCGGCCCTTGTGAAATTTAGAAGGCTTCATAACCTGAACCTGCGTATAGGTCCTGCGTCAACTGTCGCACGGAGAGCTATGATTAAGAAGTTTGAAGAAACTGGATCACTAGGAGTTAGACCTGGCAGAGGACGGAAAACAGTGCAAGAAGAGACAGTCACAGACGTTGCTACTGCGGTATTCGACGACACAGGGACCAGTACTGTTCCAAACGCTCGAGCCATAGATCGCAAACTTGATATGCCTTATGGTACAGTCTGGGAAAATCTTCAATATTAGTTGTTAAACGTTTGGCCACTCACAACAATGTTGCTGCTGAGGCAAAGCACATTACCGATGTCTTAAATGTGCTAGCAAACACTGAACAAATGAATGCCAAAAACCCAGCACATAACCAGCAAAGTGTGCAAATAGCGGATGCGCACACTACGCAAACTTTTAGGGGTTGCATTGCATTCCCTCAAAACCAAACCAGACTCAACTCCAGACCAGCAAACCTCTACAAGAACGCACATCCACCCATCAAACCACAGTCTCCACAACGGACGGAAGGATGAATGCTGAAGTAACAAGACCAACCTACCTAAAAGTCCCAAAGCCGAAACCAAACGAGTCACAGCAAATCAATAAATCTATCCTACAGAACATAACAAGCCACATAGGATAAATGCTTGCTAAACTCCGGCAAACCAACCCAACCCAAGAAGTCAAAGATATCATCTTAAGATGCACACAATCACTGCTTGTTGAAATCCTTAATGGATGAGGCTAATAGTAACCTAAATCATTAAAGATTGTCAGCTGGAACGCAAACGGACTATCCAACAAAATGCAGGAACTACAAGAGTTTGCATTAGAAGCCAAGCAGATATCATCCTTATAACTGAATTACACCTTTGTCCAAGTGACAAGGTCAGAATCAACATTTACACACTTACCGCCATCTTTGTCAAAAGAAACATAAAGCATAACACAATAGCCAAACCCCAATCAGAAAACATGGAAACCACAAGGATAGAAATAACTAGAGAAAACACAATTTGTATCAAGATATTCGCAGCCTTCAACCCCCAAATAAAAAATCTCCCAGATTAAGATCTGGAAGAATTATTAAACGCAGAAAGAGCAATAATCGTAGCTGGTGACTTTAACGCCAAACATTCCACATGGATCAGCAGAAACTCAAATATCAACGACAGACTATTGAATTCATATACCTCTACAAGAAACATGACAGTAATAAGACACAGAAAACCCAAACACTACGAAGCAATCGGCCGTCCAGATGTGCTTGATATAGCAATACATGCGCACAGCTAAACAGTTAACGACTTAAGTTCTGATCACAATCCCATCATTTTGCAACTAGGCTCCATACACGATCTAACAGAAAACTCCACCACCTTTAAAAACTGGACACAACTACCCTCAGATTTCCAGGATAATATTGGCGCAGTCGCACATAAAACATCCACTGAAAACATCCAGTGAAAACCTTTGAAAAGGACGTAGAGATATTGCTCATTTTGTTCGTGCATTTTAGGATAAAAAAACAACAACTGAAATTACAATATAATGTACATAAGTTTTCTGAAACGTACATTTTAATGAGAAATAATAATTTAAATAGTTATAGTATATATATGAAATTTCATTCTAATGTTTATCGGTTTTGTGAAATGAGCTTACTATAAGAATCAATCGACACCACATTGGAAACTGGAAACAACTACCCTTAGCTCTCCAGGATAATTGACCTAGTTCCACATATAACATCCTCTGAAGATATAGAAAAGGCAGTGAAGACCTTTCAAAAGCAAATAATAACAGAAACATCACATGTAACACATATAACCAGGTGTGCACCACCAAGTAATCTCTCAGAGGACATAAAACCTCTTATCCGTGAGAAAAACAGATGAAGAAGACAATACCACAGAACAATGGATCCCCCAGATAAACAGGCAATTAACCAAGCAACAAACCAGTTTGGGCTCTTAAGAACCACCGAAACCAACTTTGGAATAACAAAATACATCACCTAAACACAGAGGATCAGTCGTTGTGGAGAATGATCAGATCACTTCATTCGAAGAGATCACTTCCTCCAATACAAAGTGAACATTGAGTCGCCTACAATGATGAGGAAAAAGCAGAAGCATTTGCACACAGCTTAGAAAGACAATGTAGCCCGAATTATACCAAAGTAAATATAAAATTCATAAGAAAACTCTACACACAAGTGTGCAAAATTACTCAAAACGCCTCATTCCACTCCAACAACAAATCCGTGTCATCAACAGAAATATATGAGATCAAAAGAAAACTAAACAACGAAACAGCTCCGGGTCCTGATGGAATTACGAACAAGGCGTTCAAACTACTCCCCAGTGAAGAGAGAATGCATCTGGTAGCCATCACTAATTCCATCCTTCGTCCAAATTATTTTCCAGACCGATCGAAGCTTGCGGATGTCTTCCTAATACCAAAAGCTGGGAAAAATATACAATTTCCTCAGAATTATAGACCGATAAGCCTTCTATCATGTGCAGGCAAGATAGGCGAACGCGCTATACTCATATGGATTCAAGAGCCAACAGATAACAGCCATATCATAAAAGACGAACAATTTGGCTTTAGGAAATATTACTCCTCAACGCTTGAAATTTACAGAGTCGTTGAATACATCACACAAGGTTTCGAATGGCACCACCACTCTAGCTCTGTCTTCCTGGACATAACACAAGCATTCGATAGAATATAGTATTATGGTTAAATATTTCAACTACACCAAGTTGGAATCCCATTACCTCTAGTTCTACTTATCAAATCATATCTAAATAACAGAAACTTTAAAATAAAACTCAATGTAACCAGATCCACAAGACACTCTGCAGTCTCCCCTACTCTTTTCCATATACATAACATATCTTCCCAAGTTTTCCCAATCATCGCCACTCTCTATGCCGATAACACGATTATGGTAGCCAGCCGTGCACATTTAGCCTCAAACAAGCTACAAAGTGCAGTCTACGAATTAGAGAACTAGTACAAACAATGATGTATCGCAATCAACCCAGGAAAAAGCCCTGCAGTCACCAGACGTAAAGCAGAACGGAACATACAAATGTTTGGAAAAGTCATGGCACCCTTGGCACAACTCTACCACATATCTAGGTGTTCATCTGGATACGCGCCTAAATTTCAAGACACACATAAATAGTGTCTCCACCAAAGTAAGTCAGACTATTTCACAGCTATAGCCACTGTTGAATAGAAACAGCTTCCTAAATATAAACAACAAAATTCTCCTCTACAATTCAGTGATAAGACCTCAGATAACTTCCTCCTCACCAACTTGGGGACACCTGTCTAAACAGAACATCCACAGATTGCAAACAATCCAGAACAAATGCCTGAGAATGGCATTAATGTCCCTTGGTTCATCAGAAACCTACAGTTTCACCAAGAGGACAACCTTCCAGATATCAAGACCTACATGACAGGCATTGCAGAAAGATTCTTCACAATCACAGATATTCACCCAAATCAACTAATTCGACACGCAGCGGACTACAAACCCACAGATCGTTTCAAATCTAAAAAACCGAAATGCGCCATCGCAAGAGAAAACTAATGCAGCTTACAATGCTCACAATGAGCTGGTAAATTATCCACAATAATCCCCTCACATACCACCTAAAATCAGATGAAGGAATGGAGAGTCAAGGACTCGGTCCATCTGCCAAAGAAGTTCCAAGGTCCAACATTTGAATTTCAAAATAACTCTTGAGGATAACGGATGTCAATGCTCTGGTAAGTGAACTTTTAACTGATGCTCGGCTATTGCCGTTACCCAGTCGTGACTGGAGCTTTTAGCTCAATAACAATTAAATGGTTGATTTCTTTTATAATACATTCTCTGAAAATATCATCATTTGATATTTATTTAATTTTATAATTTTATATCGAAACAAAAATTTATGGCCTACTTCCTCTGAGTTAAGGATCTCGATATGAATAATATGGAGCAATAAGAGAGAGATATGCTCAGGCCCAGTTAATGTTTCTGGGCAAAAGTATCTTTTAGTATCGATATGTATGATGAAGAGAGTGTTTTATCGATTTCTCACTAAACATATCAGAACGTGTATCACATTAATGAAGGAAGTCTGTTCCGGAGAACAGAGCAGATGGAATAAAAGAAGAAGACAAAAATACGGCCCACTGGAAAGCAGAAGAACAATGCAAGCCAAGGAGATGTTGCAACTTTCCTGAACGTGCTTGTACAAAATACACAGAAATGAAACAGACCGACTGTGCGATTGTGTTTGTAGTGAGTTCGTGAGAGAGGGATCATCTACCTGAAGAATCGTCCGCTATGGAAAGAGAATAATTTCACGGAAGTTTCTGTCATCTGTCCCAGGCATCGGAATAGTATTCGAAAGACAGGCAGATTTTGAGTTTGATGTGAGTTGGATAAGTAAAAAAAAGTAGCGCCTTCAGTGAAAATATTCCTCAGCTTTGAAAGCCCCTGAGGAGATTATTTCAGTCTTCCTCTTTGTTGTATTGTAATTTGCCCATCTGTGTATTTTATCTGTATGTGAAATAAAAACATACCTTTTTTGTGCTAATGGAGAGGACCGGGTTATCTTCGTAGGCTAGCAATATATGCAGACAAATTCAAAACAAGTAAGGGATTTGCGTGTGACTAAATCTAGATAATTAAAATATTCAAAACTTTCGATATACATTCAGTCCCTTAATTTTTCAATAATTTGTAGAATTATTCCATTTGCTTCTTTTTCTATGGTAATCATCTTTGCATGCGAGTTGGCCAAATTATAATAGGTCAGTGTCGTGAATTTGTTTACGGTTTTTGAGTTTTCCAGAGCATCTAAGGTCAGTGTGCTGTCTATTAATTTTGTATGTTCTTCGGGTTTCTTTGCTGTTTTCTAGGAAGAAAATCCAAATTCGGCATGGAAAGGTCTTGCCACCTCTGTTCAAAGAACATCCACCACACCTTCAGTTAAAAATAGAAAAAGCACTCGCTTACTAGACGGGATTCCAACCGAGAGCCATCGTCATTTCCTATTGACAGTACTGCGGATGGGCACATTTCTGTGTGTCATTTAAGAAGGAACTTAATTACATTAGTTTTGAAAAACCAGAAGGTTGTAACCTTCACAACCTTCTGGACCATTTATAAGAAGAAATATTCTATATTAATGAGACTGCTTTATCCGTTTTCATTTTACTGCTTCGAGTATTGATTCAATAAAGACTGAATTCTGAACTAATAAGACCATGCCATACTGGTTTAAATTTCAATTCAGTTTTCTCTTGATTTTGATTAGCATTTTCGATTTCGTGATTTTTATTAAAATTTTATTGCCGCTATGCGAAACCATTTCTGTGTATCCGAACTTGAGTGTTTGTCAGGACAAAATTCTTTGCGATTCTCGAAGTTTTTAATGCATTACCTGTTACGTAAAATGTATATCATCTATCTCAGCAAATATCTTCATAATTAATAAAAGGAATATCAAACAAAGAATAACAAAAGAATAAAAGCATTACTATTAAATAATATCAAGGACATATCAAAGGATCTGCCGGTATAAACACATCATTACCGTTCACATGTTTAGGATGATGTACCTTAAACTTCCATGAAAAGTTTCGATGTCATCCAGAGGAATCCAATTCAGCTCATAAACGATTCCCTCACTCCAATCCGTTCCCCTATACAAACTCACTTCAGTCTCCATCCACTCTCTCTCTTAAACGCAATATTTCAGCACCGTCTATGTCCTGCATGTGGAACACAGAACCTGCAACTATCGTTCCTTTTTCTTTCTGTTTGGCCTGTTAAAACAAGAACAGCAATTTCCCAGCAAACCCTTTTATTCCATCGGCACACACCGGCCACTGGATTAGAAACCCTTATGCAGATATACGTAAAGGTCACTTACGCACCGTATATGCAAAACACTTGACCAGGTGAGCGGCCGCGTATTCGAGGCAACTATTTAAGATTGCTGCTGCGTAATAATCGTCAACTGTGTGGGTCACAATGCGAAAAAAACAAATGAACTTTCGGAGTTCGATAATGGCTTATTATAGGTGTCCATTCCTTTAGACTCTGCCTAGTTGAATTTCATATAAGGTTTCTCGGGAAGCTCGCATTGCACTGGAACTAACACAGTTCGAGACCTACTATCACCCCACTCTGTATGATGCAGAGGTCTGATGGGCTGCAGGCTCCACCCGCAATGAGGACCAGTGGTGGACGAATGGTATTTTATGGAGGTAGGTCTTTGCAGTTTGTCCAAGTAAGTTCCCGAAACTCCATTTTCCCTCGTTTTTAAGATAGTCACCTATAAAATAATATAAACTAAGCTTACTCTAAGCTGTCTACAGAATTTTCTAGTGGACTCTCAAAGTCTACAGGAACTTTTGCAACTGCTATTTTCTCTGAAGCCAGATAATGGACTCTCCATACGACGAGTTCGATTTTAAGCAGCTATTGGCAATTTTTAAACATGTAGGAGGCCAACTGGAAAGGAAATGGCCTGGAAATGTAGAAATGCACCAAATAGAAGAGGTTCAATCAGAGGACTGCCAATCCCCTGAACCTCTTCAAAATTCCAGCAAATAAAATGCCACATCAGATGATATTCACACACTTGAGATAATGGCGACTTCCAAGTAATTAGTAGGAAGAAGCGAAAGAATGAGTCTCTAGAACCTGAAATGCTACCTCAGACCTCAGAGAGAGCAACACCAATGGATACTATAGCACAAACTGAAAGAGTGGTAGAGGCGGATGCAGTGACGCGGTCTGAAGAGAGAATTCCACCAGCGATCTTACGATCCAAAGAAAAATGGTCATCAATCACTGAGTTAATGAAAAACAAGAACATTAAATTCATCTCAGCAAAGAACACCAATGAAGGATTCCGGATTTAGCCTGAAGGTGCATCGGACTACGGTCTGATTTTTCACCGTTGAGTCCGTACTGCGCTCCAGCAGCCTAACAACTGCGAAAATATCTGTCCCACCTTACCTAAAGAGGTCTATTCAATCATTAGGAAGCTCAACAACAAAAAAGCCCCTGGGCCAGATGAAATTAACAATAAAACAATCAAGGCCCTTCCACAGAAAGCTGTCATGCGCTTGGTAGCAATCATAAATACAATGCTCAGATTAAACTATTTTCCAACCTGATGGAAACAAGCAGATAGAGTCCTCATTCATAAGCCGGAAAAATCGCCTCAGTTGCCGCAAAGTTACAGACCCATCAGTCGGCTTTCATGCTTAGGAACGATTGCAGAAAAAATCATCCTCAATCGACTTCAAGATGTGGTGAACAATAACAACACAATACCGAAGGAGAAGTTTGGGTTTCGAACCGGACACGGTATTACACATCAAGTTCACACACTTGTCGAATTTATCACTACTGGATTCAACTGGCGACAACATACAGGTGCTGTTTTTGTGGATGTAGCAAAGGCCTTTGAGAAGGTTTGGCACAAAGGCCTCATCTATAAATTATTTATGGCTAGCGTTCCGCTCTACCTTATCAAACTTATCGACTCCTTTCTAAAAAACCGGAAATTTCAGGTCAAGTTGAGAGGACTCAAATCCTCTTTGAAAAGAATCACTGCAGGTGATCCTGAAGGCTCGTTACTCTCCCCGCTGCTTTTTAACATCTTCGTTGTTGACGCCCCTAACACGACATCTACCACCACACCTTACTATGCGGTGACATGGCAATTTTGAGTAGATCTCTCGGGCCGAACTTAGCTACACAGCGCTTGCAGACAGCAGCAACAAACCTGGAAAAATGGTCAGGAAATGGAGAATAGCTGTGAATGCCGACAAACGTACTGCCATTCTCTTCACAAGACAGAAGGCATCCCACTACGGAGAAGTCAAACTTTCCAACACAACTATTCCATGGAAATCCAGCACGAAATATTTAGGTATTCAACTAGACAACCGCCTCAACTTTAACTCTCACATATCTCATGCTGCAACAAAGTCAAGTCAGCAATTGCTCAACTCTACCCTCTACTCAACCGTAGAAGCAAAGTCAGCCCAGAAAACAAATTAATAATATACAAAGCAATCATCAGTCCCATACTGACTTACGGTTCACCAGCGTGAAGCAGCACCTCTCCTAGCAACATCAAATGATTACAATTAATCCAAACTAAATGCCTCCGAATGATCTGCGATGCCCCCCGTGGTTTGTAAGGAACACCATCCTCCATCAAGATGGAAACCTGACAGACATACCTACGTTTCTTCTCCAGATAGAAACCAAGTACTTTACTCAAGCATCATTCCATCCCAACCTACTCATTCATGAGTCATCAGATTACGATGAAAAAGAGAGAAACATAAACGCCCAAAGGCGGCCCTAATCACAGATTGAAATCTTTCAACACAGTCCTTATTAGGGCGATTCCAAGTGTTCAAAACTTTCTTCCTTTTAACCGGGAATCATTCATAGCGATGAAGGGATCAGAGTCCACGGGACTGATAACCATCAAGCCAAATCAGTTATCAGTTATCCTGGGAATATCAAGGTTTGTTAACTGTTAACTTCTTTGGTAATTATAGGATTAGGATTGGAGTCGAAGTAGAGTGTGAATGAATGGAATCGAAGTGTTCTTCATTTTGTGAAATATCAAGGTAAGACTTTGATTTAGATACAATTTAATTGCTATTGCTTCGTGTAGCCAACGTTTGGTATTGGTGGCAGTCCTTTGCGGCTGCGGGATATTCTATAAAATTTCTGCTGCAGGTCTTTAGACCTGCGGGATTTCTATTAGCGCCCATATGCAGTTAAAACGATATGAGCATTCCTAGCCTAGACTTATTCACTGATTTGCTCGATAAAGAGCCGGCTCTTGTACTTATTGATAAACTCCAAAAGAAGTTCAAGCTAACATAGCCTGCTAGCATGATCAACCTCGACATCATTATCGGATCACTCGATATTGACAATTCACATTTATGTCTTTAGGGGTAAAGCAAAATGCTTTTCATATTCCCCGCTATCTGTTGGGGTTACAGTGAGGGTAAAATTTATGAGCAGTTTGTTCGCTCTGAATGGGCATGGAGATTATGCATCGTTATAGGAGGCTAATATAGTTTTTGGTCTTCTATATTTGAATATGTTTGTTGCCTCGTATGCTGCAGCTTGCTGAACCAAATCGTTGGGATGTGTGGACGTCTTTAAGAAGAACTTAGATGCTAAGGATTGTAGAAAAGAGAGAATATAGGGAATATTTGTGTCTCTGTGGAGTTGGCTGTTTCTAACATACCACGGGGTGTTCAGAATCATTCTCATGCACTTGTTCTGCACTCTTTCTTGATAATGTTTGTATAAGAGTGTGGCTCCAGGCTGGAGAGGCATAGGTGATTATAGGACGAATCGTCATCTGGTATAGCTGCAATTTGATTCTGTTGCTAAGCTTGCTATTTCTATTAATTAGCGGATAGATCTGAGCGATGGCTTTAGATGCCTTTGCGCACGTAGACTTGATGTGTTGGTTGAAAGATAGCTTTTTGTGGAGAATTACACCGAGATAATTTGTTTCTGTCTGCCAGGGAATTTTAGTATTGAATAGTAACACATCTCCTGCAGGAGACATTGGCCTTTTTGAGAAAAGAACGGCTGAACTTTTCTTGGGGGTAGACTTCTAATCTCCATTTGGAGACTGGAAGTCTAAAATTATCGAAACAATCAGCTCAGCTTTGATAAGTGTGTTCGTTGCTTGCCGTAAACGGATTCAAAAACAATTTCAGTATAAATATATATATATTTATGTTAGTTAGTCATATTCATTGAACGTGTGACGTAATAGTACAACGTTTCACAAATTGAAGACCTGGTTTCGATTCCAGTCCATGAGGAACTTTGATATATTCCTATTTGAATATAAAGGTGAGTTAGCCGGTCTCATACGGGGGTAGATGTCTTTTTTACCCTGAAACTCGGGTTTTTCGTCCCTCAGAACACGCGAACCGGCCCGTGAACACACACAGAGATCTACAGTCAAAACGATTAATGTCGTTACAGTACAAAATGATAAAACTGATCTTTTGGGAACAAAGGTACAATATAGACTTAATATACACTGCAATGCCAGAACACAAAATACTGACAGCAAAACATTTATGTGACTATGCAGCTTTGCTAAAATATTATTTCGATGCCAACTACAGGACAGTCAGAAATACATATCGTATAACAAGACCTCAGACTACTAATTATATCACATATAAATACAATAATCACTACGGAAAGGCCACGCGAAACTTCTACATCCTAGACATGATGAATAAATTTCTTTTTGAATACAGAAACCTTACAAACTACAATAGCCTGAAAAGAGCTCTAAGGACATACTACGAACAAGAAACACTCACCCAATATACCATACAAACTTAATGAAACACAATATATTCGCTCAGGCTTCCAGTTCAGCGACGCATCAATACATTCCAAGCTATTGTGTGTGTGTGTGTGTGTGTGTGTGTGTGTGTGTGTGTGTGTGTGTGTGTGTGTGTGTGTGTGTGTGTGTGTGTGTGTGTGTGTGTGTGTGTGTGTGTGTGTGTGTGCGCGTGTGTGCGTGCGTGCGTGCGTGCGTGCGTGTGTGTGTGTGCGTGCGTGCGTGTGTGTGCGTGCGTGCGTGTGCGCGCGTGCGTGGGTGCGTGTGCGCGCGTGCGTGCGTGCGTGTGTGTGTGAGTGAGTGCGTGTGTGCGTGCGTGCGCGTGCGTATTTATCAATCAACGGCTGCAGTGGAAATCAAGGCAATTAAACATAGCTTTGATTTCATAGCTTCCCAACACAGCAAATAAACCAATAAATAATAACTGGTGTCATACTCAGATAAGCTCACAAATAAGCTTCGAAGATGAAAGTACGAATCACATGTAAACAAATCTATGTAATATTGTATCATATGTAATGATAAGTATGTAAGTTATGTATCACATGTTATAAATTATTATAATTATTATTGCGAAAAAAAAATTATTATTAGTATCAGAATACTTGAATGTATCAAATGTAATGAAATGTATGTAATGTTATTTCATACCTAAATAAATGTATAATGCATGTATCATATGTAATTAATTAATTATTATTATTATTATTAAAAAATATTATTATTATTATTATTACTAAAAAATAGTATTATTATTATTATTATTAAATTGAGGTGAGTCTAATACTTTGAAATCTTTAAATACATACTAGTAGAAACCAGTTATTATTTATTGGTTTATTTGCTGTGTTGGGAAGCTATGAAATCAAATCTATGTTTAATTGTCTTGATTATCAAAGAGTTTTTGGACAAGGGCTATTAAGCCGGCATTCAGAAACTATAAATGCCGGCTTAATAGCCCTTGTCCAAAAATTCTTTGATAAGCAGAACAAACAAAAAACTCACGAGTATGAACTTAATAATAATAATTTATCAGTAGAAGTCTTGAAAACGGCAAAATACATCGAAATTACTGTTAAGGAACTAACAGACATGCAACATAATTTGATGAAAGAGATATCCGAACTCCGTTAAGAACTTAACTCCTGAAGCTGCAATACGAAGGTTTAAATCAACAATATAAAAAGATCTTATCTCAAGCGGTCACTCTGAAATAGCACACACAGAAAATCTCAGAAACGTAGTTTTAAAGGTAGGCCAATCAATTGGCATCCCTCTACAGCCTGACGACATTCGACCCGTAAAACGAATTCGCAGGAAGAGCTAAAAACAAGGCTTGCTACGACCCGCTCCACTATTTTAGTTCGTCTTACAAGCAAGTCCACAAGTCCACAAGCAAGTCCTCATAAAAGACAGCTGACTGAAAAAAACCCACTAATCTTCCTACCTGAATATTTAACGGAATTCAACCAGAATCTGCTCTTCGAAGCAAGAAAAGAAAAAACAAAAAAAATACCAATACTTGTAGATCACAGATGTTACGAGATGTAGATTAGTACTCATGGTTTGAGAAGTTCCAAACCTAATTCTTCATTCTTCATTCTTCACCCTTATACTAGAAAACATAATTTTGTTATATAGAAATCGCGGACTGAATAAGAGTCTCCGTAGCTCAATCGGTGTAGACGATACCGTTTTGTCGAAAGACCTGGGTTCGATTCCCGCCCATGCGGTGAGGTAGTTTTATTCCTATCTGGATAAAAAGGTCAATTAACCGGTCTCATACGGAGGTAGAGGATTTTTCACCTTGAAACTCGGTTTTTCGTTCACACAGAACTTCACGGGCGAAGCGGCCCGTGAACACACACAGAGATCTTCAGTCAAGAGAGAGAGAGAGTTAATGTATGACGTTTTGGATTAACTTTCATATTTCAACTATTTCTGTACAGTAAAATGCCTACACATGTATTAAACAATATGAATATACTGCAATGTCATGATAAAATTATAGGACAGGTATCTTTTCCGTTGGTTAGGTTATAGTTTCCCCCTAAGTACCCCATTTTAGAAGATGGTTCCAAGAATGACGTGCTTGTGTTCTTTTGCCAAAATTACCAAGACTCAGGTAATTTTGGTAAAATTACCTGACTTTATTATCATTGCTAAGGTGACATCTTATCTAAAATAAGTATTTTAGAAGTTAAGGTTGTTTAGCGGATTTCATAAAGTTATCCCGTTTAAAAAACGTTCTTCCAAAAAAAAAAAATAAATAAATTAGCCTGTTATTATAAAAAGAAAATCACTGCAGAGAAACTGATTGTAAAACAGTCCTGAATTTCTAGTGAAGGGTACTCGGTGAAGTGTAACTTACGGATGCAGAAGAAGCTACAGAATAGGACTAGTATGAGGCAGTTTAGTAGACGGCATCAAAGTGCTACTTGATAAATGTTTATTATGGTATATAAATTCAAGATCCCGAATTGGAATTCTAGATTGATGACAGCAAAATATTGGAATCTTGAAAGGAAAGTAGCATATCTATTTAACTTGGAAATGCGAATGACCTGTGTGCAGAGTATTATGTCCGAACCCAAAGCTTTTATAGAAAAGATAACTTTATCTCAACAATATCTCACGTCATTCTTCACAGATCTCAGCCCATATGGCAGTAAAATATTCTGTATGTAAATTCCGGTGTTTTTTGCTAACTACTGTCTGCATGCAAGATGAAAACATTCGCCTTTTCGGGACATAGTAAATGCCGTTACGGTATGAGATCAGCTATCTCTACCTAGACTGAGGATTGATTAAGCCTTGAGAAGCCCTGATAAATGTTCTTTGCGTACTAGACGGGATTTGAACCCAGGTTCTTTCCAATCTATGGATATAGAGGATTTGGGGAATAAGGAGGAGGCTCCAAAATTGCTTTCTAGTTGACAAAAGTGTAAAGAAATAAGCATTTTTTAAAATAAACATGAAATACACCTATAAATAAATTTATATGAATTTAGTCGAAAAGAACCAAGAAGACGTTCTGGACAATTCATTATCCATATTTTATGTAATTTGACAAATGTGGTGTTTCAATAGAAGGGGATTTAGCAGATTTTGGTAGTTTCTTTGTTGTATTCGTTGTTTCTTTGTTGTTTATTCCTGCTTAAAGGTGGAAGACATAACTATTAAAACGACTGGAACATAGTTCGAATGTTTTTAAATGGAATATTATGTTGCCAATTTATCTTCCTATTCCTATTCCAATCTTCCTATTTCAGAGAGGTGTTATATCTCCCAATGAAATACTTTCTGTTGAGTATTACATATACGTGAAATTATCGTTATTAGATTTATTAAATTTTCTTCTTAACTATGAAGCACGGATTTAGTATATCTAAACATTGGTTCATTTTTAATTTTCTCAGTTAAGCCTTGATTTTTCCTAACCACCCTCTTTAATTATGAGACTTGAATCTAACACGTAGTTTTCAAGGTGAAATAATGTAGAAGGTTTTAGTTTTGTAACAAAGAGCAAATGAATGCAAATGACACCAGTTTATTGGTGAAATAGCTCCACTCCTCCATGAAAATACAGTTACAAAATACTAGATGGTTGCCATCTGCTCTTTTGTGTTATGATTGTCACACGGACGGTCCTCCTTTGTAACCCTCTCTCTCTCTCTCTCTCTCTCTCTCTTTTTCACTGTATGTACTTCTGTATTTGGAAACGTCTTTGTATGCATTTTTTGCATGCTATTATAGCCGAAAGTCAGAGTATAATATCCGATTTACGTAGCGCATTTTTTCTTTATTTTAGGTCCATATTGGTAAATATGCTATCTAGAAAATTTAATAATTGTCATGACGTGTTTAGTGAAATTTCTGTGCACATGAGTTTGTTCTGAAGAATCTCATTAGCAGTTGCTCAATAATTCTCGTGTAGCCTGCTTATTCATGAGTTATTCACATCATAATGACTTGGAGTTTGGAAATAATGTAATCAAGCTTTCTATGGAATATTTCATTATAAAATCTGTATATAATGATAAAGGCATAAAAACTGTAAATAATTAATATCCGTAGACTTAATTTGTGTGTTGTTATTACAGAGAGAGGAACCTGAATGCTTTGATGGAGAAGAATCCATGTAATATTTATGCGATAGACATAAAACAGAAGCAGAGCATCTGTAGGAGAAAATAAGAACTTGATCATCGATTTTATGTGAATATCAGTCTTCTGGATACAGTCTGGCATTTTGAGAGAAAAGTTTGGTTCGCCATCGTAGATGTGAGAGCAGTGTTCTAAGGCTAGGCAGTTCTGGGATTTACAAAGGGCTAGCAGTTGTGCAAAAGAGAAGTAATGTTGAAACAAAAAACTGAGCGTTTTCACTGGTAAAGAATCTGTAGAGCTGATATTTACGACAGATTACGTTTAGGTATTAGAGTCATCGCAATTTAGGGTAAGAAAGGCATGGCCTTACTCTTCCTGGAAATATTGCACGATTGTGTGCCGTAGCATTGCATTTACTGCATTTTCATCACTACACTAGAGAATGGATGAATGGACTGTAGGTCGATGTTTTAGGCATTGGTAGAGAATATGTTGAAGTCCGAATCATCTGAGAAAGGTTTTAGTGAAGGATGAATACGAAAAGAAGAAGAATTATTAAAAACACATGCACACGTATATATAATTATCATTGCATTTTTAGGCTGTTTAATTGCTGTTTGTAGAAAGTCTCACAGTGATTCAGTAGAGTACTTAAAACACAGTTTTCTGCTCACGATTTCCGTTTCTTACATTTTTCTTTATTGTATCATTTTAAACAACTAAGGTCTTTACTCAACTACTTTAAGCGAACTCTTTTAAAAAACACGCTGTTTAATCTGTTCGAATCCTGCTGTAAACACTTGGGTATTCGTTTGTATGCAGGAAATGAACGCAGCGTGAATCCATATCTCTGTTTACTGAAGGTGACTTAAATATAAAAAAGAAATTAAAAACATGAAGAAATAAAATAATGTTTTATAAAAAAATAACTAATAAAAGCTTTAAGAAGAGTGACATATTCAGTCGATCCTCAGCAGTATAGATACTTTAGCTTTACAACTTTCTGTGGCAGGGAAATATATTAAAAAATAAATATGAATGAGTTTATAATTTAAATAAGGTTTAATTGGATTTCATAATCAAAACAAAAAAGATAACGCATAAACGGCACTGCATGCCGCCGGAATCTATAGAATATATAGACTAAAGTATTCCTTTGTCTTTTTTTGTGAATTTCAGCTGTCGGACATCGCCATATAACCTTAATACGCCCATACAGGACGCAGCTTCTCATGCGTTGATAATACAAAAGGACTTGTACCAACTCTGCGTTTTACATGTATGCCGTGTGCTTTATCTCACCTTATCTAACACATTGTATTGCTAAATGCATTACATTACATTACTGTTATGACGCACGAAATGTATAATGAAGCAAGTTGTACAGGAGAACGAAATTACGAAACAAAAGCGCAACTTGGGAGGGAGACAGAGAGAGAGAGAGAGAGAGAGAGAGAGAGAGAGACTCAACCATTGTCAAGTTAAGTTGCTGTAAGCGGTGTCCTCGATGCTGTGAAGGTATTTTCAATGAAATGCCTTATTTTTCCATCTTTCAGGTCTCACTTTTCCTTTGTTGGTCTTCTATTCCAATTGTGTCTCCATGGGTTTAAAAAAACTTTCTTTCCTTACGTAAATTAGCAAATTTTTCGTTGTTTGCTGCAGATAATCATTCAGATTTCGTTTTTCATTCTTTAACAACTTGCTTCACTTTTAATAATCCTCTGCCTTTTTGTTGCGTGATAGATACTATCAATATCACTGCGAGGATTGAAGGAATGGCGCATTGTCTTTAATTTTCGAGTGTTTTGGTCGAAATCTTCTGCCTCTAGCTGGGTCCATTCAACGATGCCTGCTGAATATCTCAGAACAGGTATGGTCCAGGTGTTAATTGCTTTTATGGAATTTACAGCATTAAGCATTGACTTTTTCTTTATCGCTTTATGCATTCTGTTTTAGGTTTTTCTTCGATTTTATTGTACAGAATTTCTGATGCTTTTAAAATTTCCAAATATTGGTAATGTTCTTCTAATTTTACTGCCTAAAAGTTTTCACCATTGACCAGCTCGATTTCTTTGGGATCTTTAAACTTTCCTCTTGTTATTCCAGCAATTACGCTTTTATCTAAACCAAAATCCATTGATATATCTTCACTGAATATGTTGTACACAGTATTAAGCAACGATCGGGGTTTATTCTCTGATTTCGCGTACAACTTCAGACCGTCCATGTATAAAAGGTGAGATATCTTTTCACTTTTTGCGCAGTTTGATAACCATGAGCAGTTTTATTTAAACCTTTAGTTAAAGGGATCAATGGCAAGATAAACAATAAAGGAGATAACCAATCTCCTTGATTGGTTATCTCCTATGTTTACGCAATTTCTTCTCTATTCAGAACCAACGTTGTTTTTAACGTTTTAGCTAATACCGAATAGTTCTGTGCATATTAAAATCCAACTATGAGGCATTGAATCATTCCTGTAAAATTGATTGCTGCAGAAATATCGAATTTTGCTTGTACTGTTCAATGCGTGCACTGTATTTTCTTACTTTAGCTGCATCTTCAACTGCGACTAGTTTTGCTTCATTTCCTCCAATACTTCATCAATAGGTCATGTTGCAATATTATATCTCTTTATGATTCGGGTTTTCATGTTTTTCAGCTTCTTTTCCTTAAGGTTTTTCAAATTGCTTATGTCTGCTCCGAGTTTAAGAATTGTATTTTCGAGTCTATGCTTCCAGTTTGATTCCTGAGCCTTACTGCGTTTGGGTTCACTAATATTATAGCCTATTTCAGATGATACGGCGTAGGTTATTGAGTACATAAATTGATTCGTTTGTCCAATAGTTCCAGTAGGGATAATCCTTGAAGCTTTTTTGGCTTCTTGTAGGAGTTCCTTCAGTTTTTTGTTGAGGTACTTGTCTCACTACTGAAAGCCTGCACGTTCCAGGTTGGCCTCGATAATTTCTCAACAATTTATGTGGTGAGTTCTTGTTCCTTCTCTGATAGACTCCTTTCTACTATTTGTATATTTTCAACATTTTCATCATTCTTCAAGCTGGAATCTGGCTCTGCTCCACTAATAGTCTTGGGCACTTCAGGGTCAGTAGAGTCTCCTTTTACAGTTTGAACTTTCAGTGCTTCTAGGTCAAGTTCACTAAATATCGCAAAATAAATATACTAAATAAATATCACTAAATATATTAATTTCAAATGAAATTTGCGAATTTCGGTTTCGTTCAAGCCAAAGTTGGAACATTCGCTTCTAAAATCCCCTAACTAAGGAGGTTTGAATCGTAGAAGCACTGCATGGCTTGTCGATTTTCCGCCATGATCCACTTTTTCATAGTAATTACTTTCGAGTTCTGAAGATCTTACTCCTGTAACTCGCTTGTCACTTTATGTCCTGGGAGCCTGACATCCAGTGCGTTCCTTGTTAATCCGCGCACGATCGATGCGGTATAGAGTTCCGATTTGTCTTGGGCAGGTACCTGAGGGAGAAGACAGTCTCCCACTGCGTGAGGTTGAAAAATAGAAAAATGGGAAAGAATCATCCCTAGCTATCGAATATTCTAATAGCATTGGGGAGAAGGAACAAGATGAAAGAAATACAGAGGGAAAGAAGAGTAGGGTCCAGTCTCCTCAAGGACCAGTCAAACAACTGAGTTGTTTCAAATATGGGCATCTAATGATAATGCCATATAGAAAGTCATAGAGCACCACTTTACAACGCATTTTATTATTAATGTTTATCTATGAAGATTGCAAGATTGTGTCGTTCCTTCTATACCTGTATGAACAATGATTGTGATTCAAGTAGCCATATCCAGTACTAAGAAAAGGTTTCGGATATTTTTGATCTGATACTCTATTGAACAGATACTTTATACAAGTGAACAATGAATGATTCATGCATAAGCGCTGCAGTACTGAAGCACCCCACCATCGATATAAAAAAACAAAATCAGCTAACGCCTTTTTATTCCCATATATACGGGAGTAGGCGAGGCCATTTAGCCCTATCTAACTTTTGGAGACTGAGTGGGCAGTTCAATCTCGACTGGTACCCAATAAGAGACAGATAGCCCAAGGCTATCACTAATTAATCGGTACGCAGTGAAGAGAGACGGCTCAAATGTGCCGCCATCTCGTGGTCCCTAACCCTAACACAATATATTTAATGTCTGAAATAATGTGGGTTCTATGGTCGATTTTCTTGAGTTTACAGGACGAAAAACCCGAGTTTCCGGGAGGAAAAACCTGCTTGCCCGTACCAGAGATCGACTAACTCGGGAACCGGTCGAAAAAAGGCTTACAAAAATTTCCTCTAGTCGCCGACTAGACTCGAAACCAAGTCCTCGTTCGTGCGGCCAAGCGCAGTGGTGTGCAAACGCCACATCCACTGAGCTACACAGGCTCCACCATCGATATATAAATATTTATTACTTCATTTATATTTGCTTGTCATATTTAATTTTATCATCAACAATCCTATACAATTCTCTTCTTTTGTATAAAAATAAATAAAAAAATTCACCTTGTAGCACTTCGGAGGGCGACGGACGCTAGCAGCCACTGTGTTTACCACAGTGTGATATTGCTACGCGCGCAAGCATATGCACGTCATAGTAAGATACGACCTATTAACGTAATGCAGCACTGTCCGTCGCGCAGTTCCACTGTTGTTTATATGCAGTTTGCGCCAGTAGTAAAGTGTTCGTAATGCTTATCGTGTTTACGGAGTTAACATGATAAGCATTATCGTGTCATATAATGCTTATCATATTAATCGAGGTGTTTACTCGTGATATATCCCATGATGAACAAAGAAAAACTTGAAATTGGGCTTCGAGTGTTCTACCGTAGACCAGACATACACGATTATTGTAAATTAACTGACTTTTTAAAATTTATAAGAGAAAATAACTTAGATTGTGTTCTTAGTGAAACTACTTTATGGATAAAAATTCTCTTGACAAATCCCATGACCACATCAGAGCCTGAACGCTGTTTTTCAACATTAAAGAGATGAAAAACATTTCCTAGGAGCACTATGAATTAGGATAGGTTAAAGGCACTTGCGATGATTTTAACGGAGAAAAAATTCTTCAATAGTCACACAAACATCAAACAAAAAATTATTGACCTTTTCTCTCGAAACAAAACAAGAAGAATGGATTTCATTTTTAACCAAACACGTACACACACACACACTGTACTCACAGTGTCTATGTATATTTTGAAAGTTGTAGCAACCCCACGATTTCAAGCCACAAGCTGCCCTTGCAATTGAAGTACTCTGCACATTTGGACCTATTAAAGAGAGATCGAAAATCGGTAACAGTACAACAGGGGCATTCAGGATCTGATGGGAAGGCAAACCACACCAATATCAGCCTGGATTTCCACTTTTCAATTTCTTTTGTTAGAAATTACGGAGAATCGTTTAGTTATTCCCTACGTGATTCATTTTTGGATGGTTTGCATTCTTCTAATTTGCAAAATTTACGGAGAACGTCACTCGTTTTCCTCAATTGTTTTTATGCAGTCTCAGTCCATACCCGAAATATTGTTTAATTTTTAAATGATGCAAAAATTAACAGAGGAAGATACTATAAGAATAATTTAGAGAATATCCTTAGTACCTTACTCGTATATTTTATTTATAGAAAATTAACAAAATCTATATGTGTCCTTGCCAGTTAAAGTATATGCGCAATAAAATGGATTTGAAAGAAGTATACGGAAACCCTCAAAAAGAAATTTCACTGATGGTAGTAAACAGAGACGTTACAAGCTATATATGCATCGATTAATTCTACACGTTACTGGTTTCTGCATTATGGCTACTGCCTTGTTTATAGCAGGGTTACATCCAATGGCATGATCGTTATAAATGTAGTACAATTGTGGATAATATATCTTTTAATTAAGAAAATAAAACACAACTTCTGAATTTTTTCATATCTCCATATCAAGTTAACAATATGTGTTTTTTCTAGTCGTCTCGGATTTTTTTAAATATTTTTTATCTTTTTTATTATGATGTATACAGTTACGTGATACACGTAGCTAGCTGTGTTCACCACAGCACTCTTCTACATACCCCTAAGTGTTCAGATAGTGTTCTCCGATAGATCTCGTATAGAATGGAAGTGTATATTACAATGATCCAAATCTCTCAAGATTGTATCCAACATGCAATTCCTGGTACTACGAATGTATGAAAATATTCAAAGCTTTTATTACTCTTCCATACATCAGGTCTATTTCCTTAAAAATTAATTTAAGAATCAATAGAAATGACAATGGATACCAAACACCTAAATGTAAACCGTAGTACGAACTTGTCGAAAAACATTCTAGCTATATATAAGGACCCCATTCTATGAATTTCAGATCTCTAACGGTTTATTTATTTTGTATGCGAATACATTTTCATTTATTATAATTCATTTTTTCCTTTAAGGTTTTCCCCTTTAATTTTTCCGTCCTTTTTTACTTTTGTTTTTTCACAAACAAATGCAATTTAAAAATGAAACCATAATAAATAACGCATTTAAACAATAGAAATGTATAAACATGAACAATATTCAACACGACAGCATTCTGAGTGCCAATCAATGGAGCATGAATTATTGAATGAAAATAATATTTGGGAAATTTAATGTTTTATACTATAAAGAATACACTCTCATCTTCTTAACAAGAGAAGCCGAGATATTCAGTACAATTACACCCTCTGTCCAAAAGAAATAGAACTTTTCGAAAATAAAGAAACTAGTGGCGCTACCTCTTGTATCTTTTTGTTGTCGAAAACGGCAACTTTCATAAGTGTTGTGTCAACTGTTTATGACATATGTTTCATTAGAAGCCGTGACAGTGTGTTTTGACGAACGGTCGGTCGTCATGATATTCATGCAGTAGGCGACGAATTCTCGCTATCAATCGCTTCAAAATTTCGAGATAAAACTCACCATTGACCATTTGACCAGGCAGAATGAATTCTTTGTGGATAATTTGCTTGGAATTATCCACAAATTTATTTGTCTTTACTTTTGACCTCTCGAAGCAACTTTTTTTCGGATGCCCCTCTTCTGAGGTGTCTTCACTCAGCGCTCTGGCGCTTTCTTTCGGGGTAAAATATAATAAAAATCCATCTCGTAGCACTTAGGAGAGGAAAGCACGCTAGCAGTACTGTATTTACCACAGTGTCGTATTGCTACCCACGCAAGCATATGCTCGTCATAGTGAGATGCGAGCTATTAGCGTAATGCGGCACTGTCCGTCGCGCAGTTCCACTGTTGTTTATATGCAGTTTGCGCCAGTAGTAGAGTATTCGTAGTGCTTATCGAGTTTACTCCGTCTCTTTAAATATTTGTGCATTACAATTAAAGATAACATTTGTTATAGTTTTTATTTTAGAACATTATTGGGATTATGATAATGGATTTTATTTTGAATTATACCAAACAGTATAATTTTATCGATAATAAACAAGATTTTTTCATGTTTAATTTTTTAAAATTTTTTTCCATAATTTTGATATTTTATCCAAACACGTACACACTGTAATTACAGTGTGTATATATATTTCGAAAGTTGCAGCACCCCCACGATTTTATGCCACGAGCCGCCACTGCTTCTCGGTTTAAGTAATAATGAAATATGATTAGGAAATACTTTGTAACTATTACATACAATATGAGAGAGAGAGAGAGAGAGAGAGTATTGAATCATTTCATTCTCGATTCAGACTTCTGCAATGATGTTTGACAAACATGTTTTCACATTTGCTCTGCAGATAAACGCATAAACCTTTGCTCAGCTGTTGTAGAATTACAAGAGATTCTCCCAGGCACGTGGCAATCTAAACATGAAAAAGGGCAAGATGTCAACATCCTAATCTTTTGAAACTACTCTCTCATAATCACAGCTGAAGTGTTATCGGTTTTGTTCTTCAAATGAACCTGTGTTCTATTCATCTGTATGTTAATGGTTTGAAATCTAGACCCTTCTATATTATTCTACGTTCAAAATTGTTTGTCGGATTAAACTTTTATAAATAGAGAGATATTTGAAAGAAAAGAAAATTATGCTTAAACAGATCTTATTTTTTAGAGAAATATATCCTTAACAGAAGTTAAAGATATATTTCTCCAGTATTTTGACTTTTAATTTGAATCCAACTAGAAAAATCGACTTTGTGTGTTATATTTTCAAATAAACAAAACCATAGAAAGAGTACCGAGTATTGCTAAACAACTGTAAATTGTCCTGGAAGGAGGAGGTGACTGTTATAAAGCCTGACCATGTCCAAAATATGTATTCATTACTTGTATTTGGAAACACTAGAGAGAGAGAGAGAGAGGGGAGGGAGAGAGAGAGAGAGAGAGAGAGAGAGAGAGAGAGAGAGAGAGAAGCGAAAAGAGTTGCCACTATTGTGATATCTTAAATCCTAGTGGGCTGAAAACAGAAATGCGAATAAAAAACTGGAGTTTCCAAGGAAAAAAACCATACACGTAAGACAAACATCGACTAACTCGGAACCAAGTAAAAAACAGAAAATTTTAGTGAGCAATTAGAATGCAACCTATAATAGTCTTTCTGCAGGTAGTCTAGCGTATTGGTTGTATAAACATTTCCATTACGTAATTCGACTAAATTGAACAGGAAAGAAATCTTATTAGTTCTGAAACATATAATCACTGAGCGAGCGCAGATGTGAAAAAAAATGAATTACATTATTTCTGATGCTTTGTTTTTCATTATTAAATAATAATTAAATTAAAACGAATAATTATTTAAACGAACGTATTTTAAATATCCCCTCATAGCGAAGGGAAAATATTGCTGGTACCAGTTATAACAGTCGAAACGATGATACTGCGCATTTCATCATTTGGTTTTCAAAACACTCTGAGCATGCTCGTTACATAGCCTCTCCCACAGAATATTGTTCTCATCGAGATTACAGCTACATTTTCTTCCTATTGTCATTAGTACAGGAAATATGTAGGCAACGATTGTGGGAGAGTAATATAAATTCCGATGACTTCTTAGTATCTTCGTGTTCCGTGGAATCAGCATCATCGTTCAGTTTCTAGTGTGGCTAAAGCTCGTTTTGCTTATGGGTGCTACAATTTTTGAACGTAGCAATCCACAAATTCTACCAATTTTTTGTGCAGGATGCTGGTCTTCATTTTGTCAAAATTATACTCAACCAAATATAGGTTTGCATATCTGTCCAGTATTATCTAATGGTTGCTTTGATTGTATTGTTTCCGTATGATAGTTCAAATATTATCTAATCTACTCATTATATACTGAGTATACTGAGTTCGGTGGAATGGGATTGCTGGATGAAATGGATATCGGCAGTGTATGGGACGCATTTAAGCAATATTTAAATGCTTCCCCTACACTGATGCGATATCAGAATGTGTGCAGAGGGTTCGAAGAATAAATAGTGTAGGAGTCAAATGGATGTGTAATCTAATTAGGCAAGGGTTCGTATGAAAAGGACGATGTGGGAGGAATACCGTTTGCATAAGGATGACGTCCGTCATGAACGTTATAAGCAGCAGGCTAGAATAGTCACAACTGTTGCACGGAAAGCAAAGTCTTATAATGAAAAGAAACTTGTTGTTCTGCTTGCTAAAGACAATCCATAAGAAATCTATCGATATACTGAAAGTAAAATAAAAATTGAATATGGTAAAACTCGGACTTGTGATGAGTGGTAAAGCTGGTGAAAGTCTTGATCATTATGCAGAATGAATGCTCGCTGAAATTAACTCATAGCTCTTTTTGCAATGCCGATGACGTGGTATACTATAGTACATGATCTAACTAGAAAATTATATTTGCTTTCAAACACTAATGTTGTACTTATTCTTTCGCTTCGGGCACATTTTTAAAATGGATTCCACAGCGGAAACTTTGCTATTGAAAATCATAAGCATCGTCTGCTTCCGTTGTCACGACTACCGCGCCTCCTCGCCGCCAGTACACAGTTCAAAGAGAATTCGCAAGTCTTCGTGACAAAATCCTTACAACTCCCTTTGGGGGAAGCACATCCGTCACAGGAGTGTCGATGTTGCATCTAAAAGAAAACTCAGGCGAGTAATTGACTCTAAAGTACAAGAAATGAGATGAGAGCTTTATGGTGCGATGCAGCTCCCACAAACAAAAAAAAAAAACTATATAATCATCATTAACTAAACATCAAGAAAATATATAATCATTATTAAGAAACAAGCCAATAACATTAATTAATTATATCAGTTTTTAATCTGGAAAGGGCAACAGCGTTACCATGACGATTACCCTTTCTATATGTAACGGTCGTATTATAACGTTGTAGGGCTAAAGCCCATCGGGACAACTTAGCACCACGAGGGTCACTTTTAGTTAGATAGGTCAGAGGGTTATGATCTGAAATTTCCTGTATTTCAGCACCAAATACCCATGTGTCAAACTTTTTCAACGCCTCCAAGACGCAAAAAGCTTCCCTTTCAATGGTTGACCATTTCATTTGACAGGAATTTAGTTTCTTACTGAAGAAAGCAATGGGCAATTCTTTCCCTTGTTCGTTGTTTTGAGCCAAGCATGCGCCAATTGCTGTTGCTGATGCATCCGTATACGACTGGAACGGCTTGTCGAGATCTGGAGTATGCAAAGAAGGCATTTTTATAAGCTCTTCTTTCAGTTTCGTAAAATCTTCATCAGCATCAGTAGTCCAAGGAATATTGTTTGGGACACTTTTCTTAGTCAGATTTGTCAGTGGTAATACAATTTGGGAGAATCGTGGTATGTAGTCACGGTAGTAGCTAGCCAGTCCAAGTAGACTTCTTACTTCCTTCTTTGTCGCTGGTGTCGCTAAACCTTTTATAACCTCGACCTTCTCTGGGTCCGGAGAATGTTGACTGGATCCAATCAAATGACCTAGGAACTGCACTTGGTTTTTCCCGAATTCGCATTTTTCTAGGTTTACTGTTAAACCCACCTCTCTTAATGTTTTGAAGACTTCATCTATATGGGTGAGATGTTCAGACCATGTTTTAGAAAATATAGCCAAATCGTCGATATAAGATCGGCAGTGTGCGTTATGAGGAGCTAGTGCTTTATCTAATGATTTCTGGAATGTGCTTCCAGCGTTCTTCATTCCAAACGGTAAGACGTTCCATTGATAGTGACCAGAATGCGTCACCAATGCGGTGAAGGGCTTTGCTTCCTTTTCCATAGCGATTTGCCAATAACCCTTGGTGAGGTCAACTACAGTGATAAATCTTGCTTGTCTTACCTCAAATAATAAATCTCTAGCTATTTTCATTGGATAAGCATCTGGAATAGTAAAACTATTTAGCAATATAAAGTCAATGCATAGTCTGACACTTCCATTTTCCTTAGCCGCACAAACCACGGGATGAGCCCATTCACTGACACTTGGCTCAATGAGACCCATATCTAACAGTTCTTTGATTTGTCGATCTACTTCCTTTTGTAGAGCGATTGGCACCCTATAGGGTTTGAGTCTCTTAGGGGAACAGTTCTCTGTAACTTTGATGGAGTGTCCGTCAACTTTGGCATGACCAGGTTTGGAACTAAAAACATCTGCATATTTCCGGAGGATGTCAAAAAGTTCTTGTTTTTGTTCTCCCGTCAAGAGAGCTTTCATATCCTCAAGATGTTTCCTAATATCTTCAACTGATTTATTCATCTTGTCAGCGGGTGCATAGTGGAGTGTTCCGAAATCTTCATCTAGTTCGAAAACTAGACCGACATGATTAATTCTTTGAATATATGGTCGAAGCTTATTTATGTGGAGCTCCCTGATACTTCCATTCTTCATCTCAACCTTCGCAGAATGTGGTCTAGTAAGTTGGACGACTGTAGCAGGTCCTGTCCAAGTATTTAGAAGCGCTTATGAGAGGATGAAAGTAACAATACTAAAACCTTTTCACCAACAATGAAGGATTTTTCTTTGGAACGAAGATTATATCTGGAGGAGTATTGTTCTTCAGACCCTTTGGCATTCTCGGATGCAATTTCATGAGCTTTTCTTAGATTTTCAAGAAGCTCTTGTAAATAATTTTCAATCGAGCGAGAGGCAGTGGTTGGGATGCCTCGTCCACCAGTCCAAATTTCCTTTAACAAAGATAAGGTGCCTGGAGGTAATCTTCCATATACCAACTGGAAAGGCGATAACCCAGTAGCGCTATGTGGTACTTCTCGGTATGTGAATAGAAGATACGGAAGATGTAAATCCCAGTTTCTTCCATGTTCCTGTATATTCTTATTCATCATCTCTTTTAAAGTTCTGTTCCAACGTTCAACAGCACCCATACTCTCAGGATGTCCTGGAGTGGAAAAACGTGGAGCTATGCCTAGCAGATCTTCAAAAGCTTGAGTGAGTTTAGATGTAAAATTCGCACCTTGGTCGGTATAGACCATTTTAGGAAATCCCGTCTGAGTACAAATCCTCATTAGAACGTTACATGTAGTTTTAGCACTTATTTCCTTGACAGGTATGGCTTCGGCCCATCTAGTGCATAAATCAACAGCACATATTATGAATCGATGTCCTCTTCCAGATGGAGGTTCTAACGGTCCGATACAATCCACGCTCCATACCTCAAACGGAGTTTCTGGTCTGACGATAGGTCGTATGGGGATTCTATCTCTATATGTAGCAGTCCTTCTCATTTGACATTCCTTGCAGCTTTCGCAATATTTTTTCACATCTTCTTTAATGGTAGGCCAAAAGAATGAGTACTTGATTCGCTGACGGGTTTTCTTTTCCCCGAGATGGCCAGCAAGAGGGATTTCATGTGCCATCTTTAAGACATTTTCTCGTTTCACACGCGGTAGCACTATTTGTCTAATATTCTCGTCACAAATATGTTCGTTATGAAGCAGAACCCCATTGTCAAACATAGGAAGTTTTCTGCCTTTTTGCCCATTCAAAACACCTTCGAAGCGTCTCATCATCCTTTTGAAGTTTGCCGAATTCGAATTTTGTTTTTTCAGGTATACACTCATTTTCTGCACCTGGTGGGGACTCTATCGTACTTACTGCCAATGCTGTACTGGTTATTTTCGAAGGCATGTCTTCGTCTTCATCATCTTCTGACCGTTTATCACTTAAATCTTTTGATTTCAGAACCGATGTCTCCCAATGATGACTACTCTCATGTAACTCGACGCTTTCGACCAGCATTTCATAGGCAGAGGAGCTCAGTAGCAGATCGGTAACCAGTCTTCTTGAGACGGTACAGGTGACTGGAACATTATCATGTAAATTATCATCAATTTTCATTTTAAAAATCCTTGAGTGTGTTATTTCATTTTCTCCGAAAGCAGAAGATATTTCTATCTTACTTTCTCCATCATGGGGCGTATCTGCCACTAAATCTTCGCGCACTACCGATATTTGTGCTCCTGTATCTATTATTCCATTTAAAACCCTACTTCCACATTTGACTTTGATGACTTTCAAATCATCTACGTATCGATCAATGTCCACTGATTTGGATACTGGAATGGAAATTTTGGCAGTCAACACACCTGATTTTTCGTCATCCCCAGTGGTAGACGTTTGAACTAGGTTACTGTGTGCTGTAGCAGGAGTACCTTTTGATTGACTATTTTTCATACAAAACTTGGAGATATGACCTTCCCTTCTACAAGTAAAACAAGTTGGTTTGTAGTGAGGCTTGTATGAATCATCATTTCGCCGCGGCTGGTACCATCTCGGTGGACTTTGAGAGGGAGATAATAATTTGTTCTTGAATGTTCGCTCAGCAGGTGGAGTATAAGGTCTAAACTTTTCAGTAACCTTGTCCTTCGGAATAGCTCCGATGGGATTCCTTGATGTACTACGAACACTGTCGTATTCGTCCAATCTGTCAGCTAACCTGGTTGGAGAACGAATTTTGCCCAGTCGTCTATGAGATGTTCTCTCACTTCATGTGGTACTTTCTTCTTCAGTCGATCCGTAATAATTAGATCTTTAAACCCTTCAAAATTCTTCATATCAAGGCCACCAATCCACTCTTCAAAATAATTAGTTATTTCATAACAGAAATCCCTCCAAGATTTTTCAGCAACCTTTTGGTGCATCACAAACTTTTTTCTGAAACTTTCAGGATTCAGTCTAAATCTCTTTAGTAGAATTGTTTTAATATATTCATAATCTTCGCAATTTTCTTCTGACTCTCTACCAATTAATTGGACAATCTCAAATGGTAACAAAGTCAAGAGACATGATATCCAGTCTTTAACATCTATTTTGGTTCTCTTAGCTTGTCTTTCAAACAGGGATAGGTATATCACAATGTCACCCTCTTGTAATCTACACCTAGGCATTAGCTTAATTAGTTCAAGACAATATGGTTTATTGTCACTGGATACTGGAGTTGAGGTTGGTTGAACACGCGCTTCAATTTCAAGTTTCTTCAACTCGAACTCCATTTCTTCTCTTTTCTGTTGGGCTTCCAATTCATCTTTCCCGCATTGGGCTTCTAGTTCTTCTTTTTGCCGTTGAGCTTCTAATTCTTCTTTCTTCATCAGTTCTTCCTCGAATCTGGTACTAGTAATCGTCTCCAACATCCCTTTATCAAATTCTTCTTCATAAAATTTACTTCCCGTAATAATCATTTTAAGATCTATCACTTTCATTTCAACAGTTGGCTTCTCTCCCAATTCTTCAGCCAATTTACGTAAATCTTCCTTTCTACCTTTGGTTAAATAAGCCATGGTGCTTAACAATAACTCTCTTTACTGATAAAAAAAAATCACCATTAAAAAAGAATCAAATGCAATTTTTTTTTAAATTCCCGAAAAGAGATGTATATATTTGACGATTATGGGACTCATAATTAAATTCAACATATCATTTGTAAACATAGATAAATCTTACAATATTATCAGATAAAAACTTCAACTACACAATTTACTACACTTTCAAATACGCAATTATATATATATATATATATATATATATATAATTATATATTTTAAATATATGTGTTCTTTCTCTGCCGAGAAATCACAAGTACTGACTGTTCCAAGATGGAACAAACATGCAAAACAGGATAAATCGGTAAATGCAGAACAAAATAAATTTAAATTTATTATATATAATTATATATATATATATATATATATATATATATATATATATATATATATATATATATATATATATATATATATCTGTGTGGATATATAAAAACAAGACAAAAACAAAAAAATAGTTCCGATTTTACACCGCTACTATATAATAGCTGAAATCTCGAAACAGAACTATCAAAACAGTATGCAAAAATGAACTATGATAACACTTTCGTGTTCTTTCTCTGGCGAGAAATCACAAGTACTGACTGTTCCAAGACGGAACAAACATGCAAAACAGGATAAATCGGTAAATGCAGAACAAAATAAATTTAAAATGAAAAAAAAAAAAAAACGATTCTGAATTATCTGGGACGAAAATACAGCTTGAACACTGGCGTGTTTTTCATTTATCCAACCTGTTGTACTACTGTTCCAGGATGGAACAAAATTTGAATACTGATGTATTTTTTCTCTGGCGAGAAATCAAAACTACTACTGTTCCAGGATGGAACAAACTCCGAACACCATTTTTTTTTGTTTTGTATTAAAACAGATTTTCGCCCAAACAATCAAAATAGAACTTTAAAACATGGGAGCATGCATTTACATAGCGAATTGCTCTCACCTTGTAGATCCTATCGACTGCGCCAGTAAAACTCGGACTTGTGATGAGTGGTAAAGCTGGTGAAAGTCTTGATCATTACGCAGAATGAATGCTCGCTGAAATTAACTCATAGCTCTTTTTGCAATGCCGATAGCGTGGTATACTATAGTACATGATCTAACTACAAAATTATATTTGCTTTCAAACACTAATGTACTTATTCTTTCGCTTCAGGCACATTTTTAAAATGGATACCACACGGAGGAAACTTTGCTAATGAAAATCCTAAGCGTCGACTGCTTCCGTTGTCACGACTGCCGCTCCTCCTCGCCGCCTGTACACAGTTCAAAGAGAATTCGCAAGTCTTTGTGACAAAATCCTTCCCATACACTAATGCGATATCAGAATGTGTCCAGAGAGTTCGAAAAATAAATAGAGCCAAATGGATGTGTAATCTAATTAGGCGAGGGTTCGTAAGAAAAGGACGATGTGGGAGGAATACTGTTTGCATAAGGATGACGTCCGTTATGAACGTTATAAGCAGCAGGCTAGAATAGTCACAACTCTTGTACGGAAAGCAAAGTCTTATAATGAAAAGAAACTTGTTCTGCTTGCTAAAGACAATCCATAAGAATTCTATCGGTATGCTGAAAGTAAAAGAAAAAATGAATATAAAAGAATAACTCTTCTAAATCCAGATGGATTGCGTTTGAGGATTCAGATGAAGAAGAGGTTGTTCAGTTAATGAGTGCCCATTTCGTTAAAAGCTATCAACCTATGAACGCAAATTATGCCCACTGTTACCTCTTCACTAGATGAAGAAACGCAGGTGTGTGAGGCCGAGGTGTTAGAGCTGTTGCACAAACTGAATAAGAATTCAGCATTAGGGACTGATGGAATATCAGAATGTGTGCTAAAAGAGTGTTCAGCTGAAATGATTATTCCTTTGACCAGGATGTTTAATATCTGTCTCACAACAGGGAAGATTCCGCAGGAATGGAAGGAATGTATGGTAATTTCATTGCACAAGGTTGGTGCAAAGACCGATGTATCAAACTATCCACCAATCAGGAGTGGTGGTGAAGATTTTATAAAAATTAGTTAGGGTCCGCATTCTGAAAGGGGTTGACAGTAAATCTTTACTTTGCAATGAACAACATGGGTTTACTAAAGGAAGGTCATGTTTTAGCAACTTGCTCACATTCTATGACAATGTTACCAATGAACTAGACAAGGGGAATGGATACACCATGATATGTTTGCATTTTGCTAAGGCTTCTGACAGAATTCAACATCATAGACTGCAGCATAAATTGGAAAAAATGGGTTTGGGTTATACGACATTAGCATGGATAATAGGATGGCTGACTGACAGATATCAAAAGTAGTATATGGGGGATCTGAGTCTGCAAGGTTTAAGGTAACAAGTGGTGTTCCACAAGGATCAGTGCTTAGTCCACTATTATTTAATCTGTACATTAATGATATTGGAAGGATTTGACAAGCGACATAGAGTTACTTGCTGATGATGCAACGACAGGCAGGGTAATCATGAGAGCTGCTGATATAAAGTCCTTGCAGAATGATTTGAATAAGCTAGAATTGTTGGCATGGGAAAACGTGTGTCAGTTCAATGTCAGTAAATGTAAATCATTCACTTCGGCATTATTACCTATCCAGTGTCGCATTATATTGGTGGTAATAGGCTAGAAGAAACTGATCAGGCTAGGGATCTTGGAGTGTTAATCGATAAGAAGTTGAAGTTGAGGGCTATGTGGCAAAGATTGCAAATACAACTCAAAAGATAAATGCAATGCTCAAACGAACGTTAACATGTAAAGATAAGGATGTTATTTTGCCTATTTACAAGGCCTTTATAAGACCTCACTTGGACTATTGTGCACAGGTCTGGTCTCCTGGTTTCCGATGTGATTCTGATATATTGGAGAGGGTACAAAGGAATGTTACATATAATATTAGGATTCTGGAATACCGATTATGAAGGCAGATTGAGAATTTGTAGATTGCAAACACTAGCAAACAGGACTCATATGATTGAGACTTACAAACTGCTGAAAGCGTCACACAGGATTTCAATTGATGGATGCTGGGGAAAGAATGAGAGGACATTCTTGGAAGCTGAGAATGAAGGCTGCCAATAAGGGTGTAAGGGCTAAATTTTTCTCTCCGAGGGTGGTACGTTATATGTTATATTTTATTATTTTAACAAATGAATATTATATTTTATTATTTTAACAAATGAATATTATATTTTATTATTTTAACAAATGAATATTATATTTTATTATAATATAAATTTTATTATAAAGTTGTATTATATTAAATTAAACTGTGCATTTCTAAAGATAGGCAGACCGACAAGGCTGCTTCCTGCCTGCATTATTGTTGCGACTTGAAACTAATTTTAAATATATCTTTTAAATATATAAATGTTGGGAAAAACTAATTTGGCAATATAATTAATAATATTCAGGTGGTTGTTGTGACGTTTTTAGAGATGAATCTAATGAAAATATGTGAATGGAATTAAACGTTAAGAGTCAATTAATTGTTATAATAGAATTGACCATTATTCTTAGGTAGTATAGTACGGTGAAACAAACATGTACTGAACAACTACAACACATTTGTTATCATGGGTTTATTAGCAAAAAATATGTGTGTATATATACATACACAACTATCGATGGAAACTTAATCGAATAAAGCAATACCAACAGTAGATTATGTGTTCGAAATGTGCACCTTTTGTTTCAAGACTGGCTTTGTAGCGTATGCGAGGTTTTCTGACATCTTGGAGAATGAGGGTTGGGATGTCTGCTGAACATATCTTGCAATTTTATCCCTTAGATCATCAAGGTTTGAAGGAGCGTCATGGTGGAATACCCATGGACTTGGACTATTTGCTCTACCAATTTCGTACGAACTAAAATAATGATCAACAATAAATATATTTTCTTCCAACGTCATTAACCATTGCTACAGCTAAATTTACATTTAGCTGTCGCAATGGTTGATTCGGTATCTTCGTGCCAAACATATATGGAGGGAATAATTCTAATTGTTAAAGTAATATTCTTTGCTCAATTTCATCTAAATTCACTTAAAATACAAATAAGCTAGATTACAATAAAGCTGTAACCATTTCATACATTAAAGGGATATCAGATAAAAATAAACAGAATACTACAGAAATAAATCTTAATGACACCTTTAAACATCCTGGAAAATTAAAGAACGTATTCAACTCATCCAAGTATCGACTGGCCCACGCTGGAGTATATCGTGTTCATTGCACCTGTAATCTTTCCTATATAGGTGAAACAGGATGCACCATTCCTATCAGAAAAAAGGAACATGAACGGCATATTAAATTTAACAACTATTGTAAACTCGGCGTTTAATTTCTCATTATGCCTGAATACTCAAATTGAACTGACTGGAAAGGCACCTGTTGTTTACATTACACCATACGTGGCATGAACGTAAATTTAAAGAAGCCTGTGAAATTCTTATTAACTACCCTATTCTTAACAATAATGATGATCTAATTATAAATTGGACCATCGTAATTTAATATAATAATTTAATATAAATTAGACCATTATAATTATAAATAGATTAAGTGATTTATCAACACTCTTGTTAAATTATGGATTAGGTCACCATTTTGCTATATTAAAACTATCTATTTGAATTTGTTTTCTTGTGATGTTATAAATAGAATATAGCTTTGATGTCGTTTTTTTCACTAGAGGTCAGGCCAGTAGAATAACGGGTAATCAAATCATTTTTACTTTGTCTTGCTCTTTGAAGTAATATATAATGTAATATATGGGTGTGTTTACTCCAGATGATAACCTTAAAATGAGGGCTGAAACGTCAGGAAATTAAAGAAATCACAAACTATTAAAAGTGACATAAATAAAACTAAAATTAAAGATATAGTTTAATTAATAAATATAAATTTAATTTAATAAAAATTAAAACTTTATATAAAATAGTTATAGTAAAGGTCAGCCGAACGCTATCATTCATATGGTAATGTTATGACACCATTTGATAATTAAAATTAGGTAAAATACATTTTTATTTATATCTATAAACAAATCTTTTAAGAGAAGGTGCTATACATATGTTTTTTAAATGGTGTGAAGCACAATCAAGCAAAGATGAAAACTTTAGTCTTATCTAAAATTGAATAATGGTACAAAATGCTATTTCAGGTAAATGAACAATCGAAAATCAATTGCTGATATTTTAAATGCATGATTAAATACTTTCAGAAATTAATTTATTATTTCAGTTATCTATTGTTTGTTTATTATTTCGATTATTTATTGCTTGTTTATTATTTCAGTTATCTATTATTTCTTTATTCGATCATTAATTATTTAAGTCAATGATTTAAATAAATCATTAATTTAAACAATTGCTGATTCCTTTCAGCTGGCATAATTTTCTGCAGTTATTGATAATCATAAGCAATTACGTTTCGCTACTCTTTCTAGTTATCTAATGTATAATGAAAATGTCTTCTTTCGGATTCTTTATTGCAAGAATGTACACAATAGTTGTTTGGGATGTACAAATATTTTGTGCTGCTACTGAATTTGAATATAAGGAGACAGCAATGCAAAGATTCAAAACTTAGATTAGTGAAAAAATAGTTGAATATCGGAAGAATAATAAGATTATCAATCCGAGAAACGCTTTATAATTTTGTTAGTTTCTCTTTCAAAATTCCATCGTTCTTATCCCAGCGTTGAAATGAACTGGAAATTTTCAGTTGCTGCCATCTCTCGATATTATCTTCAATCATCACCTAGAAAATAAACGTTCAAGTCCCCTTTAGGAATTTAAAAAAGTAAATATCTTAATTAATCCTCAGTTATTGATTAAATTATACATGAAATAAATTGCACATCAAAATGTATATTAGAAACAACACTGGTATTGCTTATGATGAATTATTGTCTATTATGTCACTGATGAAGGGCTTCTCAACTGACCTGTCTCGTGTACGGAGGTGCAGGGATTTACTTCCTGAATTATGACTGCTTATCAACCAGTCTAAGGATAGATTTACATTGGATCGATGGATATCACTGATGAAGGACAGATGGTTGCTGTACCGAAATATTTGGGTTTCATAGTTTTACTTATTCACGAATGTTAGTTTTAGAAGTTCTTTTATAACAGAATGAGGGGAAAGGATGTGGTAAAATATTCTCAGTAAAATTCCATCATAAGAAAAGTGGGTTGTAAATGTAGCCTCTCTCCACCTGAGATTGTTAGCTTGTGTTCGGAAACTCTGCTTTTTTTGGTGAAGCATAGCCCAAACAAATATACAACATGACATAAATCTGATCACAGACTGGCTCACGAAAAACTCCATACACCTAAACTTAGAAAAGACAAAATTAATAATATTCAGAAATCCACTGACTCGACCAGTTGATAACAAATATATAACCATCCAACATCCACTTTCCAACATAAAAAACACACAGAACAGCAAAACCACTACAATCACTCAGGTTGAAACAATGCAATATCTTGGAATTTACTTCGATGCAGATATGAACTGGAATAGCCACATAAGCCATCTACGCAACAAACTCCGAACAATCACTGGTAAACTCTATAGGTTAAAAGACATAGTTCCCACACGCCTAAAAACACTAATATACAAAGCACTATGCCAAAATATACTAAGATACACTATAACAACGTATGCTTTCTGTGCACCTTACAAATTAAATAGATTAATGTCACTACAGTACAAAAGGATAAAACTGATCTTTTGGGAACAAAGAGACAATAACGACTTTATATACACTGCAATTTCAGAACACAAAATATTGACAGGAAAATATTTATGTTACTACGCAACTTTGCTAAAACATTATTTTGATGCCAACTACAGGACAGTCAGAAATACATATCGTATAACAAGACCTCAGACAACTAATTGTATCACACATAAATACAATAATCACTATGCAAAGGTCACGCGAAACCTCTACATCCCAGACATGATTAATAAATTATTTTTTGAATACAGAAATCTTATAAACTCCAATAGCCTGAAAAGAGCTCTAAGGACTTCCAGTTCAACGACTCAACAAGACATTCCAAGTTGTCGTGTGTATGTGTGTGTGTGTGTGTGTGTGTGCGAGCGTGCTCCTGCGTGCGAATTTCTCAATCAACGGCCGCAGTGAAAATCAAGCCAATTAAACATAGATTTGATTTCATAGCTTCCCAACACAGCAAATTAACCAATAAATAATGACTAGTGTCATCCTCAGATAAGCTCACAAATAAGCTTCGAGGATGAAAGCCGAGAAAATACATCTCATCTCATCCAAGATAAAAATAAAATTAAAAATAAATAAATAAATAAATAATAAATAAATGTGTCATATGTAAAGAAATGTATGTAATCTTGTATCATATGTAATGATAAGTATATAATGTATGTATCATATATTATAAATTATTATAATTATTATTGCGAAAAAAATTAATTATTATTATTATTATCAGAATATATGAATGTATCAAATGTAAAGAAATGTATGAAATATTGTGTCATGCGTAAGCAAATGTAAGTAATGTTGTTTCATATGTAAACAAATGTATGTAATGTTGCATCACACCTAATCAAAACTATGTAATGTATGTGTCATATGTAATATATTATTATTATTATTATTATTATTATTAAAAAAATTCATTATTCAAAAATACCGTGTAATCTTCATTGTTAATATTAGAAGAAGAGGTGTTGTAAATATAGATGCAAAAAAAGTATTATTATCAAAATTTTAATTGAAATGCAATTTAGAAAAAGAATCACATATTCAGAAATTCAGCACTAAGAATCACTTAGTGCTGAATTTTGTAAAAATTACAAGTGGGAATGAAACTAAAGATGATTATTGTAACTGTGTAAATATTTTCGAAATCCATAAAATATTTCATAAAATCAGAGAAACTTATTATTATTATTATTATTATTATTATTATTATTATTATTATTATTATTATTATTATTATTACTAGAAAAAGGTTTAGAAAATATAAAAGCCAGCTTGGTAGATCTTGTACAAGAACTATTTGATAAACAGAATAAAGAAATAACAAAAAAAAAATTAGCGAATATGAAGAGTTTGTTAAATTTAATTATTCAAAAGTCGAAGAAGTCTTACAAACCGTAAAAGACATTAAAACCAGCATTAACGCATTAACTGAGAGGCAGCACAAATTGATAAAAGACACATCGGAACTCCGTCAAGAATGTAATTCCCTCAAACAACAATATGAAGTTTTAAACCAACAACAACATAAAGAAGACCTTGTCATAAACGGTCTTCCAGAAACCGAATCCACAGAAAATCTCAGAGACGTAGTTCTAAAGTTAGGCCATGCAATTGACAACCCCTTACAGCATAATGATATTCAGATCATAAATCGCTTTCCCAGGAAGAACAGAAAGCAAGGCTTGCCACGACCCGCACGAGTAATAATCCGTCTGACAAGCAAGGCTACAAGAGACAATCTCATAAAAGCCAGCAGACTGAAAAAACCAGTAGTCAAGGATTTAAATGCATCGCAAGAAAATACGCCAATCTTTCTATCTGAGTATTTAACACCTTTCAATCAGAATCTGTTGTACCAAGCAAGAAAGGAAAAAACAGAAAGTATCAATTTTTATGGATCAAAGACGGCAAAATATTCTTGAGAAAGTCACAGACTTCAAAGTCTATACAAATAAAAAGCTCGGAAGACATAGACAGGTTGCCAGAGTGAAACAAAAGACTCTAACTTAGTTCAATAAGAAGATCTCAACACAACAAAAATGAAAGTGAACCATCAGATAGATGTAATTACACCAGAATACATCAGTAATTGTACTTTCGAATCTCTTGATGCATGGAAACAAAACACAGTACAAGTGAGAGGTCTCTCAATCATGCATATTAACATCAGAAGCATCCGAAAACATTGGTCATTATTACAGGCTTATCTGAGGAATTACACTGATATTATTGATATATTAATTCTTACAGAAGTATCCATAACTAATGACGAAGCGACTGCTTTCCAAATTCCAGGCTTCCAACAACATAGATCATGCCGCCAAACAAGAAGAGGGGGTGGAATACTAATATTTATGAAACAAAAATTAATAGCAAAAGAAATGGCCTATCAGTTTGAGCATGCTGAAACCCTATGCCTCGAAATCATTAATACCACGAATACACAGCATCCCATAATACTAAATGCTATTTACAGGTCACCAAACCTAAACATGGTAAAATTCTTACACGAATTCAATTGCTGGCTTTCAAGCCAAGAAATATGCTCAACCGAATACCTAATGATAATTGGCGACATAAACATAAATATTGCAAATGAAAACCAGAACAACACTGTACAATACCTAGACACACTATCCATGTACAATATAATACCAATAATAACATAATGTACTAGAGAAGAAATATTCGGAAATACTATCACTGCCTCCTGTCTAGACCATATAAACGTCCGAGCATCACCAAATAGTTACACTGCATCAGTCATAAAGTGCAACGTAGCAGACCATTACTTCACCGCTCTAAACCTGCACACCAAGACAATACCCATGCAATGTCCCACAGAAGAAAAACGACAGAAAACAATAATAGACGAAGAAATAGTCAACCACGAAATAAGAAAAACAGACTGGGAACACCTGGCATCAGATTCAGCAGATATCTTATACAACAACATTAAACTCACACTGGAGGAAATATATAAGAAAGCTACAAAGAAAGTCCGAATTCGATCAAAAACAGCACAAAACCTTGGATAACACAAAACTTAATCCTAGTTCTGTGTTATCCTCATGCAGAAAGGACGCTTAATTGAAAGAATTAAAGCGATATCCAAATAACACAACCTTAAAAAATGAATATAAGATAACAAGGAATTGCCTTACAACACAAATCAGAAATGCAAAAAGAAGCTACTACAGAGACAAACTAACCTCCGCACAAAACAACATGAAACAAACCTGGCATCTGATTAATGAGATGCTAGATTCTGTTCCCAACACCACTGCCTCCGAAACCATAAAACACAGCTTCATGAAAGACGCAAAACCTATCCAACAACTAGCAAATGACTTTAACCAATACTTTGCAGACTCCATCCAAGAACTTCACAGAAATATTCCCCCAATCACAAAACGAGACCCTTCACTTGGACCGCGATCAAAACAGACATTATGGTTCCCAACCATAAAAGAAGCAGAACTTCTCTCAGCAATACATCAAATCAAACCAAACAAAGGCCCAGGAATAGATGGTATCAGACCCAAAGATATAAAGCAACATGCAACTAGTTTAAGTCCTATCCTACTAAAACTAATAAATAAAATATTTAAAACAGGACAGATACCAAGTATGCTGAAGACCACCATAATTACACCCATATACAAACAAGGAAAAAGAAATTTAATCAGCAATTACAGACCCATAGCAACATTACCAATTATCAACCAATTATGGAGCGGATCATACTGAAGAAACTCACACCATACACTGAGATCTTTAATATTATCCCCAAAACGCAATATGGTTTTCAGAAAAATAAGGGAACAACATCTCTCTTGGAAGACTTTACAGACGTAATTAATATCGCCTTAGACAAAAACAAAATAGCCATGGTAGTCTTTATAGATCTAACCAAAGCATTCGATACACTTACACATCAAACCGTGTTAGAAAAGCTGAGGCATGTTGGAATAGACGGGCCTCTTCACAGGTGGTTTCCAAACTACCTCCAAAATAGAAAGCATATCACACGTATCGGATCAAACCGAAGCAGAGAGCTACCAGTAACCTATGGAGTGCAACAGGGAGCAGTACTCTCCCCAACTCTATTCAACATTTACACTGACGATATTAAGCAGTTACCACTCAAAGGTAAGATATTCCAGTACGCAGATGATACAGCAATAATATCCATCCATAATAACGCAAGCATAGCCCAAACAAATATGCAACATGATATAAATCTGATAATAGACTGGCTCACGAATAACTCCATACACCTAAACTCAGAAAAGACAAAATTAATGATATTCAGAAATCCACTGACTCAACCAGTTGATAACAAATATATAACTATCCAACATCCACTTTCCAACCCAAAAAACACACAGAACAGCAAAACCACTACAATCACTCAGGTTGAAACAATACGATACCTTGGAATTTAAATCGATGCAGATATGAACTGGAATAGCCATATAAAACATCTACACAACAAACTCCGAACAATAAGTGGCAAACTCTACAGATTAAAAGACATAGTTCCCATACGCCTAAAAACACTAATATACAAAGCACTATGCCAAAATATACTGAGATACGCTATAACAACGTATGCTTTCTGTGCATCCTACCATACAAATTAAATAGATTAATGTCGCTACAGTACAAAATGACAAAACTGATCTTTCGGGAACAAAGAGAAAATAAATACGATCTTATAAACATTGCAATGTCAGAACACAAAATACTGACAGCAAAACATTTATGTCACTATGCAGCCTTGCTAAAACATTATTTCGATGCCAACTACAGGACAGTTAGAAATACATACCGTATAACAACACTCAGACTACTAATTATATCACATATAAATACAATAATCACTACGGAAAGGCCACGAGAAACTTCTACATCCCAGACATGATAAACAAATTACCTTTTGGATACAGAAACCTTACAAACTACAATAGCTTGAGAAGAGCTCTAAGGACATACTACGAGCAAGAAACACGCAACCAAAATACCATACAAACTTAATGAAACACAGTATATTCGCTCAGGCTTCCAGTTCAGCGACGCATCAGTACATTCCAATTTATTGTGTGTGTTGGGGGGGGGGGCGTGCGCGCGTGTGTGTGTGTGTGTGTGTGCGTGCGTGCGTGTGCGTGTGAGTGCGCGCGCGCGAATTTCTCAATCATAGATTCCGTAGCATCCTAACACAGCAAAAAAAAAAAAAAAAAACAATACATAATAACCAACTGGTGTCATCCTCAGATAAGCTTACATTTAAGCTTCGAGGATGAAAGGTAAAAAAATTAGTTCTCATCCAAGATGTATCATATGTAACCAAACACATGTAATGTACGTATCACAAGAAAATCAATGTATGTATTATATGTAAACCAATGTACGTAATGTAAATATCACATGTAAACAAACATAAGAAATGTATCATATGTAAACAAATGTAAGTAATGTATCATATGTAAACAAATGAATATAATGTATATAATAATTGTAACAAATGTATGTAATGCATATAATAACTGTAACAAATGAATGCAATGTAAAAAAAAAAAAAATTATTTTAAAAGTAAATCATGAGTTTACACCGTATGTTTGTGAAAATAAGGACACATAATATTCAGATTGCATACGTGTAAATACTGTTGTCTAATCACACCTTTTCAAACTTGAAAAAAAAATAGTAAACCACAACATGTAATATTATACAACTTATGTAACTCTGAACAATATAATTCTAAATTATTATTATGATTGTTATATAAAAAAAAACTGTTAACATCATTACTATTTAAATCTCATTACATGTAGCACAAAGTGCTGAACCTTGTAAAATAATATACTAAATAGATGATCATTGTACATATGTAAATATTTGAAAGAACAATTAAAAAAAAATTATTATTATTATTATTAATTAAATATAATATTTATCACATTGCAGACTGAATTTTTTTGGTCAAGAGTGCAGTTCAAGTCTGTGGCCAACAATGTCCTTATAGATGACATGTTCTTGGCTAATTACAGAAAGAAGTCCAAGATTTCGAAGGGATCTGGCTATGATAATTGTGTAATCGTCATAGAGAGTGGTGATGGATGGGGACAACTTGGGAAGATATGCTATGTATATGGAAAAGAGTAGGGGAGACAGTAGAGAGTCTTGTGGATCTGGTTCCATTGAATTTTATTTAAACTTTTCTGTTATTCAGATGATTTGATAAGTTGAACTACAGGTCATAGGATTCCAACTTGGTGTAGTTTAAAAATCAGACCATAGTGCTATATTCTATCCAGGAAGACATCCAGGAAGACAGCGCCAGAACACAGCAGTAAAATTGATTAATCCTTTTTACCTGCGTTTACTGAAAATATTTGACTGGTTTCGGCTCCGCAAGCGCCAAAATTTCCCTTATCGGCGACTTTTGGTACTAAATCATTTTTTCGCACAATTCATCTCCCCATGCCTTCGAAGGTCTCAATATAAAATATGGTCTCATTCCGTGTATTAGGTTTAGCTACGGATACCTCCAAAGAACGGAAAGTTAATTTATGGCCACCCTGTATATATAGAGTGTAAAAACTCTAAAAGGAAAACTGTAATAATCATCATTTTTAATATATTAATAATAATCTACGTTGTAGACAATTACGATTATTATGATTAGTTAAAAAATAATTGCATACGTTCGAGTATCTGTTATGCACAATTCTGTTAATGTAATGTATTATAAATATTATGGATATAAAAAAATATTATTGAATGTATGTAATTTATCTGAGAAATAATAAAATGTTAAAATAAGTATAAAAACACAAAAAAAAAATCTGTAAAAATCATCATTGTTAATATTATAATAACTTACTTTGTAAACAGTTATTATTTAAAAAAAAGAAAACATTATGTAGGTATAAATATCTGTTGACAAATACGGAAAGTCGTTTAGGGATTCGCCTCATTTATGCAATTTGTCTTAAAATACCCATGATTGCTTTATTTTTTCAGTTTGGACTGTTTTCATCCTTTTAATTTTCAATAATATACGAGGTGAGTATTTTTATTCTTCTCTATGCAAGCGTATATTCTATCCGTACATGAGATATTTAATTTTTAGTGAAAAACAAATGAAAGCAGTAGCATTCCTGGAATATTGTCCTTATTTAGTTTTACAAAACAGGGACAAAAACTGATGTTTTCAGCCAACTAAGACATTTATAATAAAAGCAAGTGTAGAAAACCAAATGCAGTGCACAGAAAGTAATTAAAAAAAAAATCTGGGATTTCTCAATCAATTATTAATTTTAAATTAAAACGCAATTTCTAAATTTCTCTATCCTGTTTTCTATATTAATATATCAGAAAAATTCAGTATATATTATTTACTCTTCACACAATGTTCATTATATATAGTTGCGTAATAAATCTCTGACATTGTCAATTAGAAAAACTTTCAAATCGACCAGAGAACACATGTAGTTTAAAGACAATTTAATTGAACAGTATAGCCTTGGTTACGTTGCCCGTTTCGATACTCTCTCTCTCTCTCTCTCTCTCTCTCGCAAGGTGCGCTTTTGTTTCGTAATTTCGTTCTCCTGTACAACTTGCTTCATTATACAATTCGTGCGTCATAACAGTAATGTAATGTAATGCATTTATCAATACAATGTATTAGGCAAGATGAGAAAAAGCACATGGCATACATATAACACGCAGAGTTGGTACAAGTCCTTTTGTGTTATCAACGCATGAGAAGCTGCTTCCTGTATGGGCGTACTACTGAGGTTATATGTCTATGCCCGACAGCTGAAATTCACAAAAAAGAAAAAGGAATTCTTCAGTCTATATCTGCTACAGAGTCGGACGGCATGCCGTTTATGCGTTATCTTTTTTGTTTTGATTATGAAATTCTACTAAAGTTTATTCGTATTTAAATTATCAGCTCATTAATATTTATTTTTTAATATAATTCCCTGTAACTGAAAGTTGTAAACCTAAAGTATCCTATACTGCTGAGGATGGACTAAATTTTTCACTCTTCTTAAACCTTTTATTAGTTATTTTAAGACATAAGTAAACAGAAATGTAGTTTCACTCCGCATTCATTTCCTGCTTGCACACGAATACCCTTGTGTTCACAGCAGGATTCGAACAGATTAAACAGCGTGTTTTTAAAGAGTTCACTTAAAGTGGTTGAGTAACCACCTTTACTGTTTGAAATGACACAATAAAGAAAAATGTAAGAAACGGAAATAGTAAGCCGAAAACTGAGTTTTAAGCACTCTACTGAATCACTGTGAGACTTTCTACAAACAGCAATTAAACAGCCTAAAAATACAATGATAATTATATACGTGTGCATGTGTTTTTAATAAATCTTCTTCTTTTCGTATTCATCCTTCACTAAAACCTTTCTCAGATGATTCGGACTTCAACATATTCTCTACCAATGCCTAAAACATCGACCTACAGCCCATTCATCCATTCCCTTGTAAAGTGATGAAAATGCAGTAAATGCAATGCTACGGCACACAATCGTGCAATATTTCCAGGAAGAGTAAGGCCATGCCTTTCTTACCCTAAATTGCGATGACTCTAATACCTAACATATTTTGTCCTAAATATCAGATCAAGAGATTCTTAAGTAGTGAAAACGCTCAGTTTTTTTTCAACGTTACTTCACTTTTGCTCAACTTCTAACCCTTTGTAAATCTCAGATCCGCGTAACCTTAGAACATTGCTCTCACATCTAGGATGGCGAACCAAACTTTTATCTCAAAATTCTAGACTGTATCCAGAAGACTGATATTCACATAAATCGATGATCAAGTTCTTATTTTCTCCTACAGATGCTCTGCTTCTGCTTTATGTCTTTCCCATAAGTATTACATGGATTCTTCTTCATTAAAGCATTCAGGTTCCTCTCTCTGTAATAACAAGACCAAAAGTAAGTTTAATGATGTTAATTATTAAGAGTTTTAATGCCTTTATCATTATATACAGATTTTATTATGAAATATTCCATAGAAAGCTTTGATTACATTATTTCCAAACTCCAAGTCATTATGATGTGAATAACTCATGAATAAGCATGCTACACGAGAATTATTGAGCAACTGTTAATGAGATTTTTCAGAGCAAGCTCACGTGCACAGAAATTTAGCTAAACACGTCATGACAATTATTCAACTTTCTAGATAGCATTTGTTCCAATACGGACCTAAAATAAACAAAAAAGGCGCTTCGTAAATTGGGTGTTATACTTTGACTTTCGGCTATAATAGCATGCACAAAATGCCTACAAAAATGTTTCCAAATGCAGTAATACATACAGTGAGAGAGAGAGAGAGAGACGAGTGTGTTGCGACAGAGGACCGCCCATCTGACAAACATAACACAAAAGAGCAGATGGCAACCACCTAGTATTTTGTAACTTCATGTTATCGTATGAGTTGAGCTCTTTCTCCAATAAACTGGTTTCATTTGCATTCATTTGCTCTTTGTTACAAAACTACAACCTTCAACATTATTTCACGCTCAACCCTACGTGTTAGTTTCAAGTCCCATAATTACAGAGGGTGATTAGGAAAAAACAAAGCTAAAAGAAGAAGGTTAAAAAATGAACCAAAGTTTAGTTGTACTAAATTCGTGCTTCATAGTTTAGAAAAAAATTTAATAAATTTAATAGTGATCATTTGACGTATATGTAACACTCAACAGAAAATATTTCATTGGGGGATATAACACCTCTCTGAAATAGGAAGATTGCAATAGGAATAGGAAGATAAATTGGAAATATAATATTCCATTTAGAAACATTCGAACTATGTGACAGTTGTTTTTGTCGTTATGCCTTCCAGCTCTAAGCAGGAATAAACAACACACGAACAACGAATACAACAAAGAAACTACCAAAATCTGCTAAATCCCCTTCTCTTGAAATACCACATTTGTCTATTGTTAAATTACATAAAATATGGAAATTGAAATGTCCAGAACGTCTTCTTGGTTCTTTTCGACTAAATTCATATAAATTTATTTATAGGTGCATTTCATGTTTATTTTAAAAAATGCTTATTTGTTTACACTTTTGTCAACTAGAAAACAATTAAAAAAAAAACAGATATGTCGAATGTTTTCATCTCACATGCAGACATATTGAGTAGCAAAACATGCAGAATTTACATACAGAAAATTCTACGGCCATAATGGGTGACATCTTTGAAGAATGACGTGGGATACGGTTGAGATTAATTATCTTTTCTATAAAAGCATTGGGTTGTTAGATATATGGTTACGGACGTAATACTCTGCACACAGGTAATTCGCATTTCCAAGTTAAATAGATATGCTACTTCTCTTTCAAAATTCCAATATTTTACGGTCATCAATCCTGAATATCTAATTCGGACTCTTGAATTTATATACGGTAATAATCATTTATCAAGTAGCACTTTGATGCCGTCTACTAAACTGCGTTATACTAGTCCTGTTCTGTAGCTTCTTCCGCATCCGTAAGTTACACTTCACCAAGTACCCTTCACTAGAAATTCTAGACTTTTTTACAATAGATTTTCTGCAGTGATTTTCTTTTTATAATAACATGGTTAATTTATCTTTTTTTTTTTGGAAGAACGTTTTTTAAACGGGATAACTTTATGAAATCTGCTAACCCACCTTAACTTCTAAAACACTTATTTTAGAAAAGATGTCACCTTAGCCACGATAATCAAACCTGAGTCTTGGTAATTTTGGCAAAAGGACATATGCACGTCATTCGTCAAACTATCTTCTGAAATAGGGTATTTAGGGGGAAACTATAACCTAAACAATGGCAGATACCTGTCCTATAATTTTATCATGACATATTCATATTCAGTATATTCATATTGTTTAACACGTGTAAAAAATTTACTGTATAGTATAGTTCAAATATGAAAGTCATCCAAAACGTCGTTCATCGTACAGTTGGTGTTGTAATTCCAATAGCAAATCATTAATGAGTACTAACTATGCTTAACTATAAGTAGAGAGAATTATGATATAACGCTGGCAATTATTTATCCAAAGTTTCCAAAATATTATAGAATTCGTGTGAGATTCCCCCAGTTTTCCTGATCCATCGCTTAGCACCAACTTAACCCTCCAGTGAGGGACTTTATGTATGGATGTTTGGCTGTAGATCTCTGTTTGTGTTCAAGGGCCAGTTCGCCTGTTCTGAGAAACGAAAAACCCGAGATTCAGGGTGAAAAAACCTTTTACCTCCAAATGAGAGCGGCTAACTCACCTTTATATTCAGATAGGAATATGTAAATGTTCCTCACGGCATGGACGGGAATCGAACCCAGGTCTTTCCGACCAAAGGGCTTCGTCTATACCGACTGAGCTACGGAGACTCTTATTCAGCCCGTGATTTCTATATAAGGAAATTATGTTTTCTAGTATAAGAAATTGAAGAATGAAGAATTAGGTTTGGAACTTCTCAAAACATGAGTATTAATCTACATCTCGTAACATCTGTGATCCACAAGTATTGGTATTTTTTTATGCTTTTTCTTTTCTTGCTTCGAACAGCAGATTCTGGTTGAATTGTGTTAAATATTCAGATAAGATTAGTGTTTTTTTTTAGTCAGCTGTCTTTTATGAGATTATCTCTTGTGGACTTTCTTATAAGACGAACTAAGAGAGTGGAGCGGGTCGTGGCAAGCCTTGTTTTTTGCTCTTCCTGCGAATCCTTTTTACGGCTTGAATGTTGTCACGCTGTCGAGGGATGCCAATAGCTTGACCTAACTTTAACACTACGTTTCTGAGATTTCCCGTATGTCCTATTTCAGGGTGACCGCTTAGGACTAATCTTTTATATTGTTGTTGAATTAAAAGTTCGTATTCTAGTTTCAGGGAATTAAGTTCTTGATGGGGTTCGAATTTATGCTTTGATCGAATTATGTTGATTGTCTGTTAGTTCCATAACATTAATTTCGATGTATTTTAAGACTTCTACACTGCTAAATTATTATCTTTAATGAAATCCTCATATTCGCGAAATATTTTTGTTATTTGTTCGTTCTGCTTATCAAAGAGTTCTTGGACAAGGGCTATTAAGCCGGTATTTATAGTTTCTAAACCGTTTTCTAGTAGTATGTTTAAAGAATTCATAGTATTGGGCTCACTTCTATTTAATAATAATAATAATAATAATAATAATAATAATAATAATAATAATAATAATAATAATAATAATAATAATCCTTATTCATCTTGTGATACGTTGTACAATTACGTCATACGTTCAATGAATATGACTAACTAACATAAATAGATATATTTATAATGAAATTGTTTTTGAATCTGTTTACGGCAACTAGTGAACACACTTATCGAAGCTGAGCTGGTTGTTTCGATAATTTTAGAATCACTTGCGAGAAAAACTGTGGCAGTTAATTGACACCATTGTGTGATCCTATTTGTACTTTTGTCTGAGAATAATATAAGTTCTACAATTGATATTTCAGAGATACAGGATTAAAAACTTTAGCTTCCGTAGAAAAACAACACACTTGCTTAAGGCAAAGAGAAACCAGTTCCGGTACCTGCACATTATGGGAAATACTAAGGATAGTGGTCAGAGTTTACTCCACCTTTACTACGAGTCTCCCCTGTCATTAACGGTATGCTTGCTCTTGGATCCGGCGAAACATTTATCGTTTCTATATTCGGCAAGAAACTCTTGTAGTTTCTCCATTAGGCTTTGACATAATGTTGGATTCGATATCCACTTAATCTGACTAATTTAGCATCGCCGAAGTGAAGTCTTTTGGCTCTCTTTTTTCATCAATCAAGGTAAAAGTTATTGACCTTTTCGCTCGAAACAAAACAAGAATGGATTTTATTTTTAAATAAAATTTGAATTATATTTGAATAACTAATTTTTAATTATACCAATCTGTACAATTCTATCGATAATAAACAATATTTTTTCATGTTTAATTTTTTTTTAATTTTTACCATAATTTTGATATTTTATCCAATCAACTATACACTGCGCTCACAGTGTCCATGTATATTTTGAAAGTTGCAGCAACCCCACGATTTCAAGCCACAAGCTGCCACTGCAATTGAAGTACACTGCACATTTGGACCTATCAAAGAGAGATCGAAAATCGGTAACAGTACAACAGGGGCATTCAGCATCTGATGGAAAGAAAAAACACACCAATATCAGCCTGGATTGCCACTTTTCAATTTCTTTTGTTAGAAATTACGGAGAGTCGTTTAGTTATTCCCTACGTGATTCATTTTTGGATGGTTTGCATTCTTTTAATTTATAAAATTTACGAGAACATCACTCGTTTTCCTGAATTGTTTTTATGCAGTCTCAGTCCATGCCCGAAATCTTGCTTAATTTTTAAATGCTGCAAGAATTAAGAGATTAAGATAGTATAAGAATAATTTAGAGAATATCCTTAGTATCTTACTCTTATATTTTATTTATAGAAAATTAACAAAAACTATATGTGTCCTTGCCAGTTAAAGTATATGCGCAATAAAATAGAATTGTAAGAATTAACGGAGACCCTCAAAAATTAGGTTCATTGATGATGATAAACAGTGATGTGACAATCTATATATGCATCGATTAATTCTGCACGATAATTGCAATAGTTTCTGCAGTATGGCTACTGCGTTGTTCATAGCAAGGTTGCATCCAGTGGAATGATCGTTATGAATGTAGTACAATTGTGGGTAATATATCTTTTAATTAAGAAAATAAAACACAACTTCTGAATTTTTTCATATCTCCATACCAAGTTAACAATATATGTTTTTTCTAGTCTTTTCAGTTTTTTTTTAAATTTTTTAATTTATTTTTATTACGTCATGCATACAGTTACGTGATACACGTAGCTGTATGCGCCACAGCTGTCTTCTATATACCCCTAAGTGTTCAGATAGTTTTGTCACATAGATGTCTTATGGAATAGAAGTGTATATAGTTTAGATTTTTCTCTTTTTGCTTTGATTATGGTAGATATAGTTCATTATTATCAAATTACAAATGCTTGAAAACAGTGTATGCAGTACCACGAGTGAGCTAACATTTGTTAAATATTTAAATGTGTATTTACTTAGAATTTTTAATATTTTTATTTATTTTAAATTTTATTCTTTATATAATCCTAACCTTGATTACTAACCTAATCTTGTCCAAGAGTACGAACGGTGCGATTTTTTTAGTTTCAAATAAAATTTATCTGTGGACCTATTGCACATTTGTACCGTGGGAACTAAAGATTTTATGTAAACCAGAATCCCTGATCGCGAGACCAAGTATTGAACATTAGTTTCCAATAAGTGGGGTGGTGCTACTCTAGGCCATTAAATTCATCTCTTACTCACAGACATCCATGCTCTCGGCTAAATTTTAACCTGCTGGCTTTTGGGTGGAGTACGCTAACCACTCGGCCAACCAGGATTCAAGCCGATACACGGTTTACAACCTTTCATCAATGGGACTTTTTTTAAAAAAACATCTAAAAATTAATATATAAAATACTAAGGTCTCTGGTAAATTTGGAAATCTCTTCATACCAACAGATATCTACGTGAATCTTTCCATCATCAGAGACCTCATAAATTGGGCATTATTTCAGTACTGCGAGCAAAATCCCACCATGTCATTACTGAGAAGGATGAGCTAGTTAAGGAACACTAATTTCTAAAAAAAAAAAAACATTTTTGAACAAAATGATTGCAATGATCCAAATGTCTCAAGATTGTATCCAACATGCAATTCGAAGTACTACTGATGATGAAAAAAATCAAAGCTTTTATGACTCTTCCATACATCAGGTCATTTTCTTAAACATTAATTTGAGAATCATTAGAAATGACAATGGATTCCAAACACCTAAATATAAACCGTAGTACGAACTTGTCGAAACACATTCTAGCTATATATAAGGACTCCATTCTATAAGTTTCAGATCTTGAAGGGTTTATTTATTTTGTATACGAATATATTTACAGTTATTTTAATTCATTTTTTCCTTTAAGGTTTTCCCATTTAAGTTTTCTGTCCTTTTTTTCTTTTGTTTTTTCGCAAACAAATGCAAATTAAAAATGAAACCATAATAAATAATGCATTAAAACCATAGAAATGTATAAACATGAACAATATTCAACACGACAGTATTCTGAGTGCCAATCAATGGAGCATGAATTATTGAATAAAAACAATATTTGGGAAATTTAATGTTTTATAATATAAAAAATATACACTCGTCTTCTTAACAATAGAAGCCGAGATATTCATGGTACAATTATAAATAAATATGAAAACCTTATATTTTTAGTTGCTAATCAGCACTACTTCCAAACGTGGAGACAATATTGAAGAAGCTTTATTTGCTGACGTAACAATGAATTCGATGGTTCAGGTTTGATGATTGATTTGCCTGCAACTGCATTGACGAATATTCATAGTAAAAAAAATATTTTATAGAAATTTATAGAATAAAAAAATTAAAAATTCATAGAAAATATTTATATGATCATGATTAGTTTATGTGTGCATTCTGCAAAATCGAATCCTTTAAATGAATTCACATATTTTGGATGTTATACAGTTTTATGCCATTAATATATCACTGCACATGTTAGAATGGCAGATATAACTGAAAGCTTGGATTACATCATTCCCAAGCGCCACGTGTATTAGTTAATTGGATTCCATTGTGCTATTTTAGTCTCTTTCTCTCGTTTTGATATAAAAAAAAAATCCGTAACCACACATTGATGTGCATTCACCAAACAAATTATTAAGATTATAAATTATATAACATACATTTTTCGTCAGAGTAATGTCTTCTACATAAAGTCACTAAACTTCACTCAGAAAACCTGAAAAACGACATTCTAATTAATATGAACGTAAAATACGAAAAAAAAAAAAGCAGTTACTTCAGTCGAATATGACATTTTGCTTCTCTGCAGGGGCGGCTCGTGAATAAGCGCTGCGGAGCTACAGCATCCCCAATTTTTCTCGATGTATTAATATATTTATTAATTTATTTATATTTGCTTGTAATATTTAATTTTATCATCAACAATCCTATACAATTCTCTTAGTTTGTATAGAAAATAATAAAAATCCATCTTGTAACACTTAGGAGAGGGAAGGACGCTAGCAGTATTATGTTTACCACAATGCTTTTACATTATGTTTAATATTGCTATGCGCACAAGTATACGCACGTCATAGTGAGATGCGAGCTATTAGCGTAATGCGGCACTGTCCGTCGCACAGTTCCACTGTTGTTTATATGCAGTTTGTGCCAGTAGTAGAGTGTTCGTAGTGTTTACTCCGTCTCTTTAAATATTTGGACATTACAATTAAAGACATAACATTTGTTATAGTTTTTATTATAGAACATTATTGGGGTTATGATAATAATTGATTTTATTTTTAAGTAATTTTGAATTAAACCAAACTGTATTATTTTATCGATAATAAACAATATTTTTTCATGTTTAATTTTTTTTTTTAATTTTTACCATAATTTTGATATTTTATCCAAACACGTACACACTGTACTTACAATGTGTATGTTTATTTCAAAAGTTGCAGCACCCCACGATTTTATGCCACGAGCCGCCACTGTTTCTCGGTTACATTAATAATGAAATATGATTATGAAATACTTTGTGACTATTACATAAAATATGAGAGAGAGAGAGAGAGAGAGAGAGAGTTTGAAAAACATGTTTCCTCATTTCCTCTGCAGATACAGGCATAAACGATTGTTCAGCTGTCGCAGAGTTATAAGTGCTTCTCCCATGCACGTGGCAATCATAACATGAAAAAAAGCACGATGTCAACATCCTAATCTTTTCAAACTACTCTCTCATGGTCAAATCTTAAGTGTTATAGGTTTTTTCTTCAAATAACGTGTGTTCTATTCATTTAATTTAATGAATAGAATTATCCTAGATTTAATGGTTTGAAATCTAAATATTATTCCAAGTTCAAAATTGTTTGTCGTATTAAACCTTTATAAATAGAGAGATAGTTGAATTAAAAGAAACATGCCTAAAGAGATCTTATTTTTTAGAGAAATATATCCTTAACAGAAGTTAAAGATATATTTCTCCAGTATTTTGACTTTTAATTTGAATCCAACTAGAAAAATCGACTTTGTGTGTTATATTTCATATAAACAAAACCATAGAAAGAGTACCGAGTATTGCAAAACAAGTACTGAAAATTGTCCTGGAAGGGGGAGGTGACTGTTATAAAGCCTGACCGTGTCAGAAATATATATTCATTACTGTTGTGATATCTTGAATCCTAGTGTGCTGAAAACAGAAATGCGAATAAAAAACTGGAATTTGCATGAAAAAAAAATCTTATTCGCCTATGACAAACACCGACTAACTGGGAACCAAGTAAAAAACATATCTGAAAATTTTAGTGAGCAATTAGAATGGAACCAATAATAGTCTTTCTTCTAGTAGTCTAGTGCTGGTTTCTCAAACTGTGTTCCGCGGAACAGTAGTGTTTTCAACGGAAGGTGAGTAGGTGTTCCGCGAGAAGTTCTATAATTTGTCATTTTAGTTTTGTAAGCATTTTTCATGAATAACTATTTTATAGTAGAAATATTCTGAGGAGAATAATATTCGTGAATATGTCGAAAAGCTCAGACTCAGAACGCCTAATAACATCGGTGTATCCTTAATTTTCACACATCGAAACCTTTCAACATTTTGGAAAGGAAATATCGCTATTTATGACGGGTCGTAAATATTGCCTGCAAGCGGATTATAACAATGGGTGGCGTATCCTCTGTTCTCAAAATTGAAGGAAATGACATCTGTGTAGCAAATGTCAGTGACCAAGAGTCATATTTTTAAACATGGAAATATTCATGAATTATCATGAATTTTCACACATCGAAATCTTTCAACAATCGGGAAGGAGAATACTGCAGTTTATGACCGATCATAAAAATTGCCTGCAAACCGATTAGAACAATGGGCGGCGTGTTCTCAAAACTGAACGAAATAACATCTGTGTTGCAAAAGTCAGTGACCAATCAGCAAGGAAGTATAAAGAAATTTTTTCCACTGAAATTGAAGATCTAGGTAGTCTGTAACCGGTTCAAAATCAGCACAAATTAATTTAATGATGGTTTAATTGATATTTAATTAATTATTAATTAATGCTAAAATCAGCTAAACTACCAATTAATTAATACATTACAAAATAACCAAGGTGTTCCGTGAAAATTTCAGGATTCGTGAAGTGTTCGGTCGTAGAAAAAGTTTGAGAAACCCTGTCTCTAGCGTATTGATTATATAAAAATTTCCATTACGTAATTCGACTAAATGAAACAGGAAAGAAATCTTATTTCTTCTGAAACATATAACCACCGAGCGAGCGCAGATGTCAATAAAAAATTAATTACATTATTTCTGATGCTTTGTTTTTCATTATTAAATAATAATTAAATTAAAACGAGTAATTATTTAAGCGAACGTATTTTAAATATTCCCTCATTGCTAACGAAAAATATTGCTAGTACCAGTTATAGCAGTCGAAAAGATGATACTGCGCATTCCATCATTTGGTTGTCGAAACACTCTGCGCATGCCCGTTACTTAGCCTCTCCCACAGAATATTGTTCTCATCGAGATTACAGCTACATTTTCTTCCTATTGTCATTAGTACAGGAGATATGTATGCAACGATTGTGGGAGAGGTAATATAAATTCCGATGACTTCTTCGGTATCTTCGTGTTCCAAGGAAGCAGCATCATGGTTCAGTTTCTAGGGTGGTTGAAACTCGTTGTGCTGATGGGTGCTACAATGTTTAAACATAGCGATGCACAAACTCCATCAATTTTTTGTGCAGGAGGCTTGACTTCGTTTTGTCAAAATTATACTCAACCAACTAATGGTTTGTATATCTGTACAGTATTATCTAATGGTTGCTTTGATTGTATTGATTGTGATAGTTAAAATAATATTTAATCTACTGATTATATGAAACTGAATCAACCTGAATCGTTTAAAACTTAACTCTTTAATTATATTATATTATTACATTTTATTATGTAGTAAACGAATGTTATATTTTATTATTATTTAAGTTTTATTATAATATTGTATTATATTAAATTAAACTGTGCATTTCCAAAGATAGGCAGACCCACAAGGCTGCCACCTGCCAGCATTATTGTTGCGACTTTGAAACTAATTTTAAATATATTTTTGAAAATATAATGTTCGGAAAAACGAATTTTGCGATAGAATTAATAATATTAGGTGGTTGTTGTGATGTTTTTAGAGATGAATCTCATGAAATTATGTGAATGGAATTAGAAGTTAAGAGTCACTTAAGGGTAATAATATATTAACTTTTATTCTTAGGTATTATATTACGGTGAAAAAAATGTGCTGATTAACTACTGAAGACCTTTCGCGGATCCCCGGGGGTCCGCGAAAGGTCTTCAGTGGGTCCATGGCAATTTTCGGCTATGCATCTTGAACACATGGAATAAAATTTAAGTTTGAGATCGTAAAACGTTCCTATTGTATCACTGAATAAGGAACAAGACATCTGCAGGCTGCGAAATATGTTTCTCAAAACAGTGCAATTACAGACAACTGGGATAAAAACGGAACTAATGAATCCCATGACCCCTCCCACATAAAATGCTTTATAGTAGACAATCAAAACCATATGGTGCACCGGCAACATATGGTTTTGTTTGAGTGAACGTGTTAAAACTAAGAAATATATAGGGAATGTGTTTCAGATATTATATAAGGAATTCGGTTGAAGAGAATTAGCATTTCAACTGAACTGTCGGCTTCAATTAATAGCGCCTTTGTCAATTATAGCGCGATCTTTTGTTAATACCGCACCAATCATATGAACGTCTTCATAGCTGCTTTATCTCTATTGGCCTACTATTTATCTCTATTGCTGTCTGTTTCGAGTTCTGCTTTAACTAGCCATTTGTTGAAGGATTGTTCGTTTAACTTTCAAATTCTTAAGTATGAATCACTGGTTAAAGACTGTATTTTTAAAATGCGCAAAAGAGAGGAACATAGTAGATACAAGTAACTGTCAGCAACAAGAAAATGTTGATATTGTATCTGGATCAAGTGAAATTGATATGTGTGTGTTGTCTGACATCTCTAAAGAACCAACTAGGAAGAAGATGAGAAAACTTCGTAAGTTCGATATAAATTACTTGAAATGTGAATTTTCATGGACGGGAAATGAAGAGGAACCTATTCCTTTATGTGTAATTTGCAGTAAAACGTTAAAAATGAATGCATGAAAGCATGTAATTTAAATCGCCATTTTGAATCGAAACATAATGAATGCAAGGACAAACCTGTCAACTTTTTTCAAAATAAACTAAAAAATTTAAAAGAATATCAAAACCTGATATCGATCGTGTCAGGAGGTGAAAACTTGAAGGCTTCAGAAGCTTCATATCGTGTGTCGCTGTTAATAGAAAAACGTGGTGCAGCGGAAATTATGATCGGAGATAATGCAAAAAGATCTTTTGATCGGATTTTCCTTTCAAATAGTACCGTTCATCGAAGAATCACTGAAATGGCTAAAAATATAAAACAAACATTGTTATCCGATATACGTAAGAGTCGTTATTATGCGTTGCAGGTATATGAATCCACGGACGTTACAAATTTTGCAAATCTTCTGGTGTTCGTTAGGTACGAAAAAAAATCAAACAATTCATGACGACCTTTTATATTGCCAACCCTTGCCAGAACATACAACAGGAGAAGAAATATTCAACAGTATAAATACATGTATGCATTAAAACAAGCTTGATTGGAAAATTTGTGTTGGAATAAGCACGGACGGAGCGAAATCCATGGTCGGATCTAAAAAAAGGGCTTGTTTCAAGGATTCAAGCTGTTGCACCAAATGCAAAGTCGACACACTGCTGCATACACAGAGAGGCTTTGACTATAGATATAATGTCTATAGACCTAAGAAAAGTTCTTGATAAAACTGTAAAAATCATAAATTATATTAAAGGCCGTCCTCTAAACGCCAGTCTTTTCTCTCAACTTTGCAAAGAAATGGGAAGCAACTATCGATGTTCGTTGGCTTTCTCGTGGAAAAGTCCTTATTCGTTTATTTGAACTTCGGAATGAACTACAAGTTTTTCTTGATGAAAAGTTTGAATTGAAAAGGTATTTATATAATTGGAAATGGCTCAGTCAATTAGCATACCTGACAGATATATTTACTGTATTAAATAGTCTTAATTTATATTTACAAGGCAAGGAAATTTCTATATTTCATGTCCAAGATAAAGTGAACGCCACGTTGGCAAAAATTAAGTTATGGCAAAAGTGGGTTGGTAATGGAAAATTTGACGCGTTTCCATCGCTTCATGAACTGCTCGCAAGTTCAAATGAACAAATTGATGGTGATGATGATGATGATGTGAAAATTACTGTCATGTAGCATTTAAAAAGCTTACAAATGAATCTAGAAAATAATTTCCCTGAATTGGACATTAATATTGAGTGGATAAGATACCCTTTCAATAAAAACAAATTTATTCCAAAGGGTCTATCGTCAATAGAAGAAGAACAACTTTTAGAACTAGCTTCTGATGGGTTTCTAAAAAATAAATACAGCGAGAATACGTTATCATCATTTTGGCTACAAATACAGAATGAATTTCCTGAATTAACAGATAAAGCTCTAAGGTTCATTTTTCTATTTCCAAGTTCATATCTGTGTGAAGTTGGATTTTCGAGCATTGTAGTTATTAAGACGAAGAAGAGGAATCGCATTATAGATGTCGAACCGCATCTGAGATTAAAATTAACAACTATAGAGCCAAATTTTGCTGAAATTTTTTCTCACCAAAAGCAATTTCACTCCTCTCATTGAAGATAAATTATTTCAAGTAAGTAAAACTTTATAGTATCTTTATAAAGTTTGTTCTATTAAAAATAAATCATACTTTTTGTTTACATGAACATATAAATTTAAATAAAATAGATATTTAATTTTTTTAATATTTTAAATTAACTTATTAAGTTTAATTAATTTATTTATTTTTAATTAATTAATTAAGAGGTACTTGGCAATAATGAACATTTAAGAAGAGTCCGCAGATATCTGAAGTTTGAGAAACACTGCCTTCGTTCATCAAGGTTTGAAGGAAGCACCATGGTGGAATACCCATTAACTTGGACTATTCGCTCTATCAATATCCCATGAATGAAAATAATGCTCAGCAATAAACTGAATTGAAATTTAAACAAGTATGGCATGGTCTTATTAGTTCAGAATTCAGTCTTTATTGAATCAATACTCGCAGTAGTAAAATGATAAGGGATAAAGCAGTCTCATCAATATAGAATATTTCTTCTTATAAATCGTCGGTATGTGAAGGTTACAATCTTCTGTTTTTTTTCAAAACTAATGTTATTAAGTTCCTTCTTAAATGACACACAGAAAGGTGCCCATCCGCAGTACTGTCAATAAGAAATGACGATGGTCCTCGGTTGGAATCCCGTCTAGGAGGCGAGCGATTTTTCTATTTTTAACTGAAGGTGTGTTGGATGTTTTCCTAACAGAGGTGGCAAGACCTCTCCATGCCGAATTTGGATTTTCTTCCTAGAAAACAGCAAAGCAACCCGAACTTCATTAACTTCATTAATGTGATACACGTTCTGATATGTTTAGTGAGAAATCTAAAATGATATATATATATATATCATTGCTCCATATTATTCATATCAAGATCATTAAGTCCGATGAAGTAGGGCATATGTTTTTTTTTCGATATAAAATTATAAAATTAAATAAATATCCAATGATGATATTTTCGGAGAATGAATTATAAACAAAAATAAACCATTTAAGTGTTATTGAGCTAAAAGCTCTAGTCACGTTGGGTAACGGCAATAGCCAAGATGCAGTTAAAAGTTAATTTGCCAGAACATTGATATCCGTTACCCTGAAGAGTTATTTTGAAATTCAAATGCTGGAACTTGGAACTTCTTTGGGAGATGGACGGAGGCCTTGACTCTCCATCCCTTCATCTGATTTTAGGTTATGTGTGAGGGGATTATTTTGGGTAATTTACCCGCTCATTGTGAGCATTGTAAGCTGCATTAGTTTTCTCTTGCGATGACGGATTTCGGTTTTTTAGATTTGAAACGATCTGAGGGTTTATAGTCCGCTGCGTGTCGAATTAGTTGATTTGGGTGATTATCTGTGATTGTGAAGAATCTTTCTGCAATGCCTGTCATGTAGGTCTTTATATCTGGAAGGTTGGCCTCTTGGTGTAACTGTAGATTTCTGATGAACCAAGGGACATTAAATGCCATTCTCAGGTATTTGTTCTGGATTGTTTGCAATCTGTGGATGTTCTGTTTACACAGGTGTCCCCAAGTTGGTGAGGAGGAAGTTATCTGAGGTCTTATCACTGAATTGTAGAGGAGAATTTTGTTTGATGTATAGGAAGCTGTTCCTATTCAAAAGTTGATATAGCTGTGCAATAATCTGACTTGCTTTAGTTGAGACACTACTTATGTGTGTCTTGAAATTAGGCGCTCATTCAGATGAACACCTAAATACTTGATAGAGTTTTGCCAAGGGATGACTTTTCCAAACATTTGTATGTTTGCGTTCGGTTCTGCTTTACGTCTGGTGAAAAGTAATGCAGAGCTTTTTTCCTGGATTGATTGCGATACGCCATTTTTATACTAGTTCTCTAATTCGTTGGCTGCTCTCTGTAGCATGTTTGAGGCTAAATGTGGATGGAGAGATCTGACTATGATAATTGTGTAATCGGCATATAGAGAGTGGTGATGGATGGGGACAACTTGGAAAGATATGCTATGTATATGGAGAGGAGTAGGGGAAACAGTAGAGAGTCTTTTGGATTTAGTTCCATTGAGTTTTATTTTTAATTTTCTGTTATTCAGACATGATTTGATAAGTAGAACTACAGGTAATGGGATTTCAACTTGGCGTAGTTTAAAAATTAGATGCATAATCCCTTGACTGGGGAGTAGTTTTAGCGCCTTATTCGTAATTCCATCGACTTACGGAGATGGAGCGGTTTCGTTGTTTAGTTTTTGTTATGATCTCATATATTTCTGTTGATGACACAGATTTATTGTTGGATTGGGATGAGGCGTTTTGAGTAATTTCATACACTTGTGTGTGGATTTTTCTTATGACGTTTATATCTATATTTGTATAATTGGGACTACATTATCTTTCTAAGTTGTGTGCAAATGCTTCTGCTTTTCCTCCATCATTGTAGGCGACTCTATATTCATCTTGAATTCACTATTATTGGAGGAAGTGGGTAAATCTTCGAACGAAGTGATCTGATCACTCTCCGCAATGACTGATCCTCTGTGTTTAGGTGATGCATTTTGTTATTCCAAAGTTGGTTTCGGTGGTTAGAGCATGCCCAACCTGGTTTGTTGTTCTGTGGTATTGTCTTCTTAATCTGTTTTTGTCACGGATAAGATGTTTTTTTATTCTCTGCGAGTTTATTTGGAGGTGCATACTTGCTTATATTTGTTACCTGTGATATTGCTATTATTATTTGCTTTTCAAAGGTTTTCACTGCCTTTTCTATATCTTCAGTGGATGTTATATGTGGAACTAGGTCAATGTTATCCTGTAGAGATAAGGGTAGTTGTTTTCAGTTTCCTATGTGTTGTCGATAGATCCTTATAGTAAGCTCATTTTACAAAACAGATAAATATTAGAATGAAATTTCATATGTATAATATAACTATTCAAATTACAATTTCCCATTAAAATGTACGTTTTCAGAAATCTTATGTTAATGTTATTGTAACTTCAGTTATTTTTTTTATCCTAAAATGCATGAAAAAATGAGCAATGTCTCTACGTCCTTTTCAAAGGTTTTCACTGCCTTTTCTATATCTTCAGTGGATGTTATATGTAGAACTGGGCCAATGTTATCCTGGAAAGCTGAGGGTAGTTGTTTCCAGTTTTTAAAGGTGGTGGCGTTTTCTGTTAGATCTTTTGCAAAATGATGGGATTGTGATCAGAACTTAAGTCGTTAACTGTTTGTATTTGACAGCTGTGCGCAATGTTTTTTAGTATTGCTATATCAAGTACATCTGGACGGCCGGTTGCTCCGTAGTGTGGGTTCTGTGGGTCCTATTACCGTCATATTTCTTGTGGTGGTGTATGAATTCAGTAGTCTGCCGTTGATATTGGAGTTTCTGCTGTTCCATGTGGAATATTTGGCATTCGAGTCACCAGCTACGATTATTGCTCCTCTATCTGCGTTTAATATTTCTTCCAGATCTTAAACTAGGAGTTTTTATTTGGGTGTTGTAGGCTGCGAATATCCTGATACTGCTTGTGCTTTCTCTAGTTATTTGTATTCCTGTGGTTCCCATGTGTTCGGTTTGGGGTTTGGCTATTGTATTACGCTCTATGTTTCTTTTGACAAAGATGCCGGTTCCTCCTCCTCTTGCATAGGATCCGTCTGTACGGTAAGTGTGTAATTGTTGATTCTAACCTTGTCATCACTTGGACGAAGGTGGGATTCATCTATAAGGATGATATCTGCTTGGATTTCTGCTGCAAACTCTTGTAGTTCCTGAATTTTGTTGGATAGTCCATTTGAGTTCCAGCTGACAACTTGTAATTATTTAAGGATTAATTCATTAACGATTTCATCAAACAGTGATGGTATGTGTCTTCAGATGATATCCTTGACTTCTTCAGTTGGTTTGGTTTGCCGGAGTTCAGCAAGCATTTCTCTTGTGTGGCTTGTTATGTTCTGTGGGATAGGTTTCTAGGTTTGCTGTGACTGGTTTGGTTTTGGCTTTGGATTTTTTAGGTAGGTTGGTCGTCTTGTTACTTTAGCATTCGTCCTTCCGTCCGTTGTGGAGACTGTGGTTTGATAGGAGGATGTGCGTTCTTGTATACATTTGCTGGTTTGGAGTTGAGCCTTTTGGTTTTGAGGGAATGCAATGCAGCCCCTACAGTTTGCGGAGTGTAGGCCTCCGCAAATTGCACACTTTACTAGTCATGTGCGGGGTTTTTGGCATTCATTTGGTCCGTGTTTGTCATCACATTTAACACATCGGTAATGTGCTTTGCATCAGCAACAGCGTTGTGAGTGGTCAAACTTTTGACAGCTAATATTGAAGATTTTCCCAGACTGCGATCTATGGCACGAGCGCTTGGACCAGTACTGGTTCCTATGTCGTCGAACACGGCAGTACCAACGTCTGTGACTGTCTCTTCTTGCACTGCTTTCCGTTCTCTGTCAGGTCTAACCCCTAGTGATCCAGTTTCTTCAAACTTCTTATTCATAGCTCTCAGTGCTATAGCTAACATAGGACCTGTACTCAAGTTCAGGTTATCAAGCCTTCTAAATTCCCGAAGGGCCGCTACGGCATTGCACTGTTTAAGATAAAACAACTTAACAAATAAAGTACGATGAGGCAAGGTAGGAGGCATATTGCGCACAATTCGTCAGTCATCAGAATAACTGCCTGAACGTTCCCAATACCTTTTCAAGGGGAATCGGTGGCGCAGTTTTTACTTACGCACAGTAAAATTTGATTAATCCTTCGTTCCTGCGTTTACTACAAATATTTGACTGCTTTTAGCACCGCCAGCGCCAAAATTTCCCCTATCGGCGACTTTTGGTAGTAAATCTTTTTTTCGCAGAATTCATCTCCCCATGCCTTCGAAAGTCTCAATATAAAATGTGGTCTCATTCCGTGTAATAGTTTTAGCTACAGATACCTCCAAATAGCGGAAAGTTAATTTATGGTCACGCTGTATATATAGAGTGTGAAAACTCCAAAAAGAAAACTGTAATACTCATCATTGTTAGCATATTAATAATAATCTACGTTGTAGACAATTACTATTATATGATTAGTTAAACAATCATTACATACGTGCAAGTATCTGTTATGCATAATTCTGTAATGTAATATATTATAAATATTACGGATATAAAAAAAATATCATTTATGTATGTAATTTATCTGAGAAATAATAAAATGTTTACAAATGTTAAAATGAGTGTAAAAATGCAAAACAAACTCTGTAATATTCATCATTATTAATATCATAATGACATACATTGTAAACAGTTATTATTATTTTAAAAAAAGAAAACATTATGAACGTATAAATATCTGTAGACAAATATGGAAAGTGATTTAGTGATTCCCCCTCATTTATGCAATTTGTCTTAAAATACTGATGATTGCTTTATTTTTTCAGTTTGGACTGTTTTCATCCTTTTAATATTCAAGAATATGCGAGATGAATTTTCTTATTCTTCTTTATGCAGACTTATATTCTATCCATACATGAGTTATTTAATTTTTATTGAAACCCAAATGAAAGCAGTAAGATTCCAAGAATATTCTCCTTATTTTGATTTTAAAAATATGGACAAAAACCTGCTTTTTTCTGCTAGTTAAGACATATATAATAAAAGCAAGTGTAGAAAAGCAAATGCAGTTCACAGAAAGTAATTTTAAAAAAATTCGGGATTTCTCATTCAATGATTAATTTTAAATTAAAACGCAATTTCTAAATTTCTGGAAAAGTCAGTATATATCATTTACTCTTCACACTGTTCATTATATATAGTTGAGTAATAAATCTCTGACATTGTCAATTAGAAAAACTTTCAAATCGGCCAGAGAACACAAGTAGTTTAAAGACAATTAAATTGAACCATATAGCCTTGATTACGTTGCCCGTTTCGATACTCTCTCTCTCTCTCTCTCTCTCTCTTTCTCTCCCCCCCCCCCCCCAAGTTGCGCCTTTGTTTCGTAATTTCGTTCTCCTGTACAACTTGCTTCATTATACATTTCGTACTTCATGACAGTAATGTAATGCATTTAGCAATACAATGTGTTAGTTAAGATGACATAAAGCACATTTCATGCATGTAACACGCAGAGTTGGCACAAATCGTATTATCAACGTATGAACAGCTGCTTACTGTATAGTCGTATTAAGGTTATATTGCTATGCCCGACAACTGAAATTCACAAAAACGACAAAGGAATACTTTAGTCTATATCTTCTACAGATTCGGGCAGCATGCCGTTTAATCATTATCTTTCTTTTGATTATGAAATCGTACTAAATTTATTCGTATTTAAATTATAAACTCATTAATATTTATTTTTTTATATAATTCCCTGCCACTGAAAGTTGTAAACCTAAAGTATCTATACTGTTGAGGATGGACTAGTTATTTTTAAAACATTCTTTTATTTTTTCATGTTTTTATTTATTTTTTTATTTAAGTAGTCTTCAGTAAACAGAGATATGGATTCTCGTCGCATTAATTTCCTTTTTACACACGATTACACATGTTTTACAGCAGGATTCGAACAGATTAAACAGCGTGTTTTTTAAAGCGTTCAGTTAAAGTAGTTGAATAACCACCTTTACTGTTTAAAATGACACAGTAAAGAAAGAAAAAAAGGTAAGAAACGGGAATAGTAAGTAGGAAACTGAGTTTTAAGCACTCTACTCAGTCACTGCGAGACTCTCTACAAACAGCAATTAAATAGCCTAAAAATACATTGATAATTACGTACGTGTGTATGAGTTTTTAATAATTATTCTTCTTTTCGTATTCATCCTTCACACAAACCTTTCTCAGATGATTCGAACTTCAACATAGTCTATCACCAATGCCTAAAACATCGACCTACAATTCATTCATCCATTCTCTTGTAGAGTGATGAAAATGCAGTAAATGCAATGCTACGGCACAGAATCGTGCAATATTTCCAGGAAGAGAAAGGCCATGCCTTACTTACCCTAAATTGGGATGACTCTAATACCTAGCGTATTCTGTCGTAAATATCAGATCTAGAGATTCTTAAGTAGTGAAAACGATCTGTTTTTTGTTTCAACGTTACTTCTCTTTTGCTCATCTTATAACCCTTTGTAAATCCCAGATTCGCCTAACCTTAGAACACTGCTCTCACATCTAGGATGGAGCACCAAAATGTTCCTCTCTTATTGCTAGAATGTATCCAGAAGACTGATATTCACATAAAATCGATGATCAAGTTCTTATTTTCTCTTACAGATGCTCTGCTTCTGCTTGATGTCTTTCCCATAAGTATTACATGGATTCTTCTTCATCAAAGCATTCAGGTTCCACTCTCTCTAATAACAAGATCAATCTTAAGCTTAAGGATATTAATTATTTTACAGTTTTATGCCTTTATCATTATATGCAGATTTTTTAATGAAATATTCCATGCAAAGCTTTGATTACATTATTTCCAAATTCCAAGTCATTATGATATAAAGTAATGACTCATGAATAAACATGCCATACGATAATTATTGAGCAATTGTTAATGCGATTTTTCAGAGCAAACTCATGTGCACAGAAATGTCACTAAACACGCCATAAAAATTCATCAATTTCCTAGATAGCATTTTGTCCAATATGGAGCTAAAATAAACAAAATGGCACTTCGTAAATCGGATATTATACTTTGAACTTTCGGCTATATTAACACGCAAAATATGCATACAGGGATATTTCCAAATACAGTAATACATTCAGTAAGAGAGAGAGAGAGAGAGAGAGAGAGAGAGAGAGAGAGAGAGAGAGAGAGAGGGAGCGAGAGAAAGAGAGAGAGAGTTGCGAGAGACGACCGCCCATATGACAAAGATAACATAAAAGAGCAAATGGCAACCATCTAGTATTTTGTAACTACATTTTCAGGGATGAGTGGAGCTTTTTCTCAAACTCACCGGTGTCATTTGCATTCATTCGCTCTTTGTTATAAAACGAAAACCTTCTGAATTATTTCACGCTAAAAACTACTTGTTAGATTCAAGTCGTAACGGCATTTTTATATTCCGAAAAGTCGAATGTTTTTATCTTGCACGCAGCCACATTGAGTAGGAAAACACGCGGAATTTACAGAATATTCTACTGCCATATAGGCTGATATCTTTGAAGAATGACGTGGGATATTGTTGAGATAAAGTTATCTCCTCTATAAAAGAATTGGGTTGTTAGATTGTATCGTTACGTAAGTAATACTCAGCACACAGGTCATTCGCATTTTCAAGTTAAATAGATATGTTACTTCCCTTTCAAGATTCCAATATTTTACTAATCATCAATCCAAAATTCCAATTTGAGATCTTGAATTTATATACCGTAATAAACATTTATGAAGTAGCACTTTGATGTGGTCTACTAAACTGCACCATACTAGTCCTATTCTATAGCCTCTTCCGTATCCCTAAGTTACACTTACGGATACGGAAGAGGTACTTAACCAAGTACCCTTCACTAGAAATTCTGGACTGTTTTACAATCAGATTTTCTACAGTGATATTCTTTTTATAATAACAGGCTGATTTAATGTTTTTTGTGGAAGAAAGCTTTTTTAAGAGGATAACCACCTTAACTTCTAAAATACTTATTTTTGAAAAGATGTTCACCTTAGCAGTGATAATCAAACTTGATTGTTGGTAATTTTGGCAAAAGGACACATGCACGTCATTCTTGAACTATCTTCTGAAATAGGGTAGTTAGGGGGAACCTATAACCTAAACAATGGAAAGATACCTGTCCTATAATTTTACCATGACATTGCAGTATATTCACATTGTTTAACACATGTAAAAAAAATACTGCATAGAATAGTTCAAATATGAAAGTTAATCCAAAACGTCATATATCATACATTGGTGTTGTAATGCCAATCGAAAATCATTAATGAGTACTAGATATGCTTAACTATAAGTAGAGAGAATTATGATATAAATCTGGCAATTATTATTTATCCAGATTTTCCAAAATATTACAGAGTTCGTGTGGGATTCCCCAGATTTTCCTCATTCGTTCCTTAGGTACAGCTGAGCCCTCCACTGAAGGACTTTATCTATGTATTTTTGACTGAAGATCTTTGCGTGTGTTCACTGGCCTGTTCGCCTGTTCTGAGGGACGAAAAACCGGAGTTTCAGGATTAAAAAGCACACTACCTCCGTATGAGACCGCCTAACTCACCTTCATATTCAAATAGGAATGTATAAAAGTTCCTCACGAGATGGACGAGAATCGAACCCAGGTTTTTTCGACCAACGGGCTTCGTCAATATTGACAGAACTACGGAGACTCTTATTCAGTCTGTGATTTCTACATAACGAAATTAGGAAACTTGCTTAAGGCAAAGAGTAATCAGTGCGTTAACCAGCTCAACTAAACAAAATGACTAAAAAAATGTGTACAGAAAGGGAATCGAATCTATAATGATGTTCATTCTATAGAGTTGGCATTATTGAACAGAAATGTTACCATACGCCCACAGAATCTCTATAATTAGAAAAAAACAAACGTTCATTATAATTTATCCTTTGAATGTTTTTTTTTATATTTTTGTAATTTAATTAATTTACGCTATTGTTTATAAAATTCTTTACAGTCATTAAAGTATATTATATATAATTTTGAAATATCAATCTATTTTTAACTTAAATAAAATGCCAAAATATTACTATTGTCGTTTGGTCCAAGGAATTTATTAATTCAAACAGAAATGCAAAATCTTATTAATTGTAGGAACGAAAATATTCAAATATTAATTTTATTACAGTGAGTAACTTGCTTTTCATTATAATTGTATTAATAAATTTAAGCTAGTAATTGTGTAAGCGAACAGATGTTGAATATCTTACTGATAACATTACGAAACAACTGAGTGCTCTGAGTGTGAGTATTGCAATCGGAAAGAGATTGGCAATACTTCTCGAGGCAGTCATGTAGTTTTCGAAACAATCTGCGCACACCCGTTGCCTAAGCTATCCAGTAAAATGTTGAGCCTTTCGAAAGTATAGCAATATTATCCGATTATTATTACCACTCGTGCAGGAAATACGCGTGCATCTATTGTTTTAGAGTAATATAAATACAGATGGCTGCATCGGTACAATCATCGTCCAACAAGACAGCATCATGTATTGCTTTGTGGCTAAAGATGGTGATGGTTGTGGGAGCTACAGTTTTCAAACTTAGAGATGCACAATTTAAATCGATAATTTGTGGCGAAGGTGTGCTTTCGTTCTGCAGTGCTGTACCACCTGCACCTGGTTTTTATACCTCTCAGAGCAACTTGTTGCAGTTATGATAGTAAAAGTATTCTTTTATAATTTACCTTTTCGCATATCATACTGAATATTATTTATATGTCTAATATTTATCTTCAAATATCAATTTTGCTATAATATGCAACCGATCTCACGTTGTTCTTTTGTTACTGTTTCCATCAATGTAAATTATACTGCGCACATCTAAACATATTACTAGATTTTAAGATTTTAGAATGCATTTGAAACATATTTTGGAAAGTAGATATTTATGAATTACAATTCTCTTCCTATTTTGATTGGAAGTTGGTGTCGACGTTCCGCATCACTAACACAGGAGTGATTTTGTTGATTATTTTTCGTACGCGATTATAATGAATTCAGCGATTATTCTTCCGACATCTTATGTTGGACGCTTTCGTTCATTTTATCTTCTACTCAGAGTTGAAATATGGTCGCCTCGTATTCATCGAAATGTATACCTCGTATTCAAATTCATTTAAACTCGACTACCACGTTGTCTGCTTTTTACTAATATTTACAGTCTGCGTAACAGATTTTTTTTAAGAGTGATAACTATTTTTTTGTAAGCTTCATATTCTAATACAAAATTTTGACAACCATATGTGTAACCAAAGAGCAACAGCTCGTCCAGGGTACGATATGCATAAAGTTATAAAAAGTTATGTAATGCATTATCATTATATACATATATGTACATCCATATAATATACATATTATATATTATTATAAAATAATTACATAATAAAATCATAGGAGATGTGCAACTATGTAGAGGGAAAGTTGCATAATATTAATTAGGAACAAAAGAAAACAAAGTAGTTAAATAGCATTTATTTATTGTTTCATATTTTACACCTGCAACAGGATCTCTTTAATACCCATATGCAAAAACCGATCCCTTGTACAATTATTCTGAACAGAGCTTCCTCATTGCTGTATGAAAATAAATACTCTTTATTCGAGTTTTGTATTTGTTTGGGTTAGTTTTATTTCTTCTTATTAAGGGAAGTGTGTTGAATGCTTTTGGCGCTAAATAAGTATACTGTTTGTATTGATTCCTTATTTGATTTAGGAGATATATATTTTAGGCTCTTATGTCTACTAAGGAAACCATCTGGTTTGATATTTTCGTATTCGTTATCACTTTTTATGAATAGCGGTACCCTGTAAGTCTATAAATATCTAAGGGATCATATGTTTAGTAAGGTGTATTTATCGCAAATTGCAGTATCCTATTATTTGTTTCCAGCTAAGCGTTTAATTACTTTATTTCGATTCGAGACTGAAGGTTTCAGCGTTGGGCATTAGATTTTTCTCCAACTTGATATACCATATTGTAGTGTGCTTTGAATCCAGGCAGAATATAATATTTTTAGCATATTTAAATTTAAGTATCTATTTAGTTAGTAAAGTCTGTTTAACATAATCCTTACTTTATTTACGACATCAGTAATATGCGGTTTCCATCTTCAATTATTATCAATTTTTAATCCTAAATAAGTTATTATATTGACTGTTTCAATTTCCTCACAAAATTGAAATATTGTGAGGAAATAAAACATCAGCATTCACTGTGGTATGCATTTGATTGGCTCTGTCTGTAGTTAATACTGTATCAGCTGCAAAAGTATTTATTTCACTGTTTAGTTTAAGATTGCAGAAGTCATTGATAAAAATATTAAATAAATTTGGTCCTAAGACAGATGCTTATGAAACACCACAGTCTACTGTTTTGCAGTAGCTGTAGCTATTGTTTATTTTTACAATTTGTGATCCGACATTTAAGTAATTTTTGAAGAAGTTTACTGCAATTCATTATTTTCTGAATCTCTTTTTGCGTAGATCCTAAATCTTTCATATTTCTATATCTTACGTTAATTTGTGCCAAAAGAGAATTCCTTTGGCACAAAATTTGTCCTGCGGAGAAGAATTTATCCATTTGTTAAAGGAGAATGCAAATAATGAGGAATTTAACTCCTGTATGGTTAATTTATTATTGACTCTAGAAATACACTTTAATTGCTCTTTTCAGAAAAAAAGATTTCACATTTCTTCTGTGGTGCATATGCGTAAACGACTTTTTTTTCTTACTTTCTTTCAGTTACCACTACGCCTATTGAAGGCTATGGAAATGTTCGCTGTAGCACATGTGCGAATTCCAGCAACATTTGTGCAGACAAAATTCCAGTCAACATGACACTTTACACTAAAGCTCAACCCAGTGGAATAAGCTTCACAGATATCGACTGTTCACTATTAAGTTGCTCAAGTAATAGAACTTTGTTCTTTAAGGTCTACGGCTGGGATCCTCAGTATTCTTGTCTGGAAAAAAGTGTGGTAAATCTTTTATTACTCACTTATATAAATTGATAATTTCATATATTCATATATATTCAATCAAAATAATTAGCAAATTCATTGTAGACTTCCTTATTTAAGAAATTGGAAAGAAATTCTTTAGAAAGTGGCCATTGTTTATTGTCAGTTTATCGTTTCGAAAATAAAGTAAAAATAAATTATTTATACTGCACACGTCAAACTAATCTTGTTTACTAGTAGAAAATTAACTACAGAAATATAAGTAATTTAAAAGATGACTAAAATAAATAATATTTTAACAGTTACACAACTGAAATACTTATTGCACTTTGTTAATCCTAATCTATGTTTAAAAAATTAGGACTATTTTTAATTTAATAGAGCGATTATTGTGCATTTGTAGTTCTATGAAAATGGACTTTCTTCCATAGTTATAAATCACTCAAACAAGGAATATCTTTGATCGTTTCAACTCACAGACTACTGGAATATTTTATAAGCTTTATTTGAAAGTTTCGGAGGAACTTAATCTTTACCACAGGCAAAACACATTTCTAAAGTGCTGAATGTTTAAACTCGCACTTCAAAAAATTTCAGAACTCACACTATGTCACGTATACACTGTTAAAGTTCACTGTTACAAGATTACAAAATTGTCTACCATAATCTCCATGAATGACTTCGTATGCAAAACTCTTTGAATTAGGTTACGTATAGCAATTCATATCGTTTTTTATTCCCGATATAACCGATTAAACAAATATATTTTCTTTTCCGCGAAACAGCTCTGAATTGTGTTAATGTGTACACGAATGAAAGTACAGATGGTTCAGTTATCAGGGAAATCCTTAGGAAAGGAACTTGAAATAGAGTATCACCAATTCAACGTTTCTCTTACGTTTATATGCTATGAACAGCATACTAATTAGCAAACAACTACCCCAGAAACGTTTCTTATATGAATACATTGTGTGTATCTTTTTAAACAAGCTAAAATGCCCGACATTCGCCCAGAAGATGACATCAAGTTGCCTGTGCTTAGCCAGCTAAATTTGGGTTGTTTTGAGAATATGAAGGCTTTAATAAACGCATTTTCCCTTCAACACAGTGGTGCTCCTCTACATCAGAAGCGAAAATTATCGACCCTCTGGAAGGTTAACAGTACAATCGGCATTAGCAGTGTGGAAGATATGTCATGAATTCCACATTCCACTACTAACATTTTTCGGAATTTTTGTAAAAGAATCTGTAATGTTCCTCCTCGTGCAAGTGTCTGTGTTGTCAAGTGATCCAGATTATTCAGTTTTAGCAATACGCGCTTCAAATGATAATAAATGTCGAATAATTCATCGATCTTTTCTAATAACCTATTGAGAATGGAGAGTTGATTAACGTATTTTTAAATGTAACTTTTAAATGAGAATACTCTTAATTGTGTTGATGAACTGAATTTGTTTTTCAGGAAACTCGAAATGCGCTTCTTAGTGTGGATTGAGTTTGCGGTGTCATTGAGGTTGATTGGAGCGTGGGGGCAAATGACTGCCTTGAAAAGGCACAGGCAAATGTAGAATATGTCGGCATATTCCTGGCCCGATACATTTATAATATGAGTGTAAGTAAACACGTCATGATTGGTTATCTATATATATAAAGCAAACTCCGTTTTTGATGTTCACTTTAACTCGAGAACGTATTGATTGAGTTCGATGATTTCTCATAAGTAGATAGAGGATATTTTAAACACCAGTGGGTTGTATTAATTTTCATCGATGTATTCATCGCTTAATACCGCCAGATTATGGAGCAGTGATTAATTTTTTTTACCTCCATCAACAATATATTAGCCACCACTTTGTGGCTGAAATTTTTGGATATTGTTAAACTATATTGTTCGATATTGTGATATGGCCAGATATTGTTAAATTCTATTGTTAGATATTGTGATATTAAGTGTGATATTATTAATATTTCTTTGATTGTTTGGTATGAATTCACATCTGTTGAACCGGTCTACCGAACTCCGAGGGATGTCAGATCAGACAACCGAAGAATGGATGGAATAACTGTATAATATGGCTGTGATTTTTCTACAAACACTGCCCGTCGTATCCGGCACGACCTAGGAAGACGAAGTGAATGCCCGCCTTAAGAAATGCTCACTATGGCATGATATACAGAAGCTTGTTTTCTCTCAAAACCAATATGCATGTTCACCTTTATGGAGATGCAAATTCCTTCTCAAAATTGTTAAAAATTGGCAATGGTGAAATATAGCAAAGAGACGGAAAATTATATTAACACAACTAAATAGTGGGAAAATTGTTCGAAACTGCAGACGATGTGTTGTGCAGTGTCTACCCATCTATTCAGAACATAACAGAAAAGTCACCATCTTGGTTACGTGAAGGAGTTATTCTCGAAATGACGTCGTGTCAAATGAACGATTAGGGTTGATGGATCTGTTAATGCTTACAAATCAGTAGATGTTCCTGTGGGTGTAGATGATGCAATTCATTTTCTCATGGAATTTTTAAATTCGCTTAATCCACTTGGATTGTTTGGTCATGAAGTTAAATTGCAATTAGGTGTTCTTATTATGTTGCTCCGAAATCTTCGTCCACTCCTCCAAATCTTTGCAATGAAACTAGCCTTCGAGAAAAATCTTTGAAACCGAATATGAAAGAAACTGTGATATTTATAGATCCCGGTATCGGAGAAATTGTCTTCATTCCTTGAGACTATCCATTTGCATTCAAATGGTTTCAATTTCGTGGACTGCTAACTTAGAAACATGCTAGATTTAAGAGGCGAATGTTTCGCACACGGTAGTTATACATAGCATGTTTCTGAGGTTAGCAGTCCACAAAAATACTATTAATGGTGATAGATGTTGTTGCAGTATAGTGTGTGTAGGTAGTAATGTTTTATATCAACAACTTCGGAAATCGCTATAGGATAACCCACATCACAAAGGTCCATCTCCACACTGTTTATCCTCTTCAATATACAACACATGAAGGAGGATAAACAGTGTGGAGATGGAACTTTGTGATGTGGAGTATCCTCCAGCGATTTCCGAAGTTGATGATGAAACTTCGGATGTTGTTTGCAAAGAAGTGTTATCATTCTCATAATTCTACACCATGAGTCAAGAACCAGCACCAAATACTCCAGCTAATATCCTGAAGTGAATCACTGGCAATAAAACTTCACCTTGGGATGGCTAAACTAGTATAATATAAATCTACCAATAATAACTACAGCATATACTTTCACATTTGCATATTAACCAAAGATGCCTGTTAAATCATATAAAGTTCTCCTTAACTAGGAGACATTATTCGAATTCTTCCTGCTTTATTAATTTGAGTCTTAAGAAAAAAAAATCTTTAATTATAGTTTCACACATTTTTGAACACCCCCAATTCGACACTGCAGGCACAGGTAAAATTTTTCCAAATACTTTAATAAAATGTTTCCCGAGACACAGATTATGTGTAATGATGGTAGATACATCCCTGTATAGACTATTTAATAATAATCTTTCCAAGGATAATAATTTTTGTTCTTTGAGATGGGATTCATTGACAACCTCATATATACTTTCATCTGAGGAAAATCGCTATCTGTATATCCACGCTTACAGCAAAAGTGTTCCAGTACAACAATCTCATGTACTTACTGTTTCCATCACTGTAAATTATACTGCGCATTTCTAAACATATTAATAGAGACAAACCTACCATGTTGCCCTCTGCTGACCTTCTCATCAAGATTTTTGAATGCATTTGAAACATATTTTGGAAAGTAAGTGTTTATGAATTACAATTATCTTCGTATTTTGATTGGAGGTTGGTGCCGACGTCCCACGTGACAAACACAAGACTGATTTTAGAGCTACAGTAGAGCATGTGATATCTGATGTAATCAATAAGATTTAGATATAATATTAACGTTTTTGATTTACCGAGAAAATCGGATAATAATAATAATAATAATAATAATAATAATAATAATAATAATAATAATAATAATAATAATAAATCCCTTGAATTCTTAAGATACTTATTCTACGTAACATTTTAAATTGCTTTATTACAGAACCAATGTAGCATACCTCTCCGCAATGTTAGTTGTTTTGGACACAGTTTTGGTTGTCACATATGTGGAGTGGCAGGACTCAATACCCCTCAGAAAATGAAGTCCCTATACGGTAATTTATATTAAGTCTTCAATTCACCTCAATTCTATATAAAGAAACGTAAAATGCATACCAAAATAATACATTATCTAATTTCAAGCATGTCTTATTAGTTCGAATGTAGCTCAGTTTAAACTCTCTCTCTCTCTCTCTCTCTCTCTCTCTCTCTCTCTCTCTCTCTCTCTCTCTCTCTCTCTCTCCTATATAGACATTCACCTGATCACTCACCTTCCCCACACTGTCATATTTTTATCTGTTCATCAGAAATAACAATCTTATGTATACATATCATTAAGAATAACGTGAATTTTTCTTGGAATTAAGATACAGAATTTAAGCGTTTTCTACACTCGTAACAATTTCCTGAAGAAAACTACTTTACTGTTAAAAATACTAAACAAAATCTTCTTAACAAAAGGAAATAATGATCACTGAACTGCTTCAATATTGTAAATAGCATGAAGGCACATTATCTCTACAAAAATCCATGACTCAAGATAGAGGAAACGGATATTATCTTTTATGAAAGTTACCTTTACTGTTAGATGAAATGCTTCAGAAAAAGTGGTGGTGAGCGGTAGATGGCGTTGGTGGATTGAATGGTGAAGTCAGAGTTGTAGAGTATGTGCCCTCCCTTGTTGAGTCTTTGTACTCCTTGGAGGTGTCAAGTAATAATAATGAATAATATATTTTTACTCTGGTTGGGTAGCTGCAAAGAGATAAGTTTGCATTATTCAGTCATGCTGAGTAAACACTTTTGACTGCGACAAGCAAAGTGGTTACATGGAGATTGAAATTTCAGCTCATTGCTACAAGATATACCAAGTACATTAAAACAAAAATCTCAAAATTGAAGATTAGCATCGTTCTAGATTGCAATATTTACAAATCTTACCTGAGATTTTAAGGCCTTTCAAAAGGAATGCCAGATAAGTTTCTTAACCCAATAGTCGAGTAAAGAGGGAGAAAGGTGTTAAACAAATCTTACAAGTTAAACGAGTGGATCAGTACCAGAATGTGTAACTCCTTTTGCAATACATCCTTCGTGAGCTGAAACACAGGATTTTCCTTATGGTCCATGGCTCACATAAACCATAGAAATCTAGAAAGCTGTCAGTGAGTAGAAAATAATAGTCCTAACATAAAATAATAATAATAATAAAAATTACTGGGAATGATTAGAAACATTGTTATGCGATTTGTTTCTTTAACTTGGGAGAAAGAAAGAATTTGTTTGATATTGTTTTCATTCTATAGTAGTCTCTTACCATTCAAAGGGAGATATTTTAATCGACATTCAACATCAACGCGTGAATCAAAGAAACAATGGAATATGTCAAAATTGGATTAAAAATAAAATATTTTGATAACAGTTTTATACCATTTATTACCATAAATAAATTGTTTGTTTTTATCATTATTAGGTTGCGACTGCGCAGTTCCGTGTTATCGGAATGATGCAAATAGATATCCGAATGGTTACGATCATTCACAGAATCTCGTTACTGGAACTGGAGGAGACGTTTGCGGAAGTAAAAGTCCTTTTTTTTTAAATATTTCCATTACAGACTTAATTTTATAAAATGATGATCATTCATGACTTATAATAGAGGTTTTTCCTGTATTTTTTGTTTTAATATCTTCCTCTTTGGTGGAAATTCTGTGCTTTATATATATTAGAAGCAAAGTTCAGTCGATTCTGTTTGAAATGGAATATTCCTTCATTGTAATTAGCTAAGATGAATTATAATCATTTTTGGAAAAATATTGTTGATAAAACGGGATATGGAAGTGTCCCATTTTTGTCCGTTTTTATTTGAAACATTCGAAAGTCACAATTTAAGCAGTTTCTTATGTGGTGCCGTTTGAGTCTTATAATAAGCCCATTTTACAAAATAGATAAATATTAGAATGAAATTTCATATCTCTAATATAACAATTCAAGTTATTACTTCGCATTAAAATATACGTTTTCGGAAACCTTTTTTTTATTTTTATTTAATTTCAGTTGTTGTTTTTTTATCCTAAAATTCATGAAAAAATGAGCAATATCTCTACTTACTTCTCCCTCCTGAATGTAGTAACTAGAACGAAAATATCGACATTCCAAGATTCAGATTTTAACAATTATGAACATAATTCTGCTAAAACAATTATAGAAAAATATGACGATGGATAATTGCATATATTTACATTATGTCGTCATTTTCATTAAAAATGTAGTTGATTTGTAAATATTTTTGAATTCCCAAAAGAAATTAATACATTTCACATTAAAACATTTGTTTTCTCACATTTACTAGAAATGATGATAAAACCAGAATATAATTTCTTTTCAAGATATAAGCAGATTTGGTGGATTGAGTGGAGAAAGGATTTTTACACTGCATTTTCAACGTAAAGATTTATGTTAGCTCATGGAATGATATAATACCATTATAGTAAAAACTCTCAGTAATTTGTTGAAAGACTTAAGACAGTCAATTTATTATAAACCGACATTATGACAAGTCTAGATGTAGTGTCCTTATTTACAAATATACCAGTCTATGAGATTGTTAACATTCTAAAAGATCTCTTCCCTAAAGACATTTCCGTTTTTCATCATTATCTCAAATCCAATTTCCTCAAAGTTAATGACATAGTATACCAACAATTAGAAGGACTAGCCATGGGCCCATGTGCGGACCAGTTTATGGGAAAATTTGAAAATGATATTTTCTCTAATATCATTTTCAATTTACTTACGATTACAATTAACCTTCGATTTGGTGGAGATAAGTGGATGACATCTTCATCCTTTGGAAGGATAATATGGAAAACTTCCTGGTGTTTCTTAATAAAATCAACTCACTACACAATAAGATCAAATTTACTATAGAACTCGAAAAGAACAGAGAACTACCCTTTCTGGACATACTGCTTAAGAGACACTATAACAATTTCCAACTTTCTATCTACAAGAAACCCCCAGACACAGGGAGATATTTACATTATTTGTCAAACCATCATAAGTCACAGAAACAGAGCATAATACACGTGTTACGCAACAGAGCCCCCAAAAGTTTATTCCCAAAAAACGTTATAGACTGGAAAAACAGCTCTATGCCTTACATCAAAGATGATAGACACCGAACTTTCAAAGAAGCAGCCGCAGTGCTACGCACAAGCAATAATTTAAATAGAAATCAGGGTATGGTATTATCCTTAAAGATATATGGAAAAACTTCATCTCTTCTTTCAGCTCAACAGAACTATAATTAGCGAATAACCATGTGAGGCTAGTCATGTAGTTGATACTGACTGAAGCATCCGAACGCATGCATGCTGCACCACACGAAATACCAAATAAAGCTGCTTGACAGTTACTAACGTTTCTGTATTCATTTAATTTTTTGCATTTGTATTAGCACAGTTACAGCTTTGATAAAGCTAGTCAGAAGCTAGCGAAACTAGTTCGCTATTTGTATGATCTTTAGTAAAAAAAAACTCATGGTCTCATTAAAATAAAGTTATGAGTTTTGATATAAAACCATTTTATATTTATCTACTCTTTTATATTTATTTACATTATATAATTCCAGGTGTTGTCCTTTCGGCACCGATCACAAAATTTGTCAACGAACAATACTGTTTCAATGGCGGAAGGAACCAACCAAGTTGTCTGCCGGACTTAAATCCGTGTAATAAGAGTGTCGCCCTTGATAACCTGATTCCATCCGGTGAGTAAAACTTATTAGCAGACTGCCAAATATCACATTTACCATGTAACTTTGAATGTTTTATGCTTCATTTTTAATCGATGAAAATACCGAAGTTTTTTCCGAAATAAATAATCATTCTAAAGGAAATCGTCTTTCCACAAAACCATTTATTCTTAGGATGGATGAATGGAAAAACGTATCTGAATTAACATTCTTGCGATTTTTTCCGATTAACAGAAAATAGTTCATGCAAATCTTGTATTTATGAAAACGAAGATAAAATCGGTAAAACATGTTCTTTGTCTGTGTTGCAAAGGGAACATCAGATTTTTATCGTGAAAATCTACAACTTTGGAGTGGAAGAGATGCCGTATCTATAACCTCTCATTCGTTCTAATTTGAGAACCTTGATTTAAGAAATGATTTCTTACAAATGCTGTATTTCATTTCTTTGAAGAGAAGAAGGAAGACATGGAGATTCCAACAGAAAAAAAAAACAAAAACTCAATATACCGGAAACTGTTCTTAACAATTCAGCAGTGATGAATGATGTCTCAGAAAACTACGAACAAAATTTAAAGTGGAATTGAGAAGGAAATGTTTTAATATCTTCAAGAATTAAACACCCGAGATATCTCACCTTTTGAAAGCCCAGTTGGCTCTACTGTGTGGAAAACCGTAGATCACGCCAGAAGTGCACCCACATTAAGATATTTCCCAAACTCCGAAAGATTCTATGCTTTTCCCATTGTGATAAACACTGCTGACGACGACTGATCAGCAGCATTCTTAAATAGTTTTCCAGGTAAATATTTAAGAATGCATGCGGTAACGTATGTAGCCAATTGTTGCATACATGTGCGTAAATGATGTTTACGTGCACCTACGCAAAGGTTTCTAATCCAGTGGCCGTATGTGTGTGTGTATATATATCAAGAATTGTCACGTAGTGCTGAGACTTAGGAATTCGTCTTATGTTTCGTATTTGTGTATTTAGAAACCACACCAATAATTGTTCAGATTGAAGGATGAGCTTACTTCCAAACCAAGTAGGGTTGAAAGTGGACATTCTCTTCTTTTAATATCTATTAGGAACCAAAGAGACTGCAAGTTATGCGTTGAATCAAGCTATTTCATACAGAATATTACAGCTCCTTTGAGAGCTCAATCCGGATTCATCCAAGCTAGATTTGCTTCCTCAGCCTTAAGTAAAAGGGTGTTATATTCCACTAATTCGAGCCCTACCCTTTTTAATCCACCTAACTCGAGTGCTTCTAGTGGTGTTTTCAATGTTTACGGATGGCGCCTAAAGCACCTACTATTATGGGAACAACTTTCGTTTTCTTTTGCCAGATTCTTTCAACTTCGACTTGCAACTCACGATACTTTGTAATTTTTTCAATTCATTTTCGTCATTACGATTATCGCCTGGTACTGACATTTTGATAAACTGAAAAATGTGAAAACCTTTGTTTTCACATCCCCCCCCCACCCCCCCCCCCCCCCACCCCCCCCCCCCCCCACCCCCCCCCCCCCCCACCCCCCCCCCCCCCCACCCCCCCCCCCCCCCACCCCCCCCCCCCCCCACCCCCCCCCCCCCCCACCCCCCCCCCCCCCCACCCCCCCCCCCCCCCACCCCCCCCCCCCCCCACCCCCCCCCCCCCCCACCCCCCCCCCCCCCCACCCCCCCCCCCCCCCACCCCCCCCCCCCCCCACCCCCCCCCCCCCCCACCCCCCCCCCCCCCCACCCCCCCCCCCCCCCACCCCCCCCCCCCCCCACCCCCCCCCCCCCCCACCCCCCCCCCCCCCCACCCCCCCCCCCCCCCACCCCCCCCCCCCCCCACCCCCCCCCCCCCCCACCCCCCCCCCCCCCCACCCCCCCCCCCCCCCACCCCCCCCCCCCCCCACCCCCCCCCCCCCCCACCCCCCCCCCCCCCCACCCCCCCCCCCCCCCACCCCCCCCCCCCCCCACCCCCCCCCAGATATGGTGTGACTGTGGCATTCCTTACTTTGGCCAAACGGATAAGTCTATTGAATTGCGTATGGAGGAGCACAAGAGGGACATCGCTTACAAGAGAACACATGCCAGTGCGTTATTCAGCCATATCCTTTTTTCTGCCAATTCTGATGATCAAAACCATAGTCATACAATCCTTTCGGAGTGATCTAACAACGTTTTCCGTTGCCATGACGAATTGGAGAGACAATCTGTAGAATCTAGAGAAATCATCAATGTTTTATGTATCTTTTTTGTATAAAAACACCTGAAAAAGGCTGTAAAAAGCCGAAACTAGTCGTGTGATACCATTAAACCTTTTTTCCTTTACTCTAGGTTTATGTCATTCAAATCTTTAAATATATATAAATTAGTTTGAATGAATATATACTGACAATGAAAAACAGCAAGGTTTACTATTAAGATACAGCTAGTTTCGTTGAATGATTCAACTTTTTCAGGTATCACAGGCAACGAATTATACAAAAAATGACCGAGACATGATAAAATCACATCAACAGATCTAGTATAAAAGACAATAGTATATATATTCAAACAATCAGGCATTTGGCTGGAGCCAAAAGCCTGATTGTTCGAATCCTGCCGTGGGCATGGATGTATATGATTGTCTGTGAAAATACTAGTGGTAGTGGTGGCCAGTTCATGGTGATGGTAGTTGCGGTTCATTGTAGTTGTAGTGGTGGAGAATGGGAGCTGCAGAGTATGTACCCTTCCTCGATGAGTCTTGGGACTCACTGGAAGGGTCGCATAACAATAATAATATTTTTTGTAAAAATTAGAAAACAGATTTAACCGCTTTTTTTTTTTTTTTTTTGGAATAAGGGGAATTCGAGAACTGGTTTTTTAAAAAGTCAGTTTTTATAGAAACCCTAGTATGGCATATACTTGAAGGCCGATTGTGAGTCAATCCGAATCTTTCGACACCTTTGACTACTTAAACGTTCCGAAATTAATGAAAGGGTTTCATTAACTTCGGTAGATGCAGAAGACATTTCTATTAGCAATGAATGCCCCCCATCTCCATATTAACGCCTCTCTTAGAAATTCAGAGGATAACCATGTGTTATTATTTATAGTTGCTGCATTTTTTTATATCTTATATTGAATTTATTTATTATGGTATTATGTGATTAATACTCGTAACAGCATAAATGAAATGAAACGAATACTATATAATAGTATAGTGATTACGATCTCATTAATATTAAAGATCTTAATATCTATAATCATTTCATTAAATTAAATCAGTGTTCTTTGAAATTAGGATTTTTTAATAAAAACAAAGCTATAACTTAACTGTTATTAAACTTTCATCATAATCTTTATAACAAACCGAACTTTAAATAAAATTCATTAGTTTTATTAAAACACCTTTAATTTTCTTTAATCCTGTTATTTATAAGTTATGTGTAAAGTGGAAATAAGAGAGGTAAACCACTGTATATATGAATAAATGTGAATAAATATCTCCGGATAGGAGGGTGTTAAGTCCAACTCTCCTTAAATTCTTCAAAGATTAGATTAACTTTTTTTATTTATATTTATTTATATTTATATATTTATTTATATAAGAAATTTCTATATATATATATATAAGAAATGAAATGGAAGAGAGGTAAACCAATGTATATATGAATAAATATCTCCGTATAGGAGGGTGTTAAGTCCAACTCTCCTAAAATTCTTCAAAGATTAGATTAAACTCCGTAGGTTAGGAATTAAATTACATTACAAGTTTCTTAATGTTCGTAAATATGTGGCGAAATAGGAAGTGACATCTGCACTCTGTTTAGTTTGGTTATTGTTAAAAATTAGGAAACTTTCACGTTTATATCTAAGTTCCTTTCAGTTTTTCTTCTTTCTCTCTCTCGCCCCTTTGAAGCAATACTTGATACCACTCAAGTGATGCCGTTGAGTGGTTAATTATAAATTTTTATTTCATTTAGTCAGTCTCCAAATGTTAGGAAGGGTAACCGGCCCCGCTTGCTCCCTATTCAGGAATAACATAGGCATTAGCTGATTTTTTATTTATTTATTTTTTAATTTCATTTAGTATTTTTTTTAGGAAATATGATTTCATAAAACTGAATGATTACTTAATTTTGTTCTTATTCTTGATACAAAATTGTCTGAAATAGAAAATACTCTCTCACTGACTAATGAACTTGATTTTATCGTTTTCATGGAATCAAATAATAAATCTAAATTATTTGGTCTTTTGTTGATTGCCTCAAATATATCTATTTGATGGGAAGACTTTGTCATTGTAGGGAAGACTCTCATTCCCCTTTCTCGACTAACCTGTCACTCTCCACCACCTAATGCTAATCCCCCCCCCCTCTCAATGTCTTATTTCCTAAGAACTTTCTTTTTTTTTTGCATTTTTTCTTTTTTTTCCATCCTAACAATTTTTGACATATGAGTGACAGAACTAGGCACTTCAAAACATCAAAAGGTTGTAAGAGCAAGTAATATTAGAAACTCTCGATGCAGTTTTCAATAATAATGAGAAGATACATGTTCTTTTCTTTTCACCCAATTGTACATGATAAAAGTTTAAAATCAAGTGACTGCGAGTCGAAACTTATTTCACAACTTTACCACCCATACTACTATAATATGGGGGAATTAAAAACAGAGGCCATAGCAAATAACGTAATTGTGGTTTTTGTGAATAAAGTACAAATAAACTAAAAAGTGACACTTTTGTTACTATATTAGTAGATGCCTTCAGCAGACTAGAATATAATAGCCGTATGTAAAGTACGACTGTTAGAATTTGGTTATTTTAAGAGAGACAGTAGATATTTTAACCCATCACATTACTAAAACTTAAAAAGTTTGGTGCAGAAAATAAAAAGGTATCGCAGTATGCAGATAACACAAATACAACCTTTGGGGAGTGAAAAGTCAGCATAAATTAATGTTCATAGAATGTAACAAGAAGAAATTGGCTCAAAACTTTTACGCTGTTTTCAAAAATAAAGTGAAAGTACATTTTTGCTTTTATTTTCACACATCTGTACAGGATAAAAGTTTAAAAACATGTGACTGTCAGTCGAAACGTTTTTCAAAAATTTACAACAAAATATATCATACTGTTCCATTGGGAAAAAAAAGACCGAAGTGATAGCTAATAATGTCTTGCGTCTTTTGAAATTAATCAAGTAGAGAATGAATTAAATAGTGACAATTTTATTTCTGTATCTGTAGATGTCGCCAACAGACTAGTATATTTGTTCATTAGTTTGTAATTAAAGTATGACTATAAGAATTTGGGGAATTTACAGTGAGACAGCAGATAATTTAGCCCAAACATCTGACTTAACCTCTTAAAAAGTTTGGTATAGAAAAAAAAAGGATCGTACTGTGCAAATGACACAAATACAAATTTTGGGGGAATTACGAGAGAGGTTAACTTAATGTTAGTACAAAGTAAAAACGAGAAATGGCCCGAAATATCTTTAGGAAATGGGTCTTACATTTTCATTTTGACTGTAAGAGTAGAAAAACCAAAAGAAATTTTCGATTTTGTAGACATTAAGTACAACAAAGTATAGTCGCACAGTACTTAGGATGTTTAAATGTGGTACCTGGTCTGCAAAGTATTCTTTTGATTTGTGTAGGAATGAAATCCTACTTCCTTTCAAAGTGTGAAATTTCTTTCCCCAAACTTCGGATGTTAAATTAATAGCCAGAAATTATAGTGGTGAAGATTTAACATGAAAAGTGTAGTATCAGAATTAATGTTCAGTTGAAACAATAATAACAATAAGAAATAGTTACTTTATTTGTGTTGAAAAAAAACACTTAACCTAATAAGGATAAGTAATATAGAAAACCATTCGAGACAGATAATCTTTGCCCTATAATACCACAAAGTATGATAAAATCACATCAACATCATATCCTCCAGCATGTGCAAAACATCTCCATGAGTCATTTGTGCAAATTTTACATTTTTGAAGAAATGGTCAGATTAAACAATACTATAAGGAAAAACAATCGAGTCGAGTGTCTTTTCAGTTACTGCAATCGTTCATCCAGTGCAGTTATCGTATTGTGTTGTGGTGTTATGTGCCCGGTAAAGTAAAAATAATGGGTGAGCCACAAAGTCTTTGAAATTTTATTTCTGGTATGTAGGTGTCATTAGAACCACAGAAGGACCACACATAAACATCAATATGAGTCATGATTAAAGATAACACTATAGTGTAAATTTCTAAATGTTTGGAATTTTTAACAGAATGTTAACATAAAGTATACTACTAATACCAGAGCTAATATTCAGTGAAATAGGAGGAAAATACGAACTTTCAAAATAATAATAATAATAATAAATACCTATTTATTTGAGCTTTCAAAATAAGTATGAAGGATGAAGAAAAAAGAAAACGATATACTTCTATAGTAGGGAAATAAAAAGGGATTTTAAGATATCAGTAGTGTTATGGACTCAATTTCATTTTGATGAGCACAGAATTTTATTTCCATCAGAAATTTGTATTTATGATGGAATTATTGTAAGATATGCAATGACAAAACCAACATCTAGCTGGAAAAAATTGGCTTAAAAAGTTAAAAAACAGAATTCTTGGTTAATTAAATATAATCATCAGCTGAAATGGGAAATTGGTTCACTATCTCTGGACAAACTAAGAGAATGGATATTTGCATCAACATGCAAATATCAAGTATTGCTCACCAAAGGAAGAGAAAAATCAAAAACATTAACGTACTTAATAAACAGGCCTGTTCTTGATTTAAATGATATTGGTTACCCAGAACATGTAAAAATACCGTGTAATTCTTATAATTGTCATTGGAAATATAACCAAAGATTTTGTGCTTATATCAATGCTCAAAAATATATCTATTGGTTTAAAAATAAAATAAAAATGTAAGCCTTAATTTTACTACAGTAAAAATTTCCCATGATCACACAATGGATAAACTTTCCCAGATGAGTGTCACTATGTAGAAAACACCACATGAATGTCCCACAACCCTGGAAAAATATTCCCTAGAGCAACAGCTTGAAAGGTGTATATTTTTCAGTTTATTTAATTTCAGTATGTTAGATTCAGAATATATAATATTGTAAATAATATTCCAGTCAAATAAAATGTGTAAACTTAAGTGTGTATATATATATATATATATATATATATATATATATATAAACCCCCAAGATTTAAACTAAAATAGAGGGGAAAAAATCAGATCGAAAAAAATATATAGAAGCATATCAAAAGCCCGCATGCGAATTTCGGGTTGTTCTATCCAAAATACAAATTTGTTTAGGAAATAAAGTTGAGTCTTCATTATAAAGAAATTTATAATGCTAAGTCATTTTCGGATTTTAACTGAACGTTATCTGATCCTATACTTTTCATGTTAAATCCTCTGCTACAATTTCCAAACAAGATACATCCATACTTATTTGAGAGGACAACAGTCAATTGTGTCTAACGGAAATGAGTTAGACATGGGACTGGACACCTTTCATTCTTTGCCTTTGCGCATACTTAATGGTAAATTGCTGGGCCTCTCCTTTAAAATCATAGTTAAACTTGTTTGTGAGGTTGTGTTAATTTGAACGTGTGGTTAAATTAGATTTTCAAGACTTTATTCAATTCGATAATGATTATTTATTTTGGAACAATGAACATTATATTAGGACTCCTTGTGTATATCTGGTAACAAAAGAATACATGGAAAGTTCAGAGAGCATGGTGTCATATCCAGAGTAACGCTGTATCCAATGTATGGATCTGTGCTGCCTATTGTGTCCGATCTTAACACTCTTTTATGTGATCAGTCATTTTGATGTAATGTAAACAAGAAACAGTGAGTAACGACAATTTTCTTTATTGAACTCATTGGAAAATGTTAAGAGTGTAAACTAAATCTTGTGAAATATTTCTAAGTAATTATATGTTCCAATTTTCATTGTGAATATACTTGTAATATTATTTCACTCAAAGAAAATTGTATTTCAAAACTTAAATGAATAAATTAAGGTGTCGTTGATGCATTCATCATATTTAGTAATACTTCTTCTGCTTAGAAATTGTAATAAAGGTAACATTTAATTAGAAAAGTAATGAATTTTTTAAGATCTTAAACATGACATAGAAGTAGTAAGAACTGAGTTAATAGTGGTTAATTATTTTAGAAAATGTCTAAGTACAAATTATTGACAAGAAAAACGTGAAATAAAAAAAAATCAGTAGAACTGAGATTTCTGTAGTTAATTATTTTCGAAAATCTGAACATCAAAAAAAAATGTGTGTGCGTTTGAGGGGGGACACCAGGAGGGTGACACCAATGATAGCCTGCAATTAATTATTTAGAAAATGTGAACATGAAAGAAAAAAAGTGTGTGTGTGTGTGTGTGTGTGTGTGTGTGTGTGTGTGTGTGTGTGTGTGTGTGTGTGTGTGTGTGTGTGTGTGTGTGTGTGTGTGTGTGTGTGTGTGTGTGTGTGTGTGTGCGTGCGTGCGTGTGTGCGTGTGTGTGTGTGTGTGTGAGGGAGGGAGAGAGGGGGGGAACACCACTGATAGCATGAAATTAATTATTCAGAAAATGTCTAATGGCTGACGCCATCTCTTGACTCTAAACTAACAATTTCCAAAGTCAATAACAAGTACGAAATTCCACATGCTTGTATTGGAAACTGCCAACTATAGCAAATATTTTCCAACATTTCCACAATCGAACCCGAGACTCCAACACTTGAACAAATATCTCCCAGAATTCTATACTCTAACCATCACTCACACCCAAGACACAACGTGACGTCACTAACGGATGTGTCACCCTGCGAAATTCCAAACATCCCACAATTCCATATGCAAATCATTACTCAGAATACCATACGCAAACCAAAAAAAATTATGTGACGTCCATGAGGGATGTGTCCCCCAGCAAAATTACAAAACATTCCATACTATGTGACCCCCAGCGAAATTATCTTATCTCTAAATTACCCACAATACCATACGCAAACCATTACCCAGAATGTCATAAGCGAACAAAAACACACAACGTGACGTCAATTACGTCACCTCACCCTGCAAAATTCCCACCATTCCATATTCTACAGTTTATAACAACACACACACCAAGAGCAATGATGTCAATTCCTCCATTTACCTTACCCCTGTTTGGTTTAACGTGTCCCACCAATCATGCCACGAATCCTTATCTTATCTTATCTGCTTCATACAGTCTGACCAATGACGGCACAGTTCCAGCATCACACCCCCAACATACCCTACCCTTATTTGTTTCAGAGTGTCCGACCAGTGACGTTAAGAGTATGGAATGTTTCGAATTTTCGTAGGGGAACAGATGGCAGTGACGTCACGTTTCCGCTGTCACTTCCGCCACTATTTACACTATCCCTATTTGGTCACTAGTGGTTTCATACCACTCCCATTTACTCCATACCAAATGTCATTGTAGTTATTCAGTACTATTTGTTTTTTGCGCATAATGTATGTATATATATATATATATTGAACATTGCAGCATAACGTAATTGCACGTTTCTATGGCTTAGAGAATAAAATGCATATATTAATTGTCCATTAAGAATGTGAAATTGCTGAAGCAATAAATAGATAAAGCACAGTACACATGCAACGTGTTTCTTCTATCATATTACGTACTACGGGTCCTCATACACATATTTTGGCATTTATTATTAACTGAATTCCAAGGCTAACAGGTGTTCTGCCATCGATGTGGGACCTTTTCCTATGTTATTCGTAGTACTGACAATGTTTTCTTTAATATGTTCCATCAAATAAATACGAAAAACTTCGCAGAGAATCATATATGATAATTGCATCGTTTTATATAAATGGTTTTCATTATTGCATCCTAGAATGATTTTCCGTATATTCTGGCGTATAAGTCGACTTTTCAGCATTGAAAAAAAGTACTAATTTTTTTTGGTCGACTTATACGCTGGGTCAAAAATTGATTGCGTTCCAAGAAACTCTACAAATTCCAATTTCGACTTATACGCCAGGTCGACTTTTACGCAGGAATATACGGTAAATACAGTTTTTTCTGATTTTGTGATTAATATAACCCAATCATAGCGAAGAAAACAAGTACACCTATAATTTTTCATTTGATATATATTATATTTTCCTTTTATATTATATAAGAGTAGTTGGCGGTCTCTTCTGTACGATGAAATGCTTCTCTGGTCTAAAGATATTCCAAACATCCACGCCCACTTCCTGGTTCGAACCCATAACTTGTTTGTTGATGAATGGGTTCATTATCGACTCGAGCATGCAGACTGATAGGATATAAATAATTTCTATTTTTCGTGATGTAAAACCGGAATCATCCGAACTAAACCCCGTGCAGCATCTCAGACCGAGTCACAATGCTTAAGATAAGCAGGTCAATAAGTAATCTGACCGACACCTGGTAAAACGAAATCACACCGAGATTGTGTCGCTTCTTCGCTTCGATTAGTAATTTTCACAAGTTGGGTTATGAAAATCGCATTTGTTTCACATTTTTGTTTATTTTTTTTATATTTAATATGATCAAATACGAAGAAAATTCAACGCCCAGTCGTGTTTAATGGTTTCATGTAGATATATTGTTTCAGAAGTTGCTTGAAAAGCTTTCTGCCGTTCCTGTATTACAAGCTGTTTGATTGTGTATTTCCATATCAAATTTTTCCGTTAATAATACTTTGTTTCGTGTAGTTAACTCAAATATTTTAAATAACCATACCCATGTTGCAACAATCCCTTCTACAAAAGTAGAGATTCAGTGCTTATTAACCACCGCAATTTGTAATTCCAGTCCCGAATCATTTCTGTTTCATTACTTATAACTTTCGTCATCAATTTTAATGTCGAGTGTTTGTTTTGATCTGCAACTCAGGTGGAAAAATAAATCCTCATTATGTGGGATGTTTAAATGAAATCGTAAAGGCATTTAGGAATCGTTGAACGTTATCTCATATTGATGTACATTTCAGCCAGTGTTCCATAACATTTTAAATTAACGTATGTGTTTTCAGTTCCCTTTGTCTTTGAGCTAGAATTACTGTTTGAGAGGAAAGAATAAAGTTCATTGTTTAATGTTTCAAACCAACTTTCTTCAAGAAACAAAATTTGGGATCTTCGTGCATTTGACCGATGTTTCGATATCTCCTGGTATGACATCAGTGTCGAGCTGTAAAGCTGCAGTTACAGGGTCAGGTTATGTTTATTTTAAAATGAAATTTTGTTGGTTACGAGTATGTAAAGTGCATATAGATACCCATGAAATTTAATTATAAACATTATATAATAAATAGAAGGAATAATACAACTTAACTTAAAGTAGAGTATATATACTTGAAATTAAGTCAAGTAAATTTACATTATTTACCCTACTTGAAGTAGAGAAAATAATGAGGAAAGCGAATTATTATTGAAATTTAATTTTAAAAAAATGTTTTTATATTTTTATTAAATGATTATTTTCATTTGTTTTTGTTTACTGCAGCAAATTTTAAATGTGGAATGTTGTTCGTCATTACCGTCTTTATTCAATAATAAAAATCCAACCGGTGAGATGCATTGCTTCAAAATAGATTCAAATTAAATTAATTTTGTAAATTTCGTCATTCACGTGCATGCCTTATATGACAATCAAGTAGCGAGATGTCTCTCATATTGTGCATTTGTAAACATCGGATTCAAAGATCAGAGAAGCGATCACACGGAGAACTAGTTGCGCATTCGGATTACTATTCAGAGATTTTGACTGAACAGTAATCCGAGTTTCCACCGGGATGAAGAAGATGTGGATATGATTCAAAGAAGAGTTACAAAGATGATATTGGAATTATTATTCATGGAATGCAGATTCCAATTACAGAATGATAGTATGCCGGCTGCAGACACCGAAAAACATCACAAGGCCTATCGAAAGAGGCATATGAACCTCCTGCTGAGAGAATTCGAATATATTTAGTAATGAAACGTCGTTGTATGGCAGAGTGAATGTTATTTAGTGATTATCAAAGTGTATCAAAAATATCTCGAAATATAACAATCAAATATTGTCAATAAAAATAATATAATAATAATCTTTTTACGGTGACATTTTATTACCAAATATATGAACAATTAAAATATCTTTCTTTAATATAGTTTTTCAAGAGTCTTAATTATCGTGAAAATTAGAACATAATAGTAAAAAGAGAGAAAGAGAATGTGATATAACCTGACAGATGCATTTGGACCTGTTTAATATTGTCAGCAAACTAAGGTATATTTTAATGTGTGTGTGTGTGTGTGTGTGTGTGTGTGTGTGTGTGTGTGTGTGTGTGTGTGTGTGTGTGTGTGTGTGTGTGTGTGTGTGTGTGTGTGTGTGTGTGTGTGTGTGTGTGTGTGTGTGTGTGTGTGTGTGTGTGTGTGTGTGTGTGTGTGTGTGTGTGTGTGTGTGAGAGAGAGAGAGAGAGAGAGAGAGAGGGAGAGAGAGAAATTCCGTCCTCTCTTTGAGTGGATTCAGCTGAGAACATGGGGGAAGTTACGCCCGTAATATACTTTGAGTTAGGATGAGGGTACACATATGAACCCACTTCCACTAATTTCTGCTGAAGGTTCAGTTGATTTCTTTATCCCTGTAATAAGCAGAAAAATTGGTGATAAAAGTCCAAATCTGTTAACTTCGTAAATGCTTCCACCTCAACTCCAGCCAACACAATCCTAGTTCTTTGCATGATTTCGCTTCAGAAAACTTTTGTGTACATCAGTTTACAGCTTTTGTGTAGCAAAGTTTATTAAGCATTACGCTTTGTAGTTAATTTCAGTATACGTTGCGTCAATGAACAGTGTTTGTGGTGAATTCACAAACTTTTTGTATGCTCTGAATTTTTGTCTACATTTATGCAGACAAGGATTAAGTGTTCAGGGTTTACTCACCCTCTCTCTCTCTCTCTCTCTCTCTCTCTCTCTCTCTCTCTCTCTCTCTCTCTCTCTCTCTCTCTCTCATCTTATATAAATGCTCTTTTCGATTCTCTCAGTATTCTCTTATTTTTTTTCATTTAAGTTGAAATGCCTATTTCTTCTCTAAAATCTTCATTTTATATAGATTTCTTTTGTACATCCTACAATTGCTCTTAAAATATAATTTCTTCTGTCTTATTTTACTCTTTGATCAGTTCTTTTAACATACGGATTTTATAAGGCTTTGATAAGACGACACTTGGATTACTGTGCGCAGATATGGTCTGTCGGGTTTCAAGGGAATAAAGAAGCTGCGGAACGGGTGCAAAGAAGAGTTACAAAGATTACATCCGGATTATGGGATTTAAATTATGATGACAAATTGCGAGTATGTGGATTACAGACTCTGGTTAACAGGAGAAAGCGGGGTGATAGGATAGAAGTCTATAAACTTTTGAATGGGTGTTATAGCATTTCAATTGATGAAATGTTTCGTTATATGGAAGGCAGAGAGAGAGAACACGGGGGAATCCATGGAAGTTAAGTTTCTTCTCAGTCAAGAAAGGGGTAAGAGCTAAGTTTTTCTCTCAGAGAGCAGTGAGTGAGTGGAATAATTTGTCCTTAGGGGTAGTGAGTGCATCTAGCGTAAATGAAGTTAAGGGATGGTATGATAGCTGGGTTGGGTAATTTTCAGCCTCCCTCGATGAGTCCTTGACTCCCTGGAGGTCTCAGATAATAATAATAATAATAATAATAATAATAATAATAATACCTTATTTCTGAAACATACAATGGAGTAAGAGTGGCCCTACTTTTAAAATTTAAGTTTGGCGACACGTCATGTTTATTTTTTTTTAATTGAGCGTATATTTAATTGTTCCATAGATTTCCCGATATAGATCTAATTCTTGATTTATATTTTTGCTTTTTATATATGCTGTTCAATTCCTAATAATTAAACTGTTTCGCCTGTTATATTCTTTTATATCCTGTGACTGTTTGTGATTTAGTGATCTTGGGTTTTAAATGCTATTAATTTTTATCCACTGTTGTTTCTCCATACTGACATTTAAAACCAGTGCCTTTCAGTGATTAAAAATAGGAGACAAACAATATTCTTCAATTCTATTGTATATTTTAAGGAAGATTTAACAACTCTTCTTTTTCTTTGTTTTCATTTTACACATCGCCTTACAGCAGTTTTTTTTTTATTCTTCTTCTTGATGCGAAATCAAATATTGTTTCTAATCGATAATTTTTATCGCATGACTTGGGTATCTAAAACTCCTGGTGTTTTTACATCGAACTAATAATAAAATTTGTTCATACAAAATTATATAAAAACATTTAAATGAATTTATTAAGACGTGTTCACATTACCAACAGGAAAGAGTCCAATGAACTACAATATACTTTAGTTCCATAGCAAATGTTGATTCTCAATATGAAATAAACTGACACAAAATACAAACGTGTGTATGTGTTGTCTCTCTGTGCTAAGGAAATTTTACGTATATTCATTACTAGAAGCAGCTCTGAAATTATGAAGGCAAAATAGTGTCACTATTTGATATGCAGAAATATAATACAATTTTTGTTATAGTAAACGTATATTTTACCTTGAAAGTGGAAAGAGATAGCGATAAACGTCGCTTTCTCATATCTAGCTGCAAGGTAGTTCTAACTGGTTGTATTCCTTCTGTTTGTTGTTCATCCTCATAATTGTATAGGTGTTAATATTCGTGACTAGCAGATTACTTCAACTAATAATGTGCTTACAAATCAGGAGACCATTTCATATTTGTCTCCTCTTGTTAATAGTAATACTTTTAGAAATAATAATTATAATAATTATAATTATATATAATAATAATAATAATAACAGGAAGATTAATTCATATTTGATGTGTAATTTCCAGGTGCGAATTATCCAATGAATAATCACATTTTGTTTGAAAACACTCAAATTGTGTTCACACAAAATGTTCCTGTGTCCTTATTGTTCTGGAACCCGAATCCCACCGTGTTACCACTAGTACCGAATGTATATTGGCTGCTGCAGTAGTCACATTTCTTTGGTGTAAATCGTTTTCCTTGAATAGACTCCAAATAATAATCGAAACACTTCGAATGATGACACGTAAAGTTCGGCACTGAAATGGAAGATCGCAAACAGCAATTAGTTATAAGATCACAAGCATAGATAAACATAAGATATTCGTAAGAAAATAAATGACAGATTCTCACTAGTACAGATTAAAATATATATTATTTAAGTGTTATTAAACATAGATCCTTTTAGAACGATTATTTATGGATGGTTATTCTAATTAAGTGTAAAAGGAACTATGATTATTGTTCTGGCAAATTAAACTTCTGTATAAAATGCGTGATTTTCGCTTTCTAACTGTGCTTAAAATATAACTAGTCTAAATCAATACAAAGCTATATTCAGGCCACAATAATGTAGTTATGTGTTGAAGTTCAGTGAAATCCAGTCAGGCTGTAGCAACCAAATCTTCTGCATATACGTTCATGTTAGAGTGCCTATCAATGGCGTCTTTGAATATATAACACAAGTCAATAGGGATTTGATCTGTCATTCTGAAGAAAACTTTCAATGAGTGTAGAATACAGATAACGCTCTGGATGCGACACTCACCTACATTTATTATTTAAGTATTATTTGGTAATAAAGTGGTTTCAGAGCTTTTCTGATCTGTGGCTCAAATATTTTAAAACTCTATTTGATTCCAAGGAAAGGTTCCAGTTTACTTTGGGCATAGAAAATGACTAATGATTTTATTGATGTCTAAAATTACCGAGAGACTCTGAGCGTACGTCTCATTGCGGTCCCTCTCAGACTATGTGTAACACTGAAAGCACAGAATTTCTTTCAAATCATGTTGCTCCACAAATTGTACTAGACAGTACACTAGTTCGAACCTAATTTTGATTTAGATACGCTCTAGTAAGAATCGCTCCTGGAAACTTTAAATCCATAAATGTATAGTTTGAGACGAAAGTTAATGCTGCTGTTTTTATGAACGCAGTCTGGAAGAAGTCTGCCTACCACCTGGATAAAGATTAGTCTATTTGAACTAAATGTTTTTAATGCGTAGGTAGAATAAGAGTACTATTATTGTTATTTTGAATTACATCAGGAAGTAACTAAGGCTATATTAAGTTATATCTCTAAATTGTGTGTAATGTTCTGTTCTATTTGTCTTTAACGATATGAAACTTATGAATTTCTAGAAGTAAAATCCCTGTAAAAATCTGTATCAGAACTCCTAAATCATATTCGGTTGAAAAGCACTTATAAAAGATCTCAGATTCCCACCCACGTCTTTTCAACCAAAGGGCAACGTCGATATATTTCTTCTTTGGCACAGAAAATTAAAAACAGATAACTGTCCACCATAACGTGCATTGTATGCACAAGGAGAAATTGTCTCCTTGTGCGTACAATTTTTAAAAAATGCGAAAAATCGTACCATGGTATTGAGACGGAAGCACAGATAAGTTATCGAAGCACGTCAACTTATCTGTGCTTCGATTGACTAGACAAGTAAAAGAAATAGGATCATGTCTAAAACGTTTTCGTTGCAAACAACGAAGAGAACCTTGAATAGAATGACAATGGAAATCAATAAGAACAAGTGCTTGGATGCGGAGTGTGGAAACGATAGTGTGTCCACTGATATTCAATATTTATTGACCCTGTAATATTTATTCTATCCCTCCTTTTTTTATTTTTATTTTTTCAGTAGTAGGAAGAGATGGAGAAATACAAGTTTGACTAATATTATTTAAATTTAAATGCATTTAGTTTGCTGACTAAAACATACAAGGGCTTCTTACGTCAGAATAAATGTGTTGATATAATATGGGTATGGTGCATTTCTTCACTTGTAAAATCTGAAAACGATGTGGACAACTGGTTTTTTCCTCGAGAACATAGGAATTAGGCAATGGAGAATGTACAAAGATAAACTAATACAATTACCAACTGATATTAACTAAAGTAATTACTAACAATTAATTTATGTCAACTTCATAATCCTGAAGAATACGAAGAATTAATTCAGTGTAAAGACACAAGAATTTATGAAATAGTCAAACCAAAAGAACTGTATTAGTTCGTAATAATAATTCCTTTTCTTCAGACATTAAAAATGAAATGAATGTTAATTATAAATGCTCTAAAACTATAACATATTTTTATACCCTAGATATGTTTTGCTATGCTAATAAAAGAAAAGATCGCTCACCTGCCTCTAGCAGGTTATCAACAACAAGGCTCTTGTTACACGGATATGGTTCTGTGAGACAACTCGGTTGGAGACTTCCACCGTTGAAACAATATTGTTCTTTTACAAATTTTGTAATTGATATAGAGGTATTTGTGAGAACTGAAATTAGAGAATATTAGGAAGAGATAAATATATGATATCGTCTTATTCGATGAAGCAAAATACATCATCATTGTTGAAAATTTGAATAAAATATAATATGAGTGTTCAATTCAACACCAACAAACAACAACACAAGAATTGTGTTGTTGTTTGTCATCTTTATTGTTACCCTAAAATTGGATATTATATTGTTGAGCGTACAGTGAACTTCTGTTATATATCTATATTAGTATTTTCATTAACTATCTAACGTATTCTGGATAAGTTGAACATCAAAAGTAGAATCTGTGAAAAAATATCGAATTATATAATACATAATAGCTTCAGACAATTAAAAGTTATAGTTGAAATTTTGCACAATAAACCGTTACCTCCGCAAATGTTAACTCCTCCAGCTGCGGTTACCAGATTCTGTGAATGAAGAAAAGCATCTGAATATCTATCTGTATCTTCTTTAAAGCATGGAGTTGCACAGTCGCAACCTGCCAATAACAAGAATTCATTCATTCAAAATGGTTGTTTACTGCATTTTAACTTCAGCGAATTTACAAGGTCGTCATTTTAATACATCATTAAAAAACTATAATGATTAATATTATTTTCATTTATTTGATTTTAATCATCCCCTTTCAAATCAGTGCCATTTGATTAATTTTATTAATAAAATTATGCTTCAATTCAATTCCGCAAATCACATGAATTCATGCCAAGGTGTGTGGATGTGTTATTTTGTTTTACTGATCCATTAGTAAAGAATGGGTTTTTTCTCAACACACTATCAGGTTGATAGCCAACTTGTATAAGGAGCAAGAAGCCACAGCAAGAACAGGGGTTGGATTGACTGACTGTGGCTTCAAGTTGGAAAAGGAGTTAGACAAGGATGTTTACTTTCTCCTCACTTGTTTAGTATATATGCAGAGGATATCATGAGTGAAGCATTGGATGAGCTCAGGACAGAAATTAGGATAGGAGGTAGATTGATCAGTAATCTGAGGTACGCTGATGATACGGTACTCCTCTATAATGACATGGAAGAACTAGGACTAATTCTTGACAAAGTTAACAAGATTAGTAATAACAGAGGACTTCAACTCAATTCTAGCAAGACAAAGATCATAGTTCTCAAAGGAAAAACAAAGAGAGAAGCTCTTGAGAAACAAGTGTATCTTAATGGAAAAAGAATTGAGGAAGTCAGCAAATTTGACCTGGGATCCATTATTAATGTGAAGAATTGCTGTTCAGAAGATGTCCGAAAAAGGTTAGGAATGGCTAAAACAACAGTCAGACACCTGTCTAAAATCTGGAAGGATGGATCTATCTCCATAGGAACAAAGTTGAGGATTTTAGATGCAGTTGTTTTTCCAACAGCGACTTATGGATGCGAGACTTCGAACCTAAAGAAGTCAGATAAGAAACGGATATCTGCTTTTGAGATGTGGTGTTACAGAAGGCTGTTGAGGATATCATACACCGAAAGGCGTACAAATGAACGGGTGTTAGAAAAGATTAGTACAACTTTAAGGCTCCTTAAAGATATTGACAGAAGAAAGTTAAAATATTATGGACACATAGAAAGGATGGAAGTAGGACTTCTCAGAACAGTAATAGAAGGTAAAGCTCCTGGGAAAAGAAGCTGGGATAGACCATCAATGAGATGGATGGATGGCGTGTGTGGAGTGACTGATCTTCAGAGAGTTGAGGCTGCCAGAAGGGCAAACAACAGGACGAAATGGCGAGGCCTGGTGTGGCACATCACCGAGCAACCGAGTGACCATACGGCATCTGTAGATGCCCAGTGAACACAGAGAGAGAGAGAGAGAGAGAGAGAGAGATCCATTAGTCGAAGTATAAAATCTTGAAGAAATCAGTGAATGGATATGAATAAAAACCGAAAACAATGGCGTAAATAACACCTACCAGAAGCTGTAGAGAATCCTCGTAAGCGAAGAGGGCTCTAAAAGAATATTTTAGAAACTTTGTTAGCATAAGAGAAGCTGAATGAATATTTTGAAACATCTAAGAATAAGGGAAGCTGCATAATGCTTTTAGATATCCCTTAAAAGCAGAATGTGGAAATTGATGGTATATAACTCACTATTTGCAAACCTGATTGTTTTTATGATTCTGTTAAAGGAATTTTGCATGAAAGTTATGTTACCGTATAGGGACTTCATTTTCTGGGTTGTCCTCAGTCCTGCTGATCCGCATACGTGACAGCCTGAACTGTGTCCCAAACAACTGACATTATTCGTTGATATTCCACATTGGGTCTAAAAAAAAAAAATTAAAAATCCTTAATTTCTTCTCTCATAGAATAAATAACTACCTTCAGAATAATTTATTATTATTATGAATTATTCTGTCATATAAAGATTATTTTTTTAAATAAAGAAGGCAGTGTATGGAAATTTAGAATATGATGATGAATTTATCACTGCAGTGTATCTGGAAGTAGAACGGGTGAAACAAAATTAACGTTATTTGAAAAGTGGAGACAAAAATTCTGGTATACGTAGATACACGATTTGCATTAGCTGATATATATCTTTATGCGGTATATGTAAATTTACTGCTATTTACGTTTACATTAGTAGATTTATATTATATTACTAAATGTGAAACACTTACTTACACTTAAATTATTTACGACTTTGGCCAAGACAGCACCGACATATTCAACAGTGGCTTGTGATTTTTCGTAGCACGTATTAGCTCCCTGACTCCAGTCAACAATTAGGACCGCACAGGTTGAATCCTCATCCAAAAGCGCATCTATGATTGCCTAAAAAATGAAATTTTATTCGTTACCACAATAACAACATGAATATTATCATAAGTATCCAGTAGATTTTTATTTGTATTATTATTATTAATAGAGACCTCCAGAGAGTCAGAGACTTATCGAGAAAGGCCACATACCTACACCCACCGGGTATCCTACTTATTGTGGAATTCATTCGCACTGCTTGCACTAACAACATCCATCCAGTGTTGTGATATTTGAAGTGATTTAAATATTAATTAAATAATTATCACTATTCGATCAGCTATTATTGAAGATGCTGTTAACATGTTTGTCTTTTAAAGCAGGTATTACATGAAAAAAAGAGATTGAATTTAAAGTGAGAATTACTAATGAGATAATATTTTACATTATCAGTGAATCAGGCAACTTTATTCTTTGTACTTCTTGGTTCATCAACATTAACTGGATGGACAAATGATATTATTTTATCATAATCTCAGTTTAGTGATTATGTGCTTAGGTTTCTTTCAGTATCGATTTTAGGCTATGATTCAAAGCGATAATATATAGGATTGTCATGTGCATTCGATTTATATAGGAAATCTAAGAAAAAAAAAACACCTCGTTTCTCAGACCAATAATTAATTCTTGGTTATTATCATAATCAATTATAATCATGTAACGATTATTATTAATTACCTGAACTTGATCAAAACAATTATACTGAGGATTCCAGCCATGGACAATGAAGTACACGTTTGCATTATTTGGACAGTTTAATTTTGAACAGTCGATTGTTTCCAAATTTGGGAACGATGCTCCATCAGGATGTGCTTCGTCATATAGATCGATGCTGACTGGAATTTCTTCTGCACAGAATGGAGGAACATTACACCTGCCACAGCGTATTTTTCCATATCCTTCATAACATTTAGTGGTAACTGGAATGAAACAAAATCTTTCATTACCGCATACGTGTCGATATAAAAAAACATTCGACTTCGGTGCATTTAAATACAGAAAATAAAGTCTATTTCTATTTCAAAATTACATTAACTGTTAAGAATTGGGTGGTAGTTTGATATCAACAATTACATTATTACATTTAGTAGAGCATCAAGGTATCCTTTTTATCTTCTGCCACTCCTCCGATTTTAAAAACAAATGCAATTAAATATCTGTTTTATTTTCTCTGCCAGAACATTAAAACAGTAGTCACTAACGTTTTTAATTTAGTAGCCATTCTTCTGTATATTAAATGTTGTGCATTCAAGTATCTTTCCACACGAACTTTTCTAAGCCTTTCAGTGAGTTCCATAGTTACTACCTACCTATGTCCAAGACAACCATGATTTGTGCTTCCGGAAACTAACGTTGGACCTTACTTCATGGAAAAAATATCCAAAGAACTCGTACTGTTTTAGACAACAGCATAAGTGTTAGAATGGCAACAAAATGGCGTCAGTTGTTTGCTGTACTTCCACTTCAATGGCTCTGAAGTTAGCTGAGCCAGTAATCTTTGGCTCAGCTAACGCTGGCCGCTGAAGGTGGAAATTGATCACTAACCGACCTTCCAAATATTTACGAAGAGTTCAAATAACTTAGCCTTCTTCCATTTGGAATAAAATATATTACATGATATTTATTTATTAAATATTGTCATAATATATTGTTAAGAGCCAAATTGGATTGAAATCCTTCCATGAACAAGAATTCAATATTACTTCGGTGATTTCTCAGTATAAAGCTTCCCGGATAACAATATCGCGTCCCTTCACTTTGCTCCCTATTCGGTCTAGTCTACTAGCATCATAAGGATATCGAATACTATTTTGATGCACTTGGATACCAAGGATTTCCATATTATCATACTATTCATAAATGTTTACCATATGTGCGTACACGGTTTCATTTTTTTCTTTTCAAACAATATGTTTAGAACGTATTTCGAAGTCTTATAGAAATTATTATCAGCGGATAAGTCCATTAATATATTTGAAATCATGTCGTAATTTATAACCACGAAAAGGAACCCATTGTTGTTGCTTTTACATATTGTAGGAAAAAAATAAAGACCAATATTAGAAATATGAATCATATTAACACAGAATATATAAGCGACTAGTTAGATTTTAAACACAGTCAATTTAATTTTATATAATCAGGCATGCTAAAGAATATCTTATGCAATACAGTACCGAATATTAGATAATATTGAAACAGACTATACAAACCAGGAACTACGTTTGCTATTATATTTTCACAGAATTCAAGCGCAGTCTCCGCTGTACAGAAAGGTCCTTCACTTTCGGAATTGCACCGTTTGGAAAGTGTAACAAACATCACTAACAGCTGCATCCATCCTAGAGAGCGAAACATGACTGGTTGCCTAGATAGAAAATGAAGATATAGAAGAGAGCAATGTTACGCAAATAAACATATTACTATTGGAAAATAGTGTACATGCATAAGTTCCTCTTTTGATACAATACCGGCGCCACACAATAGCAATTTTAATGAGAATATATTTCTATGGCATTGGTCCAGCAAACAATCGAGCATGAAATGTTTCGAAATGCGTTGTCGCCAACGTTTCGATTGTTACTCACAACACTCAATTTTTCATTGTTATTATATATATAAGAAAATATTCAAAATTTGATCTCTTAAACATTCTAATTTGTACTTATTGATGGTTTTATAAAGAAAAATAACAGTTACTCGAAGTCATGAAGTTCATTTTCTAATATTTCTATTCCTTTGGTGATCCAGGTTGTCAGAATAAGTAAGATTTCTTTCTTATTCAAATATCGCAAATTTTCGCTGACGGAGTGTGTATAACAGCCTTTACTCCCTTTAAAATTGTTTGGAGTTTAAAATGTATCAAATAGTGTAATAAAGGTAATAATTATTATATTTAAAATAAATTAAATTAATTACATAAACGTTACCAGCGTTTATAGCTCCTTTGGTATGAATGATGTCATTTATGGGAAAGATCTAATTCGAATATCTTGGACGAATCTTTGTAACGAATTTTTATTTGGTTGAAGAGCGGCGTTAATTAGCCTGTGACTCTTATGGAGACTGTACGGTTTATCTCCCAGAAAATCGGTTTTTTCCTTACGTAAAGTAGAAAAGGAACACACGATATATACGTAGGCTGTTCAATAAGTAATAAGACTATATTCATACAGAAAACAGATTACCTTTAATCGTCATCATGTACATGGTCGCTTTCGAAGTAACTACTGTGAGATGTGATGCATTTGTCCAAACGTTTCGTCCACTACTTAAACACATGTGAGAGAACGTTTTTTGAGAGTTATTTCTAAACCGCTTCCGCATCTTTTACACATGCTTTGTTGCTTTCGAAATGGCGGCCTCTTAGTGGTTTCTTGAGCTGAGGAAACAGCCAGAAATCGCACGGTGCGAGATCAGGACTGTATGGAGGGTGTGGTAGGATGTCTGTGTTGTTCTTCTGCAAAACGTCCACTACACAACCAGCAATATGTGGCCTTGCATTATCGTGGTGCAATAAGAAGCCATTCTTCAGCAATGGACGCTTCCTTTTGACGTGCTTGATGATAATCGCTGCTGTGTTGATCATTGTCTCTGTGATGGACGTTGAAGGTCCTCCCTCACGTTCAAAATCTTTCACATTTTGCCTTCCTTCCTTAAAAGTTTTATGCCAGCGAAAAACACTTGTCCTCCACATTGCTTCATCGTGGAAAGCTTCGCGTATCATGTTAAAAGTGTCCGATGCCGATTTTTGGAAACGCATACAAAATTTCATCGCATAACGCTGTTCCAAGGATGCTTCCATTTCGAAGACTGGTCGCACCTCGTTGGCGCGCCGATGAGCACTTGCGTTTAGTCACGTGACACTCTGGCACATCAGCCCATATACGCAATCTATCAACCTCTTTTGCTAATACATACAGCAACATTTCTTTATTCCACAGAAATTAATATTGTGATGAGTGGCTTCGTCACAGTAAAATTAGTCTTATTACTTATTGAACAGCCCACGTAGATAGAACACTCTTAATTTGGAAAAACGACAGGACATTGCGCCCTTCAACTGGAAAAGATTATTTGATTCTTCTGCAAACAGTTGCCTTAGACGAGTAATGATTTGTGTCATGATAAACGCACGATTTCTACAACGGGTTTCAGAAATATCTATCATATAATTCACTCAATTCTTTCGGACTACAGTACAAGTGTTATGATTTAGGATCTCAATATTGCGCAACTGTATACCATAATCTCCTACGGATGCTTCTAAAATAATCAATAGCTCCGAGCTCTTCTTATTCTACCGGTTACGAATAGAGATCTGTAGCGTTTTAATTACAAAACAAAAAAAAAAAGTTAGAGCTAAAGGAGCTTTGTCTACTGCTTTTCGGTATGAAGACTTTAGATTTATCAATTTATTATTTATTTATATCTAATTTATTATCCGTGACAATACCAAGATGAGCGGGCGATACGTGATGCATCATTCCATAGAAGCATTTATATTACTCCAGAGCTCAATGCCGGCGAGCCTTACACCATTCCACAGGAGCCTTGGCGTTGTCCGTACAGACGTTAGGTTTGTGTGCGGCTGCTGGGCAATAGAAACTCATGTTCCTCAGAGTCCAAGCAAACAACAGTTGACATGCTGGCGTTGCTTACAAAGGCATTTTTACGTCGGTTTTGAGTGGTTCAACCGACGACTGGCGAAATTTTCTCCCAACGCGCTTTAACACAGGCTGTTCCGCTCTGTAATTTTGCATGGCCTACTAGGTGATATTGCATTTCCTCCTCACAATAATATTACCCACAACTGATGGCCGCAGCTTCAGTAGGGCAGAAATTTCCCGAACTGAGTTGTTGCAAAGGGAGCATCTTATGAATCATACACGTCGTAAGTCACAAAGCACTTCAGAACGGCCCCTTTCACTGTTAATGTTAATTTATGTAGATTGCAAAACACTGTACTTCCTTTCATACCTGTGAGCCTGGGTTGCGATGTATATAGCCATATCCACTACTGCGAAGGGGTGTTCGCATATTTTTGATGAGATGGTGTACTGAATACTTTCAATATAAATTAAGAGTGTCATAAATAAAGCGCTAAAATTTATGTGGCAAGGACGTTGCAGCCGTATCCTGTTATTCACAAAGCCATTATTTAGTCGGAAACGTCTGTCTGATTTATTTCCCTTGCATCATACTTAATTATTCCCAGGCGAATTTTATGATTCAAATAAAGATATTCAGGAAACTAGGAAACATCTCTATATTTTGCAATATACTTTTCTGTTGGATCGGATAGTGGTTGGCATAATCTTTTCAAGGATATCGCTACTCAGATTTCAAGGCAAACGTGTGTTGTTGTATCTATGTAGGGCTTTTTGTGTATTATGGGTACATGGAAATTTCTTTGCGATGTTCGATCAAATCAAGTAAGCAAACGATCCCAGCCGTTCACATAAAATAAAAAAATCGAATTCTTATACTACATGTACTGGGATTACAAACGATTTGTTGGAATGCTGAGAGGCTGTTGCTAAGCCAACCAGGCCGGCAAATGGGAATGTTTTAAACATTACCTTTTCTGCTACTAGAATGTAAAATACTAAGCGTTTTTCATTTTATTATCATTTATTTTTAGTACTATTACAGATCGTTTCGACCTTCAACAAAGGGACAATCAAAATACGGTGGCCGTTGTTATACTCTGAATGAAAGGAAATGTCAAAACCTTTACCTTCATTCAGATTTAACACGGTTTATCAATTCCGGAGCCCGTATTAATATATCAAGAGAAAAATAACCAATTGTAATTTATCAGTTATGTTAATATTTAAGAAAGTTTTACCTAATGCATTATATTGAAAATAATTAAGTGTTTTGTGAAGTTTAAACTATGTGTAATCTATGTAAGTGCTATTACAATGTTGAAGGCAAAGGACAATCCGATTATACAGAAATCATACACGTGTATCTAATAGAACGCGCACGCGGATGTCCACCGAAGAGATCGCCAGGGGAGAGATTGGCGCTAGGTGCTGAAAGCAGTGACGCATCGTGACAAAAGGGAGAAATCAGGATGACGTAGGCAAGAAACATAGGACGCGCGTTTTAAAAGGCACTGCGGCGCCGGCTCGTGGCTCTTTTTTTTTCCTCGTTCCCTGTACTGGAGTGGTCATCGGTGGAGAAGTCCATCGTGAGGTCATCGCAGGAAGCGGCAGTATCCACGGGCAGTTCTAGGCTATGGAATGACCTGACACGGTAAAGTTCCAGATCACGCCGGAGATTGCAGACCCACGCCCCCAGCCGATTGATGAGCCAGCGTCGAGCTAGAATTGCTCTCCCCGTCAGCGATGTGTCAAGTCCGAATTCAACTGATATGTAGAAAATCCGTGGTAAATCTGGAAATTGAAGGTGCTGTAGGGATACACACGAAGGCCTAGTGCGTCTCCAACTACTGGTAATGTAGACTCTTAATTGTTATGTAAAATTGTGTAGGGGACAATAATTAGATATAGGTAAAATCTTCAGCTCAGGACTGAGCCCTCATTGAGAGAACTTTAGGAATTGTGCTGATGAAACTTAGAAACTCTATACTTTAATTGGAATAATAGTGTGAAGATATTTGTTAATGTATCTGAAGTATAGAAAGAATAGCCTTTAACGATGTCATATATAAATGAGAGTTAGATCCTTGTTAGAATTAATGGTAGGAAATTATGATCTAATGTGTTAAAGGAGATTTAGCAATCATAAGTGAAACTACTAACTTCCCAATATTACCAAGACTAATTTTATGTCAGTAAAAATTGCTTATAACATGTATTATGTCTATTCAGTGAATTAAATGGTAAATTCTTTTGAAATGAATATGAAGACTTGCCTGATTTCCATTTTACTGAACCGTTCATAAACGTTCGAACCAAGGCGGGAGGTAAGAATAACAAACATAAAAAAGGGGCTACGACTGCGAGATAAATTCTAACAGTGATATTAATTGAGAATACTCTGCTAAGTGTTTAACAATTACGAGACAGTGTGCTGATCTAGACCTTGCTTCCATGAATAAATATCAAGTACATTTTAGGGTGGCGCAGTATAAATAGACATTTTCCCTAAAATTAAAAAGTAACCAGAACCGGGTTGAAACGAAGGAATTGGTGCCAATTAACGACATTTCCTTTGTCTTCACAGCCCACGTGCACATCGTGTAAAAATGCTCATCGGCCTAGGTTGATTGTTAAGACATGACTCGCTGATGTTAGATTAAGAAATTACTAAGGGGGGAAAGTCAGAACAGAAGATATATATACGAATACAAATATTAAATAAAAATAGGAACACCAGTTTAACACCGTGATGTGGCTGGTAAAATCATATTTTAATGTAAGCTAAGATTTTAAATAACGCGAAAAGATAATAAAAACCAAATGGACGTTTGCAAGTCACTTTAGACTTCCAATAAGGCCCTCAGGTGATGAATATCATCTCTTATCTAAAGACATTCCCAAACATCCATGCTAAATTCCACATTGGACTCTCAACTTGTTAGCCTGCGACATCCATTGAAGGCCCGCTTAACACGTTTATAATATCTTTGTGTGTGTGTATGTGTGTGTGTGTGTGTGTCATTTTATAATAAGGAGTATTCTGAATTTCTTTTGCGTTTTGGATAGGAAGCTGTGTTTCAGAGGAAAGAATAAAGTTCAATGCTGTAAAAAGTCTTTCGCTGTATTTTAAAATATGTCAGTTTAGGATGAATTAAAGTTTGGCATATGGATGTCAACTCCAATTTTTGGAAGTGCAATTGATGAGTTAATTGTAATCAATGTTCATATAATTTAGTTTCTAAAGTATGTCTTCACGTAAAACATCTCTGTCAAGCGGTGAAGCTACATTTAAAGGGTCAAATTATTTTGACATTGAAAGTTATAATCCTTTTTGCACTTTCTAAATCCATTTTATTGTTATATACGCACGAAATTTAATTATTGGCATTATAATAAATAAATGCATAATAATCTAATAATCCTGAAATTCAAATCCAGTGTAATAAACGCGTAATAGTAAAGAAGATAAATTATTCGAATATAATTTAAAAAAGAAAAACATTTTTTAAAGGATTTTTTAATTTGTTTTCGTTACTGCAGTAGGATTTTAATATCGATTTCGTCATTAAATTATGTCTCATTTGAGGATCAATAAACAAGGTTCTTCGTTTTAAATGCATTTATAAAAGTAATATTCAACATCACAGAACACGTGACATTGTTAATAACTATTCTTAAATTATACAAACATTGATTGAGTAGCAGGAATTCTGACATTATGCTGCATTTACAACTGCAATACACACTGATTCAGGATGAGGGCATGTAATAATAACTATAAGCATAATTAACTAATTTTTTATTGAATGAATTTACATAATTCCTCTCTTCTCTGTCATTTACAGAAAGACCGGAGATGAATTCTAACCGGACTGTCGTGATTGTTTCCACCTCAAGTGCAGCCCTCCACGCCGAATCTACTGGAAAAAATTACTTGATTTGAAAGATATGAATTTTTGAATACAAAAATGGAGATCGTTTTTATAGGCATCCTCTTTGTAATGAATTTACAGGCAATTTTCGGGTGAATATTTGTATCTAATGCTATTTTTAGTGAAGTCGTGTACAGAAAATAAATTTAAAAAAATACTAAACTCATCATTCTTCTACAAAAATAAATTATGTGGTTTACATCATTTTCCAACTAAACTTAAGAATGGAGAGAGTACAGGAAATAATTTTACGCATTTAAGAAATGATACGTAAGAAGTTGCATTTCAAAAAAAAAAAAAAAAAAAAAACAATGATTTCCGATCGATGCACAATTTCGATATTTCGAAGAGATCTATATTTTGACCTGTATACCCAGCGAATATTTATTCTAGATATATGAAATATAAAGCTGTAACAACTTCTGATTAAAAGAAAATTCCTTAATTTAGGGAAATAGAAAAAACACAAACAATTCATTTTCATTACTTCTAATAATAATCGGTGGTAATTTCAGGCTTTTATTTAAGACTTGCTCGTATTGGCTTTAGCAATAATTTAGGACTAGATGGTTAGATTTATACTTAAATATATATTTATAAGCATAAGATATGTTATATTATCTTATGCTAATATAACATATCTTATATTAGCATAAGATATTATATATAAGCATCTTACGTTTAAATATATAAAACCTGCTCTTCCGTTTCGGAGGCTAACTTACCTTTATTTGAAAAGTTCTGATAAAGATTCTTCACGTCTTAGACGAGATTATAACCAAGGTCTCTCAAACCAAATTGATTCATCGAAACGTGTATATATATATATATATATATATATATATATATATATATATATACACGAGGGTGGCCTAAAAAGTTCTCGGCTTAAAAACTTAAAAATGAGAAAACAAATTTATAATTTCAAAATTATTTTTCTTTATCAACATAATCTCCCTTAAGACTAATACATTTATGCAATCGATGCTCCAGCGCCATTATGCAGTCTCTGTAGTGGTTCTCAGTAAGATCTGCAAAATACCCCTCTACAGCTGCAATTACCTCTTGATTTGAAGAAAAACGCTGACCAGCGAGGAAGAGTTTTAGTCCTGGGAAGAGATAGAAGTCAGAGGGAGCCAAATCTGGGGAATAGGGTGGATGTTCCAACAATTCATAATGCAAATCCCTTAATTTTCCCATTGCCAAAACACCTTTGTGGGCAGGTGCATTGTCCTGATGAAAGATGATTTTTTTCTTCTGTAAACCGGGTCTTTTATCACGAAGTGTTTCGTCTAGTCTGGGTAAAAGATCGGAATAAAATTCCACGGTTATTGTTTTACCCTTTTCAAAATAATTAATAAACAAAATGCATTTAGCATTCCAAAACACTGAAGCCATGACCTTTCCTGGTGATGGAACCGACTTTGTCTTCTTTGGCGCTGAACAACCGGCTTCTGTCCACTGTTTTGACTGCTGTTTGGATTGTAGTGTGTAATGGTGAATCCAAGTCTCATCCATAGTAATAAATCGACGCTCTGAATGGTTCACAGATTTTCTTGCGAGTGCGTTTTTGATCTGCTGTGAGCAAGCGTTGCACTTATCTTGCACAAAGCTTTTTCCTTTGCAATTCTTCATGCAAAATATATCCTACACGTTCTTTTGAAATGCCTATAGTCTCAGCAATATGACACTTTGACTCGCCGGTCACGTGCACTTGATCAATGATTTATGGTGTTGTTACGCCTTTTGGACGGCCACGTTTATACTCTATATTTATATTTAGGCTGGTACGGCCACGTTTATACTCGCAGCCCATTTCTTAATTGTCTACAACGAAGGAGAAGAGTGCCCGTAAACTTTTATGAACTTCGAATGAATTTCTTTTGGCGTTAAACCTTCTTTTACAAAGAATTTTAAAACCGCACGATACTCAATTCTATCCATATCAAGAGATACAGGCAACATTTTTACTTCAGACAGGTATATAAAACTAAGTATACTTGATAGAATGACTTGCAATTTTGTCATAAGCATTCACATGGATGCTTATGACAGACGTACTAACTTAGAAAAAATCTTGCCAATAGTGTTGCCATCTATGGTCGGGTCCGAGAAATTTTCGGACCACCCACGTCTATATATATATATATATATATATATATATATATGACATAACTAATTTATTTGGTGGAGAGACATGTTTTTAAAAAATTAAATGACTAATTATTATTATTATTATTGTATTAAGGAAAGTAAAAACAGAAAACAATTACCAGTTTATATGGATAAGAGACAGCAAAATATTAATTAGAAAGACACAAGACTCAAAACCAATCGAAATAAAATCCGTAGATGACCTCAACAGGCTGTCACATTGAAAGGAATATTGACAACTCGTAAAGAAGGACCAACACCCTAACCAACATGAATGCACACCATCAAGCAGACGTAATCACCCCGGAACATGATAATTGCCACATTCTGAAATCAATATCAGAATGGAAACAACTGACAATCCCCAAAAAAGGACTGTCTATTCTCCACATCAACATCAGTAGCATTCAAAAATACTGGCTGACCCTGCAAGCTTATCTGAAGGAAGATATAGACGAATTGACATTTTAATACTGACTGAAGTATCTACGACAAACGAAGAGGCTTACTCCTACCAAATGCCACACTTCCAACAACACAAACACTGCAGACAAACAAAACGAGGCGGTGGTATAATAATATTTACCAAACATAAACTAGAAGTAACAGAAATAAACTATAAATTAGAATACGCAGAAAACATATGCATCGAAATTAAAAACATCAAACAAGAAAACTCCCTGATATTAAACGCAATATACAGACCACCCAACTTAAGCACCACAAACATCCTAGAAGAACTAAACAGATGGCTTTCAGCCACGAAAGTAGGCACCTCAAAATACTTGATAATAATAGGAGACATTAAGATAAACATTAGGAACATAAATAACAACACAGAACAATACCTAGACCTATTATCGGCATAAAACATAACCCCATCCATACAGTCGTATACACGAGAAGAGATAATCGGAAACACAACAACCTCAACCTGCATTGATCATATAAATGTAAGGGCCCCTCCAAACAGCCACACAGCAGCCGTCATAACATGCAAACTAGCAGACCATTATTTCACAGCATTGCAGTTACACACTGAACCAGAACCCATAAAAATCACTGAGACTACAAAACAGTATCATAGCATTGTAAACGAAGCAATAGTGAACGATGAAATCAGAAAAACAGACTGGATGCAGATAGCATCTTTAGACTCTGCTGAAGCTGTATATAATAATCTTAAACTTGCATTTAACAAAATATACAACAAAGCATTAACAAAAATAAAAATACGCCCCCAAACGAAACAAAATCCATGGATAACAGACAACATACTAACAGACATACAAAGAAAAGATGCCCTATGGAAACAACTTAAGAAGTCACCGAACAATATCGCTTTAAAAGCTGAATACAAAAGAAAACGGAATCTCCTAACAACCCAGATTGGAACGGCAAAAAGAAACTATTACAGCAACAAATTAACAACAGCACAGAATGACATAAAGGAAACCTGGCACCTGATTAATGAAAGGATGGACAATATACACAGAACCACTGCCACAGAAACAATAAAACACAGCTTTGCCTGCGACCCCAAATCCCTTAAACAGTTGGCAAACAACTTTAATCAGCACTTCGTGAACTCTGTCCAAAAGCTACAAGAAACAACCTTACCTCACACATACGAACATTCTCCACTAGGTCCACGAGCAACCCAGTCGATGTGGTTCCCCACAGTAACAAAAGAAGAACTATCACTGGCAATTCAACAAATTAATCCTAACAAAGGACCGGGGATAGACTGAATCAGACCAAAAGACATCAAGAAACACTCAACCGACCTACTTCCAGTTATACAAAAACTGTTAAATAAAATCTTCGAAACGGGACACATACCTGAAACACTGAAGACTGTACTAATCACACCCATACACAAACAGGGAAAAAGAAACAATATAAGTAATTACAGACCCATCGCCACGTTGTCTGTAATCAACCAAATCATGGAGCGCATTGTACATCAGAAACTCTCCACATACGTTGAAAAATTTCAAATCATACACAAAACACAATATGGCTTTCAAAAAAATAAAGGAACAGCAACACTCCTGGAAGACTTCACAGATCTAATAAACGCTGCATTGGATAAAAACAGAATAACATTAGTGGTATTCATTGACCTAACAAAAGCATTTGACACACTAACACATAAAACCTTGTTAACGAAACTTACCCATATCGGAATTGGAGGTCGTCTACTCCAGTGGTTTAAAGCATACACGAAAAACAGAAAGCATATCACACGTATAGGGTCAGCACACAGCAAAGTGGTACATGTAACCTGTGGAGTACCGCAAGGAGCTGTCCTATCTCCCATTCAATTTAACATATACACACACGACATAAGCCAAATCCCCCTAAAAAGTAAAATCTTCCAGTATGCAGACGACACTGCCATAGCATCCATTCACAACACTGCAAAAATCGCTTACAAAAATATGCAACACGACATCAATCAAATCACTAACTGGTTAACCGAAAACGGCATATATATAAACCCTGGAAAAACAAAGCTAATGATATTCAAAAACCCTCAAACCCTGCCCATAGAAACTAAATATCTCACTATCAAACATTCATCCTCCTATACACAAAGTGCAGAACCTAAAATCACAACCATCACACAGGTGAAAACAACACGCTAACTTGGACTTCACTACGATGCAGATCAAAGTTGGAATAGCCATACAAACTACCTACATACCAAGCTTAGGATAATAGCAAGCAAACTATACAGATTAAAAGACATTGCCCCAACCCACATAAAAATACTAATCTATAAAGCATTATGTGAAAACATTTTAAGATATGCAATCACATCATACGCATTCTGCGCAGACTACAGACTTAACAGGCTACAATGGTTGCAAGATAAAATGATAAAACTGATATTCTGGGAACAACCCACTCTTATGCAGGAAGCATGGACAAAACACAAAATATTTAAGGTGAAACACTTACGCCACTACACAGTCATGTTAAAACACTACTACAGCCCAACATATACAGTAACCAGAACAACATATCAAATAACAAGACCACAGTCAACAAACTACATAACATATAAGTACAACAATCAGCACGGCAAAGCCACCCGAAACTTCTACGTACCTGATATGATAAACAAACTGCCGTTCTATAACAGAAACCTAGGAACATACAGAGAGCTGAAACAGGCACTATATAAATATTATAGCGAGAATGAAAATTAGAGCAATTCCTGTTTCTCTCTCCCCCACCACACATACACACACACACAAACCACGACAACCCCCCCTCTCAAAAAACTACCACTACAAGAACACAAAGAAACAAACACACCATGTCTAAATCCAACCCTATTTGCACAAAAAAAAAAAAAAAGTTAAACTGTAATAGCAGTCAAAGTCTTACAAACACGTACCAACAAACAGTAAAATCAACACCCCGCTTGTGACCACTATAGGAACAACCATGAATCCACCACCCTCTGTCATCTATTATCTTCCTCAGATAAGCTCTGCTAAGCTTCGAGGAAGAAAATTACTAACTTGCAAGTATCTGTTATACACACTTGTAATGCGTTATAAATATTATATACATATAATTACTACAGCAACTATGTATGCAATTCATCTGAGACATAAAAAAAAAAAAAAAAAATTCTGTATAATCCTTATTGTAAATACTGTAAATATTATTATTGTATGTAACTTATACTGAGACATAATAAAATGTAAAAAAAAAAAAAAAAATTATTATTACTATTGAATTGTGTATGTATGCTGCATTACTGCATTGTATCGTGAATTGTGTGCACATTGGTGCCAATCCATATTTAGCTAGTTTAAAAAAATGTATATTCATATTTATAAAATGTACTCTGCATTTTGTATATCGAATTTTCGTACTGTACAGAAAAGATAATATGTTTTTCATTGTGTGTGTGCAGATACTCTGTGAGATAGTAAACCTTATTACTTTCATTGTAAAAACAAATAAGTCGTTTATAAAAAAATAAAAAATAAAAAAAATAAAAAAATTATTATTATTATTATTATTATTATTATTATATTCTAAATTCAAAAATTCTCTATAAACCTTATTGTAAATATTGTAAATATTATTATTGTATGTAATTTATACTGAGACATAATAAAATGTTTAAAAAAAATAATAAAAATAAAAAAATTATTATTATTATTATTATTATTCGTGACACCTCCAAGGAATCCGAAGACTCATCGCGGGAGGACACCCACTTTACAACTAACTCTACCAGTACACCGAACCTCTACTACCAATCATCTCCATCAACGCCATCTACCACCCACCACCACCACAACTAGTATTTTTTGTCTTTAAATTGCGTGGGTTCTGATGGGCCGATTTGTCTGTATGCGGGATGAAAAACCCGAGTTTCAGGGAGGAAAAAACCCTATTACCTCCGTATTATTTCGGCTAACTCACCTTCCATTGAATGAAATTAAAACCTCATCCATTTAGTTCTATGGGACAGATCAAATAATATCTTTCGTTGCTACGACGAACTAGAAAGAAGGATAATGAAATCTAAAGAAATCATCCTTAATCCTATACATCTTAATAGCAACCTCAGTTATAACCTATCAGACTGTCATTGTGCTGCTATCCAACTTTGGCTTTCACGAGATTCTGAACGCATGCGCAACCCCAACAATAGGTTATCCAGAGAACAGTTTTAAATGTTCAAATGTCAACGCTTTAATACTGAACTGTGTATGCTAATACTTTGATTAGAGTTTATTCCTTCAAGTTTTTTGCTTCGTTTTCTGTTTTGAATGCACCTGAAGAAGTCTATTAAAAGACGAAACTAGTTGTGCTAATAAACTATATTTTACTTTTATCCTCAGTATCCAGTCATTTAATTTAATATATATATATATATATATATATATATATATATATATATATATATATATATATATATATATATATATATATATATATATATATATATATATATATATATTTTTTATTTTTTTTTTTTAATAAACACGAACAACGAAAGCCGCCAACATGAAGTAAATTGGACAGCAAATTCAAACCTACACATTTGCCACCCACGATGAGGTAGAACGCCGCATTGTCGAGTCAAAAGAAATCACATCTTGGACCCCCTTCATATGAACAATAATCTCAGCTATAATTTGCCTCACTCTTTCAGCTCTACTATCAGATACTGGAGATCGCATGGTTCCACACACTCACAAGTGTACGACAATGGAACTTTAACACGGACTATAACACAAGTTCATAATAACTGTAATTCACAGTCGAATGTTATAACTTTATAATTGTATAGCTTTAGAGTGGCTCAATGTCTTTTAATAACTTTCTATGTTCTTAACGCCTGATGAAGTCGATCCCAACGAAACATGTTGCGTTCCAAATAAATCTCAATTTGTTATAATTCTCGGTTTTTTAGTCAGTTTATATAAAAATGAACATATTTGCGCCTGAAACATAGTTCAAGTATAAAGATGTGCAACACCAGGGCAACTCATTGTAAAGGTGGATAAAGCTCTGATCACTATTCTTAGTATTTTCCATAATGTAAAGCACATTTCACTAAAAGAGGTATACTGCAATATATTATGGGTGGGGTCACTACCCAGACCGGTTTCAACCTTTTTTTGAGTGTAAAAGTGAAACGGGCTCTAAAAATAAGACGATCTCGAAAAATCGCCCAACTCTGCGTTGTTCTACTCAATGTGACAGGCTCACCCCTTCACCGAGAAGAACTTCTCAGTATTGGCTCGACCCAGTGTAAGGCTCACCCCACCACCAAGCAGAGCCATAATCTCAATGGTGGCCCCACTCAGAGACAGGTTAAAACCTATCCCCAAGCAGAGCCTCATGGAGCACCCACCGGTTTCAACCTTTTTTTTGAGGTCTCATCAGTGAGTAGCTAGACCCTAAATAAATACCAAGGTCCTTATCCTTATAAGGACTGGCTTAAAGGGGCGAAGCAAGAATGCTTTTCATCTTCCCCGTTATCTGTACAGGACAGTGTATGGAAAAGACGTTATTAAACTATTAAAGCTCTGATTATGGCAAGAGGGTAACAGCAATAGCCGAGCCTCAGTTAGAACTTCATTGGCTACAGCATTGCCATCCATTACCCTCCAAGGGTATTAATTAATCACTGCATTTAACGGTGGATTAACTCAAATTCTAGTCATACCCAAATACCAAGGTTCCTTATAGTCCTTATAAGGACTGGCTTAAAGGGGCGAAGCAAGAATGCTTTTCATCTTCCCCGTTATCTGTAGCGGACAGTGTATGGATAAGGTGTTATTGAGCTATTATTAAAGCTCTGATCATGGCAAGAGGGTAACAGCAATAGCCGAGCCTCAGTTAGAACTTCATTGGCTACAGCATTGCCATCCATTATCCTCCAAGGGTATTGGATTCTTGATCCCTATCCAATACCAAGGTTTTAGTAATACAGAGCATTATCAACTTTACCTATAGAAGTTGCTGCAAGGTGTTTTTATTTTTAATAAGAATCTCTGGAGAAGATATAGATGTAATTAATTTTTTAATTTAGAGATACTGTATATTAGGGTTAGCAAGTAATTTTATAAGATTGGTTATTTAACTCCTAATCTCGAGTATGCAAACAATAAAGTTGATAAGGCTCTGTATTACTAAAACCTTAGTATTTATTTAGGGTCTTGCTACTCACTGAGGAGATCTCAAAAAAGGTTGAAACCGGTCTGGGTAGTGACTCCACCCAGAAGGATGGATTTAGCAGTCTGGCCATAGTATGGCTTTCCACAATCACATAAAATCTTGTACACTCCTGGAAACTGAGTAGGAAGATGCTTCTGTGTATGTTTGCTAAGTAACGAACGAAGTTTTGAAACATCTTCCTACTCAGTTTCCAGGAGTGTACAAGATTTTGTGTGATTGTGGAAAGCCATACTATGGACAGACTGATAAATCCATCCTTCTATATTTGGATGAACACCGTAGAGATATCTCCTATAACAAGACTAGAGCTAGCGCTCTCTCTAGCCACGTTCTCTTTTCAGCTAACTCAGACGAAGGCCGCCAACACATTGTAAACTGGACTCAAACTTCTAACATCCATGTGTGCTACGATAAACTCGAAAGAAAGATTGTCGAATCTGGAGAAATTTCTCTGGATTCCTCTCATATCAACAACAGCCTGAGTTACAATCTCTCTGATGAACACGTTGCTTCTGTTCAGTACTGGCGCACTCGCGACAGCGCGTAGTATACGTTTCTTTGGAACTCATACTCGCATTTGTTTTTCAAACATGCTACTGTCTTTTTTTCTTGTTCTATTATTACAATTTTAAATCTCTGTAATTTTTTATATACTTCTTTGATTGTGATACCTGAAGACGTTGATTTATTCAACAAAACTAGTAAACTAGTAGTATATTTTTAAATATATCTTGTCATCTTTTTATCTCTCGGTTTCAGTTATTAAAGTTTTTCCATAATATTCCAACCGAGTAAAATGAATTCTCATAATATATATATATATAGATATAGATAGATAGATAGATAGATAGATAGATAGATATTTTAAACTTAATGATATACTGTCTAAGAACACCGAGAAAGGTAAGAACAACTTTAATATAACACGACTAGTTTCGTCAGAACGCCGACTTCTTCAGGTGTGTAAATAATAACAAAAAACAGGAAAAATAACAAGGTAAAAAAACATGGACTTCTCAAATTAGCAAAATAAGAATAGTAACAGTCATATTTGAACTGGTGTCCGCGTGGCAGGACTAGCGTGAGTTGTAAGTGAGTACCAACTGATTCGAGAACGCCTGAACTCAATCACTGCGCTGGGGGCGTCAGGCAAATTGTAGCTTAAATTGTTTTTTATGTGCGATTGATCCAGAACTATTTCCTTTGTTTATATGATGCGTCTCTCAAGTTCGTGACCGCATTTATAGATATTAGTGGTAAGATTCCAGTCTATCTGGTATTGAAGATCTTCTAGATTAGAGTTAGCTGAGAAAAGAACCTGACTGAAGAGTGCGCTTGCAAGGGTTGTTTTGTAAGAGATGTCACGCTGGTGATCCTCAAGACGTAGTAAAATAGACTTGTCAGTCTGTCCATAATAAGGTTTACTGCAGTTGCAGACGACTTTGTACACTCCTGGAAACTGAAGCTGGTTGTGTTTTGGTTTATATATATATATATATATACACACACACACACACACGCACGCACAAGTGTACAACAATAGAACTTTAACACGGACTATAGCTCAAGTTCATAAAAATTGTAATTCACAGTCGAATATTATAACTTTATAATTGTATAGCTTTAGAGTGTCTCAATGTTTGTTTCAATGTCTTTTAATATCTTTCTATGTTCTTAACGCCTGATGAAGTCAATCTCGACGAAACATGTTGCGTTTTCAAATAAATCTCAGTTTGTTATAATTCTCGGGTTTTTAGTCAGTTTATATTAAAAATGAATATATATATATAATGGAATACTTAATAATAATTTTTTTTAATTCTGTAATAACATTGTATTTATCATCTTACAGAGCATTTGCATATATATACACATATTGACATATTACATATTATATATATATATATATAATGGAATAGGGAATCAATCGACCGTGAGATGCTGTGATTGATTCATTCAATCCAATACCCTTGGAGGGTAATGGATGGCAATGCTGTAGCCAATGAAGTTCTAACTGAGGCTCGGCTATTGCTGTTACCCTCTTGCCATGATCAGAGCTTTAATAATAGCTCAATAACACCTTATCCATACACTGTCCGCTACAGATAACGGGGAAGATGAAAAGCATTCTTGCTTCGCCCCTTTAAGCCAGTCCTTATGAGGACTATAAATATAATGGAATACTTAATAATAATTTTTTTTAATTCTGTAATAACATTTTATTTATGATCTTACAGAGCATTTACATATATACACATATTTACATATTACATATACTGTAATATTTACTTTGTATATATTTCACTTTATTTTCTGGCGTTTTTTTGTTTTACTTATTACGTTTAACCACCAAACGCTATTCAACCCTTGTAAAGCTAAGGAAAAAACAATTTGGTGAAAAAATAAACTGACAATTACATATATACATCATCGAGGGAGGGCAGCTGCTCTACAGCTCTCCGCCTCCATCACTCCACTAACCTCAACTACCTTTATCATCTACACCAGCGCCATCTACCGCCCAGGTAAAACCAGGTTTAAAAAATTGCTTGGTATTCTTAACATTTATATATATAATTTTTTTTCTTTTTACTGTGAATTTCATACAAATTTTTCTGTGAAATAATTTTTAAAAGGATATATATATGCACGCCATTGCTCCTGAAGCCGCTGGAAACTGGAAACATATTATGTTTAAACGAATTAAAATAAATTCATTTTAATTCTTAGTGATATCAGGGCAGACAATTTGCGCCATCTCGTGACTTAAGTCATAACACTCGTTATGACTTATGATTGGTGTCATAAAGTCTTTCTTCGTAAATATTTAATAAATATTGTTAACATAATATTTTTTGTTTACTTTGTATATATTTCACTTTATTTTCTGGCGTTTTTTTGTTTTACTTATTACGTTTAACTACCAAACGCTATTCAACCGTGGTAAAGCTAAGGAAAAAACAATTTGATGGAAAAAAAAATATATATATATATATTTATTATTATTATTATTATTATTATTATTACATAAAACCTCCAGGGAATCCAGAGACTCATCGAGGGAGGCCAGCTGCTCTACAGCTCCATCACTCCACTAACCTCAACTACCTTTATCATCTACACCAGCGCCATCTACCGCCCAGGTAAAACCAGGTTTAAAAAATTGCTTGGTATTCTTAACATATATATATATAATTTATTTTTATATTATTATTATAATAATAATAATAATAAATATATATAATATATGTATTATTATTATTATTATTATTACATAAAACCTCCAGGGAATCCAGAGACTCATCGTGGGAGGGCAGCTGCTCTCCGCCTCCATCACTCCACTAACCTCAACTACCTTTATCATCTACACCAGCGCCATCTACCGCCCAGGTAAAACCAGGTTTAAAAAATTGCTTGGTATTCTTAACATATATATATATATAATTTATTTTTTTTTTACTGTGAATTTTTTTTACTCCGCCTCCATCACTCCACTAACCTCAACTACCTTTATCATCTACACCAGCGCCATCTACCGCCCACCATATATATATATATATATATATATGTTAAAGATGCGGAGCTATTATAAACCTGGTTTTTATTCCATTTCCCAAGTAAGCAAAGAGACAATTAAGTCAAATTTGCACCTGCACGTAATGCACGTCTAAGTGACCCGTGAAGTAGTACAAGTCTAGGCAACTCGTGGTAAAGGAGGAATAAGCTCTGATCACTATTCTTAATATTTACCCTTAATGCAAAGCCCATCTCCTTGAGGAGATGCATGATGCTATGCATTAATGGCAAGGGGCCACTATCCAGACCGGTTTTGACCTTTATTGAGGTCTCATCTGTGGGCGCCAGGCTTAGAAATACCAAGGTTGAAGTAATAGAGAGCTTATAAGTATTTTACCAAAACAAGTTACCAAAAGGTGCTTTGACCTTATTAAATAAAAATCTCAGGATGAGAGATAGATGTAGAAGGTTTTTTACCTTTTATCTTTAACATATATTATACCCAAGGTAAAAAACTTTCTACATATATATTTACAGTGAATTTCATACAAATTTGTCCCTTTTTTGTACTCTAAAATGTGTTAATAATATTTACTGTAGACGGTAATTTATAGTTTGCAATAGGATGAGGTTACATTTTTAACAGTATTCATAGTATAACAGTAAGTTATATATATTTTACAATTTTTGCTTTTTAATGTTTTGAACCGCTGTAACTACATCACTTCAGTGTAATAAATAATTATTTTATTTCTTTTTCTTTTTTTTTTGGTTGATCTCAGTTGAGATGTAAAGCTTGGATCTTCGAAGCTTTTTAATGAGCTGATCTGAGGATGACACCGGTTAGATATATGTATTTTTTATTATGGTTTTTTTATTATTTATTTGATTGCTGTGTTGGAAGTAGGCTGATGTTTGGAGGGTCAAATGAATGAGCTGAAAGGTCTGATCAAAGTGAAATTGCCAGTATGTTCTGGTGTTACTGCATCTGTCTTGATGGTTCACATTCATTTTTGTTGTGGTCTTCTTTTTGAACTAATTAGTAGACTTTTTTTCCTGTGGAAGCATTTCTATGTCTTCTGAGCTTTTAATTTGTATCGGTTTTGAAGTTTGTGACTTCCTCAAGAATATCTTGGCATCTCTGATCCACAAAAATTGGTACTTTGTTTCTGTGTACAACAGATCCTGGTTGAATGGTGTTAAATATACGGATAGGAAGATTGGTGTGTTGTCTTGAAATGTGTTCAAGTCCTTGGCAACTGTTTTTTCTGTCTGCTGGCTTTTATGAGATTGTCTCTTGTAGACTTGCTTGTAAGACGAACTATGACTGCTGCAGATCGTAGCAAGCCTTGTTTTTTGCTCTTCCTAGGAATCTGATTTACGGTCTGAATGTTTTAAGCTGTAGGGGGATGTCAATTGCATAGCCTAATTTTAAAACTACTTCTCTGAAATTTTCTGTGGATGCAGTTTCTGGATGACCGTTTAAGACAAGATCTTCTTTATGTTGTTTATTTAAAAGTTCGTATCGTAGTTTTAGAGAATGAAGTTCTTGACGGAGTTCGGATGTTTCTTTCATCAGAGGGTTGCACCTAATGCAGCCAATGTTGCACCTAATGTTGCCTGTCATTTAGTGCATTAATGCTCATTTTAATGTCTTTTACCGTTTGCAATACTTCTATCACTGATAAATTATTATGTTTGACCAAATCTTCATATTCGCTAGATATTTTGTTATTTGTTCGTTCTATTTGTCGAAAAGTTCTTGCACAAGATCTACGAAGCTGGCTTTTATAGTCTCTAGACCGTTTGCTATTAGTATATTTAAAGTTGAAATTATAGCACTCACCTGCATTTTTTTGTCTGTTCAGTTCGTCATCTGATTGTGCCTCCGGTTTAATCGGCTGCGTCGTAGGTGGCTGCATTAGGTGCGTATCATTGTTCCTCCTGCAGAATTCACACTTCCATTCTTCGCATTTTGCATTGGTTTTACGTTCCCAGTTTGTTTCTGAAAAGCCGGCACATTTTAAGTCTAGAATCCTACTGCATTTTTTACAGGCTATTTGATTTCGGTCGGACAATAAATCCTCCAGGCATTTGATACACATCATGACTCACCTTTCTTCCCTTGAGCAATTGTGGCATGATTGTAAAGATCGCGACGTCCTTTGTTCTTCGATCGTTGTTGACCGCGGTCCTCTCTGTTCACTTTTCAACACTTCAAAATTTGGTTTCTTCTTAGCCGATTTCGGTGAATTTTAGATCACTGTCTTTGGCGTGACTCGTAGAGTTACTTGGGAGCACTTTCAAATTAAAAACAGCAGTTGGAACCACTTTAAAACTATAAAAAACGAGGGCAGCGATATCGCCGTGCGCCTGTTCGTATGCCTACACAGCGTCCTCTTATTTATATTAATAATAATAATAATAATAATAATAATAATTATTATTATTATTATTATTATTATTATTATTATTATTATTATTATTATAATCCATATGGATTGCAAAGGGTGCACTGAGCTTATATTCTATCGTATTATACACACAGATCATAAGTTCTATAAAATATAAAAAATTATGATTACTGGAATATTTAGAAATATTTGGGTATAGAAAACAACAAGGTAATCCGACCAGATAGAACACACGCAATTTACAGACAGAAACGTAATTGTAGGGCTAACCACCTTCTCTTCAAATTATGGTCATGAGCACTTAAATGTCTGTTATAATCACTGATGATGAGGAACAGGAAGAGGAAGATTCCCCATCTCTATTTATAAGATGCAGAAAAGCATGTAAATAGTCTGTATACTTGCCAACATGGAACTGGCCATTCACAACCAAAGAGTAATATGAATGATTTCCTTTAAGATGATGAGTAATATTGTTAATACTTTCTATGAAAGTGTCCTCTCATTAAATACAGCAATACAGAAGGGTAGAAAAATCCACAAAATACTTTTGTATTTTACTCAGTAGGGACAACACATCACAGTACAACGGTTCGAACCGATTTCGAGTTTTTTAGTCAGTCGAGTCTTCAGAATATCATTTGTTGCTTTGAGATTTCATCTCTGATTTATTGGACAAAAGTCATGTCTCATCTTAGTGCAACTACTTACCGCAATCGAACAGCGCTAAAAAGACTTTTCTTTTCTTTGATTTCTTTTCTATTCTCTTTTCTCAATCATTAGGCAAACAGTATGGCGCTTGCTTCCAAAACTTTATCAGATCTCCAAAGCAAACGTAGTTTTGATTTGCAAGGATCTGGTGTAACAAGCATGAGGGTTATTCGCATCCCAAATACGGCAGTTGTGTGAAATAACACTACCGTTCAGAAACAAATGTGCCGCGTCACGCCACAAGATCTTCCACGGTATTAATCATCCGCCTCCATTCGAGTTAAGAACCTCAGGACAAAAGCGGCCAAGTTTCCGCATCATAATGAAGAAAAGCTTGAGTATGGGAGATCTTGTAAGGGAAAAAACCTCAGCATTATACGCAGGATTTTCCACAATGTTAATATGGCACGTGTTGCCTTGATATTGTATGAGCACTGCTGGACCTTTGTGCGTTATTTATTCCGTGTTTCAAGACGGAATAAATAATTTCACGTTGTATTTAAGTTGCAACTTCGTCAACTTGTTGAGGAATAATCTGTTTGCGCCCTCGTCCTGGTCTCACTGCTAAAGATATGCTGTTTATAAATCTTATAATCGTTTTTCTAAAATTTGTTATTGTCATTGGGCCTATCCTTGATACGCTGGAATTCTCGAAGCTCGGCATTAGCGCTGCGGCGTTGTTGACAGTAACGCTTGACTTGCAACGCACTTTCCAGTAAGGTGAGATCCACGGCACCAGTCTTATCAAATGACTGGAATCCGTTACGTTCTTTCTTATATCCAACTCGTCAGTGGAAACAGTGAGATTAAGGAAATATCACACGCGTATGGCGCCAAATATCCCCTAGTGGCAGAATTTTTTAACTATTTTTTTATCTTCTGTAAATCAAAACCCTATGTTCCAATACATTTTTCGCTACAGGGCTCTGAAAACCTCCTCTTTAATTATGGCCACCCTGTATATTACACAGACAGCTGATATTAATTAATTTGGAATCATAGTGACACAAAAACTTGCTTGCTTTTACTTACGATATAGCGATATATTAAACTGAGATTAGAATTTGAAATAAAAACCATACTTTTATTTTTTAAATGATCACATCTAAAAATAAAATTTTACTTTTAACTCTGGGGTAGTGTCGTTTGCATCCACGATGTTAGGTCGCCCGAGGAAAGCTGTTCTGCGTTCCATTCTAGTCAGCGACTAGAGGAACTTTTTCTAAACTGTTCTTCGACCTGTTCCGTAGTTAAGTGATCTCTGCTCCAGGTAAACTTATTTTAAAATCATTTCAAGTTTTGCTTAATATATTTACCAAAGGAATGGCTATGAAACATTACAAAAAAAAAAAAATTGTTCCAGCTGCTTACATTCCACGGAAATTATATCAGGAAAAAGTAAATTACCGTAGAATAAATATTACATACTATATAAATACTCCAAAATACTGAGTGAACTAATTTAGAAATTATTCTATTATCACCTACTGAAAAAAGACCATGGTTTGTTTATGTAATTCAAAAAATCACTCGAAACACCAAGTTCTTATTATTCAAGCTTACCAAAAATAATAATTTCATATTCAAAACCTTGTGGTGCCATCTGTTGACGTTGACGCTACAAAATAGTTATTTCAGGAAAAAATTAGTTGAAGGCTTGTCCGAACAAGTCTTATCATACGGCAATCTCGTTCCTGACAGGCTGTCTTGGGACCACAGTTACGCCTCTTAGAAAAGCAATGTGGGTTATTTTTCCACTGATTAAACATCCCTGATATCTCTCCTTTTGAGTCAGCTCTGCTGTTTACAAAATCGTGGCTCCAGCCAGACGGACACCAACAATAAACTCTTTATCGAACTCCAAAAGTGCCTTTGAATTTTCCATTGTAATCAACACGATTGACTATTACTGACTGGCAGCATCCTTATCACGTGGGGACCAAGTATTTTGCACACACGCTGCGTGCAATTGCACAAAGGTTTCTAATTCAGTGGCCGATATACCTACAACTGCTTTCTTTTTTGTCGGTTTTGGAATTTATATTTCTGTGATTACGTAATCCTTATTGAATTCTTAACAGGAATATTTTCTGTCTGCTATCAGTTTTTATTGTTCCTTCATTTCTTTTCCTAGCTCTCGCATTCCTCTAAATTCAATATTGTTAATGGCACTCCTATATCTCCGTTTTTTAATTATTCTTTTTTTTTATGATTATATGTTCTAGAGTCTAAGGTCTAGAATTTCCAGATCTAGAATCTGGACCATCCAGGACATCCGTTTACTGGTAATAATGTTTGTAAATCTTCAATAAGATATTACTCTTGACGCTGTTTCCTTCACTTTCTCCTTCCTACATCTTCCTTTCAACTGTCCTTCGATTTTAGTTTTATATTTTTAATGAGTTATTAAATCTTCGACTTGCAATTAATGTTGGCTTTTTCACTACCCATTTCAGTCTGTTTTTCATTTCAGGTTTTTATTTATTGGTGCTTTCATTTGCTCAGGATCAATAATTAAACTGGTTGATAAGAGTATTACGTGATATTTCCATATTGTTCGCTATAATATAATCGGCTTAATTACAAACTTCATCATTAGATAATTAGCCAAACCACTTATGTTTGTGTTATTCTTATCAAAGAAAATATTGCCAATATATAAAACTCATATCCCTCTTTCAAATTCATTGTCGTTTTATTCTCATTTCTTTGGCAGTATCAATACACCAATCACCCGTGTTAACAGCGCAAGACAGTTGCGGAGTTCGGCATAAAAATACTCCAATTTCATGAGCCCATTGACGTGGTGGTTGGGGGAGGGGGTTAATGCATATACACCGCTTGGAAAGAAGTCAGCAGACACCTCTATAGGCAAGGTGAATCGTGCCATGTAACGAGTCACGTGTTTGCAACGGTATAAATTGGAAGAATGTTAATGCTATCAGGTCAGTGCAACTGTGTTCAGATGAAATGGCTGCTAGAAGGGACCCGACCCAGTCTGAAAGACGTGCTGTGATAGGATTACAGAGGCCTATCTATTCGGTAAATTGTTGTTAACAAACTGCGCCTTCCCAGATCAGCAATGAGTGATACGATACTGAAATGGAAACACAGGGAGTAAACTGCAAGTGCCACCATCAGTGGGCGACTCACCACACTCATCGAACGTGATCGTAGGGTGATACAAAGGATAATATATAAAAACATCCATTCCTCGTCCGATGCGTTGAATGCGGAGTTCTGGGCATCGACTGGAACACGAATCCTTACAAAAACATTCAGAACCGGATCGCCCAAGAAGAGTTTCCACTGAAGGATCAGAATATGGAAGCAGTATTGTGATCAATATGTCTTCCATGTTGATCACAATATGGAATTGATTCAAAATAGCGTGTCGGCCATGTCTGATCTGCAGTTTTATGCTTCGGTTATCAGGATGTTGTGTCGTTAATCAGGCAGTCGCATTGATTGAAAAGGTGGAGTAAGTTGTGCTGTAACGTGAGTAGAACAGCTGATGGATAAGAGAATAAGAGAATTCGTTCCATAAAAAATCCACAGTGTAGGAAGCACGTGATTATCTAGAATATCAAGGCACAGAGTTGCCTTTATGGAACCACGGACAACGACCAGTGGTCCCCAATCCAAGCCAGCTGAATACACCATTACTCTTCCACCACCAAAACGTTACTGTAGGTACAGCACACTGTGATATCAAGCGTTCATTAGACTGCCTCGACACCCATACCCTGGCATAAAACTGGAAACAGGTGAACTTTGATTCATCGCTCCAGAGTTCCGTTTTCCACTGGTCAATTGTCCACTTCACACGCTATTTGCACCTAATCAGACGAGTTGCCTTGTTCGTTGTTGTGATGTTCAGCTTGTGTGCCGCTGCTATCCGTATAAACCCAGTAAATGGAGTTCGTTTCGTACAGTATTTGTGCTCAACATGGTGTTATTGGCTCTCTGTAACTCACGGATGGTCTGTGCCGATTGTAGTCAGTTTGTACGTGCCACCCGTTTTAACACCCTCCTGTCCCTGTTAGCCATTTTAGGTGACTCCCATGGGGTTTTGCCGTTTACTAATGATGCCAGACCGTCAATATTTGTTGATCGCATCGCCAACCGTTGATTTTGGATGCTCCCTTTGAGCGGCAATGGCACGGATCGACATGCCACCAATGTGGCAGCCCACGATGACACCTCTCTCGAAGTCACTGATTTCACTTTGTGTTGCCATACCACCTGTATTCGACTGCTACGATGAAATATTGCTTCCTACTATCTGTACGCCGGTTTTTATTTATTAACAAACCTGGAGTGTTAAATAGCTTAAAACAGTATTTCTCAACCTTTTTTGGATCATGCCCTACTTCAACGTCTCAAATATTTTGATCCCCTTCCTCTAGCATAATAGTCAGCCTAGTTCTGAAAAAGTTTAATATAAATATGTATAAATACGTAGATGTACATTTTCTAATTGCCCCCCCCTGTTGGCCGTACGCCCCACGTTGAGAAACACTGGCTTAAAAGAACATGGGTGTCTGGACAATTATTGGGAGATTGTGCAGATCCTTATTCGAATTTTATTCCAGATCCATTATAAATCCTTATTCTAATTTTATACCTTGATTATACCTTGGATGCCTAAAACATTATGGAGCTATGTTGAGCCCATCACATTGTGGGCTGTGCTGAGATTCAATGAAATCCAGTTAGACTACAGTTCGTTGGAGTGCCTGTCAGTTGTTCGTGGTTAAGAGAAGTCAACTGGCGTTGATAACACTAGCCAACAAAAAAAAAATATTTTCTGCTGATTATGATCTGACACTTGTTTTTTACTAATCTGGGTGCGCTGATTTCAAATATCAAATCCATTTTTCTTTATCACATCAGGTTTTTCCTCTATGGGATTTTCTTTTTGCTAATTTGTAAGTTTTTGCTGGTTTTAAGGAGGCAACACTATTTAGAGGATCAAAAAAATCGATATTTTAATATTATTTTCTAAGAGTATGTACTTTTAAAAATCTGTTCTTAACTTTTTATCAAGACATTCGAAAAATTCCCGAAGATATAGCCTATTATTCAAAGTGGTGCGCAGATCAGAATCCAAGCGCTCACTGCTCTCGCTGTCAAGACTTAAAAACTATGGAAGATCGGTACCAAGGAAGATGGGATTTTCACATGATGGCCGACTACTGCTGGAGTATTCGAAGGGATTGCCAAAACAGAACACACAGCAGAAATTGCTACAAACAAACATTTATTCCCTGAAACTCCTGTGTAAGTAAAATTGTTATTTTTTTTATAAATATTCTTGTAATTTTTAATGAATATTGTTAAGTAGTTATGTATCTAATTATCGGCCTCTCTCCATTCAAAGCGCCAGTACGTATCGTTGCAGGTTCTTGCGCATTTATTCGTTTACTAACAAGCGAGAGCGGTGAGCGCTCCGATTCTGATCTGCGCACCGCTTCGAATAATAGCCGATATCTTCGGGAATTTTTCGAATGTCTTGATAAAAAGTTAAGAACAGATTTTTAAAAGTACATACTCTTAGAAAATAATATTAAAATATCGATTTTTTTGATCCTCTAAATAGTGTTGCCTCCTTAAAACCAGCAAAAACTTACAAATTAGCAAAAAGAAAATCCCATAGAGGAAAAATCTGACGTGATAGAGAAAAATGGGTTTGATATTTGAAATCAGCGCACCCAAATTAGTAAAAAACAAGTCTCATATAAAAGTCAGCAAAAATTGCGTTGGACTGTGTAATCAATGTTAAGGAAACTGTCTAGGAGTGATCAACTCAGGTCTAACTTAGGATGTAATTTTCACTCATTTTTGTGGTATGTGGGACCAAAAGGTAGTAGATTTGGTTTTTTTTTCTCTTTTCTTATTTGCAGTACCAATAGCCAAACTATCTTTCCACCGAGAGTAATGTCTTTATATTTCCCCTACTTTTAAGGGGTTTACTTTCCCCTTACTTCTCTGTTAGAATATCCGAAGTGTTTTCAGTGTGACAAGGTTGACATGAACGACTCTGAGCGTGTCAATGTTGTCGCTCAATAGTATCAGACATAACGCTGAGAATCACACCACATTTTTCATTCATTCATGTTACTCCAAACATTCTGTTATTTAGAATTCTTTATCAGACCTGATAGTTAGATATACTGTACTCTGCCATAATATGCAAGAACACACATTCTGCTAGATAGCATGGAAGTCTGTAGGAAGTCTGTAGGAAGCCTGCTTACTATGGAGAGGAAAGGTCGGGCTTTTTAAACTGTAAATGAGACTGGAGAATTTGTTTGTTTAAATGAGAATGGAGAATATTATTATTGCCACTGCTATTATTGTATAAGTTAGAGATCGCGCAGTCATATTTGGATAGAAGAAATCAGAGTGGTGGGGAATTTCTGAGTTGGGGTTTTGATTTACAATAGAATCAACTAAAGCTATCAGGAACGTCGTAATACTTCTTTAAACTGCGCGCATTCTTCTGTCCGGTTGGTAGATTTGGTGCGAAGATGAACTTTAGTTGTAGGATATTTCGTATGCTTTGAAATTATAATGAAAGGTTCCGCAATAAATGAATTTTTACAAGCTTGCAATAGCAATTAGCCACATTGACTACATTCTGGTCGGAAGATGGAGACGATTTACATTAGACCATTGTGCAACTCATGATCCATTTAAGTAGCTGTAAATGTTGATTACTCTCCAGATATTCAAATGAAGTTAAATTGCCGAGAATTTCTACATTTCTCTTCCCTGGAAGTAGTACTCAAGAAGTCACTCTCATTCAGATTTTTGTTGCATTAGAAGGACAAGTTCGGTGAACGATCTTCATGGTTTCTCTATCTCATTTCTTTAGTTGAAAGATATTTGCATATCATCGGATGAAAATATTTTTCCGGAACTCATCCTCTCAACAACTCAAAACAATAAAAATTGTTTCAGTGAATGTATCCCTAAAATATTTTTATAAATATGGAAATGTTCATTTCAGATTCCACTTTACATTATTCTCAGGGAGTTCGTAAGGTGTAGTTCACAAACAACTGTGGCCGTGTTAGTTGAAAAATGAAATTCAATATGTCGCAATTTACGTTCATGAAAACCTCTATTTCCTGCCTTTCCTCTTAACATTATATTGTGAAACAGTCGTAAGTAAATTATCAACGCTTCCAAAATCGATAATAGCAGACAGACAGGCAGGCTTGAAACAACTCTATATCGCAATTCGAGAAGATAGACTAATTATAAAATGTCGAATGTGTGTATAATGTATGCAGCTTGATCTCCATAATGCCAAAGAAGCAACATATTAAGTTCGAATCTAGTTGACGACTAAAAGTACAAAAAATTTTGAAGGCATTATGGCAGACTGTCGCTTTTCGTCATACTCATACTATTTCATACAATAATCCGTGTGAAGGTTTTTTTTAATCCCTGAGAATGTCTCTGTGACGGAGACGAAATATTGGAAGTATTAAAATTGTTTTTAATCCTTTCTCAGTGCTGATAATATTCCATTAAACCCCCAACATGAATTCATACAATAATATATACCACTTTAGCGGTAAAAACATGAGGTGTTTAAAGTTTTCTGTGTTAATCTTTCCTGTAATGCCATTGAAATCAACGATCGTCTAAAGCTCAGTTATTAATAAGAGCAAGACAGAGATTGGCTGTCTTGGATCTTCCAAAAGTTTAGATTGCCTGACTGCTCCCTTTTTTTGACCAGGGAAGAAGTTTAACATATACTGTGAAAAAATAAATTTGGCATTTATATCAACATATCATGCCTTCTAATTCGGAAGAATCAGACTGTGTTATTTGGATACGGCAGGTGTCCTTCGTAAAAACAACGGATTCCATGGAGTAACGTAACGTTTTACTCTCCTTTCAAAAGAACAATGTTTCTGTGTGTGTGTGTGTGTGTGTGTGTGTGTGTGTGTGTGTGTGTGTGTGTGTGTGTGTGTGTGTGTGTGTGTGTGTGTGTGTGTGTGTGTGTGTGTGTGTGTGTGTGTGTGTGTGTGTGTCACGGCAAATTAAAGATTTTGATGTCTTTTTAATAAGACACGTTTATATATGGAAAGTGATTTAGTTTTGCACTGTATTTCTTTCAAAAGCACGTATTAGTGACAAATTAGCATTCGCTTTTGAATATGATAACCATAAAAACTAGGAACAATATGTGGTGGGTTAAGGAGATATTTGAGACAAACTCAACAGTCAATTATTTATTTTACTATAAATGAAATGGACCATAAATCCTGAGTACTACTACGCAGTTTATGTGAAAAATCTAAAATACATCAAATGAATAGCATCAAATGATCGTAATATCACTTTAATTGTTCTCTCTGTTCTATCTTATAATGATCAATGATAACACCCTTAAAAGGCTATAAAACGTATGGTATAATGGTATGAGTTTAGTAGGGGGTAGATAATTCCTGATAATTTTCTCTATTTTTCAGAGTAAAAAATAAAAGTGATTTTCCATCTCTTGAAGGTATCCACCAAATCCATGTGGTTCACAGTCAGACTGTGATGGTCAGAATGAAAAGAAAAACATAATCCAGTAGGTCAAAACACGAAAGTGAAGTAGATAATTAGCATCCCTTCATTATAACAAACTTAATATAAACATAGCCCTGTCATTTTAAACAATACGGAACAGAAATAGCACACATTACTGAAAGGGAAGGACACTTATTAGGCATATTTCCCTTTTGTGGTTTTACTTTTGAGTATTTTTTACTCTCTTTTTACAAAACTTGAATTTTATAGCAATATAGAGCTGAAACAAATGTAAATGTTTTAATTTACTAACGATCCAAATATTAATGCATATGATACTTGTTTAGAAATGCTGTATATATGTACACACATTTAACAGGAATGACATCTAAAACATTTATCTTGTCTCGTTGTTTCGTGTTATTTGCAGACAGCCACGATTTATTTCAAAACATTATGCATTTATTTGAAATCACTGAAGCAGAAAAAGCTATCCGATTAAATATACTTCTCCCATTGAATATATTTCTCTGTCACGCTGACAGCTATGTAGTGTTCTCTATACTCATATTTTTTCATTGTAAATCAAATGAAGAAAATTAACAGCACCAAAACACAGATGTTAATTATGCATAACCCAGGACTCATGCGCCCTGCATCACTCATGCTATACTGTCTACCATGCCACTATCCCGAATCACACCCGTAACACATACTAAATTCCTTGGCTTTTACGTAGTCTGTCACCTTAAATGGACTAAACATATAGAATACGTACATACTAAATTCCGCATCACTGTGTCAAAACTCTTCCAAGTAAAGTATCATATGCAGCGTATAACAGTTAACACAAACACTGTAAACAGCCATATATACAAATTAGAAAACAATTGAACGGGATAATATTTCGACAGCGCTTTAGGAATACCTGATAATAACCGAATGCCTTAATGCGATACACAAAATCCTGAGCATTAAAAACCTGAACTAAAGAATTACTTCAACAACACCTTTCATAAAAACAGACATAAGTATCGAATAACACAACCCGCCACAACTCTTTACACGTCAGCGGCAAAAACAGTGAGATCGCATCTCATACCAATGAGATGTGATCTCACTACTCAACACCCACACACACACAGTTGATTCTTTATATTTTCCATAATGTGTAATTGGCATAACAGAGTAATTCATTTAATAATAATAATAATAATAATTTTCTTGATTTCTAAAATATTTACACATATACAGTAATATCATCTTGAGTGACATTCCAACTTATAATAATAATAATTTTTTTGACATTGACATTGGCAAGTTTATTGTCCTCATCTCATATACATAATATTTACGACTATGCAATTGAAGGTGCTATTTTCTGTTCAGTACAATTATTCAGTCCAGAATATAAAGAAAATAAATAATATGATATATAAATATATATATGCGAGGGTGGTTTGAAAAGTTCTCGGCCTCGAACATAGATAGCAATGCTATCAACAAGATTTTGTTTCTAAGTTGGTACATGCGCCATAAGCATCCATGTGAAATTGCAAGTCATTCTATCAAGCAGTTTGTTTATAAATACAGCTGTATGAAGCAAAAGTGTTGTCTGTATCCCTTGAAATGGATAAAATTGAGTATCTATGACATTGGTTATAAAATTCTTTGTAAGAGAAGGTTTAACGCCAAAAGAAATTCATTCGAAGTTCGTAAAAGTTTATGGGCACTCTTCTCTTTCGACAATTAAGAAATTGGCTGCCGAAATTGGCCTTACCAGCCTTGAAGATGATGCACGTGAAGGACGTCCAAAAAAGTAACAACACTAGAAATCATCGATTAAGTGCACTGTATGGTATTAGATGACCGGCGAGTCAAAGTGTGTGAAATTGCTGAGACTATAGGCATTTCAAATGAACGTGTAAGATATATTTTGCATGAAAAATTGCATATGAAAATGCTTTGCGCAAGATGGGTGCCGAGCTTGCTCACAGCAGATCAAAAACGCACTCGGATGAAAATCTCTGAACAGTGCTTGGAGCTTTTCAGCAAGAATAAAACTGATTTTGTGCTTCGATTTATTACTATGGATGAGACTTGGATTCACCATTACACACCAGAATCCAAACAGCAGGCAAAATAATGGACAAAAGACGGTTGTTCATCGCCAAAGAAGACAAACTCGGTTTCATCACCAGGAAAGGCCATGACATCGGTGTTTTGGGATGCTACAGGCATTTGTTTATTAATTATCTTGAAAAGGGTAAAACAATAACCGGCGAACATTATTCCTATCTTTTAACCAGACTAGATGAAAACATTTGTAAGAAAAAACCCATTTCGCAGGGAAAAAGAATCATTCAGCAGGACAATGCACCTGTCCACAAAGATGTTTTGGCAATGGAAAAATTAAGGGATCCGCACTATGAATTGTTGGAACATCCACCCTATTCCCCAAAATCGGCTCCCTCTGACTTCTGTCTCTTCCCAAAACTAAACCTCTTTCTCTTTGGGCAGCGTTTTTCTTCGAATCAAGAGGTGATTGCAGCTAGTATAGAGGGGTATTCTGCAGATCTTACTGAGAACCACTTCAGGGATAATGGCGCTGAAGCATCGCTGGAATAAATGTATTATTCTTAAGGGAGATTATGTTGAAAAAGAAAAACAATTTTGAAATTTTGTTTTGGGTGGCATTTCTGCTTTCATTCTCGAAGCATCGGCGAGCTTATCTGAGGAAGATAATAGCCGGCGGTGGTTTCGTGGTATTGTGTCAATATCCGTCGCGAGCCAAGTGAAGATTTAACTGCTTATATGCACGTGCTTGGAAACTTCTATGTGAAGATATATTTATATTTATATAAGCGTGTTAGTGTCCTTTGTGTGTGTGTGTGTGTGTGTGTGTGTGTGTGTGTGTGTGTGTGTGTGTGTGTGTGTGTGTGTGTGTGTGTGTGTGTGTGTGTGTGTGTGTGTGTGTGTGTGTGTGTGTGTGTGTGTGTGTGTGTGTGTGTGTGTGTGTGCGCGCGCGCGCGCGCGCAGGGATACTTTAATATTAATTCCTGTATGAATGCCTCTCATAACGTGTTTATATTTAAATCATCGAATAATATATGCAGTTATTAATTTTTACATGTAACACTTCTTTCACACTCTGTTCGTTTTTGATTGAAGATTTTTTCTAGGCATATGTGTCCCGTTGCGTACGAGAATTAGAAATAAAAAAGGAACCATTTACCAATATACTTGTCGACAATTCCAGCAATTGAGGATGGCTGCATCGATGCCTGCTCAGTAAATTGGCATCTTTGGTCAAACTGTCATTCAGTTCATGTCGTAGTACCTTGTCGAGAACTCGTAAATGTTTCTAGTATTTCTCAACAGAAGTTTAGTAAGCTGATGATGCACAGGCAGTGTTGTTGTTGTTATTGTTGTTTTATTTATCACTTACTATAATTCTTATTATGCAATTAGTGAAAAATATGTTCTCTTGGTGATTCGTGCTGAGAGATGAGTCATAATTTCATAATCACTCAGAATAAAAACAATAGCTTCGCTTGCTAGTGCTTTCGTAATATTTGTAAAGATAATAAATAATCCAAATCTGTGTTTTAAATACTTTTCTAATTTTTTTCTTTACTTTTCTCTTTCATTTTCACTGAAGAGTCATTCGTCTTAAATTTTTCTTACCCTTTTTAGCCATTGCATACAAAATAGACTTAATAGTACTGCATTTGGCATTCATTTGCCTTATCATTTTTTATTTTTCCTTTATGTTTATTAAAGCGAAAATATATGTTTATTAAAGGAAAGGAAATTAAACTTAATAAGACATAAATTGAAATAGCAATTTGATTTTATGGAAATAAATATAACATAAAAAAAACGTTTATCCATTACGAGTTTCTAGGTAATATAATTTTGTTATTGGTGTTTTCTTAAATTTATAAGAATATTTTCAAAACTACATTAAATATTACATTTTATTTTTAAAAATATCAATTATATTTTATATACACTTATATTATATTCATTATATTCTTAGATCTTTATTTTTTATATAGATAGTTATTATTTTTAACGGGTATTAACAACGAGTGATGTCATTTAATAGAATATTCGTATTCAATGAGTAACATTGTCTTTAGTAAGTTGCAGAATGTGCAGCTATGCACATTCTGCCCATTAAAATGCTTCAAAAGATCTTATATTTCATCATTTGATTTCTTTTATCAAATACAGATGTTTGCAACGTCTTACCAAAGTTCACATCAGATGTTTTTTAAAAAGAATAGTGTATGACAGGAAGTAGCACTTTGTTCGTGATCCGAATAGCTGCACAGTACGCAGCTATGTAAAGAGTTAAACAAACGTACAAAGCTTAGTGTAGAGCAAATGCATAATATTTGGTATCTGGTGACTTAATACGTGAGCCCAGTGAATGTGGACGCGACACGCAAACATACACACACACTCGAAGGGAAAAGCACGCGATACATCACAAGGAAAATAACAAAAGGGTATAACAAAAGATTTAAGGGAGGTTTTTTTTTTATTAGTTTAAGGAGAACGAGATCTTTTGCCAGCTTTTAGGTAATAAAGCAATGGACAAAAAGTGAACAAAAAAGAAGTACAACGAATTTTTTTTTAAAGCGACTCAAACGGTGGCTTTTGGATTACAGTATTGTTAATATTTTTTTTGCAGTGATTCTTTGTGCTTTTTCAGAAAGCTCCGCTATTTTTTTTTTTCGAATTCAAGAATTAGCGGTCTAGTATGTTCTCCTTTCGTTCTCTGCTAATATAAGGGACAATATCTCCTCCGCGTGCTTGGAAGAGTTTCGAAATTTTCAGATGAGAAATTAGAAGGACGAACTCCAATCCCTTTCATTCCTTCCAGTTTGTTTCAAGCTCTCTCTCTCTCTCTCTCTCTCTGTGTTTTATCTGATTGAAAGTTTTATTCAAACTTTTAGTCATGGCAGAACATTACTCTTTACTTTTCCTTCTTTTAATTGACAAGCAGACAAGATGTCAAGACTTCAACAGTTAGAAAAATTCAAAATATAGAACAATCATTCTCTAAATTCAAACATTGAAACCAACACATTTTAAGCTGACAGTATTAACATAACTATTAGAGACCACAGAGGAAGTAGCAATCCGTGTGGTCAAAATATTTGCGAAAAACAGTTGTTGTCAGTAACACGCTGTGCATTTCTTAAAATGTTTTATTAATCTTTCATCATTATGTCGTCAAAGGGCGCTGAAATCGAACTAATGTTGAATTTTTTTAATAATTTGATTAAGTTCTTATTAGCACAGTTTGATAGGTAGCACTTCCATATAGCTACTGAAAAAGTTTCGTATCGTTATAAGCATTTCCCAGCAAGTAACAATCCTCTTCAATTCCGTGCGCATAGTTCGATGAAATACGAGTCGGAAACAGACTTTATTAAATGCATATACAGTAAACCCTCGATTTAACGGACAAAACGGCCGGTCCGTATGTCACATGTAAAATTAACAGTTAATTTTTAAATACCTTTAACAAATATTCGGTTTAATTAAATTAACAGGTTAATTTTTGTTATTAATTTCCTGTTATTTTTAACAAATTTTGGCGAATAGGCCATCATACGTTGGAAAAACACTGTAGTAAAGTAGCGGACATGAATGAGTCACCGCTCATAAAAACATGTTCGGCGAATGATTAGCACGTGATCACACCAATCGCGCTGTAATTGATTCTTTTGTCAGCGGCAGTTTTATTACACACATTGTCTTAATTTTAGGGAGTTAATTATAAAAAAAAACAGCAGAATTCAAAAAGTTCCAAAAAAATACTTGATAGTTTTTTCAAAGCAGGATATATATATATAGTATGTACTCCTCAGATATACGGTTTTATTGACATAAGAAAGGCTGTATTACAATTATGATCACGTGCTTTCCATGAGGAAAACATCAAAAAGGAGTTTAAAAAGCCTTTCTTCTCTACCGACGACAGCTTATCACGATGGAACTCTATCCACGATGGCTACAAGCTGGAATGATGATGATGATGATGATGTTCGCTGTCCTTTCTTACATGACTCAGGCAGTTAGCCTTGGTGATATTCTGTGTGGTGAGGCATTATTAAGTTTCTGCAATATGAAATACGCATCATGTAAAAGTACGTAAAGAACATTCAATCAAATCAAACGTTTTGTTTAAATACCAATATAATTGATTGCAATTATTGTATATTTGTTTTATATTTGTTTTATACACTACATTTTAATTAATAAATATATATATTTTTTGGGGAGGAGATGGATCGAGTCCTTGACTCTTCATCCCTTCATCTGATGAAAGAAAATGTGTGAATGGAGTGTTACTGAGCTAAAGGCTCTGGTCATGGATGGGTAACGGTTATAACCGAGCCTCAGTTAAAACTTCACTGGCTACAGCATTGCCATCCTTTACCCTGGGAATCCGTTAATAAATATAAATAAATAAATATATATATATATATATATATATATATATATATATATATATATATATATATATATATATATATATATATATATATATATATGTTAAAGATTAAAGATACCAAGTAATTATAAACCTGGTTTTACTCCATTTCCCAAGTAAGCAAACAGACTAAAAGTCAAGTTTGCGCCTGCAATTGATGCAAGTCTAACTGATCCCACAGGTAGTGCAGGACCAGGACAACTCGTGGCAAAGGTGGAACAAGCTCCGATCACTAATCTTAATATTTACCCTTAATGCCAAAACACATCGAAATACTTACAAGCTCTGTACTACTAAATCTTGGTATTTCTAATTCTAGCCTAGCTCCCACTGACGAGACCTCAATAAAGGTCGAAACCGGGCTAGGTAGTGGCCCCTTGCCTTTAATACAAAACATTATACATCACCTTCTTGGAGATGTGTTTTGGCATTAAGGGTAAATATTAAGATTAGTGATCGGAGCTTGTTCCACCTTTGCCACGAGTTGCCCTGGTCCTGCACTACCTGTGGGATCAGTTAGACTTGCATCAATTGCAGGCGCAAACTTGACTTTTAGTCTGTTTGCTTACTTGGGAAATGGAGTAAAACCAGGTTTATAATTACTTGGTATCTTTAACATATTTATACCCAAGGTAAAAATACTTTCTACATATATATATATATATATATATATTTTTTTTTTTTTTTTTTTTGGCTTGATGAGTGAAGCAAGAATGCTTTTCATATTCCCCGTTATCTGTAAAGAAAATGTATGGATAGGATAATATAGGGCTATAAGCTCTGATCATGGGAGGAGGGAAACAGCAATAGTTAAAAACTTCATTGTCTACAACACTGCCATCCAATACCCTCCCTGGGAATCCATTTTATTCGCCTCGTACGGCATGCATGGGCTACAGTGGGGTTATTGTTATCCCAGCCACCACACGTGGTGTGTATATATATATATATATAAATATATATATATAGATGACTATACGAGCAGATGTATAGTCACATTCAATACAGAATCGTGTAGAGATTCTTCTTTCTGCCAAGAAATTTCCAGTTCAAATTTCGAATATTCATATCCCCCTTGAATTACTGAGATGTCTTTATATTCTATTCCAATGCGTTTATTTGTCATTTAAAAAAACACAATATTTCATTATAGGTAAACCTAAAGATTATTCTCCACACTACTACAATATAAGTAGTGGATCGTGTTTCTGCTGGTCTCCTTCGTCTGCACGATATGCAGTAAAACCAAAGGAATTGGGAATAAATATAGTCCTGTACAACGAACAATATCCAAATGGCAACAAATTAGATATGCAAGACAACTCTACCTTGGCTGTTCTTCAGAATCCAAAGAATATTGGTCAAAAAATTTATTTTATCGTGCATGGTTGGAGAACAAAGGCTACAGGCACGAAAAAGATACGGGTAAGTCAGCGCAATCAGTTATAAATTCAGTGATTCGTTCTCAACTGTCATAAATGTCCTTCTTTTCACAGTGTGTGTGTGTAGAACGATGATATTCTCAAGAGCGGGAAATGTTTCTTGTATTGTTAACTTTCCTCTAAAGAAGCCACAGTTTAACCAGATGTTCTCGATGCCGGCAAGAACTCCCAATCTTTTTTTTTTTTTTTAATCAGCATACGTCTACATGTGCTCACTGAGACAGTTCTAATCACAGTCAAGGCAGTATTCAAATTGCGATTATTATCCAGCAGAACTAAAACCAAACATGTTCCCTAAAGTCGAAGCAAGAATGCTTTTCATAATCCACTTTATCTGTAGAGGAAAGTGAAGGATAACGTGTTATTGAGCGATATAAATATGTAGGAATAAGGTGTTATTGAGCTATAAAAAGCTCTGATCATGGCAGTAGGGTAACAGCAATAGCCAAGCCTCAGTTAACACTTTATTGGCTACAGCATTGCCATCCATTACCCTCCAAAGGTATTAATCATCGCATCTCACGGTCGATTCACCAAACATGTTCTTATAGTCCTTATAAGGACTGGCTTATAGGGGCGAGGCAAGAATGCTTTTCATCTTCCCCGTTATCTGTAGAGGTGGTATTGAGCAATTAAAGCTCTGATCATTGCAGGAGGGTAACGAGCAATAGCGGAGCCTCAGTACTTCACTAAACCTGGAAGTACGTACAGATTTGGTAATAAAAAGAGTATCTGAGAAAAATTATGGTGTGTTCTATGGGGAACCAAGTTTTTTTTTTGTGTAATTTTATGTTGAATCCGTGTTAAACAAGTTTGATTTTTTTTGTCTGATTTATTCTTTGTTTCATAGTCTTATGCTGTTGTTATTTTACGATGTTGATAATACCAGATCGAAGTAAAGATCCGATATGCTCAGTGATGTTTTTCTCTGTATAATCTATATAATAAGCATAATTTTAATCTTAAATTCAAACTTTTTTTTTTTACTGAAACTTCATCTCCAACTATTTTTTTTTCTGCCGAATGAACTATTCCTCCGTTGGATCGTTTCCAAAATCGTCAGATTTCGACTGACCATTATTTGGTAGTATTCTTGGAACATTAAATGCATTCGCTCTAGTTGTTGAATATGGACGTCAGTACCATTCATGACAAACCTCTTTATTTCATTGGTTCATGGATAATCATATGACTTCGCGTGCGCCATTTTGGAAATTACATTTGTTGATTATTTAGGAATCTAATGACATCCTTAGGATGTTTTAAGTGTTTGTGGTCTTTATAAAATTATTCATAAATTAAATTTCATACTAATAAAACGTGTTACAATTTTTATGACTTTTTTCTTGACTACTAGTATTAAAAAATTAAATACTTAATTCTGTATGTTAGTCAAGTAACTATTAGTATAATATCCAACGTTTCACTGACTGATATCTGTCAGCAATTTCAAAAGAATACACTGGTAAGCATTAGAAAGTAACAAAAACTAGAAAACTAACCGACGATTCTAAAAATTATACAAAGTTATCACTATGCGTGATACAATGATATAATCCGCGTGTCACAAGTGCAACGTTTTATTTGTTGAGATATTTAATGTAATTTTCATAAAAGAACACATTCACAACACGGATTCCTATATCAAGAACTCTCACAACCACATGATTTAGGTATGTTGAAGATATTTTCATGATTTGGAATCACAAAAAAAAGAATTAATAGATTATCTAAACAAAATTAATTGCTTCCACAACACCATCAAGTTAACCTTGGGACTACAAAAAGATAATAAACTTCAATTCCTAGGCGTACTTATTAAGAAACAAACTGACAATAGCATCAACCTGTCAGTATATAGAAAACCTACTAACACCGGACGCTACCTCCATTTCGACTCGTCTCACCACATATCCCAGAAACTCAACATTATCCATATGCTCAAAAAAAAGAGCTATACAGTGTACCATAGGCCCTGGCGACGTACAAGAAAAATTAATGAAAATATCCAGAGATCTATCCCTAAATGGCTACCCTACAAGAATCATCAACAAGATCCTCTTTAGTGCCATACCGCAAAGACAACGAGATGAAACCCAATACATTAGCTCTATAACAGAGTAACCTTCAAACCTATTGAGACCATACAAACATTTATAAGATCACCAAAAGATAGCCATCTTTTCTACAAATACCCTGGAGTTTATAGCATACCCTGTTCTTGCGGTATTAATTACATCGGACAGACATCTAGAAGTTTTGATACAAGAAAGAAAGAAACGTAGGCTATGTAAGGAATAACAGACAGGATATATCAGGCCTTTCTTCACACTTTTTCCTCTACCAACCATAATATTGAATGGAATATGAGTCATATGCCCTACATAGAAGGCAACTACCGTTCCAGAACATTTAAAGAAGCTGCTACAGTCGCCCGTTCAACAGGTAACTTAAATAAGAATCAAGGCCTAATCTTACCAGATATATGGAAAACTCTAATCTGATCATTTAACCAAAAAGAAATGAACTTTCATGAAAATTACATTAAATATCTCAACAAATAAAACGTTGTACTTGTGACACGCGTATCATATCACTGTTTCGCGTTCCGTGATAACTTTATATAATTTTTAGAATTGTCGGTTAGTTTCCTAGTTTTTGCTTCTTTCTATCGCCTACCAGTGTATTCCTTTGGAAATGCTGGAAGATATCAGCCAGTTAAACGTTGGATATTAAAGTAATAATTACTTGACTAACATACAGAATTAAGTCTTTAATTTATTAGTGTTACAATTTCCTTTTCAAATGGAAGGAAAGGGATGTGTTGCTTTTCTCAAATAAAAAGTCAAGATGATATTACGGAAACTGATATAATTTCGTGTTTTGAATTCAATTCGGATCGTGACCTGCTAGCAACAAGTGATAAAGGGGGAACAATTTTGATATTTGAACATGAATCGTCATCTAAACATTAGATATTATGTAGAATCGATTACAGTGTGTATGGCAGCTTTCAGCGTTAGGAAACGGACTTGGAACATTTTAAATAAACCGAAGCAAAAAATAAACAAGATTAGATATCTGAAAAGAAGAAATTCAGCTGTTGTTTATTGTCCACTAATCATAAGACGATAAAAATATGGAAAGTATCAGATCGAGATACTTTCAGATAGATTGGTTCAATTTAAAACATGATTATGATCAAATTCAGGATCCATCCTCAATTTCAACATTAAGATACTCTGTTGTTTAATAAATGTATCGTATAGTTGAAGAAAGTGAACAAAGAACTGATTGTTAATGATTGGTATTTATGATTGTGAATTGTTAATGTTAATATTAAATTCTGAAACTAATTGATTAATTTACTTCTTTTACAGGAACTTGCAGACGCACTTGTGGCCAATAAAAAATGCAATGTGATTGAATTCTCCTGGGAAAAGGGAAGTAACGTTTGTTACGAACAATCCGTTGCAAATGTTCCCTTAGTGGCTGCCATTTTATCACGATTCATCAATTTAATCCATGTAAGTAAGAAGGAAATATTTTGAAAATATTTCTTTTCTGTCTCTATAATCCACTTTTGGAGTACCTTCCTGTTCAATGGATTTATATCTATCTATTCTGTTTCTTCTTGCTTTCATGTTTAGTTGTTCCTTTATGGGATATCCACCCATAAAGGAGAAACAAAGGTAAGTAGAGAAATCTCTATGCTGGGCCTGTATCGCAATTTTTTCGTTTTCGAAACTAAAAGAAAATAAATACGAAATTAAATCAGTTGCCTATCATGAATTAAACTCAAGATAGGCTACTGTGAAAGAGTGCGAACCTAAAGAAATGTTCGTACACACACACACACACACACACACACATCCTCGAATATTCTTGATAAGGTAATTTACTTTTTTACATGTTTGCGTTTTGATTTACTAATTTTTAGGACCGGTAAGTAGAGTAATATCTTCTAAGTGACTGGAATTTTAACTCTAAAGCTCAGGAATATAAACTATATAACTAACATTTCATTAGGCAATGGGAATAGCTAAGGTACCCAGAATGGAGGCTTATTAAGGAGAATTTCAGGTGCTTATCGATTTCCAATAGTTAGTTAAGACTAAAAGTATCCTGCCTAATCCAGGTGGAAGAATAAAAGCCGTCTACTCCCCAGGATATTATAGCATTAGCGTTCATGAGTTTAGTATTACAATTGTTGAAAACAATACAAACGAAGATCGTGAAGGTTCCTTTGAGTGATATGTAGGTGTTGTTGTTTGAGACAAAAATGATCTTATATTTTCATAGAAACTTAATGTCATCTTCACATCAAACGATGAAAAGTTCTTTTGCATATATAACAAAACAGTATTATAAAGGGACGTTCTTGATGTTTGTAGATCCTGCTTGTCCAAAAGTAATAATATAAAAAAATAATAGAGTTTAGAAAAACTTTTAGAGATATTTTAAAAAAATAAAAACCCTGCTATAATGCAAAAAAAGACAAGAGAATCATAATGAAGTTATTTGAATTATTACAAAGGGGTATATTAAATCGAATTCTGAGGTATTTTACACATATACATACTGTACACGATGATGATGATGGTCAGGTAAGATAAGTTTAAGTTATGAAATATCACCTTGGAAAGAAAGAAACCAAACAGTTTAGCAGAGATATCCATACCTTTAATATTATATATTTCATTGAAATTAAAATATTTCGATTAAATATATATTATATAATATTAGTGATATATTGTTAACTGAATATTACTAACTACTGATATAATTACTGATTTTAAAGAAAAGCGATTCGGAATCTAAAGAAGGTAGCTGAAAATATTGTAAAAATAGACAATAATGATTTTTTTAAATCAAGACCCAAATTGAATTAAATTAGTAAGAAATAAAAAGAATTCATAAATAATTCTTTTGCATGTTTAGACTATCAATCCATGTAAACATGAAATACTTAAAAAAATGGAAAAATTTGATTCTAAAAATAACACAAGTAATAAATTATGCAAAACAATTAACTCGCTTACAGAGACAGGCTAAATTAAACATTTTACAGTATATTAGTTATCCGACACCATTTCGTGGAAGGAAAATCTGGATAATAAATTAAAAAATGAAATCTCAATCACAAATGATCCCCGTGTAGTTGCCGGGATAAGAATAGCACCAATGTAGCTCGTGCAATGTAGTCGTACGAGGCGACTAAAATGGGTACTCAGGGAGGGTAATGGATGGCAATGCAGAAGCCAATGAAGTTTTAACTGAGGCTCGGCTATTGCCATTACCTCGCCATGACCAGAGCTTATAGCTCAATAACACCCCATCCACGCATCTTCTTCTACAGATAAAGGGGAATATGAAAAGCATTCTTTCTTCACCCTTCTAGCCAAAAAAAAAAAAAAAACATCAATACGATTAGAACTGGGAACCTTAAATAAAGAAAAAAAAAACAGTTAGATAGAAAATAGATAGAAGTTCTGCCTAAGTAATTACTTAGAATAAACCAATCGGAGAGACGGGCCATATGATTTATTAAAGATTTAGTAAAATGTTTTTAGGCCATAAATAGCATTAAATCATAATTAAATGACAACGATTTGCTTGTCCAAATAGTTTACTACCTTTTATTCTGTTGTCGATGCTTGTCACATGAGGTTAGTCACTGATTAGCAGCTGATTCATTTACTCTGGGAATGCTTCTAATATTTTGACCAATCAATATACATTAAAAAGAAAAAAAAATGCTTATAAATCGTTCGACTTCGATGCTTTCAACGCTGCCAGTGAACTACACGTAACCACCCTTTCTTGGATAGAAATGCCATAAAATAAATAACACGAAATAAAAATATCATATTTTCTTGTTATTTCTGCTTCATTTTTAAGAAAGATAATTAAAATAAATAATTTTATCTAAATTTATATTTAAACTGTCGTTTCAGGAAATAGCAGGAATTTTATTCAGACAGATCATTTTAATCGGACACAGTCTTGGTTGTCATATATGTGGTATGGCAGCAGAAAGGACGAAAGGACAAATATTCGCACTTTTAGGTAAGTTTGTTCCTTTTTAGAATATATTTCATACTCTATGCATAAATACCCCCCCTCCCCAAAAAAATAAAATAAAATAAAACTAGAAATAATTCTAAAACCTCTCTCACGTCTCCCTCTGGATATATTTACGAGAAAAGTGATCTCAATTCACATTACAAAATTCAGATCATGGCATATGGATTCAGTGATAAGAGGAGTGTGTTTGAGAAGAGAATAAGGAAGTCGTATTTCCATGGAGGCAAGATTAAAGATGTTAGCGATTTGTAAGATATAAAGAAGAAAAATGAAAGAGATGATTATTTTGTTTGATACTCATAATCTAACATATCATGAGTACCAAACATCTTCTCGCATACATGGGTATGCGAGAAGATATGAAAAAGTTTCTGGTAAAAACGAATAACAATAGTGAGCAAATAAAAGTTGTGGTTCTGTTGCCACGGTATGATGGGGGGGGGGCTAAGACAAAGAGACTGTTATTGCAAATGATTCAGTGCGCTGTTGCGCAGGAGGAATGGTATGGAGTTTGTGGTTGGGTCAAGTGAGTATTATAGAAGGAAGGATTTATATAAGGCAGGTGGTTTGCATTCCACAGGTGAGAGCGTATCCATTCAACCTACAGGATGGGAGTGAGTGAGTGAGTTAGCAAGTGGGAGTGATCACATGATGCTGAAAGTTTCGCCATAGAGTTCTTAATTTTATTGGACCTAAACAACAGGAGGTGCAAGGCAGGTTGTTGGTGAACGAAGGTTATTTCAGTCTATGTTAACTAATGCCAGAAGTAGTCGGAATAAGGGCAAGTTGTTTTTGGCAATGGTTAGCTTATCTTGGCCAAACCTTATAGGCATTAGAAAGACTTGGTTTGCCGAGGATGATATAGTCATCGGAATGGAATGCAAAGGATGTACTATCTTCAGAGAGGCTAGAAGGCACACCAGATAGCTCAAATTCCTTTGAGGCAATTTGGTGTGAGACAGAGGCCAGTGGGTTGGAAATATATAATTAGTTACTGTTACAATGTATGCCATCTACTTTCTTCCTATACCAAGAAGTATAGGAAGAAAGTAGATGGCATACATTGGCAAATTGGCAAGAAAGTGTAGTTCGAGCAATTATTATGATATTTCAACTAGGGACACAAAGATTGAGAGGAGGAATAATCCCAAAGTTCGAAGGAAATGGATTTTATACAGCTGCTAAGAGATAATTACATCTGATACCATGTAATGGAGGGAATGCATGGTTCAAGAGTGTTGAATCTGGTCACAGCATCAGAGAACGTAGCTGTAACTAATATAGCCACGCTCTCTTCGCTAGGGGAAAGCGATCCTATAGTCTTGACCTGGAAATTTTCTATTAAGAAGGGATATTGGGTGGAACTATAAAAAAGCTGATTATGACACGGTGAGGAGGCCGCTTTAAGGAGCTATGGCATGAGAATTTGGAAGAGGAGATGTTGAAGGTGCATGAAAGATAGTCAAGGGGAAAGAAGATAATATAGTCCCTACATAAAGAAGGCTCCAGAAGTAGCAAATAATTATGGGCCAATCAGTATCTGCGGAGTAGTTTAATTAGAAAAGTTGGTTGGTGAAAGGCATAATTCACGACTGGAGGACAGGAATATGATAGCTGATAAGAAACATCGTGGTTTAGTGAAGGATAAGTCTTACGTAGTAGTTTGCTCTTTTTTTTTCAATAATGTTACAATGGAGTTGGATAAAGGAAATGGCAAGACACTTTGTAAACGCATTTCAGAATTCCATTGTTCTATTGATAAATTGAAGCAAATCGAGATAGATATAAAGCTAATGATTTGGATTAGAGGGCAGATGATGGTCAGATATCAGAGTGGTTTATGGAGGAATTGTGTCCAGGAGAAGTCGGTTGACTAGTAATGTACAGCAGGATTGAGTATTTGATTCTCTGTTGTTTAACTTATATGTCAGTGATATAGAGAATGATTTAACAGAAAATACTCAGTTGTTTACTAATGATGCAAAACTGGATGAGCGACAGTCCATGAAATTAATGGGCAGATCCTACAAAATAAGAAAAGTAAATAGAAGCCATTAAAGCTGGTCAAGTATTGTGATGCACTTGATTGAACTGCTTGAACTGCATGATCTTGAGTGAGTCTAGAGATTTCGGGAGTTGTGGCCAGGCAGTTGGAGTGAGAGAGCCACATCTGCACTGCTGTGCCTGATCTGGTCACATGGAGTCTGTGGGAGTCGTGAAGAAGTGTTGCAGAGGATCCAGTAGAAACTGACAAAGATTGAGGCAAATCTGTGGAATGCTCCCCCATGAGAACATATTGAAGGGATTCAAAAATTAGCTGATTGGAGAAAAAGAGGAAACATGATAGAAGCATATTAAATAATTCAAGGTGTTTTATAGAACTGACAGTGAAGACTCTTTTCAATACAAGGCACAAAGGGAGAGAACAAGAAATCATCCATCTTCTTCTTTAGTAGAACTTGATTTAGTAGCCGTTAGCACCAACTAATCTTATTGTCCAATTATCCATTTTGATGTTGGCTCTCATCCGAAACTAAAATTGCTGCCATTCATGTATAATATCTTGTTTATATTTATTAATCATATTTCATTAATATTAACAAATATTACCTTTAATGCATTTTTGATTTATCGCACCTAACAAAGTTCTGCCTCTTGAGATGTTATCTTTTACCAGGAAGGCATCTGAGATTTGTAGTTCTCCATTTCCGTTATTTCAAGAACGAATGCCCCATCTCATCCTCTGTATCAAACAGCTATCATTTCGACGATCAACTACAATGAAGGAAATGTTAATAATTTCTATTCTTAATTTTCTATTCTTTATATACTACAATCAAAATGATGTGTTTATTTATGGTTTAAAAAAATATGCGCATTTCAGGAAACAATTATATTTAAAATAAATAAGATTTAATGTTTTACTTGATAATTTATTATATTTTTGTTTATCAGTTAAGTTTTCTAAAATAAAGTCTCCAGAGAAGAATCAAAGCTTTTATTTGTTTAAATCATGCAAATAAAACAGTTCCACATTCTTTTTATACCTTTATTAATAGATGATAGAATTGAGGACATGCTTTAGATCAGTATCTGTCTCTAGATAAAATAGATAAAATTCAAGTTTGGAAAACACTGTAACTAGGACATACGTATAAGTAGGAAATACTAATAAAATAAAAAAGTCTTGGAATTAATATATTTAATTTATTACAGCTTTTGTTGCACACTGAAGAAATAAGTAATTTTTTTAAAAAGTAAATCTAAATATATTTTAGATTTTTATTACAACAATGTAAAAGTCATGATAATAACCATTAAAACGGTATCAGATTACAGTAGTCCTATGCAAAAAACGTACATGAAATAGCTCAGCTTAAATGAGAAGGTGAACGATTTAGGGATTTAGTCTGACATTGATTGAGGGCCATCATTACGCAATAGACGATATTTAATTGTAAATTATAAATATCGTGGAATTTTATTCCAATGCCAATATTCGATAGTAATCCGAATTGCTTAAAACCTGTTGTTGTTATGTGCCATCCAGTATCTTTCGACCCCTGGTGATCCTGTGAACAAAGGCTCTCCATCCCACTCGGCCTCTTGTCATTCCTTTCACTAATCGTAAGTTCAAGTTAGTGAGTTCTTTCATGTTCTCCATCCAACTCATTTGTGGTCTTTCTCTTCTTCTCATTCCCTCGATCTTCCCCAACATTTTTCCAATGATTCATCAGCTCGCATAATATGACCAAAGTACATCAACTTCTGTTTAGCGATCATCGCTTCCAAGTAACATTCTGTTTTTATATTCTAAAACCTCCTCATTGACCATTCTTGCAGTCGATGAAATTCTTAATAGTCTCCACCACACCCATAAATCAAATGAATCAATTCTCGTTCTGTCTTTCTTCCTAATAACCCAGCTTACACGTCCATACATCACTACAGGAAACACCATTGCTTTGACATTTCTGACTTTCGTGGCCTTATTCACACTACTATCTTTCATACTTTTATAAGGTTTAATATCCCTTTTTTTTCTATGACTATCCGTGTTTTAATTTCATTTTCACATTTACCATTTCTGATTCTGGATCCCAGTAAATCATAACTTTCAACGATTTCTATTTTATCTCCCTCTATCATAAATTCATTTAAATTGCCAGAAGCCAACATTTATTTTTTGTGACGTTTAAATTAAGCCCCCGGCTCAGTTTCTGCTATGCGGGTAGAATCATCTGCATATCTTAAATTATTTATTTTTCTGCCGCCAATCTTAATTCCAGCTGGATCTTTGTCTAAATGACATTGTCATAACATAGTCACTAAAAATATGAAAAGACAGGGCGACAGTATACAACCCTGCCGCAACCCCTTTTTCACTCGAACACACTGTTTCTCCAAAGACCGTTTTACTGAAGCTTCTTGGTTGTAATACAGCCCTCTTATCAAGACAATTACAGATGTTCAGTATACAGAGGAGGACAAATTTATCACACAGGTTCGTTAGTATTTGCTGAATGAGACACGAGGTGATATCGAATGATTTCCCAGAATTAGTCAGGATGCCACTCATTTGAAATTTGTACTACACTTATTATCTTTATTCAGAAATTAATTAACAGAATTCACCTTTAGAAGACCACCGTGGAACAGAACATGAATGTGCAACAAATTTTGTCCCAAATAAGAAATTGTGACGATAATCAGTCATTAAAAGTCATTTTAAGTCTTCCTTTCCTAAAAATACAAAGCCGAGAAAATATGGTTAGAAAGAAAATAACACTTTTGAATCTGAGAAAATGTTAAAGTAACCTGCAACCTCTCTACGACTATCTCAGTACAGTAGCACCATCCGGCACAAAAGCCGAAGGGCGTTTTCTGCTGCTAATTTAATTATGAACCAAATTAGATTCAGTTTAAACGATAACACTATGGATTGCATATGTTTCTTAAAAGCTAATTTTTCAGATAATTAGTGGGAATGCTTAAACATAAGTAAAAAACGTAGTACCAATAGATATATTTTGGTTTTCAGTTTTTAACAATTGTTTTTCAGAATAATTGTTATTGCAATAAAAGTTCGAAATAAAACATAAATTCACTAAATTAATCTAAATTATCTAAAGTATTTTTTTTATTTCCTTTTTTCCTACCTAATTCTCATAAAAATTCATTGAGAAAAAGTTTGTTTTAGGGATACCGATTTCATAAATTAAAAATGTACGATATTAAGATTTTATCGGTATTATAAGTCCTATTGTACTTATTAAAAAAGGAAGAAAAGTTAGAATTTGAAAGTTAAATTTTCAAATTTACTTCTTCTTCCAGTTTTTTTTAATTTCATTTATTTTGTATTAATTTCAATTAATTGCTTTTAATTCTTATCTTTAATATGTTCTGTAGTTTTATATTACAAATTAATTAATTTCATGTAAAAACGAAACAGAATTTATTTAAAAAAATTGTTCACTGTAGTGATTTTTGTTTACTGCACATTCAGATGCCTTCAATTCAAAGGTAAGTGGTTAAGCATTTATAACACAAAAAATCGCTTGTTCCTCTACGATATGCATTCGATGTAGCTAACATTTATCTAGCAATATGCTAAAAATTAAAAAAAAAGTAATAAAAAAAGTCATTGATGTACAATTTTTTTTTGGTTTCGCCAATTACGTCGTGACTTGGTCGTTTTGTAATTTTTGTAATTTTTAGATTGCGAAAAGAGTTAATTAATTTTTTCTATAACTATTTATAATCAGTTATTTTCTCTATGATCCAAGATACTTCATTATTTGTTCGTTTTCTGATTATTCTGTAAGTTGTATAGTTATTCACGAAATACTTGGTAAAAACTTTGTCGATTATCTAGTGTCTAATAGTTCACTTCAGTCACTATTATTTATTCATAAGCTATAAAAAAAGACGTCACTTCTATCCGAAAATGAATTTATGTGATTCTAACATTGACGATGCTCTCTGTCTGTGACGCTAAAGAAATATTAGCTGGTGGTTCATTAATCATCTTTTAAGTTTCCTGGCTTATTTTATTTGTTAAATTTCATGCAGAGTGCAGAATGCTGTAAAATCGACGTCTGCTGTCTCTTATTTTCTAAAATAAGATTTATGTCGTGTTCTCGGAATTTATATTGCCGATATGGTCTACGTACACAAAAGCCATATATTCTATTGATACCTCGATTTTGTTAAATCGAGATATTTATTAGCATTAGGTGAGTTATATCTTTACATTGATATTAAAATCTACAATCTTTAATTAGTATAATTACTTACGATTTTGAAAAGCAAAGTTAACTTGAAATCTGTTCTCTGGTTATCGCAAAAATCTAATAATTTTCGTCTGAGGAGATAAACAGCACTGCTTATTGTTTTAACGTCACTTGTAAGAGCTTCAAAGATTGGTATTTAGCAGCTATTAGTGGATATATTAGTTCCATAGTGAGGTAAAATGGAAGGAAAATTAAGGAAGAGTAATACGTATTCATTTAATTTAATTTTTGCAGGTTTGGATTGTGCCCTTCCATGTTTTGGCCAATTTGTTAACAGATATGTGAACGTTACTATGCATTCACTGAATCTGGCAACTGGCGCCGGCGGAGACCTATGCCTCGGTAAGCGCAATCTAACATTTTTTTTTAATTTAATCCATGATAGCAAGAAATATTATTATTGCTTATTTTGTACATACCGCATGTATGTAGAGTCAGTCAAAAATTGTATATGCATTTCAACAAAAGAAAAACCTATAAAAATTGTAATACTAAATATATACGGACAACAAGGGATGAATGTTACCTTTGACTTCTCCAATTACTCGTGGTGCTCAAAGTGGTTACGATTAGCGTCCGGATACTTATTATTACGGTGAACTACTGCTTGGGCAACGTTGTCCAAAGTGTCTAGTGATTGCTATTTCTGAATCACGGAGTAACTCTTCAAACTACTTCATGTTTCCATTAAGCAGAAGAGCATCTCCCATCAGTCGATGAAACTGTCTATCACCTAAAGACTTTTGAAAATATATGTTCACAGTGAGATTCGAACCCAGAGTCTGTTGACAAGAAAGCGGAGGCGCTATCTACCCTACCAAACAGGTATATTTATGCCCGCTCCTTATTACCTATAGGTGAAGTTCTTTTGATGAAGCATACAATGATCTAAGGTTTATTAAATGTATTACCAATATAATTTGTGCGTTATGTTTTGGGTGTTGATTGGTGAAATGGTTTCGGAACTCTTTAAAGGATCCTGTACATCACTCAAATTAAGAAAATATCACCAATATACCATTTCCATAATCCTGGCTTCAACGGCTTCATTTCTAAATATATATTGGCCAGTATAAGTCGAAGTTCTGTTTGTAAATTGTATTTTTAAAAACGTAAACTGAATTTACCAGAATAATGGGTTGGGAATGACATCATGTTTTAGATAATTTATTTTTTAAAAAAAAGTAATACCTAATCTGTGGGTGGGCACATTAGTAAAAAGGAAAATATCGAAATTTACCATAATTTCTTCTTTTTCATGAAGAATGTCTTATTCACTGAAGACAAACACAGTGTTCAGAATTCTTGAGGAAGCAGGCGGTCGAGTCTGTTGTACCTTTCTCAATTATGACCAAATGTTTAGAAAGCTTGTATGTGGTAGAATCGCTGACTTCTACGATGGATTTTAGCAGAGTGTTTTCCTTATATATTTTAGGAAAACTATATAAAGGAGGGATGGGAGGATGAAGTAAATGAAGTAACAGTCTTAAATTTCTAGGAAATTCTATAGTTATTGTTAGTACGATTGTGGAGTTCACGAGTTGGGTCTGCCTCGAGAATTGAATAAGTATCTATTTGCAGTAACTGTAACATTTTGGTGTTATATTCTTCAGTATCTAAGATGAGAGTTACACATTATCTGCGAGGAGAATTATAGGATCCTCATTTCTCTGTAGATATCTTAAGGTTGACTTCCCCCCCCATAGTAACGTGTCTACTAAAAGTTTTGCATTTCCCACCCATGCAAAATTGTAAGCTTACTGCATATCTTGAGTACGATAATCTACATATTCGTCTGTAGAGACCAAAAATGAAGCATGTTTCAAGCCATTTCATGTCTCCAGTCAAGCTTCAATCTTCAATCTTATTCATATATGGTTGATCCCTATCTATAATTATTACGAATACAAAATTCATCTATAACTCACTGATTATTAACTCACTAATAATCGCACATAAAGCGAGACGTCATTTTAAATCTGCTGTTCTTTATTTATAGGAATAAAGTAGGCTTTATATATTAACACTCTTTTTTGTTGTGCAGGATTCCTACCAACATCAACAGTCAAATTCGTGAAATTCGTAAAAGAGCAGTACATCTTTAATGATGGAGTAAAACAGCCAAAATGTAATGGTTACAACTTGACTGGTAGTCTAGGTAATTATTTCAGATATTTTTATACTTACTCAACAGCTATACTGTAATGCAAAAATACGTATGTTAACTATGCCAAATACAACAGGTATTGCTCAATACACGTGTTGAAATGAATAATTATTATTAATAAACATTCAGTAGCCAAAATAGTGGATATTCAAACGAAATTGAATCTACTAATAAAAGTAATTGATTTACGATTAATTATAAATATGTCAAAGCAATAATTTGCGCTGGAGCGTGCTTTTAAATATAATCCAAGGTGAAAGTGAACTCGAGTAGGTTTAACCAGGAAAGAACAGCAATAACAAGACAGGACGAAGCATCTCAGAAAGTCGTTTCTTTGCTAGGATGACTGTGTCTAACAGAAAGGATGAAGGATGTGAGAAGCAGATGAAAGATGAATAGGATCGTAAAGTTCCGAGAGAGAGAGAGAGAGAGAGAGAGAAAAGAGATCAAGTTGTTCAAATTATTTCCCGGATCAAGTAAGAAATTTTGAAGGGAATCTGTAGTGAACGCATCAAGCAACGGACTTTATTCCACATGAACACGACTGTTCATGAAGCCTTTCCAAGAAACACAAGTAACTGGGGCACCAGAGGACTAGAGAATAGTGTCATGGATGATGAATCTTGGTTCCAGATTCTTCGGTTTTCATGAAATCCGAAGAATAGTGAAATCAACAAAAGGCATGGACCCAAGCCATCCGCTTAGTCACAACAATAGAAGGACGTGTCAGTATAGCAATCATGTGGTGCATATTATCTTAGCATTATCTTCCAAGAAGATAACGTCATATCACAAGAAAAGTAGGCCAATCTCCACTGAGCATCTTTAGGATGTGGTGAAATGACATTTGAATACGCAGGCACTGGTGACAAATCAGATTTTACGGCCAGAAGTTAACCTGTTATCGAGAATCTTTTCTCCTGCACATACACATTCTGAAAGCTCACAGTGATCTAAGTTATTAAATTGATATCTCTAGTAAACTGGCGCTCTAGTTTATTCACGACAGAGTAGGCTAAGAGATCAATGGTTTATGTAGCTTGTATATCTATCAGAGCTTTCTAAATTGTTTCTCTACAAAACGTAGTGGTGTGCGTAAAATTGGAAATTTTCTCATATCAATAACTTCACATGACTCCTTCGTCATGTGGGTTGATTAATTCAGAATTACTCTGCATTTTTTTGTTTTAATATCTTGTGTGAGAAGGTTGTTCTTCTCATTATCATTAAAGAAGTGAACGGATCCAACAGCTTTCCTGAATCCATAGAATATCCATAGAGAACTATCTTAACGAGTCCGCAGAGTGCACCTCTATGGATACTCAAAAAAGCATGAGAGACATATTCAGAAGTGAAATCCCTATGAATCTAAAAAGAAAATCTTTAGGTGAGTGCATACTTTCTGTCCTAACATAGAAAGCTGGACTATAACAGAAGCCATAAACAAAAAGCTGCGAAAACGCAACATCGGATGGAGTGAATCACAGATAATCACAATAATAGCTGCATCAGATTGATATGAATGTTCTTAAATTTTATGCTTACTATATCAGACTCATAAATCGATATTGCGATATTTAACATTTACTGAGGCATTAGTAAACTTTTAATTAAACTCACGACGAAAATGGAAGTTCTACTTGATTAATTTCGATCTAACTCACACTTGTAGTTGACTCTATAAATGCTCTTATGTCACATTTCACATCTAAACGTTGTACTCTGGTTTTCCATATGCAGTCAGAGTATAACGCAGTATTTTTTAAGAAACGTGTATAATTGGTGGTGTTGTATTCGTAATAAATAAAACACTCAAGGACAATGTCTTGTTAATAAAATAACATCAAGAATAGCTGAACTAAGTCCCTTCATAAATAAAAGATACCAACTGAAAATTATACAAATATATGCCTCAACAATGAACCATCCAGATGAAGAGATAGAGGATTTCTATGAAACATTAGAATCCACATTAAATAATTCTAAAGAATTCAACATAATTATAATGGGCGACTTTAATGACAAGATTGGAAGCATAGATGAACATCTGAGTTCCATCGGTAAATTAGGATTTGGACAGAGGAATGAAAGAGAAGAACTTATTTAATTCGCAGAAGAAAATTATCTCTATATTATGAGCAGCTTTTGCAATAAGAAAATCAACCGAAAATGGACTTGGAGAAACTCAAATGGACAAACCTATGATGAAATGGACTTCATCCTCTCCAACAAAAGAATTCCCAAGTACTTAATAGATTCAATACAGGAAATGATCACACACTAGTAAGAGCAAAGGTATGGATCAATAAAAAATGGGAACAGAATAAGCTCATAAGAAAAAAGTCCAATTTATTCAATCTACAAAATCTCTACCACAATAAAAGCTGTTGTAGAGAATCACTCAAAAATGAACTACAAAGTTAAACACAGCTACTTCCATCGATGATGCCAATGAAATCTTACCATATCTCTCTTGAATTGTGCACTAGAAATAGGAGGTGTAAAAGGCACCAAAGAGAGAGAACATTAAGACAGGAAGCCTTATATCTGATGAAGAAAAGAAGATATATGAAAAGAGATTTGAATGAGACAAATAAAATAGAATATTCGTAAATTTGTAAAACTATACGCAAAAGGATGAAAAATGAACTTAGATCGTATAATACTAGGAAACGTAAAGAAACGAGAGAAAACAATAGTAATATGAAGGTCCTAAGACGAACATTATCAGTTGGAACAAAGGTAATAGCTGCTGTAAGAGGATGAAATGGTGAATTTATGAAAAATAGAGATGTAATAATCAAAAGAATTCAGGAATTTTATACTGAACTGTATGAAGACAAGGACTGAGACATCCAAGAATCATCTATGGATAACTCGAGTGAGGAAGAACACGATGCTCCTGAAATCTTACAAGGTGAAGTAGAAATGGCACTGCGAGAAACGAAGAATGGAAAGGCCCCACAGGAGGAGATGGAATTACGGTAGACTTCTTCAAACTGGGAAGAAGCCCTGTCATCAAACAGTTTACCAAAGTCTTTAATGAGTGCTTAAATTCAAGAGAAAAATTGCAAAAAAAAATGGAACAATTCACTTCTAATTTTTAAAAAGAGCAATAAGGAAGAAATTAAAAACTACAGACCTATAAGCCTACTCCCCACCATATATAAAGTCTTCACAAAAATTATAAATAATAGAATAATATCTGACCCGGAGGGAATGCAATCCTGTGAACAAGCTGGATTTAGAAGGAATTACAATACTTTGGACCATATTCACACATTAAGACAGCTCATTGAAAAATCAATTGAATATAATAAACCCTTATGTCTGGCCTACATAGACTATGAAAAAGCATTTGATTCAGTTAATATATCTGCAACACTAAAAACATTTGAAACCCAGGGAACTAATGAACCAAATATTGAAACACTAAAACATATTTAGAATAATGCAACTTCTTTAATTAAATTATGTAAATATACTGAAAGGTTTCCAATACAAAAAGGCATCCGGCAAGGCAATACTATATCTTTCCCAAATTGTTTACAGCTGCACTAGAGGAAGTCTTTAGAAGCCTTGATTGGGAAATAAAAGGAATAAACAGAAATTGAGAAAGGCTGCATCATCTGAAATTTGCAGATGATATTTCCTAATAGTAGATAATCTTGGGATCTGGAAGAAACACTAAATCAGCTAAAATGAAGACTTCAGAGTAATTGGATTAAAATTAAATAGATAAAAAACAATAAATAATGATGAATAAATACATAAACCATACAACTGCCAAAGTTGAAAACCATGAAATAAAACAAGTTAACTCATATGTATATTCGGGCCAATTGTTATCCTTTGAGGATTGCCAAAGAAAAGAGATTGAACGAAGAATTCACCTTGGATGGATGGCTTATGGGAAAATGAGAGACATATTCAGAACTGATATCCCTATGAGTCTAAAAATGAAATCTTTCGACCAGTGCATACTTCATGTCCATTTGGTTTTGTCCAGCAGTGGACAAAACCAAAAGGTTGAAGAAGAAGAAGAAGCTGTATAATTAGATAAAATATAACTTTTAAAATATTGCTAAATATTCCTTCCAGTTTAGGACTTCTGTTAAAGTCCTAAACAAAAAGCTGAGAACAACACAACATCGCATGGAAAGAAGTATGCTAAAAATAACATTAAGAGATAGGAAGACAAATATCTGGATAAGATCTCAAACAAGAGTCATGGATATTATAAAATACATTAAACAGGCTAAGTGGAGATGTACTGGCCATATTTCCAGATGCAATGACGGAAGATGGACTAGAAAAACAACAGAGTAGAGACCAATGGATGGAGCAAGACAAAAAGGAAGATCGAGAAGAAGGTGGAGGGATAAACTGGAACAAGTTGCAGGAGTGAGTTGGATGGAAAAGGCGGAAAACAGAGTGGTTTGGAAAACCATGTGGAGACCTTCGTCCAGCAGCAGTGGAGAAGACCAAAAGGTTGAAGAAGAAGAAGATGTATAATTAGATAAACTACAACTTTTAAAATATTGCTAAAATATTCAACAAATAAAATAAAAAATCTGATGAAATATGTAGTAATATATGCTATAAACAAAACTATTATATAAATTTATTTTTGAAACTAGAATATTTTGAAAAAAATATTTAAAATATTAAAATGTTCATCTTACACCATTTCCAGGAAAATAGTAGATGAAAAAAAAAAAACAAGTGGACAAAAGCATATTTACATATATTTACATTTTGTTTTACCCCGTATGGTGGCCAGGATAAGAATAGCCCCACTGTAGCCCATACATATCGTACGAGGCGACTAAAATGGATACCCAGGGAGGGTAATGGATGCAATGCTGCAGCCAATGAAGTGTTTTAACTGAGGATCGGCTATTGCTGTTACCCTCCTGCATGATCAGAGCTTATAGCCCTATATTACTCCATCCATACACTTTCTTCTACAGATAACGGGGAATATGAAAAACATTCTTGTTTCATCCGTCTAGCAAAAAATAAAAAATTTCATTTTTAAAATTGAATTTGCCTGTTTATAATTATAGGTCTTTCGGGTTATTGTTATTCGTAGAACAAAACATTTCTATTTCTAGAGAAAAACAAAAATATCTGGAATACAAATACTTATTATATAGTGAAGAAATATCTCAAAGTCCTGTAGAATAGGTAATTCTAAACAAAATAAAATTGCACTGATTGTCATCTAATACGCGTGTTTAATCTAATACACATACTGTATATTATCTCATTTAAACTATTGTGACGCACACTTCGTAGCCGTGGATGTGGCTATATACATCTCAACCACAACTCAGACAGATATAAAAGGAAGAACATTCTTGCAATCTTCAGAGACAAATATTGATAGTATTGAAGGTCTCGGTGACTTTCGAAGTGGCATTACCATTAGATACTACCTTTGCAACAACTTCGTTCGGGATTTTTCTACCCTGCTGCAGCTACTCCTATCAACTTAAGGAATGTGATTATGAATGTGAATCGCCTTGGAGTAGTATACCGAGCTTAATCATTCTAGCATTCGAAAGACGACTCCAGGTTCGGCGAATGCTACTTGCTCGCATGTGTTTTTGCCAACTGAATATTTTGAAAAGGAGGCGGTATCATGATTTGGGCTGTTTTCATAGGTCGCACTTGGCTCGCTAGTTCCAAGAGAGGGCTGGAATCTTAACGCTGAGGTCTACTGTGACATTCTAGACAATTCTGTGCGTCAACCTTTTTGGTAAGAGTTCGGTGGTGACCGTACCCTGTATCAACACGACAATGTCTACAAACTGAACTATGTGCAGGCAAGGTTTGATAAGATGCGTTACGAAGAACTTGGATTGCCTGAAAAGAGCCCGGATCACAACCAAACCCCACCGAACATCTGTGGAAAACTACAAGACTGATTACCCGCTAGGCCGAATTAGTGACGGGCCTCAGTAGTAATCTTATGAGGTTGCTCACTGAATATAAGTTGGAAGGAATTGAGTGATTTGATGCAGTATACAGTACTCATTAAAATTGAAAAAATGGAAAGCAATTAGCGCAGCAACGTACTAATATCTACTGGAAAGCTTCACAGAAGCAATTTCTAAGGCTGTTATAGTAAAAAAAAAAAAAAGTGGGCCAACTCCATATGAATGCCTTTGTATATTAGAGTGAGAGTTGCCCGTTATATATTATAGTGTGTTTGTTTTTTTAAGTACTTTTAGAATTTTACCCATAACAGAGAGCACATGCTCTGCTTCAAGGAAAATGCTCTGCTTAAACTGATAACAGTTGTAGAATTTAAAAAAAATTCAACTTATACAATTTCAGCATTATCTGACAGCGTATAATCAACAAGAAATGGATACTTCATTGTCAAAATATAAGTCGGAAGGAGTCCGGACGTTTGATTCAGTGGAGTATTGATTAATTGTAACGACTTTGAAATTTATCGAAGAATTCTATTTTAATTGATCTATTTAAGTTAATGATTTACGTTTTCCGGAGAAGATATACTAGCGGGAATCTGAAATACGAATGCTAACATATAATCGTATAAATTAAATACTTCTGTAGTGATATTTGTAAAGAATAAAGTTTCATTTCTTTATAAAATAACCACTTATATCCAGACGAATATTATTTAAACATTTAGACAGTAAGAAAATAAATATGTTAAATTAGAAATTATATTAATACAAAAGAACAGAGCTTAGAAGGATCGAATTTTGACAAGACAGTAAATAAAATGAAGATAAAGGATAACTGCCATTATTGTTAGTCAAATAGATGGATGAGACATAAAAGTTTCGAAGGTTTCTTAATAGGTAATGCCAGTATTTCATGTGAAATATTTAAATCCAACATATCAAATCTTTTAAATTTTCTTGATTAACTATAAAAGATTCCAATGTATTTAGAGCTAATGAAAATTTACTTTCAGCTAATGAATTAGTTCTGTTACTATTTTAATGGTTTTCTTTCTTTACAATTATCGGTGTCTTTGTATTTTTTTTAAAAAAAATATTAAAAATAGGAAAAATAAATAAAATTTAACATTAATGATGATGTAGTTTAAAGTTATAAAGTAAGTACTAATACATAATACACTTTTGATTAACTATCATCTGTCAAATTTGAAATTAAATATCAACATCTTACTTCAATATGAATTTTGTTTTTACATAGTCATTTGTTATTCTCGTGTTTTAACTATGTTTTGATTCTCATTTCAGGATTTGACTATATCTTTTGTTCCCACTTTAAATGCTTCGATTATCTCATTCAAATTATTCGAGGAACAGAAATGAAAGCAACAGAATCCGAATCCTGTAAAAAATGCTCAAAACTTTGTGTCAAGGACTGTAATGTGCCAACACGTTTTGAGGAAAACCACATTAAAAGTGGAACCTTTTGCATAAAAACTGCAAGCGATTCGTCCACGTAAGTACGATATTCATAACTTCTGTAAATGCTTAAGGTGGAAGTAGTAAAAGATTGATTATTCCTTTCATATCCAAAAAGAACACCGGCAAATAATATTGTTTCGTTGACAAATTTTATAATCTCTTGACTGCTGCAAATATCGAAATTTGTAAGCCTCGTAAGCAGCCAAGGTAGAAGTTCATTCGCTATAACAATAGTATTCCTTGTAGACACATACTGGCGATTCCTATATGGTGTACGATTAATGGCTTTTTTTACTTTTACTTTTTTAAACGTACCCATGCACAAATAATATCCCTGATTACTTTTGAATTTCGACTTTATCCCTTTAGATTATTTCATGTGGAACTATACAAAGTATAACGAATTCACGGCAGTTTAAATTCCTCTTACTTTATGAGTAATTGTTACTTCACTTACAACAAATACAGGGTGTCTGAAATCAGTAGTAAAATTTGTATTTTTACAGATGAAGAATGACATTAACACTGGATGAGAGTGGAGACAGACTTTCGTATGAGTACACCAAAAGGGAAGTGGCTGATGAGTTTAAGCACAGTGCAGTTTAAAAACGTGAAGAAATTAAAAGAGAGACGATCTGTTTTATTTTTTTTAAAAAAAGAGCTATTTCAATTTCTTTTAAGTCTGAAACTATCGATTCCAAACACCCTATAGTATTAATTAAACATACAATCTCAAATGTACAGCACGGTATTCTTGTAATCTGATCACCATTAAGATCCCAAAAGGAATTTGGGATAATCACATAATCATTAAAATAAGTCTTAAAGTTCTTAAAAGAACTGGGAGATGGACTGAGTCCTTGACTCTTTATCCCGTCATCTGAATGAAGTAAATCTGTGTGGATGGGGTGTTATTGAGCTAAAAGCTCTAGTCATGGCTGGGTAACGGCAATTGCCGAGCCTCAGTGAAAGCTCCATTGGCTACAGCATTGCCATTCGTTACTCTGGAAGTCCCAAAAAGGACTTTTCTTCCTCCTTCCCCCTCCCACCATTAAATTTTTTTTTTTAATAATTCTTAAAGTTCTTAAAAGAACTGGGAGATGGACTGAGTCCTTGACTCTTTATCCATTCATCTGAATAAAGAAAATTTATGTCTGTGTGGATGGGATATTATTGAGCTAAAAGCTCTAGTCATGGCTGGGTAACGGCAATAGCCGAGCCACAGTTAAAACTTCATTGGCTACAGCATTGCCATCATGTTACCCTAGGAGTCCTAAAAAGGACTTTTTTCTCCCTCAAATTCAGGAGTTTATATAAATTAAAATAATTTATTCCAACAGCATTTATAAATTTATATTTCATATAAAATTTTTAAAGGTGTATAAGAAACATGGATAATTCCGAAATTTCTAAATTTATTTTAAATTAGTCATATGCTTACAAAATAATTAATAATCTATTTTAATTAAGAGATATTTAATCCCAGATTGCTTCAAAGCCGAATAAGAAACTCTAAGATAGAAATCAAAGAGTTTCATGCCGAATATAGCAAACTATAAAAGTTCGGAGAGTCCAAGCGTAAGCAAACACCTGGTAGTACAATACCGGGTAACTCGCAGTAAAGGTGGATAAAGATCCGATCACTATTCTTAGTATTAGCCCTAATGTAAAACACATCCCCTAGGAGATGTATGTTGTTTTATATTAAGGGAGATAGGTCACTACCCAGATCGGTTTCAAGTGAGAAACTAAAAATGCGATCATCGGCCTACTAAAAATAAATGGGGTCAGAGTGCCCCTGGAGAGAAGAAAAAGAAGGGTAAGGAAGTGACAGAGAGGTTGGAGTGGTGTTCTAGGGGGGGGGGGGAAGAAGAGTAAAAGAGATACAAGAAGATGGTTCAATTAAAATCAATTGTAAGGCAACGGCTCACTCTTATTCGTCATCCATACGGAGAACATTACGAAGAAAATTGGAATTGAACCTCATATCGACTTCAGGGATAATAACTTAACTCTTTACTTTAAAGGAATAAGAAATTCGGTATGAAAATCGTCAATAAAAAGACAAAAACTATGAAAATGGGGAGGATTATAAAAACCTGCAGTTGATTCTTTCCATTCCATTCATAGAAAAAACGAACTGCATTGGGAATGAAGAACCAATAGAAGAAGTAAAGAATTTCACTAATTTATGTCGACTTTATACTGAAGATGGAAAACGAAATTATGGAAATACACAACACAATAATCAAAGCTCTGCAGCTATGATACATACGTAGTTGAAGAAATTGATATGGAAGAAGAGAGAAATTAGCCAAGCCACCAAATGGCCAGTGCAGAAGACGGTATTGAGACCTATTTTATTTTTCGGATCTGAGCGATAGATTAGGGCAGAAAAAGTGGCACAAAGCTAGAGTTCATAGATATCAGTATTTGGGGGGGAAATGGCAATTGGGAAGAAAGAGCATCATTAGCAGATTCATAGGAAAATGATAAGAAGATATTAGGAAGAAACTTGGCATTGTTAGTATTCAAGAATGTATGTATACAGCTAATCTTGGGTGGATAACAGTACTGTCGACGTGGAAAAAAGCTTTTACGTAAATTTGATGGAGTAGTGCTATACCTTCTACACCAGTTGATGATACTATCAGGAATTTGACTCAATATTGAAATTATCTGTGTAGGCAATTTTCGCACTTTTATGGCTAAATTAATTTAAATGTATGAATGATTAATTTAGATCATCTCTTACTAATAACGTTTTTCTTTTATTTTCATTTTAGATTCTTAGACAAACTTGTGAAAGGATTCAAGAAAACATTCCAGTAGGAACTTCTTCTTTGATTTTCTGAAAATATAAAATAAGTAATCGAGTAAGGTTGACGATAAGAAAATTAATTTCTGCATAATGAAATTATCTGTTTTCAATTTATTTGCTTACATAGCATTCAAGTTTTAATAAATTAGCTTTATTTAGTAACAGAAATATCTCTCGTGTGTGTGTGTGTGTCTGTGTGTGATGAAACAACTGACGAAAGGTATGTATGCATGGTTAATATTTTTCACTTAGACTGTTTCCTAAAGAAAATATACCTTTTCTTTAGAAAAGTTGCATTGCAATTAATGTTTTAATTTTATATTTTCTACATATAAAATGCGACTGTGTATTAGACCCATTTTCATAATAATAACATAATAACAAATGTTTCTAATTGTGGCTTGATAAAAGCACGTGATTATTACGTCGCAATGTTAACACTGTTTTTAATTTTTTTTTTTTTTTTTTTTTTTTGTGGAGTAAGCAGACGTAATATCGAAAATATTACATCTTCTTTCTCGAGAAATTGACTCAGCATTTAAGGAATTTATTGAGGAATACTAAATATTGAATGTCGCAATTTTTTCTTTATAATTCCATTCCAATTTTCTACGTGAGTCGATGTTTACTTGTTTTGGAAATTGCGTGAAAATCGCTACACAGAATAAACAATTAGATACACAAAACAAGAATTTTTACTTAAAAAGGTAAACAAGCTATATCAAACAATATTAAAAGGTCAAGTAAATTTGTGTTATGTTCCCAAAAATGTTTGAACATAGTGTTAATTATTTTAAAGGCTGCTAGTTTGAATATTGCTGATGTTTCATTTATAAATATTCTGAACTGTTGACAGTGTTACAGTTGAATAAAATATGCTCCCTACCTCCGCAATTTCTTTAACATTTGTGAAAACCAAATTTGCATAAAATGCAAACATTTGATCAACAATATCAATTACTCATTTTATTCCGATTGTAGAAGGTATCTTGGTGATACCGTCTAGTTATCTTAAGAGACAATTTACAAGCACATACAAGATTTATGTCGGTTAAATTTAAACCCTTATTACACAGCTGATTTTCCCTTTTACATCACTTTGATATGACGTCCATTCGGAACAGCATTTCCTTCTTATTTCATGTAAAATCTTTCGAGTATCTAAAAGAAATTTGAAGTTGTTGTTAAAGCGAAAGTTTCATTTAAAATATCTCTATCATGTGATAATTTTAAGGGTGTATCAATGAATATCGGGCTTCCCCTTGAATGCTTGTTGGCGTATCTATCTACGTGCGTACCTCTTTCGTTCCTTTTTCAGAGCGTTTAAAAAGAGGGTTTGGTGAGTGATGAGTACTGTAATAATATCTTCTTTTGCCGTAAGGGTAGTGGCGTGGCTATAAAGAAAATTGCGTTATAGTAATCACCTAATTATGTCATCTTTGTGTCGAAAAAAAGTAGTTCATTGCTTTAAACACACGCACACACACACACACACACACACACACACACACACGAACCCATCCACCCACCCCCACACACAAACAGACTGTTGTGTAGCCTGTGTGATATTGGTAATAATTAAATGAACAAGAACACTTAATATACTTGGACATTTTTTTCAAAATCATTATTCTTTAGTATATAAACAATTCCCGCCTGACTGGCCGAGCGGTTAGCGTGTCCACTTTCCAGCCAAGAGGCTACGGATTCGAATCCTGCGTAAGTATGGATGTTTGTGATTGTCTTCCACCTTCATACATTATATTCATCTAAGTATAAATACACTCTCCCAATATGGACTGGGTCACCACGGGAGTAGTAGAGCCAAACCTCCCGCAATGGGAAAGGCATTCAGCCTGCAGTGGGTAGAAAAGTAAGCTGTTCATCATCATCAATGAATAAAGTAAAATAAAACAAAACAAAAATGAAAATTAATAAATGTTATCAGTTAATCAGCACCTAATATTAGATAGCATATAATTTAATAGGAAAGACATCACCAGAAGAAGAAGCTAATTTAGAAATGTTCCTATATTACATTCGTTTATTCATTCATTTATGTAAAGTGTACTAATCGGTGATTCATATACAACTTTTAAATCTGTGCAACTTGGGGTTGTGTATGGATACTCTGAAGTTTTAATCTATATTTCGGATCCAACATTTTGCATTGAGTTCAGTTGTTCAGCTGTTTTACTGTACACAGTAGTAACTTAATATTTTCTAAGCTTTGCCTGCTATAATACAGTATGTGTGCATGGATTACAATTAGAAACCAGAATAGTACATTATACTCTGCTAGGTTACTATTTCTATTAAAGATATCATTTTCCCTATTGTAAAAATGCTGTTTCTTTTCACGAACAACGCTGAATGGTTTATGCATTTATTATAAAACTTTCTACTAAATGTGAATTTAAGGTGAATTTTTGTTTAAGTACGATTAGGATTTCGATGTTAGTATCATCCTAGACAAACATACTGTACTCTGAAATAGAGTTCACTAATGCTTACGATAATTCTAAGACGACCCCATATTATATTATTGGTTACTATGCAAGTAACTGTTTACATGTTAGTTGTAAGATTGGTCCATGTCAGTTGACTGGAGATACATAATTTTATAAATTGCATTTAATGCACAAATCGACATTTGCTTGTTTCTTTTATTTGGTAGATAAGGTTATTGTATATTTATTTTATCCTTAACTACTGATTTATCAGATAACGTCTCAGTCATTATCTATCATTCTAAATAAGGGGGAAAATCCAATCAGTAAATCCATAAATCAAATAGATCCATAAAATCAAATTCCTAGGACACGTCAAATTACAGGAACTGAGTTGTACTGATCCAACTCACGACTGCTTATAAGAATAAGAATAATATTATTATTATAACCCCTCCAGGGAGTCACAAAGACTCATCTAGGGAAGGGCACCTACTCTACAACTCTCTGCCTCCACCAACCACAACAAACCGCAACGACCATCATCATTTACACCAACGTCATCTGCCGCCCATCATCACAACTAATATTTTCACAGACAATCACAAATATCCATGCCCACCGCGGAATTGATATTCGAACCCGCAGCTTTTTGGCTGGAGAGCGGATACCCTGACTACTCGGCTAACCAGGCCAGCACATATAATAATATATATCTATAATGGAGCTAGTTGCTTGGTTTCTCTAATTAGTATCCATATTGATCAGTGAAAATTAGGTGTCATTTGTAAAGTTTGAGCCACTGCAGTTCATCTAAGAAACGAGGAATCTTTACGAGGGTGTTTAAACTGAGTTGAGTTTGCTTGTCTCGTAAGAGATGATGGATAGTTTTTCCTTACAGAAACCCAAACCTTTCATCCACAAAACAGGAAAACAATCCGACCTGAGAATACATACAGCTAGCATAGAAGTCTAAGAGAATGACGACAACATCCTATTCAGTCAAATTTGATTTTTAAATCTCACTGAATTGGATGTACATGTAGTACTCAACGTAGGCATTATTCAGGATAAACTAAAATGTGCATAGAGTTTACTCTGTAAATACAGAAGACAATTAAGTATCAAAATGGAGGATATTATGGATACAACCATACACTATCTGATCAAAAATATCCGCACATCTCATCGTGGTAGTTGATATGGCTATATATATATATAACACCTATGGTTCACGCAGGCATAAAGCAGGCATAAACGAAGTACAAACGCCTCGGGCAAAATTAGTACAATTGGGATCTTTTAGGCTACATAAAATCATAGAGTCAGACAGAGAAATGCTAAAGAGCGTGGTGTACTTGGTTGTCAATTCGCTATCGAGTAAATGCCACTCTAAGCAACATATCCAGTGCAACAACTGTTCATTGGAAGCTGAACAACGAGTTTCCATGTTGTTGCAGAACGCAGCACACATGCTTTTCATATTCCCCTTTGTCTGTGAGGGAAATTCTTTGAGTGGAGTGTTATTGAGCTCTAAGCTCGACCTGTGAGGGCAGTGAGATTAGCCGTGTTCAGCTGAGCATAAGATTGATTTGGATCTTTTGTATTTGTAGTATTCGGCTTCATTGTAGTCCGATACTTGTTTGATCAGCGGGTTTAGATGAATACTTGCCTTGATGAGGAACTTTTCTGCTAGATAGATCATGGAAAATGCAATGTCATATAATTAAATTGAACATAACTGAACTCTGGATAGGTGTATATTCTATATTTACTAAAATATTGAATTAAAATTTTCATTTGAAACATGTAATTAAAAAGTACATAGATTATTATTCATGCAATTATATTTTATATTAAAATATAGCTCATCTGGTTGACCAAGAGGATAGCGTACCCGCTGTCCAACCTTGTGGTTTAAAATCCCACCTTAGGCATGAATGTTTCTAAACGCCTGTTCTAGACGAGCAAGATAGCTTTTCAATTTATAGCACTTGTATTAACTGCATAAAAAATTAAAATCTTTGGGAAGTTCCACACCAAAGTTTATATTTGCATAAGCTGTTTTTGAAACAAAAGCTCAAAAGTAGGTTCAGCAGAAACTATTTCTGCTAAACCTATTGGAGACCAGATGTGCCTTTAAAAGGTTCCATAGTTGGTTTTCCACAGCAGGGTTTACGAACTATGTAAAAATAAATAAATAAATAATGCAAAAACAAATAAAATTGATAAAAATAGAAGCAACACCATAGTCCATCCACGGTACAAATGTACTATAGGTGTGCAATTAACCTTTCTTAGGTGGGAACCAAATAAAAGAGAGAGAGAGAGAAATGAGCAGGCGTTGTTTCCTATATTACATTGAAGACTGTACATAATAAAGAGATATTTGTATCACGAATATCTTTAATATATGGTTTTTACAATCGAAAAAAATTAAAAGAAAAAAGGTTCACGAATTACAAATATCATCGGAAAAAATTCTTTAAGCATATTTATTCCCATCGATGTTACTGAGTTCGGATTGGGACTCTGTATAGGATACTGCAAATCATAGTTCCCATTTTATTCTTTTTAAGTTAGGTGTTTATTTACATTCACTGTAAATCAGTGGTGTAAATTTTGAAAAGTATAAGGATTGGTATCATAAATTGTCATATCATTGGCAATATATCCAGATTTAGGCTCTGGCAATTATCCAGAAACATCGTTGCAGGATATAGTAGTCATGATTCTATTCCATAGAACCAGTGGGCCTAATCCACTCGACAAGAAGTATCCTGACATTATTACAAGGCACTTCCGCTTCCAAATTGAATTATTCAGACAACTTCCTCAGGTAAAGCGTGTTCTACGGACATCCACCTTACCCAAATACTTGCTGAATCCTGGATAAGAAGAAGAGCGATTTATCGCTACTTACACTCATTTTCATTTTTCAAAGTTCGAGATTCTCTGTTTGCCCTACGCCAATAAACGATGTATATTCCTCTGTTAAAAGCAATTGTAGGCCGCAGCATTTAAAATGAAATTCATGGGAGGCAGCTCTACTTATCACTAATTATGGATTAGCTTGTAGTAACTAGCATATTCAAACACAAATTTTCTACGATCTGACTAAGAGACAAAGGAAAAGAAATTAACCTTCTCAAAAGAACATCGGCTCTTTTTGTCAGTCAGTTTATCTCCCAGCTAACACTATACTTGTTTTCTAGCGTAGATCAATTTTGCTTTTAGCCTTCACTGTTTTTATTAAAATCAAAGCAAATTACTATGAACGGTTCATAGGAAACCTATGAACGGTTTCCATCTTCGTTTATGGTTGTTGAATCAGCCAGCATCTCCACTGCTGAGCACTCTCTTCAGACTTGGAAATCATTTGACTGGTCTTTGAATCCGCTTTGGTTAGGATGCGTAAGCCACCATATTTTGTCCTCTTCAGTTTAATTTCTTGCAGATGGCCATTGCACGGTTAACACAGCATTTTATTCTTCCAAATTCGGGTTTTTCAGCGGCGTTGATGGATGTTCGAAATTTTGAGAGCAGTGGCACTAACCATTGGTTGCCTTTCACTGCAGTGGGATTTGGTTTAACAGTTAAGTTTTGAGATTGGATATTTCTTGATCTCAGCTTTCTCATTGTTCGCTGGTCTCCTCTGAGCGTGCAAGTAACTATGGTCCGATTGATGCACGGCATTTTTGACCCTGCGCGATATCTGCTGTTGTTGCGTTTTTATTAATGCACCAGCTTCGTTTATGTTCCTTTCCTTTTCACGGAGAAAGTGTTCGATGGAAGGTTTTTTTTTTCATCCAGCAATGTCGTGAGTTCTCTGTAATGAGATACCACTCCAGTTGAATACGAACTCCGTCGGCATATCTTGAATAATAGAAATTAATCTTGTGACTTTTGTTGGAGGGCTCCACTGCCATCCATTCGTCTTGCCCCTTTCGCCCATAAAGACTAAGCAATCATCTTTTTTTTTGTATTATCATTTACTGAGTCCATATGGTATGCAGTCTCACTGCCGTGGTTTCATTTACATCGTATTTCTGCATAGTCACTTAAAATGACCCGTTCTCAAAATGCCCAAGTCAAGGTTTTGGAGTGGCCCGCGGTTAGCCATCTGCAACTTCATTAATCGGTGATACATTCCAATTCATACCACAGGTGTTCGATTGACTTTAAATCAGTGAAGAGTTCCCCCCAACACAAAACCTCGCTTTATGGGCGGGGGTATTGTCGTATTGATTTAGGAAGGATCTTAATCAAAGTGCTGTCATAAAGTTGAAAACAGAATTTCTTAGAATATCATTATAGATTAAAGCGTTAAGGTTTTCCATTACTGGAACTAGAAGGTCCAGCCCGAATCATGATAAACATCATGAAGATCATGATGCGTCCTTCACCAAATCTCACACTCCGCACAACGCATTTCAGCAGGTAGGGTTCCTATTGCATCCGCGAAACCCAAATCGGAATGTGGAATGTCAGATAGTGAAGCGTGTCTCATCATTCCAGAGAACGGGTTGTTTTCATTACTCCAAAGGAGTCGATCTCTACATCACTCTACCCAACTCGTGCCATTGCCCTTTCTGATGTTAGACTTATGTGCAGTAGTCGTGCCGTGGAAAGAAATCCATCTTCTTCAGCTCCTAACGAACAATTGTGGTGCTGCCCTTGGTTACATGTGCATTTCGGATGTCGGTTGAAGCACTCATTTGAAAATTCCATGTTTCTAAATCGTTACCGAGTATTTCAACCAAGGACTTACTAATTGCAGAATACAAACTGCTGACCAGGATAATAAATAATAGAATAAATATAAGTATCCTGGTATACTTACAATACACAGACTTATAGCATTTCCGGTAAAGAAATTAGCTTCAACCAATTCTTATGGCGGTATGCCATGCAGCTCTCCAGAAACAACTCATCGCGTAGAAATTTTTATAATAGACTTAGTGAAGGTATTTAACAGGGTACAACATGAATACTTACTTCATAGTCTGAACTGTGGGTGTATTGGTTGGCAAGTGTCTATGGTAAGTCATTAAAAACATTCATGAACGTGCCGAAAATGTTACTGATCAACAACTATATATTTTAAAGAGACGTGAACTCAACTCTCCGTAGAGTCGACTCCTCTCTTTGCATAAGATTTAGATCCATTTTAAAACGGATATACACAGATATGATAAAGGGAATTCCACTGCCAGCACATTAAAGGAATACGAGTTAGTAGCTTACGCTGAGGAGTTCATCTGCACGTTCGTTTAGGTATGACAACAGGCTGCCATTGGTTGTTGTGTCTGCAAGTAACGTGAAGGAATTCAAGAACAAGTATGACAGGTGTTCCGTGTAGTATGTGACCTCCCTCGATGTGTTCCTGACTCTCTGAAGGTCTTCTTTTTCTATTAGTTTCCATAGTGAAGGTTTTTCGTTCTAAATAAATCTTTTTTACAAATGACTGTAATGTGTGACATATTCTCTAGATAAATAATAAGAATGCAAATGAGTTTTCTATCTTCCTGCCAATTTTCATATTTTTATTATTTTTATTTGTTATTTTTACTAAGATATTTACAACTATAATTTATTTGGAATAAAAAAAAAGTCTCGAAGATCGCATCATTAGTGTGAGGTAAAGAACAAAGAATCTTAGATATACATTTCAATATAAAATTGAATACTACTTTTCTTAATAATCCCGTATAGATTATAACTAACAACAGGGTAAACCCAGCTTCGAGCTGTCTCAGCATGAAACCATCTTCCTATACATTGTTTAATTCTAATTGCCCATTTCATACTTTCGTTATAGGCTGTGTATGTTGTGTATAAGGTTCAATTGAAAAGGGAACTGCTCTTATCCTTGTTTAATTCCCAATATTGTTTCTTTAAAATTAATACTATATATATTTTTTCTTTCTGATATCAAATATTACTTCCCATAACACTGTCATCTTCTTCTATGAGAGATGTTCCCTTTCGTTGAAATCAAATGAACAGAAACTCACTCGGAAAGGAATTAACTCATGTTTGTAATGCTGGACATATGAAAAGACCAATTAATTGACTAATATGGAACTGTGGATTTCTTTGTGATCTTGAAGTTGGTAGGACGAATTTTCATCTCTGTAGCAGCTAAAGAATACTCCGATCCTTTCCATTTATACCAGGCCATTCCACTACGTGAAGCAGTGTAGTTTCCCTTCAAATAAAGCCCATTCAAATTCGTAGTTTGGCAATTATTGTACCACCATGCACCTTGGCGAGCTTGAGCACAACTCTCAATGGCGTTGTCGTTGTCTCTATCTTTTGTAGAAAATTGCATTCCGTTGTGGTAATTAAAAGAATCGCCTGCAGAAACAAAAACAAAACTATAGAAGTCTTGGCTGGAATATGATGAATAACAATAAAGAATTTCTTATGCATTAAAAACTAAGAGAAAAACTAAGTTCCTAACTTCGCAACACTAAGAAACTCACAAACTCGATAACTGAAATTTTCCTGGTAATGACGAGGCTCCGTAACTATATTCTTAAATGTAATTAGTGCTCACTAGAAGGTACCCTACGAACGAGGATGTGAAGGAGTCGTTTGATGATGCGAAAAAGAAGAGTGTAAATCTTCTCCCACGCTATGATAGAGGTAAACTGAAGAGCAGGGCAAATGAATGATAGTAAATGATAGTAAATAAATCAATATGCAGCTTGTGTAGAAGGAATAATGTAGGGTTAGGAGGTCTATGGTTTGAGTTTGACCGTTGAAAGGATTTGTATAATGCTGACTAACCGTGCTTAAATGGTTTCGTTGTTAGGTTTCTAGAGAGATTTGTTGATTCATGAATTGACTACCGTACTCGATAGTACGGTAGTCTATTCATGAAGTAAATTTGGTCTTGGACCTAAAGAGATACCACATTTGTAGAAATTGTGGTATCTCTGGGACCTAAAGAGATACCACACTTTCTGCACACTACTTCAGGAAATATCTAGAACAAGAGGAATCAGTTTAGTTCAGTGGTTAGTTCAACCCCGCCAATCGTTACATACATCAGTGTGACTTGGCTAACAGCAGATAGTGTAGGTACAGCAATATAATTTGAAGGGTTTACTAATTTCAGGGAGTATAGAGAAGATAGCATGACGGGAGGGATATTGCTCATGATAGCCGATGAATTACATCTAAAAAGGATAAAAGACAGGCAGGCAGCAGACTCGGATTGAGAGAATATTGAAGTTGTTTAGGGGATCCAAAAGCTATCCATAGTCAAGGTGGCCACATTTCCTCCGATTGATGAATGTTACCATGCGGTTTTGACTTGGGAAATTACACAATATGAAGAATATTTTGTCAAGAAGGGGTATATGTTGAACTACAAGACAGGTGATTATGATAAACTTAGGAGGGAACTTGAACCTGTGTCATGGCATAAAAAAGCTTCAAGGGAAGGATGTTAGTAATGTATGAGAAACAGTTAAGAGGCATCGACAGAAAGCAATATCAGATTGTATACCCCCAATGTCAGGAGGGTTATTCAGAGGTTGGATGAATGAGTTGTATCATTAAGCAGGAGCTACAAACAGAAAATGTTGTGAGATATATAGGGAGAAAGGTTACCAGCAAGCTCATGAACAGTACAAACGTCAAACAAGAAACGTGATCAGCATGATAGGGAAGGCAAAATCAGATTTTGATATTAAACTAGCTGAGCAGGCCAAAGGAAATCCTAAAGCGTCCTTTCATTAGGTGTCAATTGAGACGAACAATGACTATTGAAAGATAACTTCCTTAACGACAGCTGATGGTCGCAAGGCGACAGAAGCATATTATGTGAAATGATGTTACTGGATGTAACATCGATAACATCAGAATGGTTGCTCGTACTGAGTGACCACTTTGCAAGGATATATAATCTAAATGAGTTACTAATATAGCATGTGTGGTAGCGCCTGATGTGGTAACAGATCTGGATGAAGTGGAGCTTCTTAGGATACTTCAGGATATCCATGTAAATAAGGCCTTTGGATTAGATTGGATACGAGCTCTTGTTTTACGAGAATGTGTAAAGGAACTGGCAATGTTTCTGGTTAGGCTCTTTAATCTAAGCTTCAACTGTAGTAAAATTCCAAGGGAGTGGAAAGGGGCAAAAATAATTAATTCCTTTGCAAAACATAGCTTCTATGACTTCGGTAGCAAATCATAGACCAATGAGTATCCACGAACGGTGCTAAAAGTACTGGAAAAGTTTCTATGGCAGCGAATTGAGGAATCAATGAAAGAGAATTTTATACTCTGTGAGAGGCAGCATGGCATTATGAAGGGTTGTTCTGTTACTAACTTTTTATAACAGAGTGACAGCTGAGTTAGATAAAGGGAACCGCTACGAAGATGCTGCTTGATATTATGAAGGCATTTGATAGAACTTGATGTAATAGCATTTGATGTAACTCTGTTATGCAAATTGTAACAAATGGGAATGGATATGACACTGTTATATATTGTAGATAAGAGATTGGCTGATAGATAAGAAAAGGTGATATGTAGAGGAGCAGAATATAGGAGAATGCCGGTGATGACTAGCGGTGTGGCGCAAGGTTTCGTCTTAGAACCACTGCTGATTAATTTGTACATAAATGTTATAGGAAAATCTGAAAGACAATATTCAGTTGTCTGCTGATGATGCGAAATTAGGCAGAGTAATAGTTATTCACGGCGATGTGGAGAACTTACAGGATGAATAAAGTGGTTATCAGTATGGGCAAAATAAAACGAGTTTCAGTTTCATATAGAGAAATATAAAATGGTATATTTTAGGTTAAATATATTACAAGCTGTATACCACATTGATGGAACTGTACTCCAGAAAATAGATGAAGATATAGATTTGGGGGCAGACGTAAATATAGAATTGAAGTTTAGAGGGCATATTGCTAAGGTTGCCAATGTAGTTCATAAGATTTCTTCACTGGCAGGATTTCTTCAAGAACACACTAACATGTAGAGATGGGAAAGTTGTTATTCCTCTTTCTTCATAAGGTCTTGATTCGCCTTCATATGGATTAAGTAGCTCGGATCTCAACGCCTGGATTTCCTGGAGATGAAAAAGTGGTGGAGAGGATCCAGATTCGAGTGACGTGAGTAATGTTTTCTGTAATATCTATTGCGGGGTCTGTGAGTTGCAAAAGTTGGTTGATAGGTGAAATAGGAGAGGACATGATGGAAGCATTTAAGTTATTTAAAACATTTTAGAAGGTTTATACGAGAAAATATACGTTTATTCGGCTATTGACTAGAGAGACCAAAACTAAGGGTAATCCCTGGAAGGTGATTAAAGATGTGGTTATTAGGGGTATGAGGACTATATTGTTTGCTTGGAGTTGTAAAGGATTGGAATGGGTTGCCATTCCAATCATTGAGTTGTGAGTGCTTTGTCTGTTGATGTTAATGGTTTCAAGGAGAAGTATGTAAGATTGTATGGATAGTTTGGGTTTCCCGCGATGATTCTTCGACTACATGCAGATATCCGTATGATAATATTAGGAAGTCATTATGTTGTTATTTGCGATTTAATCAAAGGTAAGCTACGATGGATAACCACACCTATTATATATACGGGGGTAGTCTGAAAGATTCTCGGCCTAACAATGAAAAAACGAATTTATAATTTCAAAATTATTTTTATTTTTCAATATAATCTCCCTTAAGACTAATACATTTATTCCCGCGATGCTCCATTATCCCGTCCCTGTAGTGGTTCTCAGTAATATCTGCAAAATACTCCTCTACAGCTGCAATCACCTCTTGATTCGAAGAAAAACTCTGACCAGCAAGGAAGAGTTTTAGTTTTGGGAAGAGATAGAAGTCAGAGGGAGCAACCTCTGGTGAATAGGATGGATTTTCCAACAATACATAGTGCAGGTTCCTTAATTTTACCCATCGCCAAAACACTTTTGTGGGCAGGTGCATTGTCCTGATGAAAGATGATTTTTTTTCTTCTGAAAACCGGGTCTTTTATCACAGTATTTTTCATCTAGTCTGAGATTTGAATAATATTTCCTGGTTATTGTTTTACTCATTTCAAGATAATTAATAATCAAAATTCCTTTATTATCCCAAAAGTAATGATACCGACTGTCTTCTTTGGCGCTGAACAACCGACTTCCGTTCACTGTTTTGACTGCTGTATGGATTCTGGTGTGCTATGGTGAATCAAATTCTCATCCATAGTGATAAATCGACGCACAAAGTCAGTTTTATTCTTGTTAAAACGCCCCAAGCACTGTTCAGAGATTTTGCTGTGAGCAAGGCGCGGCACCCGTCTTGCGGAAAGCTGTTTCATATGCAATTCTTCATACAAAATATATCCTACACGTTCGTTTGAAATGCCTATAGTCTCAGCAATTTCACACACATTGACGCGCCTGTCATCCAATACCATATCGTGCAGGTGACACATTTTGGACGTCCTTCACGTGGATCATCTTCAAGGCTGGTACGGCCACGTTTAATCTCGGCAGCCCATTTCTTAGTCGAAAACGAAGAAGAAGAGTGCCCATAAACGTTTATGAATTTCTAATGAATTTCTTTTGGAGTTAACCCTTCTTTTACAAAGAATTTTATAACCGCACGATACTCAATTTATATATATATATATATATATATTTATATATTACAGGACCTCCTTTCTTTGCCATGAATGCAGCAATCCTACCGGGCATAATTTCGACAACCGTAAGATAGCGATCAATGGCAAATTTAGACCATTCTTCCTGTAGGCATGTAACGGGTCCTGGACTGTTTTGGGTGAACGTCCATTGATCTCATCTGACGCTGCAGTTCATCCTATAGATGTCCATATGATCGAGTTCAGGCCTCACCAGAGGCCTGATCTGCCATATGGTGATATTCATGTGCACGAACCACGTAGTTATAGCAGCAACCATATGACTCTGTGAATTGTCTTGCTGAAAGATACAATGTTCAGTTCCGTAGAAACGTCACAAAGTAGTAAAATTGCATTGCCCGGAATGTTTAGATACCTCTCAGAGTTCAGCGCGTGGCATCTCAAACAGTGGTCTGAGGCCAAACTAGGAAATTCAGGACATCACACTGTCCCCCCAAATTTTACAGTTGAGGTTATATATATATATATATATAATGTATTATAAGGATAATTTGAATAATTGCAATTTTTATATCTTTACAAGTTTATATACTGTTAGACAATTGCCATATGGAGAGTTTATGAATTTCAAGGAAAAAGATTTTTAAAACGGATTCTCATTGTAATCGAATAGGAAAAGATATTCCAGATTAAAATCGCAAATAATGTAATCAATATTATTTCATGTTAACATTTATATTCAAATAATTTAATCAAACTAAATAACTTAACTATCTAATTGAAAATGTGCAATTGATATAACATTGCAGTAAATATCTTCTTTAAGTTTTGTTGTTTGTTCTTTTTTTTTATTCCATCTTACTCGGTTCTCTTTTTTATTGGTTCTTTCTTTGTTCTTTGTCATTACTTTGCTATCGTTACATTTTAAGTGACTATTTTAACAATAATATTTAGCAAACCATGTCACATCAAGAAAGATAGAAATAGAAAAGAAAGAAATAATAATAATCGATTTCGAAGAGTGACTGTTGTATATTGAAGACCGAGTTAAGAACTCTGTAATACGAAGGAAGTATGGGTTTTCTTCCTCAAGGATTCTCGAATATTTTCATTCCGCATACAGCCAAATGAGGCTGAGAACACACAGTTAACAGAACAAAAAATCATTAATGGACGTTAGATGATAACATGGATGATGGATTATGAGGTGTGTAGACGGTTGTGTGGTATTTAGCATCCTGCTGAGTTGACTCCTTGAACACTGTAATGCAGAGAGTCAGAGAAACTAAATTATAAAGGGAGGAATGGTGTGAATGTGAGTGTAAGAGCAACAATGGTATATAACTGTGTTAATGATGGAAATGGGCTTTGTCATGGAAATGTTGACGAGGCGAGAACGATTTCGGGTTTGTGTTGGTCCGTTTCGGACCCATCATATGTGTGCAAAGATGTCTACATGTGTAAGGCATTAGAGAAGAACAGAGATCTGCAAGTTGTCCAACTGTGTCATGCAGACTGCAAACAAGAGTACAAAATAACATGCAGGTAGATTATTATGTCTGTTCATGAATGCTAAGAGTATCAGAAGCAAAGTCGTAGAGCTTGTTGCTTTAGTCAATACCTCAGATTGTAGAAATTAGTGAGACCTGGCTATCATCAGAATTAGACATACTAACTGGCATCGAGTGTCATGGGTACAGTATATTTAGGAAGGATAAAGTGGATAGGGGAGGAGGGAGAGTGCTCCTAATGATATCGGATGGCATAAATCCAGTTAGAGTTGAGACCTATGAATGTACTAATACTATTATCAATATTTCATGTAGCAGTGAGTTTAAAGCTATCTGGTGTGAGGTGGAATCTAACAAGACAAATTATATAGTGGAGTGTTGCTACAGACCTGGTGGATCGGTAGCTGGTGATGAAGAAATGCATCACCAAATAGAAAAGGTGAACGAGAAAAGAGTAATCATAATGGGAGAATTTAATTATCCAAATATTGATTGGGTAGCAGTAGAATCTCATGAGAAGAATGAAAATGCATTTATTGAGCTGTTGCGGGACAACTTCCACAAGCAGCATGTGACAGAAGGAACTCGAGGTCAAAGAGTGCTAGATTTGATTATAGTGTCCGAGGGCGTTTCAGTTAAAGACGTAATTATTATTCTGTATCATATTCAATAAAATATTCAATAAATATTCAATATTCAATATAAAATATTCAATAAAAGTATCATGGATACACCGTGATACTTTTGGATTTTGATAAGGCTTTTGACTGAATACAGCATGGCAGACTGCTGCATAAATTCGAGAAAATGGCTTTGGGTTATACAACATTAGCATGGATAAGGATGGCTGACTGACAGATATCAAAAAGTTGTATACGGGAGATCTGGGTCTGCAAGGTTTAAGGTAACAAGTGGTGTTCCATAAGGATCAGTGCTTGGTCCACTGTTATTCAATCTGTACATTAATGATATTGGGAAGGATTTGACAAGCGACATAGAGTTATTTGCTGATGATGCAAAGATAGGTAGAGTAATCAGGAGTGCTGCTGATATGCAGTCTTTGCAGAGTGATTTGAATAGGAGGGAATTGTGGGCGTGGGGAAATGGGTGTCAGTTCAATGTCAGTAAACGTAAAGTCATTCACTTCGGCATAATTAGATATCCAAAGTGGTATTATATTGGTGGGATTAGGATAGAAGAAAATGATGGTTTTCTGTCACATTGTATTTTTATTTGATAAATGTCACAATGCCACCTCATTTTTTGATTGGTCTGCATAAGTTGTAGGTTTGATAATTATTTATGTTGTATGCGTAAATTTCTGTGTCGTTTATTGCAACTTCGGTCAGTATTAGCGCATCTTTATCATGTTTATGTTTATCATGGTATAATTGAGGTGCGTTATCAATGTAAGCCAGTGTTTTTTTATACTTCTTATGTTTGTGTGTATGATAGTGAAGTTGGTGTTGGTGGAAATGTTGTCTAACCATTTCTTCAACGAGTCAAAGACCTTGAAGTTTATGTGGTCTGACTGGATATGTTCGCCTATGTTTGAGATCTCCATTGTATAGTTTTTAAATGAGTTCTAATCTTATTCTTAAGAATGTGAAAAGTTAGTGTTTTATATTGGTAGGCTGTGTAAGTCGGATTCACTTGTAATTATGTATACTCGAGTGTTTGATTCTTTCTCAAAAATATCTGGGAATTCTTTGTCCAGGAACTTGTTTTTCTCTGTTTTGTCTTCCTTGCTTGGTATAGAAGATTTTTGAAGTATCGAGTCCAGTGTTCCGTTATATAGATCGGTGTTGGGAGTTTCTTATCAGTTAGGATCGTTGTTGTCGGCCTTGTTTTCTTGCTTGCTGTAAGAATGGAGCCTCTCAGATTTCTGTTGGTAAAACGAGCGATGATTGGTGGCGGTCTCTCTTTATTTTTTTGTGGGCCTCGGTTGATATAGGTGATATCTGTGGTTGCGATTTGAATTCCAATTTTGCTGCCCATCAGTTGCATTATGTTGCTTAAGTCTGTTGTATTTTCTTTCGTTATTCCCTCAATTTGAAGTTCTTTTTTCTTTCTTTTTGTAGCATGTGTTCCGTTTGACGCTTGAGTGTGTTTACTTCTTTCCGCAATTCTTGATTTTCGCGTTGGAGTGTTTCTTGCGTTTCTATCGCTACCGTTAATTTCGTCTTTATTTTTCGCACGGTTCCTAACATTTCTTCAGAGGTCTTTATTGAACTGTATATAATGCTGATACTTCTCGAATATTTTGTTAATTTGTTCAATGTGTGCATTTAATAAGTCTTTCACCATGAGTTTAAGTGAATCAAAGTTATCTATAATTTTAGGATCCGGAAGCGGCTTACCTTGATGTGCGTCGTTACTTTTCTTTGGTGTCTGGTCTTTGTTCTTCGTTTTCTCACGGCACTGTTAACATCGCCATTCGGTCCGTTTCACAGCTCCTTTTGCTTTCCACGTGCTTTCTGAGATCCATGAACAGTGGAAGTGTTGTTTTTTTTGTTACATCCGGAACACTGCGGCCCGTCCCCTACATCGCTTAATGGCTTATTGCATTTGTTACAGCTCATTTTGCTTGAACTTCGCTGTCTCAGTGACCTTTAGCCTTTCTTCGTGTGAGATACTATAGTGCGACTTTTAAAATGGCGACGTCCTTTGTTCTTCGTTGGCTGATGACTGCAGTACACTCTATGAACTTCCAACACTGATAATTTGAATCTTACTTATCCGATTTTGGTAATCTGAACGTCCCTGCCTTCAGCGTGACTAGTAGAATTAAATAGTAGCACTTTCAAGTTAGAAACATGAGTTAATTAACACTTTAAACCTATAAAACCAGGAGCAGCGATACAGCGTACGTGCACCTATCTGCCTACACAGCGCCATCTGAATGTTTTTTTGTTTTTTTTTATGTTTCAGTATAAATTACATACAATAATAATATTTACAATATTTACAATAAGGTTTATACAGAATTTTTGAATTTAGAATATAATAATAATAATAATAATAATAATTTTTTTATTTTTTTTTATTTTTTTTTTTTTATAAACGACTTATTTGTTTTTACAATGAAAATGATAAGGTTTACTATCACACAGAGTATCTGCACACACACAATGAAAAACATATTATCTTTTCTGTACAGTACGAAAATTCGATATACAAAATGCAGAGTACATTTTATAAATATGAATATACATTTTTTTAAACTAGCTAAATATGGATTGGCACCAATGTGCACACAATTCACGATACAATGCAGTAATGCAGCATACACACACAATTCAACAATAATAATAATAATTTTTTTTCTTTTACATTTTATTATGTCTCAGTATAAGTTACATACAATAATAATATTTACAGTATTTACAATAAGGATTATACAGAATTTTTTTATTTATTTATTTATTTTTTTTTATTTTTATGTCTCAGATGAATTGCATACATAGTTGCTGTAGTAATTATATGTATATAATATTTATAACGCTTTACAAGTGTGTATAACAGATACTTGCAAGTTAGTAATTTTCTTCCTCGAAGCTTAGCAGAGCTTATCTGAGGAAGATAATAGATGACAGAGGGTGGTGGGTTCATGGTTGTGTTCCTATAGTGGTCACAAGCCAGGTGTTGATTTTACTGTTTGTTGGTACGTGCTTGAAAGACTTCGTCTGCTATTACAGTTTAACTTTTTTTTTTTGTGCAAATAGGGTTGGATTTAGACATGGTGTGTTTGTTTCTTTGTGTTCTTGTAGTGGTAGTTTTTTGAGAGGGGGGGATTGTCGTAGGTTTGTGTGTGTGTGTATGTGTGGTGGGGGAGAGAGAAACAGGAATTGCTCTAATTTTCATTCTCACTATAATATTTATATAGTGCCTGTTTCAGCTCTCTGTATGTTCCTAGGTTTCTGTTGTCGAACGGCAGTTTGTTTATCATGTCAGGTACGTAGAAGTTTCGGGTGGCTTTGCCATGATGATTGTTGTACTTATATGTTATGTAGTTTGTTGACTGTGGTCTTGTTATTTGATATGTTGTTCTGGTTACTCTATATGTTGGGCTGTAGTAGTGTTTTAACATGATTGTGTAGTGGCGTAAGTGTTTCACCTTAAATATTTTATGTTTTGTCCATGCTTCCTGCATAAGAGTGGGTTGTTCCCAGAATATCAGTTTTATCATTTTATCTTGCAACCATTGTAGCCTGTTAAGTCTGTAGTCTGCGCAGAATGCGTATGATGTGATTGCATATCTTAAAATGTTTTCACATAATGCTTTCTAGATTAGTATTTTTATGTGGGTTGGGGCAATGTCTTTTAATCTGTATAGTTTGCTTGCTATTATCCTAAGCTTGGTATGTAGGTAGTTTGTATGGCTATTCCAACTTTGATCTGCATCGAAGTGAAGTCCAAGGTAGCGTGTTGTTTTCACCTGTGTGATGGTTGTGATTTTAGGTTCTGCTCTTTGTGTATAGGAGGATGAATGTTTGATAGTGAGATATTTAGTTTCTATGGGCAGGGTTTGGGGATTTTTGAATATCATTAGCTTTGTATAATAATAATAATAATAATAATAATAATAATAATAATAATAATAATAATAATAATAATAATAATAATAATAATAATAATAATAATATTTTAACTTTGTAATATTTTAATTTTTGTTAGTGAACAAGCCGTGTTGTTAATTTTGAACACAACTAACGTTACTTTGTAAAATGTTATTGAACTATGTGAAATAGTAAAATCACGTTCTCATTATCCTTTGACAAATACTCCTATATTTCACATTATTACACTATCAATGCATGTGAAAGTATTGACAACCCTGGTTACAAGCAGTTGTCATTACACATCCGTGCTTATGAGGTTTGAAGAGAATATCAAATTGCAATCTAGTAAGAGAAAATTAAAAATCGAAACATGCTATCCAAACTTACCAGAATTTCCAGAGTAACCACCAACGAGCAGTGTATAGTTATATTCTTCGCTTCCGACCCAAAACTGGCTATATGTGGCATACCTGCGTTCACCATCCAAGTCTCGAAGATCAAATCTGATTGAGTTCTCTCTCAGCTCTGTTATAGCGTGTATATTATCGTTACCTGAAAAGGATGTTTAGGAAAATTAATTTTATCAATTTGAAGTAACTGGCATTTTTCACTTTTACTAACAATTAATTGTAAAGCGCGCGTACATACACTACGGAAAATTAACAGAGTCCTCCACCACTTGAGCTGTATAATCAGTCTAGTTGTCATGAATGAATGCTTGTTTCAGTAAGGAAATAGGTTAGTAGCCATATTAATTAAAATTATAATAAAGGAATTAACTCACGTAAAATATTACTTATTAGTAGAATTTTCGCCTGAGTATCACAGACATCTTCAGTACATGTATAAAGCTAATTAAACAATAACTGACAATTCCAAAAGGAGCCATCTAAATAGTCAATGTAAGAGAACTAAAAAAAGCTAAAAAAAGGTCAATAAATTTCCTAACTTATTTAAAAAAAAGATAAATAAATAAATTTTATATATATATATATATATATATATATATATATATATATATATAGTAGTTTTATTTTTGTTGCCTTTCGACCAATCAGAAAAATCTTCACCTTTCTCACTTCTCCAAAGGAAAAGCTTTCACATCTCAGTTATCCAGGTGTCTACCAGATTCCTTGCTCAGTCTTATATTCAATATCTTGAACCTGAACAGGCTGACTTGCAGAGAATGCCATCAACACTAGACAAAGAGTTCATTGGAATAAGACAAGAGTCCCTCACAAAAGTCGTTTCCTCATGGAACGACTTTATAAAGGAACATGTGAAACTTTAGTTCACTCTCCTAACTTAAACAGATCCGATGGTCTACGTCTATGCCCTTTGTGGGAGATAGTACTTTATAAATGCGCTAATCTTTCCTAACTTTTTTAATTGTGTATATATATAATTTATTTCTTTATTTATCTTTTTAGTAAATAAGTTAGGAAATTATTGAATTTTTTAGTTATCTTACATTAGTTACTTGTATGGCTCCTTTTGGAATTGTCAGTTAATGCTTAATTAGCTTTCTACATGTACTGAAGATGTCTGTGATACTCAGGCGAAACTTCTACTAATAAGTAATATTTTACGTGAGTTAATTCCGTTATTATAATTTTAATTAATATGTCAACTCACCGTATTTCCTTACTGAAAAATATATCGAGACTTTACGGAGTCTTCCAAATTCCAAACAGTGTGCTAGATACGGTCAAGTATTAGTAAAGAATGCTAAATGCATTAACAAAATAATATTCCTAAAGCGTTGTCAGATAGCTCAGGTTATTCCTACCGGCTGTAAAATAAAAGACGTTTTTATGTCCCAAAGAGTTCATTGGATTTATTTAAAGGGTAGTAGGTCATTTTAAATTATCAACTGCACGAAGGTAAAAAATCTGTCGCACTCTTATAGAGAAATTGTTGATATCAAGAACGCTCTAGAATCTGTATTAGTGTCTGAATCTGTATTAGATTAAAAGTTAATCTCTATTAACTTTTAACATTTTTTGAACATATCATCGACTTCATACCTAATGGTTTTTAATGCTTCTCGTGATAAGCTAAAGCTTAAGTTTGAATCACTGGTGAGCCTACCTAGATCCATTACTAATGTCAGTGATACAGACAGAGTAGTCATCAATGTTTCAGGCCGTCCACTAACAGACAGTGAACGTTTTATTTATTTTTACCAAACCCTTTAATTAATAAAATAAATTATTCGGTATTCCGCAAAGTGTGCTTGTTAGAATTTGACATATGACAGAATGAGCCTCGGGAAAACCTGAATTCAGCAAGGGCCGCCTAGAATCGAAAACGTTTGGAAATCACTGACTTAAGCTGTTAATATTATTCTGCTTATTATTATGTAATACTTCTAAAAGATGAAAGTATTGAGGATTATTTGTTAATTTTAGCATCAAATGTAATAATAATAATAATGTACACGTTGCTTGTGGTAAATGAAATCTGTTGTAAGTGAAAACAATTTCAAATAAAATAAAAAATATATAAAAACATTATATTATTATTATTATTACTGCAGCAGTTGAAGCCTTCCAAGCACATACAAAGAAACAGTAAAATCAACACCTGGCTTGCGACCAGTATAGAAACATAACAATGAAACTACCGCCATCTATTATCTTCCTCAGATAAGCGCTGCTAAGCTTCAAAGAAGAAATGAGAAATGCTTCCCAAACTATTATTAATATATTAGTAATTCACTCAAAAAAATCTGTATAATCAGCACTGTTAATATGAGAACACGCGTTGTAAATGCACAATACAGAGGGCAAAGAGTGTTATTAAAATTCTGAAATCCAATGTAGAAAAGTTTTGTAAAATTACACTCAAGATAACTATTGTATATATATACATAAATAAAAATTACTATTATTATTTAAAAATATTATAAACTCGCAAGTATCTGTTATTCATAATTGTAATGTATTATATATATATATATATATATATATATATATATATATATATATATATATATATAATAGGGAAAAATTTATGAGCTGCGTGCTCAGCCCTAGTTGGGCAAGTTATAGATCTTGAAAGGGAACTAGGATGGTCTTAGGTCGTCTAAATTTGCATAATTCTGATTCATCATAATTTGCTGCTTGTTGAACTAGTTCATTTGGATGCGAGGACGATTTTGAGAAGTACTCTACTGCTAAAGATTGCAGAAAAGAGTAGATATAAGGGACATTTTGTGTCTCGATGAAGTTGAACATTTCTAATGTACCATGGTGCATTTAAGATCATGCGAAAACATTTGTTTTGCAGTCTTTGCAGTTTAAGGATATTTGAGCTTGAAGTATGGCTCCAGGCAAGGGACGCATAAGTGATAATGAGGCGAACCATCAACTGTTAGAGGAGCAATTTGATTTTAATATCTAGTTTGCTGTTCCTATTGAAAAGAGGATAGAGCTGAGTGATAACTTTTGATGCCTTTGCACATAAGAATTTTGTATGCGGGCTTCTGTTTTCCAGAGAATCTTGATGTTAAATAGAAAGATGTCTTCTTTGGGAGATGTTGAATTTTTTGTGAACAAAAGTGCACTGCTTTTTTGAGGATTTTTTTTTGAGGATTGCTGAAACTTGAACACTGGTTCTCCAAATGGAGAACCAGTGTTCAAGTTTCAGCAGGTTATCTTGTAGTTTCTTTGAAACTTTGAAACAAGATGCGGTTTAAGATATCTGGCCAGTATTGCTGTATCGTCGGCATAGAGAGCAATGATAGATGACGTCGGGTTATGCGGGATGTCCGCGATGTAAATCGAGAAAAGTATCGGCGCCAGGAGGGATCCTTGAGGCACTCCAGCCAAGATCCGTCGCTGGGTAGATACCGCCCCATTTAGTTTAACTTGCGTGCGTCTTCCAGAAAGAAATGACTTAATTAGGTGGATCAAATCCAGTGGAATGCCGGTTAAAATCAACTTGAACAGGCGTCCAAAGTGCAATAATTTATCGAAGGCCTTTTCTAAGTCAAGAAAGACTGCTCCGGTGTATTGATGCCAGTTGAAGCTGGTGGTAATGTACTCAACATGAATCTGTTGAGTAGTGCTGTGGAGTTTGCAAAAACCAAACTGCTCTGTAGGTAGAATATTTAGCATGTTTACAGAAACTTAAATTTTGGAGAGGATGACTTTTTCAGCGATTTTGCCCAAATTGGAAATCAGATTGATGGGGGGATAACTTTGTGGCAGCTGTAGGTACTTGCCAGGCTTATAAATGGGGACAATATCTACCAACTTACAAGGATAGGGAAAGTATTTTAATCTAAGCATGGCCTTTATTATTGTTGTAAGATGTACAATGGCCTTTGGGGGTAGCAGTTTAATAACTTTATTAGGGATGCCGTCAGATCCAGGAGCTTTTTTATTTTTTAAATTTTGTATGATGTCGTAGATTTCGGCTGGGGAAGTAGGCGTGAGTTGGCTGGTACAAGTATCACAGTGTTTTAGTACGTATCTGACGTGGCGGTGGATTTTATAAATATGATTGGAGTTCAGGTTATCATAAGAAGGGCTGCACTGCTTTTCTAAGTTTTTGACTATAGTTTCGGCTTTTTCAGCATCTGCGTGAATATACGTGTATATACAATTATTATGGTATCTACGTATGTAATTTATCTGAGACATAATAAAATATTTAAAAAAATTATTATTGTTATTATTATTATTATTATTATTATTATTATTATTATTATTATTATTATTAAGAAAAAGAACATCTATGGAAAAAACTTAAAAAGTCACCCAGTTACACATATTTACAAACCTTATACAAAAACACAAGAAATAAACTAACAACAAAAATTCGTAGGGCAAAAAGACGCTGCTACTTCCAAAAATTCATGGAATATAACGACAACATTAAGCAAACATGGGCTACACTCAACGAATTAGTAACCCGAAAAAAAAAGGAAAACTTCAGCACAAGATTTTATTGCAAAAAGCTTTGGTCAGGACACAAACCAAGAGGAACTAGCAGATTCATTCCACTATGCTTTCACAAACAACATCACACAACTCAAAAAAGACAAACTACCAACGATCAACAAAAAACTACCGACACAAAGTGAACAACAAACGATGTATTTTCCACCCATTACAAAACAGGAACTGAAAGAAGCAATCCTACAACTAAAACCAAAGTCCACTCCAGGAATAGATAAAACAAGACACACAGACCTTATAACACACTTTGAACAAATAAATCCAATACTTTTGAAACTCGTGAACATAATATTCGACACAGGCATTATTCCACAACAACTAAAAACTGAAATAATTACGCCAATATACAAACACGGCAAAAGAAACTATACTCAGAACTACAGACCAATAGCTACACTACCAGTCATCTCAAAAATTCTAGAAAAAATAACATACACCAGACTACAGAACTATTTACAGAAGTACAATATCATCTCACAAAACCAATAAGGCGTTCAGAAAACAAAAATCACCATTACTTTATTAGAAGACATCGCCGACACAATAAACAAAGCTCTCGACAAAAACAAGTATGCCGTCCTTATACTGCTGGACCTAACCAAAGCATTTGACACACTTGAACCTGACATACTACTCACCAAACTATACTCAATAGGTATAAGAGGAACACTGCATACATGGTTCAAGAACTACATCTCAAACTGAACACAAGTAACAAAAATAGGTACATGTCACAGTCGGAGTATACAAGTAAAACACGGTGTACCTCAAGGTGCCATATTATCACCCACTCTATTCAACATATACATTAACGATTTTCATAACATATCCATAAGAAGTCAAATATTTCAATACGCAGATGACACTGCACTACTAGCAATCCACACAGACATTAACACAGCTCTCTGCAAAGCACAACAAGACCTAAACGAAATCACAACATACTTCCACCAAAACGCAATTCTAATCAACGGCACCAAAACACAGATGTTGATAATACACAACCCAAGAATCATACGCTCTGAATCACTAACGATACATTGTAACACATACCGCTGCATTAACAAGAAAAATACCTGCCATTGTTCCGAAATCAAACCAGTAACACAAGCAAAACACCTCGGTCTCTATATAGATTCCCACCTTAAATGGACAAAACATATAGAATACCTACACACCAAACTCCGGATCATCGCAGCAAAACTCTTCCAAGTTAAAGACATTATTCCACCCAACATAAAAAAACTCCTACATCACGGTATCAGCGAATTCCGACTCAGATACGGAATAACAGTCTATACAAATACATCAAACAGCCACCTATCAAAATTAGAAACACAGTAATCTGGTTTCTAATTTTGATAGGTGGCTGTTTAATTACTGTCAACAGTAATCTGGACAATTAGAAACACAGTAATCTGGTTTCTAATTTTGATAGGTGGCTGTTTAATTACTGTCAACAGTAATCTGGACACCTTACACGCAACAACCAATATCCGACAAGAACATGGCGATACACAGAATTTTGAGCAGTAAAAACATTAAACACTACATGACATTAACAAGGAATTACTTCAACATCACCTATCGAAACAACAGAGACATATCGTATAACACGACCTACAACAACTCTTTACATCCCCACACCCTTCAACAACTCATGCGGTTCTTTTGTGGAATCACATCAGAGACCCACGCAACTCAACAACCTACCAAGAAAGTTAAAACACGTAGATAACTACAGAACATTAAAAAACGAACTCTGGAAAGTATACCAACAAAGTTAAGAAACCCTTAACGCTAATATACACATCACAAATCAATAGCATCCAATGCCTACATCCCGAACATAAACATTAGCAACAACACAAATAGTGAAGGCTAAATCCCACTCTCTTCATAAAAGCTAACCCAAGCTTCGATGTAGGTGGGATTAACTTGCTTCACTCATCTACAAGTAATCCCTATAAGCAAATGCAGAAATGTGTATGTATAATCATTCTTTCTCAAACTTAAAAAAAAAATAATAATAAATAAATAAATAAAAATAAAATAAAAAATTATACAAAAAATTCTGTATAATCTTCATTGTTAATATTAGAAGAACATGTGTTAAAATACATAATATAAAGGCAAAAAAGTATTATTAAAAATTTTAATTGAAATCCAATGTAGGAATTGCAGCACTTAGTGCTGAACTCTGTAATATTATAAGATGCAATGTCACGCAAGATGTTTATTGCATGTATAAATATTTTAGCAATCAATAAAAGATATTATTATTATTTAAAAAAATAGCACAGTGGTATTACACGCACAGTGGTAAAAAACACTCAACAGGCATACAGTCAGGAATACATATCCATACTTGAAGTAGAAAAAGCCATCAAAGTTTTGAAATGTGGAAAGGCAGCAGGAGTAGATGATATTCGACCAGAAATGCTGAAGTATGGTGATATTAGAGTCTTACAGTGGCTGCACTGCATAGTTCAGAAATCCTGGACAGAGGAACGAATTCCCGATGATTGTAGTTGAGCTCTAATAGTACCCATATATGAAAAGGGAAATAAAACTGAATGTGAGAATTACAGAGGTATTTCCTGGCAAGATCTATGCAAGTATACTTCAAAACAGTTGATAAAAATTGTGGAAGAAAAGCTTGGTGAATAACAAGCTGGATGCAGGCCAAATAGAGGCTGTCAGGATCAGATCTTCACTTTACGACAAATAGTCGAGAAAGCATGGGAATATAATAAAGATCTGTATTTAAGTTTTGTCGATTTGGAAAAGGCATATGACAAGGTGCCAAGAGAGAAGCTATTCAATACGCTACAGTTATATGGTGTCAATGGGGCATTATATCAAGCAATACTTAGTCTTTATTTGAGTTGAAAGTTGGCAGTTAGAATTGAAGGATATGCAGGAAGATTGTTTAATGTTAAATCTGGTGTAAGACAAGGATGTACATTATCCCCTCTGTTATTCATTATCTATATGGATCACATTATGAAGGAAAGTGGTATTAAACATGATAATAGAATTAGAGATGTTAATGTCAGCTCTTTGCTTTATGCGGACGATGTTATGCTTCTAAATAAATCCGCTACGAGTCTGCAAGATTCTCTGACTAAATTGAATAGCTGTTGTAATAGATATGGCATGAAGGTCAGCATTAAAAAGACAAAGACAATTAAAATAGGTAGAATTATTGAAAATGACAACTGTGTTGTGAACGGGGAACCTGTGGAACAAGTAAAACATTTCAGCTACTTAGGCACGATGATTTTTACTGAAGATGGTAAATTAAATATGGAAATATACAACAGAATCAACAAAGCTGGTATGGTAGGAAGTCAATTGAATAAATCCATATGGAATAAGAGAAAAATTAGTCAAAACACTAAATTAGCTGCATACAAGACAGTGTTCAAACCAGTTTTAACTTATGGATCTGAGAGCTGGGTCAGAAGTAAAACACTTGACCAAAGACTAGAGACCGCAGATATGAGAGTCCTGAGAAAGATTAGAGGCGTGAACAGATGGCATCAGTGGCAATATCATATTAAAAATGAGGATATTAGGAAAGAACTTGACATTGTCAGCATCCAGGAATGCATTAGCAGAGCTAATCTCAGCTGGTATGGTCACTTAAACAGAATGGGCGAGGAAAGATTAGCAAAACAAGTGTTCTCTGCCAGGTTGGCAGGAAAACGACCCAGAGGAAGACCAAGATATAGGTGGATTGATACGGTACAAAGTGCCTTAGACGATAGAAATATAAGATCTGATAATGTTGGAGTCTTGACAAGTAACAGAATGATTTGGAGGAAAATTGTAGATAGGAAATTAGTAATGATGTAAATTTTTCAGGGTAGTACTATCATATCCTGTACACCTCTTGAGGGTACATATCAGGCATTTGATGATGATGATGATAATGATGATGATGATTATAATTGTAATCGTGTAAATATTTCAGAAATCAATAAAAATTATTATTATTATTATTATTAAAAATTCTTTTACATATATCAATTACCCGTATTGGAAAAAAAAATATTTGTATTACAGTGTTAATTTTGTTTATATAAGCTTTTGTTTACATGTAATTTCTTAAAGTACTTTAATTTTTTGTTATTATTAATAAAAAGTTAATAAAATAAAAATAGAATAAATTAAAAATTAATGTTATCAATAAGATAGCTAGCTGTTGTTTGTAATTTTAAATTTTTGCACTTTAAAAATTTAAAGTTTAGAAAACACTTAAATATAAATTTCATTTAATTTCTTGAAATTAAACAGAACATAAGCAACGTTACTATCGAATGCTATTGAATTATAGTAGTAGATGTCATTTGCCAATTGGTTTTGAAATTGAGTCAGACTCTTGTAAGTGATACTTCTTGCAGATGAGTTCTGAAGAACTCGCCATTTTATGCCAGTGCTTTTAACCAAATAATTGAGTTTAGCAGAAGTGCCGGCCAGGCTACAACTGTATAGTCTTGGAAAAACAAATAGATGAGGCGATATTTGAGGAAGTATATCGTGAATTCATCAGACAAGGCAAGCTACTTAATAACAATTGGCCAGGAAAGGTGAAACTTTATGATACGTTTCCCGCAGCTAGCATCACAGGCTATGACGCAGCTAAAATGGAGGAACAGTTGGACTCGGTGATCTCTACTCTCTCAGATTTTGAAGAGGTCCGCACACGCAAAACCACCGTAGAACCACCCAAAGATAAACAAATGGAACAAAACGATCCAGTTTCGGACTCCACTGCTTCTCCCAAAGAAAAGGTGCCTCCGATCATACTAAGAGAAAAACACCGATGGTCAGCGCTAAGACCTACAATGTCCAGTTTACAAATTGATTACACAAAGGCCACAAATCTGGAAAGGGTATCAAGATACAACCCACCACGGTGACAGATTATAGAAAATTAACAAAGGAAATTGACGTCAAAGGTATTCAGCACAATACCTTCTCGCTCAGTTCAGAAAAAAATTTAAAAGTGGTCCTCCGTGGCGTCCGTGATGACACTGATACAGAAGAGATAGCTGCCGATCTTAACTTACAGGATCTGCCTCCTATAAAGTTCAGCAGCATGTATAGATCTGACGAGACTCCCATGCCGTTAGTCCTTGTAGAGAGTCCATAACATTTACAAAAATATTTACAACTTAAAATCAAACTGTGGGCTCATCATCACACCAGAGCCACTCCGGAAAAAAGCATCTTCTAGGCAATGCCACAGGTGCCAAACGTTGGGCCACGTCCATAAATTGTGTAAAGCTGAGTTTAAATGTCTTAAATGTGGAGATAGCCACCCAACCAATATCTGTACAAAGCCGAAAACCACTTGGCTAAATGTGCCAACTGCGGTGGTTCTCATCCTGTCAACTATAAGTACTCAGCACTGAAGAACAGATGGTTGGAGATAGCCAAACAGTCCTCCTCCTCTAGCACAAGAATACCAGAGTCCCCTGCACCACAGCCTGAGGCTCGGCCGCCTTCAAAGATAGAGGGTGCCAAAGGTAAACAAGAAGTTATGCAGATGTGGTTCGTAGAAACAAGTCAACACCAGAACAGAATCAACCGACAGCACCTGCACACCTGACAGATGTTATTACGGCTTCTCTAGCAAACATGCCACAATAGTTCAGCTGTCAAGCCCTTCAGTAACCTCCACTAAAAGATTCAGATCGTTGCACGGAATGCAAATTGCCTCATAAACAAAATTTTGGAGCTCCAAGATTTTACCCATAGATATCAACCAGATGTTATTCTAATAAGCGAGACAAACCTAAGACCCTCGCACAACCCCAAAATAAGGGATTAACTCCTATAGAACCGACAAGTTATAACTACAGAGGCGGCGGCACTGCCATCTTCATCAAAAATTATATCAAACACCATCCTAAACAGCCTCCAACCACTAACCTTGAGGTCACAGGCGTGGAAGTATTCACTATCTCGGCTGGCAGACTATTCAGCTTACAACCTCTTCTGCATTCTGATCTAAATGCCATCTTAGGCATCATAGAGGCCATCATTATTGCCGGAGACTTAAACTCCAAGCACACTGCCTGGAATTGTAGAACCACCAACAAGAATGGCTGCATCCTTTCCAACTACATAGGATCAGACTATGCTGTTGTGGCAGGCCCCACCGAATCAACTCATCTTAGTACGTTTGGCACTGCTGATATCCTGGATATAGCTATCCTGCGGGATATTAAACTTCAGTACAGCTTAAAATCATTGAAAGAGTTGTCATCTGATCATAACCCAATTCTACTACAGCTGGGAAAACAAGAATACCTGTCTCCTCCCTCTCACTCATTTATATCGTGGGAAAGATTGTCAAAAGTACTCCGGGATTACATTGGACCTGTTCCTCATATAAGTTCAAAAGAAGATGTCAAAACCACAGTCACTAGCCTCACCCCCCAACAAATTAACTCAGCTATAATGGCAGCCACCTCCTAAAAATCTATCTTCAAGCCTGGTCGTGTGCCCGAAGACATTACGAACTTGACCAGAGGAAAAAAACAGAGTAAGGAAAAGATTTCACAACACTCGCGCGCCACAAGACAAAACAGTTCTTAATAGACTAAATGGGGCAGTGAGAGATACACTCAAAGCTCACAGAGACCAATTATGGGAAGAAAAGTTAGCTTTTATCTCATCTACTGATCATTCTATCTGGGGACTATGAGAAATGTCAGAAACAAAGGCAAATCCCTTCCCCCTATACTTTCTGACCAGGGCCTTGTTCACACAGACGTAGAAAAGGCAGACGCCATAGAAAGACTTCGATCACGTGTATAAAATTCTCAGACTGGTCAGACACTCATTAAAACTTCCTGATACCGGTGCTGACTATATTGCACCCACATCACCTGCTGAAATATATGATATTATAAAAACATTTAAAGAACAAAAACGTTCCTAGTCCGTATGGCATCACGAATAGGGTTATCAAGCTGCTGCCCCGAAAAGCTGTAGTGCACCTGCCCATAATAATAAATGCAATCTTAAGGTTTCACTATTTTCCCTCCCACCTGGAAACAGGCTGATGTAATCCCAATTCATAAGCCAGGCAAGGACCCGCATCTGCCTCAAAATTATCGTCCTATCAGCCTCACCTCCAACTTGGGTAAGATTGCAGAGAAGGTCATCCTCTCACTTCTTTAAGTTTCAGTAAATGAACTAAACTTCCTTTGTAAAGAGCAATTCGGTTTTCGGCAACACCATAGTACTACCCAGCAAATCCTCAGAATAGTTGAATACCACTGGCGTCAATACACTGGAGATGTTTTTCTTGATCTATCCAAAGCATTTGACAAAATATGCCACTTCGGATTGCTACATAAACTTATATCAGCCGGAGTATCGCGGGGATCCCTGCTGGGTCCGTTGATATTCTCTATATACATGTCAGACATCCATCATGGCCCTATATGCGGATGATACAGAATTATTAGTCAGATCTCTCTGACCACACCTCATTATTAAAAGCTTCAAGAAAACCGTATAAAGTGAGAGAAATGGTTCTCCAAATGGAGACTACAAGTTAATACCCAAAAAAGTTCAGCTATTCTCTTCACGAAAAGATCGATATATTTTTCGTGAAGAGTTAGACCTGGCAGAGGACGGAAAGCAGTGCAAGAAGAGACGGTAACAGACGTTGCTACTGCGGTGTTCGACGACACAGGGACCGGTGCTGGTCCAAGCGCTCGTGCCATAGCCCGCAAACTTCATATGGCCTATGTCTTGAAAGAGAATATAAAAGGGGGCTTTTATGAATATACAATTCGACTTCTTACGCTCGGCTGTAGAGCATGTGCACACCGGATGCAATTTGTTGTACACAAGAAAGGTCAGCGCATTGAAAATCGTGTATGTGGTCCAGGGGACCCTGATTCTGATGAATAAAACATTATTTCCTGTGAGTTCAATCACTCCATTAATTTCTGTGTCTCTTGCAAGTTCTTGTTTTTGGTTAATTATTATTATCATTGTATCACAACACACATCCAGCTGGAACGAGTGACGTGGTTGTCGCTTACACTGTTGAAATGTTATTATTCCATTTTATCTGCCTTTAATGTAATTATCCGCTTGTTTTCGGCTCTGTCAGCGCCTGCGAATGATTCTAAACGCCCCGTGGTTCATCAGAAAAAAATCAACTTCATCAAGATACAAATATTCGTTATCTCGTCTCTTTCCTACAATCTTCAGCAACGAAGTTTTTCCTAAAAACGTCCATCCAACCCAACGATCTAGTTCAGCAAGCTGTAGCCTACGAGGCAACGGATCTATTCAAACATAAAAGACCAAAATCCATTTTCACTTCCTGTAGCGATGCGTAATCTCCATGCCCATTCAGGGCGAGCTAACTGCTCATAAAAGTTTACTCTCATTGTAGCCGTAACAGATAGCGGGGAACATGAAAAGCATCTTGCTTCACCCCTAAAGCCATTAATGTCAATTGTCAAGGTTACTGTCGAAATCGATCATATCAAGGGTAACGGATGGCAATGCTGTAGCCAATGAAGTTTTAACTGAGGCTCACGATCTTGAATACAGTATATACTTTTCAATGTCTGAGGAGAGCTATATAAAAGTATTTAAGTTAGATATTTTCGCATTTAAAAAGCTATGGATGAGGTACGGAAGAGTTACCTTTCGTGAGTTTTAGTCTGAAGTAGTGCTGCCATCTAGGTGTCATTACAAGAAATATAAACTTATTTTTAAAATTGCACTTTTAGTCATTTGAAAACCTTCGTGAGTTAGTGTTTTTTTTTTTTTCGATTTCCCACCGAAATACAGCCGATCTGATTATAAATTATGGATAAGTTTATTTTTTTAAAATGAACTTATCCATACAATTTTGTGTCTGCTATAATACTGCTTAAATATTAATCAAAAATCAATTTTGTTCTGACTGTTTATTATTACATATTATTCCATTTCATAATGCTGTACAATCTGAATTGCAAATGTTTGCTACCACCCAATTTCCATTGTAATTGCATCTTCATCATAATTCCGTTTGAAATCGGGACTTTTGCAATTTATGAAGCAAACTGTTTACTAACAATCATTGCATCAAAATACCGCCGAATGCTATCCGACTATTACTACTATCTTCTTTCTCCGCTCAAAAAGTGCTTCTCACCTACAGCGTGGCCATAAATTAACGTTCCCTCTTTGGAGGTATCTGTAACTAAAGCTAATACACGGAATGAGACCACTTTTTATTTTGAGACATCCGAAGGCACGGATTCTGCGAAAAAAACATTTAGTATACCAAAAGTAGCCGATAGGGGAAATTTTGGCGCAGACGGTGCCGAAAGCAGTGAAACATTTTCAGTAAACGCTGGTGAAAAGGATTATGCAAATTTTACTGTCAGTACGTGACAGCAGCGCCACCAATTCCACTTAAAAAGGGATTGGGAACGTTCAGGCTGTTATTCGAATGACTGACGAATTGTGCTCAGTATGGGTCCTACCTTGCCTCAGCGTACTTTACTTGTTTAGTTGTTTTACCTTAAACAATACAATGCCGTAGCGGCCCTTCGGGAATTTCATAACCTGCGTACAGGTCCTATGTCAGCTGTAGCACTGAGAGCTATGATTAAGAAGTTTGAAGAAACGGGATCACTAGGAGTTAGACCTGGCAGAGGACGGAAAGCAGTGCAAGAAGAGACGGTAACAGACGTTGCTACTGCGGTGTTCGACGACACAGGGACCGGTGCTGGTCCAAGCGCTCGTGCCATAGCTCGCAAACTTCATATGGCCTATGTCTTGAAAGAGAATATAAAAGGGGGCTTTTATGAATATACAATCCGACTTCTTACGCTCAGCTGTAGAGCATGTGCACACCGGATGCAATTTGTTGTACACAAGAAAGGTCAGCGCATTGAAAATCGTGTATGTGGTCCAGGGGACCCTGATTCTGATGAATAAAACATTATTTCCTGTGAGTTCAATCACTCCATTAATTTCTGTGTCTCTTGCAAGTTCTTGTTTTAGGTTAATTATTATTATCATTGTATCACAACACACATCCAGCTGGAAAGAGTGACGCGGTTGTCGCTTACACTGTCGAAATGTTATTATTCCATTTTATCTGCCTTTAATGTAATTATCCGCTTGTTTTTGGCTCTGTCAGCGCCAAAATTTTCCCTCTTGACGACTTTTGGTACTATATCTTTGGTACTAAATGAACTAAATGAGACAAAATGTGGTCTCATTTCGTTTATTGGTTTTAGCTAGAGATTTCTCCAAAGAGGGAAAGTTATTTTATGGCCACCCTGTACAATACATAAACTCCAAATCCATCCAACTTCAGAATACGGATATGAACAACAAGAACTACCATAAATATTCTTGACGCCATCCAAAAAAAGGACAATCAGGTTCATGACCCCTTTCTTATCGGCTCATTCCACCATTCTACAAATATTCTCATTGTACCTTATGTCTCTTCCACAGGAACTGTCATGAGTGCACTTTAGTTCTCATTATAAATATTTGTCATTCTTACTTCACTTTCTTTAAGCCTGTTAAACCTCAGCAGGTAGTGGTTAACATCCATGCACAGTTAACCTTCAGACCACCCACCAGACTATCATCAGGAGTTGATCTTTGGCACTGCCAAAGTAGGAGTTTTCTAACGGGAAAATGGGATTTTAGTATAGCAATTCAAGAAAACGTAACGCAGAATACAAATATTTCAAACAATAATGTATAGTTATTGGTTTAGGAAAAAAGAAATAGGGTAACATATTCTTCGTACTCTCTTCCTCAGTTTGTCAATAGAAATCATTGACAGCTATCTGTGATTGGTTAACGGTGGAGATTAGGTGCATGATTGGCAGTGTTCAAAAGGAGTTAGGGATAAGTAGCATCCATTTATTAAAATAAAATAATAATAATAATTTATTATTATTATTTTTTGTTTGATTTTCATTTTATTTTTTTTATTTAGATTTTTTCTTAGATAATTTGGAACTAGTGCCTTGCACTCGAGTCTAAACATTTAACTTTTTTTTCAAACAGTTCCAACCTCCAATAATATGATTGTTATTATATTCATAGTTTAACTGCTCTGTCTCTTCCATTGTAAAATCATTTTTTAACTTTAGTTTGATCTTTATTTCTTTCAAATTATTATTTTATTATTTGACTGGCTAAATAGCCTCCTTTTATTTAGGAGTGCCCGTTTTAAAATGTCATTTTTACAAGTTGTTAAAGGAAGGGTTTTTTTGGGGGGGCGCATTAACCCTTCATTAATGCGCTAGAATTTTGGTAAACAATGATATTGTAAAAAAGGGACACTCCTAAACGAAAGAAGGCTATGTTATCTATTAAAATAATAGTTTATTTTAGACGAGTAGCATGGGGATTTTCCCAGAAATAATACCTCATACATTTATTTATTTATACACTTCAAAATAATACAGCCATCAACAGTGTTAATTAGGCATTAAAGGCATATCAGATAAATTAAACTGCCGACTCCAGTGCTACATCATGCTATTGACTAGTCTATTCTATAATGTAAGAATGAAAAATAAATCACGTTTATGTATTTGTTTCAATTTGCTCTCATGGTCATTCGTATAGGGATCTGGATAGTGCTAGGTGACTTGACCATGTAAATGCATACAAAATCTTGTAACGTAAATTCTTAAGAAGCTGAACCTGACTAGTGGTTGAACTCAATTCTAGAAGACCGTAACGATTACCTGCAAAACAAATTAGAGAAATATTTTATGTGCAAGTGATGTAAATGAGTCTAAACAGCAATAAATTTATATAATCCACTTAATTAGGATATATTCGATGTATAACAATAAATCTAAAAATATCCTAAAAATAATAAGATATTTTTAGAATTAGATTCTTATATAATTATTTATAATTAGATTCTTAATTTCTAATTATTTTTTGATAAAAATCAGTATCAAAAATTTAGATAAATTAATACTTAAGAATGCAAATAAAAATGATTGGAGATGTTACATATATTTGTAGCTGACTGCGTATAATAAATTGAAAACATCGAACAGTCAGTTAGTAAGTGTATCCAATGCCTTCTTTATATTTTCGTAATTTGTTCTATATTTAAAATCATTACTGTAGGTTAGTCGGTAGCTTCGATATCCTTTGGCCCGAAAGAGATGAGTTTGAATCCCATGACGAAGATAAGAATATTTATATAGACTTTCAACTAAACGTGAACTAACTGGTTTGTTAAGATTCAAAGATAACAAGCTTTTTCCTATATCTCCATACAAGGCAATCCGAAATACCATTTAGAAGACAGTCATGTGGCAGGTACATATCATTCTTATTATATCATACATCTAATTGTTAGCTTGCCGAGGGTACTTACATTAACTATACATGTTTAAATTTTCAGGAATGGATTCACATGAAAATAATAATAACACGATACACAACTGGCATAATAGATTAGACAAAAGAAGATCTGGACAAATTGGACCGTAAAACTAGAAAACTAATGACTGTGCATCATGCATTACATCCACGAAGTGATGTTGACCGGTTGTAACTACCGAGGAGAAGAGGTGGTGGGGATCTGCTGCAAGTGAGACAGACTGTGGAAGAAGAAGAAATTAGCTTAAAAAGTTACATCGACATTATCACTGAGCGAATGCTTCAAGCAGTTACACAAGAAGGTCTTCTGAAAGCAAAAGGAAACAAATGCGATTACAAAAAGGAACAGAAAAATAACCGATATGCGCGCTGGAAAAATAAACCCTTGCATGGCCAATTTCATCGACATATTGAGGACAAAATTGACATGAACAAGGCGTGGCAATGGATATTATATGGATATATACAATACGAATATATTAAAAAAGAAACAGAAGGATTTATTCTAGCCGCTCAAGAACAGGCATTACGAACTAATGCAATCGAAGCAAAAATTTTCAACATTAATAATAACAGCAAATGCAGATTATGCGATCAGAAAGATGAGACTGTAGAACATCTAATCGGTGCCTGCAGCAAGTGATCAAGTGCCCAAAATAGTTCATTGACATGTATGCAAAAAATATGGCTTTCCTACTTCTGATAACTGGTGGCAGAATAAAATAGAGACTGGAATGCAAAAGGAAACAGCAAAAATTCTCTGGGACTTTCGAATACAAACTGATCGGCATTTGAACACAATGGACCTGATATCACAACTATCGAACATGGACAGGTATGGATGATTGATATCGCAGTACCCAGTGATAACAACATTAACAACAAAGAATGGGAAAAAATTACTAAATATCGAGATCTGGCAATCGAAGTTGGCCGACTGTGGCTTAAACACACCAAAGTCATCCCAATAGTTATCGGTACAACTTCAAAGAAGCTCTCCAACTATTTACAACAATTAAACATCAACGAAGTGACCCCATATGACCGACAAAAACAGCATTACTTGGAATAGTCCATATTTTACGACGCTACCTGACGGACTATTCTTAGATTCTTGGGTAGAATCTGAATTGTTCTGTTTCACCAGTCAACTTGTTGTTTAAATAATATTGTTTAAATCTTGTTTTGACTGTGTATCAATTATGTGAATAAATAATAATAATAATAATAATAATAATAATAGTAATAATAATAATAATAATAATGCAAACATGAGATTCGTTTTGCTTATAGACTTTATGGTTGATATAATTCAGATATTCACTCTTATTAGCATACAGAAAATAATAAAGTACCACAGGGTATTTGGAGAGTTGATAAGAGTTAACTATGAAAACGTGATTTGCTTTTGTAAAAAAATTGAATCAATTTTGTTTACTTACCAAATCCTACGTATCCATAGGAATAGATATTTGAATGCTGAAATCACTCCTGAAAGACAAATCGATATTCGACAAAGTTTGTGAATCAGAATATGGATTAAAGATCAGAATACGAATCATTCATTGTAAATTTGTTCCTAAAAAAACCGTAATTGCTACCTTTTATATACGGAGTGGCCCATAAGTTACAAAGGAGTTTAGACATGTTATAACTATTTGATTTTTTTTTCATTTTGGTAAAATAATCATGAAAAAGTTGAAGAATCATGGAAAACAAAAAAAAACGAACCTCCTAAGACGCATTTTTGGCAACGAATAATTTCGCAATTTGCAATAATTGTCCATCAATTTCTCCAAATTTGACCACTCCCGATTTCTTCCTGTGGAATTACCTGAAGAAAAATGTGTACATGAACAAACCCTAAACAATCCAACAGCTCACAGAAAACATTCTTGCAAAAATTAGAGCGATGCAGCCAAAAACATTAACAGCTGTCATGGAACGTGCCGTAGAAAGGACCCGTTCTCTTTGTTCTCATTGTGAATCCGAAAATGGGAGGTATTTACGCGTTGTATTTTTATGACTAATAAAACATCTCCATGTTCTGAATTTTATTATAAAAGAATAAATATAATTCAAAACTAAAAAATATTAAATGTTTAAACCCCTTCGTGACTTATTGGACACTCTGTGTGTGTGTGTGTGTCTGTGTGTGTGTGTGTGTTAACAATCAAACTGTAGGTAAATTTCACTAAAATTATTTCGATCTTTGTTTTGAAAATAACTAGAAGTTTATGTTCTTGTTATTTATGACAAGATAATAGCTCTGTTTTATAAATTTTATGATAAACGCACTCAGTGACTGCTTTTGTAGTATCCACGCAAAATGTTCCTGGTTCGAAATTTCCTTCAAAATTAAAACCCAGGGTATTTCCACTGCTTGGAGAAGTCGAACCTAAAATATACTTGTTGCACGAAGAATATTTCGTTGCTTGGAGTTGTTTGCCTTTAAAAGACTGGATATAATAACTCCAGCACTTGTAGTGACTTCACAGAAAAAAAAAGATCGGTACTGAAAGGAGATAAATACATATTAGATTAGATCATAAAATAATCACTGAAAAGAATAACTTCTTATATATTCTAAACATGAGATAAAAACAAGTGTTTGAAAAACGAAGAATAATAATTTATAAACTTCAATTTTACTATATATTGTAGAATCGAAATTTAAACTTATATATCACTTTTAATTACTTTTATTTTATTTTTTTTAGTAACTTTGAGGTATCGTGACCTACCTAATGGTGTTTTATATTTAAAAATGAAGATATGCGAAATTACAATTAATTATATGAGGACAACACAGCGGATAATGGGAATGATGCGGAGGGCGATGACTTGTAGAAGTTAGGATTTTATGGTTCCTTTGTACAAGGCTTTCATCAGGCCTGCTATGGATTACTGTGCACACATTTGGTCACCTCGTTTTCAAAACGATGAAGACGTGTTGGAAAACGTTCAGAGACGATTGAATGAAGTTTCTGGTCTGTCTGGAATGTTGAGTATGAAAACAGATTGATAAAGTGCAATTTGCAGAAGTTAGTAGATAGAACGAGGAGAGGGGATATGATCGAGATATATAAGCTGTTAATATTAATAGATTAAAGTCGGGAGGTTTTGCATAGAATAGCTGAAGATAGGAAAAAAAAAAGACTTACGAGAGTGTGTTGAACACATTTCAGGTGAGTTATGATAAACTGTGTGTATAACAGTGGACCTCCCACGCTGAGTCTTTGACTCCATGTTGGTTTATAATAATAATAATAATAATATTTTTTTTAATAATAATAATAATACTTTTTTATTGATTACAAAAATATTTACACATACAACAATCATCTTCAGTGACATTGCAACTTATAATTATACAAAATTCAGCACTAAGTGGGTTGCAATTAAAATTTTTAATAGTATTTTTTTGCCTCTATATTATGTATTTACAACACATTTTCTTCTAATGTTAACAATGAAGATTATACAAAATGTTTGTATAATAATAATAATAATAATTTTAAGTTTTTTTTATTATGTCTCAGATAAATTACATAATAATTATATATATATTTATATATATATATATTAGGGTTACCAAGTAATTATATATATATATATATAATACAGTACAAATGTGAATAATAATTTTTTTTAATGTCTGAGATAAATTGCATAGATAGATACTGTCATAATTATATATATATATAATAGTTATAAAACATTACAATTGTGATTAACATATACGTGCAAGTTAATACTTTTCTTCCTCGAAGCTTAGCAGAGCTTATCTGAGGAAGTTAATAGATGACAGAGGGTGGTGGTTTCATGGTTGTGTTCCTATACTGGTCACAAGCCAGGTGTTGATTTTACTGTTGGTTGGTACGTGCTTGGAAGACTTCAACTGCTATTACAGTTTAACTTTTTTTTTTTTTTTTTTTTTTTTACAAATAGGGTTGGATTTAGATATGGTGTGTTTGTTTCTTTGTGTTCTTGTAGTGATTGTTTTTGAAAGGGGGTTAGTCATAGGTTTGTGTGGGTGTATGTGCATATGCGTGTGTGGGGGGGGGAGACAGGAATTGCTCTAATTTTCATTCTCGCTACAATATTTATATAGCGCCTGTTTCAGCTCTCTGTATGTTCCTAGGTTTCTGTTGTCGAACGGCAGTTTGTTTATCATGTCAGGTATGTAGACGTTTCGGGTGGCTTTGACGTAGTGATTTTTGTACTTATATGTTATGTAGTTTGTTGACTGTGGTCTTGTTATTTGATATGTTGTTCTGTTTACTCTATATGTTGGGCTGTAGTAATGTTTTAACATTACTGTGTAGTGGCATAAGTGTTTCACCTTAAATATTTTGTGTTTTGTCCGTGCTTCCTGCATAAGAGTGGGTTGTTCCCAGAATATCAGTTTTACTATTTTATCTTGCAACCATTGTAACCTGTCAAGTCTGTAGTCTGTGCAGAATGCGTATGGCGTGATTGCATATCTTAAAATGTTTTCACATAATGCTTTCTAGATTAGTATTTTTATGTGGGTTGGAGCAATGTCTTTTAATCTGTATAGTTTGCTTGCTATTATCCTAAGCTTGGTACGTAGGTAGTTTGTATGGCTATTCTAAATTTGATCAGCATCGAAGTGAAGTCCAAGGTAGCGTGTTGTTTTCACCTGTGTGACGGTTGTGATTTTAAGTTCTGCGCTTTGTGTATAGGAGGATGAATGTTGGATAGCGAGATATTTAGTTTCTATGGAGGTTTATGAATACCATTAGATTTGTTTTTCCAGGATTTATATATATATGCCGTTTTCGGTTAACCAGTTAGAGATTTGATTGATGTCGTGTTGCATATTTGTGTAAGCGGTATTTGCATTGTTGGGAATGGATACTATGGCCGTGACGATGCGTACTGGAAGATTTTACTTTTTAGGGGGTGTTGGCTAATGTCGAGTGTGTGTGTGTGTGTGTGTGTGTGTGTGTGTGTGTGTGTGTGTGTGTGTGTGTGTGTGTGTATGTGTGTGTGTGTGTGTGTGTGTGTGTTAAATAGAATGGGAGATAGGACAGCTCCTTGGGGTGCTGTCCCAAGGAGGTTACATGTACCTCTTTGATGTATGCTGGTCCTATACGTGTGGTGTGTTGCCTGTTTTTTATGTATGCTTGAAACTACTGGAGTAGATGACATTCAATTCTGATATGCGTTGGTTTCGTTAACAAGGTTTTGTGTGTTAGTGTGTCAAATGCTTTTGTTAAGTCAATGAATACCACTAATGTTATTCTGTTTTTATCCAATGCAGCGTTTATTAGATCTGTGAAATCTTCCAGGAGTGTTGCTGTTCCTTTATTTTTTTGAAAGCCATATTGTGTTTTAGGTATGATTTGAAATTTTTCAACGTATATGGAGGGTTTCTCATGCACGATGCGCTCCATGGTTTGGTTGATTACAGACAACGTGGCGATGGGTCTGTAATTACTTATTATATTTCTTTTTCCCTGTTTGTGTATGGGTGTGATTAATGCAGTCTTCAGTGTTTCAGGTATGTGTCCCGTTTCGAAGATTTTTTTAACAGTTTTTTTATAACTGGAAATAGGTTGGTGGAGTGTTTCTTGATATCTTTTGGTCTGTTTCCGTCTATCCCGGGTCCTTTGTTAGGGTTTATTTGTTGAACTGCCAGTGATAGTTCTTCTTTTGTTACTGTGGGGAACCACATCGACTGCGTTGCTCGTGGACCTAGTGGAGAATGTGCGTTTGTGTGAAGAAAGGTTGTTTCTTTTAGTTTTTGGACAGAGTTCACGAAGTGTGGGTTAAAGTTGTTTGCCAACTGTTTGAGCGATTTGGGGTCGCAGGCAAAGCTGTGTTTTATTGTTTGTGAGGCAGTGGTTCTGTGTATATTGTCCAGCATTTCATTAATCAGGTGCCATTTTTTATTTATGTCATTCTAAGCTGTTGTTAATTTGTTGCTGTAATAGTTTCTTTTTGCCGTTCTAATCTGTGTTGTTATGAGATTCCGTTTTCTTTTGTATTCAGCTTTTAAAGCGATATTGTTTGGCGATTTCTAAAGTTGTTTCCATGGGACATCTTTTCTTGGTATGTCTGTTAATATGTTGTCTGTTATCCATGGATTCTGTTTCGTTTGGGGGCGTATTTTTATTTTTGTTAATGCTTTGTTATATATTTTGTTAAATGCAAGTTTAAGATTATTATATATAGCTTCAGAAGAGTCTAAACATGCTATCTGCATCCAGTCTGTTTTTCTGATTTCATCGTTTACTATTGTTTCGTTTAGAATGCCATAATACTGTTTTGTAGTCTCAGTGAGTTTTATGGATTCTGGTTCAGTGTGTAACTGTAATGCTTGAAATAATGGTCTGCCAGTTTGCATGTTATGACGGCCTCTGTGTGGCTGTTTGGAGGGGCCCTTATATTTATATGATCAATGCAGGATGACGTTGTTGTGTTACCAACTACGCAGTAATCATATAACATAACCCCATCCATACGACTGTATGGATGGGGTTATGTTATATGCCGATAATAGGTCTAGGTATTGTTCTGTGTTGTTATTTATGTTCCTAATGTTGATATTTATGTATCCTATTATTATCAAGTATTCTGAGGCACCTACTTCCGTGGCTGAAGCCATCTGTTTAGTTCTTCTAGGAATTTTGTGGTGCTTAAGTTGGGTGCTTGGTATATTGCTATTAAATCTTCATTTAATATCAAGGAGTTTTCGTGTTTGATGTTTTTAATTTCGATGCATATGTTTACTGCGTATTCTAATTTATAGTTTATTTCTGTTACTTCTAGTTTATGTTTGGTAAATAATATTATACCACCGCCTCGTTTTGTTTTTCTGCAGTGTTTGTATTGTTGGAAGTGTGGCATTTGGTAGGAGGATGCCGCTTCGTTTGTCGTACATACTTCAGTCAGTATTAAAATGTCTATGCCGTCTATGTCTTCCTTCAGATAAGCTTGCAGGGTCAGCCAGCATTTTTGAATGTTTGTGATGTTGATGTGGAGAATAGATAGTCCTTTTTTGGGGGATTGTCACTTGTTTCCATTCTGTTATTCATTTAAGAATGTGGCAGTTATCATGTTCCGGGGTGGTTAAGTCTACTTGATGGTCTGCATTCATGTTGGTTGGTGTTTTGTTCCTTCTTTACGAGTTGTCAATGTGGCAGCCTGTTGAGGTCTTCTACCGATTTTATTTCGATTGGTTTTGCGTCTTGTGTCTTTCTAAGGAATATTTTGCTGTCTCTTATCCATATAAACTGCTAATCTTTTTTTGTTTTTACTGTCCTTGCTTTGTAGAATATTTTCTGATAATATGGCGCTAGGTATTCAGACAAGTAATTTGGACAATAATAATAATAATAATAATAATAATATGTGTATCTTATTATTGACAATGAGAATTCTTAAATATAATAGAATCATCATTTCTTGTTTTAATTCTTCTCTTACTAGAATTGTGGAAGTATAACGTTATCGCATTTGAGTCTGTATAAATATTCATTCATCTAAACGGCAATCATGTTAATTGCTGCAATAAATGCATTAAGGAATCTATGCATGAACTCTGAAAAAATATTAATTTTCAACTTATATTTCGAAATTCTTTAAATTTTATTTACAATTGGATTGCAAAAGCAATGATATAAATATATTTTTAATATTATTTCTTTTTCTTTCTTTTTTTTAACTTTATTGCTAAATTTTTCAAAAATTCCCTTTGACACCATAAAAATAATTACGCAACTTTATTAGATATAACTTGTTCGTTGATTACTATCCTATTTGCGAGGAAGAAAAGACATTTTTAGGACTTCCAGGGTAACAAATGGCAATGCTGTAGCCAATGAAGTTTTAACGGAGGCTCGGCTATTGCCGTTACCCAGCCATGACTAGAGCTTTTTAGCTCAATAACACTCCATCCACACAGATTTTCTTCATTCAGATCAGATGACGGAATAAAGAGTCAAGGACTCAGTCCATCTCCCAGTTCTTTTATGAACTATCCTATTTGATTGGATTGGATCAATCGACCGTGAGATGCGGTGATTGATTCATTCAATCCAATACCCTTGGAGGGTAATGGATGGCAATACTGCAGCCAGTTAAGTTCTAACTGAGGCTCAGCAATTGCTGTTACACTCCTGCCATAATCAGAGCTTTAATTGCTCAATAACACCTTATCCCTACACTGTCCTCTACAGATAACGGGGAATATGAAAAGCATTCTTGCTTCGCCCCTTTAAGCCAGTCCTTATAAGGACTGTCCTATTCGGCAGAATCAATCGACCGTAAGATGCGGTGATTGATTCACTCAATCCAATACCCTTGGAGGGTAATGGATGACAATGCTTGTAGCCAATGAAGTTCTAACTGAGGTTGGGCTATTGCTGTTACCCTCCTGCCATGATCAGAGCTTTAATAGCTCAATAACACCTTATCCCTACACTGTCCTCTACAGATAACGGGGAAGATGAAAAGCATTCTTGCTTCGCCCCTTTAAGCCAGTCCTTATAAGGACTTTAAGGACTATCCTATTCAAAATGATGAAGAGAAAATGTCCTTTTTAGGACTTCCAGGGTAACAAATGGCAATGCTGTAACCAATGAAGTTTTAACTGAGGCTCGGCTATTGCCGTTACCCAGCCATGAATAGAACTTTTTAGCTCAATAGCACTCCATCCACACAGATTTTCTTCATTCAGATGACGGGATAAAGAGTCAAGGACTCAGTCCATCGCCCAGTTCTTTTAAGAACTATTCTATTCTACATATAAATAAATGTCTAGGTATAGAAGCTCTATCAAGGAGCTTCACTATAATCACAAAGATCAGTGAATGGTTTCAAACCTGTTCATTGGAGAGCAGATAATTGAACATGCCGATAATAAAGTGCAGTTTTTTTTTAAAAAAATACACTTCGTTACCGACTCTTAATTCTGTCTACTACAAAATTTTTTAAATAAATCAACGCATGTACTTTTGTGAGAGACTTTTAAAATATACAGTATATACATGTTTGATTTTAAGACGATAAATTTAAACCGACATACTTTCATTAAAGTAAATGACGTCACTACAATGCATGATCAAATACTGAATTGTTTATTTAATGAGAATGTCGTTGAGAAAAGAAGATGTAAACGTTCATGCATTCCAGATCAGCCAAATGGCATGAGGGGAACAAGAGTAGTAAAACCAATCTAACTTAAAGAACTAAAGACGAATAAACAAATAGAAGAGGATTGCGACAGGCATAGCATGCATTGCACTAGTTCCTTCATTACCGAAAGTTGAATAATCACTCCACATATCACAATCAGAAACATCTTCAATTACTGGCGAATGAAGATCGCAATGTCATGACAAACTTAAGAACAAATACTTTATCCTTTCTTTTGATCTGGAAGATTCAGATGAAAGGATGCCATTCGGCAAATCTAGAACTGTGTTGCTTTTATCTGTTGGCGTTAATAGTAGTAGGAGCATTTTGAACCAGTTCAAGATAAGATAAGAAATCGTGACGTCATTGGCTGATAAGATTAGTGACGACATTGTGTGATTAGATAAGTGACGTCATGAGTATGGAATGCTTGGAATTTCCCTGGGGGACATATCTCTCTGTGACGTCACCTTTTGGTTTGCATATGGAATTCTGGGTAATGGTTATAGTATGGAATCCTTTGAAATTTCCTGGGTAATAAATCCGTCAGTGACCTCACGTTGTGTCTTTGGTTCGAGTATGGAATTCTGGGTGATGGTTAGAGTATGGAATTCTGACAAGATTTAGATGTTGATAAGATAAGAATTGCATTAGTGATGTCACGTTGTGTCTTTAGTTCGAGTGTGGAATTGTGGTTAATGGTCGGAGCGTAGAATCCTGGGTAATGGTTAGATTATGGATTTCTGACAAAATTGAAATGCTAATAAGATAAGAATTAGATAAGTGACGTCACGTTGTGTCTTTGTTCCAGTGTGGAATTGTGGGTAACAGTCAGGGCATGGAATTCTGGGATGTGTCGGTATTTACCAATGACGTGAGTTGCGCTTTTTGTATGCATGTGGCATTATGGGTAATGATTAGAGATTGGAATTCTGGGAGGATATTTATTCAAATGTTGAGGTCTTTGGCTTGAATGTGGATCGATGGGAAAATATTTGTCAGTAGATAGCAGTAGATATTTTCTAAAATAATTAACTACTGGTATCAGTGGTGTACCCCAAAAACAAATACACACACACACACGCGCGCGCGCGCGCATTTTTTTTTTCTTTCATTTTCACATTATTTGAAATAATTAATTACTGGAATCTCACGTTTACTGCACCTTTATCATGTTTAAGATCTTAAACACTTCATTACTTTTTTAATTAAATGTTAACTTTATTACAAATTCTAAGCAGAATAAATATTCTTAAATATATCGAACACGTCATGACACCTAAATTAGTTCATTTAATTTTACAAATACACATTTATTACAAAATGAAGTATATTAAGTCTATTCAGAATAAAAGAATTCAAACATATAATTACCTAGAAATATTTCACAGGATTTGTCTCTCTTGCTATTTTCCTGAAGAAAGAAAAATGTCACATTGTTTTGGGTTAGCTCATTTTTTTTAAATTTTTTATTTTACAGGATACAAAAACAGTACAGTACAGCACAATACACACACACAAAAGAATATCTGCTACTTGAAAGAACGAATTGCAGTAAATAAACAGAAAATGCACTTAAAAAACAGATGAATTAAGTTGAAAATTATAGTACCAGACCTAATATTCAGTTGAAATAATAATAAATAATTATTTATTTGTGGTTGAAGAATTCGTAACATAAAAAGAATGAAGGAAATAGAAAACCATTCAAATATAGATTAGAAATAAATAAACGTCTATTTTGAAGTCACAGTGATTATCTAATTTTTTTGCTAAATTTTTCTGGGTGGTTAGAATTTGTAATAAAGTAATCATTTAATTAGAAAAAAGTTATGACCTTTTTAAAATCTTAATTCTCATGGACACACAAGTGAATAAACTCTGCCCAGATGATGTCACTATGAAAGGAATGTCGCTTCGACATCATATCCGCAACCGTGGGAAAACATCGCCATGAGCCACAGTGCGAATGTTACAATATTAAGGAAATGGACAGAAACTTGTATGGCACAAGAATCAAATGCATTTTCAGTTTTTTTTACTGCAATTTATTCTTTCAGGCCACAGATGTGTGTGTGTGTGTGTGTGTGTGTGTGTGTGTGTGTGTGTGTGTGTGTGTGTGTGTGTGTGTGTGTGTGTGTGTGTGTGTGTGTGTGTGTGTGTGTGTGTGTGTGTGTGTGTGTGTGTGTGTGTGTGTGTGTATCCTCTAAAGAGAAAAAAAAACATCGAACCCGAAACCCTTCCAATTTTTTCTCTCTTCAGGAAAATAACAAGAGAGATAAATCCTCTGAAATATTTCCAGGTAATTACATGTTTGAATTTTTCATTGTGAATATACTTGTAAATAATATTTCAGTCAAGTAAATTGTAAACTTAAATGAATAAATTTAGGTGTCGGTGACTTGTTCTCCATATTTAAGAATATGCATTTGCTTAGAATTTTTAATAAAGAGCATTTAGAAAAGTAATGAAGTTTCTAAGATCTTAAACATCACAAAGAAGCAGTAAAACTGAGATCCCAGTAATTAATTATTTTAGAAAATATGAGCACGAAAGAAAAAAAAAGAATTCCATAATGTAACCATTACCCAGGATTCCACGCTCTGACCATTACCCACAATTCCACACTCGAACTAAAGACAGAACGTGACATCACTAATGCAATTCTTATCTTATCAACATCTTAATGTTGTCAGAATTCCATACTCTAACCATCACCCAGAATTCCATACTCGAACCAAAGACACAACGTGAGGTCACTGACGGATTTATTACCCAGGAAATTTCAAAGGATTCCATACTATAACCATTACCCAGAATTCCATATGCAAACCAAAAGGTGACGTCACAGAGAGATATGTCCCCCAGGGAAATTCCAAGCATTCCATACTCATGACGTCACTTATCTAATCACACAATGTCGTCACTAATCTTATCAGCCAATGACGTCACGATTTCTTATCTTATCTTGAACTGGTTCAAAATGCTCCCACTACTATTAACGCCAACAGATAAAAGCAACACAGTTCTAGATTTGCCGAATGGCATCCTTTCATCTGAATCTTCCAGATCAAAAGAAAGGATAAAGTATTTGTTCTTAAGTTTGTCATGACATTGCGATCTTCATTCGCCAGTAATTGAAGATGTTTCTGATTATGATATGTGGAGTGATTATTCAACTTTCGGTAATGAAGGAACTAGTGCAATGCATGCTATGCCTGTCGCAATCCTCTTCTATTTGTTTATTCGTCTTTAGTTCTTTAAGTTAGATTGGTTTTACTACTCTTGTTCCCCTCATGCCATTTGGCTGATCTGGAATGCATGAACGTTTACATCTTCTTTTCTCAACGACATTCTCATTAAATAAACAATTCAGTATTTGATCATGCATTGTAGTGACATCATTTACTTTAATGAAAGTATGTCCGTTTAAATTTATCGTCTTAAAATCAAACATGTATATACTGTATATTTTAAAAGTCTCTCACAAAAGTACATGCGTTGATTTATTTCAAAAATTTCGTAGTAGATAGAATTAAGAGTGCATCATGAATGTAAGTCGGCAACGAAGTGTATTTTTTAAAAAAAAACTGCATTTTATTATTTCTTTTATATACATACATCATATTCATATCGGCATGTTCAGTTATGGTATCTGCTCTCCAACGAAGACAGCTTTGAAACCATTCACTGATCTTTGTGATTATAGTGAAGCTCCCTGACAGAGCTTCTTTACCTAGATATTTATTTTTATATAGAATAGTAATAAACGATGGTCAACGAACAAGTTATATCTAACAAAGATGCATAATTATTTTTATGGTGTCAAAGGGAATTTTCGAAAAACTTAGCAATAAAATTAAAAAAAGAAATAATATTAAAAATATAGTTATATCATTTCTTTTGCAATCTAATTGTAGATAAAATTTAGAGAATTTCGAAATATAAGTTCAAAATTAATATTTTTTCATAGTTCATGCATCGATTCCTTAATGCATTTACTGCAGCAATTAACATGATTGTCGTTTAGATGAAAGGATATTAATACAGACTCAAATGCGATAACATTATACTACCACAATTCTAGTAAGAGAAGAATTAAAACAAGAAATGATGATTCTATTATATTTAAGAATTCTCATTGTCAATAATAAGATACACATATTATTATTATTATTATTATTATTATTATTGTCCAAATTACTTGTCTGAATACCTAGCGCCATATTATCAGAAAATATTCTACAAAGCAAGGAAAGTAAAAACAGAAAACAATTACCAGTTTATATGGATAACAGAGAGCAAAATATTCCACTGAAAGACACAAGACGCAAAACCAATCGAAATAAAATCAGCAGAAGACCTCAACAGGCTGCCACATTGACAACTCGTAAAGAAGGAACAACACACCAACCAACATGAATGCAGACCATCAAGCAGACGTAATCACCCCGGAACATGATAATTGCCACATTCTGAAATCAACAATAAAATGAAAACAACTGACAATCCCCAAAAAAGGACTATCTATTCTCCACATCAACATCAGAAGCATTCAAAAATACTGGCTGACCCTGCAAGCTTATCTGAAAGAAGATGTAGACGAAATAGACATTTTAATACTGACTGGAGTATCTACGACAAACGAAGCGGCATCCACCTACCAAATGCCATACTTCCAACATCAAAAAAATGCAGACAAACAAAACGAGGCGGTGGTATAATAGTATTTACCAGACATAAACTAGAAATAACAGAAATAAACGATATATTAGAATACGCAGAAATCAAATGCATCGAAATTAAAAACATCAAACACGAAAACTCCTTGATATTAAACGCAATATACAGAGCACCCAACTTAAGCACCACAAAATTCCTAGAAGAACTAAACAGATGGCTTTCAGCCACAAGTAGGTGCCTCAGAATACTTGATAATAATAGGATACATAAATATAAACATTAGGAACATAAATAACAACACAGAACAATACCTAGACCTATTATCGGCATATAACATAACCCCATCCATACAGTCGTATACACGAGAAGAGATAGTCGGAAACACAACAACCTCATCCTACATTGATCATATAAATATAAGGGCCTCTCCAAACAACCACACAGCAGCCGTCATAACATGGAAACTGGCAGACCATTATGTCAAGCATTTACACACTGTATTACAGTTACACACTGAACCAGAATCCATAAAACTCGCTGAGACTACAAAACCATATTATAGCATTCTAAACGAAACATTAGTAAACGATGAAATCAGAAAAACAGACTGGATGCAAATAGCATCTTTAGACTCTTCTGAAACTGTATATAATAATCTTAAAAATTGCATTTAAAAAAATATATAACAAAGCATTAACAAAAATAAAAATACACCCCCAAACGAAACAAAATCCATGGATAACAGGCATCATCTTAACAGACATACAAAGAAAAGATGCCCTATGGAAACAACTTAAGAAGTCGCCGAACAATATCGCTTTAAAAGCTGAATACAAAAGAAAACGGAATCTCATAACAACACAGATTAGAACGGCAAAAAGAAACTATTACAGCAACAAATTAAGAACAGCTCAGAATGACATAAAGCAAACCTGGCACCTGATTAATGAAAGGATGGACAATATAGACAGACCCACTGCCTCAGAAACAATAAAATACAGCTTTACCAGCGACGCCAAATCCCTCAAACAGTTGGCAAACAACTTTTATCAGCACTTCGTGAACTCTGTCCAAAAACTACAAGAAACAACCTTTCCTCACACAAACGAACATTCTCCACTAGGTTCACGAGCAACCCAGTCGATGTGGTTCCCCACAGTAACAAAAGAAGAACTATCACTGGCAATTCAACAAATTAATCCTAACAAAGGACCGGGGATAGACGGAATCAGACCAAAAGACATCAAGAAACACTCAACCAACCTATTTCCAGTTATAAAAAAACTGTTAAATAAAATCTTCGAAACGGGACACATACCTGAAACACTGAAGACTGCATCAATCACACCCATACACAAACAGGTAAAAAGAAACAATATAAGTAATTACAGACCCACCGCCACGTTGTCTGTAATCAACCAAACCATGGAGCGCATCGTGCATGAGAAACCCTCCATATACGTTGAAAAATATCAAATCATACCTAAAACACAATATGGCTTTCAAAACAATAAAGGAACAGCAACACTCCTGGAAGATTTCAGAGATCTAATAAACGCTGCATTGGATAAAAACAGAATAACATTAGTGGTCTTCATTGACCTAACAATAGCATTTGACACACTAACACAAAAAACCTTGTTAACGAAACCAACGCATATCGGAACTGGAGGTCGTCTACTCCAGTGGTTTAAGACATACATAAAAAATAGACAACACACCACACGTATAGGATCAGCATAGAGTTACATGTAAACTGTGGAATACCCCAACGAGCTGTCCTATCTGCCATTCTATTTCACATATACACACACACGACATAAGCCATCTCCCCCTAAAAAGTAAAATCTTCCAGTACACAGACGACACGGTCAGAGCATCCATTCACAACAATGCAAATATCGCTTACAAAAATATGCAACACGACATCAATCAAATCGCTAACTGGTTAACCGAAAATGGCATATATATAAACCCTGGAAAAACAAAGCTAATGGTATTCAAAAACCCCCAAACCCTGCCCATAGAAACTAAATATCTCATTATCCGACATTCATCCTCCTATACACAAAGCGCAGAACCTAAAATCACAACCATCACACAGGTGAAAACAACATGCTATCTCGGACTTCACTTCGATGCTGATCAAATTTGGAATAGCCATACAAACTACCTACCTACCAAGCTTAGGATAATATCAAGCAAACTATACAGATTAAAAGACATTGCCCCAACCCACATAAAAATACTAATCTAGAAAACATTATGTGAAAACATTTTAAGATATGCAATCACGCCATACGCATTCTGCGCAGACTAGAGACTTGACAGGTTACAATGGTTGCAAATAAAATGGTAAAACTGATATTCTGGGAACAACCCACACTTATGCAGGAAGCACGGACAAAACAAAATAATTAAGGTAAAACACTTATGCCACTACACAGTCATGTTAAAACATTACTACAGCCCAAACTATAGAGTAACCAGAACAACATATCAAATAACAAGACCACAGTCAACAAACTACATAACATATAAGTACAACAATCACTACAGCAAAGCCACCCGAAACGTCTACATACCTGACATGAAAAACAAACTGCCGTTCGACAACAGAAACCTAGGAACATACAGAGAGCTGAAACAGGCGCTATATAAATATTATAGTGAGAATGAAAAGTGGAGAAGTTCCTGTTTCTCCCCCCCCCCCCACACACACACACATGCACATACACACACACAAACCTACGATTAACCCCCATCACCACACGAACACAAAGAAACAAACACACCATATCTAAATCCAACCCTATTTGCAAAAAAAAAAAAAAAGTTAAACTCTAATAGCAGTTGAAGTCTTCCAAGCACGTACCAACTAACAGTAAAATCAACACCTGGCTTGTAACCAGTATAGGAACATAACCATGAAACCACCACCCTCTATCATCTATTATCTTCCTCAGATAAGCTCTGCTAAGCTTCGAGGAAGAAAATTATTAACTTTTGAGTATCTGTTATTCACAATTGTAATGTGTTATAAATATATATATATATATATATACTTGTTAACTCCAATATATATATATATAATTATTATTGTGCCTATGTATGTAATTTATCTGTTGAAGTCTTCAACAGATAAATAATAAAAAAAAAATTATTATTATTATTATTATACAAACATTTTGTATAATCTTCATTGTTAACATTAGAAGAAAATGTGTTGTAAATACATAATATAGAGGCAAAAAAATACTATTAAAAATTTTAATTGCAACCCACTTAGTGCTGAATTTTGTATAATTATAAGTTGCAATGTCACTGAAGATGATTGTTGTATGTGTAAATATTTTTGTAATCAATAAAAAAGTATTATTATTATTATTAAAAAAAATATTATTATTATTATTATTATAAACCAACATGGAGTCAAAGACTCAGCGTGGGAGGTCCACTGTTATACACACAGTTTATCATATCGCACCTGAAATGTGTTCAACACACTCTCCTAAGTCTTGTTCTTTTCCTATCTTCAGCTATTCTATGCAAAACCTCCCGACTTTAATCTATTAATATTAACAGCTTATATATCTCGATCATATCCCCTCTCCTCGTTCTATCTACTAACTTCTGCAAATTGCACTTTATCAATCTGTTTTCATACTCAACATTCCAGACAGACCAGAAACTTCATTCAATCGTCTCTGAACGTTTTCCAACACGTCTTCATCGTTTTGAAAACGAGGTGACCAAATGTGTGCACAGTAATCCATAGCAGACCTGATGAAAGCCTTGTACAAAGGAACCATAAAATCCTAACTTCTACAAGTCATCGCCCTCCGCATCATTCCCATTATCCGCTGTGTTGTCCTCATATAATTAATTGTAATTTCGCATATCTTCATTTTTAAATATAAAACACCATTAGGTAGGTCACGATACCTCAAAGTTACTAAAACAAATAAAATAAAAGTAATTAAAAGTGACAGATAAGTTTAAATTTCGATTCTACAATATATAGTAAAATTGAAGTTTATAAATTATTATTCTTCGTTTTTCAAACACACTTGTTTTTATCTCATGTTTAGAATATATAAGAAGTTAAAGTTATTCTTTTCAGTGATAATTTTATGATCTAATCTAATATGTATTTATCTCCTTTCAGTACCGATCTTTTTTTTTTCTGTGAAGTCACTACAAGTGCTGGAGTTATTATATCCAGTCTTTTAAAGGCAAACAATTCGAAGCAGCGAAATATTCTTTGTGCAACAAGTATATTTTATGTTCGACTTCTCCAAGCAGTGGAAATACCCTGGGTTTTAATTTTGAAGGAAATTTCGTACCAGAGAACTTGCAGAGAACGACTATAGAGAACGCTAGCTAACCAAATACAGAGGTCGAAGGTTTCGGAAGTGTCAAAGGCAACAGCACAAATTTCTCTGATCCTTTCAATGGCACATGACCAGTATCGGGTACTGTAAACTACAAGGTCCACTGCGGTTCTTGAATGGCAGAATTCGTACTTGTGGTCGCTGACAAATTAGTGGGCGCCTCTAAGTAGTGGAGGAGTTGGCTTTTGGTCACTTTCTCCATTTTTCTGGAGAGGACTAAGGTGATGTCAATTAGTCGGTAGTGCGATGGCTGACTTCTATCACGTTTTAATAGAACGGATACGCGATTGCTTTCTTGCATTGGAATAAGTACTAGATTTGTAAAGTAGATTGTAGAGAAGATGCAGGAGGGGTGTTGGCTCTGAAGCAATGTTTGAAAACAACTGGGGAGATGCCATCAAGATCAGAAGATTTTAATAGTACCCACGTTATTTAGAGTTAGTGGGTAGTTTTCTGATGACTATTTGTCAAAAAACTGTAGGAGGCACACGGTGCTTAGATTTCGATATGGTAGAAGATGATTTTCCTTGGTCATCAATACAGGTGTTTGAGGAAAAGAGTGATGTCAGGAGGTTAGCTTTATCTTTGAGTGAAGTAACAATGGTACCATCAGGATAAGACAGAGGTGGAAGTTCATAACCGAAACTCACAACGGGTTTTCATGGTAGGACCACAACATATAAGCCCCACATTACCCAGACCAGCATGCACCCTCGTCTTCAGATGTGTTAAGAGCGTATAGAGTGGGACGTGGAAGCTTGGAAATCTGTATTATGAAGTGACGAATCACGTTACATCCTCTCCCGAGCAGATGGACGACTGTAGCGATGCCCGGTAAATCACCACAAACTGAGGTCCGATGACCTTAGATCTTGATTTGTGGTGGCACGAATATTGAACTCCGAGAGGAATCTAAAGCTTGTGAACAATGCAACTTTTTTCTACGTTGTGACGTTTCTACGGAACTGACCGTTGTCTCTTTCAGCAAGAAAATGCACTCCTGTCATAGGACTGCTGTTGTAACTGCGTGGGTTGTGAACATGAACCTCACTGCACTTGATTGGCCTCCACAGGGCCCTGATCTCAAGCATAATGATCATTTGCGGGATGAACTGTAGGGTCGAGTGAAGTCAAAGGATGTCCACTCTACAAAAGTTCAGGGCCTCAACACATGCCTACAGGAAAAATGGTCCAACATTCTCATTGATTGCTATCTTACACTTGTGGAAGGTGTAAGATAGCAAGCTATGTATGTCCCATAGGATTGCTGCCGCGAAAGACGTCCTATATCTTCTTAAGGTCGGTTAAATGATTTTTTTGATAAACACACTATGTTTTCTATAGATTTTTTACAAGCAGTGTATAGTTTAAAACAATAGATAGTAAAACCAGAATAGCAGTCAAAATTCACACAACTCACCCAATTTACAATCCGAATACTTTCGTGAAAAACTTATTTTTTCCCTACACTTATTTATAGAATAGCATTTTTAAAAGCTGAAACTGTGTATTTTAAAATATTGATTAAAATGTAACTTGAAATAACCTAAGAAATAAATTTAAGTATATCATCGAAACAACATTGTATTCTTACTTCTATTCATACTTTCAAGATTAGATACAAAGGGTTCTGTGAATGCATTTTGAGAACAATTCGATGTCAACTTTAATGACCTATTTGTTAGCAATTGTATTTTATTTTTCTAAGGTGCTTAACCATCAATTCGATTCGTCTTATCAAGCAATCAATAAGTGATTTCTAGCCTGTAGAAATCACTTATTGATTTATGCAGTCTTTTCTTTTGTAGAAAGACTTTTATGCAGTCTTTCTACATTTGGAATCCTAAGGTTAACGATTGCGAGCAATGTATGTACTGTATGCACTATTGAAAAGAAGTTAACGGACACCACAGTGTGAGGAAAAAACAGCCACACCTTAATAAAATGCGGGACTTCCTTTTGCTGCGATGACTGTATTCAAGTGTGGTGACATTCATGTCCACAATCTATGCAGTGACAGCAGCAGCGCAGCCTTATGATATGTGCATTCAGATACCTTTCGGAATTCAATGTTCATAGCATCACAAACCGAGATCCGAGTCCAAAACTGGAAACACAGGACCATACCATAACACCGAAACTTCCGAATATCATGGTTCAAGTTATCACCCTGGTAAGAGACCCACATCGAGGATTCGCCACACCCGTCCATCTGCTCGGTACAGCATGATTCAGTGACTTCATAACACACCTTTTCAAACTTCTACATTTGCAATGTCGATACAGTTTGCACCACTGAACACGACCCTACATGGTGGTTCAGGTAACATGAGATTTACATATGGTGGTCCTACCCTGGAAACCCATGTTGTGAGCCTCGGTTCTGATTTACTTTGTACAGATTCTTGTTCCAGTTGATGCTCCACGTTCAGCGTGTCTTCACAGGAATGACGGTATTTACATATTATTTAGTACACTTGTGGAAAGGATGTCCCGTTTGCCAAATGTGTAAATAAATTAATGGTGTGTGTGTGTGTGTGTGTGTGTGTGTGTGTGTGTGTGTGTGTGTGTGTGTGTGTGTGTGTGTGTGTGTGTGTGTGTGTGTGTGTGTGTGTGTGTGTGTGTGTGTGTGTGTGTGTGTGTGTGTGTGTTATACTCAACTGATATTTCTGTCAAGTATCTGCTTATGTAAATGATATCACGATAATACCAACAGTCAAAACTCTAGATGAGCATAGATTCATATATTATCAGCTCTTTTTGCATGGCTCAGGTTCTTGTAATCTTATAAATCGAGATTCAACCATCATCTAATATATGGGCCTTGGCGATATGACGTACACAATAAACACAGAATCGCCAACGAGAATTTCTGTGTTATTTTCAATAATGACAAGTGTGTTGCTACTCAGTGATGTCTTACGTTTAATACACAGATTAAATGATGAAGTCTACTTTGGCATACCAAATTTAAAGGAAGAGACCAAGTAGTGAAGAAAGCAGCAATCTTTCTTAAACAGCTTTCGGTGTTCTCTTAATAAATTTGGCCTCTCTTCCCAATGCGTCAAGAAAATGACGGTTTTTGTTATTTCTCAAACTCAATTTAGAATTTTCGAACACGACCGAGAAGTCTTCATCTCTTAAGATTCCTTGTTTATTTTATGACAACAACATAAGGAACTTGGAAGTGAATCAATCGAAGCAAATGATGTAAGTCATATTTCGTTTACTTTGTATAGAACAAGGAAGTATGTCTTAAGATCAAACCTTCATGGTAAAGTTTATCCAGTGAGCTCACGGCGGTTCTGACTATGCACCAAAACGTGTGATGAAGGTCTACTATGTATGATGTTTCCTTCCGGTTTTTTTTTTCATAACTTTCTTCATTTCCTCTTCCCATTCTTATATTAAAAATTAAGTTAGTAAGAAAATAATCTGCTTTTTTCAAAGAAACCCATTAAAAAAAAAGAGTTTCCGGGATGGAAACCTTTCTACTTCAGTATGAGAAGACTAACTAACTCAACTCTTGTTTAAAAGACCTGATAAAAACTTTTTTTCGTGTGCTGGATGGGATTCCAACTGTGGTGTTTCCAAACAGAGGGTGTCGTCGATGAGCTACAGACGATCTACTACAGAGTGGCTATCTGTGCTTAATAATAATAGGAATTGATATCCGAATAAATGATGGTCTTCAGTATTGTACGATTTTGAGAATCTATTTATAAGCAGTTATGAATTTTTATTAATACCAGACCATTCATTTGGAGAATGAACTAACATAAATATCATTATATCGTATATTTGTTAGTTATATCCTAATAGGTATGAGGAGCTTTAATATGTTAAACCTGAAACAATCCTATGATAAGATCATTTTAAAATGTGACAATTTTATCCTTAAATCTCAAAGCTGATAGACTAAAATTTATATTTAATAAATGCAAAATGCTTTAAACTTTACTTTTGCAAAGATCTGCACCAGCGGAAGTTACAAAATTCTATGAGTATTCAAACGCATTCTTATATCTATCTGCGTAGTGGAAATTGCACAGTAATGCAAAATATTACAAAGATGTAAAATCATCACATTTGAAATTATTTTTAAACCAATAGTTTAAATTTTATACATTCATTTGAAAGAAAAAAATATACCCCACACACAAAAAATAATAAAAGTACGTTAAAATAAAAATAAAAGTTATAAATATATTAATCTGAATTGTTCTCTGCATGCTAGTTAATCAAATAATGGAAATTTTCTATCACGGACTAGCCGTCCGCATATAAATATATTCCTGAATATTCAAGAGTATATTAAGCTATAGAATTATAACTATATGGCATTCTTAATACGATATTTAATAATTATGTCAAACAATTCATTAAACTCGAGAAGGGAAAAAATTTAGAAAAATCATAATACACCTATTAAATATTGAGCTATGAGAGCATTAAATATCACAGGTTCTGGCATTAGGATTTCCGGTGTGATGGAGAATCAATCGACCGTGAAATGCCGTGATTGATTTTATATGAGATGCCCATATAGGGTAACGGATGGCAATGCTGAACCAATGAAGTTTAACTGAGGTTCGGCTGTTGCTGTTATCCTGGGTAAATGAGTTCGCTCTCTTAGGTTTTGCCCTAAGGGAGCACTTTGAGTCTCCGGGGAAAGTGTTCTCCGGCACGGCCCGCTGAGGGGTACTTGCCGGTGAATTATTTTCCTCGGAATGTGAGCGGTTCTGCTCGGTACTCGAGTTTCACTGAGTAGAACCAACGCTGAGATTTGGACGGTCTTTCGCCCACGAATGAGTGGCCTAGAGATCGTCCGATATTTTTGAGATATCACCTTTACTTACACATACGGTGATTGATTTTATATGAGATGCCCATATAGGGTAACGGATGGCAATGCTGAACCAATGAAGTTTAACTGAGGTTCGGCTGTTGCTGTTATCCTGGGTAAATGAGTTCGCTCTCTTAGGTTTTGCCCTAAGGGAGCACTTTGAGTCTCCGGGGAAAGTGTTCTCCGGCACGGCCCGCTGAGGGGTACTTGCCGGTGAATTATTTTCCTCGGAATATGAGCGGTTCTGCTCGGTACTCGAGTTTCACTGAGTAGAACCAACGCTGAGATTTGGACGGTCTTTCGCCCACGAATGAGTGGCCTAGAGATCGTCCGATATTTTTGAGATATCACCTTTACTTACACATACGGTGATTGATTTTATATGAGATGCCCATATAGGGTAACGGATGGCAATGCTGAACCAATGAAGTTTAACTGAGGTTCGGCTGTTGCTGTTATCCTGGGTAAATGAGTTCGCTCTCTTAGGTTTTGCCCTAAGGGAGCACTTTGAGTCTCCGGGGAAAGTGTTCTCCGGCACGGCCCGCTGAGGGGTACTTGCCGGTGAATTATTTTCCTCGGAATATGAGCGGTTCTGCTCGGTACTCGAGTTTCACTGAGTAGAACCAACGCTGAGATTTGGACGGTCTTTCGCCCACGAATGAGTGGCCTAGAGATCGTCCGATATTTTTGAGATATCACCTTTACTTACACATACGGTGATTGATTTTATATGAGATGCCCATATAGGGTAACGGATGGCAATGCTGAACCAATGAAGTTTAACTGAGGTTCGGCTGTTGCTGTTATCCTGGGTAAATGAGTTCGCTCTCTTAGGTTTTGCCCTAAGGGAGCACTTTGAGTCTCCGGGGAAAGTGTTCTCCGGCACGGCCCGCTGAGGGGTACTTGCCGGTGAATTATTTTCCTCGGAATGTGAGCGGTTCTGCTCGGTACTCGAGTTTCACTGAGTAGAACCAACGCTGAGATTTGGACGGTCTTTCGCCCACGAATGAGTGGCCTAGAGATCGTCCGATATTTTTGAGATATCACCTTTACTTACACATACGGTGATTGATTTTATATGAGATGCCCATATAGGGTAACGGATGGCAATGCTGAACCAATGAAGTTTAACTGAGGTTCGGCTGTTGCTGTTATCCTGGGTAAATGAGTTCGCTCTCTTAGGTTTTGCCCTAAGGGAGCACTTTGAGTCTCCGGGGAAAGTGTTCTCCGGCACGGCCCGCTGAGGGGTACTTGCCGGTGAATTATTTTCCTCGGAATGTGAGCGGTTCTGCTCGGTACTCGAGTTTCACTGAGTAGAACCAACGCTGAGATTTGGACGGTCTTTCGCCCACGAATGAGTGGCCTAGAGATCGTCCGATATTTTTGAGATATCACCTTTACTTACACATACGGTGATTGATTTTATATGAGATGCCCATATAGGGTAACGGATGGCAATGCTGAACCAATGAAGTTTAACTGAGGTTCGGCTGTTGCTGTTATCCTGGGTAAATGAGTTCGCTCTCTTAGGTTTTGCCCTAAGGGAGCACTTTGAGTCTCCGGGGAAAGTGTTCTCCGGCACGGCCCGCTGAGGGGTACTTGCCGGTGAATTATTTTCCTCGGAATATGAGCGGTTCTGCTCGGTACTCGAGTTTCACTGAGTAGAACCAACGCTGAGATTTGGACGGTCTTTCGCCCACGAATGAGTGGCCTAGAGATCGTCCGATATTTTTGAGATATCACCTTTACTTACACATACGGTGATTGATTTTATATGAGATGCCCATATAGGGTAACGGATGGCAATGCTGAACCAATGAAGTTTAACTGAGGTTCGGCTGTTGCTGTTATCCTGGGTAAATGAGTTCGCTCTCTTAGGTTTTGACCTAAGGGAGCACTTTGAGTTACCGGGGAAAGTGTTCTCCGTCGCGGCCCGCTGAGGGGTACGTGCCGGTGAATTATTTTCTTCGGAATGAGCGGTTCTGCTCGGTACTCGAGTTTCACTGAGTAGAACCAACGCTGAGATTTGGACGGTCTTTCGCCCACGAATGAGTGGCCTAGAGATCGTCCGATATTTTTGAGATATCACCTTTACTTACACATACGGTGATTGATTTTATATGAGATGCCCATATAGGGTAACGGATGGCAATGCTGAACCAATGAAGTTTAACTGAGGTTCGGCTGTTGCTGTTATCCTGGGTAAATGAGTTCGCTCTCTTAGGTTTTGCCCTAAGGGAGCACTTTGAGTCTCCGGGGAAAGTGTTCTCCGGCACGGCCCGCTGAGGGGTACTTGCCGGTGAATTATTTTCCTCGGAATATGAGCGGTTCTGCTCGGTACTCGAGTTTCACTGAGTAGAACCAACGCTGAGATTTGGACGGTCTTTCGCCCACGAATGAGTGGCCTAGAGATCGTCCGATATTTTTGAGATATCACCTTTACTTACACATACGGTGATTGATTTTATATGAGATGCCCATATAGGGTAACGGATGGCAATGCTGAACCAATGAAGTTTAACTGAGGTTCGGCTGTTGCTGTTATCCTGGGTAAATGAGTTCGCTCTCTTAGGTTTTGACCTAAGGGAGCACTTTGAGTTACCGGGGAAAGTGTTCTCCGTCGCGGCCCGCTGAGGGGTACGTGCCGGTGAATTATTTTCTTCGGAATGAGCGGTTCTGCTCGGTACTCGAGTTTCACTGAGTAGAACCAACGCTGAGATTTGGACGGTCTTTCGCCCACGAATGAGTGGCCTAGAGATCGTCCGATATTTTTGAGATATCACCTTTACTTACACATACGGTGATTGATTTTATATGAGATGCCCATATAGGGTAACGGATGGCAATGCTGAACCAATGAAGTTTAACTGAGGTTCGGCTGTTGCTGTTATCCTGGGTAAATGAGTTCGCTCTCTTAGGTTTTGCCCTAAGGGAGCACTTTGAGTCTCCGGGGAAAGTGTTCTCCGGCACGGCCCGCTGAGGGGTACTTGCCGGTGAATTATTTTCCTCGGAATATGAGCGGTTCTGCTCGGTACTCGAGTTTCACTGAGTAGAACCAACGCTGAGATTTGGACGGTCTTTCGCCCACGAATGAGTGGCCTAGAGATCGTCCGATATTTTTGAGATATCACCTTTACTTACACATACGGTGATTGATTTTATATGAGATGCCCATATAGGGTAACGGATGGCAATGCTGAACCAATGAAGTTTAACTGAGGTTCGGCTGTTGCTGTTATCCTGGGTAAATGAGTTCGCTCTCTTAGGTTTTGCCCTAAGGGAGCACTTTGAGTCTCCGGGGAAAGTGTTCTCCGGCACGGCCCGCTGAGGGGTACTTGCCGGTGAATTATTTTCCTCGGAATATGAGCGGTTCTGCTCGGTACTCGAGTTTCACTGAGTAGAACCAACGCTGAGATTTGGACGGTCTTTCGCCCACGAATGAGTGGCCTAGAGATCGTCCGATATTTTTGAGATATCACCTTTACTTACACATACGGTGATTGATTTTATATGAGATGCCCATATAGGGTAACGGATGGCAATGCTGAACCAATGAAGTTTAACTGAGGTTCGGCTGTTGCTGTTATCCTGGGTAAATGAGTTCGCTCTCTTAGGTTTTGCCCTAAGGGAGCACTTTGAGTTACCGGGGAAAGTGTTCTCCGGCACGGCCCGCTGAGGGGTACTTGCCGGTGAATTATTTTCCTCGGAATATGAGCGGTTCTGCTCGGTACTCGAGTTTCACTGAGTAGAACCAACGCTGAGATTTGGACGGTCTTTCGCCCACGAATGAGTGGCCTAGAGATCGTCCGATATTTTTGAGATATCACCTTTACTTACACATACGGTGATTGATTTTATATGAGATGCCCATATAGGGTAACGGATGGCAATGCTGAACCAATGAAGTTTAACTGAGGTTCGGCTGTTGCTGTTATCCTGGGTAAATGAGTTCGCTCTCTTAGGTTTTGCCCTAAGGGAGCACTTTGAGTCTCCGGGGAAAGTGTTCTCCGGCACGGCCCGCTGAGGGGTACTTGCCGGTGAATTATTTTCCTCGGAATGTGAGCGGTTCTGCTCGGTACTCGAGTTTCACTGAGTAGAACCAACGCTGAGATTTGGACGGTCTTTCGCCCACGAATGAGTGGCCTAGAGATCGTCCGATATTTTTGAGATATCACCTTTACTTACACATACGGTGATTGATTTTATATGAGATGCCCATATAGGGTAACGGATGGCAATGCTGAACCAATGAAGTTTAACTGAGGTTCGGCTGTTGCTGTTATCCTGGGTAAATGAGTTCGCTCTCTTAGGTTTTGCCCTAAGGGAGCACTTTGAGTCTCCGGGGAAAGTGTTCTCCGGCACGGCCCGCTGAGGGGTACTTGCCGGTGAATTATTTTCCTCGGAATATGAGCGGTTCTGCTCGGTACTCGAGTTTCACTGAGTAGAACCAACGCTGAGATTTGGACGGTCTTTCGCCCACGAATGAGTGGCCTAGAGATCGTCCGATATTTTTGAGATATCACCTTTACTTACACATACGGTGATTGATTTTATATGAGATGCCCATATAGGGTAACGGATGGCAATGCTGAACCAATGAAGTTTAACTGAGGTTCGGCTGTTGCTGTTATCCTGGGTAAATGAGTTCGCTCTCTTAGGTTTTGCCCTAAGGGAGCACTTTGAGTTACCGGGGAAAGTGTTCTCCGGCACGGCCCGCTGAGGGGTACTTGCCGGTGAATTATTTTCCTCGGAATATGAGCGGTTCTGCTCGGTACTCGAGTTTCACTGAGTAGAACCAACGCTGAGATTTGGACGGTCTTTCGCCCACGAATGAGTGGCCTAGAGATCGTCCGATATTTTTGAGATATCACCTTTACTTACACATACGGTGATTGATTTTATATGAGATGCCCATATAGGGTAACGGATGGCAATGCTGAACCAATGAAGTTTAACTGAGGTTCGGCTGTTGCTGTTATCCTGGGTAAATGAGTTCGCTCTCTTAGGTTTTGCCCTAAGGGAGCACTTTGAGTCTCCGGGGAAAGTGTTCTCCGGCACGGCCCGCTGAGGGGTACTTGCCGGTGAATTATTTTCCTCGGAATGTGAGCGGTTCTGCTCGGTACTCGAGTTTCACTGAGTAGAACCAACGCTGAGATTTGGACGGTCTTTCGCCCACGAATGAGTGGCCTAGAGATCGTCCGATATTTTTGAGATATCACCTTTACTTACACATACGGTGATTGATTTTATATGAGATGCCCATATAGGGTAACGGATGGCAATGCTGAACCAATGAAGTTTAACTGAGGTTCGGCTGTTGCTGTTATCCTGGGTAAATGAGTTCGCTCTCTTAGGTTTTGCCCTAAGGGAGCACTTTGAGTCTCCGGGGAAAGTGTTCTCCGGCACGGCCCGCTGAGGGGTACTTGCCGGTGAATTATTTTCCTCGGAATGTGAGCGGTTCTGCTCGGTACTCGAGTTTCACTGAGTAGAACCAACGCTGAGATTTGGACGGTCTTTCGCCCACGAATGAGTGGCCTAGAGATCGTCCGATATTTTTGAGATATCACCTTTACTTACACATACGGTGATTGATTTTATATGAGATGCCCATATAGGGTAACGGATGGCAATGCTGAACCAATGAAGTTTAACTGAGGTTCGGCTGTTGCTGTTATCCTGGGTAAATGAGTTCGCTCTCTTAGGTTTTGACCTAAGGGAGCACTTTGAGTTACCGGGGAAAGTGTTCTCCGTCGCGGCCCGCTGAGGGGTACGTGCCGGTGAATTATTTTCTTCGGAATGAGCGGTTCTGCTCGGTACTCGAGTTTCACTGAGTAGAACCAACGCTGAGATTTGGACGGTCTTTCGCCCACGAATGAGTGGCCTAGAGATCGTCCGATATTTTTGAGATATCACCTTTACTTACACATACGGTGATTGATTTTATATGAGATGCCCATATAGGGTAACGGATGGCAATGCTGAACCAATGAAGTTTAACTGAGGTTCGGCTGTTGCTGTTATCCTGGGTAAATGAGTTCGCTCTCTTAGGTTTTGCCCTAAGGGAGCACTTTGAGTCTCCGGGGAAAGTGTTCTCCGGCACGGCCCGCTGAGGGGTACTTGCCGGTGAATTATTTTCCTCGGAATGTGAGCGGTTCTGCTCGGTACTCGAGTTTCACTGAGTAGAACCAACGCTGAGATTTGGACGGTCTTTCGCCCACGAATGAGTGGCCTAGAGATCGTCCGATATTTTTGAGATATCACCTTTACTTACACATACGGTGATTGATTTTATATGAGATGCCCATATAGGGTAACGGATGGCAATGCTGAACCAATGAAGTTTAACTGAGGTTCGGCTGTTGCTGTTATCCTGGGTAAATGAGTTCGCTCTCTTAGGTTTTGCCCTAAGGGAGCACTTTGAGTTACCGGGGAAAGTGTTCTCCGGCACGGCCCGCTGAGGGGTACTTGCCGGTGAATTATTTTCTTCGGAATGAGCGGTTCTGCTCGGTACTCGAGTTTCACTGAGTAGAACCAACGCTGAGATTTGGACGGTCTTTCGCCCACGAATGAGTGGCCTAGAGATCGTCCGATATTTTTGAGATATCACCTTTACTTACACATACGGTGATTGATTTTATATGAGATGCCCATATAGGGTAACGGATGGCAATGCTGAACCAATGAAGTTTAACTGAGGTTCGGCTGTTGCTGTTATCCTGGGTAAATGAGTTCGCTCTCTTAGGTTTTGCCCTAAGGGAGCACTTTGAGTCTCCGGGGAAAGTGTTCTCCGGCACGGCCCGCTGAGGGGTACTTGCCGGTGAATTATTTTCCTCGGAATTATGAGCGGTTCTGCTCGGTACTCGAGTTTCACTGAGTAGAACCAACGCTGAGATTTGGACGGTCTTTCGCCCACGAATGAGTGGCCTAGAGATCGTCCGATATTTTTGAGATATCACCTTTACTTACACATACGGTGATTGATTTTATATGAGATGCCCATATAGGGTAACGGATGGCAATGCTGAACCAATGAAGTTTAACTGAGGTTCGGCTGTTGCTGTTATCCTGGGTAAATGAGTTCGCTCTCTTAGGTTTTGCCCTAAGGGAGCACTTTGAGTCTCCGGGGAAAGTGTTCTCCGGCACGGCCCGCTGAGGGGTACTTGCCGGTGAATTATTTTCCTCGGAATATGAGCGGTTCTGCTCGGTACTCGAGTTTCACTGAGTAGAACCAACGCTGAGATTTGGACGGTCTTTCGCCCACGAATGAGTGGCCTAGAGATCGTCCGATATTTTTGAGATATCACCTTTACTTACACATACGGTGATTGATTTTATATGAGATGCCCATATAGGGTAACGGATGGCAATGCTGAACCAATGAAGTTTAACTGAGGTTCGGCTGTTGCTGTTATCCTGGGTAAATGAGTTCGCTCTCTTAGGTTTTGCCCTAAGGGAGCACTTTGAGTCTCCGGGGAAAGTGTTCTCCGGCACGGCCCGCTGAGGGGTACTTGCCGGTGAATTATTTTCCTCGGAATATGAGCGGTTCTGCTCGGTACTCGAGTTTCACTGAGTAGAACCAACGCTGAGATTTGGACGGTCTTTCGCCCACGAATGAGTGGCCTAGAGATCGTCCGATATTTTTGAGATATCACCTTTACTTACACATACGGTGATTGATTTTATATGAGATGCCCATATAGGGTAACGGATGGCAATGCTGAACCAATGAAGTTTAACTGAGGTTCGGCTGTTGCTGTTATCCTGGGTAAATGAGTTCGCTCTCTTAGGTTTTGCCCTAAGGGAGCACTTTGAGTCTCCGGGGAAAGTGTTCTCCGGCACGGCCCGCTGAGGGGTACTTGCCGGTGAATTATTTTCCTCGGAATGTGAGCGGTTCTGCTCGGTACTCGAGTTTCACTGAGTAGAACCAACGCTGAGATTTGGACGGTCTTTCGCCCACGAATGAGTGGCCTAGAGATCGTCCGATATTTTTGAGATATCACCTTTACTTACACATACGGTGATTGATTTTATATGAGATGCCCATATAGGGTAACGGATGGCAATGCTGAACCAATGAAGTTTAACTGAGGTTCGGCTGTTGCTGTTATCCTGGGTAAATGAGTTCGCTCTCTTAGGTTTTGCCCTAAGGGAGCACTTTGAGTCTCCGGGGAAAGTGTTCTCCGGCACGGCCCGCTGAGGGGTACTTGCCGGTGAATTATTTTCCTCGGAATGTGAGCGGTTCTGCTCGGTACTCGAGTTTCACTGAGTAGAACCAACGCTGAGATTTGGACGGTCTTTCGCCCACGAATGAGTGGCCTAGAGATCGTCCGATATTTTTGAGATATCACCTTTACTTACACATACGGTGATTGATTTTATATGAGATGCCCATATAGGGTAACGGATGGCAATGCTGAACCAATGAAGTTTAACTGAGGTTCGGCTGTTGCTGTTATCCTGGGTAAATGAGTTCGCTCTCTTAGGTTTTGACCTAAGGGAGCACTTTGAGTTACCGGGGAAAGTGTTCTCCGTCGCGGCCCGCTGAGGGGTACGTGCCGGTGAATTATTTTCTTCGGAATGAGCGGTTCTGCTCGGTACTCGAGTTTCACTGAGTAGAACCAACGCTGAGATTTGGACGGTCTTTCGCCCACGAATGAGTGGCCTAGAGATCGTCCGATATTTTTGAGATATCACCTTTACTTACACATACGGTGATTGATTTTATATGAGATGCCCATATAGGGTAACGGATGGCAATGCTGAACCAATGAAGTTTAACTGAGGTTCGGCTGTTGCTGTTATCCTGGGTAAATGAGTTCGCTCTCTTAGGTTTTGCCCTAAGGGAGCACTTTGAGTCTCCGGGGAAAGTGTTCTCCGGCACGGCCCGCTGAGGGGTACTTGCCGGTGAATTATTTTCTTCGGAATGAGCGGTTCTGCTCGGTACTCGAGTTTCACTGAGTAGAACCAACGCTGAGATTTGGACGGTCTTTCGCCCACGAATGAGTGGCCTAGAGATCGTCCGATATTTTTGAGATATCACCTTTACTTACACATACGGTGATTGATTTTATATGAGATGCCCATATAGGGTAACGGATGGCAATGCTGAACCAATGAAGTTTAACTGAGGTTCGGCTGTTGCTGTTATCCTGGGTAAATGAGTTCGCTCTCTTAGGTTTTGCCCTAAGGGAGCACTTTGAGTCTCCGGGGAAAGTGTTCTCCGGCACGGCCCGCTGAGGGGTACTTGCCGGTGAATTATTTTCCTCGGAATGTGAGCGGTTCTGCTCGGTACTCGAGTTTCACTGAGTAGAACCAACGCTGAGATTTGGACGGTCTTTCGCCCACGAATGAGTGGCCTAGAGATCGTCCGATATTTTTGAGATATCACCTTTACTTACACATACGGTGATTGATTTTATATGAGATGCCCATATAGGGTAACGGATGGCAATGCTGAACCAATGAAGTTTAACTGAGGTTCGGCTGTTGCTGTTATCCTGGGTAAATGAGTTCGCTCTCTTAGGTTTTGCCCTAAGGGAGCACTTTGAGTCTCCGGGGAAAGTGTTCTCCGGCACGGCCCGCTGAGGGGTACTTGCCGGTGAATTATTTTCCTCGGAATATGAGCGGTTCTGCTCGGTACTCGAGTTTCACTGAGTAGAACCAACGCTGAGATTTGGACGGTCTTTCGCCCACGAATGAGTGGCCTAGAGATCGTCCGATATTTTTGAGATATCACCTTTACTTACACATACGGTGATTGATTTTATATGAGATGCCCATATAGGGTAACGGATGGCAATGCTGAACCAATGAAGTTTAACTGAGGTTCGGCTGTTGCTGTTATCCTGGGTAAATGAGTTCGCTCTCTTAGGTTTTGCCCTAAGGGAGCACTTTGAGTCTCCGGGGAAAGTGTTCTCCGGCACGGCCCGCTGAGGGGTACTTGCCGGTGAATTATTTTCTTCGGAATGAGCGGTTCTGCTCGGTACTCGAGTTTCACTGAGTAGAACCAACGCTGAGATTTGGACGGTCTTTCGCCCACGAATGAGTGGCCTAGAGATCGTCCGATATTTTTGAGATATCACCTTTACTTACACATACGGTGATTGATTTTATATGAGATGCCCATATAGGGTAACGGATGGCAATGCTGAACCAATGAAGTTTAACTGAGGTTCGGCTGTTGCTGTTATCCTGGGTAAATGAGTTCGCTCTCTTAGGTTTTGCCCTAAGGGAGCACTTTGAGTCTCCGGGGAAAGTGTTCTCCGGCACGGCCCGCTGAGGGGTACTTGCCGGTGAATTATTTTCTTCGGAATGAGCGGTTCTGCTCGGTACTCGAGTTTCACTGAGTAGAACCAACGCTGAGATTTGGACGGTCTTTCGCCCACGAATGAGTGGCCTAGAGATCGTCCGATATTTTTGAGATATCACCTTTACTTACACATACGGTGATTGATTTTATATGAGATGCCCATATAGGGTAACGGATGGCAATGCTGAACCAATGAAGTTTAACTGAGGTTCGGCTGTTGCTGTTATCCTGGGTAAATGAGTTCGCTCTCTTAGGTTTTGCCCTAAGGGAGCACTTTGAGTCTCCGGGGAAAGTGTTCTCCGGCACGGCCCGCTGAGGGGTACTTGCCGGTGAATTATTTTCCTCGGAATATGAGCGGTTCTGCTCGGTACTCGAGTTTCACTGAGTAGAACCAACGCTGAGATTTGGACGGTCTTTCGCCCACGAATGAGTGGCCTAGAGATCGTCCGATATTTTTGAGATATCACCTTTACTTACACATACGGTGATTGATTTTATATGAGATGCCCATATAGGGTAACGGATGGCAATGCTGAACCAATGAAGTTTAACTGAGGTTCGGCTGTTGCTGTTATCCTGGGTAAATGAGTTCGCTCTCTTAGGTTTTGCCCTAAGGGAGCACTTTGAGTCTCCGGGGAAAGTGTTCTCCGGCACGGCCCGCTGAGGGGTACTTGCCGGTGAATTATTTTCCTCGGAATATGAGCGGTTCTGCTCGGTACTCGAGTTTCACTGAGTAGAACCAACGCTGAGATTTGGACGGTCTTTCGCCCACGAATGAGTGGCCTAGAGATCGTCCGATATTTTTGAGATATCACCTTTACTTACACATACGGTGATTGATTTTATATGAGATGCCCATATAGGGTAACGGATGGCAATGCTGAACCAATGAAGTTTAACTGAGGTTCGGCTGTTGCTGTTACCCTCCTGCCATGATCAGAGCTTTAATAGCTCAATAACACCTTATCCCTACACCGTCCTCTACAGATAACGGGGAAGATGAAAAGCATTCTTGCTTCGCCCCTTTAAGCCAGTCCTTATAAGGATTAGGATTTCCAGGGTAACAAATGGCAATGCTAGCCAATGAAGTTTTAACTGAGGTTCGGCTATTGCCGTTAACCAGCCATGACTAAGAGCTTTTTAGCTATAACATCCCATCCACACAGATTTACTTCATTCAGATGACGGGATAAAGAGTCAAGGACTCAGTCCATCGCCCAGTTCTTATAAGAACTATAAGAATTTGATAATCTCAAGGGTAATGGATGACAATGCTGTAGCCAATGAAGTTCTAACCGAGACTCGGCTATTGTTGTTACCCTCCTGCCACGATCAGAGCTTTAATAGCTCAATAACACCTTATCCCTATACTGTCCTCTGCATATAACGGGGGGGAATGAAAATCATTCTTGATTCGCGCCTTTAATCCAGTCCTTATAAGGATTTGATAATCTCTCAAAGCTATGTTGCAACCATGAGATCGTTAGTTATGTTTTACTTTTATGGGATGACTTCCTTGGTTATATTGGATTCAGTTTTATTGGACCTACCACATTCCTCAAGCATATGATATGATATTATGATATATCGTTCGTTTGTTACAATAAGGGAACAGTTCTCAATTGTTAAGGTGTATTCGCATAGTGCTAAGGCCCTATTATGACATGCTTGTACGTATATTTATAGCGGGGTTCATAAATATCGGAAATAATATAAACACGAAATCTATGCATGGAATAGACCCTTATTGTTTATAACGAGTTATTGTAACTACATGCCAAAATATAAGTAGCTACTGTAATAGAGACATTTCATTAACGCTTCATAAAGTATACAATTTTAGAATTCCGATTTCTCTAACTGTAGTGATTCATGTTGAAATTTCTGGATAAACCTGTGTAAAAACAGGAACTAAATTACAAAATAAAAAATAATTACTAACTAAATTAAATCTTTATAACTAGTTGTTTCATCAACTCATGCTGGCCATTATCAAAGGTACTGTGAAGACACACTAGTATTTGTTCAGACACATGCTTTTGGACTTTTAGCTGAATGCCGGAAAATTTCTTCTTTCTTGCAATCTCAGTGGAAACGGAACTCTCATTTGTTTGGTTCAGACATTGGCTTCATACCATTGAGAATCGGATCTATGTTACTGTGGGTGAATTTTTATTGCACGAATTCATAAATCTCCTTATATATTGGTTACTGTTTATACCTGTTTAACATTACATAACAAATGCACCTACCCATTAACGACTTCATTTTTAGTGCGTCCTGAATCCTGTTATTCCACAGACATGACATCCTAAACTATGTCCAAGACAACTGACACTGCTGGGTGGTATTCCGCATTGTTGCTAAAATATTAATTCAAAATATATTTCGGTTCGTTTTTCTCACAACAGAAATGAAAAAAAAAACTTTAAAATACACTTAGCAAGAACAGTAGTCTGTTACGAAGTGCAGTAATAAAAATACTAAATAAACGAAACAATGTGGACAGTGATTTGAATCCGATTCGAATCATCCTTAAAAAATTCAATGAATCCAACACCTCTACGGACATAACAAAATTAATTTAAAATACATATTATGGAATTAAACTTACTCATTTGACTTATTTTCACATAAGCAACTGTTTCGAATACACTACTGCTAACAATTTATGAAATAAATATCTGTTTTTTTTTTCCAAAAGTAGAATATTTAAACCGGGCCAAATTAAGAATTATACATCAAGCCGCGGGCCGCAACAGAAACAAAATCTCGCAATAAAGAGGAAACAGATTTTTTAATATTTACATTAGAGTATATAAGTACAAAGACAACCATGTTACAAAAATACATATAAAATATAAATTTTAGATATTTGTTTTTCTGTTTGAAAATATTAATATTGTCAAATAACATGGTAACTACTTGATGTTTGCTTTGTAGCTTAAGGTTAAGTTGACTGACTTGTAATGTCAAGAAATTCCTTAGAAATTTCTCAGCTTCGAAATGTAGTAGCTTAGCATATTGTCAAAATCTTCATAGGGATATAATAAAATCGACTTGGTATTATAAATCTTGTAAAAATTATATATAAGTTAATCTTACGTAAATTTGTCTAAAACCGATATATTGAGGCAGCCATCTGTGTATTAGGAAGTACGCTTTGGTGTTTTTGCAGGCATCTTATTAGCTAGCAGACGATATCCGTTAGGAAATGCTGCACTGTACGTGATCATCTTCATATTTATTTCCATGGCGCAGAATGAAGGATTACACAAGCCACAACTTATGTTTCCATAGCCGGGGTAATATTTTGAGGGAACTGAAAGAATAATTCACTTACCATTTTTACCACATCATCGGGGTTTTATGCAATTAATTACAAATGGAAAAGTGAAGATAATATTTCTAAAAAAAAAAAAAAAATTCTTTAAAAATATAAAAACATTTAATATAAAACTCAGTTCATATAAATACTGAACTAAACTTTTAGAATGAAAATTCTGAATTAACCTGGACAAAGAAACAATTAAAAATGTACTTAAGACACCAAATAGTTTATAAGATCATCCAAAATAAATTGAAAATGAGCAAAGAGTACTAAGTGGAGTTGGTTCTGAATCAATCGACCGTGAGATGCGGTGATTGATTGATTCATTCAATCCAATACTCTTGGAGGGTAATGGATGGCAATTCTGTAGCCAATAAAGTTCTAACTGAGGTTCGGCTATTGCTGTTACCTCCTGCCATGATCAGAGCTTTAATTGCTCATAACACCTTATCCCTACACTGTCCTCTACAGATAACGGGGAAGATGAAAAGCATTCTTGCTTCGCCCCTTTAAGCCAGTCCTTATAAGGAAATAAGTACTAAGTGTATATTTTGCTTGAATTATCTATTTCGTTCGATATTAGATTGTCCATTAGAATATTGGATTGTAATTAGGAATTTTGAGATGGTGATTGAGTAGGATTGATTTCTGGTGAGATTCGTTCAGCTCAAGGTAAGGTTTAGGCTTTTAATGCAACTCTCAGGCTCTTTCCTGTTCCCTCCCATGTGCCCATCAGTAGTCTTGCGCCTCTAAAAAAAGGAGATTTCGACTGCATGTCTACATTTGGTGGAAGGAAGGGACAAGGCAGGCCTGAATCACGCGGCCCCATTAAACCAAGGTTAATTTGAATCGTTGCTGCAGCTCTCGGTCTTGCTGGCGGTCCTTTTGTGACTGCAGATCATCGATTTGATCTACGGGATTTAATGTTTGGGTTCTAGAACCCGCTTATCAAACTTTAAGTTTTGATAATTGACACTGATAGACATAAACATGGAAAAACTAATAGACGAAACAAAATTTGAAGACATTTATCGGCTTAGGTGAACTACTTAATAATAATTGGTCAGGAAAAGTAAACTCTATGACACGTTTCCCTCCACAAGTGTCACAGACGACGGTCTGGAAAACCGTTACCATGAAAGTGACAGCGTAAATTGGACATCGGACAGCGAAGTTCTGGGGCAGTCACTAGATCCTCAGGATGCGGCCAAAACAATGCCCACCATATATTGGATAGAGCTGACACAGAGGAAGAATTTCACACCGTTAAAACTAAACAGAATGAAAATTTCTGTTACTAGAGAATCACCCAAAATAGTAGAAATGGAGACTGATATTAATGCAAACTCAAAAGAAAGTCATCCTAAGGGATGATTTGGGATAGTCATCCCACTAATACAGAAGAAGAAATTCGCATCCAGTCAAACACTTCTACCGATTACAGACAACTATAAAAATTACTGGATAATAACAAGCTACCCTACCACACATTTGCACTCAATAGTGAAAAGAACCTTAAAATTCTACTGAGAGGAGTAACAGAATCCATTACAACAAACGAAGTACAAGCAGATCTCCAAAAGAAAGGTTTCAGACCTACAAAAGTCAGCCGTATGCGTAGAGCTGATAAAACCCCATATCTGGTAGAGAACAGCAAAGACCAGAAACACATCTACGATCTTCAAACTATTTGTGATTTAGTCATAAAGAATTAAACTCTAATAAACGCAATGCCATCGCTGTCAAACGTTTGTCCACTCACAACGCTGCTGCAAAGCAGATTAGCTATGTGTTAAATGGGGTAATATGCAATAATTGAATGTCAAAAACTCTCACACAACCAGCGAAATGTGCAAATTGCTGGGGCCCACATCTGCAAACTACAGGGACTGCATAGCATTTCCTCAAACCCAAAAGACACAACTCCAAACCAGCAAAGCTATACAAGAACGCACGTCCTCCTATCCAACAACAGTCTCCACAACGGACGGAAGGTCGTATGCTGAAGTTACAACAACGACCAATCTACCTACAAGCCCCAAATCCAAAACCAAACCAGTCATAGCAAACCAACAAACCTATCCTACATAACATAACAAGCCACATAGGTAAAATGCTTGCTGAACTCCGGCAAACCCACCCAACTCAAAAAGTCAAGGATATCACTGCAAGACCACTGTAAACCACAGGAATGAAAATACATATGGAAAACACAAGCAGTATCAGGATATACACAGCCTAGAACCCCCCAAATAAAAAAACTCCTTGAATCTGACTTAGATGTGATACTAAACACAGGCAGAACGGTAATCATAACTATAGATTTTAATGCAAACATTCAGTCTGGAATATCAGAAACTCAAATATCAACGGAAGAATACTCAACTCTTATACTAATTCACAAAATAAACAGTAATATGACTCACAGAACCCACATACTATGGAACAACCGATTGTCCTGGTGTACCCGATATAGCTATATTAAAAAAACATAGCGCACAGCTATTAAATACATGCAGTCAACGATTTAAGTTCTGATCACAACCCCATCATAGTGCAAATAGGTACCATACAAGATTTAGCGGAAAACACTACCACCATTATAAACTGCAAACAATTTCCCTTAGCTTTCCAGGAAAAACCTTGGCTCAGTACCACATATGACATCCACTGAAGATATAGAAAAAGCAATGAAAACCTTTAAAAAGCAATTAAAGTCTTAATTGCAATTAAAATCAGACATAAAAGTCTTATCCGAGAGAAAAAAAAACAGGTCAAGAAGACAGTATCAAAGAACAATGGATCCCGCAGATAAGCAGGCAGTTAACAGAGCAATAAAAAATGTTTGGTATGCCCTCAAGGATCACCGAAACCAACTTTGGAATAACAAAATACATCACCTAAACACAGAGGATCAGTCATTGTGGAGAATGATCAGATTACTTCGTTCGAAGAGTTACCCACTTCCTCCAATTCAAGGTGAATATAGAGTCGCCTACAGTGATGAGGAAAAAGCAGAAGCATTTGCAGACAGTTTAGAAAGTCAATGCACAAAATTATGTCAATTATGCCAATGAAGATTTAAACTTCATAAGAAAAGACCACACTGAAGTGCGTAAAATAACTCTAAAGGCCTCACTCTAATCCAACAACAAATCCGTGTCACCAACAGAAATATATGAGATCATAACAAAAAGGCTCCTGGTCCAGATGGTATAACGAACAAGACGCTCAAGCTACTCCCACGTAAAGGGGGTATTGCATCTAGCCATCACTAATGCCATCCTTCGGCTAAATTATTTTTCAGAGCATTGGAAGCTTGCGAATATCTTCCTAATTCCAAAACCTGGAAAACATACACACTTTCCACAGAACTATCGGCCTATCAGCCTTCTGTCATGTGTAAGCAAGATAGCCGAACGCTATACCCACAGAGATTCAAGAGGCAACAGATAACAACCACGTTATACAAAAAGAGCAATTCGGATTCAGAAAACAGCATTCTACAACTATCCAAATTTACAGAGTCGTTGAATACATCACCCAAGGGTATGAATGGCACCAACATTCTGACGCAGTCTTCCTGGACATGACAGGCATTTGATAGAATTTGGCATCATGGTCTAATTTTTAAGCTACACCAAAAAGGAATCCCACCACTAGTCCTACTTATCAAATCATATCTCAATAAGAGAAAATTAAAAATAAAACTCAATGGAATCAGATCCACAGAAATGAGAGTCACGGTGGGAGTCCCTCAAGGCTCTCTGCTATCTCCTTTACTCTTCTCTCTAGACATGGTAGATCTCCCAACGTTGTCGCCATCCATCACCGCTCTCTATACCGATGACACAATTATCATAGACAATTCCCTCCGTGATCTAGCCACAAACAAGCTGCAGGGTGCAGTCAACAAATTAGAGAATTGGTACACCAAATAGCGCATCGCAATCAACCCAGGAAAAAATTCAGCAGTACTATTCATCAGACGTAAAGCAGAACCGAACACAAGTATGGAAATGTTTGGAAAAGTCATCCCTTGGCAAAACTCTACCAAATATCTAGGAGTTCATCTTGATAAACACTTAAATTTCAAGACACACATAAATAGTGTCTCCACCAAAGCAAGTTAGACAATAGCACAGCTATATCCTCTTTTGAATAGGAACAGCTTCTTAAACATAAACAACAAGATTCTCCTCTACAAATATGTGATAAGAGCTCAACTAAGTTATGCCTCAACCTGGGGAGACACAACTAAAAGCAACATCAAAAAAAATGCCTAAGAATGGCATTTAATGCCCCTTGCTTTATTAGAAATCTCCAGTTACACCAAGAATCCAACCTTCCAGATATCGACCTACACGATAGGCATTGCAGAGAAATTCTTCGTAATAATCACCCAAATCAATTAATTGGACATGCAGCGGATTACAAACCCTCAGATCGTTTCAAACATAAAAAAACGAACTTCTCCATCGCAAGAGAAAGCTGATACAGCTTACAATGCTCACAATGAGTGGGTAATTAAGCTAAAATCAGATGAAGGGATAAAGAGTCAAGGACTCGATTCATCTCATAGAGAAATACCAAGTTCCAAGTTCGAAGTGTTTCGCTTATTTTGCAAATAAGCATGTCGTAAGTTCGTAGGAAAAGTAAAACTAAGTAGTTTTTATAAATCGTTTAATCATAACAAAGCGCCATTAAAAGAAAGAAATTGGCAAGAATCAATAAATGGAGAATATTATGGATCCATTCATATTTTATAACAAAATATATAAAGATTCTTTTAAAAATTTCGAAATTTTACTAGAGAGCTTTTGAGAATGCAACCTTCGACATTGAGTTGCCTTTGTTTGCACTACTTAAAAGACAAAAGCTGTGCCCAGAGCCCGTGTGTAAGAACTTTTTTTGGTCAACAATACGGTTCTTTTAAATTTTAGAAATTATTTAAACTGTTTTTTATATTATGCTATAAAATATGGTTGGATCTATAATACTCTATAAGTTAATTTAATAGATAACTGTTTTTTTAAAGTAAACATAGGTAAATACTTCTTGTAAACAGAACATAAAAACTAAGTATGCATGAGAGACATATTTCAAAGCGATAAGAATAAATGTGTATATATTAAATATTAAATATTAAATAATGATAAAAATTTGCTCGTTATAACGATAGAGATTAAAAGTAGAAATCATAATTTCTACTAAAAGTAGAAATAAACATGTCAAATCTGCATTTTATACATTTCGTCTTACTCGAATTTTCAACTTGCTCGGAACCTTCGGAACGATCCAATCGCATATAAATCGAAGACAGTGTATTTACAAATATGAAACACAGTATTTAAATTTCGTTGCTAAAAGGCTCGTTCATCTGCGCTGTTATTTCGCTATAGGAAATATTACTCTTTAGTAGTTATTATATTTTATATCATTTCATTCGTCGAAATTTTAAAAAAAATTAAGTCGATATATACGTTCGGTTTCAATCGAAGTATTAGTTGAAAGAGTTTGGGGAAAATGTCTAAATTTCTAAAATCATATCAATTTAGAAATGATTTAAGAAATTTCAATTTCGCTTAAAAGAAGAAGAAGCTGGCAAGTTAGTGACTTTAGCCATAATTACAATCTAGCTGCAAAACAGTTATAGCCATTAACACAAAACTATACATCAAATTAAAAAATTTATAATATCGTACTATCTTTAACTACATCCCTAGTGATACAGCGGTTTTGAATTTCTGTTTGTATAGCCGCACATTGTGTCACACTATTCTCATCATACGTCATCACTGGCCGTAATGATGGTCTAATATAACATAAACATAAATTATATAACATAAACAGATATAGAATTCAGGAATAAACGAAAGATATTAGTACAAGACTACCAGCATTTCTGTTAATATAATATTACTTGCACACTGATTCGCTTGGCTTCATGAGATTGCGACATTTGCTATTTTTCACATTCAGTATGTTATTTAAAACGATCGTATAGTTTTAAATATATGACATAAAAAGACAAATCACCTGATGAAAACATTCACTGACACGCGCAGTGGACAATGACAATGGGATTTTTTATGTGAATCCGAACCACAAAAGGTCGTAAACCTTTTCTAACCGCATAACATTAAAAAAAAATATATATATATATATATATATATATATATATATATATATATATATATATATATATATATATATATTTATTTATTTATTTATTTATTTATTTATTTATTTATATATATATATATATTTTATATCTCGCGATTTATTTCGTCTAGTCTGGTTAAAAGATCGGAATAATATTCCCTGGTTATGGAATATTCAAGATAATTAATAAACAAAATGAGTTTAGCATCCCAAAACACCGATGCCATGACCTTTCCTGCTGATGGAACCGACTTTGTCTTCTTTGGCGCCGAACAACTGACTTCTGTCCACTATTTTGACTGCTGTTTGGATTCTCTTCTGTAATGGTGAATCCGAGTCTCATCTATAGTAATAAATCGACGCACAAAGTCAGTTTTATTCTTGTTAAAACGCCCCAAGCATTGGTCAGAGATTTTCATGCGACTGCGTTTTTCATCTGCTGGGAGCATGCGCGGCACCCATCTCGCGCAAAGCTTTTTCATTTACAATTCTTCATGCAAATTATATCCTACACGTTCTTTTGAAATGCCTATAGTCTCAGCAATTTCAGGCACTTTAACTCGCCGGTCATCCAATACCATATCGTGTACTTGATCAATGATTTCTGGTGTTGTTACACTTTTTGGACGTCCTTCACATGGATCGTCTTCAAGGCTGGTTCTGCTGCGTTTAAACACGGTAGCCTAATTCTTAATTGTGGAATACGAAGGAGAAGAGTGCCCATAAACTTTTACGAAACTTCGAATGAATTTCTTTTGGCGTTCAACCTTCTTTTACAAAGACTTTTATAACCGCACGATGTTCAATTTTATCCATTTCAAGGGATAATACAGACAACACGTTTGCTTCAGACAGCTGTATAAAACAAACTGCTTGATAGAATGACTTGCAATTTCACATGGATGCTTATGAAAGATATGCCAACTTGGAAAAAAAACAACATGCCGATAGTGTTACCATCTATCGTCGAGGCTAAGAACTTTTCAGACTTTATATATATATATATATATATATATATATATATATATTTTTTTTTTTTTTTTTTTTTTTTTTTTTTAGCGCAAACTTCCTTTCACTTGTAGACCGCCCTAAAGAAAAAATCTTGTAAACATTGGAAATTAAGTTTTATTAGAAAACAAAAGTGCACTCAAAGCATAAAAGAGGTTACTTACTATTATTTCGTGTAACGAAATCGCAGAACTGAGTGGGTATTCTACAGCAAAATGGTATTAATTCAATGGTGGTGACATGGATATCGTAAAGAAAAGCGAATGTCATGATGAGTTGAAACTTTAGGTGACGAGTCATGATGTCCGTTAGTTTATTTTTAAAGACAAAGTTGTAGACATGGAATTTTAACTGAATTTTTAGAGGAACTATTGGACACTATCCCTCAACAAAATACACACAATATATCGGGTTTCTTAACTGAGTTTCACTTAGCGCTTCACCGACCACCTACGAAATGCTCTCAAAAACCACGTGACATAAATTAGCAAATCGTCGCGAAATTTTTTATAATACGTATTCGCTTAGGACGTCCTATTTCGAAACTATGCCATAACATACTTTTGGTGAATGTATTAGTTTAGCACAAAGTTACTGTTATGAAAGTAAAAAAAAAAAAAAATGAAAGCAAGAAATGCAACGTTTGTTCCATTTGTAGCACAGGCGTAACAAGAATGTTGGGAATCCGAGGGAAACTGACTGAAAAATTGGGCTTTCATACTTTAATCTCTCACTCCCTGTGTGTGTGTGTGTGTGTGTGTGTGTGTGTGTGTGTGTGTGTGTGTGTGTGTGTGTGTGTGTGTGTGTGTGTGTGTGTGTGTGTGTGTGTGTGTGTGTGTGTGTGTGTGTGTGTGTGTGTGTGTGTGTGTGTGTGTGTGTGTGTGTGTGTGTGTGTGTAATCAGACACTTTGGAACTAAATTGTCCGATTACAAATACACATTTTAATGATCCCAAATTATTATAATTTCTAATCGCTTTAGGAATAAAACCCGACTAGTTATTTCTATAAATATTACTATTTCAAACCTTTCTGCCAATAAAATCGGAATTTAAACGAAATTCAATACCATTAATAAAGCAGTATTGAATAAAACTATCTTAAAAATACACACTATTGTATTTCGATAGTTTCCACACGAAACAGAATAGTTAGAATTATTTTTTGAAATTGCTTCATATAAAATGCATTTCGAAACAGTTCAGAGTTGAATTTTCGAGTCTATATATTTCAGTCGTGTTTTCCAGAAATAATTGATGTCTGCGAAAATGTACATTATATCCAAGAATTCTTTAAGTAGTTCGCCGGATATTGTAAAGAGTTTACAGCAGTTGAAGTATGATTTGGTTTATAAAAGAAAGACATAATTACGTTTTGCCTATTTTGACAGCTAGAAATGGATCAGTTGAAACCAAAATGAAAATATGTCGACAATTTAATTTTAATAGAGATCTTACGTATTAGATTTCTTTAAATTTCATCCAGGTGCGAAATTATTAATATCATCTCGAATAATGTTGCTAGACATTAACAAAAAGATGATCGGGTTGAACCTCATTGAATCACAAGGACAGTTTCTCATCATCATTCCCGATAACATGCTCTCAAGGAATTTATCGAATATACTGTGACAGGAATTTAAACAGTAATATAAAACGAACGAATAAATAATTAGATAAAAAGGGAACGGGAATTTACATTCCTTTATAAAACTATTTTGCGAATGGCACGAGCGACAGTAATGATCCTGTCCTAATAAACTGTATATAAGTGACAGATTGTTATTGTTTTCCATCTCAGTGACTTCGTGCTATTTCATCCATGAAACTTGCGTAGTGGCTCTGAGATTCCCTGCGTGGTTCTTTAGTCAAGCTTGTCCGATAATAACTTCCAGGTTAGTTGTTTCTCCAGGATGATAACCGGTTTATGAAACTGATCATAAATTAATGAAAGAGCTACTACATTGATTGAGCATGTAAAAGCAGGTTTGTAGATATTTGATATCAGTTACTGGATCTCACGTAGTGGGCCACTTCCATTACCGATTCCTCAGATAGTGCGTTGATGTGGCCAGAGGAGAAGGAAAATGAACTTCTCTTTTTTCTTAATTCACTCGTTGCATTTTCGGGGTTTTTTTTTAATTTAGAACCTGGAAAAAATGTATCACGTGCGATCCTAAGAGAAATAATTCTGAATAGAATTCTGAAGGTTTGCTGCGAAAGCAGATTTATTATTATTGGTGAAAATCAGTGCATAGTATATAGATTAGGTTTACTCTGATTTCCTCCTGTAACAACAATCTGAAATCACTAATTAAGAGGAAAGGAAGGAAAGAAAAGAAAAATAACAAAATGCACAAAAAACTATTTCTTAGTCTTTAAAAAAGAAAAGAAAGAATAACTTCCTCTTAGTGATAATCCCATCCGATTTAGGGCAAACATCCAATTTGTCCTAATTCAATTAAACCCCGTTTTTGAGGAAAAGGTTAATACTCAGACCCTCGTCTCAATTAACATGCAGTAGATATTCTGTTCCTCATCTGGTTGTGGTCCAATTAAAAGAAAATTTCTACTTTAACAGCACCTGAATAGATTCAATATATATATATATAGAGAGAGAGAGAGAAAGTAAAAATAATATCTGAAACGATCGATTGTTTTGTTCTAAATTAATTTTTCAGTCATTTCAGATCTTTCTTAAACAACAATGTTAGAACAGTTTAATTGTAATCGCAGGCAAATCAGTTATTTCGCAAAATTGTCAAAACAAGTGGATTGTTCAACATTCTATTGTTGGTCATCAAGAGGCAGTGAATGCTGGAGTTCAAATGCTGAAGACCTTTTTTGATATACGTTATCTTACCCTCCATTTCACTTCATAATAAGATATATTTCAGGTATATTTCTGTAAATATAATTATTGATTAATCTTTAATGTTAATATAAGATGAATACTTCGTAATTAATAAGACCTCTTTTACAATAATAATTTAAACCATATCTAACAAACTAAGTTATTGAGATATATAAATACTCACTGAAATATTACAATAGTTTATTAAATTTAAATAATGTATAACTGTATTAATATGAACCCGTTTATAAAAAAGAAAAATACATAAAGACAAAAATATATTTGTAGACGCAGGTAGTTAAAACAGCGCTTGAGAGTACTAGTGAGAACAAGTAACTATTGTTCTTGATTTTATGATACGATTTAAGATAAAAATTTCGTTTTCTTTATCCATTAAGCTAAGATAAGATAATATACGATGAACTTTATTTTTTTATAAATTTTGATATCGATATTCATATTTACTGATTCAGACATCTCTACCCCACATCGCTGGGGGTTGACTTGACTTTACAAAGTTTCTTACTTTTCATTAACATTTTAGTTAACGGGTGCAGTTTATTATTTTTAGTAAATAAAGCGATTAAGTTGTAAGGCTAGTTTAATAATCATAAAGTACAAGGCATAATTTATCATTGCTGAATTAAGATAAATAAATAAATCCTGTAACGCCTTTTAAGATACTGCACTAAACCTTAAATTTTCACTGATAACTGAGTTCATTGTGGATCGTAATACGGAAGACAGCTGCCATCTTGTTTTCCAGATGGCAGTTGTCTTCTGGATTCTGTATGGCGGAGCATTATGGAACCAGAAACCATGCTACAAGTTAAACACGATCCAGTTACCTTAAGGTATTAAATTAAAACACAAATTATAAAAAATATAATTAAATAAATAATATAAAATTACCAAACAAATATTAAAAAAATAAATATATTGTTTATTGTATTGTATTTTGTAATGAGGTATGTGATTGTTTGAATAATTCTCATTATTCTCGATCAATTAATAATTATCATAATTATTATATTGTTATGAATATCTAACGTATGGTTAAAAAATACCTAAGTATAATTTAGTTGAATTAGTTGATTCTGGCGAAAAACGGAACTTTTATTAATAGTTAAAATACGTATTTAAATTACATTTAAGGTTAGAGACTCGTTGAGAAAGGATAAATTCGCTTTGTATTCATGTGAATACAAAATTCCTCCTTAAACGTTAAATTCCACTGGACCAAACTTAATCTTTGCTAATTATGTACGCTAGACGCAATCTGATCAAAAATATCCGAAAACTCATTGGTAGCAGTGAATATACATGGCCTTGCAAGTATAAGTACTGTCTTACAAATTTCAGAGAAAACAAGGAAAACGGGCCTTTCTGAAAGACCTCAATGACTTTTAACGTAGCACTGTCATACGATATCACCATTGCAACAGCCTAGTTCAGCAAATGGCTGCAATACTGCGGACGCTCGGATGAAACTCAAAGTGATTTAATCCACACAGTCTGGTCTATGAAAATAAATTTAGAAATATTTTGCGGAAATCTTCAAGATAAAGATCAAATGTTCAGAAGGAAGCTTCTGAACATAACAGATTTCCTTCACGTTATGAATGACGTGAAAGAAGAATGGAAATTGGTCCATTTTATAATCGGAGATAAAATGTCTACATGTGTAGTCTATTTACATCTATTTACATCGGTAGAACACACACACACACACACGCACGCACACACCTGGTCCTAGGGAAAAGCTACAGGCGTGATCTGCATTGAACAATTAACTCTGCCTATCTATGTACTGTCGAGGAGGAAGAAGAAAAGAACATAATAAACAAATTAAAATAGCTTCAATAATGCCACTCTTTAATGGAGGAGACTGTAATCAGATAAAAACAAATTATAGACCCATATCTATACTATCGACGTTCTCCTGAGTCATTGAGATTTTAATTAAAAAACTGTTAAGCAACCATATGAGCACTGCATCTTTCTATTCATCTAGATCAAAATTTGTGTGCAAAACCCTGATATACAACGGAAAAGGCAATTTTGGTTTGCACGGAGTCAGTACACCACGGAATAAAGAGTGGGAAATATACCGCAGCTATTTTTCTAAACATCTCCAAATTATTTCACTGTGTCTATCACGATCTGTTCTAACATAAAATGTATAGATATGGATAGAGATACATTTGGAAGGAGGATGGTATCAGAGAAATTGCAAATAATTGAATTAAATCGGATTTAGCCGCCAGCAGAAAATTATTCAGTAACTTCGGCAAACTTAATAAATTTAGACGACATAATAATACGGACTTCAGCTTAACAAATAAACTACATCGCAGTCTATCGATAAAATGACATGACTTAATCACGATGGAAAGAAGAATGTCATTGTGGATTAATAAAAAAATTCCCATTTAATTCAATACTTACATCTAAATATCAACATCAACATGAAGTTTCATTTTTTTTGACAAACAAAATAAGATACATCATCAACCTATCGGTTTAGAAAATTTGTCAGTATAGAATTCTACAGTTGGCTATACTATTCATGGATAAATTCCTCACTCCAGTGAGGCATTCCCTACTGTTTGGGTGGAGATATTACAAGGACATGCTTCCCCTAATCCAAAACAAAACAATAAGTGCAATGCTCACTTCCTAGTCAGCGTCATACTCCACCCAAGAACTATCTTCGGTATCTTACCATCAGGAAAAGCATTAAACATTTCCCATTGTATAGTGTGAATTATAGTCTGTGCTGTTGGAGAAACTTATTGGTAGTACAGAAATCCTTTCACGATACTTCTGCTAACAGCTAGAATAAATTATCTAACGATACAAAGTCTGTTTCTTTTGACTATATATGTTAAAAAATGAACTGTATAATGAAAATTACGCAGGAATGTATTTCAATGTACTCAACACATACACACAAATAATTATGTAATAAATAAGCTTCTTCATCTATTAACCATGTACGAAATAATTATGTATCTAATAATCTATGTAATCTAATAATCCTAGATATTTAGACAATTAAATATCTATATCTGTACCTACCGACGTGTACGTATTCTTCTAATAACCAGCATGGCAATCGCCCTTGTTTACGGACATGTACATATATTTATTATCGTAAAATCTGTCTTCTGTGTTTTATCATCCAATATTGTATATGTTTGCGTTATAATGTATAACACCCCGTTATGGGATTATATTGTAGAGCATTCCATGTTGAACTTTTTATTCGTGTATGCATTTGGTCTCTTGTTTGCTGTGTATATTAATAAAGCATACTACAATTACATATTATGATTACTTAGCTGTATTTGGTCGGGGACCAACTGCATGGCAATCTCGACCTTTTACGCCACGTAAAATCACAGAGCGGGACCCAAGAATGCTAAATCTCATAAAAAAAAGTCATCTGTCCTCGTTTGAAATACTTGCTAACAAGTTCGGAAAAGCCTCTCTGCAAGCAACACCAAAACATAGCGGTTCATCGGAATCTGAAGAACATGGGCTTCCATTATCTTTCAAAGGACTATGATCGGAAAAGAAAACTCCAAGCTTCAGCTCGAGTGGTGAAAAACTCGCCGTCTGTGGACCAATAGAAGTTATCTAAATTACGTCTATGGATCGATAGAAGTTATCTAAATTACGAATCGCTCTTCACAATCAGGGGACTGTGATGGAGGCTACGAGAACGCGAACTTTCGGAATGTGTGGTTCCAACTGTGAAGTTTGATGGTGTTTTGTGGTTGGATGAGAGCCATAAAAATTATTGAAACACAAAATCCATAAAACCCATAGAAACATGAAAAAAACACTTTAGCAACATGTAAACTTAACGCAGCTCCCTATTATGGCATTCCAAACAATTTTGGCTTCCAACGTTATGCCAACATTTCAACGAAGGCCCTTTTCTGTATCAACACAAAGGATTTCATCAGATGGATGTCGAACACATTGACTGGCCTGAACAGTGACCTATCCTGATTTTAATCGAATACCTCTGTGATTAATTGGATCGCTGAGAGAAAAGACTACTTGCTCATTATCACTGACAAACGGGCTAATTCTCTTCTGGCAGAAGAGAATTACCGCAGTAGTGTAGCACAATCTAGTGGAAAGCCTTAGGAAATTAATGGCGTTATATGATCAAAGGGTTTACTAACTCCATATTACTGCCTCTCATATTAGAACTGGACTTGGGATGAGTAGATGCGAGATACTTTTGATCAGACAGCGTATATAGTTCGCAGCATATATTAATCAGTTTTTAATCCAAGGTAAGTTATATGCTTTATTTTTCCACTAAGGAATAATAAGAGCAATTTCAATCAGAAACCTTTAGAACAGACGATAATAGTCAAGGCTTTCTACTACTGTGTTTCCTCCTCCCTGGCCATCTTCTGATGAGGCGCCAAAAAGTGCCGAAACATGTTTCTTGAATGGGGAAACTCAGTTTTTCGGATATAATTACATCTAAAACTTTTAGCATGAAATGGATCTCTGTAGAAGTTAAAATAGGGAAAAGAACAATCAAAATTTAGGAAAAAATTAGTTTTTAAAAGTCTCATTGGAAGACGTCACGATCTGTCAAGAAACATATCGGGATGGTGGGAAATTTATTCGCATAACTGGTAAGTTTTGTTTTCATTTTATGTTGTGCATTTATGATTACGTCTGTACTTAACAGGACCCAGAAACTGGCAGCCCATTGTCCTATTAAGGAGACATTGGTTCTAAAGCATGTTAAGTATATTTTTATACGCTGAAAGAAGTATGGCAGACATCTGCTACGCTCTGCAGCGGCAGCCACAAAGCAGTTATGAGGCAGAAAAAAAGTATATTTATACAGGGCTATTCAAAAGCCTTCCTCACTCTGGAACTGGGTCGCCAACGTTCTCACTGGTTGCTCACTGTATGTCATGGTAGGAGAGTAAGCCGTGAAATAACTGCTCTGTTCTTTCACCCAATCTCTTCCTCTTGTACATAAATGACCTACTCTCACAGCCTTTCAATCCTATTCATAGCTTTGCAGATGACAGTACACCCCCATTCCTCGTTTTCGTTCGAGAAACCTATTAGTACTCGAGTATTAGAATCCTCAAGATACAAAGCTCAAATCCCAAATCTTTAAGATTGCTCAATTCTGTCCAAAAGAGCGGCTGATTAATGATCCATCCTCCCTCTCTCTCTCTCTCTCTTTCACACACACACACACACACACACACACACACACACACACACACACACACACACACACACACACACACACACACACATGCCTCCTCTTTTATTCCATCCACTTCTGTCCTTCAGAACAGTCTTCCCGCTCTTCCTTCTCCAAAGATTACCCCCCCCTAGCTGTTCAAGCAAGATGTGACCAGATTTCTCATTTCTTCTATTCCTCTTGCCCACACACGGCATTAGTGTACACTACTGTGGTCTTGTGGATTATCGTGAATGGATTCTTCTTCTTATTGTGCTATCTTCTATCGAAGGTCAGCGACCATCTTGACTAACAAACTGCGCTCTTTGTGCTAATCTGAGCAGTTGTGCACTGCTCTTTCCTGTCCACGTCTTGATGTTGTCAAACCATGATATTCTTTTTCTTCCTCTAGTTCCTTTGCCATCAATTCTTCCTACCAAAATAGTTTGTAGAAGTTGGTATTTGCTGTTTCTCATGATGTGGCCAAGATATGATGTTTTTCGTTTCTTGATTATTTGTACAAGATGTTTAGCTTTGCCAATGGATTTTAAGACATCTTCATTGGTAATTTTTTCTGTCCATGATATCTTTAGCATTCTTCTGTATAGCCATATCTCAAAGGCTTCGATTTTCTTGATGGTTGTCGCCTTCAATGTCCATGTTTCAACTCCATAGAGCAGAATAGACCACACGTAGCATTTCAGCATTCGGCATCTGACTTCCATGTTTAGGTCTTTATTGCAGAATAGTGTTCTCATTTTCATGAAGGACTGCCGTGCAACTTCAGTCCTTGTCTTTATATCTATTTCTGGATCCCACCGTTCATTAAGCCAGCAACCAAGATATTTATATCTTGGCACTTGATCAATATTTTTCCCATTGAGTATCAGTTTCATTGATGAGGCTGGATGTTTGCTGATGATCATGTATTTTGTCTTGTTGATGTTTATATTTATTCCCATTCTTTGGCTTTCTATGTATACTCTGTCAACGAGTTTTTGGAGATCCATAATGTTATCTGCAATTAGCACGGTATCATCTGCATATCGTAGGTTGTTAACAATCTTTCCATTTATTGTGATTCCCTCTGGACATTCTTCCAATGCTTTTTTAAAGATTACCTCTGCATATATGTTGAACAGGAGTGGTGAGAGCACACATCCTTGTCTCACTCCTCTTTTGATGTTAATATCACTGGTGGTAATGTTGTCTAATTGAACGGTAGCTGACTGATTCCAATACAGATTTGTTATTAGTCTTATGTCTTGTTCGTCTAGCCTTATTTGTTGAAGGATTTCTATTAAGTTGGTGTGTCTGACTTTGTCGAATGCTTTTTCAAAATCTATGAAACACATAAAGACAGATTTCTGTTTTTCTATGCATTTTTGTATCAATATTTGGGTACAGAAAAGGGCCTCTCTAGTACCAAAACCATTCCGAAAGCCGAATTGTGTTTCACTTAGAGTTTCTTCACTTTTTCTATAAATGCGATTCTGAATTACTTTCAAAAATATTTTTAATGTTTGGCTCATTAGACTAATAAGTCTAAAGGCACCACAGGAATTCGCTTTGGGTTTCTTTGGGATAGTGATAAATGTAGATTTGAGCCAATCTGATGGAAATTCATCACTTTCATATATTTTATTAAATAGTTTTTCAAGAAGTTTGATGTTATCTGGTTCGATTAATTTTAAAAATTCTGTTTGCACACCATCTGGTCCACTGGCTTTTCCTGTTTTACTTGTTTGTATAGCATTCTCTATTTCGCATTTCATGATTGCTGGTCCTTCAATGTTATCTTTTATATTTATAGGCTTCTGTCTAGTATCATTGAAAAGTTCTGTTACATATTTTATCCAAATCTGTGCTTTATTCTCTTCTTCTAGAACTATTTTTCCATTTTCGTCTCTTATAGACACTATTTGCTTTTTCCTCAGTTTTCCGGAAATTTCGTTGATTTTCTTATACAGATTGAAATTATCATGTTGTTTCTGAAGCAGTTCAATTTCAGTACATAAATTTTTCATCCAAGTTTCCTTGGCTTCTTTTATTTTTTTCTTGATGATGTTATGTGTTTCTGTATACCTGGCTAGGTCTTTGTTTTTATACATTCTTCTTGTATCAATAAGAGAAAGAATCTCATCTGTCATCCATTCCTGTTGTTTTATATTATTCACATAACCAACTTCTTCAATACTTGTTGTTACGATGGCATTCTTTAAGCTATTCTAAAGAGATCCCACACTTTTATTTTCTTCTGTGTTAATCTGTTGTAATCGCAGGTTAAGCTGTGTCTTGGCACTTTTATTTATGTTCGGGTCTTTCAGGTTTTCTACACCAATTTTCTTTTTCTTCTTTTGTGATTTTTTAGCTGATTTTAATCTAAGACGTACTTCTGCAACTATGGGATTGTGGTCTGATGAGATATCTGCTCCAGGATAAGTCTTTGCACTCTTCATACTACTGTGGAATCTTTTATTTATCAGTATATAATCACTTTGATTTCTGACAATATTATGTTGGTTATCTTGAGGCGATTTCCAAGTGTACAGTCTTCTTGGTGGAAGTTTAAACCAGGTATTTGCTATTGTTAGATCTTCTTCCTGACAGAATTGGACTAGGCGATCTCCTCCGTCATTTCTGGTGCCTAAGCCATGTTCGCCAACAATTTCTCCATCACCCCCTCTTCCCACTTTTGCATTGAAGTCACCCATCACTATGTTTATATCATGTTTCTTTGTTAGGTTTTTAATCTCTTTTAGGTGTTCATAAAACTCTTCAACATCTTCATCACTTTTGTCAGCTGTGGGTGCATAAGCTTGGATGATATTTATGTTAACGGGGTTTCCCTTGAGTTGTAACAGCATTATCCTTTCAGAAAATGGAATCCAATTTAGTACTGATTTATTATTTCTTCATCTACTATTACAGCTACACCATGTCGATGTTTGTTCTCATCATTCCCAGAGTAATACATTGTCATATTATCTTGTTGACACTTTCCAGATCCTGGCCATCTTGTCTCGCAAATTCCCAAAATCCGGATGCCCAGCCTCTTCATTTCTCTTGTGGCATTTCTTAATTTGCCAGCTTCATACAGAGTTCTGACATTCCAAGTTGCAATTTTAAAAGTGGACACCATTTTGAGCCCGGAGATTCTTCGCACCCCTGTCCCATTTAAGGGACGCCGGGAACTTGGGGCCAATTGTAAGGGTTTTCTCGCCATGGTGGTTGTTCTGGAGATAAGGTAGAGCAGTAGTTTCTCCATTTGCTTTCTACTCCGCAGTATTACAGACGTACACAATATAATCATATTGCCATCTGCAAATCTCTGATCACAAGCTTTTCCGTCATCATTTGGCTTCAACCTTGTGTCAGTACTGACAATGCTGCTTCCCAGTGTCAGGGGCGGTGACCCCAGTAGGTACTTATTTAATGGCGGCACTACTCGCCATGTCACCGAGTTGTCATTGGGCTTTGTGAGGTTTTAAGTGAGACAGAGTTGCCACTTCTGCTCCCCCACGCCCTGATAGCTCAGTCGCTGTTGGTCCACGGCTGCTTATTCGCCAGATTGCTCTGCTTATATCGCAGCTAACCTCCATATCTGAAGACTGTTCCCCGATCTGCCACCTGGGGACGCACCCGGTAGTAGTCAGCTCTGCCCCGGGCCGAGTGAATGGATTAGATATATATAAAAAACCATGGTTTCCAATCCTCCGAAAACTGATATGAACGTGTACGTCCCCTAAATAGTGAACTCGCATTTACACATCTGGTGTTACGTGCGTAATGAAAAAATGCACACATTATTCCCTATGTATGGAGAGTGTTCAATCATCCTGTATAAGTGTGTGCGGCTGACTGCATCTCACAATGTCAGCTAAAGCAAATATTCTGACGTCATTGCGTAGTCTAATAAATTGTAGTTCCTTACAAGCTCACACCTTATCACTAAAAATAAATATATTTTTACTTACTTTTATATTTGTCTTCAGATATGTTAGGAAATTATCTAACCGGAAATATCCATTTATTTGTTGATTACGTAAAATTGGAAAGTGCGATAGTCAAGGAACATGATGTACAGATCCTGCATGAAAGTAGACCGACACTATAGACAGAGGTAAATGGCTGCCAATTTAATGTGGCCAGTTGTAGGTTCATGAGCTTTGAGAAGAATATATTACAATTAGGTTCAGTGTTAACAGAATTGAACTATAGGAAACTACTGATGCCACTAACTTGGGGATAAAGGTGTTGAACGAGGAATTGAAGTTCGGAGGGAATATTTCAAAGGTAACAAAAACAGCACACGTGGGTGTTGAAGAACATAGTGACATTCAAGTATAGGGAGATTATTGTTCCAGTTAATAAGGCTTTAATAAAGCCTTATAATTACCTGGATTACCTGGGATAAAGAAGTGGTGGAGATGATCCAGAGGGGGGGAGTGACAAAGAATATGGAAGGTCTATAGAATGCTACCCTGTAAAAATAGATTGAAGGTGTTTCAATTTGATAAACTAGCTTATAGGGAAGTAAACGGATATATAATAGAACTATATAAGTTAATAAAGGTTTTTAAAATATTCTTACTGAATTTCTTTCAGTATATAGCAGAATGGACAATGTCAGTGATCACTCTACCAAGTCCATAAAGATATGCGTATTTTTTTTTTTTTATTATCAGTAGTATATAATAATAATACTAATAATAATTAAAATAATAATAATAATATCTGAGCTTATATATGATCAGATAATGTAAACATTTTATTTGATATCTCATGAAAAACTGACGTTTGTTGAACATTATGCTCTCTTACCACACTTACAAAAATGTGGTAAGAGAGCATAATGATATTAATATTAGGACATGGAAAGTGTATCGAAATGGAAGCCGATATCTTGTATATAGTAATATAAATTTAGCAGAATTAACAGAATTTTAATAAGGTACTTTTACGGTAAATTTAGTAAAATCTGAAATAAACAACTTGAAAACGATTTTTTAAATAAGTAGGATTGAAGTGTAAGTGTACACACTCTTCCCTCTACCAACACATACACACACAAGCACACGCACATGCTGGAATTGAAGTTCTGGTTGTTTGTGTGTTACAAAACTTCTTGTAGCATATAGCACAATATGTTGTCAAGTCCTTAAATCTGTTAGCAGATGTCCCAAAATGCTCTATAGAGCTGCAGTAAAAAATAAAGTGAGACAGGACTCTCATAAAATTCCATGGTGTGAGTTGATTCCTTCATACATTGTTCTTCAAGATAGAAAATCCCTTTAAAATATTTTATAAAATTTTCTTGAACATTTAATATATTTTTTATTATTAGAATTTATTCATCATTAATATATATATATATATTAAGACGGCATAAATAATTTTAAAAAACTATTTAAAAATAAAGTTTATCTCTGTTGTACTTTTTTCGCTTTGGTCCTGTTTCCCTTTTGATCCTATTCGTAACTAGACTTTCTTCATTTATATTAAACCAACATTATCCCGGTAGAGAGTAATATGAACCAATAGGTTTTGGAAGAAGCGAGCTATGAAATGACCAGTATGGAATTGTGGTTTTTCTGATCCTTCTGGAATCGGAAGGACCAATTTTCATCTCAGTAACAGCTAGAGAAAAATGTGCTCCTTTCCTATTCCAAGCCACGAGTCGCACCTGTGTAATTTCCCTTCAAATAAAGCCTGTATAATTTCCCTTAAGAGGGGACAGGAAAGGATTGTTAACAGAGGCGAGAGTGAAAAGTGGGAAAGTAAAAACAGCAAGTATATGACCCCGATATAATAAATATGATATAAAATAGGAATGGAATTATCATGGAAATTATTACGAGGAGAGAACGGCTTCGACTTTGTGGTCGGTTCGCACCCGTCAAACGTGTTCAAAGATGTCTACTTGTATAAGGCACTAGACAAGAAAAAGATCTGCAAATTGTCCACCTATGTCATGCAGACAAGAGTTGTACGAAAGAACATGCAGGTAGATTGTTATGTCTGTACACGAATGCTAGGAGTATCAGAAACAAAGGGATAGAGTTTGTTTGCCTTGGCCAATATGTTGGGACCTCAGATTGTAGGCATTAGTGAGACCTGGCTATCAGAATTACACATACTAACTGGTATCGAGTTTAAAGGGTACACTATTTTTAGAAACAATAGGAGAAGAGGGAGCGTTCTGCTAATGATATCGGATGACTTGAATCCAGTTAGTGCTGAAACCTATGATTTTATTACTAGTAATAGAATCATAGTGAATTTGAAGCCATGTGGTGTGAGGCAGAAGGTAACAACATCGATCACTTAGTGGGGCGTTATTACAGACCTCGTGGATCTGTCGCCGGTGATAAAAAAACTGCACCAACAGATGGGCGCTAAAAGAATAATCATAATGGAGGACTTCAATTATCCAAGTATTGATTAGTAACAGTAAAATCACATGAGAAGAATGAAAATGAATTTATTGAGCTATTGTATAACAACTTCCTCAAGCAGCATGTGACAGAAGGAACTCAAGGTCGAAGAGTGTTAGATCTGATTATAGTCTCAGAGAGCGTTTCAGTTAAAGACGTAAATATTCTGATTCGGGTTGACAGTGATCATACGGTAATCGCTTGGGAAGTGAGAATATTCATGAATGTTCCGTTCAGAAAAAAAGATTACATTCTGAACATCAAAGCAGGAAATTATTACCAACTGAGGAGAATACTGAGTTCAGAAGAATGGTATCGGTTGCTGGATGGGAAGAATAGTGACAATGCATAGGACGCATTTAAAAAAATTCTTAAATGATGCAATATCAGAATGTGCCCAGAAAGTTCGAAGAATAAACGGGATAGTTGTCAAATGGATGTGTAATCTGATGATATGGAAGGAAAACCGTTGTATAATTATGACGTCAGTTATGAACCTTATAAGCAGCGGGCCAGAAAAGTCACAGCTGTTGTACAAAAAGCTAAGTCGGAGTATGAAAAGAAACTGGCTCTACAAGCAAAAGACAACCCGCAAGAATTCTATCGATATGCTGCAAGTAAAAGAAAGAAAGAAAGAATGAATACGAAAGAATAACTCTTCTGAATGTAGACGTTGAGTTCCCATTTTGTTAAAAGCTGTCAACTTGGTGTATGCAAAACTAAGTTCACTGCTCCCTCTTCATTGAATGAAGATACTCAGGTGTATGAAGATGAGGTATTAGAGCTGTTGGACAAAATAAAATAGAATGCGGCAGTAGGGACTAATGGGGTATCAGCACAGTGCTAAAAGAGTGTTCAACTGAACTGCCTGTTCCTTTGACCAGATTATATAATTTGAGTCTCAGAACAGGGAAGATTCCGCAGGAATGGAAAGAATGTGTTGTAATCCCATTGCACCAGGGTGGTGCAAAGACCAAAGTATCAAACTACAGGCCAATTAGTATCTCAGGAGTGGTGGTGAAGATTTGGGAAAAATTATTTACGGCTCGCATTCAGAAATAGGTTGACAGTGAACCTCTATTGTATATGTATATATATATATATATATATATATATATATATATATATATATATATATATATATATATATATGTGTGTGTGTGTGTGTGTGTGTGTGTACCACAAGGATCAGTGATTTGTCCACTCTTATTCAATCTGTGTATTAATGACACTGGGAAGGATTTGACTGGCGACAAAAAAGAAATATTTGCTGGTGGTGCAAAGATGGAGAGGGAAATCAGGAATTCAGGAATGCTGCTGATATGCAGTACTTAGAGAATGATTTCAATAGGCTGGAATTGTGGGCTTGAGAAAATGGATGTCGGTTCAGTGTCAGTAAATGTAAACTCATTCACTACGGCGTGAATAGATATCCAATGCCGTATTATACTGGTAGGATTATGCTAGTAGAAATTAATCAGGCTAGGGATCTTGGAGTGTTAGTAGACAGCAAGTTGAAGTTCAGATGCCATGTAGCAAAGATTGTAAATACAATTCAAAAGATATTTGCAATGCTGAAACAAACTTTCACATGTAAAGATAAAGATGTCATTTTGCCTTTTTACAAGGCCGTGATAAGACCTCACTTGAACTTTTGATGTCAGGTCTGGTCTCCTGGTTTTCGTTGTGATTCTGATACAGTGGAGAGAGAGAGAGAGAGAGAGAGAGAGAGTGCAAAGGAGTTGTTAAAAATGATATCACGATTGTGGAGTACTGATTATGAAGATGAATTGAGAAGTTATAAACTGCAGACACTAGCAAACAGGGGCGATATGATTGAGACTTACAAACTTCTGAAAGAGTCATACAGGATGATTTTAGTTGATGGATTTTTTTTTTCATTTTAAGGAGGGTGGGGAAAGGACAAGACGATACCGCTGGAAACTGAGAATGAATGCCGCTAAGAAAGGGGGGGGTAAGAACTAGATTTTTCTCTCATGAGATGGTGTGTGATTGGAATGAACTGCCATTGGATGTTGTGAGTGCAAGCAGTGTGAATGAATTCAAGAATAAGTATGATATCTGATGTGATTTTCCCTTTCAGTCGTTTTCGACCGTAGGCGACTTTGTAGCCACTGCCCACAAAGTACTCCTAATGAAATTTTTACAGGGTAGTTCACCATTGCTTTCCCCAACCCCCTAATTTCATCCGGGTTCAGGACCGGCATACGGCTGAGACGTATTCATGACTGTAATTAGTGTGTGTTCACGGGACCGGTTTCCCTGTTCTGGGGGGAGAAAAACCCGAGTTTTCCGGGCGAAAAAAAACCCCTAACTTACCTTTTTTTCGAAAGAGACCAGATAAAGGTTCCTGCCCTCACTAACAGGAATCGAACCCAAGTCTTTCCTACGAAAGGGCTTCGTCTATACTGACTGAGCTAGGGTGTATGATATCTGTATGCTATCTGGCGAGTGTATTATGTGACCTTCCTCAATGTGTCTATTAAGAGTGTCCCTGACACTCTTAATAATGATGATGATCTTGACATTAGAAGTACCACTAGCTGCCTTTGCCTTCTTGAGCACAGCTGGTAGCCCAAATGTCATTATTATGATATTATATGCATATAGGCAGATAGACAGACGGATATTGTGAACTGTTGTATAATACTTTACATATTTTACTTAGAAATTATCTTTTTTCTTAAAAATTATTTAGTTCATTAGAAAATTGTTAAACACAATTTTCTTTTTTCGTTAATAAAATGTGACTTATTCTCTCAAAGTAACATGTTTTCTGTTTTGAAAGCCTAATTCTGCAATTTATTCCGTTGGTGCATCCCGCCTAGTTTGTGTACAGGGTGGGGGAGGGGGGGGATACACTTCGTGTATATTGGAGACGAATCAGTTAATTTTGCCTATTTGTGTTATAATGATGATTTTCGCATTCGAAACATAGTGAATTTTCATAACATTTATTTTATCCGGGATGATTAGAGAACAATCCGTGGCAGAAACAGACCAATTCCAGGCGATCCATCCAGAACAGGCAGATCATCCGGGTACCTTCGGGTTTCATCTAACCAGAGTATATGAATCATATATTGCCGAGCATATGACAAATAGCTTTAAGCTAATAATACGATAATAATGAACTGAGGCATTTTCCTACTTCTTCTATTCATCCCACTTTTTTTTTATTTATTTCTCTCCTACCAACTGGCTCATATACCCTATTTAATTCATTCATACACCGATGATGTGATCCCTTCACCTTTTCAAATTTAACATGTGGAAAGTGGTATATATATTCTCGCCATATCATGGATGCCTTCTGGTTGAAAAGAGGGATTTTTCAGAATGATAATGAAGGCTATTATCGCATAGAAGTGTTGGATATCTCAACGAACACATGCAATTTATACATAAACGTGTACAGGCATAATACTAACCATCATATCCTATTATTGTTTCGGAAGTCAAGGATACATGGTTAGTGTTGCACTTAAAGGGCTGCATTTACAATACATTATCTTGGTAAGAAAATAAAGGCAGGTTACAAAGCAAAAAATACAAAAAGTGTACAAAGGTTGTTTATATGAAATTGATGATGTGATGTAAAGTTTAAATTTATTATTTTTTTTAATTTTTCAAACTCTCAAAAGTAATTTCTCTTTTTTTGTGATACGTTAATAATTTTCAATAAACAAACCAGTTGTGAATAAGTTTACGAATTATTTTTAGTATATACAATTACATACATAATTATTTGGTACACTTGATTGCAGTGTGTATTATTTGTACATAATTATTTGGTACACTTGATTGCAGTGTGTATTATTTGTACATAATATGGAACTTCATTTCTAGCGTATTGAATTTTCCAGTTTTAAACAAAATTATCTATTGAATTAGATAATAACATGAAAACCAATAGTCTTCCTCACCTATAATTATCCAGATTTAACTTTTTCGTGGTAAACGAAAATAATATGAAATACGTGTTCGACCAGCCATTGAATTGATTTTTATAAAAAAAAAAAAAAAAAAAAAATCCTCACTTGTCATTTCATGAATGCCAATCAACAACATTTTATATATTTGTGTATTTTTTTCAAATAAATACAAACAGAATGCTATCGTATTATATTTGGCTCAATGACCATCGGTTATTTTGTTCCTATTCTGAAGTCTTTACGCTTTATATTATTCATTTTCTTATCCACACGGGGAGCTTAAAATGTAACAACCCAAACGAACCAATTGTATCGTTTATTATGAAAATAATAAAATGGTGTTTTTATTACAATTAACAATATTCCTACAATTTACATTATTATATATTTTAAGATATTATATGCAAAATTACTTTTAAACTACACCATATTATATTCAGTTTTAGCTACTTTAACCTTTTCTTGTTATATATAAGATATAAAGAATAGAAAACTGCCATCTACTGAGAAAAAATAAAAGCAGAAAACAAATCAAAACTTTCCAGAATTGCCAGCATAGTAGCTGACACGAATTGTGTAATTATTTTTCTCTCCCTCCATCCAAAACTGACTGTACAAAGCATCTCAGCTCACCGTCTACGTCTTGAAGATGAAATCTAATGGAGGTCTCCCTCCCTCTTATCGCATGAATATTATTGTGATCTATTCAGCAGTTTGAAGTAATCGACATTTTCAATATTTTGTTAGAATTAACTGACAGGTAATAACACACTAGAGACTGTAGTAATACGCAACAATTTCTTTCCTATTCGCTTAACAGCGTGAAATGTATTTCTGTAATAATACAGAGCATTTATTAAGTATCACTTCCTGGAATTCAAGTAAGGATTCACGAAGCTAACCTTAACCTGAATTTATTTTGTTTTATTTTAGATCTGAGAAATGTTTGAGAAATTCCAGTTGTATTTAGCTATTAAATTCCTATACCAGGCGGAAATACGCAGCATTAGTAATTATTCATTGGGGGAAAAAAATACAGCACAGTAACATCCCTAAGATAACACTTCATACGACTGTACGTGCTGGTAAACCCGTTGTCTTCTCTATAAATGTTCGGATCTTCGTTAGACCAATACATGCACTTATGTTGGTACACTGCATCAATGAGGTTGGAAGCTTGCTTATGTGGAACTATTCTGTGTCTTCAACCATCTCATGTAACAATCTTGTCAATTTCGATTTTTATTTAGGCTATTTAAGGAATGTTTTCTGAAAATGGCCTAAATGGAAATTATCCTGAACACATCAGGATAATCAGGATCCTTATAGTTTTTTGTGGCAATAATGCGAACAGTTGTTGCGAAACCATACTAGAATTTTCTTCACCCTTGATGAGCAAATTCTTTCAGATTGTTGTTTGCATGTATATGAAGAGATTCACATGAATTTCTTCCGCTTCGTGAAGAGATGTAAGAATAGAACTAGGACAGCACACAAAAAGTTTATTATTCAAATGCAGGAGTGAAACCAACACATAATGTTTGACTGCATGGTCTGATTAAAGTAGACATTTCGGAACATTATCCAAGTATTATCAATTTACTTACGTCCTATCTCTTCTCGGAATATTTCTCCTGTGCCAATTTGAAATGGATTGAATATTATTTGGAAATCTTCTCTTCAATGTCATAATAGAAAGTCAAAAAAGGAAGGCAAGAGCTCATGCAGCTTTTCGTAAAATTAACGTGGCCTTTTAACTTAAAATAACCCTCTGATAAACCCAAGATCTAGTAAAGTATTTTATTTCGTTCGCTTTATAATTTTCACTGAACTGATTAGAAAGTTTTGTGCTGTAAATGATACTTTATTTTACTCCAACACACGCATTCACTTTTATGATTAAAAACAGCATGGGAGAGAAGGCTTTCCATCTACCACTCAGTGTGTTATAAAATGTAAAAAATTAAAATCCCACAATACAGTATAATTATTAATGATTACACCGAACTTACGAGTAAGTTTATTATTTCTAAGCACATTTATTAAAAGAAAATAAAATGTAGCATATTTTTATAACAATTCACTATGATGAATCCATTAAACTGTACTTTAATCGATTCTTTAAACTGGATGGAAAGCATAATATATTTACTTACATTTTAATCATTTATCATTCATCCATATAAAAAGAATTATCTTTTGCAAATTGTATAAAAATATTTGTATTCATGAAAATAACTTATATTTTATATAAAATATTTTTAGGCCTTATTTTGGATAATGGATAACCTAAGAATACACAATTAGATATATGCATGGATGGTAATACTTACAAGAAACATTTACTATCGAATAGTTGTAAGAAAAAGTATATTAAAGTTTGAATCTTAAATTTATAGAATGAAATATATTAAGTTTCTTTTAGAAAATTGCAGAAAAATTATTGTATTTTAATATATATTTGTACACCATTCACTAAAACCGAAACGCATCAAATGCTTCAAAAAAGCATAAGGTGATGAATGTTTATCCCGTACTCAAGTTTACGAGTGGTTTGAGCGATTTCAAAGTGGTCGTGAGACACTTGAGGACGACGAAAAGCTGGATTTCATCAAAATCCAGCTTTTGGGTTTGGAAACGACGAAAAGTGCGTGATTTCATCAAAGAAAACCCGAAATCGTCCCTGAGATTGATTGACGATGAATTGGATGAATTGGGGATTCCAAAATCAACTGTGCACAACATTTTGACCGAGAATTTTTGTCTTCGTAAATTGAATTCGCGATTTCTTCCCCACAAGTTGACCGACGACCAACAACTCTTTCGACAACAAAAATATACAACAGGTAGCGCCACTATATCCTTCTATTTTCAAAAAGTTCGGTCTCTTTTTGGACAGAGGGTGTGTGGCCCAGTTTTGTGCTTCCTTTAATTGCTCTTAAAAATCTCATTTCTGCAACTTGTATTTTACTTTCATCTTCCTTTTTAACACTCCATATAAGACGTTACTTTATAAAATTTGAGTTTCTCGTCTTGATTTTTTCCCAGTGTCTTTATAATTGTTCCAAATTTTTTTCTGAAATTATTTAATTTTTTTCATCTATATCGTTATCTTTTAGACACATGATCTGTGTCATCTGTTCTATTGTTTTATTCTCTGTAACTATTCTTAATCTAACCTGATCTCAACCTTTAAATGCCATGACTTATTGTTTAGCTTTGCGAAATATTTAAATTTTATTGTCATCATCATCATCAAATTCTTGCCATGTACTCTCAAGGGGTGTACAGGATATGATAGTACTACATGAAAAAATTACATCATTACTAACTTCCTATCTACAATTTTCCTCCAGATCAGTCTGTTACTTGTCAAGACTCCAACATTATCAGATCTTATATTTCTATCCTCTAAGGCACTTTGTACCGTATCAATCCACCTATATCTTGGTCTTCCTCTGGGTCGTTTTGCTGCCAACCTGGCAGAGAACACTTGTTTTGCTAATCTTTCTTCGCCCATTCTATTTAAGTGACCATACCACCTGAGATTAGCTCTGCTAACGCATTCCTGGATGCTGACAATGTCAAGTTCTTTCCTAATATCCTCATTTTTAATATGATATTGCCATTGATGCCATCTGTTCACGCCTATAATCTTTCTCAGGACTCTCATATCTGCGGTCTCTAGTCTTTGGTCAAGTGTTTTATTTCTGACCCAGCTCTCAGATCCATAAGTTAAAACTGGTTTGAACATTGTCTTGTATACAGCTAATTTAGTGTTCCGACTAATTTCTCTCTTATTCCATATGAATTTATTCAATTGACTTCCCACCATACCAGCTTTGCTGATTCTGTTGTCTATTTCTATATTTAATTTACCATCTTCAGTAAAAATCGTGCCTAAGTAGCTGAAATGTTTTACTTGTTCCACAGGTTCTCCATTCACAACACAGTTGACATTTTCAATGATTCTGCCTATTTTCATTGTCTTTGTCTTTTTATTGCTGACCTTCATACCATATCTATTACAATAGCTATTCAATTTAGTCAGAGAATCTTGCAGACTTGTAGCGGATTTATTTAGAAGTATAACATCATCTGCATAAAGCAAAGAGCTGACATTAACATCTCCAATTTTGATATCAGGTTTAATACCACTTTCCTTCATAATGTGATCCATATAGATAATGAATAACAGAGGGGATAATGTACATCCTTGTCTCACACCAGATTTAACATTAAACCATCTTCCTGTACTTCCTTCAATTCTAACTGCCAACTTTCAACTCAAATAAAGACTAAGTATTGCTTGATATAATGCCCCATTCACACCATATAACTGCAGCGTATTGAATAGCTTCTCTCTTAGCACCTTCTCATATGCCTTCTCCAAATCGACAAAACTTAAATACAGATCTTTGTTATATTCCCATGCTTTTTCGACTATTTGTCGTAAAGTGAAGATCTGATCCTGACAGCCTCTATTTGGCTTGAATCCAGCTTGTTCTTCACCAAGCTTTTCTTCCACAATTCTTCTCAACTGTTTCTCAAATATACTTGCATAGATCTTGCCAGGAACACTCAGTAGGGAAATACCTCTGTAATTCTCACATTCAGTTTTATTTCCCTTTTTATATATGGGTACTATGAGAGCTCTACTCCAATCATCGGGAATTCGTCCCTCTGTCTAGGCTTTCTGAATTATGCAGTGCAGCCACTGTGAGACTTTCATACCACCATACTTCAGCATTTCTGGTCAAATATCATCTACTCCTGCTGCCTTTCCACATTTCAAGCCTTTGATGGCTTTTTCTACTTCAAGTATGGATATGTATTCCTGACTGCATGCCTGGTCAGTGTTTTTTATCACTATGCTATCATCACTGCTTGTTTCATTTAGCAGTTTTTCAAAGTATTTTCTCCATACTTCAAGGATATCTTTTTCTCCCATTTTCATGTCACCTTTATCATCTCTAACTCCTTTTACAGCATTCTTTCCTCCATTCCTAAGATTCTTCAACAACCTCCAGAATATTTTCCCACCTTCTTGATATTTATTTTCTATATTCTTGCCAAAGTCCTCCCATGACTTTTCTTTAGCTAGTTTTACACAGTGTTTAGCTTTCTTACATTTGTCTCTGTATTCTGTAAGAGTAAAATCTGACTTATTTGCCAGGAACTTTTGATATGCTTTCTTCTTTTCCTTCACTGCCTCTTTAACTTCCTGTGTCCACCAGGGAGTTCTGATTTTTGTATCCTTGCACACAACCTCACCACATGCCTCTCTGGCAGAATCAATCAATGTTTTCTTCAGAGTTTGCCACTGAATCTCCAGGGTTTGATTCCTGTTCTCAAACTCTTTCATTTTCTTTTCAATAATCTTTGTGTATTTTAGTCTACAGTTCACATCTGAGAGCGGCTCAACTTTTATTGGCTTTAAAACTTTCTTACATGTTATTCTTTTCAATATGAAATTCAATTTTATCCTGCTCAAGACTAAATAGTGATCACTTCCAATTTCAAATCCTCTGTACACTCTGGTGTCCTGCACCAGGGAGAAAACATCACTATCAACAATAACATAGTCAATGAGACTTTTCTAATTCCTAGTCTCTTCTCTCCATGTGAATTTGTGCACATTTTTATGTTGGAACATGGTTAGTAATAACCAGTCCATGTCCTGAGCAGAAATCCAACAGGTATTTGCCATTATTATTAGCTTTGCTATTTTCTCCAAATTTTCCTAAAATAATTTTGTATGTCTCACAATCATTTCCTACTCTGCTATTTAGATCCCCAACAAGGACCAACTTTTCCCTTTTCATTGTGTCAGTTGCTTTTTCTAAAGCGTCAAAAAATTCCTCCACTTCTACCTTAGTAGAACCTTCTGTGGGACCATAGGCACAAATAATACTCTTTTGAGGGTCGTGGATCATACGTCCATAAAACGAGGCCTTAATTTTAAATGAAATGCGATTATTCTCTTTATTAAAGGATTTCAGAATAAGGAACAGTATTTCGTTATCTTAACTGAGATAACCTAACACGGATTTTGAATATCTAAATCTTCTCCTAGAAAATTCACTAAATAGAATATTATATAGAGTATTATAAAAAATAGAATATAGAATATTACACTTATTTTCTGAGTGTAAATAAATTTTTTGTGTATTCGTATACTGCCCTAATGGAAACCTAAATATTTTATAACACGATGTGCTTTAAAATACTGAATTTTCAATCATGATACTACTTAAAAAAAGGGAAAAAAAGGAATCCAGTCTCATTTAAGTCAAGCGTGAAATAGTTATTTTCCATCCTAACTGATAAAAGTATAATTAATTTGCATAATTAATTTCTCTGCATTTCCCCTCACTGCTTCCTTAGACGTGGAAAAATTAAACACGGCCTACTTTAGGACTAAATATAATAATTTAGTTTCATATCAACTCTTCAGAAGTCGATGCTTCGTCTAATTAGTGACGTCATAATAATGTAGATTTGCATGCGTCACTCCTACATGGATTCAGCATTGTGTTACTTTACTATTAACGTAGTGATTGGGGACGAAGGGCAAGGCGTAGAGAAAAATGTATCGCGTACCTAATTAAAAATGCTACACATCATTACTAAAGCATAATCAAGAGCAACAATTATTCACCATATCAATTACTGATTTAAATGCGGTCTCCTTAATGGTATTAATTATATTAATCTAGTACAATTGGATAATGGTCAAAATGAAAAATAGCAAAAAGTATCCATTTAATAGTAATGATCGTCGTACGGCTGTGTTGTTTGCAATTAAGCAGCAAAAAAAGTCTTGTTTTAAAATAACTGACGAGTATCTCGGTTATTACTTAATAAAAGTGATCGTGAGTATTGAAGTGTATTTCATTAATTAAATAATAAATCGACTAAAATTCTTGCCAAATAGATGCCCTAATTAAACATGAATCACTGAAACAGCGCATCTAAACATATTCGTTATCTGGTGGCGAGTGTATTCTCCCTAAAAATACATAAATATAATTTACTGCAGTAGCTGTGTCAAGTATATTTTTTTATAATACGATTCATTATAGATAATAAATGAATAATAAATTCCTTATATATAGAAATAAAATAAAATATTACAAAATAATAAAAATATAAAGAATATATTAAATAACACCTATATTTTGCTGAAATAAATGTACTTTATTTAGCCAAGAAAATCTGTAAGATGCGTTTAATGAGAAGATGCGGTGATTGATTCATTCAATCCAATACTCTTGGAGGGTAATGGATGGCAATGCTGTAGCCAGTGAAGTTCAAACTGAGGCTCGGCTATTGCTGTTACCCTCCTGCCATGATCAGAGCTTTAATAGCTCAATAAGATGCGTTTTTCAGCCGTTGAAGGATTTCTTTGTAGAAATTCATTTTGAATGTTAAAATTAATTTGTTATTTAATATTTTCCTGTTTATTCTAACAATTAAAATACCAAATAGAATCTCTACCTGGATCAGTATAGATAATATTTAGAAATTCAAATTCATTATTGTTCGATCCAGAAATGGAGTTGAAGTTTATCCTTTACCCGTGCACAGTAAAATTATTTTATGTGTTATTTTATTGTTTAGTTACTCATAGCACTGTTTTGAGTAATGACATTTTCCATTTTCATTATTGGCAGTTATATACATTTTTCTTTCATTTATTATTTTCAATTTTATTTAGTATTTTGAATTTTATTTATTTGTTATATTTTTAATTTCCTTTATCTCTTATATTTCATTCATATTTTCGTATAAAATTCAAACACCGATTTAAAATAATTATAATATTAATATTAATAATCTTGAGATGAAGTTGGAGATGCGGGGGTTGGAATTCAATCGACCGTGAGATGCGGTGATTGATTCATTCGGATGGCAGTGCTGTAACCAATGAAGTTCTAACTGAGGCTCGGCTATTGCAGTTACCCACTTGCCATGATCAGAGATTTATAGCTCAATAACACCTTATCCTTACACTGTCCTCTGCAGACAACGGGGAATATGAAAAGCATTCTTGCTTCGCCCCTTTAAGCCAGTCCTTATAAGGACTATTTGTGATATCCTTTCATATTATTTTATTCGATGTTCTTCTTCTTATTCTTTGGTGCATCAATCCGAAGATTGATAATTATAGCAGCACATCACAACATCCTGCCTTGTGACCTCCTTTTTATCTCGTCATAACTCTTAGCGCCAGTTAGCATCATTATATTATATGAAATTCTTGGTTTTGCCTCATCGCCTGTTTCCTTCTACAGTCCCCTCCATTATTTCTGTAATCAGTCCCCCATGCCTCAAATGGTGTCCAATAATTAAGCATTTTCTTCTCTTATTGATGTGTTTCATCAATGATCGCTCTTCGTGAACTATATTTAGAACTTCTTCATTACTTTTCATTTCTGTCCAACTAATTTTCATCATCTTTCTCCAGCACCAAAGTTCAAATGCCTCCAACTTTTTGATGTCTTGATTTGTCAGAGTCCAGGCCTCAGAACCATATAATGCAATGCTCTATGTTTTCACTAGCCTTTTTTTTATCTGGATGCTAAGTCCTTTACTGTTAAAATGTTTCTTCTGTTGAAGAATCTTTTTTTGCCCAAGATTATTCGTGCTTTAATATCTGATTGGTTCCTTCATCTTCTGTAATAAGATTTCCAAGATATTGAAAAGTGGATACCTGTTGTATTAGTTATTATTTATTTCCAGGTTTATTTTCGTTGGATTTGCTTTACTTTTAATTAATAGTTTTGTTTTCTTATAATTAATTTTTAGGCTGTATTGTGTGAAGATTTCTTCCATCTTTGTTAGGGTGGCTTTCAGTTTGTTTTCGTTATCAGCTATAACTGTTATATCATCCGCGAACCGTATCCAGTTAATAACAATTCCATTTATCTTAATTCCTGTTTCTATTAGTTCTTTCAATTTATTTACTGCATCTTCAATGTAGAGATTAAACAGTATGGGTGAAAGAGAGCACCCCTATCTCATACCTCTGCGTATTTTTGCTATTGCGGTTTTTGTTTTATTGCTGGCTATTTCTTGGCTATTTCTTGCTTGGCTATTTCTTGGCTATTTCTTGGCTATTTCTGGCTTCTTGATGCTTGTAAAGATTAAATATGAGCTTTCTATCTCTCCAATCTACCTTTATTGTTTTTAGGAGGTGAAACATTTGGTTCCAGTCGATACTGTCGAAGGCTTTCTCCAAGTCAAGAATATCTATCAGAGTATTTTCATTCTTCTCAAATCTTCTTTCGATAACTGTTCTTAGAGCTAGGATTGCTTCTCTTTTCTCCCCTGCTGTTTCCTGAATCCAAACTGGTCATTGCCTGCCAACATATTCTTCAAACTTCTTTGTTAGTCTTTTTTGTATACTTTGAGTAGTATTTTCGAAGCGTGTGATATTGAGCTTATTATTCAATGATTTTCACACTTGCTTGCATTATTTACTTTAGAAATGGGTATGATAGAGCATTGTGCAAAATATTTGGGGATGATCCCCGTTTCATAAATATCTTTTATGATATTGAAACCGTATATGACTTAGTTATGTTTGCTGAGTATTTTATTAATTCTGAAGGGATGTTATCAATGCCTGGTGCCTTGTTAGTTGACAATTCATTCAGTGCCCATTCAAATTCATCTTTTAATATAGTTGGACCAATTTCTTCCACATCAAGTCTTGTTTCATCCTCTATAGCCTTGGCGTCCAGATCTTTTCCACTATATAGATCTTCTAAGTACTCCTTCCAACTTTCCGAAATTTCTTCCTTATCTACAAGTATACGTCCCCCTGTTTATTTTTGATAATTGTACTTCTTGTCTTGTTTTGCTGGCTTATTCCTTTTATAATATTATAAGCTTCATCGATTCTTCCAGTCTTCTTTGTTAGATCTTCTATTTCTTTACATTCCTCTGTATACCATTGTTCTTTTGCTTCTTTACACTTTCTATTTATCATAGTTTCATATGTTTCTACTGTATTTGTCTTTGCTTTCTTCCTTTAGGGAGGTTTTGTATTTCCTTCTTTCATCTATTAGGTCTCGATTCGATTACTCGAATGTCCTGAGTAATCCATGGCTTTTTTATTTGCTTGTTCCTAATCCTATGCAGTCATTGGCAGCCTTGATGATTGTATCCATCAAATGAGTCCGTTCCTCTATGTTTTTCTTTTCCCTCTCGTTAGATTTAACGCTTTCATCAGTTTGCTGTTTATAGTTTCTATGGTTTTCCTCTGTTTCCAGGTTATTTAGGTTCCATTTGGGCCTTTTCCTTGGTTGTTGCAGCTTTTCAAATTTCAGATTACATTTCGATAAAACCAAATCGTGGTCACTGTCAACATCAGCTCCAGGGTAACTTTTCCATGATTTTACCTGATTTGTAAACCTATTTCTTGTCAAAATATAATATATCTTGTACCTTCCTATATCCCCTGGAATTTTCCAAGTATACCTTCTTCTTTTTGGTACTTCATACCAGGTATTAGTAATGATCAGATTGAATTGGTGGCAACTCCAATCTCCTCTTTCATTTCGGCATCCAAGTCCGTACTTTCCCACCTCTCTACCATCTTACCATCTTTTCTTTACCAATGACTGCATTTCAATCACCCGTAATAAGATTATCTTTCTTTTTGGTGAGTTTGCTTAGTCTCTCAATATCTACATATACTCTCTCAACATCATCATCACTGTGGTCACTAGCAGGCATGTAAGCTTGAATTATTATAATATTTGTTGGTTTTTCTTCTCGTTTTACCATTATCAATCTGCTACTACGTTTTACTGAGTTGATTACTCTTCTTCTCCATTCCTTATTGAGAACCACCCAAGACTCCATTTTTTGCTGTCTCATCATCTCAATAAATTATTCTGTAATCACCACCACAAAAGTCTCCAGTTCCATTCCATCTCATTTCACTAATTCCTAATATGGCTATTTTTAATTTAAGAAGCCTTGGAAGCATTCCCCTGCCTTGCACAAGTATTGAGCCATTTTGCGCTTTACTATCTTTTAGAATGTCCATCCATCCATACGATGTTATGCAGCACATATATTTTAATTAAAATTCTTCCATTTATTTTGTAAATACAGCACAAACAATTCTTACTTTAAATTATAAATTTATTTTATATATTTTAAAATAATTTTTATTTGAACTTTATTTATATATGTATTTGAATTTTATTGTTTCAACAATGTTTTCCGGGCCTTAAATCCTTTAAGAAAAGAACAGGTGTGTTAATTTCATTCTCATCTCATCCAACAGTTCATACATGAAGTTAGAAACTAAACAAAAATAAATCCAGCGGAAGTAGAAAACAATGGCTTCTCATGAATCCTACTAAAAGTGGAAACATTCTAAACAACAGAGAAAGAAACAAAGTTCCTTTGGAATAATCGGACTCTAAATTATATATATCCAATCTCGCGAGTAAGTAGAGATATTGCTAATATTTGCTGATCATCTCTGGTGGACAGCAATTTCTTAGCTTCTAATGATCAAAGAAACAATTGTAGCTTTCCTACATAGACTTCGAGTTCATCGAGCTATTTTTATTCATATTTAACATGACTTATATATCGCTTTATTTTCACGCTAACCGTTTTCCCAATTACCATCAATTCTGTAAATATTTTAAATTTATAATCATTTGTATCTGAATAATTTAGTATTTTTTTAATTCCTGCGGAAAATGGAATTTCAAGAAATACAGTTTATTTTTCGGTTTCCTAAGGGTTTCTGATTCAATCCATCGGGGTACTAGATTAAATCAGATTATGTAGATTGTACCAGAGAATACATTTACACATAAACCATTGCACGTTCATAATTTCACTGTAATACTTAGGACTATGTCCAAATAAATAGCACTGATTCGTCAGTTCAGTGTGACATCATTTTACGTGATAATCTTTTGCTACTGCAAAAGCTCAAAGCCTTATAAAAGAAATGTTTGTTTTTTGGTATGTATGAATTATTGTACAAAGAACACTAGCTTAAAGAAACTAGTTCTAAATAAATACATAATAAAGTATTGAGCCAAAATGCAACAAATTAGCATATATAAGATAATAAAATGAAGGATATTATGGATCCAGAAATATTTTATAACGAAATATAAAAAGTAATCATCAGAAAGTTTCAAAAGTGTATCAGATAACGTATGATAATACGACCTTCGCAACGGAGTTGCCTTATTTTGTACTAGTTGAAAGACATATGTTGTACCCAGGAGCCCGTATATGCTGTCGCCAATTATCTGATAAATTTTATAAACTTTCTTTAAATTTCTTTTTTTGTATATATTTGGCTATAAAATATAGCTGGATTTATAACATCTGCTATTTTAATAATGAAAATCGACCTATTCTCCTCTCTACTTCTCTGTTATAAGGTGTTATTAAACCACACCAACAGCATGCAGCCTGACATTATCATGAAGTATAACCATTACGTAAGGCAGGAGATTTACGTTGAGTTTTCGATTGGATAGTACCGGCCTATCAATGGTCACGATGTTATTTGATAATGTCATTGTACTCGAATCATATCTCAATAACATCATTGACGTCACCAATTTTGGACAGTCACCTGTCTATACATATCTCTTCTATATGGCCGGAAAAAAGAAGAGATGCAGTCATTAGAATACAATAGCAGTTAGCTGCATTATTCCTTATTTCTCTATTAAAAGCACTTGAATGATTCATCTCTCATTGATGTATTTCAAAATGATTATATGATATGCTAAAATGTAAACAAAATATTGACTCAGACTTTTTTAATTTATCACCGATTTTTTCATAAGCGAACTTTTCATAATATTCTACAAGTTGACAATGTAGTTTACGTAAACAAAGTATACTGAAATGTTCTAAAATGTGTGTTGCATTTACAGTTTGTCTTAACGATATGCTTATGTTCATGCCCCAGGGTTCCGAATAGGAATTAGGACAATTAGAAGTGGCGATGATATCAGTTTCATACGCTCAATCTTCCATAGAGAATTTATCGCAATTCATAATCCATTTCAACCATAATTTGAATGGAAGTTTATCCTTTTCATAACCGCATGAGTTTTCATAGGACAAACTGTTTCATATATTAATTTATTGTTTAGTTATTAGTATCTCACTTTACGCATAGATTTTCAATTCAGGCACTTATATATTTTTTTAATTTTATTTATTTTTTTATTATTTTATATTTTAAATTTATTTGTAGTTTTATATTTTGCATTTTATTTATATTTAATTCTTATTATTTCATTTCTATTTTTGTATAAAATTAAACACCAATTTAAAATAACTATAATATAATAATAATTAATTAGCTTCATGAAAGATTGCTGTTACCTTTCTGCCGTAACTTATTTTCGTAAGAAGAGTTGGATTTAGAGTTTTGTTACGTTCCACAATTTATTCGATGTCATGCAGCATATATTTTTAATATTTTAAATTTAATTTACTACTTTTATGTTATATTTTATATATATACAGTACATGTGTGTATCTTTATTTTAAAAGTATGAATTTTAATGTCTTAAATCTTTCAAATATTGTCTTAATTCTTTCAAGAAGAGTACAACTGCGTCAAATTCTTGGCATCACGCAATGGCTACATCAAGTTAGCCAGTTAAAAAAGGTATACCCAAGGTGATCATAAAACAAGGCCTTTTGTGAATTCTAAATCTAAATCAGAAACGTTCCAAATCACCGAGAAGGATAATCGGACTCTTAACTATATATATTTCCAATTTTGTGTGTAAAAAATAAATAAATAAATAAATGAATGAAAAATACTAAATAAAAATTCCGAAGATTCGGTTTTTTGCATTATGCATTATATTTCTTTTCTTTCCTTCTTTTTTTTTTTGCGTAGGAAAATTTAGAAAAAATAGGAAATCTATTCTCGTGCATGTTCATGATATCTAAATTCAAAACACTAAAAATCCCTCTCCCAACATATAGTGAAGTAGGAAACCATTCATATAGAGTTCTTGGGAATTATTTCATCGTAGTAGATATAAATTGCGTCTATTTATTTTTTAGTTTCCTAAGTTTTTAGGATTCCATCAGTCGGTGTAGTAGCTAAGATATCCTATTTTGGTCAGGAGAATTCAGTTACACCAGAGACATCACACGTTCTTAATCTCACTGTAGTGCTCGGGATTATGCTCAGATAAACAGCACTGAATGGCAATTTAGCGTTACGTCATTTCATGTCCCGTATTTCATGTCATGTCAGTGATTATAATACATATATATATATATATATTGCTACTGTAGGACGTATGACTAGTGTACGAGCGTCAATGACTTAAAGAAACTATAGCAGCCAATCGAATATTTTCCAACAGAGCTCTGAAGCTCTAATTTCAGTACTCCACTGGAGATGCGATTTTTAAGTACTTCACTGATAGGAGGGAGTGAAAAACAGGAAAATAAAACACCATGCTAATGGAGTGGAAGGATATATCTAGAACAGTGTTCAATCGAGGAGCCGAAGCATTTTCTTGGTAAATGTTTTAGAATTTTTGTTGTAGTTATTGTTCAGATTAAAAACGTATTTTGGAATCGTACAAAAACCCTGAAATAAGAATATTACTAAAGTATAAAACTAAACTGCTTCAATTCGGCATATATAAGATATTAAAGTGAAGAATATTCTCGATACGGCCATATTTTATAGATAAATATAAAACCAAAGTTAAGGAACATTCAAAGATTTGTATCTGAAAGCTCATGAGAATATAACCTTCAGCAAAACGTTGCTTTCGTTGGCACTACTTGTAAGGCACAGGCTTTTTCTAGGAGCCTATGTTATCGTAAATTATATGGTAATTTTCAATAACTTTTCTAAGTTTTTTTTTTAATATATATATTTGGCTATAAACTATAACTGGATCTATAATATCCTCTATTAAATTAATCATAAGTGATCGGTAGATGGCCTCTGTTTTAAGGCTTCAGCTGATAGATATTCTGCCTATCCCTCCTCTTGCTCACGGCTATGAGGTGTTATTGAACCACATCAACAGTGTGTAGTCGGACATTTTCATGAAACACAAACATTATACTTGAAAGCAGATGTAGATGTTGAACTTTTCGATATGAATAACAACCAAGCAACAGTTACGATATCATTGGATGACGTCATTTTTACCGAATCATATTTGGATAATATCACTGACATAACCGATACTGTGCAGTCATCTCCCAATAGATGCCACGTTGCAACATTCAGAGACAGAAAATTCAAATAACAATCGTTGCGTCTCCAGGATAGCTGTGAGGAGAGATGCAGTGATTATAATACAGTAATAGTCAGAGTGTGACGCATTATCTCTATAAAATTATTAAAAGTCCAGGAAGAATTCACTCTCATTTGTGTCTTCGAAAATTATAATTGTATGCAAAAATGTATCTCATAAACAAAATACTGAAACATAGTTTTCCATTTATTCTCGATTTTTTTTCATGTGAACTTTTCGTAATATTCTTCAAGTTGTATAATGTAGTTTTGTAAACAAAGCTTATAAATTGAGATTTTCCGAAATATTTACAATGTATCTTCACGATATTTCTATGCTCATTTCGCAACGCACAGAAAAGGATTAGGACAATTAGAATTGGTGATGATATCAGTGTGAAACTTAAACACTATTTTCGGCAACACCCATTGACGCGGTTTGGCTAGCAAATTAGTTCTGCCTCGTGTCCAATACATTAAACAAGTGAATCATTCGGTTCACTTGTCTATCGGCTATCTGTTCGTTCTTTAATGGCAGAATGAATAAGCAGGATAATCTCAAATTGCGCAATAATAATGGCAGGTTATAAAAATGGTGATTTCGTCTTAACAGATTAGAGGAAAATGACACATTCATTCCAGATAGGATTTCAAGTGGTTTACGATCAGGATAGTTGTATACAAAATACAAACTTTCGTGAAAATTTTTTTTTCTTCTTATGGCAATCCTAGTATATAAAAGAAAGACTATTTGGAATCCAATAGCAGCTGATTAGAACTGGGCACTGGAATCTTACGATTCCTGTATAATGCCGGTGTTTGTTTGATTGAAATCGATACAGCAGTTCAAAACTATAGGCGTTAGCAATAAAATATTGTGGAAAGAAGAGATTATTGGAAAGAAAAAACTTAATTACCCATTTAGTTTTATGGTTAAGATTATCAGAAGTGTACAACTATCGAACAGCGTTCGAAAATTGCATACCCCCCCAAAAAAATAATAAATAAATAAATAAAAACAAAATGACATTCACATTTTAGTGAAAATATGAATGTCACATCGTGCTGTGAAATTTTATTGAAGCTTCGGAATGCAATTCGCCAAAAACGTCCTGGCTTACTGACAAGAAGGGCATTGATCCTGTATGACAATTCGAGGCCGTAGCTGTATATAAGCCGAATACAGCTACGGAAAATTCAAGAACTTCAGTAGAAATGCTTTCAATATCCACCTTACAGACCCGACATCGTCCGAAGAGACTTTCGCCTGTTTCATTCACTGAAACAGCACTTTGGTGTCATATTTTGCAGATGATTATCAGGTTGGAAACGAGGTACGGAGTTGGTTGAGAAAACAGTCAAACGATCTATATGTTGCTGATTTTTTAAGGAATGATAAAGCGATGGGACAGATGTAGAAATGTTGTCCGGAGGTTCACTTGTTTTATTTTCTTATAACTCTTTGCATCTTACTTACTGACTTTTCCTCGTATGTTCCCTACTGAGATTCAATCAAATTTTAGGATTATCCTAGTGTTGAATGATTTCATTCCGTTGATCTAAAGTTCTCTGTAGACAAAAATATTAGTTGTAGCTGCAAAGGTACTGTATAATTACAGAGACATGTTTTCTAAGGAAAATGAAACATGTGATGCACTTCTTAATTCATGGGGAAGTGAATGTCCAGTTTCAAAATCGGACCCTTATCTTTAGAAATTTTATTTAAATTTAAAAAAAAAATTTCTTAATTTTCAGACTGAAACGGACTGTTCAGAAAAAAAAAAAAACTTTTTTTTTAATTTTCAGACTGTTCTCTAAAGTGTATTAAGAACTTACGACACGCTAAATCCATTGACGTGTTTTCCTTCTGTTGGAATAAATTAATTTTTAATTATAATCCTCTTCGACCGGAAATCTAACAGCAAGATTAGGTTGTTATCATTGCAGGTTTTTGATTATCGCTTTAGAAAAAAATGTTTGATATGGCCGATATAAAATTTTATGCAGTTTCCTGGTGCAATAAATCTAAAAACCCTTTAATTTTTTTACACTTCCAAAAGCATAAAAATTGTTTTTGTGTAGCGAAAAGATATTAATGAATATACAGCAAATCATTATTATTTCTTCTTGATAAGTCCATAGCATGTTATTCATAACTAAGGCGTCCCTTTTATGTATCATAAGGGGCCATGATTTTATCTTCGGGAGACTCCCCCACATAGGGGAAATTGATAGTTAATTCCATTAGCAACTCAAGCTGTCACTTGTCTAATCTCATTCACGATCGCATATTAAAAGTATTTGGATCGTTTATTTCAAAACTTCAAAATTTCAGAATAGATAGTTCTAATAACATGGTGACTTCTGATATTGCTTTTCTTCCTGTAGCTGATATTTTTGAATATTTATAAACATTTCCGCTCAATTATTTTACTCATTTAAATTCTGTATTTTCTTTACTTAAAAAAATAAATTCTATAAACAAGCTGAATACCACCCCCCCCATATTGGGTAATCCTTTGTCATTCTGTTCTTTCAAACTCTTATCGGCAGCATTTGAAGAAAAGTTCCCCGTAAATGAGTTATATTGTCCTTTAAGAAACAAAGAAGAAACTGACACATTATCTATTACAACACTTACTTTCCTCATCCCAAAATAAAGTTCACACTTGAAAAATAAACGGAAAGGTTTATATTTTCTAAACTTTCGCATCCAATGCGAAACTGATTCCTTTTTATTTATTACTGATTTTAACCAATCCACTTTCTCGGATTTCTACTTGGAATATGTTCCTTAGAACATTACCCTTATAAAATAAATAAATAAATAAAAAGCATCTTTAATAGCGGCAAATTATAAATTCAATTTTATAGCCTTAAAACAAAATACAGAGCCTTAACTTATTTTGTTTTCTTTAAGTTAAAATTGCAATGTGGGGCTCACGCTTCCAATTCAACAAAGATAATTCTTTTATGGCATGAGTTATTCAGTACCTTGCATAGCAGTAGTATTCCAAAGAAATATTATAATTCATAATAAAAAAACTAATAAAATTCATAAATCAATAATTTATGAATATCTTAATTGTTATTAATATAAATATTTTATCAATAGCCTAGTAAACATCATAAATCAATAATTTACTTTATGAAACCATCTCTATTAATACGATATCCAAAATAATATCGACAATTTTATATAAATTACAGGACTGGACAACATACTTCCAATGGCAACCCCAAGCTCTCTACCAGTCATAAGCAGCAAAATTTGACTTGGATGTATTGTATTCCTAGACCATGGATATTTTTGTCTTTCCATCTCCTCAGAATTCAGTTTACCATACACAGTAATCCAAATGTAGTTTTATTAAACTACATTTGAATAAAGTGGGACAAGTTATCCACTTTAACAGAATGACCCCTAAACTCTGTGTCTGCTATAATCCCTAAGTAGTATACCAGGCGCTTTTGACCAAATGCATCCGGTGGGCGTGGCTTCCTGACGTCATTGTGAGTGACGTCATGAGTTTGGAATGTTTGGAATTTCCGTGTGGGCAACTGTGTCACTGGCTTCAGTTCTTGGGTTTTGGTTCGCGTATGGCATTATGGGTGATGATAGAGATAAGGATTCGTGTTGTGATTGATGGGACATTTTGAACCAAATGCTTCCGGTGTGCGTGGCTTCATGAGTCAGGAATTTCCCTGGGAGCATATGTGGTCAATGGCTTCATTCTTGTGTTTTGGTTTGTTTGTAAATAAATGTCATCATTTGTAAATAAGTGACGTTGTTGTTTTGAATGGAAAGGATGATATTATTGGATAAGAAATCGTGTCGTGATTGGTGGACATTTTAAACCAGATCAAGATCAAGATAAGATAAGGAAATGTGACGTGAATATTTGCTGTTAGTTGTAAATAAGTGACGTTATTGTTTTGAATGGGAAGGATGATTTTAGTGGTTAAGTAATCGCGTTGTGATTGGTGGGACACTTCTGACAAGATCAAGATCAAGATAACATTAGGATTCGTGACGTGAATGTTTGTTGTTATTGAGTTTGGAATGATAATTTAATTTAACTATATTCTATGTCACACAAACATACAGTTTTTTTTTTCTTCTATAGATGGTTGTACTAATTTTCCAATACATTTTGGGTATTTCTTTCCTGTTAAAGTGTGGGAATTCTTAGAGAAAGTCGTGATGGCTCTCGTGTTTCGAGCTTTTCTGAATAATTAATTATATACTTAAAGTACCTGTCCTTAAACACACACACACACACACACACACACACATATACACATTAGACATAAAAAATCGCTAATGTGTCCATGTTGATACTCTAATATATACCCTATGATTATTCTTATGGAAAAAAAAAACTATTCAGTATTAGAATTACTCTTACCAAACAACATGCGATCAGTTATGTTTAAGTTAAAAAAGTACTTACAGCTTTCCAGATGACTCTTCTAAATACGAATATTCCAAAATAGTTCAATTTTATATCCACAACACAACACAAACACAAAACCACAAAGAATGAAATTTCTGTAAATACTGTAACCTGAACTAGTTACTTCGTCCTTTAGATTACAGAGCGTAGATGCTGGGGTTTCATCATTTGCAATATCCCCAGAGCGAGTGGTTTTCTTCAAAGGGATGACATGAGTCACATCCGTAAATTGGGGTATTGTTCAAAAGGTAGCATTTCCTCAAGTTTGGATATTTCTCAAATAATTACATATGATTAAGGACTTAGTATCAAGATGTTTGAATAACACATATCCTAAAATTATTCATTCTTCGTTACCGTCGGAATTCATTGGTGTTGTAAATTAATGCTTACATTTAATTTTAATTTAGAGTACTATCCGATTGGTTGTCTGTATTAATTCTTTCCCAATGTTGTCCAACTTTGTTGGGAAAGTCTATGCGCCGTTTTGTTTAGGGTAAGAGTTATTTCCGGTTTCGAATTCCGATTGCTGTTAGAGAATGGAATTCAGACAAGTGAAATTTTTTTTTCAATTGATTCGTTATTTTCTGTATTTTACTTTTACAGGTCATATTCTAACAGAATAATTCAGCAGAATTAATAAATATATAAAGTATATGAGAATTTATTTTCCAACACTGTATATTTCTCATTAAGTCTTACCTTTAAGGTATCTATCTTATCCGGTCGCCTTTTGTTGTACGTAGGTGAGAAATTGTGTGTTTTGTTTCAAACTCTTGGTTTCCGTTGGGAAATTACCAATATAACTATTAATTTTACCTTCGATTCCTTGAGCTCTTAACCTATTTCTGTAAGTAGAATTTATTTGTGAATTATTTTCCCACACTGTTAGTTTTCATTCATTAACCTTGTTTGTAGATAACGAACAAATAAGACTTTTAATTCAATGAATCAAAAAAAAAAATTTTCTGTTTACTTTGTGGCATGAAATTTCACAAGGAAAAAAAAATGTTATCTTCCTTCTTAAATTTGTATAACACATATACGACACCCAATTTGTTCATTTAAATTTACACATTTTATTGAACAAAATATTATTTACAAATTGTATTTACTGAATCTAACAATACAGAAAATAAATAAATTGAAAAATACATCAAAGGTTCTTCCATGGTTGTGGAATTGCCATCTTATGGTTTTGACAATGTGACTCTCATCTGAAAGTTAATTTTTCGTTTGGCGTTCATTGGGAATTTATTACTGTAGTAAAATTAAGGGTTGTGTATTTATTTCTTTGAATCCAATACGTATACTTCAGAGAATTATTAAAAGCACAGAATCTTTCGTTATGTTTCCAAAAGCATTTAAAAGTACACATTATGTTTTCACGTTTTAGGCATCCAATTTCATTTAAATCAAGAACAGGCCTCCCTATTAACTTCGTTAATGTTTTTGATTTTTCTCTTCCTTTGGAAAGTAATATATGATATTTGCATGTTGATTCTATCATCCAATCTCTTAGTTTGTCCAAAGCTAGTGAACCAATTTCCCACTTCAGCTGATGGTTATATTTTATTAACCAAAAATTCTGTTTTTTAACTCTTTCAGGTAATTCTTTCCCACTACAAGGTGATTTTGTCACTGCATATCTTACACTAATTCCATCAGAAATACAAATTTCTTTAGGAAATAAATTTGAACTCTTATTCAACAAAAATTGTACATCAATTATCCCAACGATAACTGAAAATTCGTATTTTTCACCCACTGTCGATTTTTCATAATCGTTTTCCTTCTTTCTTCTTCTTCTTAGATTACTTCATATGGCACCACAAATAAATAGTTATTTATTATTATTTCACTGATTATTAGCTCTGATCATATACTTTATGGTAACTTTCGTTTACAAAATTCTAAACAAGTAGAACTTTTCACAAAGAAACTTTCAAAGAATTTGTGGCTCATCCATTATTTTTGCATTACCAAACACAAATCACAAAACAGCAGCTGCAGTGGATGAACGATTACCTTAAGTCCAAAGTCACTCGACTCTATGGTATTTTCTTATAGTACTGTTTACACTTACCATCCCCTACCCTACCTTTCCTTCAAAAATGAACCAGGCTGAGCAGACATCTTCTGGAGGAGAGGGGATGGTGAGAGACTAGGATGATGGGGTTAGGTGGGGGAGCATTGCAGGGAAGACATCTGTCATCCTTTGTGATATCACAGAATGAGAGACATTTGTTCCCCAGAAATATCCAAACACATAACGACATTGTTGTCATGTTTTGTTTGGCTATGGAATTGTGGGTGATGTTTTTGAGATAAGATATCTTGGAATTTTCCCAGGGTGATACACATCCGTTATTGTTGTCATGGTTTATCCAACACCATGTAGAAACATGTCCGTGAATCATCTGTGCAAAAGTTTCATTTTGGAAGGAACAGTCAGGGTTAAGGGTCAGGTAAACAGTACTATAAGGAAAAATAAATGAGTCAAGTGTCTTTGCAGTTACAACAATTCGTTCATCCTGTGAAGTTATCATAATGTGTTGTGGTCATTGGTATCCAGGAAAGTAAAGTAAAGTAAAATAATGGGTGAGCCACAAAAGTCATTGAAATTTTCTTTCTTCAGAAAATAGCATGAGACAAAACTCTTCACCTAGCTCTAAAAGGATGGAAACCGATTATTATTTTAGAAGACACGTACATTGTGATGTATTTATCCAGGACCACTTGAGAAAAATTACGCAGGAAGTGGTCTGATATCCTCGGCTACTTGCAAAGAAGAGTTGACTACGAAATGGACCTCGGTGAGTGTTATATTCTGAAATGCCAAGATGGGGAACTAATACTTGATGATACAGGAGCTGATAGAAGTAAGGTTTTTTCTATTAGTTGTGAAGAAGCTGAGAGATTTTCACAAAAAATGTACGACATTGACAATCATTTACTATTTTTGGAAACTGAATTACCATCTGTTCGTATAATGGGAAAAATTATCACCCGACATTTAAATTCATCAATGGTATAATTAGACTTTCAAGATTTTATCCAATTCGATAAAGATTCTTTATTTTGGGACATTTACGAACATTTTACAAAAACTGTTTGTGTATATTTGCTGACAAAAGAATACACCGAATGTTTAGCGAGGCATGGTGTCATTTCCAGACTGACACAATATCAAACGTATGGAAGTGTGGTTACCATGGTATCTGATTTAAAAATTCTTTTGCATGACCAGATATTTTGATGTAATGTAACCAAGAAACAGTGAGTAACAAAAATTTTATTCATTGAACTCTTTGGAAAATGTTAAGAGTCTAAACTAAATATTGTGAAATATTTTTAGGTAATTACATGTTTCGAATTTTTCTCAGTGAATATACTTGTAAATAGTATTTCAGCAAAACAAAATGTGCAATTGTAAACTTAAATGAACAAAGATGTGTGTTTTTGTTATTGTGTTTTTCCAAAGTGAATTTTTACTCAGTTATTCTGATTAGATCTTGATATTTAAATCCACAACTTTATATCTTAATGCAGTTCTGTTTAATTATTAAAAAAAATCACAACTGTGAAATTAATGCCAGGACAGGAAAAAAAAAGTGTTGAAATCGAAAATCCATGTATTGATTATTTTAGAAATTGTCTAATGCTACCTATTGATATTATTTGAGTTATCTGAAAACAAATCGTTCACATAATCGAAAATCCGAACTGTTAGAATTTGGTTATTTTACAGAGAGAGAGAGAGAGAAAAAGAAAGAGAGAAGCATCTAATTAAACCAACAAAACGTGGCTTTAACACTTCTTTAAAGTTTGGCATAGAGAAAATGTTTGTACTCTACAGATAACACATATACAAATTTTACCTTTCCCTACACAAAGTAAGATAAAAACACACCAACAGTATATCCAACAGCATGTGAAAACATGTCGTTGAGTCATCTGCGCAAAAGGTTCATTTTTGAAGGAACGGTCAGGGTAGGGGATGGTAAGTGTAAACAGTACTATAAGAAAATACCATAGAGTCGAGTGACTTTGGACTTCAGGTAATCGTTCATCCACTGCAGCTGCTGTTTTGTGATTTGTGTTTGGTAATGCAAAAATAATGGATGAGCCACAAATTCTTTGAAAGTTTCTTTGCGAAAAGTTCTACTTGTTTAGAATTTTGTAAACGAAAGTTACCATAAAGTATATGATCAGAGCTAATAATCAGTGAAATAATAATAAATAACTATTTATTTGTGGTGCCATATGAAGTAATCTAAGAAGAAGAAGAATGAAGGAAAACGATTATGAAAAATCGACAGTGGGTGAAAAATACGTATTTTCAGTTATCATTGGAATAATTGATGTACAATTTTTGTTCAATAAGAGTTCAAATTTATTTCCTAAAGAAATTTGTATTTCTGATGGAATTAGTGTAAGATATGCAGTGACAAAATCACCTTGTGGTTGGAAAGAATTACCTGAAAGAATTAAAAAACAGAATTCTTGGTTAATAAAATATAACCATCAGCTGAAGTGGGAAATTGGTTCACTAGCTTTGGACAAACTAAGAGATTGGATGATAGAATCAACATGCAAATATCATATATTACTTTCCAAAGTAAGAGAAAAATCAAAAACATTAACGAAGTTAATAGGGAGGCCTGTTCTTGATTTAAATGAAATTGGATGCCCAAAACGTGAAAACATAATGTGTACTTTTAAATGCTTTTGGAAACATAACGAAAGATTCTGTACTTTTAATAATTCTCTGAAGTATACGTATTGGATTCAAAGAAATAAATACACAACCCTTAATTTTACTACAGTAATAAATTCCCAATGAACGCCAAACGAAAAATTAACTTTCAGATGAGAGTCACATTGTCAAAACCATAAGATGGCAATTCCACAACCATGGAAGAACCTTTGATGTATTTTTCAATTTATTTATTTTCTATATTGTTAGATTCAGTAAATACAATTTGTAAATAATATTTTGTTCAATAAAATGTGTAAATTTAAATGAACAAATTGGGTGTCGTATATGTGTTATACAAATTTAAGAAGGAAGATAACATTTTTTTTTTCCTTGTGAAATTTCATGCCACAAAGTAACCAGAGAATTTTTTTTGATTCATTGAATTAAAAGTCTTATTTGTTCGTTATCTACAAACAAGGTTAATGAATGAAAACTAACAGTGTGGGAAAATAATTCACAAATAAATTCTACTTACAGAAATAGGTTAAGAGCACAAGGAATCGAAGGTAAAATTAATAGTTATATTGGTAATTTCCCAACGGACACCAAGAGTTCAAAACAAAACGCACAATTTCTCACCTATGTACAACAAAAGGCGACCGGATAAGATAGATACCTTAAAGGTAAGACTTAATGAGAAATATACAGTGTTGGAAAATAAATTCTCATATACTTTATATATTTATTAATTCTGCTGAATTATTCTGTTAGAATATGACCTGTAAAAGTAAAATACAGAAAGTAATGAATCAATTGAAAAAAAAAAAATTTCACTTGTCTGAATTCCATACTCTAACAGCAATCGGAATTCGAAACCGGAAATAACTCTTACCCTAAACAAAACGGCGCATAGACTTTCCCAACAAAGTTGGACAACATTGGGAAAGAATTAATACAGACAACCAATCGGATAGTACTCTAAATTAAAATTAAATGTAAGCATTAATTTACAACACCAATGAATTCCGACGGTAACGAAGAATGAATAATTTTAGGATATGTGTTATTCAAACATCTTGATACTAAGTCCTTAATCATATGTAATTATTTGAGAAATATCCAAACTTGAGGAAATGCTACCTTTTGAACAATACCCCAATTTACGGATGTGACTCATGTCATCCCTTTGAAGAAAACCACTCGCTCTGGTGATATTGCAAATGATGAAACCCCAGCATCTACGGTCTGTAATCTAAAGGACGAAGTAACTAGTTCAGGTTACAGTATTTACAGAAATTTCATTCTTTGTGGTTTTGTGTTTGTGTTGTGTTGTGGATATAAAATTGAACTATTTTGGAATATTCGTATTTAGAAGAGTCATCTGGAAAGCTGTAAGTACTTTTTTAACTTAAACATAACTGATCGCATGTTGTTTGGTAAGAGTAATTCTAATGCTGAATAGTTTTTTTTTCCATAAGAATAATCATAGGGTATATATTAGAGTATCAACATGGACACATTAGCGATTTTTTATGTCTAATGTGTATATGTGTGTGTGTGTGTGTGTGTGTGTGTGTGTGTGTGTGTGTGTGTGTGTGTGTGTGTGTGTGTGTGTGTGTGTGTGTGTGTGTGTGTGTGTGTGTGTGTGTGTGTGTGTGTGTGTGTGTGTGTGTTTAAGGACATGTACTTTAAGTATATAATTAATTATTCAGAAAAGCTCGAAACACGAGAGCCATCACGACTTTCTCTAAGAATTCCCACACTTTAACAGGAAAGAAATACCCAAAATGTATTGGAAAATTAGTACAACCATCTATAGAAGAAAAAAAAACTGTATGTTTGTGTGACATAGAATATAGTTAAATTAAATTATCATTCCAAACTCAATAACAACAAACATTCACGTCACGAATCCTAATGTTATCTTGATCTTGATCTTGTCTGAAGTGTCCCACCAATCACAACGCGATTACTTAACCACTAAAATCATCCTTCCCATTCAAAACAATAACGTCACTTATTTACAACTAACAACAAATATTCACGTCACATTTCCTTATCTTATCTTGATCTTGATCTGGTTTAAAATGTCCACCAATCACGACACGATTTCTTGTCCACTAATATCATCCTTTCCATTCAAAACAACAGCGTCACTTATTTACAAATGCTGACATTTATTTAGAAACAAACCAAAACACAAGAACTGAAGCCATTGACCACATATGCTCCCAGGAAAATTCCTGACTCATGAAGCCACGCACACCAGAAGCATTTGGTTTAAACTGTCCCACCAATCACAACACGAATCCTTATCTCTAATATATCTCCCTTTTCCATTCAAAACAACAACGTCACTTATTTACAAATGATGACATTTATTTACAAACAAACCAAAACACAAGAATGAAGCCATTGACCACATATGCTCCCAGGGAAATTCCTGACTCATGAAGCCATGCACACCGGAAGCATTTGGTTCAAAATGTCCCACCAATCACAACACGAATCCTTATCTCTATCATCACCCATAATGCCATACGCGAACCAAAACCCAAGAACTGAAGCCAGTGACACAGTTGCCCACACGGAAATTCCAAACATTCCAAACTCATGACGTCACTCACAATGCCGTCAGGAAGCCACGCCCACCGGATGCATTTGGTCAAAAGCGCCTGGTATACTACTTCCCTAACTATCTAACTTCATTGTCTGTTGATCATATAGAGAATATTCGTCTATGTACTGTATGTAACAACACTTAATGTAAATTGGAAACAACTGTAATGTGTCCAATTAACCTTTATTTGCATTAATTAACCTTGAAAGATGTGTTGGAAGAGGTAAATTAAATTAAATTAAGATTTAACAGAGGTGAATATGGAATTACCTCAGAGAAAAATATGTAATATGAAAACACGTTTTACCGTATCGTGTTGTCCTTATTGCACATTTATGAGACCCTCGATTCTTTTACTGAAATTTAAGATTATATAATATACAAAATGGTGGCTAAAGAGAGATACATAATTGATATGGAAGATTTAATCATTACATGTTATTATTCAAGATAATATTTACAATATTAATACGCAATTTGTCCATAAATAATTTGTTTACTATATTGTAAACAAATTATTTATAAATAAAGAAAAAATAGGAAAAGTTGGAAGTTTGCAATTTAATCCTATAAACTTATTTTAGGCAATGAATTGGGAATACTTAGCAATGTTTTTGAATAGCATTTTAACAAGAAAAATAAACTAAAATTCCTGTTTTTGTGCTCGTTCATCAAAGATTAGTTCTACAAACATTTTTATTATTTAACTATATTCACTTTGATTTATACTGTATGTAGATATAAGCTTTCAGTTTGATGAACAAATAAAATCATTTTTGGATGTTTATGGTTATGATGCTGCCGCTGCTTGCTACAGATCCTACCGTGGTAAGTATTGTGGAATGGTGCCTCACCCACCCAAAATTTATTAACTGGAGCTTTAAATGGATCCACGTGCAAGCAAAAATTCGCTAGTTTAAAAGATTATACAATCAATAACTTGTTTCATTTCCCTAATTGATAAAACAGAAAAAGAGAAATGGCTACTAAATTCTAAGAATTATTTTTAAATTTTAATTAAATATAATTAAATAGAATAGAATAGAATTAAGCGATTTCGTTGCTCATTGAGGAGAACGACGGCAAATGTCCTTCGATTGGAAAATACCCAAAAGGACATACGATTCTTTAAGGATAAGACCTGCATTTCCTTATTTTCTCATGATTATTAAGAAATCTTAAAAATAATAGATGCAGGAGACTTTCTTAGGTTTTTATGATGTCGAGAAGGAGTGACTTTTATGTAAAAGACACGAAATTAACATTGACACACTCTAAAGCTATACAATTATAAAGCCATAATATTCGACTGTAAATTACAGTTATTATGAGCTTGAACTACAGTCCGAGTTAAAGTTCTATTGTTGTACACCTGTGCGTGTGTGGAATCACGCGATCTCCAGTATCTAATAGTAGAGTTGAAAGAGTCAGCCAAATTATCGCTAAGATTGTTATTCATGTGAAAAGGGTCCAAGATGATTTCTTTTGACTCGACAATGCGGCGCTCTACTTCATCATGGGAGATGTGTAGGTTTGAAGTTGATGGGCAGTTTATTTCATGTTGGTGGCTTTCGTTGTTCGTGTTTATTGAAAACAGGACATGGCTTGACAGAGCAGTTGCTCTGGTTCTCTTATAAGCATGGTCTCTCTGATGCTCTTCGAGACGTAGTAAGATAGATTTCTCTGTCTGCCCATAGTAAGGCTTTCCGCATTCACAAGTGACCTTGTATACACCTGGGAATTGTAAAAGGTTGTGAGGTTGTTTATAGTTGTTGAAGCGTGATCTCATTTTTGGCATAGTCGAGAAGCACATTTTTATGTTAAACTTCTTTAGAATTCTACTCAGCTTTTTGGATAGTGTGCTGATATATGGCAAGACGATATGACCTTTGGAGTCGTCCTGTGTCTCTACGTTGCTATGTTGACGGTGGGATAATTGGTTTTTAATACTTGTTAGAGAGTAGCCATTGTTTTTAAAGGTCCATTTAAGATGTTGTAGTTCCTTTTTCAGTTCTTCTTCATCTGAGAGTATTGTTGTACAGGTGTACAACAATATAACTTTAACTCGACTGTAGTTCAAGCTCATAATAACTGTAATTTACAGTCGAATATTATGGCTTTATAATTGTATAGCTTTAGAGTGTGTCAATGTTAATTTCGTGTCTTTTAATATCTTTCTATGTTCTTATCGCCTGATGAAGTCATTCTTGACGAAACATGTTGCGTTTTTTCAAATAAATGTCATTGTGTTATAATTCTCGGGTTTTAAGTCAGTTAATTTTGAAAAATTAACATATCCCAACGCCGAGTTAATAGTACTAATCATATATATATATATATATATATATATATATATATATATATATATATATATATATATATATATATACTGTATATATATATATATATATATATATATATATATATATAAAGAGAGAGAGAGAGAGAGAGAGCAAGTTTTTTACCTTGGGTATATACTATGTTAACTAAGGATTAAAAAAACTATTAATATTAACGTAATATAGATAGATAGATATTTTTGTTTTTTTTTTTATTGTAAACATAACAATCTTATATACAGGATTAACCGGTTTTTGGTTTTCTCTGCAGTCAGACAGAGAGGTTACATGCTCATACTCTTGTTGAGGTATGTTACATCGAAGTCACTTATAAGGCTAATTACATTTTTCTTTTTTTTTTTAAATAAATTAAAGCCATTAAGAGTTATTTTAACATGATAACATAAGATCTTGTTTTAACATAAGAACATAAATGTGGAAGAAAATAGAAGTTACTATTGCACAATATTATCTATTGACATGAGAGTGCCAGCTGATTAATTTTCGCACTGTTAAGCACAACAATCCTTATTTCTTCCCCCTTTCTTTTTTTTTGGGGGGGGGGGGGGGGGTAAAGGTGTCACTTCTATGCTTGAAAGTGGATTATAATGCAGTCGCCCTGCTCAGCCAGGAGTTGATTCCGTGGATTCCATTCTTGGTGGAAAAGATCTAAGGTGTTGTTTTGCCTATGGTGGTGATGTTCGTGTAGGATCCGACATCTCACCTTTTGTTGGAAGGCTGCAGTGAGTTGGTCAGTTGCCTCTCTCTGTGAAGTTGCTGTGCTGTCTGGTCTTGTATGTCTGAGGTAGAAGTTGTATATTACCGCTTTTGCGGTGATGAAAAGGTAATTGCAGAATGAATGGTTATTTGGCTCCACATGGACGAGATTGAAATATTCCTCTTCTGTATGAAGATTACCACAGGTAAGAGCTGCCGTTTCCCGAGTCAAACTGATTAATTTAGTGTTGACTGGGCATTCCAAGTAGACATGCCGGACCGTTCCTAATTGGTAGCAGAAGAGGCAGTTATCTGAGACGTTTGAGTTAAATTTTCGTAATATAGTAGGAGTAGGTAATATATTATGCCACATTCTCCACTGAATATCTGCGTCAGGTTTGATGGCTCTTGTGCGATATGGTAGATCCCATTGAAATAGTGTTTGATCAGATGATGCCGGATTTGGTGGCCATAAATTAACTTTCCCTCTTTGCAGCTATCTGTAGCTAAACCTAATACACAGAATGAGACCACATTTTATATTGAGACTTTGGAAGGCATGGGAAGATGAATTCCGCGAAAAAAATATATATTACCAAAAGAGTCGCCGATGGGGAACATTTTGGCGCTGGCGGACCGAAATCAAGTGGATAATTACATAAAGGCAGATAAAATGGAATAATAACATATATATATATATATATATATATAATATTTATATTATATATATATATTATAATATATGTAGAAAGTATTTTTAACTTGGGTATAGTTATGTTAAAGATACCAAGCAATTTTAAACCTGGTTTTACTCCATTTTTCCCAAGTAAGCAAACAGACAAAATGTCAAGTTTGCGCCTGCAATATATGCAAGACTTGCTGATCCCACAGGTAGTGCAAGACCAAGGCAACTCGTGGTAGAAGTGGAGCAAGCTCTGACCACTAATCTTAATATTTACCCTTAATTCCAAAACACATCTCCAAGAAGGGGATGTATGATGTTTTGTATTAAAGGTAGTGGCCCCTTGCCTTTAATACAAAACATCATACATCCCCTTCTTGGAGATGTGTTTTGGCATTAAGGGTAAATATTAAGATTAGAGATCGGAGCTTGTTCCACCTTTACCACGAGTTGCCTTGGTCTTGCACTACCTGTAGGATCAGCTAGATTTGCATCACTTGCAGGCGCAAACTTGACATTTTGTCTGTTTGCTTACTTGGGAAATGGAGTAAAACCAGGTTTAAAATTGCTTGGTATCTTTAACATATATATATATATATATTTATACGTAGAATATTTAGAGGGAGAGGCAGGTGAACGTGGGTCCAGGCAACGTAGAGGTTTAGTAAGTGAGAGAGTGATTCATGTGACGCAAAATGTATCCCTGCAATGATTCATAACTTTATTGATCTGAGCAAACTCAAAATGAGAAGAAGGTTATGGTTAAACGGCGTTGCAGTTTATGCATACCTACGGCCAGAAGTAATCAAAATAAGGTTGAGGACTTTTTTTTTTTTTTTTTAGCATTGGTTAGCCCATCTTGGTCAAATGTTATAGGCATCAGCGAGACTTGGTTGACCGAGAATAATATATTCATAAGAAAAGAATGCAAAGGATATAGTGTCTTCGGGAAGGACAGAAAGAAGATCGGGAACGTTGTCGGGGGGGGGGGGGGGGTTGCTAATAAAAGCATATGAACCGAAGCGAAAAAGAGCAGAAGTACATCAGGGGTAACAGAAATGCATAGGAAAATTCATATGAAGCTGTTTCTGTGAGTAGAGTCCGAATGGACGATATATGCAATTGGTTGCGGTCAAATCCAGTGCAGGTCGAGTGATTATTATGGGGATTTCAACTATGGTAACATATACTGGGAGAAAAAGTGGTCACAGAGAGAGAAGAAAATAGAATTTCAAATGTGATGAGAGATAATTACCTGAAGCAGCATGTAAGGGAGAGAAACGATGTTTGAGAGTGCTTGATGTGTTCATAGAATCCGCAAATTTAACAGTCACCAATTTACAGTATATTTTAATGAGATACAAGATTTGCTTATTCTAAATAACTCCGTCTAACAAGAGCACTTATAAAACAAATTCGCATCATAAATTAAATCAGTATTATTAGTAAACAATTGAAAAAAAAGCACTTATCGTTTTGCAGTGTTACGAACCAACGACGTTCACCAGACATCCTCGATCCCAAAAGCATGATTAGGTCTTTCTCTTTTTAAGCATGTACTGCTGCTTTTCTGCTATTAAACAACATTCATTTCATTATTAATTCTAAAAAATGATCCGACCAATTTCAATATGCATCCTATAATTTGCATTCCATTAAAAATATAATTTGTGCTGGATTAAAAAAAATAATACTCAAGTTATTAATTTTTTATTCATAATTAAGGGCATTGGGGAAGTGTTCGAGATATCTGCTTCGAAAACTAAAGTTTTAAAAACTCACCAGAGAGGTGTCGTCGACTTATTTACCCCTTGCTGCATTCGCGAAAAAAAGAAAATAAAAATTTACACAAAATATCTCATTTTAACTGATATTAGAAAAAGGTAAAATATGAAAGAAATAATAATATAACAGAATCTTATGAAACAATGAGTGAAAAAGATGACAAAATCATTTAAGAAGTTAGAATTACAACCAAGGCGGAATTAATTGATAAAAAAATAATAATGGAAAAATAAATAATAGATGTATGCAGTGAAAGAAATGTGAGATGGAAATTTCATATATAAATAAAAGAGTAACGATCTATATTATAAGAAAAATTCGCCAAAAAAAATGACAGACAATATAACGAATAATATAATTTTTATAATAGAAAGTTATATATTTTTATCACTAAAAATGTTAGAAATGTCTTCGGAATATTTTGATAGCGAAAAATAATTCAGGATGTCCATCCGATTTGCTATAATTGATGAAGAAAAATCATAAACCATAATGTGAAATCCACACAAATGAGAATAAGTACTATACATTTAAAATAAAATTGTTAATAAATTTCAAATAAAGAATGATTTGTTTGTATTTATAGCAAATTGTTTTTAAACTACTTTAATAAATAAATTAATTAAATTATTAATTAATTTAGTGATTATTAAATTTAATTTAAATGTAGTTAAACTTGAACTTAATTAAACATTTAAAAAAATTTAAAAATAAAACAAAAGTGAATTAAATTAATTAAATAATAAATTTATCATAAACCTAGTACAACTATTCTGAAATTAAGGAGTGATTTTTGTTCAAACAACTGAGCTCTATCTCCTTAGTATAAATTTCTACGTCATTTAATTGATAAAAACAAACATGTACAAACATAAATAAAAATGCAAATAAATGTAAAGTATACTGTAATTTATACATTTCGGAAAACAAGAAAACCAAAGCAAGCGAAATTACTTAAAAGGTGAAACAAACTTCACACTTAGATTAATATAATAGTTAATACCGATTCTAAATTTGGATTCCAACGATACCTTTTAATCAAGATCAAAAAGAAAAGCAAAAGGTTTTGAGACAGAATATTCGTAAATGCAACTCTAATAGGATAATTTGGTGGTGGGATTTCTCAAACAAAATTCACTTTCAGAATGAAGTGATTTAATTAGAAGAGGGGAAAATATAATTAAAAATACATTTCATAAAAAAAAAATAGAACGTACTAATAATTCGTAATTAATATAAATTTAGAAAAACGTGTGATAAAATGAGAGCGTGCTCGTGTATTTCTAATGCTAGTAATGTCATGTTTTTACACAGTGGCAAATTACAACTTCCCGTACGATTTACAGTCTCGCCATCTAGCGACGAGAAAAAATGTAAGTAGTGGAGTTATTTTGGTTTGCAATGAAAACAGAAATGCTAACTATAAGCATAATTATTACAGTAATTTATAAACATCATATTATATATAACTGCTTTTCATAAATCTATTATACTTTTGACATTATTATGTGAATGAATATTAATATATATAATATAATGAAATATGTAATGAATATATTCAGATATATCAAATATATAATTTTTCTCAGGAGATAGAAAATCTGGGATTTAAATCAAAATCACTTAAAATTCTAATTTCTGTTCTATCATGATAGAACGATAGAACTTTTATTGTCGAAAAAATTTTTAACCGAATACTAATGTTATTTCTCTAAGGGAAAAAGACTGTTTAAACATTATGGCCACCTATTTAGTAACATTATTGGATTTCCTTTGGATGAGATAATCGCTTGCATCCATCTTGGCATTCATTTCGCTCAATGACGGAAGATGTCCTGGACCATCGAGACAACACGACTCTCGAGCGAAGCACAGGAGTCTGCCGGCAGATGGTGCATTCCACATGATCCCACGAATATTCTATGGGATTTAAATCAGGAGGATTAGGGGATTAAAAATCAAAATTGTAGGTAAAAATTTTTAAAAATGTATTATGATCATAATATTATATCATTTTATCAGTGTAAACAAATAAATTATTAACAAATAAACTCTTATTTCTCAACATAGTTTCCACTGAGGTCTACACATTTGGTCCAGCGAGTTTCCAGTTTTATCATCCCATCTAAAAAGTAGGATTTGTCAAATTGTGCAAAATAGTCATTGACAGCATTGATGACATCCTCGTTCGAAGAAACTTTTTTCCCTCCGAGGCAAATTTTAAATTTTGGGAATAAGACGAACTCACACGGGGCCAAGTCCGGAGAATACGGTGGATATGGAACCAATTCGAACCTCAATTCGTGCAATTTTGCCATTGCGACGGCGATGTATGGGACGGTGCATTCTCTTGCTTAGAGAACACTTTTTGTGCGCAAATCTTGACCGTTTATTCTTCAGTTCGTCTTTTAAACGGTCTAACAGTGACTCCAATAATAGACTCCAGTTATTGTCTTACCCTTTTCCCAATAGTCTATCATGATAAGTCGGCCTGGTTGGCCGAGTGGTTAGCGTATCCGCTCTCCAGCCAAAAGGCCGCGGGTTCGAATGCCACCTTGAGCTTGAATGTTTGTGATTGTCTGTGAAAATACTAATGATAGTGGTGGGCGGTAGATGGCGTTGGTGTAGTTGTGGTGCATTGTAGGTGGTGGATTGTGGGTGGTGGAGCTAGAGAGTTGTAGAGTAGATGCCTTCCCTCGATGAGTCTTTGGACTCCCTGGAGGTGTCAAATAATAATAATAATTATAACCCTTTAACCACGCTACCGGCCAGGACGTATATATACGTCCTGGCCGGTAGACGTATACACCGTTTCGTCGGTGTAGACGAAACCTTTTGGTAGGAAACACCTGGGTTCGATTCCCGTGACGCAAGGAACCTTTATCTGGTCTGTTTCGACTAAAGGTAAGTTATCCGGTCTCATACGAAGGTAGGGGATATTTTCTCCCTGAAAGTACGATTTGTTATCCCTCAGAACAGGCAAACGAAGCCCGTGAACACACAGCGCAATTTTTTCATACCATAAGAAATTTATGTAGACTGTTTGATAGAAAAGTGTTGCACACCTGGAGAATTACTAGTAATCAATTAATTTTAGTAATTCGTTATTTTTGAATTAATTCTAGCTCTTATTTTTAGAACAACGACAACACACAACAAAATTGTGATTAACACAGATATCTCAAATTCTGAACTCTGAAATGGGTCACCTGTTGGTGACACTACAAGTAATGCCAAAAAAAATTCAGAATATGACGTCACGATACACCTGAGTCACATGATAAGCATGAATAAAACCTGATCAGCGATCAAGTTAAAAAATAAAAATTCAGGACAGTCTCACGCAACCTGTATCTTTAATGGACGTAATTACAACCTCGTTTTTATAGCCTCAAAAATACAGATGGAAATAAATCTTTTTTTTCCGAAAATAAAAAAGAGAACATAAATTAAATGCAAACCGTAGAACTTGAGTAGCTTACTTAAACTAATAATTGTAATGAAATATGACGTCATAAAAAGCCTAATAAAAATAATCATTCCATAATTTATAAAAACCATCTTTTGATATATAATTAAAAAAATATTAACCAAATTGTATACAAATCTTACTTTAATAAGTAACAACGTAATTAGTCAATAATTTAAATGAGAGTACGATTTCCTTTTATTTGATTTTTTGGCGCAAAGACATCAAAGGTCATACTGTGTCAGAACACAGCAGTACATAAGATAATTTGTTAACAGGACAATCACAAATATCCATGCCCATGACGAGATTCTAACACGAAGCCTCTTGACTAGAAAGCAGATACTCTAACCACTCGGGCAACCAGGCCAGCTGAAATCAGAATGTTGAAGAGGTGAAAAAGTAAAGTCATCACAGGCCTAGAGTAGTTAAAATAAGGGTGCAAGAGAACCCGATAGTATTAGGAGAAAGAAAGACATATAGATAGCATGATAGATAAAGAAAAAGGCCTCAACTCGTTTATATCATCATATAGCCAAAGGCTATCAGTTTTCCTTTTCACCAATCTCATATAGATGAACAACCAAAAGACTAATTGAAATTAAAGTTCAACGATGACTAACACCCAGGTGGTTATCCCCATTTGGGTTAACTGCCTTGAGTTGGCCTTCACTGCCAGTAATTTCTCTCCAGTTAACCCTGCAATTGATTATAAGACAATTGAATTAAGAGCATGGAACTATTTAAAAAACCTCACATAGCAAGAATAGACAGAATTTTATCTCCCCCTGGTGAATATTGCATAACGTGGGTGGTCTACACCATCTACTCATTAATTTGATATCTACTAGAATTCTTTCTAAATACAAAAATCATTTTCTGATTGAACAATAAAATTTCCACGATACAATATTATAAAATTGGATGTCATATTGCTGGTTTTTAAAACCATTTGTCTTTCTAACCTTCCATAAATGGTATTTTAATTCATTAATTATAAAAATTAAAACTCTCTTCCCATTGCTGACAGGTGCTAAGTATTGTTAAAAAAAAACTGTTCTGTTGTAAGTAATGGAATGCCCAACACATTACATAATCTGTTCCAAATACGCAGGCCCAGAGGGCAGCTGTGAAATGCATGTTCCACTGTTTTGAAGAGACTGTTTTGAAGATCAGTTAAGCGCACAGCTGTTGATAAACGAATTCTCAGAGAATTTTAAGCATCAGTAATATTTTAGCGATATTTTACTGCAATTGACTTATGAATAGCATAAAATAAAAACATTACTACAATTGACCTGTGAATAATAACATTGTCCTAAAAAGGATTGGGAGATGGACTGATTCCTTGACTCTTTATCCCTTCATCTAAATGAAAAAAATCTGTGTGGATGTGGTGTTATTGAGCTAAAAGCTCCACTCATGGCTGGGTAACGGCAATAGCCGAGCCTCAGTTAAAACTTCATTGGCTACAGCATTGTCATTCATCCGTTACCCTGGACGTCCTAAAAAGGACTGTCTATCCTCTACCCATGTCTGAGGTCAAAACTCCGACTAATATCATAGTGGTCTGCATATTTATATGCATTTATAGTGTAAGATAAAAAATAAATAAATAAATAAAATAAAATAAAATAAGTGTGTGAGTTTAATTCAATTTATTTTTAAATAAATTTTTAAATCTTCAAATATTAAGAGATTTTTAATCAATAATAATTAATACATTAGTATATTATAAGAAACAATTACAAAAATTTGATTATATGATACTCTATGGGGCAACATGGTTTTGTTAAAAGTATGTCTTCCCTTAGTGATTTATTTACTTTTTTTATAATAGAATGGTATCTGAGTTGGACACGGGGGGGGGATGGCTACACAGTAATACTGCTGAATTTTGCTAAGGCTTTTGACAGGATACCCCATGGAAAACTGTTACACAAATTAGAACAAATTGGGATGGATATTAAACTGATGATGTGGCTACGAGAGTGGCTGATGGAGAAATACCAAAAAGTAGTGTATGGAGGAGTTAAAATGATATATCTGTGTTGCACACGGTTTTGTTGTTATCGTTGTTCTAAAAATAACAGCTTAAAAAAAGGCATAACGTTAGAGAGAGCGTATGGTAACTTATGTGACCTTCTTCTTCAACTACGCGTTATTCCCACTTCCCATGCAGGGTCCGCGTGTTACTTTAGATGCGACTTCTTGTTAGTACTGCTCCCAACCGACCCGTCGCCTGGTCTGCCGCTGGGGGGATATATTTTTGACTGTAGAGGCGTATGTTCATGGGGCCGGTTTGCGGGATGAAAAACGCCAGATTAACTGGCGGAAAAAACCCTACTGACCGTGCCCAAGACCGGTTAACTTGGCTATGCCTGAGGAAGATCCTCAAATTCCTCACGTCTACAACGGGAATCGAACCTTGGACACTCCTTCCCCAGGCATATGGTTGCGAAGCGCAAAGCCACTAGGCTAACCGCTAGGCTAACCGGTTATGGTAACTTATGTAATCTCTTTGCTTATTAGCACAGCACAATGTACATGAATGTGGGTTATATGTAAACATTTATATTTTTAATCTTAAAATATTTTACATCATGTAAACAATTGAAATTTTTAAGTAAAAATAAATAAACCAACATTTTTAAGTAAGCGGTCGATCGCGGATGGATATTTATTGTAGAAGTAGATCTTGTGCAAAAATTAGTGGCCGCTGCTGCTCTAGATGATGAGTAAATTCAACCCACAAGACTTTTTTCTTTTCTTGAGATTTATTTTTATGAAAGCTACCTAGAGGCTGCATTTTTTTTTTCAATCATAAGTGAAGTAACTGAGGCTGTTAGGCAAGCACATTATATCCGTAAAGTGGGTGGATGCGCCCCAGGATATTTCGTGGAATGAAAAACCAGTTTATGAGCCCATTGACTCACATTCCCTGCAAAAGCCTATGTAAAGTTTTTCAGCGTCCTAGGCGTTTTTTCGTTTTTATTTATTTATTTATTTGGAGAAAGATTAGACTCATCCTATGCAAATGCAAACAAAGTATTCTGGCAGACCACCCGCCGACTTCGACGGAGGAAATTGTGCACAGCAAGGGCAATTAAGGCCTCTGATGGTGCACTTTTAACAACCGAGAAGGATATCCTCCACAGATGGAGGAAATACTTTGAGAACCTTCTTAACCCGGGTGGTCCAGCAGTTGTGGGCATCCAAGAGGTGCAGATCGGGACAATGACTAGTCTCACAGCAGAAGAGGTCCATTTAGCAATAAAATCGCTAAAATCGGGCAAGGCTGCTGGCGATGATGAAATACGGCCCGAAATGCTAAAAGCCTTAAATCGAGACGGTGTTCTCTGGCTGACTCGAGTATGTCAGGCTGCTTGGATATCTGGGCGAGCACCAAAGCAATGAAAGACAGGCATCATAATACCAGTCTTCAAGAAGGGAGACCAGAAGAATTCCAGTAACTGTCGTGGTATCTCTCAGCTCAGCCTGCCTAGGAAAGTGTATGCTAGGTGCTTGGAAAGACAGTGCAGGAGCATAGTTGAGTTAAAGTTCCAGGAAGAACAATGTGGCTTTCATCCTGGTAGAAGCACAACTGACCAAATCTTCACTTTAAGGCAAGTCTTTGAGAAAACTTGGGAATATGCCAAGAATGTCTACACATGTTTTGTGGACTTGGAGAAGGCATATGACTGAGTTCCTCGGGATAAGCTTTGGCAAGTAGTACAGGAGTATGAAGTGGATGGCCAACTATTAACTACCATCATGTCCCTGTACGAATGCCCAGAGTTTAGTGTCAGGGTAAACAGCACAAAGTCCGAACCTTTCACAGTCTCCGTTGGCCTCCGCCAAGGGTGTGTTCTGTCACCCCTCCTTTTCATAATATTTATGGACTGATTGATAGGCACAGCCGAGGCAGTGAGTGTGTCAGAATTGGAAGATGTAGCATTGGACGTCTGCTTTTTGCAAATGACCTTGTTTTGCTTAGCTCTTCCACAGATGACCTCCAGCGGACCGTGGATAGGTTTGTAACTGTTTGTGCGGACGCCGGAATGAAGATCAGTGTGGCCAAAACTGAAACATTTGTGGTCTCAAGACAACCATCCCAGTGCACTATACATGTAAGTTTACATACCTTGGGTGCATATTCACGAATGATGAAAAGTGGGACGTAGAGCTAGATTCTCGAATTGGCTTAGCAAGATCAATATTGCGGGAGCTTGGGCGTTCGGTAGTTTTGAAGCGGGAATTAAGCCAGAAGGCAAAGCTGGCTGTCTTCAATACAGTCTATGTCCCCATCCTCACCTATGGTCATGAGAGTTGGTTAATGACCGAAAGAATGCGGACACGAATCCAAGCTGAAATGAGGTTCTTTCAAGGGTTTGCGGTGCTGACAAGACTCGACAGAATCAGAAGCTTTGCAATTCGGGAAATCCTCAATACTCAACCGCTGCTTCTCCGTGTTGAGAGATCACGGTTACGTTGGTTCGGGCACCTGGTCAGAATGCTACAAGAGAGGCTCCCTCCGCAGGCCCTCTTTGCCAAGCCGGAGGGTGGGAGGCCACGTGGAAGGCCAAGAACTCGCTGGATAGATTATATTCAAAACCCTGGATGGACACGGTTGGGAATCCCACCAGAACACATGAGCTTGCTAGCAGAGGATCGTGACCATTGGAAGTTCCTCTTGCAGCTGTTGCCCCCACAACCCAATTAGCAAAGGTGGGCCTTGAAGATGTATGTATGTTTGTATGTATTTTATTTCATGCATAACGTAATCATTATTTTTTGTTTTAATATTAGCGATGTATTGTTATTATATTAAGTATAAAGTATACATATATACACGCATGTAAATATAAAAAAGTTTTAAAAATATAAGTTTTATAAAATATATGAAACAAAATATAAGTTGTATAAAAAGCCATCAGTAATTAGTAAAGTTTTTGAATTTTACTTTTATTTATTTTTTTTTTTTTGACATAACGAAATGTGGAATTATCATACGGATTTGCACTCTTTGTAGTCTTCGGATATTCGATTTTGCTCGTTACTCCAAGCATTTCAGGAGTATGCGATAATTGATCTTTTTTACCATCTGGTAGAGTGTTAGTTTATCTCTTCGTTTAGCTTGCTGCACTGTTGTATTCGCACAGGTTCCACAAATAGACGCCGAGATATTTTGTTCCAGTGTACTTTGGGATTTTGTTATTAAAGAGTTCTTTGTCTCCTTCTGAGGATGCTGGTGTTTTGGTGTAGAGTTTGGCTGTGATTTTGTGCACTTTGACTTCGAATTTCCCTTTAGTAAGTCAGTTTTCTAAGGTGTGAATGCTGACTTGAAGTCTTTTAGTAACTAGGTGTGGACGTAGAGATCTTGTTAATATTGCTGTCATCAGCGTACAGAGCTAGGATAGTCGCAGGCCTTTTGAGGGGTGTTTTCTGTATAGAGTAGGGAAGCTTGAAGTACTCCAGCTGTAATTTTCCTTTGATTTTCGTTGGCAATTTCCTGTCACTTAGATATGATTTGATTAATTGTGGCATGTCATGTGAGATATTTGTCTTTATGAACTCGTAAAGAAGATCGTGATGCCAGATTTTGTCAACTGCTTTTGCATCATCCACGAAAACGGCATCAGTGTGTGTTGTATCCTGTGATGATAAATTCAACAAGCGGTTGAATTTGCTGAACTGTGCTGAGACTGCATCGGAATCTGAGTGGTTCATTTGGTATGATGTTTCCTTTATCTATTGCTTCTTGTAATCTGACTAGAATAATTCTTGCTGTAATTTTTCCAAGTTTCGAGAGAAATTGATGAGCCAGTAGTTATGGCGATGATACTTGCAATTTTCCCAGGTGGAGGAAAATACTTAAATTTTAGTATTGCATTTATAATACTGAAGAGGTGGTGTATTACAATTTTGAGCGAAGAAATTTGATGATTTTGTTTGTGGTTTCATCCGGACTTGGTACTTTCCTGTTGTTTAGAGATTCAATGACACTAGTTATGCCTGCTGGGTAAGGTGGAAGAATCGCTGGCTTCACCTGTGGATCTTAAAAAAAATTGAGATTTATGTTTTCGTATACTGGACTGCACTGTCTATCTGGGTTATTATCCAGAACCTCTTTGTCGGCATCTGTATATTCGATTCCCTATTTGTCTTACATTGGAGGAAGCGATCTGCAGTTAAAACAAAGAATTTTGAGAAATTTCCACATTCAGGGATCTTCCAGATTGATGGATGTGAATTTCTTTATCCATTGTTGATTTTTATGATTTTGATAGCTTCTTCGACTTGGTTAGTAATTTTGTTCAAGATTTTTCGATCTTGTGGATATTTCTCTGATTAAGTGCATATGTCATCCGTGAGTCTGTTTAGTTTGTAGTGGGTGAATTGTAGTCATGGTAATTGCTGCCAGATCTGCATGATTTGATTTATAAGGTTGGTTATTGCTTCATCGATGTCTTGATTGACCGGCTACCGCTATATTGTTGGAAGTGGCAATGGCATTGAGTATATGTTCGTTTCTATTTATCATTTTGCTATTCCAAGCTGGATGTTCTGATTACCTTCTATGATAATGGAATCCTAGTATGGCGTCTAGATCAGCAGAGTTTTGCTCAACGAGTTGTAGCTGCGTTGTTGTAGAATTTGGGAGTTGTAGATTTTGGGTTTTTCACTGTTTATTGGTTTCTAGTGTTATAGGTTGTTTAAGGCCTGTCGATTTCTGTAATAGTGTTATTTCTGCGTATGTTTATTTGGATGAAGATTTCCTTCCTTTTTTTTTGTTCAATTCGGATAGACTAGATGAACGACAGACCAAAAGCGGGAAGTTGAGAACGAGTTTTTATTTGTTTCCCTGTAGCTCGGTTATTAGGGCGAAAACTGCAACCTCTATATCTAGCCATGGTCCCTGGTAGTTTGCCCATTTCGCAGGTATGGTTTTGGACTTTTTTGCAGGCGTTAGTTCGGTGGTTCTCATCACACTTCACACATCGTAGTCGGATTTGCATAATTTCTGGGCATCTGAGGCATTGTTCTGTTGATGCCCTCTTCCGAAAGGAGTTATAGAGTGATTCTACGTCTACATATCAATATGATGTCATATATTTCTCGCTAGTTTTTGTTATCTTAGTTAAAACAAATGGCATTTAATTTGATTGATCTGTACATTCTACTTATTTTGATAGGGTTGAGCCCATGTTTAATGAGATCCCCAACTACCTCTTCTCTTGAAATTGTTTCTGTAACGTCCCTTAAGACAAATTTTAAGTTCTCGCTACTGAGAGCGAAAGTGTGATATGGAATTTTTACCTTGTCCAGAAGCTTGGTCAGGTTGCGATAATCTGAAACTGTACTTGGTTGTATTTTGATGCTGTTATCAGTATTTTTGCCCACGAAAATTAATTTTTGCTATTTAATAACAGGTGTGATTCTTGTCCAACCGTTTTATCTAGTAAAACGATTGAACAAATAGTTTTAATTTTTCTCTTTTTCTCTACATGTTCATCTTGAGATTTCTCTTTTAAAAATTGTTTTCCAGTTAAAATGTAACTAAATTAATATTTTCATTATCAGAGCAGTTTTCATCACCTTCGTTATTTGATGCTGTAGTGTATAAGTTGAGATATCCATGCAATATTTATTTTTTATTTTATTTTTTTTAAATAACGAAACCTGTGGTGCGTTCATAATTAGAAGAAACACACGTATAAACCACAGTGAAAATTATTTAATTGTAAATATTTCATCCTAAGTATCTTAGGACATCATCAGTACACTTTTTAAACAAAAATTAGGAATAACATACAGTTAGGGCGCATGATTACAATAGAATCTCATGAAAACGTGCATAACGTGCTAAAGTAGTACAACAAAAAAAAAAAAAATTCTTCATCATCACATGAACTTTACGTTAGAAAAAGAATCTCCAGAGGGTATCGCTTTTTTGGATTTACACATCAAAAGAAAAGAAGACGGTTCCATCGCCACTTCCGTCTTTCGCAAGCCTACATTCTCAGGTCGCTACATTCACAATTCTTCTGCTCATCATCCATCTCAGAAATCTGGCATTATTAAATCACTAGTTTCCAGAGCACACAAATTCTGCTCCTCTGAAGAATCTTTAAACCAGGAATTAGAAGTTATCAAAAATACAGCCATCCTAAATGGATATAATCCCAAAACAACTCAAAAAATCATCAGTCACTTCTGCATACATCAAACCAGACAGGAAGAAGTGCATAGGATTCCCATACCTTACGTTAAAGGCATCTCAGAACGTCTTTCTAAAATTATGAAGAAATACAATTTTGCCACTACTTACAAACCTATCAACCAAATTTACAACTTATTACCTTCTCCTAAGGACAAATTCTCACCCTTGATGTTACCTGGTGTTTATGAGATTCCATGCTCATGCAAATTATCTTACTTTGGACAGACAGGTAGGTCTGTTCAGAAACGCATCTCGGAACATCAAGACCACATTCGTCTTCTTAAACCGCAGAAATCTGGCCTCTTTCAACACGGAATTGAAAATCCAAACCATAGGATCCATTGGGAAAAGGCTAAACTTTTACATAGATCTTTATTTAAACATGAACGTTTATACAAAGAAAGTTCTGAAGCCCTACTACACAGACCAAACCTAAACCGCAACGACGTTCTTACTATTCCTAAAGTATGGGAAATTATCATACAAAACTGTGTTAAATAATTAACGTTGTTTTTTTTTTTTTGTACTACTTTAGCTCGTTATGCCCGTTTTCATGAGATTCTATTGTAATCATGAGCCCTAACTGTATGTTATTCCTAATTTTTTGTTTAAATACTGTACCGATGATGTCCTAAGATACTTAGGATGAAATATTTACAATTAAATCATTTTCACTGTGGTTTATACGTGTGTGTTTCTTCTATTTATCCATGCCATATATCATCAAGCAGAACGAAAGCTTTCTTACGGTCTAAATTCTAAAGTAGAGGAGTTACAGATTCATCGTCCATATTTCATTAAAAATAAACAAAATTTACCTCTTTTATAGTGATGCCAGTGACAGTCCAAACAAAAAAAAAGCGAAATTCCTACAATAATAAAATATTCGATAAGCTATGAATAAGTGTACTCTAACATTACTTTTTAACTGGCTGTCAAATTGCCCACCAACATCTAAATCAATGAAAAATTTGGCTTTAACGATAACTGTTTTTTGGCTAGATGGGCGAAGCAAGAATGCTTTTCATATTCCCCGTTATCTGTAGAAGAGAATGTAAGGATAGAGTGTTGTTGAGCAATGAGCTCTGATCATGGCAGGATGGTAACAGCAATAGCCGAGCCTCAGTTAGAACTTCATTGGCTACAACACTGCCATCCATTACCCTCCCTCGGTACCCATTTTAGTCGCGTCGTACGACATGCATGAGCTACAGTGGGGATATTCTTATCCCGGCCACCACATGGTATGCTGATAGTTCAACAGAGCGTTTACAAGGCATTTCGCTCTTTTTCGCCAATTGAGCCCTCATTTGGAGTTTGGAGTTACATGTTGAAGGGGTGTTGAGTAGTTGCTGCACGTGATTCAGTGGATTTAACAGAGGGTGGAGGAATTATTGATGCCACTTCAGATGAACTTGGCCGTGGAAGTATAAAATACAAGGAGAGGAAACTGAATACCCTGTGTGAGAGCAGAATGGAGCGAATTGTTTAGATATGGGCCATTAATCAGCATTAATCAACCTAATCGCCCTCTTCTGTATTGGGTCAAGTACTTTGGGAGCTCTTATGGGCATCCTGAGATGAGTGAATAGCATTCAACTGTTTGGCGGATTTCTGATTTCTATAGGGTTAAAATTGCTTAGAGGCAACGCATTAGCGAAGTCCTGTCATATGGATGCGGAGAACACAATAGTTTTAATAAGTTTATTTCAAGTGATGTTTGATGACAGAGTAATCCTAAGTTTGGGTCTTTCCGAGAACAAGATTAGAAGAAAATTTGTTTGGCGGCAGTGATATGGTAGAACTGTGTTGCGCTAGCATTGAAAAGGTACTGGGTTGGCACAGAACTGAACTGAACATTGGTCGCATAGTTGGACGATAAGGAACCCTCAACTGACACACGTAGCATTCCTCCGGTCAAAAGCTGGCATTCCAGTTTCAGAAGTCATGGAACACACCAAATGATGCGAGCTTACTTGATAGATCCTTTTGCCTTGAACTATACGGTGTCGAATGCCTCGATGATATCAACAGCGACCACTTGAAACTCGCCAAATTTTTCGATGGTATTTGGGTGATGTAAGAGATGTGTAACATTATTAAGCAAACTCCCTTTTGATCAACAGGAGGGAACTCCATATTGGCGATCGGTCATTAGCAAGCAAGTCTCCCTTTTTCGTCGTCCCAAACGTATATAACTGGGTAAAGATCTTGGTAGCGTGCTGGCTACTCGATTCGATTAATATCGTCGTCTCCAGAAGTACTGTGGTGCTGCGGCATTGTCATCCATAAAAAGGAATTCTTCGCCTATAGCACCACAGAACTTCTTTGCAATATCGTTCAACAGTCATATTCCCTTTTGTTAGCACTTCTAGCTCGGTGAGTCCATTAAGCATAATGTCTCCCCACACCATGACCCTAACACAGCCGTATCTATCACTTTCAGGAATATTCTCGCGATGGTAAATATTACCACTTTCACGGCAGATCACGTGTCGTCTTGAATCGGAGGAAAGACTAAAACGAGTCTCATCTGTTAAGAGTACATTGGCCCATTGGTGTCTTGTCCAATTTCTATGGTTACAACACATCACTTAAATGTGCTGTACGATGAGCTGTGTATAAACGGCCGCAGGCTACAGTCCTTGCCAGCGTAAAGTACTACTTGTTACAGATATCTTGCCACAGTTTGTCGAGATATCTGCTTAATGGAGCCGACTTGCAAGCTGACCTACCATGGTGGGTCGATTACGTTTTTCTGTTATAAATAAAGATCTGTCTTGATACTCAGTGGTAGAGCGCGGAGATCTCTTAGCAAACGTCCAGAATACATTCCATTGATTTGAAACGCTGCTTAGAGCCTGGACACAATGCTGTGTGAGATTCCAAACTCTCTAACAACATTAGTAATTCTGTGGTCTTCTTGAAGCTTTCCAATAGTTCTTCTCCACGTGAAATCATCTACATGACGTCTTTGGGACATTACAAGATATGCAAGTTTGCAACTGTTATTCCTTCACGAAAAGAGCTTGCTTCGAACACAATTCCCTCAGCGCAGTCTTTTGCATTTTATCCTGTTGAGTACTACCACGTAAACTCCTTTGCGCGCGATTCGAAAATTTGAATGTGTATCTGCTTTCTACCATCAGATCTGTTTAAGGGAAGTAACGATTCACACGATTCTCACAGACGTTTTACGAGGAAACAACTTTTATGAAGAACTCTTGTCTTATTCCAATGAATCCTATGTTTAGTGTTGATAGCATGCTCTACAGGTCCAGAATATTCAGGCTAATTGTATTTAATATAAGACTTGTGTTCTTCTCAACGAATAAAAGCAGATCTTCTTGTTTGTCCAAAATAAGATAATCCACATGAGCAAGGAACTTTGCAGACGATTGCATAATTGACAGGTCCTTAAGAGAAGTGATAGAGGTGGAAATTTTTCTGATGGGATAAAAGGGAACAAAAATATTCAGTTTTAAAACTTTCGCACTTAAGGGATAGAAATGCTAGTTATTTCTTCTCTATTTGAAGAGTTAAAATGCCTTAACTTTAAAAGCTCTTTCGGTGAAGGAATCTCTAAAACCATTACACAAAAATAATTTGTTGTTATTAATTTGTTGTAATTCTTTCTGTAAGAGTTAATCTGAAGAGCTTTAACAATTTGAACTTAACGAAGGAAGCAATTGACATTCGAGTTCAGTGTCAATAGCATATGCTATCGACACTAGATTACTTCTAACTCCATTCTCTTATAAAAGGTAAACATAAAAATAAATAAGTGTATCATTTTAAAGCAGAATTGTTTAATAAAAATTTAATTTTTTTAAATTATCTTAAATATATAAACTAAAAATTAAAAATACTATATTATTTTTAATGAATTTTATACTTCTGTAATAATTTTGAAGATTCTGTTGACTAAAATTAGTTTATGTTTAGAAATGAAAATCGAATGCTCGAGTAAGTAATTAGTAATTATTTACTAATTATTAATATGTATAATAATAATAAGTAATTATTATACATATATTCAGTTCTTTGACATCCCACCTGCAGACAAATCAGTTACATAACACACGCAATTAGGAAAAAAACACTCTTAGTGGACGGTAGAGACTTTCGATGGTGGATTTGAATACTATGCACCATTTTTCTGGATAAAAATAAATAATATTTTTGTCGGTGCAAAAGTGGATTTGTTATCATAATTTTAGTTTTAATCTTGATGAATAAATTTTGGTGACATAATTGTAGCAAATTATTCTGAATTACTTTTATATTCCAAAATTCTATAAAACTTATATAACATCATGTTGTAAGTAAAATATAATATAAATATTTTGTAAGGTCTTCTGTTCTTCTAGAAATATTAAATTGTATTGACGTTATTGTTGACACCATTAAAAAGATTGCTCATGTTTCTTAGATATATAAACATTGTTCGTAATTTACGTGCATTTAATCACAAGACAAATTAGTCTAGATACGGGAGTTCCAGTATTGAAGGAATTTCCGATTAATCTGAATTTTTTTTAGTATTAGCATCAGTATTTTTATTTAAATCTAAATCACAGCCTTGCAAAGTAAACTAGTGATACATTTATATTTTTATGTAAATCTAAATCACACCCTTGAATGGTAAACTTGTGGTACATTTATACCGTAAGTAGGCTAGGGATATTTGTTCTATTTTAGTTAATTTTTTATATACATTACTTGGAAAGAAGTCAACGGACATTTCCATGGGCAAGGTGGATCGTGCTCTGTAACGAATTACGTGTTTGTAGCTGATATAAATTAGAGGAATAGGATGCCCAAGTCAGTGCCATTGTGTTCGGATGGAATAGCTGCGATGAGGGAACTGACGGAGTTTGAAAGAGGCGTTGTGATAGAATGCCATGATGCAAGCCTATTTGTTCGGCGAATGGTTGACAAATCGGTCTATCACAGGTCAACAATCACTGATATCATGCTGAGATGGAAGCACAAGGAGTCAAGTGCAAGTGCTACTCGCTGTGGACGACCCACTACATTCACCGAACTTGATCGTAGAATGCTACGAAAGATAATGTGTAAAAATCGCCTTTCGTTGGCCGACACGTTGCTTGCGGAGTTCCTGGCATCGACAGGAACACGAAGCTGCACAAAATCATTCAGAACCAAGGCTCACGACATGGGTTTCCTGGTAGGACCGCAATATGCAAACCTCACGTTACCCGAACCAACATACAGCGTCTACGGTCTTCGGTGGTTCAAAGAGCGCGTACAGTAGGACATTGAAGCTTTAGCTGTGTTATGGATTGACAAATCACACTACACTCTTTACCGAACATATGTACGGGTGTGAGTGTGACGTATGCCCGGTGAACGTTTTTTTCCAGAGTGCGTAACCCCAACTATGAAATTCATATGGTCCTTTTGTTCGTGATTTGACCTCGGACCTCTGCTTGTAATGCCTCGAGAGGTGTCTGAACATTCTGATCAATGCAATGGTTCCTACTTTGTGGCGTGTCTACGGAACTGACCATTGCATTGTCTTTCAGCAAGACAATGCACCGTGTCTTAAGGCTGCTGTTGTAACCGCGTGGTTTGTGAACATGAACGTAGCTTCGGGTGAGGTCAAAGGACGTTCGCCCAACAATAGTCCAGGATCTGATTACCCGTCTATGAGAAGAATGGTTCCAAAATTCCCATTGATCGCTGTCGTACGCTTCTGGAAAGTATGTCCCATAGAATTGCTCCTGTCATCGTACTATTCCTCACACTATTGTGTCCACTGACTTCTTTCCAAGAAGTGTAACCTTTTGTATGTTTGTTAATTTTAGGAGAAAGAATGACGGTATTCTGCAAATAACTAGAAAGAAATCGATAGAAAAAAGGCAAAATGATAAAGAAATATAAGAGTGGCGAACACCCGACATTCTAAGAAATTAATAAAATATAAACCAAATGGAACGCTGTTTTTTTTTTTTTTTTTTTTTTTTACAAAATACATTTCGCAAACGAAATATTCTGATAATCAGCTTTGAATTCTCTTTGCTACAATTTTGAAATAAATCAAGGAATTAAAACATTGAAAAATTTCATAAACTTTTAAAATGTTAAACATGAAAAGAAGTTATTAAAGATATCGAAGGCTTCTAAATCCGCGTGGGATGATTGAAATCGAAAGTGTTCAATAATAATATCAACGATCTTTTCAATTTACGTTTTTCTATTAAGAAAAACAATTTCCTTCTTTATAAATCTTACAGACTCGTAAATTTTGAATAATCAGTAATTGTAGTCATGAACGTGAAAATAAATATCGCTACGGAGTTACAAAGCGTGCATATTTGTTTATGTTGTTAATCCCACACATGAACTGTTCCAAGACCTATGACAGCACAGTGCCATGTGGGAGTAAGTGATTAAGGAGAAAATGTAGCCTGTTGAAATGTCGCCTCCAGCAGATGAGATACCATCGGGTTCGGTCCCGTGCACTGTCCTCTATGACTAACTCTCTATATCCATTCTTGAATATTAACAATATCAAGTCATTTCTTTTCATGTATTCATTTTAATATGTTTTTGCAATTCATGGTATCTGTTTACTCCTCTGAAACAATAATCATATTTGTGTCTTCATTATTTGATCAACTGTTTTATTTCTAACTCAACCAACTTTCAGTCCCATATATCAGCTTTATGTATTCAGTTGTACAACCTATTTGAAACACCTCAACTTCGTTTTTTTTTTAATTAACATTAAGTCAGTAGAAAAGAAAATTTAAGACCCGAGCTTTATGAAAACTATGCAATGACTAATGTGGGATTGTGGCTTTTCTGGTTCTTCTGAAATCGGCAGGACGAATTTTCATCTCAGTAGCAGCTAGAGAATAAAGTGATCCTTTCCATTTATACCAAGCCATTCCAAGAGCCGTACCTGTATAGTTTCCCTTTAGATAAAGTCCATTCAAATTTGAATCTTGGCATTTGAAGTACCACCAGCCACCTTTGCGATCTACAGCACAACTTTTATCCCAAATGTCATTATCTCTGTCTTTGGTGGAAAACTGCATTCCGTTATGTGAAGAGAAAGAATCACCTGTGAATATAAATATAAAGTTTCAATTATTTATATATAAATTATTATTAGTAATAATAATATAATTTATTGTAAACTATAATACTTCACTTAAAGGGGCGAAGCAATAACTTTTCATCTTCCCCGTTATCTGTAGAGGACAGTGTAGGGATAATGTCTTATGAGCTATTATTAAAGCTCTGATCATGGCAGGAGGGTAACAGCAATATCCAAGCCTCAGTTAGAACTTCATTGGCTACAGCATTGCCATCAGTTACCCTCCAAGGGTATGGTGGATTTGAGCAATCCTAAACCCCTCGATGTAATTTGCACAGAAAGCAGAAGTCATATTACAGTAATCAAAAATCTAATTAGTGTCCAAACTGTTTTCAAATAAACTACTTACTTGCAAGAAAAATATCATATTTTTTCATAAAATTAAGTGAAGTATTATAGTTTACAATAAGCCAGTCCTTATAAGGATTACATCGAGCGAGATATCTGACTTTTGTCCTTTTTAGGACTTCTAGGGTAACGAATGGCAGTGCTGTAGCCAATGAAGTTTTAACTGAGGCTCGGCTATTGCTGTTACCTAGCCATGACTAGAGCGTTTATCTCAATAACACCCAATCTACTCATTTTCTTCAATCAGATGAAGGGATAAAGAGTCAGGGACTCAGTCCATCTTCCCAGATAAAAAAAATACTTCGATCAGTTTGACTTATGGAAGGTTGTACAGTTTTGGATTAATACATGGAAAGTAATCTATGCGCCTGAGATCTTCGCTAGTGGAAAAATATGTTTTAGAGTGATAATCAAGGCTTTTATTTAAAATTGAAAATGGAAGTTAGCTATTTTCATACAGAACTGTTAAGAATTTCCATTTCGCAAACCAGCCAGACAAACACATGCAATTTAGACATTAATATTTATCAGTGATAATGACGGACATACCCATGAAGAGCAGAGTAATGAAACATAATGCGGGGTCCAATGTAAAGGCAGATTCCCATTGTACAGTCAGCGACTACGGACGCATCGAATGAACAGACAAGTTTCCTTTATTACATCTGTATAGTTATGGAAACAAATCTTTGCATTCTACTTAAGAAAATAAACATCATTTACTAAAAAATATCAAGAAGTGTATAGGGTGGCTTGTTTAAGTCAAAGGAATGTTGTGTTCGTCTGTTTAAATTTAAAGTTCAACCAACACGCTGCGGGTTCGAATCCCGAAGTGGGCACGGATGCTTGTGATCTTCATGAACCGTAGGTTTAAATTAAAAATACAAAATATAAACTCTTAAAAACAGACTGTTTCCTTATATTCAGTTCTTGCTACTCTAGTCTTTCATCACTACGTATATTGCATCTACTGAATGACATAAAAATACCATAATGCCATCTGGTGAGAAGAAGTAAAATGAAGCTAAAACAAAAAAGCAAAACGTACCAGAGGTTCCGGTGTAGTCGCTCACATGCATTGTGTAGTTATTTTCCTCTCCTTCGATCGAGAACTGGCCATACAAAGCATAACTCGATTCACCGTCTACATCTTGAAGATCGAACCTGATAGAGTTCTTCTTCAGCTCGGTTATCGCATGTATATTATCATTACCTGCAAAAGTATCATTTATTCAGCCAATTGAAGTAATCGACATTTTTGAAACTTCCTGTGAAAATTAACTGAAACCTAAAACAATACAGTTGCATTCCTCCTTATTAACAGTAAATAATAATCTCGTGTCTTTGTCTGTTCGTTACACGTTTAATTCTTTTAATTCTTCAATCATTTTATGAATATTTTAATAATTCTGTATTTACCTTGGAATTCTTATCGTACATTTCATTTTACTTTTTTTTATTATAGTGCGTTAATAGACATATTTTACTTCTATACATTAATCAAGAACACGTTTAAAATATCATAGAGTTTAAAGTGTTTGTTTTTTGTATTAAATTTACTAAGAATGCTATTTATTTAAATTTGTAACGTCTAAACATTTAGAAGGATATTTCTAATGTCAATGATCGGCTTACCTAACCAGAAGTCTTGATTAATATCTCCGAAACCTTTTTTGTATGTTTCCCATTCTCTGTAGAAATAATCTTTGGGTTTTCCAAAATCTCCTCTTTTTTGAATGACCTTAAAATAAAATAATGTTTTTATTAATAATGAAACATTAGCAAAAATTTAATTATATTTCTAAATACTCATACCAAAAGCAATTTGTGTTTTTATGCCATTTCAGGAAAAACTTTTCAAAATTAAACTCAACAATGACACCGAAACAAACTATTAATAAATACACATACAAAAATTTGTGTGAGTATTTGAATTCTAATTTCTTTAGAAAAACCTCGTTTTATTAAAGAACAGTCATTCTAACACTGTTGGTCCATGAACTCTGTATTCCGAATCCCCATCAAACCGATACAAATGATCTATTGTTTTGTTGAACCGGTTAATTCTGTTTTCTATAATATCAGTATTGAAAATGAATACATTCGTATTTAACTTAGAGTTTCTCTTCGTTTAATTAAAGCAGGAATAAAAGAATGATACTAACTGTCCATCCTCCGCCATCAGTAACCATGTCACAATACACGTCAAAGCTACTTCTGACCACTCTATTCCTCGGCCATATTTTGTGTATCCCGCTATGGTCTTGCCCTCCTTCTAACACTTCGGCACAGTCCACTGGTGTATGAACGTAAAGAGGAGAGTCCGCTGGAATAAAAATTAAAAATAAATAAATAAACTTAAAACTATTAAGATATTTTCCGACAATGAAACTAAGTGACTGATATAAGACAGTATTGCTAAAAGGTAACTACAGTCATCCACAAAGCACAATAGCAGATTCATACAATGTTTTACCAAATTAAGCAGATGGATGGAGTAATTTTGTAAAATAAATAAACAGAATACCTATTTACTAAGCAATTGCCCATTAAACTGGGGAGCTTATTCCTGTAGTCAGGACAACAACCATTAACCTCTTATTTCTCTTGAAAGTTCTTCCAAGCTACAGTATATCATTTTAACTCATACTATTCAATGAGCAGATGTCATGAGTTAAATTGGCTTTATCGGAAGCCCGCACCCATCACCCTTCTTGTCTAATAAGTGAATGTAGATGCCATTTCTAGATTCTCTGTTGCAGTCACTTTTTGAACTCCTACATAATAAATATATTTAGGAATAGTCTTTCTAAAGATAAAGCAACAGGAATCGCACTTTTAGGTATTGTGCTTTCTTTGAAAATAAATTTTATATTTTATATATAACGCTAAAGCAATTAAATCAAGTATAGAAAATTCACCACTTGTGTATAGGACGGTTTGTATATAACCACTTATGACACGTATATACATAAAAACGTATTAAAACACCAGCATATTTGATACTGACAAATTAGATAATCCTGACAGATGTTTAATTAACCTACCATACATCCATAATTTATAAAGTCACGTAAAATCAAAGAATTATAACTTGTTTTCAATAAAGAACTGTTTATCAAAAAAGTTAAGATGTAATTAAAATATATTCTACTACCTTTGTCCAAAACACTTTTCAGTAACGTAAATGTTTCTTCCAGTTTTTCTTTCGTTCGACCCACATCACATTTAAAATCGGCTCTTGTTTTGTTTAGGAAAAACAGGACAGAAATCAGGAAGATCAACTGCATCAGCATCGCTTAAAAAAAGTAAATTGAAATATTTATGTGTGTGTGTGCGCGCGTTGCGGGTATAACCAACTCTTTTCATGGCAAACATTATAAAAAAAAAGAACTGGCCTATTAATTTAAATTGTCACTAATTAATTGTCTTCTTCTTCTGCAGCTTCTCCCACTTAAGTGGGAGAAGCTGCAGAAGAAGAAGAATGAACTAATTACGAATACTTACTGTTTTCGTCTTCTGTCCCTGACTAAAGTAATCAACACTTCGTTGCCTTTTTATACTTTTTTTAATCCATTTACATTTGTCCAAATTTAGCGTTAGCTGGAACTGTATCCTGTGAATAACTGATTTATTTCTACGTTATATAAGAAACACATAAAGAATTCTCACAATTCTAGAAACTTATCAGCGATCAGTTGCTGTTTTCTGATGTTATTATATCTAAGAAAGGAAATGGAATCTGATTCGAATTCACGATCTTCACTAGTTCTCAGATCTAGACAGGATGCATCAGCGCGAAAATAAAAATTACCAAGTGATAAACATCCTCTACAAGGATATGATATTTATATTCAGTAAGTATTTAAACAAGAAGCAAGTGTTCGTTGAAAAAGTCAAAAACAAGCCTCATAAATTTAGGGAAGTTCATCACAATCTATTTCGATTGTTAGGTACCGATTCAATTTAAAATTACTGTATTCTTTTAAGTACTCTACAATTACCTTTATTTTTGTTAACACTTTCCGATTATAGACTCAAAAATAACCATAAAATAAACGTAAATGTTACACATTACTTACTGCAGAAGGGACAGGAAGAGACTTCGGTTTGTCAAGTTTATTAGATTGTAACAATCCACATTTCTTGCCATTAGTTATTCTACTAACGTATTACTTTAATTTTGTGATCAGATCTAAAACACTCTAAGATAATCATTTATTGTAAACTATAACGGTATTTATCTTCCAGAAGTAAATAAATATTATAACTTATTGTACTAATATTCTCATATCTTAGAACTCATCCTTATTATACAAAACTATTATTTTTATTTAAAATAAAAAACATGTGCGTCACTGACTTAAGATAATTTTAATATATTTTTAATATATAAGGAGGGGAAAAACTTGAAAAAGATTTCTACTCCAATATAGTCATATTTTCACTAGATCACATTGTATATTGTATATTCAATATACAATGTGATCACAAATCATCACGAAACTTAAGTTCTTAAAAGAACTGGGCGATGTACTGAGTCTTGACTCTTTATTCCGTCATCTGAATGAAATAAATCTGTGTGGATCTAGTCATGGCTAGGTAACGGCAATAGCCGAGCCTCACTTAAAACTTCATTGGCTACAGCATTGCCCTGGAAGTCCTAAAAAGAATTTTCAGAGACCTACGTTTTTCCATCACGAAACTAATTCTAATAGTTCTAATAAGAACTGGGCGATGGACTGAGTCTTTGACTCTTTATCCCGTCATCTGAATGAAGACAACCTGTGTGGATGGGGTGGTATTGAGCTAAAAGCTCTAGTCATGGCTGGGTAACGGCAATAGCCGAGCCTCAGTTAAAGCTTCATTGGCTACAGCATTGTTATCCGCTACCCTGGAAGTCCTAAAAAGGACTATTAATTCTATCACGAAACTTGTTCATTCACGGAAACTTGTAATTAGATTATATATTAAAATTATAGGTGGATAAAGACATATTTATTTTTTTAATTCTTATGCTTTGCATTATTCATTAATTTTTCTTAAACATTTTATAATTACAATGAAATTATATTTATTAAGATTCTTTCTTAAAAATTTATGATTATTCTTTAATATATATATATATATATTATTAATATATATATTAAATATATTAATTATTATTCCTTTTAATAATTTTTATTGTTACTAATTCTTAGTTATCAATCAAATTGTTTCTACTTGAATTGCAAATCATTTAAATGAAGAAATCTCTATACCTACTACAAAGTTTTAAAATGTAGGAAAAAATGATTACTTACTTGTTTTTCATGAATTTTCAGTTTAATTTGGTGTTTTTTTTTTTCATTGTGGGACTTCCGATCTACTTTATGCATAAACTTGTATTCAGAACACTTTTCCCCAGATACCACGCACGCACGCACACACACACACATACGGGCAATAGTAGGAATTCCCTCTGCCTCAAATAATGCATCATAAGGGCTTGATGGCTTTTTTTTTTTTTTTAATTATATACAGCAAACGTGAGCAAGCTAATTGAGATAGCCGCAGGACAAAATAACTATTCCTGCAATCAGCAGTGCAAATAGGACATATAATCACGCACGGCAGTCGCATTTAGAATCGATAAAAACTAGAATCCAGTAATACGGTGCTATTCACAACTACTCAAGGAAATTTTATTTGAAAATTAAATTGTTTTCCTTAATTCCGAACAAAATTAATTTCAACTATTCCTGAAATTTTTGTTGAAGTGGAGTTAAAAGATATTATAAAGAGAGTTAGTTTCAGAAGGTTGATCAAGTAGAGACCAAAAATATAAAGTTATAGCAAACTGTACACAAAAGTACATACTTGGAAACATTTACTATACGGCATTTGCAGCTTTACAATTTTTTCAGAATATTATTATATGAAACTATATCGTAGTTTTATTTGTGATCTATTATATATAAGTATATTGCACATATATTAATAAATATCTAATTTTAATTATTTATTACATCAAATAAATTTTTAAATTTTACTATTAACTTATAACAATATACCTATTTTAATTTTTTATCAACTTAGTATATATAAAGCTTCTCTTGAAAATTAAAACTTAGTATGGTGGCCGTGATAAGAGTTGCTCCACTGTAATCATGCTTGTCATATGATTACATTAGATAGTCGACTAAAATGGTGAAAAACCAAATATAAATATAAATATATTGTTTGTTAATAGTGGTAGTGGTCAAGTTTTTGAAGAATCGAATTGTTAATTAATAATGTACACCAGAATTTAGAGAAATACAGTTAGGATTTAAACGTAGTCAAGCTCGCAATAAGAATATGAATGGCAAAAAATAATGTTCCTGTGTTAACAGTTTGATTATACACAACGGGTTGGACATTCGCCCATGCTTGTCATAAGTTTTCTGTACATCCAATAGCAGTGCATTATTCAAATAAATAGGGCACGCCTAACTTTTAAGGAAACGCTCCTTATACTGATGTTTCGAAACATTTCTGTCTTATGTCAGCAGTAGACACGCACAATCATGGTTGGTTTTGGAAGACGTTCGGAATTAGCTTGAAGGTTGGTACTCGAGGAAATCATGTTGAGGTACTGCACATTAGGTAATGTCATGCGATGTGGCCGTCGAGATAACTGTTTCATACAATATTCGGTAACTATCTGCTAATTAGCCACAATCTATTTCTAAAAGAATGATTCATCTTTTAAACTGGCTTCAACTAGTGGAAGTCTTGGTGATGGTCATGATTGCTCACCAAATAGCTTTAGATGGATATTGCGGCAAAACGTTTTTGCCGCTCTGTGGTGCAGGCACGATTTTCTCACTGTGTGACTCGCCGATACCATTTGTATCAGGTAAGTAATAAAAATTGGTTTTATAGTATATTAGATTTTCGTGTTTTTGGAGTATTTTGTGTGTCTTTATAACATATTTTATTGGGGCTGTCGCAGCTAGAGGGATTCGTAGTGTGTAGTGTTCGTGAAAGCTCCGGATAAGATAAGTATTATTTTCAGTTATCGTTGATAAATTTATTTAATATTGCGTAGTTTTGTTTGCCTTGCGTCTCTTAGTGCATCTTTTTGTGTGTTTTTGGTGTGTTATAATTTGATAAAATACGTTGCAAGTAAGTATGGCACCAGTACGAAGGGAAATGGGGGCCAGTAATGATGGTTCGCCATCTTTATCAAAGAATGGTAGTATAAAAGAGATGATTCAGTGTACTAGCTGCAAAATTTACGCTTTGCGGAGTGTGGTTAGATGATGATAATAAAGGAGTGAATGTGTGTAGAAAATGTAGGGAGAATGAGAAATTGAAGAGTATTTCGGATCGTGAGTGTGATATTTTGTCAAACTTCAGAATGAAGAAAATAGGGATATGACAAGAAACGGCGAGGTTGTACCAGAGAATTGTGAGAGTGTGAATGTAGAAAGTGTGAATGATAGTATTAATGGTTTTACTGAGAATAAAAAAGATGAGATAGACGCAATGAGTGAGATCGCGTTGTTGAATGGTGTGATACAAAGGGCAAAACAGCAGCTAGAGCGTATGAGCAAAAGTCGACTGAATGAACCAGCCAATAATAAAAAGTATGACAGGAAAAATAGACGTATGAGTGTGAACATCAACAAAATGAAGGATAGAGTGCTGTATGGAGACCCGTTAGTACGAGGTGTGATAGTAGAGGATTTGACAAAATCGTACCAACCTTGTGCGACCATAAAGGATGTAACTGAGTATATTAGAGAGCAAAAGGAAAGGGTGAAAGAAATGATTGTTGTGGCAGGTACGAATGATTTGAAAGGAGACAAAACGAAAATGATAGAGGACCTGAATGAATTGTTTGAGGTAGCAAAAGAAAAGAGTGAGAGAGTTAGAATGATTAGTCTTTTGCCACGGTATGACAGTGAAATGTTTAAAAGGAGGGCCATAATTGCGAATGACTTTATGCGTGGGTTATGTATGACGAGTGGTGTGAAATTTGTGGACGTGTGGAGTGAGTTTGATGGGCGAAAGGATCTATATAAGATGGATGGCTTGCATTTGAATGGTTACGGTGTAAGAAGACTTGAGAAAGTGTTGCTGAATGTGGTGGATGTGCAAATTCAGGGAAACTAGATTTATTAAGGGGGGGGAGTAGCTATACAGTCCTTAGGGAGGCAGTTGAATGTAAGAATGAATATAATATGCCCTAGCAAATAAGGACAACAAATCAGAGTGGGATAGTTAATATAAGGAATCAAGGTAGGGTTGGGGCTAATGGGGGTCTTAAATTCATGTACACTAATGCTAGGAGTATTAGGAACAAGAAGGAAGAGTTTTTGGCCATGGTTGGCACTTCCAAACCTCAGGTTATTGGTATTAGTGAAACATGGATGACTGTAGATGATATAGCTAGTAGGATTGAATGTGATGGGTATAGTGTGTTCAGGAATCACAGGGAGTATAAAATGGGGGGAGGAGTATTGTTGATGATAGCTGATGAGCTGCAGCCAAGGAGAATAAATGTTGAATTGCAGGATAGAGAAAAGAGCACATTTGAGGCCATTTGGTGTGAGATTGTGGCTAGCAGAACTAAATATACAATTGGGTGCTGCTATAGACCAGGTGATGGAAAAGATGGTGCTGACAGTATGCACAAGCAAATAGAAGAAATGAGTGAAAGGAGGGTGATTATTATGGGAGATTTCAACTATGATCGCATTGATTGGAGTGAGAAGAGGCCACACGGGAGGAAGGAATTGGATTTTATGCGGTTATTAAGGGATAACAATCTGCGACAGCATGTAATGGAAAATACTAGGGGTCAGAGAGTGCTTGACCTAGTAATTACATCTGAGGATTTGGCTGTAACAAATATGACCACATTGCCACCAATCGGTGAGAGTGATCATAGGGTCTTGACTTGGGAGGTGGCTAAAGGTGTAGAATTTTTAATTAAGACAGGGTACATGTGGAATTATCGGGCTGGAAAGTATGACAAGCTTAGGAGTTTGATTGGTTCAGTGTCATGGCATGTACAACTGCAAGGACGAGAAGTCGATAGTGCATGGGAGGTAGTTAAGAAGTGTTTGCATGAAGCAATGGCTGACTGTATACCAAGAGTCCGAATAATAAATCAACTAGGGGTTAAATGGATGAATAACACCATTAAGGTTGAGCTGCAAAAATAGAAACAACTATGGAGGGAATTTAAGGAGAAAGGTGACCGGCAGGCACACGAACGGTATACAGCGCAGGCCAGAAGGGTAGCGAGTTTGGTAAGAAAAGCAAAAAAGGATTACGAAAGAACATTAGTTATGCAGGTGAAAGAGAATCCTAAACAGTTTTTTAGATATGTAGCAAGTAAAAGGAAAAATGTACATGGCAGAATGATTTTAAAGAATGCCGATGGTAGGGAGGTAACTGAATCAGTTGATATAGTTGAGTTACTGAGTGAGCACTTTGCAAGAATATATCATCCAGCTGGTGACATTGCAGAAACGAATGTACCAGTAGATTATATGGGAATTGTGGTGAATGAAGTGGAGGTGAGTAGTCTATTGCATAACCTCAATGTTATTACATCTGTGGGATTGGATGGTATACCAGCTCGTGTTGTACGAGAAGCAACTAAAGAATTGTCAGTACCCTTGACCATTTTGTTTAATTTGATTCTCGGGTCTGGGTTAGTCCCAAGGGGGTGGAAAGAGGGGAAAATAGTTCCACTGCATAAAGGTGGTTCCAAGACTGCTGTTGTAAATTACCGACCGATTAGAATATCAGGAATCATTGTCAAGGTCTTAGAGAAATTAGTCAAGAAAAGAATACAGGATTGGATAGATGAAAATGGGATACTGTATGGGCGACAACATGGTTTTGTGAAGGGTAGATCATGCCTCAGTAACTTGCTCACGTTTTATAACACAGTGACGGCTGAACTGGATAGGGGTAATGGGGCTACCGTAATACTACTGGACCTTGCCAAGGCTTTTGATAGGATACCACATAGAACCCTAATCAGTAAACTGGAGCAGATGGGGATAGATATAGGGTTGGTGAGATGGATAGGAGGGTGGTTGAAGGAGAGATACCAGAGAGTGGTTTATTCAGGAGTGGAGTCTAAAAGACGGCTTGTGACTAGTGGAGTGCTACAGGGCTCTGTTCTTGGACCACTGCTTTTCAATTTGTTCATCAATGATATAAGAAAGGATTTGAGAGGAAGTGTTCACTTGTTTGCTGATGATGCAAAGTTGGGTAGAGCAATTATGAGTGCATAGGATGTCAAAATTTTACAGGATGATTTGGATCGTTTGGAGGACTGGGCTAGGAAATATGGATGTCAATTTAATGTGCCAAAGTGTAAGGTTATGCACTTTGGGGTGAAAAGAATAGCAGCAGTATATCGCATTGGTGGAAACGTACTTCAAGAGATTGATGAGGCCAGGGATTTGGGAGTGTTGGTGGAGAGCGAATTGAAGTTTAGGGGGCACATTGCAAAAGTGACTAAAACAGCTCACCAAATCACTTGGCTTCTGAAAAATACTTTAACACGCAGAGACAAACAAGTTGTTGTTTCTCTGTATCGAGCCTTGATAAGACCCCATCTGGACTACTGTGCACGGTTATGGGCACCACGGTTTCTTCGTGATGGGGAGGGAGTGGAGAGGATCCAGAGACGAATGACCAAGATGATAGCAGGTCTGTGGAATGAACCTTATGAGAATAGGTTAAAGATTTGTGGGTTGCAGAAATTGGTCGATAGGCGAAGGAGGGGTGATATGATTGAGACATTCAAATTACTGAAGGGTTTCTATAAGATTGATCCAGAAGATATTTTTGAAAATATGACTGGCGGTGGGAGGACTAGGGGCCATGCATGGAAGCTGGGCAAGAGCGTGGTTGACAAGGGTGTTAGAGCTAGGTCTTTTACTTGGAGAGTGGTGAATGAGTGGAATAAACTTCCAGAGTCTGTTGTGGGTGCTACGACCGTGAATGAGTTCAAGGCAAGGTATGATAGATACTGTGTGAATGTCGAATAGTTGTTCTTGACATGATGTTAGGGCCTCCCTCGATGAGCCTGTCGACTCCTTGGAGTTGCCCGGAACAATAATAATAATAATAATAATAATATTTCTTATAACCTGCATTGCAAACAGACGGTTTGCATATGTCCAATTTTCTTGTATTTAAATAGTCATATATAGAAACTCTTAGATTTTATCTCGTAAATTTTCAGATTTCATATTATTACTATTGATCATATATTCGTACAGCTAGTTCAGGTTTGCATCAATCAATAACTGCTTGTTTTAATCTTTGAATATCAAAACAAAAAAAAAGTTGATGAATCTTCTTATATATTTCTCTCTTCTGTGCTTACGCTGGACTAGAATTATGGTGCATTCTTTTTGTGCCTCCAAAACAAATGAGTATGGCATTCAATATTGAATTTTTTATTATAACACACAATTTCCAGATACGTTTGTTTGGTACTTATTTATTTTTCTAATTATTAATTATTTTATGATTTTGTTAAATGCAATACAGAAATATATTACAAATATCACATCTCCATCTTCAGAATGGCTGTAAATTTCAGAATGTACGTTCTATGTATACGTACTATGCTCTGGAGGATACTTTAACATTGCTGTATTAAAAATACGTTAAAATATATCATATTGGCAATGTGAACAAACTAAGTACGGTTTTATTTAAAACGAACAATAATAATAATATAAAGTAATTAAGTTGCATCTTAACTGATAAAAGTTTTCTCTTTTGAGCATTTAAGTTCTCTCATTTTCCTCTTTAACCTTACAACTTTCCTTACACAGGAAGGAATAAGAGTCAACCTACTTCTAAACTAAATATCATAATTTAGTTGTCAACTCTTCAGGCACCGATGCTTCTCTTGATTACAGTTATAAAAAATGTCGAATGGCATGCATCACTCTTACATGCATTTAGTATTATGTCACTTTACTATCAAGACAATGAGAAAAAAGTAACAAGAAAATAGGCAGGATGGCAAAGTGAACAGAAAAATTTATCGCATACCTGATTAAAACGTTACACATCATTAGTAAAGCATATTTAACACCATCAAGTGTTCGTCGTATCAATCACTGATTTCCTACATGGTGAGATCTTCTATCTTTACGCAATAAAAGTCAGTGAAGTTTGTCTAATTAACTTTCTTGACTAATCACTCACAATTAATATCCTAGTTTAGTTATCACTAAACTAGGATATTGACGATTTCTTTCTCACTAGAACAGTTACTCACTCAGTGGCTTTTGTTCTTTTGAAAGAACATTAATTTTGTTAAGTTAGTTCAACAGACTAATATTAGAACATCAAGACATATTCGTTTAAAATTATGATAGCAATATTAAAGCGTTATTTGAAACTAAAGTAGTTTTAAAAAGTATTTTTATTCTATATTTATTCAGTACTATTATTACCTGTACAGGTGATCCGCAGGATTAAAATATCTTTCATTATTTAATTAATAAATTATCTAAATCTCATGTACTAAGCACATGCAGTGAACAGCATCTAAAAGATGCTACACTTCGCCACCTGCTGGTAGCAAAGTGTGTAATCCCTTAAAACGTAAAAATTTAATTAATAATGCACAATTGCTTTTTAATAATACGAATCATTACAAATAAACTTCAGTATGTTTACCATTGAAGATAATAATAATAATAATAATAATAATAATAATAATAATAATAATAATAATAATAATAATAATAATAATATATTTTTAAATCAAATAGTACATAATAATAAAAATGGAAAACAAATCCCTTAAAAAAAAAACACGCATTTCTTTTTGTTTCGCAGGACCACCGCCGGAATATCCACCATACGGTTATTTTAGCTCTGGCCCTTGTCCCATTAAGAAATTTTATCCATGCGCAATACAAGATTTAGGAATTTACGTTGTGGCATTTGTTAGTGGCAAGTCTGGTTATCGAGTGTTAGATGTTGAGAAGCGATTCACTTTCAGAAACCTTCCCCGCAAAGAAACGTACATTCTCATACATGGCTGGCAAGTGAGACTTACTGGCGACGCAAAATTAAAGGTAATTAATAAAATTAGTTTTTAACAAATACCGGTTTTGTAATAGATCCAAAGAACCTACTTCAAATCAATTCGTTCTTTACAACTTCTTTACACTGTTCACTGTTCTTTACTATTCTTGTATACAACCAAATTTTTATAGTCAAACTTGCCGAAAAGATTTTTTTAAAGATTATTTTAGTTTAGAGTGAACTGTAGATGGGATTTTATCCTGTGTATAGGATAACCTTTTTATGTGTTATTTTATAGTTTAGAAATACAATCTAATTTTATGTATGCAGTAAATCACATTTTATAAGTAGCCATATTTTAATACTGTAAGTGCTCTTTTATTTTATTTATTTTTTATAATTCTATTATATAATTTTTATATTTTTATAATTCTCTGAAATTTATTTCTATAATTTGTATTAATTAAAACTTTTTAATTTATTCATGTGTAAAATTAATACACCAATTTAAAATAATTATAATAAGTAAATTAGTAAACTTAAGACAAGTGTTAAAAATTATGTGAGAAAGGTCCTTTTCAGGACTTCCAGGGTAACAAATGGCAATGCTGTAGCCAATGAAGTTTTAACTGAGGCTCGGCTATTGCCGTTACCCAGCCATGACTAGAGCTTTTTAGCTCAATAACACTCCATCCACACAGATTATCTTCATTCAGATGACGGGATAAAGAGTCACGGACTCAGTCCATCGCCCAGTTCTTTTAAGAACTTAAAAATTATGTATGTGAGGATTGCAACATTCTACATTCTATATTCCTTTTTAGGACTTCCAGGTTAGCAGATGGCAATACTATAGCAAATGAAGTTTTAACTGAGGCTCGCCTATTGCCGTTACTAAGCCATGACTAGAGCTATTAGCTCAATAACATCCCATCCACACAGATTTTCTTCATTCAGATGACGGGATAAAGAGTCAAGGACTCAGTCCATCATCCAGTTCTTTTTAGAACTATTTTTAGAAAAATTATGTATCAACTTCATCGAGATACAAATATTTCTTTTCTACTTTAGCATATTAATCTGCATCATATGTATTGTAGTCACTTGTCAATAGACGAGTGACTGTACAATAGGAAGTACAAAACATAATTTGTGTAAACTAAGCCTGTAACTAAATTATTCTAAAATGTGCTTTGGATTTGCATCCTCACTTATGTCTATACGGATAGTAGTATTCTGAAAAAGATTTGAGGCAATGATATCGGTGTGAAACTTAAGCTCACGTATTTTAGGGTAGAGTTTACATCAAAACGCCTGTTTATAGACAATCATTCTTGAAAGATGGTCTTTTACAGTAAATTGTCATCTTTACACATTCAACTTATCGTTAAATTTATTACAATATTTTGATTATTAGTAGTCATTGTGTGTGTGTGTGTGTGTGTGTGTGTGTGTGTGTGTGTGTGTGTGTGTGTGTGTGTGTGTGTGTGTGTGTGTGTGTGTGTGTGTGTGTGTGTGTGTGTGTGTGTGTGTGTGTGTCGCTTTGCATAGCGTCCAGCATAGTAATTTAGGTTAAATCAATGAAGTAAATGTTCGGATTTTTTTTTCAATTATCATTCATATTTGAAACTCTTTTGGTGCAGGTAGTTTAAAGCTAGCAAAACATCCGTAGCTAATGTTAATCCGATACTCAGTGCTTTATGAACACCGCATGACGGGTTATAAAACCTGATATAGTCTTATATTTAGAAAGTTGATTCTCTGATGAAAAGCTATCCTACAGAAGTTTGCTAGAGCTGGGATTAATTTAATTACGTCTTGCTGATAACCAAACCTTTTCATCTTTAAAAGAAAAATAATTGGCGGCTTTAGTTGGCTCGTTAAAAGATAGCAGATAGCCAGAATGTTTTTAAGGTTTATGAGAGCCAGCCATTTTGAAATATCAAAGATCCTTGTTCTTTATGAAAGGAGCCATGGCTAGCTCCTTTCATAAAGAACAAGGAACATTGATATTTTTGAGTGATTTTTGTTCTCCTCAAATTGCAGGAGATGCAAGAGATTTCTGATAGGCCCACAACCGCCAGGAGCCATATTTGTATGTGACCCAGAAAGAAATAAAAATGAAATCAAGATCAATGAGTGGGATAGTCTTGAAAACTATTAAAATTAATATGTTTTATGTAAATTTCTATTTCAACATTCGTTCAAATCTCCTTATATCGATTGTGGAGATGGGTAAAGGAAAAACAGACTTTTACCTGTAGAAAATTTTATTACTCTTCAATTTGCTAACTGGCAAAGAGTTTAGTAAAGTGTACTGACATCTTACGATAGATGACCCATAGAGACGTTTTCCTGCAGTGTAATAAACGACTTTCTTTCTCCATAATCTTCTTCTCAAGGAAATCTTGCATTTTCTACAGCCGCTGATAACCGTTTTAATCCTGCAGCACACTTCTCAGTGTGATTTCTTATCTTATATCAATCGGTCAAGAAGATGCAAATTATAACGGTTGTCAGGGGCAGCAGGTAATTGTTCCAAAACTATGAATACGTGTGATTATTTCTTTGGCGTCAAAACATTTAGTATGACACATGCGTGATATAAAATGTATATCTTTTCCTCATATATTAAAGCTAATAAAATAAACAATAACTTTTTTTTTCATTCTTTGAAATGCTCTTCTTCCTCAAAAATCACTTCATTGTATTTTTAGGAACTGAAAGACGAACTTTTAATTGCTAGAGATTGCATTGTGATTTTATTCTATTGGGTATATGGAAGTAATGCCTGTTACGAACAAGCAGTGGCAAACACAGAATTAATTGGAGCAATCGCAGGAAAATTGGTGAACCGATTACACGTAAGCAAGTTTCAGTTCCAAGGATTCTTGGAGAGCTAGTTTACTTTATTTTAAAAATATATCTATAATACAATATTTGAATTGGTGTCTTAAGATTATTATTATTATACTTGAGAAAAGAATAATTATAATACAGAAACAGTGAAAAAATAATTTTATTCTTAAATGTTTTTATTTATTTTTAGGAAGAATCAGGAATTTCATATCAACATATCAATATATTTGGTCACAGCATAGGGGCTCATATAGGTGGAGAGGCAGCACTGCGGGCAAATGGAAAAATAAACACTTTAACAGGTAATCATCATCAAGTGGTAACATAGCGTAACGTAACCAATCCGAATAAACCAATAATAAGCAGAAACAGCCGCGATTTTCTGAAAAATAAATAATGAAGGTACAGTTGCTTTGATATAAACTTAAATTCCGTAATGAAAATATTTCAAAGAAAAAAATAAAATAAATGAATCATCTAACACCCTTTTTCATTCCTAACAGGAATAGCTGATACGATTTGAAGGATAGATGGCGTGCTATTCACCTGTTTGTGTATTCTGTGTTTGATTTTGCGAAGTAGTGAAAATCTCCAGTTCTTCATGGAGAAAAAAATCCTACTTCATGTAGTGACCATTTATAGATTCAATTTAACGCTTAGTGAAGCTTTTTTTGTTTGCTGTTGCGTTTCAGATGATTTCAATGATCAATTAACTATAGAATAGGCTCAAAAAGTTTAGAAAAAGTTCATTTAGTCAGTGATTACAGTCGAGCTTTAATTGATCTTAGAAGAAGACCAATAAGAGTTATATTTAGAATTCTCAAATTTTACCACGAGACCATTATATTTTAATCATTTTTATTATTATTAAACATGTAATTTAGTAATTTAAAATAAAAGCGAATTTATTGAAGAAAAAAAAGAATAAAAACATATCAGATACTTTAACAAAAAAAAAAAAAAATCGAATGACGTATTTGGTTGCTGGAAATATTTTGCATCAAGTATTCTATGAATTCAATAACATAAGCTTTAAAAAATAAATGAATAAATCCTGATCCTGATTTACGCTCACGTAGATCCACACTTCACTGTTTCAGGTGTTTAAACCGAAAGTCCAGCATTTTCTTACGTCTGTGTTCAAGGAACCGATTTGCCTGTTTTTAGGAACGAAAAACCTGAGTTTTCTGGGTGAAAAAACCCTCCATAGGAAACCGGTTAACTCGCCGTTTGATTGAAAATACCCGATAAAAGATTCCTTACGTCGTATACGGGACTCGAACTTAGGTCTTCCCAGCCACAGGGCTACTGCGCTAAGTGGGCTCTATAAATGAATAAATAAATAAACAAAATATAGTTGACAATCGGATATATTACCAAGCCGGAAGTTACTAAGATAATTTGAAAATTAATTAATTTTTAAGCTTAAAGATTTTTCACAAACATCATGTATAATACCGCTTATTGAAAGAAAAAAAAATACAGACGACAATGAATCATTATTTTCTGAAAATAAAAATAAAACATACAGACTAAAACTTTTTAAGTTAACACTTACAATGTATGGAGCATGTTTCAACCCAAGAAAGCTCATTCCTTAATCGCACTGAAGTGTGCTTGAGCTGAAGCAAACCGTAGAAACTTAAGTAGCTCATTTAGAAATAACAATTGCAATGAAATATTATAATTCATCAAAACAAAAACCTCACAAAAATAAAAAAATCACCGTAATAAAACATAATTGATAAATAAACCCAAAAAGTAAATAACTTATATGAAATAAGAACGCTGTCATTCGTAATAGTCTACCATCCCCTGGGGAGGATAAATGAGATTTTGCATAAGTAAAATGTTAATAATTAAATATTTAATTTTAATACACATTAAAGTAACGCAGATAAGTTTTTGGAACGTAACACTTTCCACAAATAATTTATAGATTTATAAATAGGATTCTAAGAGTTCTAAAAAGAACTGGGCGATGGACTGAGTCCTTGACTCTTCATCCCGTCATCTGAATGAAGAAAAATCTCTGTGGATTGGGTGTTATTGAGCTAAAAGCTCTAGCCATGGCTGAGTAACGGCATTAGCCGTGCCTCAGTTAAAACTTCATTGGCTACAGCATTGCCATCCGCTACCCTGGAAGTCCTAAAAAGGATTGGCTTAAAGGGGCAAAGCAAGAATGCTTTTCATATTCCCCATTATCTGTAGAGGACAGTGTAGGGATAAAGTGTTATCGCGCTATTAAAGCTCTGATCATGGCAGGAGGGTAACAGCAATAGCCGAGCCTCAGTTAAAACTTCTTTGACTACAGCATTGCCATCCATTACCCTCCAAGGGTATTAAGCACCGCATCTCACGGTCGGTTCCATCTTGATTATTTCAACTTTACTGACATAAGGAGTGAAGCAAAATCTTTTCATATTCCCCGCTCTCTTAGGAGAAACTGTGAGTGGAGAAAGTTTATGAGCTAATTCTGAGTGGGCTAGGAGATTAGTCCTCAGTGTTGAAGTTTAGGATGGCTTCAGGTCTTTTATGTTTGAAATAATCCATTGCTTCATAATCTGCAGCCAGTTGGATCAGTTTGTTAGGGTGCACAGATGCTTTTGAGAAGAATTTGATTGCTATAGTCTGTATGAAAGTGTAAATATAGGGAACATTTGTGTCCCGGTGAAGCTGCACAATTCGTACGAACCATGTGGCGTCAAGATCATTCTGAGACATTTATTTTGCACATGCTGTAACTTGAGAATATTAGTATTAGCAGTATGACTCCAGGCTGGTGAAGCGTAGAGGAATATTGGACGAACCATCAGTTTATATATTAGTAGTTTGATTTTGGTGCTCAGTTTACTGTTAATTAGCGGATAGAGTTGGGCTATGGGTTTTGGTGTGTTTGCACAGAGCCTTGATATGGGAGCTGCAAGTCAGTTTACTATCTAATACTACTCCGAGGTATTTGATCTCAGTTAGCCATGGGATTTTTGTGTTGAATAGGAGGATATCTTCTTTAGTAAGCAAAGATCTTTTGGTGAATAGGACGGCAACGCTTTTGTGGGGATTCAATTGGAGTCGCCATCTGGCAAAGTATTGTTCAATTTGTGATAGGTTTTTTACATTTTCTTGATGGCTAGGTGCGGCTTTAAAGATTCCAAAACCCGAAAAACAAGCAGACTGAAGCAGGCAGGCTCTCCTCTACCCATAGTAGATCTATCGAAGAGACCACAACTCCACAGTCCCCCACGGTCATCCTAAACCACTCAGAACTTATCCTCTACAACCAGATATCTCTAAAAGATCACCTCAACAGAATCAGACAAAAGACATATGGAGACATAATTCGTGTAAAAAAGTTAACCCAGGAAAATATTCAACCAGCTCCGCTATCCAATTTGAAAGCTATCATCACTGCCTCTCTAGCAAATATGCTGCTGGACTTTCATAGATCTAACCCCCTCACTTTCTTCCACTAAAAGCTTCCTAAAGGATACACAAATCATCCTCTCAGCACTCACTAATGAACAGTAACAAATTATCTCTAGAGATCATTGCGTGGAACTCGAACGGCCAGAGGAGATGTAAGATTTTAGAACTTCAGAATTTCGCCCAAGAACATCAGCCAGATGTCCTTTTACTAAACGAGACGCACCTAAGACCTTCAGACAACCCCACCATTTGTGGATATCAACTGTACAGAGACGATAGACTATCCCACAGAGGAGGAGACACGGCCATTTTCATTAAAAATTTCATCTCTCATCACTCCATAAACATCCCTCCTACCACCAACTTCGCGGTCACCGACATTGAGATTCTCAAGAGTTCTGCTGGCAAATTAAAACTTTTCGCAGCATATAATCCTCCACAAAAAATATTACTGTGCTCGGGTTTGAACGCCTTATTCGATACCGGAGAGCCTATCATTGTTGCAAGTGATTTAAATGCCAAGCATTCAATCTGGAATAGCCGTTTCACCAACAAAAATGGACACATACTACAAAACTATGCTGTTTTCAACAACCTTCTTGTGATAGGTCCCGCTGACCCCACCTATCATAACACTTATGGTCGTGCTGATATGTTTGACATAGCCATACTGCAGCACATCAGACTCCAATACAGTTTAACAACGCTTAATGATCTATCATCAGACCACAATCCAATATGGTTAAAATTGGGAAACCTTGAAAAATTATCTCCCCCCCCCTCACTCGTTCATTCCTTGGGAAAGGCTCTCCAAGGTACTTCCGAAATATATTGGTCCTGTTTCCATCATAAAATCAAAAGAGGAAATTGAAACAGCCGTTAAAATTCTAACATAACAGATTTCAGCAGCCTGTACAGCCGTTACTACCCCCGCAAATCCAACCAGAAGATATTATGAATCTGATCAGAGAAAAACAACAAGGCAAGAAAAAAGATTCCACAACACCAGGGCGCCGCAAAACAAACGGATCTCGAACAGGTTCAACTCTGCAGTGAGAGATGCAATTGCAGCCCACAGAAGTCAACTCTGGGAAGAAAACCTGACCTCCATCTCTGCTGATAACCACTCCATATGGAATCTCATCCGAAAGGTTAAAACTGAAATAAAACTCCCCCCCCCCCTTCAAACAGATTTAGGTCTCATCCACACTGATGCCGATGAAGCTGAAGTAATAGCAAATCATCTAGAAAAACAATATAAACCTGCATACGATCACCTCGATTTTAACCATATATACAAGATCCACCGTAACGTTAGATGTTCACTCAAATCTTCTGTCACATATTCCACTCAAATTGCACCCACCTCACCTGCTGAAATATATGATATTATTAAGAAGTTTAAGAACAAAAAGGTTCCTGGACCCGATGGTATCTCTAACAAAGTAATAACGCTTCTATCACGTAGCGCTATTGTCCATCTGACAAATATAATTAATTCCATCCTTCACTACAAACATTTCCCTTCCTACTGGAAACTGGGGGACATACTACCAATCCATAAACCTGGAAAAGATCCCAGATTGCCTCAAAGTTACAAACCAATCAGCCTCATCTCAAATGTCGGCAAAATTGCCGAGAAGGTAATTCTTACCAGACTCCAAGATTCAGTACTCCAACTAAATATCCTGCCTGAGGAGAAGTTTGGCTTCCGCCAATCTCATAGCACCACGCAACAAATACACAGAATAGTGGAACACATAATCACGGGTTTTAACTGGCGTCAATGCACTAGGGCTGTTTTCCTTGACATAGCCAGTGCATTTGACAAGGATTGGCATTATGGTTTGCTATACAAACTAATATCATCTGGTGTACCACTCGGAATCATTCATCTTATAAACGCATACCTCTACGATAGGCGTATGCAAGTCAGGATGTGTGGAGTAGTTTCAACACAAAAACGCATCTTGACTAGAGTTCCACAAGGATCCGTACTAGCACCGATTCTATTTTCCTTATACTTGTATGATATCCCGCACAACCCATTGTCTTCAATCAAAGCTCTATATGCAGATGATACAACGATATTGGGGCCATATCTTGATTATTCCTTATAGTCCTTATAAGGACTGGCTTAAAGGGGCGAAGCAAGAATGCTTTTCATCTTCCCCGTTATCTGTAGAGGACAGTGTAGGCATAAGGTGTTATTGAGCTATTAAAGCTCTGATCATGGCAGGAGGGTAACAGCAATAACCGAGCCTCAGTTAGAACTTCATTGGCTACAGCACTGCCATCTATTACCCTCCAGGGGTATTAATCAATCTCTTGATTATTATAGTCTATAACTTCATATATATAATATATAAAATAAAAGGTTAAGTGTGTTTATATAATCCAAGGTATTTTTGTAAAACTGCAGAAACATTCAAAGATCAGTCTGTTTTTACTAAAACGTAATTAATATATTAGAATAGTATTCAAAGTATTTACTAAAAAAAAAGATATACACTCTATCTTATTAATTTTTTCCAAGTAAAATTCTTATTTATAATAGGTTCAAATATATTTTCACTTCGATATTTGCTTATTTAACCTTTTAAAATTATTTTAGGCTAATGAAGTTTAAATAATAAGCTATTTGGAGAGTAATTTAACAAAAAAAATAACTAACCTGCTTTTTTTTTTAAATTAATCAAAGAGCAGTATTAAAAACAACATTTAACTTTAACTATGTTAACTTTCCTTCTTATAGTTACTATGGATATGAATTCCAATTTAATAAACTTTTTTTTTTTGTATTTTTTAAGGTTGTGATGCTGCCACTGCTTGCTACAGATCCTACCGTGATAGGTATGTGAATGCTGCTTTGCGCACCCAAAATTTAGTAACTGGAGGCGGAGGGGATCCATGTACAAGTAATCATTTGCAAGTTTTAAAAATTGTTTACACTTAATGATTAAAATTCCCTTATATATTTATTTATATATGAATAATTTCGTTATATTATCAATTGATTTATAATTTAAATTACATTCTTAATATTTTATTTGTACTCTTTTTGAAAATTTAAATATAAACTTGAACTATGTTAAATACACCACTAGAATCTTTGCTAGATAGTTTTATATCAGTATGGCATTAAGAATAGAATTATTTAAGAATATGAGGACTTCCAGGGTAACAAATGGCAATGCTGTAGCCAATGAAGTTTTAACTGAGGCTCGGCTATTGCCGTTACCCAGCCATGACTAGAGCTTTTTAGCTCAATAACACTCCATCCACACAGATTTACTTCATTCAGATGACGGGATAAAGAGTCAAGGACTCAGTCCATCGCCCAGTTCTTATAAGAACTATAAGAAATAAGAAATTTTTTTTTTATTTTCTACCTAATAACTAATATGATCTGAGATATATAAAATAGCATTAGAATGTTTTGCAGCTGATACTTCAATACCTAAGCCGATATGCATCAAAGAAATTATAACTCGAGTGGAAAGAGGCATTTTCAGATTGGATGTAATTTTTCTTTCATACACATACACGATAAGACTGAATTTCATAAATATGACTCAAGAACATGTACAAATGGCTGAGATGTTATCAGTGTCCTATTATATTTCTGAGCAATTCTAGTTTCTTTTAGCCGATTGTATCACGCCTAGATACGGTTATTACCTAGTGATAATAGTTGGCTAACCTGATAGATTCGCCTGAGTTCTCGTTGCACATGAATCACCGACTTAAATTTTGCCTGTCATAAAACACAATGAAATTTTTGCGGCATCTTTCGCTATCTGAACACCTTCTATTTAATATGGAATTGGAACTCAGGACCATAGAAACACGACTAAAGGAACAACTATCTTCGGTTCAAGAATAAGATTCGAAGATTTAATTGAAAATATTGAATATTGGATCTAAGTTCATTATCCTTAATTCTGATTTAATATTTAATTTAAATATAATTCTACAATAATTCCATTTTCGTGTTTTATATATACAATTAATTTGCTCTTGCAATATTATAAAACTTGAGTATTTTTTGTTACTATTATCTATTATACTTGGTCAGAAATAATAATCCAAACAGCACTTATCAGTAATAATTTTACATTACAATTATTTGAAAAAAGAATCACAAAGCACTCGGGTTTTCTGTCTTACAGGAAATGAGTAGGAATAAATCTTGAAGCTTCAATAGGCGCAACATAAAGCAGTCTCTGCTTTGCAGATGATGTTGTGGTAATCAAATCTAACATTTCAGACTACCCAAACCCGCCTATGTAATATTTAAGTATATGTTTAAGTATATAATTTATGTATATATGTAACAATGCAACATTCATTGGGTTGGCTATCAACAGTAAAAATAAAGTCCTAAAAAAACAAAATAGAGAAGACATAAACAACCACACTTTGAAGAAGAAAAAATGTTCAGTGTCTCATCACTAATAATAGCAGTGCTACGGAGATGACAATTGACAATTGACATTTATGTCTTTAAGGGTGAAGCAAAATGCTTTTCATATTCCCCGCTATCTGTCGTGGTTACAGTGAGGGTAAAATTTACGAGCAGTTTGCTCGCCCTGAATGGGCATGGAGATTATGCATCACTAAAGGAGGCTAATATAGCTTTTGGTCTTCTATATTTGAATATGTCCGTTGGCTCGTATGCTGCAGCTTGTTGAACCAAATCATTGGGTGTATGGACGTCTTTAGGAAAAACTTGGTTGCTAAGGATTGTAGAAAAGAGAAAATATAGGGAATATTTGTGTCTCTATGGAGTTGATTGTTTCTAACATACCACGGGGCGTTCAGAATCATTCTCAAGCACTTGTTCTGCACTCTTTGTATTTTGATAATGTTAGCATTAGAGGTGTGGCTCCAGGCCGGAGAGGCATAGGTGATTATAGGACGAATCGTCATCTGGTATAGTTGCAAGTTGATTCTGTTGCTGAGCTTGCTATTTCTATTAATTACGTGTTTTCAATCAGCACACGCATACTTAGTGTGCTGATTGAAAGATAGCTTTTTTGTCGAGAATCACACCCAGGTAATTTGTTTCTGTCTGCCAGGAAATTTTAGTATTGAATAATAACACATTTCCTACGGAGACATTGGCCTTTTTGAGAAAAGAACCGCTGAGCTTTTCTGGGGGTTGACTTCCAATCTCCACTTGGAGAACCACCCCTCCAGCTTTAGAACGTTTTCTTGAAGCTTTCTGGTAATGAAATAGGGTCTGAGAGATCTGGTTAGTATTGCCGTATCGTCCGCATACAGGGACAAAATGGAAGTCATCGGGATGTCTGACATGTATACAGAAAACAGCAATGGAGCCAGTAGAAATCCCTGCGACACTCCAGCAAAGATATGGCGCTGCGATGATGCAAAACCGTTGAGTTTAACTTACATTGATCTATTCTGAAGAAATGAATGGATTAGATGAACCATTTTTAGTGAGGATACGGCTGAGATAAGTTTGTGCAGGAGTCCAAAATGCCAGATTTTGACACATGCTTTGGATAGATCTAGGAAAACAGCTCCTGTACACTGGCGCCAGTTGTAGCTGGTGGTGATGTATTCCACAATTCTGTGGATTTGCTGGGTAGTAGTATGGTGTTGCCGAAAACCAAACTGTTCTTTAGGGAGGATGTTTAGGTCATTTACTGAATTTTGGAGTCGTGAGAGAATGGCCTTCTCCGCAACCTAATCCAGATTGTAGATGAGACTGTTTGGACGATAATTTTGCGGTAGGTGTGGGTCTCTGCCTGGAGACACACACCTATCGCAAAATGGCTGATGTAATTCCTATACTTATGTGTAGGAATTACATCAGCCAGTTTCCAGGTGTAAGGAAAATAGTGAAATCTTAAAATTGCATTTATTATACTGGTCAAGTGCACTACAACTTTTCGAGGCAGCAGCTTGATCACCCTGTTTGAGATGCCGTCTGGTCCAGGAGCTTTATTGTTCTTACGTTTTTTAATAATATCATATAATTAAACAGGTGTTGCGGATGCAATATGGTCAGCACTGGTATCTGGGAGATTTAATGCATGCCTGACCTGTCTGGATTTTGTACAAGTGATTGAAATCTAAGTTGTTATAAGAAGGTTTTGCACTGCTCCTCTAGATTCTTTGGTATGGCCTCTGCTTTATCTGCATCTGTGTGGACTAGGCTCTGGTTTGAGATTATGGGGGGAGGGATCTGTTTTTATTTTTGATGTTTCTCAGTAACATCAAAAATAAAATGTAAACACCAGATAGAGTGATCAACAGGTGAGATAGAAGCTAACATTTTATCCCAAACTTGGTTTCTATGAATTTTAAGTGCATCTCTCACTGCCCCGTTCAATCTGTTAAGAACTGTTTAGGCCTGAGGAGCGCGACTGTTATGAAATCTCTTCCTAGCTCTGTTCTTCTCTCTGATCAGGTCCATTATATCCTCAGGCTTGGGAACAGGTTTCTGGAAGGTTGCAACCGTTATAGCGGACTTAATCTGTTGGATGAGGCTAGTCACTGCAGATTCCACATCTTCTGGTGTGCATATGTGAGAGACAGGTCCAATTTGATCCCTCAGTGCTTTAGACAATCTCTCCCACGATATGCCTGAAGGGCAGGGAGGAGACAGGCATTCTTGTTCTCCCAATTGCAGTAGAATTGGTTTGTGATCCGACGACAGCTCGTTTAGTGATTTAAGGCTGTACTGTAGTTTAATGTCTTGCAGGATGGCTATATCCAGGATGTCAGCAGTGCCAGACGTACTGAGATGAGTTGGTTCGGTAGGTCCAGCCACAACAGCATGGTTTAATCCTGTGTAGCTAGAAAGGATGCGACCATTTTTATTGGTAGATTTACTGTTCCAAGCACGATGTTTTGCATTGAAGTCTCCAGCGATGACGACCGGTCCTTTAACTCCAAGGATGGCATCCAGATCTGAGGTCAATAATGCCTTTAATGGAGGGTTGTAAGCAGAAAAAATTTTAAGGTTTCCAATTGAGTTTGTGAGGATATTAATTCCTGTGATTTCGAGGTTGATGGTTGTAGGGTTGGTTAATGAATGATGATCGATATAGTTTTTGATATAAGTTATTGAATTCCTGGATTTCTAACAGTTTATTTTTGATACCGATGGCATTCCAAGCAATAATCCTAAGCAAATCTGGAGCGCAATTGTTTTCCTACGCATCAGAGAGTGCAGATTATATGGATTGGATTAGCTGTAAAAATCTTTTTGTAACACTTAGTGATGGATCTGAGTTGCTGAAATCCTGCAGCATGTTTGAAACAGAAGAGGTAATAATAGCTGATAGATTTGAATGTGGATTAGTCAGGTTCTGGGTTTGCACTATCTGTTTGGAGCGGGACACATCAGCATATGTTCTCGCTTGATGTTGAAGATTCATTTTCTTAAGGGGCTCAGTTAATGACAGGCGAACACCTGTTGTCATGTTCTCACTCTTGGAGGACTGAGTAGCCTGAGCTTCAGTAATTCTCGCACTAGATGACGAGGTAGATTGATTATTTGGATCGTTCCATCTGTTTTGGGTGATGTATACACCCTCTATAATTAGTATGGTGAGGACCCCACAATTAGCGCACTTAGCCGGGGTGGATTTAGGCTTGGCGCAGGTGTTTGTTGGGTGATTCTCGCCGCATTTTAAGCATCTGAACTTAGCCTTGCATAGCTTCTGGGCATGGCCAAATTTTTGGCATCTGTGGCACTGCCCAGAAGATGCTTTCTATCTCAATGGTTGTGGGGTGATTTTGAGTCCACACAGATTGATTTTAGATTGTATATGTCTTTGTAAATATTATGAATTTCTACTAGGACTGAAGGCATAGGTGTCTTATTTCATCTAAACATTCTAGTGACCTTTATGGAAGGTAGATCCTGTAAGTTAAGGTTAGTAACTATTTCATCCGTGTCAATATCCTCGAAGACTTCTCGTAGTACCACTTTCAGATTTTTTTCGGAGGCAAGTGAAAATGTGTGATATTGTGTTCCTCTTGCATCCAGCTCCTTTGTAAGATTTCTATAATCAGCCATCGTGGTGGGCTGAATTTTTATAACTTCGTCTACATTTTTAGCAGATCTATAACTTATTTATAAGTTAACCATGATGGTTCTTAGTGTTGTCCATCTCTGCTTTTCCCTTAGGATAATCGGTGGCACCTTTTCATTGTAGGAGGCAGAGGGATCTGAAATGGAAACATCCTCGTCCATACCAACATCATTTGTTGGCTCAGCAGAGAGAATTTTTCTCTTCTTAAGAGCGCGGATCTTAAGAAGCGAAAGAGCCATGTCAGCTTGAACTTCTTTTGGAGTTTATTAACAAGCACAAGAGCGGACTCTTTATCGAGCAAATCAGTGAATACATCTAGGTCAGGTACCCTCATATCGATTTAATTGCGTGTGAGCGCTAATAAAAATCCCTCAGGTCTAGAGACCTGCCAGCAGAAATTTTGTAGAATATCCCGCAGCTGCAAAGGACTGCCAGCAATACCAAGCTTGGGCTAAAGGAAGCAATAGCAATTACATTGCATCTAAATCAAAGTCTTACCTTGATATTTCACAATCTCTGATCAAATTTTACCAAATTCCCTGCTACGGAGATAACATAACGTCATTGGCCAGAAGGGTGAAGCAAAATCCTTTTAATCCCCATTTGTCTGATAGGGAGGACGAAATGAAGGAAAGATTTATGAGCTGTAAGCTCGCCCTGGGGAGGGGCACGGAGAGTAATCGTTGTTGCTAGTATTTAGGATGGCTTTTGTCCTCTTGTATTTGAAGAGGTCAGTTTCATCATAGTTTGCTGCCTGTTTAACTAGATCGATGGGGTGTGTAGAGATCTTTGAGAAGAATTTTTCCGCTGTAGTTAGTAGGAAGGAGTAGATGTAAGGGATGTTTGTATCTCTATGCAGTTGGACGTTCCTTACAAACCACGGTGCATCCATGATCATGCGCAAACACTTATTTTGCACTCTCTGTAGCCTGAGGATGGTGGATATGTGGTTCCAGGCTGGAGATGCATATGTCACTATGGGGCGGTTCGTCAGCAGGTAGCGGAGTACTTTGATTCTGGTATTTAGCTTGCCTTTTCTATTTAAGAGAGGGTAAATTTGTGCGATGGCTTTAAATGCCTTAGTGCATGATGCTTTGATGTGTGGGTTGAACGTTAATCTTTTGTCTAGAATTACCCCAAGATACTTTGTTTCTGTTTGCCAGGGAATTTTGGTGTTGAATAGATAAATGTCCCCTTTGGGAGTTGCTAATCTTCTGGTGAAAAGCATCGCTATACTCTTTTGGGGATTCACTTGTAATCTCCATTTGGAGAACCATTGTTCTAGTTGTAGTAGGTTTTCTTGCAGTTTTTAGTGACGAGATATGGTTGTAGAGATCTGGCAAATACTGCTGTGTCATCCGCATAGAGTGCTAAGATGGATTACATTGGGTTGTGTGGGATGTCTGTCATATATATTGAGAATAAGATCGGGGCTAGTAAGGAACCGGAACTCGCGGTTCCCTACTAGCCCCGATCCCGACGGATCTCCCGCAGAGATCCGTCGCTGACTTGAAACTGTTCCGTTTATTTTGACTTGTATGTGTCTGTCCTGCAGGTAAGATTTAATTATGTGGACGATTCTTGATGGTATGCCTGCTGAGATGAGTTTGTGTAGTAATCCGAAGTGCCATATCTTATCAAAAGCTTTCGCTATGTCGAGGAAATCTGCTGTGTGCTGGTGCCAATTGTAGTCGGTGGTGATATACTCAATTATCCTATGAATCTGTTGAGTAGTGCTGTGATGTTGTTGAAAGCCAAATTGTTCCTTTGTAAGGATATTTAATTCGTTTACTGAGGCTTGGAGTTTACAGAGGATTACGTTTTCGGCAATTTTGCCTAAGTTTGTGATTAGGCTGATGGGTCGATAGCTATCAGGCAGGTGTGGATCTTTACCTGGTTTATGCACTGGGACCACATCTGCGACTTTCCAATAGATGGGGAAATAGTTAAATCGCAACATGGCGTTGATTATGGGTGAGATATACGACAGCTCTTCGGGGCAGCAGTTTAATTATCTATTTGTTATGCCATCTGGGCCAGGGCTTTTTTATTCTTTAGCACTTCATAGATTTCCGCTGGTGAGGTGTCAGTGAGTTTTAGTGCATGTCTGACATGGAGGTGGATTTTATAGACATGCTTGATGTACAAGTTGTCGTATGTAGGGCTACACTGTTTTTCTAGGTTCGTTTCTATATCTTCAACTTTTTCTGCGTCCGTGTGTACTAGGCCACTGTCTGACTTGAGTGGGGGAAGAGATTTGTTTCTGTGTCTGAGGCTTCTTAATGTGTTCCAGATGGAGTGTTCGCCGGGTGATACAGAGGCTAGTTTGGCTTCCCATGTTTCGTTCGTGTGAGCTTTAAGTGCTTCTCTAACTTCATTGTTCAGTTTGTTGAGGGTCTTTTTGTCATGAGGTGCACGGGTGTTGTGGTACCTTTTCCTTGCTTTGTTTTTGTCCCTAATTAAATCCATGATGTCTTCGGGTAGTCGGTTTGGCTTAAGAGTGGTTTTGGTAGAGATGACAACCTTTATGGCTGTGTTGATTTGCTGAGTCAGGCGTTTGACAGCATTTTCAATTTCTTTTATGGAGCTTATGTGAGGAACAAGTCAATTGTGTTCCGATAGTACTTCTGGTAGTTTTTTCCATGAGATGAAGGAGTGAGGGGGAGGCAGCAGTTGTTCTTGCTTTCCCAGCTGGAGCAGGTTTTGGATTGTGATAGGATGTCAGCTCGTTTAAAGAGTCTAGGCTATATATATATATATCCACTTCAAATTTTTTTAGTAGGCTTAGCGCCAGTCCTTTGTCTAGGGTTTCTATCAGGGCATCGGTGTCTATTTCGGTCATAATTACGTCTAGTAGATTTTTATCAGGGGGGGTCAATTACTAAGACTGAAAATTAATAGCGAAACCTTACCTTTCGCTGAACGAATCTCACACCTGGTAAAGTTTTTTTGAATTTTCACAAGTTTGCTTTCTGCAATAGCTACCATTAAAATAATCATGAAAAAATCACTACTCATCATGCATTCACTAACTCTTCCAAATCCACAATTGCAATCCAAAATCACAATCCTTCACAAGTTTGCTTTCTGAAAATCGCTTAACTTCAACTGAAAGCAGACAATTCCACAAGCTATACTTTAACTGACAATTCTTATTTCAATAACAAAATTGTAGTGCGCTCCCTGATACGGAAATCCTTATAATCCTTATAAGGATAAGGACTGGCTTAAAGGGGGGAAGCAAGAATGCTTTTCATATTCCCCGTTATATGATACGAAAATCCTTATAGTCCTTATAAGGATAAGGACTGGCTTAAAGGGGGGAAGCAAGAATGCTTTTCATATTCCCCGTTATCTTTAGAGGACAGTGTAGGGATAAGGTGTTATTGAGCTATTAAAGCTCTGATCATGGCAGGAGGGTAACAGCAATAGCCGAGCCTCAGTTAGAACTTCATTGGCTATTGGCTACAGCATTGCCATCCATTACCCTCCAAGGGTATTGGATTGAATGAATCAATCACCGCATCTCACGGTCGATTGTTCGAGTATTCACCCACTCCTGATACGGAAATTTGTCTACACAGAATTGGTCTTTCTTTTTTATGTAAAAAGAAAAATGGTGTATTATAATTTTCTATATAACATTTGAATAAAATGCTAATAATAAAATATTAAAATAATTTTTACTACTAATTAATAATTAATCACAAGTTTTATAAACAATACTGTTAATAACTTAAGAATTGTATATAATACATATTTGTATATTAATCTATTTTATTTGTATCGAAAATATATTTGTATAATAAAATAATCTAACAAAATGTATTAGGTTACTACCTACTTCTGTAACTTCATCACTCAGCAAGAATAAAGAAAAATAAAAGAAAATAATAAAGAAAAATAGCTTAGCTATTTTTCTTTATTATTTTAAATAAGGAATAATATACAACCTATTTTCAGAATATATTTGTTGTATTTTGCGTAATAGTGATACTTTACAATTGATTCTCTTGCAGACTATGTGCCATTTGCAAAGATTCCAAATTTCGTAGCGGAACAATACTGTTTCGACAGAGGCAGAAACCAGCCCAAATGTAAACTAATCCCGTTTATACTGAATCCTGCCATTTATAATATGACTTTCTTTAGGAAAGGTAAGTTTAATTAAAAATTTCATTTTAATTGTTTTATTTAAATTTTATTTTTATTGGATTTTTTTAAAAATTTTGATTTAATCCAAATGCAAAACTGTAATATTTAAAACTAATACTTTTATACTTGAAACTAAATATGTACTTCCTGTTCTCCAGATAAATCTTAATACAATTAAAACACACACACACACACACACACACACACACACACACACACACACACACACACACACACAAAGATCGAAACGCTGAATGACCTAAAAACCAAGTCTCGTACAAGATGATAGATAATGTGTTTTGCACTCGTGATAATTTTCTTTAAGAAATTTCTTTCGACGAAAGTAAGCTGGAACACCATTTTGACGCAACGCCATAAAATATTGAGTGACGAATTATTTTTAATGAAGTGTTTTAATTAGATTAGGTTTTAATACTTTATGATACTTCATCGAAGAAAGGTTTTTAAGGAAGATAATGGATCGTGTTAGGTATGCACTCATTTTATCAAATAAAAATTTGTACATTATATCCAGCTTTGTATCTGTTAATCCATGTGCATCTGTTAATAAGACAATTAGGTTGTCTGAAGATATGAATCACAAAATGGAGAAGTTTAGAAAAGGACAAGGAACGATGTCAGCCGCAATTGTTTGCCATAGAGAAATTTATGCAGTTCCCCTTTTTTAAACTTCTTCATTTTGGGATTCATTTCTTCAGACAACCTAACAGATGCAAATGATTTTGCCAATATTTTCGCTGTAAACTTTTTGGGGACTTGGCTTGTCCTTCTTTTTCTTGCTCTTCTGCTTATTCTCTCTCTCCTTGTGCAACTTTCTGTGCTTCTAGCTCTATAACGTCTTCGTTTGAAAGTTGTTCTTCCTCAGCTTCCAACAAATGCTCTGTATCTTCATTGATTGTCAGTCTCAATCTCATCAGTTGACAGTTAAGCCTTGTCTTTTGGGATTATTGTGAATGTATGAAAAAAATATTTTATCAGTTTCCTCCAAACATAAGCTTCTGTCGCCTAACTTCATAAATGATATATTCCTTCCAAAAGTTTTCGGAGGGTTTTCTCACCCATAGCAACAGTAATATCCTATGCAAAAGTAATTTTAAATAATATTCGTAGAAGCAGCATTAACACTTTGGTCCACAGCATTCAAAAATTAGGTGGTGTTCAGTGAACGTGTTAATTGGATGGCCGTCGTAAATAGGAGCGGTCGTAAATCGAGAGCTGACTGTAATATTGGCCAGATCATCTGCGCCAGTTGTTCTAGAAGTTGGTCCCGACAAAGCTGGCCCATTTTAAGTTTTATTATGATAATGATGATTGTTAAAAACATGCGAATACAATGCATTGAATCTCATTTTGGTCGTAGAGAAAAAAAATAACAACTACAGAACACTAGTTCAGCTGGTTGTTGAAACAAGATGATTTGAAATTGTGCTCAAAGGGTTCTCAGATATTTGGAAAGCGAAAGAGATTTTCTGAGGAATTTCAATATGTCGTAAAGGTGAGTCCATGAAAAAAATGCCTCAAAATAACCTAAGAAATTATGACGATTCAACTGAAGTTTTTACAGATGTAAATTATTAGAACACGTTATTTAGTTAATGTAGAGGTGCGCCATTAATAGGATCGAATGAAATCTATAGATGTATGCGTAACATTGGGCAGTTCGTGTAGCCTACAAATGTCAAAGTAAAATAAAACATATTTCGTTCTCTTGTAGTTTCAGCTGACCAACTTGTGTTACGTTGTGTATGGACCTGTTTCCGTTTTTATTTATTGAATGGATATATCGAATGGTAAAGTGTGTCCGTAACGTAGTCACAGGAACCGATGACGGGGTTCGAACACTGGCTACGACGCGAAGTACAAAATAAGTAAACATGATTTCTAATTATTTAGTTTGCATTTTCAGTTTCGCATTAAACTAACTTTCTTAAACAGGAGTTTAGGTTATCCAAAACGGTTACGGTTTATACCATATTATTATATATTCTTATTATTCTTATTATGTATCCTGCCATTCTTTGAGAATTCTGTAATAAATAACTACGCTTTATAAGTTCCATAGAAATAACCGTAGTGTACTATGTCATCCTTCAAGCTTATGGCAAGGAGGTTTAAAGACATGGCAGTGAAGAAGTCAGATTGCCAGTATACAGTCCCGGTATGAAAGTCCTACAGCACCTCCCCCTACTTCCCATCCTTTGAACACCCAGAACGTAGTTTAAGGGGGGGGGGGGGGATTTGCACATGCAGCATAAATATGGAAACTTCCAATTTCTTTAAGGAAATGTATACAAATGTCTGAAATGATCTTTCACTATTGTTGAAAAATCTACGAATTTAAACAGTTATTTCGTTTAAATTTAAAAAAAGACCATATGGGGCTATCTTAGGAGACAGTATTCCTCATTTTGTTGATTATTTACAATTGATATGTGAAATCTTAAAAGCAAGTATTTCTGACTGTTAAAGTAAACCAAACAAAAAAATAATTTATGCGAATTATATATATTATGCACGAATTATATTAATCGTATATATTTCATATCATTTAGTTTTCTATAATCATCTAATTGTGTTTATTACAGTCGTTTCATTCTTCACTTGCGATCATTTCTCCTGTTTTGATTATTACATCCAATCCATTCGCAGTCGTACATTCCATGGGAGGAGATGCAAACTCAATAGCTGTAACTTCTGTTTTCCAAATGTGATTAAACCTTATCGGAGTGATTGCAATAAAGCTGGCTTTGACTTCGAGAAAGCAACTGGGAATACTCGGGGGACATTTTGTATCTCAACTATATATGAATCCTCTTACTTCTGTAAGTAAAAGCCCGTCTTGTCTTCTTTATATTCCATTAGAATAGACAAAACCTAAACTCTGAAATAGTCTTGAATAGAAATAAAAAAATAAAATAATAATAATAACATGATACGTGTTACTAAGAAATAACTGTGCTTTATTCAGGATTAATTCATCTATATTAATTCAATAATTTTTCGACTGTGCATATGTTTAACTTGTGCATTTTAAATAACATCATATTAAAAGTTATTATTTATTCATTTATATCACTTTTAGTATAAATTTAAATTACGTTTTGAACAGCGTATTTCTTTCTATACGGAAATATGCATATTCTCTATTCTTGCCTCACCTATCAAAATTGGTTTAATAATATTTAATTAATTCGTTTCTGTATTTAGGTCGTAGCAAAGTATATAAAACTCTTTGAAAGCCAAACTTTGAACTTCGAAGATCGAGTTAGTATATCAAAATATGTGATGGAAAGAGACCTGCGTGGAATAAGTGACCATTTCAGGAAACATTATAAATAAATCAAATAGCACAACGTAAAGCAAGCAATCGACAGTATTTTAATGAAAGTAGGAACAAGATTTCTGTATATTTCTATTTATCTACCATGTGAAAATTCCAATAATTCCATGCTGAACTTTTATACATCTTTTGTATCATTTGATCATTTCCTAATATAACCGTTAGAGGTCGCTTGTTAGAAAGTTCTTTTAAGGCATGTATTTCAAAAGTGCAGATCTAAATACGAGATGTATTGTAGTATTTGAGATGAATGTACATTTCGATTTTGGAAAACGTTTTCTTTTATGGCTAGTGGCTTAAAATGCACCCTCGGAACAGAGATTTCATAATATTTATGTACAGTATAATAAAAAAATGCAACTATGGTTATTTGCAAACCTATAGTACATTTTTCTACTGTGGGTGTACTAAGGATTTTTTTTTATTATTTGATTAATTATATATATTATTTCTACTTTTAATATTTTTTACATAGTCCATATGCCCTGCTCCAGAGACCAAACATGGAACTTTCTCGACCCTCTTCAGCCCTCCAATAAGCTTAACGGTGGTCTCACACCCAGGCGATGAAATTCATCTCCCACCTAAAGATAATCACAAACATTCAATGCGCACTGAGGGATTCGAACCTCCAGCCCGTGATTATCTTATTTGATGGCAGTTATTTCTGACATGTTTTGAAATAAAATGAATAATACAAGTACAGCCACCTACCAATGTGTTATATTTTATGAGTTATTTTATATTTTTTGTTATATTTTATAAGTTAGATTTCAGCCAAGATTTTGGCTGAAATATAACTTTCTCTTGCCGGCTGTGCAAATATATACCGCATATATATTGGTAAACCAGTTTAAATTTATATTTCCTTCAATTTAACGGAAAATTAAATACGATGGAGGGAGGAAAAAAAAACTATTTATACTTTGTGTTTGTGTGTTATTTTTCTATCAGAAACTGATATTGTTTTTGTTTTGTAATACTATCTTTCAATCTGAATATCTTCAAGTTAAATACACCTTTCGTCTTGTCTTGACTAAAGACAAGATTTTATTCAAGGCTGGTTCCAAGTATAGTAATACTTACAAAGATATTCTGTTGTGTACTTTGTGAATTGCAACAGCCAAGTACTAGTTTAATTGCTCAAAGAAACGACAGTCATTTTGACATACATCAAATTAAATTCATCTGGATAATTATGAATGCAAAAAGAAGCAAGTGAGCTGCCATCGGATATAGAAGTGTTCTTAACAATTGTATTAAATACAAATAAATGCTTTAATTCTAATCCGATCTCATTTCTAAATCAATTCGTTCACTGATATTCTTATCTTTACGCTCAAAGAGACATGTTGCTTTATATTTTGATCTGTCAATTTGGAATAACTCTAATTTAAAGTGACATATAAACGCAGTGAAACATAATAATTCTCAAATGCAAAAAATACAAGGATACTGATATTCTCTTTAGTCGTAAGCAAGAAGTGTTTTCTTTTATGCAATACAAGAATGCGAAAAATATAAATACAGGTCATAGGTAATTTTATAGTAACATTGGTGTCCCATACTTTCTGTTAATAATATCAACAATATCTAATTCAATGTCCAATACCAACAATTGGTAAGTGTAAGTGTACGTATAACAATAAGTGGTTTGCTGTATAAATGAGTATATCAGTATGTGAAATATGACATCGTAATGACTCATACTACTACTATTTGTTGTAAATTATTGTAAAAAATGCTTTTCATAAACCTACTTCTCATATTTCATACTACTTGTATAGCTGTTGGTTGTAAAAGAAATAAAAGCCATTTTCTATTGGACGACAGGGTTGAGTGGTTTCGGCGAGCTTAAATATGTATTATTTTCTTTCATATAAATGATAATTTATAAGGATTAGTAAACAGATCTATCAATTTATTGCTTGCGAATTGTCATGCATGACAACTCACATGCAAATTATGTCATGCCACTCATCTCTTCCCTCTCTACTAGTCAAGAACAGAAAGAAAAACTTGATTGTTCGGAATACAAAAACATTCTGTAAAGCCAATGGCATAATGCTATTCGATCATAAACAGATAGCCACATACCTTCGGAAAAGGATACAAAGCATCATAAAGAAGGAAGAATATATGCGATTACCATCGAAATCTAAAATAAAAATGTGATGTGCAAATATGAAAATTTGATGCTATTGTAGCTGATGTAGTTATTTGATTCAGCTATACTTTTAATTTGTTATGCAAATAATTTGAAAAAAAAAAAAGAGAAAGAGAGAGGGGGGGGGAGGAGGAGGAGAGGGAATAATATATTTCTGATATAATTTTATTCATAGCTAACTTGGCGTATACAAAACATCGCTTTGGAATTTTTAAGGGGATTTTTAGTAATTTTAGCTATTTTATTCATTATTTTTCCGGAAATCTGTGACATATACCTGAAATTAAAAAAAAAATTGACAATATCACAAATCGACAATATCCCCACTTGAACTTTCAGTTTTTATTATATGTTTTCTTAGAAATATTTTATCTAAGTATTGATTATTCTCTCTTCCGAACAATACACTCTAAAAACATTCTCTATTTTCTTCCCTGCGTTTTAAACGGAACATCGTCCTTGATAATAATTACACCCATATTGCTTGAAGAGGGATACAGTGCAATATATGGTACATATGGTACAATGCTTTACAACATCCAACATCTTATGAGGACTGGCTTAAAGGGGCGAAGCAAGAATGCTTTTCATCTTCCCCGTTATCTGTAGAGGACCGTGCAGGGATAAGGTGTTATTGGGCTATATAAATATAAATATATAAATTATATATATAAATTATTATATATAAATTATAAATTAATTAAGCTCTGATCATAGCAGGAGAATAACAGAATAATAGCCAAACCTCAGTTAGAACTTCATTGACTACAACAAAAAGATAGACGGAAATTAAATATTTGTTAGACATATAGGAGAATTAATGGTGCCTTGGTAAAAGTATTTTCATTTGTTTATAAAAACTGTTTGAGTTTGGTTATTAAAAAATATTAAATTCTTTTATATATGCATAATTAATACTTAGAAAAATTCATTAATACTTTATATCGAAAGTAGGCGAGCTTATTTTCCATAACGTTTAAAAAGCGGGACAAATCGAACAGTATATCCTAATGAATATATGTGTGTGTGTGAATGTATTATGTGGTCAATTTTTACCATCTCGGTAACCAGCTTAAAAAAGGTGTAAAATGTTCCTCTAAAAGATGAGTAAATCCAACTTACACGATCTTTCTTCTCTCGGCCCATTTTCATGAAGGCTGCCTAGACACAGTAGTGGCAAACAACAAAGACGGCTTACGCATTGGAGGCTATTAGGCACATGGGCGTCCGCAGAGTGGAGGGCAAACGGGACACTTTCTCCCAGGAATCGAGTAAAAAATTCCACAAATTATAATCATACAAGTGATTGAGATATGTAACCTTACACCCTCGACCATGGGAACTGTATTATGGAAAGAAGTTTCAGCACCTTGAGACGTGTGAAAACATAGTTAAGGTCCACTATCTCAGAAACGCGCGTATCAGGTTTATGTATGATTAGTGTGCACAGGAAGAAACCAGAAGAGGAAGCGGTAAAGAAGAAATTTATTGAAAACGTCATCAATAGGTTTTCAAGCGATAGATGGAGGATTCAATTCTTATACAATACGTGAACCTAAGCTTACAGGGTGAACCTGTCACTGAGTCGAACAACGCTGAGTTGTGCGATCTTTTGGGATCGTCTTAATTTTAGAACCCGCTTCACCTATACAAAGCTCCATCTTTACCACGAGTTACCTCAGACCTGAACTATGTTCAGGCGCAAACTTGACTTACTTGTCTGTTTGCTTACTTGGGAAAAAGGATTAAAACCAAGTTTATAAAATTGCTGGTATCTTTAACGTATAGTATACCCAAGGTAAAAAAAACTTATATATATTTATATATATAAATTTTTATGCGGACGCCCATGATTAAGCAAGGTATATATTATATCCGTAAAGTGGGTGTCTGATCTCTGGCATTTTGCCTGTTTTGTGGGAGTAAAAATCAGTTGATGGGAGAGGAACTCTGACGCTTTCAGCGTTCAGTCATCTTCAATTCCAAAACCCTCTACAAAACGTTTCAGTGTCCTAGACGAGATTCGAACAAAGTATTTCGTCTTGTTGGCTATCCTGGTTTGTTTCCGTTGTAAGATTATCAGCTCTATAAAGAACAGGCTGCGGGTACGAATCCCGGTGTCGGCATGAATGTTTGAGAACTTTAGTTGGGAGACGAATTTCAATTTCTAGTGCGAGACTGCTGCTATCATTCTGCTTAATCGAAGCCTGAAGTTCTTGTTTATCTCTTGAGTAGTGTTTCTGTATGTAAAAAATAATAATAAAAATTAATAAAAATAGAAAAACTCTATTGCCCAACCACGATGCTAATGCACTATAGATTTAGAGCCCTTCTTGGGTTACAGCCACTTTAAAAAATAAAATGAAATGAATTGAAAGGTATCGTCGATATGGCTAATTTACGAGACCTCTAAGTTCTACGCAAGTGCCTGCTATTATTGCCTGTTAGTTATTACACGTCAAAATAATAAACATGGGTTTGAATCTTCTGATTTAATATGTACAGTCTGCAAATTCATTCACACGTCTTTATAAATTCAATCCAGACGGAAAACAAATATAATATACAAAATTCCCTCTACGTTAAAATACATGTTATGAATATCAAGTAATAAAATTGTTCCAATATTAATTACTACTGAATTGTGTTCTGCTAAATGAGCAGCCTTCTAATGCATTGCTAAATTGACATACCCACCCACCAACCTACACATTTTCTGGACACCATTCCAGGTATTTGATTACAGAGAAACCGGTGGATCTATTTTAATTTACGTGCTGCCAAAATCATTCAACGAGACAACAACGAAATAGATTTTATTTAACTTCTTCTTAAAAATAAATGCCTGCATATTTACAAGAGAAAAATCGCATATATATCCAGAAACGAACAGCCGAGAATATTTTACTAATAGATACATAGTATTCATTCAATAAATTAACTAATACGAGTCTGTAAACAAGAAAACGGTTGTTATTTTCTGAATATAATCTTTTCACTTTTTTTCTGTACTTCTTAACACCATGATTCTTTTCCAAGTAAAATTTCCATGTTGTGAGGCATGGCAAAGACAGGATTGCCGCAAAGTTTTCTTATGGAATGTTTCAAAGCCGTAGAATAAAATTAAATTAAATTAAATTAAAAAAAAAAAAAAAACGCGACTCATGAACATATTTAAAGTGTGCATCAGAAAACTGATGTTTTTGATGAAAATCATAGATGCAGTTTACTTACTTGGGTTCTACAATGTTGAGAGGAGTGACTTGAATGTAATCATGAAAGACCTCTCCACATCTTCCCTTATCGGAAATAGAAATTGCAATGTTCTTAGTTAATTGAATCGATGCAGAAACGTGCTTGAACATGACGCTTTCAATGATTGCAAGGTCGTTTTTTGATGTTACTAATGCTGTATATGAAGCACCAGGTTGGAGATTCTTGTTACTGCAAAAATAAATAAACCACATAGAATGAATTAAAGAGGACATAAAAATACAAAATGTTATAAGATAATTAATGAACTACATATTATATTATATTGACATTTCCCCTTTCTCTAGTTTTTTTTAATTGCTTTGTTTTATTTTCAATTCGTTTTTCAGTTTCTTTCTTTTTTATATATAAATTTCGAAGCCTTTATTTGCACTTGTATTATACAGTGAATATCATAAATTCATGATCAGTTATGTGAATTTAACGAAAGAGGGCGTTACCATTGCATCAAGCATACAAAAATATAAAATTATATCAGATAATTAATAAACTGCCTATTATATTATATTGTATTATATTATATGGACATTTCCCCTTTCTCTAGTTTTTTTAATTGCTTTGTTTTATTTTCAATAAATTTTTCAGTTTGTTTCGTTTTTTTTTATAAATTTCGAAGCCTTTATTTGCACTTGTATTATACAGTGAATATGATAGATTCGTGAGCAGTTGTGTGAATTTAACGAAAGAGGGCGTTACCATTGTATCAAGCATACAAAAATATAAAATTATATCAGATAATTAATAAACTGCCTATTATATTATATTGTATTATATTATATAAACATTTCCCCTTTCTTTAGTTTTTCAGTTATTTTGTTTTATTTTCAATTACTTTTTCAGTTTGTTTAGTGTTTTCAATACACAATATTTTTGAAGCCTTTGTTTATTTGCACTTGTATTATACAGTGAATATGATAGATTCATGAACAGTTGTGTGAATTTAGCGAAAGAGGGCGTTACCATTACAGCAAGCAAATATTTTCAGCTCTTTTTTTTTATCACTTGTAGAAACCGATTATTATCTTTTGTTTCAATACCGCTGTTGTATTGTTATATATTAAGTACATTATACCTATTAAGATAAATAATAATAAAAAAATCAAACTCAAATTTCAACTTACTCTTCTCTAATATCTGCAGAAAGAGTGCCTTTATTTCCATTGATAATTATGACCAAGTTTCCATAAGCATAAGTTTTACCTCGTGATTCTGCTAGTTGAATATGAATATGATAAAGATATACTGAAAAATATATAAATATTTAAAAAAAAGTAATAAACTATGCATAGTATTTTCAAGTTTCATAAAAAAAGAAAAATCATCTATAATTACCACTAAAACTCACTACGATTCACTATTGATATTTTAAATCTGTATTTTTAAATTAATTTTTCTTTAATAAACCAAAGTCTCGTATCAGTTTATTACATATAAATTATACTGTCAAAAACTTAGAGGATTTCTATGTTAGGTGTTAAAGTCGAAGCTTTAGCAAAGAAAACGTGTTTACGTCACTGGAACTTGATGAATGGTTTCCGCCCACGATGTGGTCTAAATAAACTAAGAAATTTTTCTCCTAAACTGACCATGATGGCTTGAAAGCGGAACTGATTTCTGAAATATTAAATTTTTGTCAGCACAGCGGAGCATGAACGTTTTGATTTTGGTTTATAACTATAGTTAATCGCGAAGAATTATGAAATACAATCCTTTATAGCCTGACCTTCGTTATTTAATAGTTGTTATTTAGTTATTATAAAAATTATTTGGATTATAGGTATTATTTCCGGGAAAAACACCCATGTTACTCCTCTTAAAAACTATTATTTTTAAGGCTATTTTTCCTGCTTTTGTTTAGGAGTGTCCCTTTATAATGCCATTGTCTTTTTACTCAAGAATTCTTAGGGCATTGCAGATGTATTTTAGAGACAAATATATGTAGCATAATAGAAGAAAATTCGCACATACCTTTTCTTGGATGTTGTTGCCTGTCTTCTTTCTGCAGCGTGCATATTTCTGCTGTTTTGGTGTTGAAAGGGGTGGGGGGGGGGTTAGGCAATGCAGGAGAATTAATTTGAAAAAAAAAACGGGTTTTTTTATATAATATGTATATTATTTTTAAGGGTGGGCGGAGCGCTTTTTTTGTAGGGTGGGAAAAAGATGAAAAAGGGGTGAAAATAGAAACTGTTTTTTAGGGGAAGGGTTTATGGGGAAAGGAGGCCGGGGAGAGGGTTGACGGGATGCGAGCGTTTCGACCGTGTAGTTCGTCGTCTGATCTCATGGAGGAAGGGATGCTATGGTGGTGTTTCTGCCTTTGAAGTGTTCGTGTTATCGCTTATTGTTAGGAGTTGTGACCTAATTTTTATGTTGTGGAGCTTCCAACACTCGGAGATTATTTAGGATCGGTGGACGTTGATTGAGTTCTCGTCACATTTTATGGCTATCGTTTCCGATATTCTAAGCATTGTTTCATTGTCTTGTCTGTGTATTATTATGGCCTTGTCGATTTGGGGGTATGTTTCTGTTCAAGGATGTGAACTGCTATTTCTGTTTTCCCTGTACTTTGTATTCTATTTTTCTTTATGATATTGCGTTTTTTAGTGTTTAAATGTTCTGGAATAGGGATGTTACAGTCACGGAAGTATTCTTGTAGTCTTGTCCATAAAGACCTGATAGCAGAACCTGTGTAGATGATATCACAGTCTTTTTGGCAAGGAAATTTTTAGACTACGTTGTGTGTTCAAAGATTTCTTTGTGTGTGTGTGTGAGATTTAGTGGGCTTTAGAAGTGTTGCCAATTTTTGTTTTGTGGTGAATACCAGCTTATAATCAGTATGTTTGAAAATGTATTTGTAGGCTTTGTATGCGTTCTGGATGTATGGCAGTTTGATAACTTTTTGTGTTTGGAAGTTTGTTTTGGTTGTTGGGTTGTTTTGAGGAGTTTTTGCTGTCCTGTTTGCATAATTTATTAGTTGTGTGGGATAGTTGCGATTTTTAAAATTCTGTGTTAGATTTTTTATTTCTGTGTTGAGATAATTATGGTTAGTTGAAAACTTCTAAGTATTTATGAATTGTGATAGGATGATCTTTTTTTTTAGCAGAATATGGATGATATGAGTGGAAATGGAGGTAGTTTCTGATAAGCGTGGGTTCGTGGTATATTTTCGTGGCTATGTCATTCTGCGTCATTCCCATTATCTGCTGTGCTGTCCTCACACTTTTCGCAGTATATTCCCGAAATTTTAGGCCCTTAATCCACAACCACTCCCGGATCTCTCATCTCCTCTACCTCTTCAAAAATATTTCCACCGATTGTGTACTCTACATTCCATCACATCTCTGCTTCCTAAATTTCAAAACCTTACTCTTCTCGACATTGAATTGACGTCCCCACTCATTTAGCGATCCGCCAGTGTATTCGAGTCCTCTTGCAATGCAACACATCCACTCTACTTGACAGCTCTCCCCAATTTTGCATCTACAGTTGTTTGCCAATTTGCAAACAACTGCACATCACCATTCAGATCTCTCTCAATATCTTCCTCAACTCTATTCATATCTGGATGGATTCAGCATATTATTTGCAAGGATCCCACTTTTTTCACTAACCTTCAGTTGCAAATCACTCTATGTGGACCTAGTATCACGAATTTCCAGGAATATGGCATTATAAATGATTATTGTAATGTTAATGAATCTGTACCAAGGGGATTATCTCTGAACTGCCTATTAAAGTTCGATGGAAAAGACAATGATTTCTTCCTTGTCATAATCTTATATACTCCAATATAAAACCATCGTCGTCATCATCATCATCATCACCACAATCAGTTTCCTGATATGCATCCCCAAGGGTTGTTCAGGTTACTATGACAGCACCACATGATTACGTTTACATTACTATTAATCTCCTATCAATAATTTTCCTTCAGATCAATCTATAACTTCTGAGAATTTCAATATTGTCATATCTAACATTTCGTGCGTGTAAGGCACTTCTGAACGAATCAAGACCTTGGTCTTTCTCTAGGTCTCTTTCCTGCCATCTTTCTTCGTCCTTCACCCATTCTATTTAAGTGACCAAAGTACCATAGATCAGCTCTGCTGACACATTCTTGAATGATAATAATGTCGAGGTTCTTTCTAATATCTTCATTTTTAATATGATTCTACCATTGATGCCATAGGTTCACTCTCCTAATTTTTCTCAGAACTCTCATATCTGTAGTCTCTATTCTCTGATCAAGTGTTTCATTTCTAACCCAACTCTCAGATCTTTGAACACTGTCTTGATTACAGCTAGTTTGGTATCTTCATTCTTCCTTAAAAAAACCTTATATGGACCATACACAAAAATACGTTTCGTTGTCCATGTTTCCATTTTGAAGTTTTCTCACAGAACTCTCCTTGAAACTGCCTTCCAGACGATCATTTTATCTTCATGTTGGCGTTAAATGCTATCGCTGCTCCTACTTTCCTTGATCATTATTGCCTGAATATAACATCCGAACTACTTCTTATTTAGTATATTCTCAGTAATGCCAATTACGTCTACGTGGTACTTTTCTAATTCTTCTGCAAGTTCGATTTCCTTTCCATTAATTCTGCTTATATTGATGTTACGGAACCTCCATAGCTCAGTCGGTATAGATGAAGCCCCTTTAGTCGGAAAGACCGGGATTCGATTCCTGTGAGGAACATTTATCGGGTCTCTTTCGACTAAACGTGATTTAGCCGGTCTCATACGAAGGTAGGAGCTTTTTACAGGGGTTTTTCGTGCCCAGAACAGGTAAACCGTGAACACACCAATCTACAGACATAGGATACTCCGGAAATAAGGATTGACCGACCTATTCCGTGGTATTTCCGGTTTCGAATCGTAATTGGCCAAGGAAGAAGTTTTTGATGGTTTCGATCTTCATTTCACCTGATATGGGTTTATTATTCTTCTTCTTCTTAGTTATAGCTTTTCCAATATAAAATACCCACTTAAATTAAATTTGCTCTTCGCCCATATAATAACTTTTCTTGATCTTTTTCTTCTAAGAGCGCCTCTTCTCAAGCTGCCTAATTCAGTACGCAGCACATAGGTTCCTTTTCTTTCGATTCTTCTTCAGAATGTTACAAAGTAGGTCGGAAAATCATTTTCACTTCGTTATTTGATTTTCATTTTCTCAAAGCGAAATTACTTCCCATTATCGTTTGCTTTTCACAGACATTTATCGTGTGCCTTCTAGAAATTACCAAATATAGAAGTTACCATAACAAAATATCGTATTCCAACCATTGAATCTCTATAATAGAAATCCAATAATATAATATATATTTATAAAAGCTTATCAATTATTTTGCTTGAATTTAATGAAAGGTGTCTTAAGCGAATTACTTAAACAACATTAAAAATAAATAAATAATTTATAATTTAATCAATTTAAAAATACCTTTTAATATTTTCAATATTATTTATTTTCTTGCAAAATAAAAAGAATTCAGTTTGCCATTTATATAAACAATCTTTTAGTGGAATACACAGTTCTAGTAGGTAGATATTATGATATTACTGACATTTAGTTCTCTAATGAGAAAAACGTATTCCTTTTCGACATATTTATTGAAATTCTTCCACTAAGTATAAATGATAATTATACTTAGTGAAATATTATTGATTGGTCAAATATTATATATTTGATCAATCAATAATATATATTATAATACACAGTAAGAACTTTTATGTAACTATATACAGAATTTCATTTATAAATTTATTGTAAACATAAGTAATAAAAACGAAACATTCAGTTAGAGATTCTAAACTCACTCACAGCAATATGGAAAACTACTTTCGGTCTTTAAACAGTACTTCAATTGTCCTCCATTCTTCTTATAAAAGTCTTTATAATAATCTGAGTGCATTCCCATTACAGCACACAAACTGCCATCTGGTCCACAATCGGAGCATCTTCCTTCTTGGAAATGTCCCAACTATTACATGCGACACCTACCGGTATACAACTTTAATCTCTAGTCAGAGTTGACAAAAACAATTCAACAGAACGATAATGATCACACAGAAGCCATTTTCTTGTAGCTGTTATTCAAAAATAAAAATAGCCATTATCTTTCAGTAAAGTTTTTATTTCGCAATTTAGTTTACATTTAATATTTCGTATTTTTTTAAAAAAAATATGAATATTTTTAAAACTCTTATTTTTAAAAAAATAAGAATTTTTTTTAAAAAAATATAAAAAAATATTACTTTTTTATAATTGTATGTAAAATTAAATTCCTAATTGAAGTTTTATTTAATATATTCATTAAATATGGTGTAAAACTTATCAGTGCATTTTTAAATATTAATTATGTATATAGTTATGTATATTTTATATATGTTATATAAATTTAAGTTTTACTCAAGTTCTTTCAATTAATATAAATGCAGTAAGGTTATAAGTCCGACTCCAGTTCCTAGAATAGTATGAGATGATTTTTTCTAGTTCGTCTGTACAACAATTAGAGGAAAATACTGATGCCAAGAAAATGAGCCATGAGGATATCTTCTTGTGTAGATTCTTGATAACAAATTTCATCAAGTCAAGGAGGTGTTAATGGAATAGATATTTTCAACACATTTTCCCCTTTGACCTCTGTAAATATTTTGAGTGAAACAAACAGGAAGGTCGCATCAACAATTTTTATTAGCGGTAGATTGATTAAAAATCGTATATTCGTCTGAAATTATTATAGTTTATGGTCAATTGTTTAATCTTTGTTTAATATTATTATTGTTTAACCTCTGTAATTTAATATTATTATCATTTAATTGAATTTTTGTTCTAATATATGAACTGTTATTTATAAAATACCACGTGTCACCTTCAAAAAGTCCATCCTTTCGTATACTTGCCATTGAAGGACACCAGGTTGCGTCTCTCGACTATTTGGATAAAAATCCGCATGCCCGGTTGGATAAGCCAGAGTAAGAGCTTTAAAGAAATAATAATAAAATTTAATTTAATTTAAAAAAATATATATATATAATTATGATTCCTAACGTCTTAAATATTTTGTGCTTTACATTCAAGAAATTAATGGAATAGGAAGAAAGTAAAAAATCCTGGAGAAACAAGACTGTAATTCCATATTAACATCAAACTAATTTTAAAATAATTAATAGATGATAGCATAGCGGATGAAGAAATTGGAAAAACTCCAAGACATCTAATAATGCAAATACGACACTACAAAAGAAATACATGAGTTTTCCGTTATATTAATGCATTGTACTTAGAGTGAACGATGATATTCTATTAAAAATATGCAAAAAAAATAAAAATCCAAGTTTTAAAAGTTAAAAGACAGCTAGGTTTTTGAGCCCCTGGCAAATTTGTAGCTACGCTCCCCTTTTGCTGTGACAAAATCAATAATTGGTAAAATATCCTGTCATTGTCAACAGCTTTAATGGCATAATGTTTCTGTGCTTCTGGATCAAAGCTCAAAAAATTATGTGGAATACATAAATTTCATAAATAAAAGCTATTGTTGTTGCTGTTGTTGTCTTGTCTTTTGAAGAGTCTTAGATGTTTCCATGTGCTCCTTGAACTGCTTTTGCTATGTCGATGATTTTGTTTGTATAGAGCTGTTGTTCAGGATTAGGATCTATTTCTTGCAAGGCAAATGTAATTGCTGAACAGGTAAAGACGTGAGTGGGTGTCAGTTCAGTATTGGGGCAGTTGTTGCAGTTTCTATATGTTCTCGTATCATCCGTATCAATCTTCATTCCTCTACAATGTCCTGTTGGAGGTCTTTCTGTCAGCATTGATTTCGGGAATTTGATGTTGTATCACTGATTTCAGTGGAATTAGTTTAGCTTTTGCTAGTGCATTGACATCAGCAAGAGTTATCATGTGAGTTTCTTGGTTGAGTTCTCTGGCTTCTTTTGCTAATTTATCAGATGCTTCATTGTAATCAATGCCTACATGAGCAGGAATCCATTGTAAAATGCAACTTTTTCCTAAACACTTTAGTTGATTTAAGAGTTTATGGATGTCTTGTGTGAGCTTGGTATTTCCATTTTTGATTGCCTCCATAGCTGATCTTGAGTCACCGTAAATTATAATTCCCCCAGATTGTTGAGATGATAATAATTTTAAGTAGGCTTCGAGTGCTTTATTTATTGCGTAAAGTTCGCTGGTAAAATTGGAAGCAATTCTTCCAGATCCAACTTTTGTTGCAAGTTTTTGACCTTTCGGGAGTAGAAGGAGAACACCAGCGCCTCCATTAATCATATTTGTGTCTGACGATCCATCGGTATAACAAATAATCTGTTTGGAGGATGAAAGAAGGTTGAAGTATTTAGGCCTTTTTCTTTGGGCATCTCTTTTGGTTCTTTTTTTGTACTGAGTTTGGTAAGGTTTAGATTTATGGAGATATTTGAAGATAAAGGACTGGAAAATAGAGGTTCTTTGTTTATGTGGGAATTTAGCTGATCAAGACCTATTTCCTCCCTGATAGTGTCATCATATTGTAAAGTTGATGATCTGTGAAGTCTGCATTTTTTATTCCAATGTTCATACGTTTTTAGGGAGATGTGATCGCTTTGGTAGCTTCTGATATTATTTATGAATTTTATGGTGACAAATTTTCGTCTGTCCTCCAGTAAGTCAAGCCCACAGTCCTGTTGGGCTCTAATGTTGTTAGTGGATGAGACTGCACCAATGATAATCTTGGATGCTTTTTCTTGTATTTTGTCTACTTTTTCCTTTACTGATGAGGCAGAAGGTGACCAGATAGGTGCTGCATATTCCATTATTGGCCTTATTAGTGTAGTGTAAGTAGTTTTGAGGATTTTTGGCTTTGCGCCCCAATTTGTTCCACAAAGCCTTTTAAGTATATTTAATTTTTAGAGCTCTGTTGGAAGTGTTAGAGATGTGTTGTGCAAAACGTCATTCCTGATCAAGCGTAATACCAAGGTATTTTGAATTTGTGACTTTTACAATTAGCTTATTGTTCTTGATCATTACTTTGGGATTGTAGGAATGTCTATTTTTCCTGTCTGTACTAAAGGTGCTTTGTTTTGTTTTGTCTGAGTTGATTTTGAGTTTAAGTTCATCTGACCATTTTTCTAATCCTCTCATGGATTTGTTTAGAATCTCCGCTGATTCTTTGATTTTAGCACTAGTGTGCCAGATGGCTATATCATCTGCGTAGCAAGCTACATTTGTGTCTTCTGTAAGGTTGTGATGAATGTTATTGACATATAAAAGGAATAGTAAGGGGGACTCAGTACTGAGCCCTGGGGAACACCAACCGAGGTTCTCCGCTCTCTTGATATTGCTGCATTGATTCTGACTTTGATCTTTCTTCCTCTAATGGAATCAGCAATCCAGATTAAAACGTTTCCTCTAATTCCAATATCATGTACCGTGTGTGTATTCATTTTTTGATCCAAACACGATCGAAAGCAGCAGTCATATCAAGGAAAATGGCAGTTGTCTTTTTTGTTGGTTTTTCCTGAAATGAGTCTATTATTGTTTGGTAGAAGTGGAATAACTGATGATCTGTTGTCGAATGACGGGCTCTATACGCAGTTTGGTAGTACAGTAGTTGATTTTCTTATTTTTTCGTCAGCCAGTGTATAAAAGCTATTACAACAGTAAAATAAATCTACATTTTTGGTGACGGAAAAGATTACGGAAAGAATTGCCACTGATGGAATATCCACACACAATACGGATTTCACAAAATAAAATAAAATAAATATATAATATGAAAACATAACTCAGCATCTTGCATATATATAACAAGTAATTGTAACAAGTCACAATCATTCTATGTCGCAGACCTAATGATTAAAATATCTTTGATAGAATACAAAGAACCTGAACTCTAATATAATAATAATAATAATAATAATAATAATAATAATAATAATAATAATAATAAAATTTAAATGTCAATTTCTAGAATCATGTGAAGCCTTACGTAAACGTCCTAGTCCTAATCTTAAACGAACAGATTGTGTGCCTATCTCTAAGTTTTGGGAAGTGATTGCTATTAATTGTTTGTTTGTTTGTTTGTTTTAATTATGCAACTAGACTTACTTCTCTGGAACTCTAGTGTTTCCTCCTACTTGTACAGCTGCTACTGAGACACGTGGGCTTATACGCATGCTGTCTAACTCGTTCTTGTGTTCATAAATTAAATAGTTTAAATTGTAATCAATTATTCTGCCTTCTACCTGAATGAACATTATGATATATTCATTGCCATGAAAATAATCTGGACCTCACATCTTTCCTGATCACATCCTTAGTCAGGCTTTTAGATGCGATCCAGAATTCTTACCTACTAGCCATGAGCTGCAAAATTTTCCCTGTGCCTTCACTGAAGAACCCCTTATCAGTTTGTTTAGCTATCTTTAAATTTTTAAATATTGAAAGCCACACTCATTCATCCTATCTTCATATGCGAAGTTTCGCAAGTCAGGTATGATTTTATTATTAGCCGGTACTCGACCTATTCGACTATGTCCTAACTCCATGGGAGGTGAAAAAAAAAAAAGAGTCTCCAATAATGTGAATGAAACACTCGAAAAGGCGAAACCATATCTGAACGCAGTTGTCTATATGTGTTCTTATCAATGCCTTGTAAACTGAGTAAAGGGAGAATAATTTTCTTATTCCTACAAGCCATGGTATTTTCAAAATTTTACCACCTTGGCAATGTGTCCTTGACTCTCTAGCTACATTAACCGCTTCCAACAAATTCCATTAATATCATACTCAATCTGCAATGGCTTCAGTCCAAAATACACTACCATGCACCGAGCAACATTGAATTGACACTCATGAACAATGTTGCTCATAGGGTGGGTCTGTTCCAGTCAGTCTGCAAGGATGCTATGTCAGAAGAGTCCATTATCACCTGACCCAACTCTGCATCACGCATATAATTGATTGTTTCCCTCATACCATCTACAATGTGATTAATATACAAGTTAAACAAGAGTAGTCTAAAGACGGAACCACATGGTACCCCACTAGTTCCCCCCTCATTTTCTTAGATTAGGGACCTCCGTATATCAATCTTTGGTGACTCTCAGATAACCACCATCCAATCCATACCACAAATTCATTTTGCATTTCAATCTTTCTGAGCCTGTGAAGTAATCTCCTGTATGGAACTCTATCAAATCTCTTAGCAAAATCTTAAAGAATCATTGTGCATCCATTCCCGCTGGGAAAAGATTGGTGAAACGGTAAAACAAGGCCCATCTTTAACAAAGCCACGTTGTGCTGTATTAAATATCAAAGTATTAGCTCATCTATCCATCTCTGGATGCGATATCACAACTTTTCTAATACCTTAATCAAAACTCCAGATATAGTGATTGGTTTATAACTGACTCTATCAATTCTATCTCTATCCATGTACAATGGAATTATCCTGCCCTTTTCTTTGTGCCGAGACTAAAATTAAAACAACCAGGTTAGCGCATAGCTAGAATACTGTTTTTACATTCGTACCTCTTCAACTTCTCTCTTTCATCCAAATCCATCTCAGCTTCTGAAGAATTATTGAGTTTGTCAGGAATATATGTCTTATAAAACTATTGCTTAATAACTCAGATTTTTTCGGTGCATTTGAACATTTGTTCGTGGTCGGCATTTACTATGGTTATCCTAAATGATCACTGTTTGTTTTACTTCCCACATGGTAATAGAGTTGTCTTGGATTTCTTTTAACCTGTTCAGCTAATTGATTTTCAAATTATGAAGCTGAAATTATTGAGTGTAAACCATAATAAAACAGCGCAATAAAGCTTTAAAAGCGTTCAAAATCGATAGTCATCAGTTTTTTTATTTATTTTTATGTTTTGAGAAGATTTGTAAAGATCGGTTTCAGTTCAAAGATACAAAGGCAATTTACTTTCGAAATAACCAGCCTGGCTGGGTACATGCTTTTCAAAAAACGAGCTGCAGGTTCGAATCCCATCGTAGGCATAGTTGTTTGTGATTATCTTTAGTGGGGGTGCAAATATCATCGCCCCTTCTGGGAGATCTCAAGTAACTTGAAACATTTTCTTGTTTGGTATATGAGAGCAATTTCATGTGTTCCAACATCTCATACATTTCCATGTTTATGAGTTATCACTGGCCTTTACCTGCATTAATAAGTCAATTCTGTTGTTGAGGATATGAACCCTAACATGAAGAAATTTACCAAAGTAAACAGAATGATGCAATCTGCATTCACTTACTACAAATTAGTTTATGTACAAACGAAAAACGTGGTTGTGTTCCGACTATCGAGCAAATTATATTCGCTTAATATAATTGTTAAGCGAATCTCGCTCACAAAAGTTTTATAGTATATTATTTATAGCTAGTTATGAGCCATGGAGTAAAGTTGCTTGTGGTAGGGTATGTCTTTGAATCTTTGTAAAAGAAGCTTTAATCATCCATTGATGCAAAGAGAAAGGTCATTTAAGATCACAGTAAAACAAAATCACAATTTTGTTAGCAGTTAGAGGGAACTAAGAATATAAACAGAACGCCTTATACTTCGTAAGTATATGTCTGTTCTGTAAACTCTCTCATTTCACAAATGAAATACATGCCAGAAACAGAGAGAGAGAGAGAGAGAGAGAGATTTGGCTGGAATTGAGTGGAAATCCACGTTATACAAATAAAACTGTTCAGAAAGAAATTTCAAGACGTTTAATTTGTACTTTGTATACTGAATGAATTTCTAAATTGCAATGCTTTACTTAACTATTTACTGTCAATAATTCCTTCTTTAAGTCAATTGCATTTTAAACGAATTGTTTTCAGGAAGCATCTGTTTACTGGACTAATTACTTTCCAATCCGAAAATAATACATTTAGGAAATAAATATTGCCATTGAGAATTAAAAATGCAACAATAAGTTACGTAAATAATAGAAATAGCTCCAACAATTACTAATTAATTAATTAAATTATTAAAGCTCTGATCATGGCAGGAGGGTAACAGCAATAGCCGAGCCTCAGTTAGAACTTCATTGGCTACAGCATTGCTATCCATTACCCGCCAAGGGTATTTGGATTGAAAACCAATCACCGCATCTCACGGTCGATTGATTCCCCACCTCCAACAATTACCGCATATTGCAAAGTATAAATTTATTAAGAATATGAAAAAAGTTATGGTGTCACTTACATTCGTGAGTCTCACTCGAATCACCGTATATGGCATCGACAAAAATCGCATCCTTAGGATCCAAGCATACGTTTGAAGACATGTTTCTAAATTATGATCCTGCAGGATCCAATGCTACGAAAATGAAATAAAATTTTTAGAAAATTATGACTGTAATCAATATAAATCAATATATTATCAATATAAAATAAATTTGAGAAAATAAATAATATTTTCTGAAATTTGAGAAACTGATTCAAAAAGTAATTATTAACGACACAAAATTTACAGTTCATTTTAGAAATGGTAGTAGACTGTATACTACAAAGAGTGGATCACGTGACATTGTGAAGTCCCAGGATTCATTGCTGAAGAATATTCTAATACTCTCCAACAATGCTCTCTCTCTCTCTCTCTCTCTCTCTCTTTCGTATAGATTGTATTACTCGTAACGAATTGTATAAAAGCAATTTACGTTGGCTTTATATTACTCTTTGACCTACCCCGATGTTACAGTATGGAATATGCAGTTAGGCAGGCGACTTCAAAATAAATTTAAGAAATTAACATTTAAATTAAATATTTGCTTTAATAATTAAATATAAATATAAATATTTTAAATGTCATTTTATTAAAGATATTTTTATTATATTTATATTAAAATAATAAATACAGAAAATAAATAATATGATGCTTTTAATTTATAATGAGTTGGAGCATTTTCATTTAAATTTGGTATTTACAGAAATTTGCTGTGTATTGGTTATCTAGTTTTCCACTATGAAATAAAAAAAACGAAACATAGGAAAATATTGCTAAATCATAAAAAGACTGTTTAAATATCAATATTGTATAAAAATATATTCTTCGTTATCACAATTGAAACTAGAACAGCTTTTAGAATATTTCTCCATCTGGTTGACAAATCAAAATGTCTCCAATTTTCCAACAATAGGCTGTGGATGCAAATTCCGAAGGAGGCATCTTCGTCACCATGGTTATTGGATGCCTTGAAGTGATTTATAAATGCATGATGTTCGGTTTGTAAACTCTCTCAAAATTCCATCCACAGTACGAAAACAACCGTTTGGAAAACTTTTTTTCGAAAGTATTCGCTTAAAAAAGAAAACACAAATGAAAGGAAAAACACTGTAGAATTTTGTTTTGTCTAATTTTACCATTTCCATGGTGCAAACTGTGCAACTCAGCTCAAAATATTTTAACAGTGATCGTTCTTAACTTCATTAAATTTTCGCACATCAGGATCAATCGTTATCATTTGAGTCGTTTTGCCAATTAAAAGATGCAGTTACAGCTAACTTCGATTATATCATGTCAGATTGTTCTGTCAATAAAACTGAATTGTAACAAAACAAAATCCTTCATCAACCAATTCTGAACAACAAGATGGGCTGAAGAATCAAAATTATTCTGTTATTACAATACTCCTATAATCATATAAATATATTAGGCTTAACTGGCTCTTATAATTTACATTCATTACAATAATACAGTGTACAAGTACAATAAAATTACAATAATAGACTGCACAGCCACATTTCGGAATGCTGAAATATTTTATACAAACTTAACCTCAGCGTGCGTAGCTCAGTGGAAGTGGCGTTCGCACTCCACGGCACTTACCCACGAAGTGAAATTTAAGTTTAAATTTAGTCGCCGATTAGATGAACTTTTCCTAAGCTCTTTTTTTTTTTTTTTTTTCGACCGGTTCCCGAGTTAGTCGATCTCCGGCACGGACAAGTTTTTTACTTCCGGAAACTCGAGTTTTCGCGTTTCGTAAACTCAAGAAAATCGACCATCGAATCCACACTATTTTTCAGACATTAAAAATATTGTGTTATGGTTAAGGACCACGAGATGGCGATACTTTCTAGCCCCTTCTTCACTGCGTACCGATTAATTAGTGATAGCCTTGGGCCAGTTATCTCTGATTGGCTACCAGTGGAGATTGAACTGTCCACTCAGTCTCCAAAAGTTATGGCTAAAACCGCCTTTCTTACTCTCTATACGGGAATAAAAGGCGTTAGCTGCTTTTTTTCTTTATCTCTATTGTATTTCTGTTGTCATTTAGATGGAGTTTATCATCAGAGCCTTTGCATTTTCAATAACTCACCTCCATTCCGCGAAACACGAACACCTCTGTTCTACCTGATAGAGACATCAAAATTCCATTTCTATATTTACCAGGAGAGGACGACAGTGGAAGAGATATTGCAAGTCACTCCAGATCAGAAACTCACCCCCACACACACACACACTTCTTTTATTCCAAAACAACCAAACAAAAATTATGACAGGAGGATTTGGATTGGACTTATGAAGTAGCCCTTCGCAATGAGATCTCATTTTTATTTGGTTTCATATATTGAAAATAATTTATAAGGGCTCGTCCATAAATTGCCTCGAGCAATCTTTCAATGTGATTCTTTATAAAGTGCCATATTTACTAAAAAATGTGCTTCCATTTAAGCCCTAAAGGTTATTTAATAAAATCTCCCCCATAATGTATTAATAGCAGATGCTTCGGGTTTATTTATTTAATTTTTATGTTGAGTCCATACACGAGAGGTTCATTGATCAACCTATAGTACATCAGTACCATATATGGATAGTGGGTTGGGAAAGGAGAAACTTGTTTACATTTGAATTAAAAGCCTGTATATTGTATTCCTTAGAAAATACATCATGGGAAGACTGTTCCACAGTACAGCAGTATCAGGAATGAACTTGTTCTATGGGTTTCAAAGTGAAAGGATGGTGGGCAGCTGCTGTACGTGTTCGAAAGTGCTTAGTACTGAGTAAGGGAATTATTGATGCATTTTCAGTTTAACGTTTGCCGTGGAAATATTTATAGAATATACAGATTGCAGAAACCAAACGTCTGTATGAAAGTGGAAAGAGTGAGTTGCTAAGATGGGTCATTAATAAGTCTAATTGTTCTCCTTTGTATTGAGTCGAGCATTTTGAGGGAGCATTTAGGAGCCCCACTCTAAATGTGAGAGCAGTATTCGATAGCTGTGAGGATTATTGACTTGTATAATGACTTCCATTTAGGTCAACAGCCTAAAAATTCACCTCTGAATTTTTAGGCTGTCTTGAACAAAAGAGAAATCCCAGTTTTTTGGAAGCTGAGGATGCAATGGCCGTGATGTTGCATACAAGAATTTCTATTTGTACATAGAAGCCTTCTCGGACGAAGGCGATGTCCTTCATAACAGACTGTCTTAGGACCATAGTTACGCCTGTTAGACAAGCAATGCGAGTTATTTTTATACACTGGTTAAACACCCAGTATATCTCACCTTTTGAGAAACCAATCAGTTCTGTTGTTTTCAAAATCGTGGCTTCACTGTACATGTGATACAATTTCCTTCTGGCTTCCACCTCAGTATTCCGACAGAATTGAAAAGTCCTATGGAATATTTTAAAACACCATCTATGGAGAACCAAATACATGGAAATATAAGTAAATAGGAATGCAATTGTTAATATGGTGTTCTGTTTTTTTTTGTTTGTTTGTTTCTTTCTTTCGTGAATGGTTTACAAAGAGGAAAAGTGTATGGTGGAAAGGTTGAATCCTCTGAAGAGTTTCCTTGGAAGTTTATGATCGACAGTTCTTCTTCAGCATTGCAAAATTTGTTTGTATTGCATGACATTCACGAAAATCCACAGGTTTTAGTTGAAATCCAGGCCAACCAGACCGGCTAGATTAAGTCCCATGCTATTAAGATCAAGGATGGAAACTTGTTGATAGACACTACAATCCTAACACTTTCTGGATGGAGATTTTGAATTAATACTACTGATCCCTTTTTTTGGTTGGATGCATATTAGTGCTTTCATACTGTCATCTAAAACTCTTTGGTACAGTAGATCTTTCGTGGGTTCGAGTTCAGCAAATTACATGAACAGCTACAATTACAGTTCCACAGGTTCGAATGGTATTCCAGAACAGAAAACCAATCGTCAGTTGCATTGGATGGTGTTGAAAATCATTCGTACTGAGTTCTCCCATTGACTACGTGCCTATCTTTAATTCTCTAAAATATGTTTTCATATCTGTTGTTGGCTGAAATAGAACAAGTGATACGCGAAATTTTAAACGCAGAATTTATTCATTCTACGATTCATTCATTTAGCGATGAATTTATTTCCTGGTAAGTGAATACGATGTATGTCTCAGTGTCTTTACGTCACAGAACCTAACATAAAATTGGACACTTGTCCAAGAAATGAAGCTTAGTCATACTTATCGATTACTTTGCAAACAAACTTACCTTCCTAATATACATATGGGGAAAATCTATGAGAAATCCAACAGATCGATATTTTACAGGAGAAACCTTTGAATAAAAGTAACAGATGTGTTTATAGTTTCGACTGCTAGAGTGGGTTCTAATCGCAGATGATGAAACTATCGAGTCAAATGATGCAGCGGTTTTTGTGTGGCAACCGTTGAAATAGTACTGTGTGAGTGAAGCGTGTCAATGCTTCGTGGAGCAAAGTGCTATGATAACGTTTTACTGTAAATTAAGACAAACTACTACAGAAGTGTACCAAGACCTAAGAAACAGGTGTTCCACTGGTTTTTTATGTGTAAATAGGGAAGGGAATCTCTGGAGAGTGAACCACGTTGCAGATGACCAGTTCCTGCGCGGGGAAATTAAAATAGGATTAAAGCTAGGGAAATTGTTGCCTATGACAGGAGAATAACCACTAGGCTACTCGGAGTACAGCTGGTGTTGGTAAGGAAACGGCTAGATTAATCTTAGAAAGAGATTTCCCCAAGAGGAAGATTTGTTCGAGGTTTGTGTCTCACACAAACTTCGATTGTTTGCATGTTGTCTTCTTAGCGTTATGTCCCAATTGGTGAGGGGTCCTCTTTAATGTCACTGCGGGAGGGATGGGTCTACTTCTCCCATGACGATCCATTCCATCTTGGGAGAGAGCGAGTGTATATAGTTCTACGAATGAATAAATGAATGTGACAGCGGATACGCCAACCTTTCGGCTAACCTGACCGGCACTTAATGGGAACAATATGCACTTGAAAGAGCGTTGGACGTGTTTTGAAACAAATCGGAAAAAAAAAAATAGTATTTTAAAACCGGTTACATTTTAAGCACTTAATAAAAGGAGAATACGACATAAATAAAATAAAAACGACATATATGAAATAAAAGTACAATTAAGGGCCCAAGCAATTGGGAGTTCTAGTAATTAATGAAATAAAAACACATTCATAATCAACAATAATAAATGGAGTTGGAATATTATTTTTCCAGTCTTATTTTATATTCCGATATCAAAAAAAACTTTAAAAAAATTTCAAAATTTAAAGCATTATTCAAAGGCAAACATACGAGGCTTCAGGGCAAAGTGTGTGTATTTTATGCAAAACAAGGTACATCCGAATGCAAAGATTGTATTCTACAAAGCACTTTGATAAATTTTCGAAACTTTTTCCTTGAGTTTATTTCGTATCTGGCTATACAATATGAATGTATCCATAATATTATCCATTCAAATATCTTACTTATGTCAAATTAAAGTGTGTCGACTTTGTACTTTAGTAATTTGAAATGTTTCATCGTGAAAAAAATATATTGGTATATTTCGAGTATCCTCAACGTAGTTTGGCGACAGTTTCATTCAATTTCTAAGAAATAATCAAAATACTGTATATAATTTCTTATATTTGATATATATCTATATCTATATATTAAACTCAAAATAAAAAATTCTAAACATTTCGCAAGTTTAAATATAATTTGTAGATACACCACTCTATTTTCATAATAATAATATTCTAAAATTTCAATAAAAGGCAAAGTTTAATTTTTTTTTAATTTTAACTATTAAAAAAATACCGATTACGGGATAAACATCCAAGGGATTGATGTCCATCCAGCAATAGACGTTAGAAGTCAGATTCAGTTGGGGAAAAGAGTTAATCGACCGTGAGATGCGGTGATTAATACCCTTGGAGGGTAATGGATGGCAATGCCGTAGCCAATGAAGTTCTAACTGAGGCTCGGCTATTGCTGTTACCCTCCTGCCATGATCAGAACTTTAATAGCTCAATAACACCTTATCCCTACACTGTCCTCTACAGATAACGGGGAAGATGAAAAGCATTCTTGCTTCGCCCCTTTAAGCCAGTCCTTATAAGGATTTAGTTGGGTAAAATAATTCAACGTTTTGCCATTCATTCTCATTTTGCAAAAAAATCTTTAGAGATGATTCATAATATGCTTAAATTAAAACAGTCTGCAATTTTATTACAAATTAAAATAAAAGCCTGCTAAATTACCGTTTACAACACATAGAATTTATTTGAACTTTTCCTTAAAATTTTTTGTCAGTTTCAAATTAAAGCCAGGTGATGTTATATTTCGTTTAATAATAAGCAAATTATTTAATAATAAACCGGTTAATTTTCATTCACAAGCTGTGGTTTTGATAATGTAAATTTAACTTCATGATTTCAATGCCTATTAAATGTGGTGGATTGTTTCCTTTAACACTTCTTGCAAAGTCTTAGAAATTCTTTCATCATCTATATTAAAAGTTAATGAAATGTAAACGTCTTTATATCCTGCTAGGAAAAATTAATTTCCCTTGTTAATTCTTGAAATAAATTTTATTCTCTGGTTTATTATTAAATAAACATATGCTCTATAGAACAAACATCATCACTAAACTACACTCAAAACGTTTCATATATCTCAAAACTGAAATCATCAATGAAAAGATGATGATGAACGTGTTTGTTTAAAAAATTTCTGGAAAATGTGATACTACAATTAGAGAAGGAACATCTTTATTTGCAGTGCATCATATCACACAAATCCTAATTAGAAACTTTTCGTAAATAAAATGTTAAGATGAAATATAGCACCGTAACACATTCTAGAGTCCCGGCCAAGCAACTTCGGATTTTAAATCAATTATAAAATCCAAAGATGCTTGATCAGGACTGTAATTGAGCTTTAAAAGACCAATGATTTTATAAAGCGAGATGAATGGTTTGAACAACTATTTTAAGCCAGGAATTTACTTTCACTTCGAGTACCACCAATTATTCTAGATCACTTTTTAATTACTGTGCATCCGTCAGCATGGATGATGTTTCCGATGTTTGATACTCCTTTAGTTCATGCTTATATATATACAAAGAAAAACATCGCGTCACTGAAGGACTTTTGTGTAATGAATTTTTATGTAATTCGATGAAAAGCAGTAGGATATGAAATGGAAAAGAAGCGCCCATAAAAATTGTAAATCAATTGTTTAATTCAGTAACAAATGTATTCGTGAAGACAATGGTATAAAAAAGAATTGAAATTGAGATTGTCAAAGTGCCTCAATAAGGAATCTGTCGTCCCTCACAGAATTCTCAGCTCATAACGATGTTTCGTATTGTTTATAATTGTGTCCAGGAGCTCAGCTGGTAATAGCAACCATTACTCCTGCGTAATTCTCCTAATTTCCAAAAGGTTTGGAGGTGAAGGGTTGAGAGCATCTCAGATGCGCTCCATAGGGAACCTGACCTTAATCCTATTTGAAGTCAGGAGACTTTGTAGATATTAATCCACGGGCAACTCCGCTAGATGAGGACGAGCATTATCGTCTTGTAGGATAAATGTCTTCCTATCGCCCCACATTAGCGCATGTATCCAGGATTTTTTCTCTATAAGTTTCAGCATTCATCGTTCCTCTAGCAAGCACATACAGGTCGGTGCGTCTGCTTGACGAGATGCCTCCAAAAATATCACACTACCTCCTCCATAAGTATCCATTTCAAAGATATCAGAGGGATGACAATATTTCCACGGTTCTCTCCAGATCTGAGCACACCTTGCATAGATATGGAGAGCAAATTATGATTCGGTCTGTAAATAATCCCGATCTCATTGGACTTAGGATCAGTTAGTGTGGAGCCTGGCCTTTCCTGTGACGTGGAAATAGGGTCAAGTAGATTATCGGTTGCTTAGCATATAGACTGTCTTGGTAATCTTCTGCGCACAGCGAAAGCAGATACCAATGGTGCATAGCCGACGCGAGATTAGATCGCAGCGTTTATTAGATTATCGGACAGATTTTATCTGTTTCAGCCAAAAGTGTGGTATATATGCATTCGTGTATGTGTGGAGATACAAAACCGAAAGAGAGAGAGTGGAAAATTCGGCGCTTGGGAGAGATCCACCCCCCCCCTTTCCTTTCAGGACTTCCCGCTTTGAGTTTGCCTTCACAACTCTGGTTCGCTTGGAAATTTGCACTTCGTTTAAAGGAACAGACGAAAGCGAATTGAAAATAAACAGCAATTGAAAATAAACTTCTGATACTCAAATATGAAAGAGCAAAGTGAATCTTGAACTTACCTTGATTTAGTTTTCAGATAACGACTGCATTACGCCACTGTTCTACAAAGCCTAGTATACCTGAAAGAGGTTTTACCAAGATGAGGAAGCTAAAAAGAGAGTGAGAGAAAGCACTAATAATATTAGTATATAATTTTCGCAGTGGGTCAGATATGTCCCTTTTTCTGGTCTTACAAATATGACATTTTAATTCTGTAATGAGGAATATGTAAAGTTTAGTTTCCTTGTTTATCGGAAGAGGGGGGGGGGGAGGGGAATTACAAGAAACTTGTTAGTCAGAAGCAACCCACCAATAAAATCCAATTAACATAAGCAATAATTCAATCTTGGTCTCACATCATAACAACTGCAGAACTAAAAAACTTGGTTCACTCCATGGGAAGGCGTTGTAAGGCCGTAATTAACGCTAAAGGTTAACCAACTAAGTATTAACTCTCATTGAGAGAAATTTTGTATAGCTCATTTTTTCTGTGTTTCACTTTTCTTTTTTATAAGTGCTGTTCTAATAAAAAAGTTATTGCATTACATTCTTGATTAAATTATCTTTCCATTGATATATAATTTTATGGTATTACTCAAAATAAAAGTGGTGTTATGAGACATCAAACCTCAGAAATACACTTTTTCCAAAAGGTTTCTAAAATTTTGGCCACTAGTGTATATTCTTTACAAGAATCGATTACTGTAAAGAATGATAGGGAAATTTTATCTTGAGGCCTATTTGATGCAGGAAGTCCTGTGTAATATAAAACTGAATATTAAAAAAATTACCTTAAAATTAAACATCATTTTTTATAATTAAATACGAAATATTAATGTTTAAATTATTTTACTTTAAACTTTGATTTATACTAAATAATTGATGCAATATTATGAAAATAGGTAAGGCACCAATCATTTAATATGATGTTCTGAAATACAAGTGGCTAATGTGTTGACAGGTGTTGATGTTGATTTATACCCTTGGAGGGTAATGGATGCAAAGCCGATGAAATTTAACTGAGGCTCGGCTGTTGCTGTTACCCCCTTGGGCGCAGAGTTTCGAGAGTTTGAGTTCGCTCTCTTAAGGTTTTTGCCTTAAGGGAGCAATATGAGTCTCCGGGGAAGGTGTTTTCCGGCACGGCCCGGTGAGGGGCTTTGTTGGTGAATGCTTTTCTTCGGAATTTGAGCGGTTCTGCTCGGTGGTGGTGGTAGAAAGGGGGGTTCAGGTCATCACTGAGTGGAATCAACGCTGAGATGGACGGTCTTTCAACCATTATGGAGTGCTCTAGGGATCGTCCTAATTTTTAGAGGTTGGCTTGACTTAAACATCGCTAATGAAGTTCTAACTGAGGCTCGGCTATTGCTGTTTCCCTCTTGCCATGATCAGAGCTTTAATAGCTCAATAACACCTTATCCCTACACTGTCCTCTACAGATAACGGGGAAGATGAAAAGCATTCTTGCTTCGCCCCTTTAAGCTAGTCCTTATAAGGACAGTGATGTATCGATGTCTTATTCGAATGCATAAATCTTTATCTTCGTACTTTCCTTCAGTATTTCTGAAATTTGTGCGTTTGTCTTAGACAGGGAATCCCTAATTCTCCTTCTAATTATTAATAAAACAATAAAAATGTCCTTGCTACATTCAAGCTTTACTGACGGTTTGTACTAGCAAAGACAGATTGCACAACTTACAAAATAGTTTTACGTGTGTTATGCATTTTGCATGTGTGTGTGTGTGTGTTGGGAGAGGGGAAACTAATCACTTGTATAGCTATATTTAGTAATATAAAGTTACTAATTTTCAATTACTAAATATATTATACAAATCTTAAGCTCTTTTGTCTTTCAGATGAGGTTTGCATCTAACCATTGGATGTTTCAATAATAACCTCCATTCCCCGAAACACAACACAGGAATGTCATTGTTTTTACTGTTTTTAATTTTTGTCAAACTACTTTAAATATTCATTCATGACATATGTCTAAGAAATACAAATCGGCCCTTCAGAACACACGCAATTTACAGACAAAAATTACTAGTTGTGTTGGAGGTGGGCGGTAGATGGCGTTGATTCGTAGTAGAGGTAAGGTGTAGAGACAATTGAAGATGTCCTCCCGCGATGAGTCTTCGGACTCCTTGGAGGTATCAGGAATAATAATAATAATAAATGAAGCTTTGTGAGATTTATCGATTACTTTGTAAACATGCAGACCTTCTAAATATACTCATATGAACAATCATGTGAAATCCAATAGACTGTGAATACGCATGCGCATTTGTTGTACTTGTACCGTTCTAGAATGCCATTTGCTGGGTATTGTTGAAATTTCAATAAAAGATATTTATTTAAATATTTATTAAATATGTAACTGCGTAAAAAATAAATAAGAATACAATATCAGAGCGTTGTTTGAAAAGTTGGATAAATTTCCAATAGAGGGCGAAACAATTCGTTCATTCATATCACTGTCGACTCGTAACATCTTCATGAGACCCTGGCAAACGTTTTGCCACGTGCGACGTAGTTCTCGTTTGGCAAACATTTAAAATAGTCGTGTTCGCATTTTTCATAAAAATTGACATAAAAGAGTTTCGTGGAAAAAAACACTTTTATTTGAAGACCTGGACGGCCGCGTAGATCAAACCCGAGTAAGATGCAATTCATGGGGACTCTACACCAACTTTAAAGACTATTTATTTTTGGATAAATGAGTTTAAACGTGGTCGTAAGTCCATCGAAGATGAAGCGCGAGCCCCGGAGGGTCGAGTGAGATCACTACGAAGGAAATGATTGACGAAATCCATGGAATCGTTATGGAAGACCGCCGAGTGAAAGTGAGTGAGATTGTAGGCATCTCAACTGAAGACGTATAAAATCCTGCACGAAAAATTGCACATGAAATGAGTGCCGCGAGTGTTGACTCGATCACAATGCATGCGAAAGGACGTTTTCAACGTGTTCGGCGATGTTTAATTTGCAATTCGCAGAATTTTTTGCGTCGATTGGTGATTGTAGACGAAACATGGATCCACCACTACACACCTGAGTCCAAGCAGCAGTCAAAACAGCGGACAATGCCAAGCGAAAGAGCACCGAAAAAAGCGAAGACCGTTTTGTTAGCTGGGAAGGTGATGGACACTGTTTTTTTCGGGGTGGGGAGGGATTCCCAAGGAATTATCATGATAATCTATTTGGGAAAGGGTAACACCATAACAGAAGTATATTATTTGTGTCATTGGTGGACCATTTAAAAGAGGAACTGAAGTAAACAATGGCCAACATTGATGCACAAAATAGTGCTCTTTACCGTCCCACACATCGGCCGTCGCAATGGCAAAATTGACGAATTGAGGTTCGAATTGATTCCACATCCACCGTATTCTCCGGACTTGGCCCGGTGAATACGGTGGTTTAATTGAAAGATAGATAGAAAGAAAAAAACAGCTCACTCACAGTACTGCAGCCTTTTCGATCACATAAATACAAAAATAGGAGAAAGATCACAAGCCATGTTTTGAACATGACATGATAAATTAACTTAATATTTCAAAATCGATGTTACATCTTAAATCGATTTATTGAAAAGAAACAATTACATAACATTTGATGGAATTAATGGTCCCAGCAATGGCGAGTGTTGGTAATTAATTACAACCATTCTAAAAACCGATGAGAAAATTTGAAATGTCTTCTCTGTTACATAATTGTATTGGTATAATTACATTTACCACCTCAATAAAGTTTGGAACTGATTTTCTTCTAAACGAAACTATTTTGTTTCTATAAAATATATGGACTCATCTAAATTTATAGAAAATTTCGGTTCGAAATTTTCTATAATAAAATCTTATTAAAAAAGCTAAAAATATTTTTATTCTCAAGAAAATATTCTTCTGTATTTGTTTTGCAATGCCGTAAGTATTGGCAGTACTCAATTCATCCGATCTACGGTCACTGCAATTGAAATATTCCAGTTATCAATTGATTGGTAATCCGTGACCAAATTATCAATAAAGAAATATTTTTCTTAAAATTTCTTTATTAGCTTCTTCTGTAAATATTCTCCCGTGTTTATCTCCTTTTCTAAAACAATAGTCGTGAATATTTTGAAGATTACATTCAGCTGGACTTTCTTCAGACACCTCCTAACGTTCGACTTAATTAAACAAATTTTAATTATGTCGATGTAATGGAACGGTGAAACTATCACTTCTTCTAGCCGAAGGCTTCACTCCGAAAAGCCTATGAAGTGCAAGAGCGACCATACAACAGCATCCAATGACGTCAAATTGTGATTAACTAACTCTTATGCCAGAATTTGTCACTAACTAGTGCACAATATCTATCCGAAAAACCCAGTGCAGAGCAATAAAATGGAAACAAAAGACAATCACAGTTCAGGGTGACTCGGACCCATCTCATCTTCTCGTGTTAGGCAATGATTATTACAGCCAAGTAACTTGGTTTTCTTGCTATCAATTAACCTGCTTATGATGTATTCTCCCCAGATTTTCATATTGTGTGATTTCTTGCGGTTTTTCTCTCTGAAGACTTCACCCCAGACTGCCATCCATCCATAAATCCCGCTTAGGAGCTACTCTACTTTTTCCAGAACGCTATCCTCTGTTATTATGTTAAGTAGTATTCCTTCCATTATTACTATGGATGCAAAGCATTTCTTTCTTTTGTGAATGCTTTTAAAATGTTTTTCAAGTGCTGCCAATGATTTTTCGAAGATCCATCCATTGGTTCGTCTTTCAGTGTAATCGTCAAAAGTTTATAACACTGTCTCAAGCACAGACTTATTTAGATTACAAGTTTCACATCCATAAGTAACTACTAAAAATAACTCAATCTAGAATCGTTTGTAGTGATAAATATTCTCTCCAGATTATAGAAGTCACTGATTATTGTCCTAGCTAATCCTAATTTTCTTCCAATGTCTTTTGAAGCAATTTTTCACATTAATGATGGATCCCAGATACTCAGATTTGTGGACCTCGTCAATTATTTTTCTATGAAGGTACAGTTGTTTCCCAGGGCCATCTCCATTTCCTTCAAGAACAATAATCTTCGTCTTACTAGAGTTGAGAATACTTCAGCTGTTCTTGATGATCTCATTAACTCTGTCAAAGGTTAGTCATAGTTCCTTCCTGGTCATTACAGAAGAATACTGTATTGCAGCGACCCATGAGAAAGCCGAAACATCTACCACCTATTCTAATTCCTGTCTTCAATTCATCCACTGTTATATGCAATATTATGACCGCAACATAAAGATGGACAGGTGAGGAGAGCATAGATATCCTTCCCTAATTTCTGTATTTGAAGCCGGAACTTTTACACATCTCTTCTTAAGGCAGTTTCCTTGCACAACCTTGTTTAATACTTGGTATATTCTTATATACTTGATATAAAATTTTGAAAATAATGTTTCATTGTATATAAAAGGAATATAAAATAGAATATTTTATAAAAATATAAAGAATATATATAAAAAAATTAATGTTTTATTTATTTCAATGTAATTTCCAAATTTTAGAGTTATTTTTAGAGACTAAAAAGACACCAATTATAGAATATCATAATTTTTAATAACATTTACTTTATTTTTTATTTCAATTAAAAAATAAAGTAAATGTTATTAAAAATTATGATATTCTATAATTGGTGTCTTTTTAGTCTCTAAAAATAACTTACTTTATTTTTTATTTCAATTAAGAGGGGTAATGGATGGTAATGCTGTAGCCAGTGAAGTTCTAACTGAGGCTCGGCTATTGCTTGTTACCCTCCTGCCATGATCAGAGCTTTAATTGCTCAATACCACCTTATCCCTACACTGTCCTCTACAGATAACGGGGAATATGAAAAGCATTCTTGCTTCGCCCCTTTAAGCCAGTCCTTATAAGGACTATAAGGATTTCAATTAAATTTAAGCAGAAAAACAAACAAGTTTTTCCGTTATAATTTTGCCACATTTCGTCGCACAAAATTATGAAATCATGCATTCTAAATAATGAAAAGAATTAACCCATTTCAAAATTTTATTTTTTATTACTATTTTACTTCTAATCGGATCTTTTCTTTTAAAAGCTATTGTTTCAGAATGGTTCTTCAGAATATTTTGTAACTTTGTTTTTTATTTATTATTATTGCTTTATCTTTATTTCATATTCTGCTGCTATGTATTTTGTACAATGAATTTAGAATTCGCATGTTTCTATAATTTGAAGATCTTTATTGCCTATTTTTTTTTTTTATAAATAGGAAGTTTGATAAAGGATTTTTTATGGGTGCTCGCTTAGCTGGAGCCACAAGTTTGAAAACACCAGAGTTAACTGGTCTATCAAAAGGTGAGATATCCTTGGTGTTTGATCAGTGGAAAAATAACACACATTGCTTGTATAAGAGGCATAATTGTAGTCCTGTGGTCGGTCAGGAACGAGATTGCCGTTGTCTAAGAAGGTTTGTACAGACAAACAGAATTTCCTGTGTGTGTGTAGTAATTGACCGAGCAATTTAATGAAGACTGTTTCCGATCCACTTCATCGAATGAAAGAAAAATCGTAAAAAAACCTAATAAGCAAACTGGTCTTTTTAAATGTACTGTATCTTTAAGCAATAAATATCAATTTTATTACTAATGCTAAGTAATATTGTCGCGATTGCTACATCACAATCAACACATTCGTAAAAATTCAACAGAACATAATACATAAGACTTATCACTTCGGTGCTTCATAACGGTATCAACTATATCAATATTTTATGTGCTTTTAAATGCATAAATCACGTATACAGAAATTAATCTTATATTTAAAACATTTATATTATGATAATACAGCTGCTAAAACAAAGTAATGTCAATAAGCAAAAATCAGCAGTAAAACACAAATTTAAGTGTACCAACGGATTCATTCAAAATATAAATGCTTATAATTATTTAGGAGCAATTAGTACAGAAGGTGGAACAATAGTTATGGAAAATAAATCAAGAATAGCTAAGATAAAAGAAGCATTTTCGAATAATTAAATACTAATGACCCCTGGAAGAAGTACAGATTACAGTAAGAATAATAAAATCCTGTCTATTGCAGCACTGAATTATGGATGCGAGATGTGGACATGTACGAAATCCATAATCAAAAAATTGCAAAAGGAGAACACTCAAGATTTCTTCGAAGGAGGAAAAAATAATGAAGAGGTATTTACGATAATGGGGTACAAAAACACACTCATGGAAGACGTTATAAAGATAAAGGGAAAGATACAAGGGTACCTATTAAGAGAATCAGAAGGGGAAAACATCTCTTGAAATACTGGAGGAAAAAACAAAGGATAGAAAATCTCCTGGTAGAACAAGAACTTCTTGGGTTGATGATGTAAAGAAGTGGATCGGAAAGAAGAGCTATTACTGGATGAAAAGAATGGACGAGGATCAGAATCCCTGGCACACCTTGTTGGTGACATAAATTACAGAAGATACTTAAGAAGAATGAATGAATAAATAAATAAATATCATCGGTAGATCTTATGGTCGGTACGATCTACCGACCATTTAAATATTTCCAGTCTGTGTAGATTTTGTTATTATTTCAGTAGCAGAAAATCTTTCGCACTTCCTTGTTTCGTTTTTTTTTTCTTTCCTAAATAAATAATAAAAAAGCATGAAGGTAGTTAAATAAAGAGTGAATAATTCCAAGTGAGCCAATTAACCAAAGAGGGAAAAAATGTGTGAAAAAATCTTATGAAAATCTAAGTGCGAATTGAATTGGAGAAACGTAACAGCCAAAGACGTAGAACAAGAACGACACGATTTGCTCAATCATCATTCTTACAGAACGTATTTAAAATGCAATGTTTAGCACTATGAACATTTTAATATATTATATTAGTTCCCTGTGTGAATTACCTCTGTACGAAGGATGAGTAGAATTTCTTGCTATATATATATATACGACGTTTTTTATTGTAAAGGGTTGTTTTACTTAATTACACCCAATACTTTAATTCTTAAGGATTTTTTTAAGATCATAACGCCGATTTTCTCTTGAGGATTTTTTTTTCTGTTTATTGTATAAAGTAAACTTCCTTGCATCACCTTCTACCCTAGTGGAGTTAGTAACCATCCTTTCTAGAGATGATCGCACCCCCATCCCATCCCCTCTCGTCTCTTGAAATCTCCACGTTTGCATTCTCTAAAATGAGAATGAGTTTATTATAGCCAACTTACTTCAGTATTTAGGTCGATTATTGCTAACAGCACGAAGAAGTTTCGCAAGTGGGATGTAAGGATGTACAAATGACATGCACAAAATCATCAGAAGATTAATTTTAAAGTTTAAAGCCATAATAAGTATAAACCTGTGCCTGGAAATCATGAAATGTTTGATGACTGATGGTTTGCGGTTAAAATTACTGAAGATTAGTTAACCATAAATGCATCTGGTTTGTCCTCTCTTTGTCAATATTTGAAATTATTCGATAAAAATCACGGTGCTGATGTGCGATTCTAAATAAAGAATTTACTGAAACTGGTTCACAATTCACATTAAATTGTAACAGAATTAGAAACATAAAAGATGAAAAATGTAAGCTTCAGAGTAAAGAAGGAAAAAGTCAACGATAGCAACTGAAAGACGATTAATAATTTGAAAATAAAATCATCATGGGCTTAAAATATTCAATTTTATTTTGAAATTTACTAAATTTCAAAATAAAGTCGAATAAAATTAAATTACACTTTTATAACAAAACAGACTTCTGTTTCGTATAAATCTTGCAATAAATCATTAATAATGCAGAAGCAGAAGTGATTATCGTTCTTTAGTTTTTAATTCTGATTGTTAATAATTAAAAAATAAACATTTACACACAGATTTGATCTTGTTTAGTAGACAAGATAGGTCTATGAATTATCTATTACATGGCACAGGTTAGTATCAGAAAGATAAAGAAAAGCATCCTCATTTTTAATAAGATTCAGAATAAGAAAGGAATTAGTCAGCGGTAGATTTTTATTTAATTTGCTCATGATAGCATCTTAATGAAGAAACTACTGCTTCAACGGGATTTAAAGGAGCGTCAGGGCTAAACAAATTGCAACACAAATTTCCTTAGGACTCATTCAAGGGAAGGCAGAAAAAACAAAAAAGACAAAATGACGAAAGCCGTACCTTTGTAGAAGCAGAAAATAAAGCAGCGGTGAGTACACTAAAATAATCTTCCAAAGTGTGTGTTGCATACAACAGCGAACAAATTAATCCGAACACGCACGTTTTAAACAAAAATTTTAATTTCGCAAGAAAACAGTACAAAACTTAAACTCCAACTTTACCTAATAATTTATGCGTTCCTCTATTCCTAATAAATTCATGGATTTGCTTTCGGCATGGATCAACGAAGAACGCGTTTATTTCTGCATCTAAAAACCATACTTTTATAATGGATTGTACTAAGTTATCCTTTGTATCAAAAATTAATTTTCAAGTCTCTTTTCTAGTGGAGTTAGTAACCATCCTTTCTAGAGATGATCCCACCCCATCTCTCTCATCTCTTGAAATCTCCACGTTTGCATTCAGTAAATTCACTATTCACTATGGCCCACAAATTTCTATTGGGTTATTGTCAAGAGAGTTACCTTCCACTGAAACAATTGGATGTTGTGTTTTTGAGGATCTCTTTCACTTTTTTGAATTGTGGCATGGATAGAAATCCAGAAAGACAACGGACTCATGGATCGAGATCCATGAGTCCTTTGTCTTTCTGGATCTGTGGGACCACTCTTTTCTCTAATACTTTTTAAATATTGGTCACTTTTCATCATACCATCAACAGGCACAGGTGATCGTAGACCATCATGTGTAAAACAACTCCAGAACATCTTTTTAGCTGGGTGTTTAGGAGCTTGTTGAAGGTGGGCGCGAGAAGTCTTCTCAACTGCTGATTTGTGAACATAGGGTACTCACACTCCTTGGACAAAGAAATGACTCTTGTGAGAATACGACTTTCTTCCAATCTTTGTACACTTTTGCCCACTGAAGCCTCCTTTACTGTATAGCCTTTGTCAACCGTTGTTTCTATTTTCGTCTGTGGACAGTCCAACCAGCTTCCAACAACCTTCGATGAACTGTCGTATCAGTCACATTAATCTCACTAGCTGACAAGTCTCTGTTTATGACTACAGCAAACAATTTTGGATGCATTTTGGTTTTCCTAACTGGTAAACAATGTTGACCGTACCTTGTACCGGTCTCCCTAAACCTCTTTAAAATCTCATTAACAGTAACCAAACTAACACCGCACCCATCCGCAATTTGTCCTTAAGTCATGGATGCATGCTGAAAAGAGTGCATATTTTTGAACGGTTTCTTGGGGATGCATCCATTTTATAGCGACACAAAAAGAATAAAACACTACGAATATCAAATTGTTTACACTATTAGAAACGTAACAACACTATTAATAAACATCGCAGAGACAGTTAAAACACGTAGCACTCAATCCAAATATTGAATTAAAACCAAAACCTAAAATAATAAACCAAAACCAACATTTTTGTGAACTGAAACAAAATTGAAACCAAAACCAAGAACAGGATGAAAATTCGGATTAATTTATTGGCTGCTGTATTTTTTGGCGATCACACAAACTTTATAGAAGACTTCTGAAAAATCCCTTAAGTATCCATTTGCTAAATGGCTTCTTATTTGTAGTCTATAGCGCAAGTGCTCACAGTATTTCGTATAAAGGGATAATTAGTTTCAAACGTTTTTTGTAAATTTTTGAAAATAACTTGCAGGTCACGTTTTTAATATAAAAACGTATAATATAAGCTTAGCAGATTGCTGAAACATGAAAACAAATCAGTTATTCTGATAATATCTGCCTGGTTGCTAACAAATCTGGTGAATGAGAAATAGATAGATTCTGTTCTTTGCAACTGGCTGGTTCTGGATTCAAACTTTCAGTGTTATATGGATTTCATATGAAAACATTTATGTGTAAATGACTTTCATTATCCAGAACCCTATTTTCTTTTTTTTTAAATTCCCATTCCCAATCCTCTGTCGTCACACCTGTAACGATATGTGGTGAGGACTCTATCTCTTCCACATATTGTCATAAATATTCACTGCTGTAAATTCGTGTATGTTCGCGGGGCCTGTTTTCCTGTTTTGAGGGACGAAAAACACGAGTTTCCGGGTCAAAAAAAAACACTACCTACGTATGAGACTGGCTAACTCACCTTTAGTCGAAAGAGACCAGTAGAGATTCCTCACGTCACTGACAGGAATCGAACCCGGGTCTTTCCCACCAAAGGACTTCGTCTATACCGACTGAACTAAAATTATTAAAAGCAATATGAAGTTAGAAAATTTTATTGCGTAAATGTAAATTGATTCCCATGCAAGAAAGTCCGCATCAACAAGAATATAAAGGTGCGTTTCGTAATAGACATCTTGCTTAATGACATCATTTATTATTACCATGGAAACTGGTGATCCTGCAAAAATGTGGGCTGAAATGAATAGCATTTGTTAAATATACAAAGAACTAATCTGGGTAAATTCCGTGATTGCGTATTCAATAAAAATAATGCCTTATTTTTGGTTATATTAAACCATTTTTATGCCAAAATTAAGAGAAACAAAATCATTCTATAGCATCTGTAATGTGATAATAAGTTATGTTATATACTTACTAATTGCAGCTAATTTCTGATTGGATACGGTGACTTCCTCTCTTGTCGGCTATAATTTGTCGTATAATAGGGCCTTCAGTGGTCCAATTAAAACGACTAATATTAGTAGCGATTATATATTAGATTTAATTGAATTGCAGTGGGGCAATTACGATAAGTAATTTAGACAATTCTTTCCCCTTGCAATGGCTTGGGTAAAAAAAAAAAAAAAAAAATTAATTGCTCCACAAACTTTTTTTTTGTACAGATTTCTCAATCAAACTTGCAACACTTGCAGGCGCAAACTTGACTTGTTTGTCTGTTTGCTTACTTGGGAAATGGAGTAAAACCAGGTTTAAAATAACTTGGTATCTTTAACATATATTATACCCAAGGTGAAAAACTTATATATATATATATATATATATATTGGATTGTTGTGTGAAGGACGTCCCTTAACCGGATTCGACACCCAGTTTATCCCAGAGATGTTCAATAGCGTTGACATCACAGCTCTGTGGAGGCCAGTCAATTGCTGAAAGAGACAATTGTCACTTGCGTAGAAATGCCACAAAGTAGTAGGAAGTGTTGTTGCCTCGAATGTTCAGATACCTCTCGGAGTTCGATGTTCGTGGTGGCACAAAAAGAGGTACAAGGCCAAACCAGGAAAAACAGGACCATACTATCGTACCCACCACCACTCACGAATTTCGCAGTTGAGGTTACGCATTCTGGTAAGAATTGTTCACCGGGCATCCACCACACCTATCCATCTGCTCGATAGAAGGTGTAGCGGGATTCGTCGCTCCATAACACAGCTCTTTAACTTTCCACATCCTACTGTACACGCTCTTTGCACCACTACAGACGAAGCTGCATGTTGGTTCGGGTAATGTGGTGCTGGCATATTACAACATAGAAACCCATGCTGTGAAGTTAGGCTCTGGATGATTTTGTTGTTCCAGTCGATGCCTGTAACGCCAGAATGATCATTAAAAAAAAAAAAAAAAAAAATATATATATATATATATATATATGTATATTTTGAAACCCTTGTTTTTTGCGTGATAATTCATGTTTTTTGAACTTTGACAATAACTGACATTGCATTAAATTTATTATAAAACCCCTTTGATTATATAGCAGATTTCACTCCTTTATTACATAAAAGTTAAATTTTTCATTCCTTTAAAACTTTAGGAAAGAATTATTTAAAAAATGCATTTCTTTAAGAAACGTCTATAATTCCAAAATAATAATAATAAAGAAAAAAAGAAATGAAATAGACTTCTTCAAGGAAAGAATTTTTATGTCTTAAAAAATATTTTTTTATAAAAATGGAAAAAAATTAATTAGATGAATCCTTTTCTAACTTGTACAAAGACCTAAAAATGGAAATAATTGATCAAATTTCCAAATGAAAATTGAAAGCATTCAAAAAGACGATGAATACAACTCATTAATTCTGATATAAGCAATAATTAGGTGTCTAGGTTTATGTCTTCACTTAGGAAGAAATTTATTATTAAAAAAAAGGCTTTTTACATTTAATAAAATAATGCTTAAGAATAGTCAATTTTAATATTTATTTCATTTAATTTTGATATATTATTAACTTTTGTTTTTTTCTTCTTAATTCTAGTAGGAAGGAGACAAATATAAATTAATAAAAATTGATTTTTATTGGCAGAATATGTTTGCATTTCAATATCAGATAAATTATAATTTCATTTTTAATTATTAAAACCATAAATCTTCATATTTTAATTGGCAACTAATTATGTCGAATTATGAAATGAATATCTTTGCAATTCAGAAGCCTTCTCATAGAATCTTGAAGAGCAGAATATTTTTAAATTGCATGTATATAACAGAGTTTGGTTTATAAATGAGTATAATTTGACATTTCACCAAACTGCTTCAGTCTTAGGTTTTCACACGCTTTTTCCTGGTATTTTTTTTTTCTAATTTGAAGGCAATATAGATTTGTTTCAAAGAACGACTTGAGAAATTAATAATAATGATTCTAAATATCGAATTTCGTTAAATTTCAATGACCCATAAAAACGGACTAGTGGTAGTACAAAAGGGAAAAATATAATTATTTTATTTTATTATTTTGTCACTTAACTTGCAGACGCTGCAAAGAAAATAAAAAAAAATAATAAATTAATTAAAAAACTGACCTTTTTGCTGCCTTAATGTTTGGTGTATTTCGATGATTACGACAATTCTTTTTAAAATCACAATAATAAATAACTAACTAAAATACTTTATTTTTATACATACCTTGCACTCAGGTTGGTCTAACACACTGTGTGGCATTAACTGTGGTTACTCATTTTAAACAAAAAAAAAAATAATAATAATTCGAAGTATGTCAGAATAATGCAACTATTGTAGATTTAGTTTTTTAGAATACTGTGATGTATTACTAAAATTAAAATAAACGAAAGTATGAAAAATCATATAACGGGATTATTTATATCTATATTGTCTTTAATGGAGTAATAAGCTTAGGAAATATAGACATTTTCTATCGAGTTTTCCGCTTAATATTAATACACCAGAATTAATTTTATATATAGATATATATAATATGACAAGATACTGATATGTGTTCCTTTGAAAGAGATGTCTATCTTGTGCTTCCTCTATACATAATAGATTTATCTGTTTGACCAAAATAAGGGATATTACAGTCACACCATAATCTTGTACACGCCAGGATATTTCAGATTATGATGAGGAGGCTTCGGATGGCTTACTAGTGAGCATATTTTTGGAAGTGAAGTAAATAAAGCCCTGATGTTGTATTTCTTAAGAACTCCAGCTAATTTTTGAGAAACTGAACTAATGTATGGGATAGAGATATTACCCTTGATATTGGTTATTTCTTCAGTGCGGTGGCTAGAACCATTAAAAAATTCATTGATCCTCCTAGCCACCGCAGAAACAATTTATATTAATAATTTATTAATATAAATTGTTGTAAAGTAATAACAGGCGGATTCACTGCGTTCAGACAAAACGAAACAGGGATATTGTCCACGTACTTGTATAAGGCAGAGACAGAATGATTTCAGCCTAGAAGCGAGCGAATTGTCTCAATTTTGAGTGCCAGCAGCAGATCGGAATCTTCTGTTAACAGTTTCCTTTCTCGAACATTGCTTCTCACCCCCCACACACACACGTGTGAAAGAGGAGTACAAAATCTCCGCGGTGATTTTGTGTTTGCTGTGCTGCTCAGTGTCAATCTGCGTTGTTTTTATCGCACACCAGCGCATCTGAGCATCAGTAAAATTAAACTTATAATTCAATTACTGCTTTACCAATACTCGATTCTAGATATAAAAAATTCATTAAATCCCCAAGAAATCAATTAGAATCTGAAATAACTATCCATCTCCTCCAAGAAATGCAAACTCCAAGAATTGTATTTGTTTATCCACACCATGAGGTCTGACTAGGAGCGCCACCATTTCTTCTAGTGGCATTTTACGGTAATACATCTACACCTACAGTCATGTCAATTACTTATGTTTTGCATAAGTAATTGACATATTGTCATAATATTTGAGTTTCCTGAAATAAGGCAGTTTTTTTTTTTTTTGTTTATTTTAAGTGTAATCACGAAAGTCCATTGCTTTCAAAAAATAGGTGCTTATCTCTAAAATACGAAAATTGTCTTTTCGTATTTCGTACCTTCAAAAGGTAGAATCATATTAAGTAGAAATCAACTAGTTTTGATGAAACTTAATATTAAGATTTGATTTGAAGAAAAAAAAATAATCAATTTCATTTTTAATCGGACGATAATAACCAATTAGTTCGCATGAAAATGATAATTATTTTTTCACAACAAGAATAATGTATATTGCACCGTCATCCATGAGCACAGATCCTCGATATTAAACTGGCTGTTTCCAGGTTGCACAATTTTGAGAGGACTGAGTCACAAAAGGTTACATTTAGTCTATTTTCGAAGTTAGGACAAAAAAAAAAAAAAGATATGAAATTACTTGGAAACGTAACACATTTAAAATGTAATTCATGTTGTTATCTCTCTAAGATCGTTGTTATTATGTTAATAAAAACTGGAAGTACTTCGTAAGATACGATATTTAAACCTAAGCAGGAAACCCAATATATCAAAAATATGTGATAACATTCTTATTTATAATGTTATTATTACAAAATTTGCAACATCAACCATGATAAAGTCTAAAATATTCAGAATCATGGGCAGAATGGCATAAAATGTTATTCTAACAAATACTTGTTTCGTTTGTTTATGGTAAAATAAATACTTGAGACTTTTTAAAAATTTTAAATGGTGCAGAAATCTTCAATATGGTTTTAAAAAATCATTAAGAATTTTTTTTAAAAAAATCATTAAGAATAAGATGATTTTTTATTTGCATTTATTTTATAATTTTCAAAATTATTTTTATGATATTGAGATTTAACTCGACAGAATCATATTCGTATGCGAAAAATTAGTTTTACTTGTTGCATCTGTAGTCACACTTCGGAAGAAGAAATTATGGAAGAAACTGGTGCCGCCATCTTGTGACATCAATCGGAAACTTTAGAATTCCAAATTCTGCTTTTTTGCACACTTCTGACAGTTGCACGATCCTGAGACCAACTCCTCCCAGAGATACAATTAGAATTCTAAATCCTTTAAAAATAAAGATGTTGTCAAATGATTCACACCTTCACTTTACCTTAGTGAAAAAACAGAAAAAATTACAAGAAAAATTGCTTTATGTATCGAATATATGAACTGATCTGAGACACAACATTGAATTTTGCAATTAACAAAATGCATGCTGGGAAGGTCTGTATTCAGATGACAATGGCGATTATTGCATACATGAATAGCAATAAAAGTCGACGTTATTTTATTATGCTTTTAAAATACACTTTCTTAATTATTACACAAGAACATTAGCGAATTTACAATATTTCTAGCAGATAAAAAGAGTTGTCTGTAAACCTATAGTCCATTACTGATTCACTCGGAATCCAAGTCAAAAACAATTGGATGAAAGAATTTTAACGAAATTAACCGAGAACAGAACGATTCATTACGACAATCTGCGCATGTCTCTGTACTTCCGTATTATCAGGCCATAGCATAATTCATGGCTTTGAATTGAATATTTTATGAACAAAACTCGCTAATTCATTACAAAAACATAAGTTAAAACTTACATAGTAAACTTAAGAAATGATTAAATAAATAATTAATTCATTTCTCGTAAGCGTTATTAATTATTCTATTGGAAAATTTAGTAACATCGGTATCATACCTCATCACTGAAACCTCGTGGATATATTCAAAACAATAAACAGATATCACAATAAAGGAAAGAAGGAATCGAAACATTTAAACAGGAAGAGAATAAAGCAGACATTTTTTGAAGACGTCCAACAAAAGCCAAAATTTAAATTATTTTTGAATTCCTGTAATACCCAATGACTGCATTGGAAAGAGAAGTTCTAAATAAAACATAATTTACGCAGTATAATTATATATTTTATATACAGAACAATATTAAATTTATATAACTACTAATTTTTATTTAAAATATTAATAAAAAAGAAAATTTTAACTTTATATAATAATTTTTGTAAGTACACCTTTTTTAGTATTATATTAAGATGTTTATAATCTGGCTAGTCGCAAACTTAGCCATTGCATTTGACAAGGTTTGGCATTATGGTTTACTATACAAGCTTATATCATCCGGTATTCCAATCGGAATCATTCAACTCATCAAGACGTACCTCTGCGATAGGCGCATGCAAGTGAGACTAAGTGGAGTAGTGTCCTCACAGAAACACATCTTGGCTGGAGTTCCACAAGGGTCCTTACTAGCACCAATCCTATTCTCCTTATACCTGCATGATATACCACACAACCCATTATCTTCAATTAAAGCTCTTTACGCTGATGGCACAGCGATATTGGCCAGATCATTAAAGCCTCACTTAGCCATCAAGAAACTGCAAGAAAACCTACTGCAAATAGAGCAATATTTTGCCAAATGGCGTCTCCAGGTGAATCCTCAGAAGAGCGTAGCCGTCTTATTCTCTAGAAGATCAGTGCTTCCCAAAGAATATATTCTCCTCTTTAACACAAAAATTCAGTGGAAAACAGAGATCAAGTACCTTGGTGTAGTAATTGACAGTAAACTGACTTTCAACTCCCATATCAAGACTCTCTGTGCAAACACATCCAAAACCATAGTCCAGCTCTATCCGCTAATAAACAGCAAACTGAGCACCAGAATCAAACTTCTCATATACAAACTGATGGTTCGTCCAATACTCACTTATGCCTCACCGGCCTGGAGCCATACTTCAAACTCAAATATCATTAAATTACAACGCATTCAGAACAAGTGTCTTAGAATGATCCTGGGCGCTCCATGGTTCATCCGAACTGTCCAACTGCACCGCGACACGGAGGTCCCCTATATTTACACCTTCATGCGGACTATAGCAACCAAATTCTTTTCAAAGGCAACTGTGCATCCTAACAGACTGATCCAACTGGCCGCTGACTATGATGCAAAGGACTATTCTAAGCACAAAAGACCTAAAGCCATCCTAAACCCCCTCACTGAGGATTAATCTCCTAGCCCAATCAGGGCGAGCAATATAGCTCATAAACTCTTTCTACTCACAGTCTCTGTTAAGATAGCCGGGAATATGAAAAGCTTTTGCTTCACCCGTTAAGCCAGTAATGTTACTAGTTACTAGTATGAGATTGATTGTGAAATTAGTGAAAAATTGCTACTTTAGCGTTGGCAGAAGATAATGGTGTTGAGATTCTAATGATTTGGAATGCAAATGGCGGCTCGCGTATTAGTTCAGTGCGATAGTTTTGAATGATAAATGATATGATATACATGTATATAGAGGTAAGCGTTCTTCATTTTCTGAAATTTCATATGCTATTGATTTGCGCAGTTAGCTAATCGCTCGATATTGCTGGCAATCCTTTTCATCTGCAATATCCTCTACAAAATTTCTGCTGGCAGGTCTCAAGACCTGCGGGATTTTTAATTGCGATCATAAGCAATTTTCCAATCACTACCTACTAGATATAACAACAAATAAAACAGACATGGATAATATTACTGATCTGCTAGAGCATCTAAACAAAGAGCAAGCATTAAAATTGTTTAAATTACTGCTTAAAAAATTTGATACTGAATGGCCAGGTTTCCTAAACCTGTACACACAGCCGGAAGAATCCGATGATATGGAGGGTGAAGTGGAAGAGATCAATGACACATCCATCTCCCTGCCCGAGAGCCTCAGTCAGACGGTCTTCACAGACGGGCAAGAGACGTAGAATCGAGGATGATCATGTGGAAAACGAAACACCCTCACAAATAGTCCCTGAAAAAAGGGAAAAGCTCCCCCCGGTAATTCTCCGTGAAAAGGAAAAATGGACCACAGTTGCAAGAATCCTAAGAGAACATCAAATTGGATACTCCTGGGCCAGAAACACAGACGAAGGTGTAAACATTCAACCAACAACAGTCACAGACTACAGAGGAATAACAGAAATGATGGATAACAACAAACTACAGTACCACACCTTCGCACTAAGCAGCGAAAGAAATCTAAAGGTTGTACTGCGAGGTGTCACCGAAGGCATTACCTCCGAGGAGATCGCGGCTGACCTTACCCAGCAGGGCCTAACACCTATCAAAGTCAGCTGGATGTACGGATCCGATAAACAACCGATGCCATTAGTATTGGTTGAGATACAGAACACACAAAGACAAATTTATGACATAACTGCGGTCTGTGGACTTAAAATATCAACAGAGCCACTCAGGAAAAGGGCATCAGCAGGGCAACGCCATCGTTGCCAAATGTTTGGCCATGCCCAAAGACTCTGTAAAGCCGAGTTCAGATGCCTGAAGTGTGGCGAGAAGCATCAAACCATTACATGCACAAAAGCAAGAACCACACCAACCAAATGTGCCAACTGTGGAGGTCCGCATCCAGCAAACTACAAAGGATGCAGCCACCATCCCAGAAATCACGGAACTACAAGACCCGTCCAACCTCCCCCAATCTGGACCACCACTCAAAGCATCTCTGCTGCACAGTCATCAAACCACCAAACCCCAATCCATAAAAGTCAGGAAAGGGCTCAACCTTCCACCAAGACCTATGCAGAAGCAGCCCGCCCAAAGGACACAATACATAGCAATCAAATAGGCTCCAACATCACAGCAATACTGACTGCTTCGCTAGTCACTATGCTGCAGGAATTCAGCAGAACAAACCCAACTCCATCCTCCACAAAGAGATTCCTGCAAGGAACCCATTCCATACTCACAGCACTCAACTATGAATAACACAAAAGTAAAACCTAACTCGCTTCTAATTGCAGCCTGGAATGCCAATGGCCTCACCAACAAAACATTAGAACTACAGGAATTCGCACAAAGACACAACCTGGACATAATGCTGATCAACGAGACCCACCTAAGACCTGCCAACAACCCAAAAGTGAGAGGATACACAATATACCGAACGGATAGACTCAGCTCCAGAGGGGGAGGCACTGCCATCTACATCAAACCATACCTCCACCACAATGTCATATCCAACCCACAGACTACAAACCTGGAAACCACAGGAATACAAGTCCACACAAACAATGCTGGAAGCCTCAAGATATTTGCTGCCTACAACTCACCAAGCAATCCTCTACTGACAACAGACCTGGATGCAGTCCTCGGCACCACAGACCCCACCATCATAGTAGGTGACTTGAACGCCAAACACACAGCATGGTTCAGCACCACCAACAACGGAAGTGGACGCATACTACACAACTATTCAACACTTAACTCAGTTGTGGTAGCAGGACCCACTGAGCACACTCATTACAGTCCTCATGGCAGATCAGATGTACTTGACATAGCTATCCTTAGAAACATCAGTTATCAATACAAACTAGAGACGCTCAGTGAACTATCATCCGACCACAACCCAATCCTGATCAAACTTGGCACGTAAGACCAACTGGCCCACCAGCACACCTTCATATCGTGGGATAGGCTAGCTAAAATCCTACCAGAATACATTGGTCCTGTACCAATCATCCACAAAAAAGAAGACATAGATGAAGCAATAAGCAATTTGACAAGCCAAATTAAAAAAGCACTAGAAATGGTCACCAAAATCGCAACCAACCACCCATCCGGTTGGCTCCCAGAAAACATAATGGACCTCATCAGAACAAAAAACAAAGCCAGGAAAAGATACCACAACACAAGAGCCCCACAGGACAAGAAATCTCTGAACAAGTTGAACAACCAAGTCAGAAAAGCACTTCAAATCCACAGGAACCAGGATTGGGACAATAAACTATCATCACTCAACCCAGAAGATCACACAATATGGAAATTTCTGAAGATTCTGCGCACTAAACACAATCCCCTACCGCCCATGCAAACTGCTCATGGAACGGCGCACACTGATAAAGAAAAAGCATAAGCAATAGCAGAAAACCTAGAAAAACAATGCAGCCCGTCATATGATAATATAAACATCACCCACATATATAAAGTCCACAAGCAGGTCAAGCGTACCTTAAGTCAGTCCGAAGACAAACTAGCCAGCATCACCCCCACTACTCCAGTTGAAATAACCAACATCATAAAACATCTAAACAACAAAAAAGCTCCAGGGCCAGATGGAATTACTAACAGAATCATCAAATTACTTCCTAGAAAGGCTATTATGCACCTGGTTAACATAACCAATGCAATATTGAGGATACAACATTTCCCCTCTGCATGGAAAACAGCAGACATCATACCAATAAAAAAGCCAGGAAACAATCCGCAACTCCCGCAAAGCTACCGTCCAATAAGCCTGCTTTCCAACCTGGGAAAGATTGCTGAAAAAATTATCCTTCCAAGATTACAAGAAAAATCAGACCAAATAGGAATAATTCCAAACGAACAATTCGGCTTCCGCCGTATGCACAGCACAGTGCAACAAATACACCGACTAGTGGAGCATATCACTCAAGGATACAACTGGAACCTTCACACAGCTGCAGTTTTTCTGGATATTGGCAAGGCCTTTGATAAGGTATGGCATCACGGATTACTCTATAAACTCATTCAGGCCAACATTCCAACAAACCTTACCCATCTGATAAAATCATACCTCACTGACAGATCCATTCAGATAAAAATAAATGGCACCATCTCAACTAGGCGCAAAATCCTGGCAGGAGTACCACAGGGATCTCTTTTGGCTCCTTTACTTTTCACAATCTACGTGGCGGACATTCCACAGAACCTGAGGACTACCATCACAGCCCTATATGCTGACGACACAGCCATAATGACAAGATCTCTCCGCCCACACCTGGCGATCAGTCGTCTCCAGGATACTATCACAAAGCTAGAGAAATGGTTCTCCGACTGGAGGATACAAGTAAACCCCGTCAAAGGCTCAGCTATACTGTTCACCAGACGCAAAGCCTTCACCTTAATGATATTGAACTTCTCGGAAAAAAGATACCATAGCAGACAGAAGCCAAATACCTTGGAGTGCAGCTAGACAAAAAGCTAAATTTCAACAGCCATATCAAGCTCATAGGCACAAAGACATCCAGAACCATAGCCCAACTCTATCCCCTGATCAATCGCAACAGCAAATTGGATAAACGCAACAAGCTGTTATTATATAAGATGGTAATTCGACCAGTAATCACATATGCATCCCCGGCATGGAGTCACACATCCAAATCTAACATCCAGAAACTACAGAGGATACAAAACAAATGCCTGCGGATGATCTTAGACGCCCCATGGTTCGTCAGAAACACGCAGATCCACAGAGAAACCGGAACCCCTGACATCCGTTCTCTCCTTCATGACCATGCGGAAAAGTTCTTCAGCAAGGCACACTCTCATCCCAACCCACTAATCAGACAAGCTTCCAGTGATAGTGAACATGACTATCAAAAACACAAAAGACCCAAGGCAATCCTGCTTTCAGCAGAACAGAGCTAACTCCATAGTTCACAAAGTGCGAGCATAAGTCTCACAACCTCCCCCATCAAGCTTCTCCACACAGATAAAGGGGAAAATAAAAAGCATTTTATGCTTCACCCAGCAAGCCAGTAACGTTGTTGTTGTTGAGATTAATTGTGATACCTGCTCTGTAGGTATGAGTAAATTGCCCGCTGTTAGCATCATTAACCGTAAATTAAATGCAAAATCTTAATGCTAATATTAAGATTCCTAGTTAATAAAACATGTGAGATACTGACAGAGCTAAATTAAGAAAATATGTGAGAAAGTTCAGTTGCGAATTTGCAGGATTCCAACTCTTACAGTTCAATACTACAGTTAGCAAAACGAGAATCCCTAGAATGTGTCACCCACTAGCTCGTGAGTGGACTAAACTTTTACTGCTGTTTTAACAATGGGATAAAACTGAGGTTTATGGCAAAATTGATAATATAAGTACTGCATCATCTTACAACTATAGACTAATGTTGCAGATCAGTCACACAACTCTAAAATGCACAAATAATGAACGTAAGATACTACGTATGTAAACTTTGTATATGTCATGAAATTACACATACGACATAAAATTATAATCATTCTTACAAAAATGAGTTATTATTATATGTTGTCCTCGCGGGTAACGTAGTGGCTGTGCGCTTCGCAACCATATGCCTGGGGAAGGAGTGTCTTAGGTTCGATTCCCGTCGACGACGTGCAGAGCTTAAGAATCTTTCTTACCCATAGCCAACTTAGCCGATCTTGGGCATGGATAGCAGGGTTGTTATTCCAAGTTTATCTGGAGTTTTTCATCCCGCAAGCAGGCAAATCGGCCCCGTGTATACGCAGGCTACAGTCATAGGATATAGTACTAATCCCTCATTAGTATGGCTCAACCAGTTCTAAGGGACGATCGAGGAACGGGGGAACCCGACACGAAAATTATTCTATGTTTACTAAGTTTTATTATTTAAAATTATTATTATTATTCATACGTCCCGCATCACAATCGATACAGTGTCACACATACCGCTGCATTACCAACAAAAATACCTGCCAGTGTTCTGAAATCAAATGTGTGACACATGCAAAATACTTCAGTCTCTATACAGATTCCCACCTTAAATGGACAAAATATATAGAATACCTACACAATAAACTCCGGATCATCGCAGCAAAACTCTTCCAAGTTAAAGACATTATTCCACCCAACATAAAAAAACTCCTATGTCACGGTATCCCAACTGAGATGGAATAACAGTCTATGCAGACAGATCAAACAGCCGCCTAACAAAATTAGAAACATTACACAGGAAAATTGTGTCAACAGTGATTTGGACACCTTACACGGAAAAACCAATATCTGACCAGCACATGGTGACACATAGAATCCTGAGCATTAAAAACCTGAAACACTACATGACATTAACAAGGAATTACTTCAACATCACCTATCGAAACAACAGAGACACATATCGTGTAACACGACCTACAACAACTCTCTACATCCCCACACCCTTCAACAACTCATACAGTTCTTTTGTAAGATCACATCAGATACCCACACAACTCAACAACCTACCAAGAAAGTTAAAACACGTAGATAACTACAGACCATTAAAAAACGAACTCTGGAAAATATACCAACAAAGTTAGGAAACCATTAACACTAATATACAAATTATAAATCACTAGCATCTAATGCCTACATCCCATACATAAACAGTAGCAACAACACAAATAGTGAAGGCTAAATCCCACTGTCTTCGTAAAAGCTAACCCAAGCTTCGAAGTAGGTGGGATTAACTCGCCTCACTCAACCACACGTAATCCTTATAACCAAAGAAGCAGATTATGTAATAAAACAGTTAGTAAAGTATACAACAATAAAGAAGATACTGAAGATACTGATTATTATGTGATAATATCATTAATATAATACTCTTATGTAACATGAAAAAATAATGTAATAAATTATTCTTAGAATTAAAAATTTATATGAACAAAAAAATTATTATACAAAAAATTCTGAGTAATCTTTATTGTTAACATTAGAAGAACATGTGTTGTAAATACATAATATAGAGGCAAAAAAAGTACTATTAAAAATTTAAGTTGAAATCAAAGTAGAAAATGCAGCATTTTGAGCTGAATTCTGTAAAATTATAAGTTGTAACGTCACTCAAGTTGTCTATTGTATGTGTAAATATTTCAGCGATCGATAAATTACTATTACTATTAAAAAAATTATTATTAATGATATTAATAATGATATTAATCTTTGTAAATATGTATGTGAAAAAAACGTAGAATACAGTGTTATTATTAATAAAAAAAATATTATTAATATTATTCTCAATTTAAAAATAACATTGTGAAAAAGTGAAATGAATCCATTCAGCCTTCCCTGTTGATACCAAAAAAAGAAACTATGAAAATAATTTGAGAATTAATTGAACTTCAGATGAAAATATAAATGTAAATGACAGAATGCTGAAAAAAAATTATGTTTATTTATCTAAAAAAATTAATTCCACAACCAATATCGTTAATATGAAAAGCATCTCTCTTTTAACACATGCAATGAATAATTGTAAATATGTATGGAAAAAATGGAAAATACATTCTTAGTTATTATTATTTATGTACTTAAATAAGATATTCACTTAACATTAAATACTGAATATTTGTAGTGAACAAAAATGTAATAATAATACTTCTATTGTAGACTTGTAAATATTTTGTATATATGAAGAGGATAATAAACTTCTTCAATAAAAAAAAAAAAAATTTTATTATTATGCCAACTACAGAACAGTAAGAAATACATACCGTATAACAAGACCTCAGACTACTAATTATATCACATATAAATACAATAATCACTACGGAAAGGCAACACGAAACTTCTACATCCTAGATATGATGAACAAATTACCTTTTGAATACGGAAAACCTTACAAACTATAATAGCCTGAAAAGAGCTCTAAGGACATACTACGAACAAGAAACACGCACCCAAAGTACCATAAAAACTTAATGAAACACAATATGTTCGTTCAGGCTTCCAGTTCAGCGACGCATCAATACATTCCAAGTTATTGTGTGTGTGTGTGTGTGTGTGTGTGTGTGTGTGTGTGTGTGTGTGTGTGTGTGTGTGTGTGTGTGTGTGTGTGTGTGTGTGTGTGTGTGTGTGTGTGTGTGTGTGTGTGTGTGTGTGTGTGTGTGTGTGTGTGTAAAACACGACTAGTTTCGTCGGAACGCCGACTTCTTCAGGTGTGTAAATAATTACAAAAAACTGGAAAAAATAACAAGATGAAAAATGGACTTCTAATATAAACACATTAAGAATGGCAACAATCAAATGTGAACTTGTGTCCGCATGGCAGGTCTAGCGTGAGGCACATACGTGAGTGGCTACTGACTCGAGAGCATCAGAATTGAATCGTTGTACTGTGAGAGTCAGGCAAGCTGTCGCTTGAGTTATTGTTCATGTGTGATGGGTCCAGAACTATTTCTTTTGATTCTAAGATGCGATTCTCTCTATTTCGTCACTGCATTTATGGATAGTGGACGTAAGGTTCCAGTCTATCTGGTGTTGACGCGCTTCTAGATTAGAGTTAGCACAGAGGTTAGAACTCATTGGGATTATCATTAGCTTGCACAGCCAGTTTCTTTTCGCATTGTGACTTAGTTTTCCGTACAACGGTTGTGACTCTTCTAGCCTGCTGGTTATAACGTTCGTAACGGACGTCATCCTAATACAAACGGTATTCCTTTAGCCCATCTCTCAATCTCTAGTAGAGATTGAAGAGAATCTGTAAGAGGGGCTCATCTGTGAGCTGTAGACGATCTTGTAGCCTGTGATGTCATAGTATTGCGTGGCTTATCAAATGAGTAGGAGGAGTGGAGAGTACTATCGTTTGCAAAGCTGTGACTAGGATTAGTGGTTCTCGTGAGTAGGTACTCGCAGTATAATGATAAAATTCTTTTGAGCCGTCTTTAATCTGATGGACTAATTTATTTTCATACTCCGACTCTCTTTCCCTAACAATCCGTTATTATTCTGCGCTAATTAATATCTACAATTAATTACATACTTAACAGAGCCATAGCATCTCCTATGGCTATGGCTCTGTTATATTCATATCATATTAATAATAATAAAAATGTATTTTCCATTTTATGAAGATATTTATTTCAAATCTCCAATAGCTATAAATTTTGGCAAAAACTTTTGTACTGTAGGTGAGTTAGCCTAAGGGTTTTATAATTCGAAGTAGAAACCAAAAATAAAATATTTTTAAGATACTTCATGCTTCGAATAAGCAGGGTGGTCCCTCATAAAGGATATTAATTATTTAGTACTTCTAGTTTGTTATTAATATTGTAATTCATGAGCAAGTAAGTCTTGAGTCTCAGTCTTGTTGCTAATGATAAAACTGGTCGTAACATATCGCTCACTAAAATTAAAATTGCTAAAGCTTAAACTGAAACTGCATTAAAAAAACGGAACTGTGCATGTCAAATAATAACTCGCTGGAATAGGAGACACCGTGAATTTTTTTAAAAAATTTTTATTAAATATTTAAAGCATTATATTGTGTCAGTTCAAGTTTCTCATCATTGACCTTTTGAGGATAAAAGTAGTGCTAAGATTCACTGATAGAAGAGGGAAAAGAGGCCTCAGGTGACCGGTTTTGAGCTGTTGACCCCACCGGGTATTTCTAATCGTTCACTCATTAAAGGAAAAGTCCTAAAAAGGGAACAAAAATACACCGAAACCTAACAAGAGTAAACAAACGGAATATTAAACATGCGATAAAAACCAGTGTACGAAGAATAAAGACCTATAAAATCAATTAAAGGGATAAAAACAAGTGAACAAACTGGGGAGACTTAGCCTAGGAGATCCAGCCCTAAAAAGGCTCATGACCGTGGCGATCTTAGCCTACGCAGCCCGGGTTTGTTCACGCCAACCCTCCCCTTCATATGAGAATGCAATGACATTAGACTAAAAGGACAAAAGTAGTAAAAATCCGAGTTTAAAAGGTCATAAAAACAATGATGATACAAATAAATGCACACTTTAATCCCCCCCCCCTGTGTAATCTGACATATGGTTGGTGGCCTACACCATCTCCTTAGGAACCGCTCTTCACCCAAGAGGAATCTTTCCTGCTCCAGGAATAGAGGCAGATAGGTATCGAAACAGCTATTAATTCGATGGTAGATTTTGTCTGTCTTCAGTGAGATGCTTTTTTACGTATTTTCCATATGTGATACTTTTATACATTGATGAGAAAAATTAGGTATTTTTCGGATCGGTAATAAAATTCACTGTGGCTTCAGAAGAAGTCGATGAACTGTCTGTAAATGACTCTATCTTGTGCATCTGTGATGTTTGTAAAGTTGATTGTATACAGCAAAATTAGTATTACGATGGTTTTGATTACTGTCGCTTTACCGTTGAAAGATAAATAATTTGGCTTAAAAGGAGTGAGTTTATCACGACAGGGATTGAACAGTTTTTATGTTGGTACCACAGGGCTCGCAAGGAAGGGAATTCCTAACATTGTTAATGGTCCGGTTATTGGTGTCAAACCATACGGAAGATTGACAGGGCCGAATTTTCCAAAATTTTGATTTTCATTTTCTCTGGATTTGCGCGAAGACCACTGAGTACTCTAAACTGTCACAGTATGCCAAAGAAATGAAAATCGAATTGAAATCCCGAAGGGTTCCAACAGTATCATCAGTCATGGGCAGCGGTGTTCCTCTCACTGCGTGAGAATCGTCAATTTTATTTTAAAAAGGCTCTAATACTAGAGACAAGAGAAGGGAACTTGCCTAACCCCTTTGGGTACGGGAATGGGTTCAGACAGAAACCCATTTATGACGATAGATGATGTAGTTGTTCTATTGTAGATGCTTTTCATTGTTTCCCTTACAAAAAAAGCCCCACCCACTTTTTCTAGGATGTAGTGCTGGAAGTTGTGCTTCCACTATCGAACGCTTTTTCCAAATCCACTGACGCCAGTGAGAGTGGGAGTTCCTTGCTTGTCACGAGGCGAATAATATCTCTATTCATAAATAGATTGAGTCCCATCGACCTACCCAGAACTCCGTGCACATGAGTGCTGATAAGCACGTTTTCTGTGCCTAATTTCAGAAGATTACACCACTTTTGTAAAGACCGTGTAATGTTTAGAAGACCGAAGAAATCAAAAATCTTCATTGAAAATAATAGTTCTTAAGTTCTTAAAAGAACTGGGAGATGGACTGAGTCCTTGACTCCTTATCCCGTCATCTGAATGAAGAAAATCTGTGTGGATGGGGTGTTATTGAGCTAAAAGCTCTAGTCATGGCTGAGTAACGGCAATAGCCGAGCCTCAGATAAAACTTCATTGGCTACAGCATTGCCATTTGTTACCCTGGAAATCCTAAAAAGGATTTTTCTTCCTCTCTGTCTTCTTCATTTAAAACAATAGTCCTTATAAGGACTGGCTTAAAGGGGCGAAGCAAGAATGCTTTTCATCTTCCCCCCCCCCCCGTTATCTGTAGAGGACAGTGTAGGGATAAGGTGTTATTGAGCTATATATATAAAGCTCTGATCATGGCAAGAGGGTAACAGCAATAGCCGAGCCTCAGACAGAACTTCATTGGCTACAGCATTGCCATCCATTACCCTCCAAGGGTATTAATCACCGCATCTCACGGTGGATATAAACAAAAAAATATAGAAAACTGTATTTAAATTTAAAAAGGTGTTAGCAGTTTTATTACGATTTTGAAAGGAACTTCGTACATAAATTGTATATAATATTTTTTCTTATTTTTATATATTTTCTTATTTTTTTTAAAGAGATATAAAATTATTTTTAGTATTCTGAGAGAAATTTATTTTATTGATTTCATTGCTGGTTATAAAATCACAATAGGTATTGCCCTCTTGTGACTTGGTCCAGAAACGTGAATATTTCCGCTTCTCAATATCTTCCTTTTTTTTAGTTATCACGTTACAGAGACCAACAATGACAAGCAATGCTAAGGGTGAAATTTATTGCTAAAAACTTATGAAGTGTTAACACTCCTTAATACATATTGTTATGTAATAAAATAATAAAGTGAGAACAAGTGTTCAGTATTTTTTTATTTTCTTTTATATTTAGTTATTTATTTTAAAGAGCAGAAATGAATTCGTCGACGTCAACTGATTAGTAATTAGTGCCTGGTTTCGTTTATGTGAAGCAAATAACGCTCTTTTATTTAAGGAGGAAAAAATAAACACTTTGACAGATCTCAATCACGAAACATTATACATAATGTAGTTTTCTCAAAACTCCAGGAGCAACGCTGTTATTCGTGGTCTGCTTCACAACAGCAGTAGCAACTAGCAACTTCATTCACCTGAGAGCTTCAAACAATTATATATATATATATATATATCGTACAAGTCCTTATAAGGACTGGCTTAAAGGGGCGAAGCAAGAATGCTTTTCATCTTCCCCGTTATCTGTAGAGGACAGTGTAGGTATAAGGTGTTATTGAGCTATTAAAGCTCTGATCATGGTCGGAGGATAACAGCAATAGTCCAGCCTCAGTTAGAACTTCATTAGCTAAGCATTGCCATCCATTACCCTCCAAGGGTATCAACATCAAATCTCTATATCATATCGTACAAGGTACATCTTGTACGATTGTACGATATAAGAAAATGATTTACTTACTAGTATCGTACAAGTCCTTATATAGTCCTTATAAGGACTGGCTTAAAGGGGCGAAGCAAGAATGCTTTTCATATTCCCCGTTATCTGTAGAGGACAGTGTAGGGATAAGGTGTTATTGAGCTATTAATTAAAGCTCTGATCATGGCAGGAGGGTAACAGCAATAGCCGAGCCTCAGTTAGAACTTCATTGGCTACAGCATTGCTATCTATTACCCTCCAAGGGTATTGGATTGAAAATCAATCACCACATCATGCCCCCCGTATCGTACAAGGTACATCTTGTACGATACTAGTAAGTAAATCATTTTCTTTCTAATATGGTGTACCTGGTTATAGCCTAATAAAATAATAAATAATTATTTAATTCATGAAAAGTTTAAACAATTAATTTTTATTTTACTTTTATTACTTTTATTTTAACTTAATTACTAATTAAATTTAATACTAAAACATATATTTGAATACAAGCCATAGTACTGGACATGAGCATGAGTCGTCTGTTCGTCGAATTTTCATTCATCGAACCATTTATTTCATCGTATTTAAATTACGAACGAACCATTCATGTTTAAAATCCATTGTGCGAATTGAAATTCGGATGTATCTTTCAATAAAATTAAAGGCATTTATAAAAAATCGATATTTTTTTTATTATTATTATTGTCATTAACAAGAACGGTGAATTAACTACATTACCACATAATCACCCCAGTAATACCCACTAAATATAAGTCCTGACTACGCATTATGTGATTATTATGCTAACAAGAAAGAAACATATCCCATATGAACTATTGAAGTTATCAGCACAATTAGCAACGCTGAACTAACGACTTAAATCATATAGCGACTAATTCTATGCTTCAATTTAAAAGCGTAGAAGCCACATTCGATTAAAAAAATCCTTCCAGATAGCGTATTAAACTAACTTAGGACCCATCTAATTTTAGTGTAGTTGTTATCATTATAATAATTAATTTTATTGAGTTCCTATATATTGTGTCATTATTAGTAAATTCCAAGTGTTTTTCTTTGTAACACAGAACTTAATAGCCATGGAAAACATCAAACAAGTAGAATTAGAATTACTTCGAAACAAAATAATTTGAACGATTTTGGAGAAACATTCATAATGCCATACACTGTTAATTGATGAGATTTGCATCATCGAATAAAATCAAACTTTTAGAATAATTTATAGATTTCGTAATTTGGTGTACTTGTTTATATTACATTTATTAATATTTATGCTTAATTATCTTTCGATAAGAATTATTAATTCTCCATATTTTTTAAATATCATTTAGTGTTCTATGCTGTTATTTATATTTCTTTTATAATTTTTTTATATTTTTATGTACTTTATTTAGTAATTTTTAGCATAAGTAATCCCTGTCAGTCACCAGCTTTAATTCATTCTCCTGGCTAGAAAGAACTCACAACAGATATTACTTCGCAATAATCTGGTAATGATAAATAAATATGAATTAGTCTTTTAATAAGTGCAACAGCTACATAGAACTGAGCACTTGATTCTGGCCTTAGAATTCATTAATTAGTTTCGTAAAAAAAAATCTGATCTCAAAATACGAAAACACTTATTCTTACTGTAAAAAATATAAATAAATAAATAATAAAATATTTAAATAATTATTTTAAAATATTTAAATAATTATTTTAAAATATATAAACAAATAAACTTAATATTTAAGACTCTGGGGTTTTCCCGAGACTATTTTTATTCGTTCGCAGTGGGCTGATCTTTAATCACCATTGATTTTAATCTCTCCAATTAACATTATAACAAACGCACATTAGATTATATTATATTATTATTATGATATACGTGTACTATATATATAGAGAGAAATTTTTTTACCTTGGGTATATAATATACGTTAAAGATACCAAGCTATTTTAAATATAAACCTGGTTTTAGTCGTTTTCCCAAGTAAGCAAACAGACAAGAAAGTCAAGTGCGCTTGCAAGTAGTGCAAGTCTTTGGCAACTCGTGGTAAAGGTGGAATAAGCTCTGATCACTATTCTTAATATTTACCTTTAATGCAAAGCACACCAAGGAGATGGAAATGTGCTTTTAGTTTTGTATTGGGTTTTTATCCTTCGTAAATTTGTCATGTTTGATTTATAAACAATCAGATATCTTTCAATTTTAAGTGATGCAGCAAATTCCAGTATGGTTTTTGAAGTCCTTTTTAATATAAGACCTGTAATAAAAAATAAAAAACATTACCTTGTGTCTCTTATTCAAGTATAAAAGAACTAAGCTATAATATAGAGGAAATGGGTTTTACAGATTACAACTGCATCTCACAGTTAGTGCTGCCATCTTGTGACTGACGCTTAAATATTACTTTCACTGATTCTGAATTACCGTACACTTCTCCGTAATCTTCTTCTGATTATTATTATTATTATTATTATTATTATTGGAGACCTACACGGAGTAAGAGATTCATGTTTTTTGTCTTCACTAGATACAAAAAAAGAAAAAAAAGAAAAGAAAAAAAAAGGATTTTTGTACCAGTAATGTTGCTGGATTTATTATATTTATTATTTTTATTTATTTTTATTTTATTATTTTATTTATTATTTTATTATTTATTAATAAGTTGTAAGGCCAGAAATTTCACTTCTGGACTTACAACTTATGCCCTCTCCATAAACCTTACTATAATTCTTCTATGATCTACTCTTTCCCCCTTCAATATATACCCTATTCCTCCTATGGGTTTAAATTTGGAAGAAGGCTAGTTCAGAAGCCTTAAGGTAGCAGCCCTACCACTGAACTATCCCGTCGTCAGGCTAGTCCCCTGACATGGAGAACATAATTCTACTTGTAAGCTGACAGAAAAAGATATTCGGATCGAATCTATAGGAAACAACCCTGGAATGGAAAAGGTAAAACAAAATGGAAACAACAAAATATAATACTCATAACAAACTGGAATGTAAGAGGAATAGCATATAAAGAAATAGAATTAGACCAACTATTAAATGAAAGAAATTTCAAAATAGCAGTAATCACTGAAACAAAAAAAAAAGAAATTAAAAGGAACTATGAGAACCGAAAATTTTAATGTGATATACAGTGGAGTCGACAGAGACCAAAGAGCACAAGCAGGAGTCATGATTTGGATTCATAACTCCCTTTCAAAACATTAAAACATTATAAATTATGGGATGAAAGAATAATAGAAGCTAGAATAAAAATAGATAGAGGCTATTTAACAATAATTGGTTTATATGCCTCAGAAGAAGGAAGAGAACAGGATAATATTGATTTTTATAATCAGCTGCAAAACATATATAATAAAATAAATAAAAATGATTACGTAATTTTAGCAGGAGACTTAATGCAAGAATTTGAAACACGAAAATTAATAATAATATAGGAATACATGGAGAACGTACTCTAAACAGGAATGGTAAAAAATTTATTCACTTCGTAGTTTATAATAACCTAAAAATAATGAATTCCTTCTATAAACATAAAGACATACATAAATATACTTGGGCAGCAAGAGGATGGAAATCAATATTAGATTACTTCATATTAAATGAAAAGACATCAACATTTTCACTAGATGTTAGAGTTCACAGAGGATACGAAATAAGCAGTGACCACTTCCTTGTTAAAATAAAATTAAGATTACCACCTAAATGGCTACAAGTAACAAGAACGGAAAGAAAAATTGAAACATTTGTTTATAAAACTAGACTATTGAATGACACAAATGTACAATGGCTATATAAACAAATAATTAACCAATGCCTAGATAAAATAAAACAAAATGAAGAAATAGAAATAGAAAGGCTTAATATAAAAACGATACTAAATGCAGCAGCAAATAAAAGCTTAGGAAAGTCGAAAAAATTCAATAAAAGGTAAACTGAAGATCTGGGATGATACAATGAAAGAAATAATCAAAAAGAAAAAAGAAGCCTATCACAAATGGTTAAGCAGTAAAAGATTAGAAGAAGAAACAGAATATAAAAGAATAAGAGCCATTGCTAAAAGAGAAGTCAGAAAAAGACATAGAGAATCATGGAACAAATTTGTTTTTAATTTAGAACATGATTTATATAAAATAAGACCCAATGTATATAAAATTTTGAAACACTTAAATGCAGATACCAAAGAAAACATAAAATTAAACACTGAATTGAAATTAGAAGAATTTCTAAATTACTACATAGAATTGTGGACAGACGAATATTTTAAAAAAGACAACTGGCAAACAATTAGCGAAAATGAAAAGGAAATAACTAAAGAAGAATTAGAAATCAGCCTGAAAGAAACAGGAAATGGAAAATCACCTGGAGAAGATAAACTATGTTCAGAACTATATAAATACGCAGGAACAAGATTCAAAGAAAGACTCTTATTATTTTTAAATAAAATTTATTCAACAGTACCCCCCTCCAATATAATGGAAAAAAGCAATTGTGATTCCTATCTTTAAAAAAGGTAATAGAGATGACCCTAAAACTATAGAGGTATCAGTATACTAAATTCCAGTTACAAAATATATAGCAGAATCTTAAATAAATATAATGAAATATTCCGAAAACTTTATTTTAGAAGTACAGAATGGATTTAGAAAAGGACGATCATGTATAGACCAGGCCTTTTGCCTAAAATTAATACTAGAGAAAAGAAGAGTATACAATTTAGAAACACATATTGCATTTATTGACTTTTAAAAAGCATTTGACAAAGTTAAAAGAAACATATTATTTAACATATTAAAAGAAAGACAAATACCAAATAATATCTTAAAAGTTATCATTAGTATATCTGAACATAATCGAATACAAATAAGATTAAATCATGAGCTATTATATACGAGAGAGATAAACCAAGGAGTCGGACAGGGATGTCTCCTCTCAGCAACTCTTTTTAATATCTACTTAAATGAAATAATAATAAAATGCAATAAAAATTTACATCAAGGAATTAAACTTTCTCCTACAGTAAACTTAAACACTCTCCTCTTTGCTGACGACCAAATAATTATTACAAATTCTGAAGATAAACTACAGAAAGCTATTCTAGATCTAAATGAGATATCGAAAGATTATGGTATGATAATATCAACAGAAAAATCGAAAACTATGGTCTTTCAAGGACAAGATCCAGCAAGAACAAAAATAGTAATAGATAACAAGATCTTAGAACAGGTGAATTCATTTAACTACCTAGGATGTATGATCACCTATGAAAATAAAAAAAGATATAAACGTAAAAATTGCAAAATATTTAAAAATAACAGGAGTAATTAACTCTATATTTAAACCAAACTTAGTTCAAACGCAAGCCAGGCTAAAAGTATAAAATACATTAGCCCTACCAGTCTTATTGTATGGAAGCGAAATCTGGACAATAAAACAAAAAGACAAACAAAGATTAACAACAGCAATAATAAAGTTTATGAGAAAAACTGCAAAGTTTACCCTATTTGATCACAAAAGAAACGAAGATATTATGAAAGAATTAAACCAAGAACCAGTAATTGAAAAAATTAAAAAATATAAACATAGATGGATGGAACACGTTCAAAGAATGAAAACAGAAAGATTACCAAAACAAGCCTTAAAGTACAAGCCATTAGGAAAAGGAAAACCTCTTAAACGATTCAACGATGACTTCGAAGGCCGGAACAGGCCATGCTAGGCCTAAATCCTTGATACGCATGATGATGAATATTGCTGGAACAGAAGTAAACTCACGTGACGTTTGCCAAACAGCGCCACTCTGCGAATGAACCAAAATCATCTTTGTGGCTAGCTAGACTAACGAAAATTCATGTTCTTAAAACTTTAAGCGGACCAGCCATCACTAAAATAATATTTTTTGAAAGTGAATGGAACTTCCCCCCCCCCCCCAATGGTATATCAAAACTCTCTGAAAAGCATGAACTGTTATACAGTGCTATGCTTCAGACAGTTATTGATAACGCATCGTTTCAGATTTTAAATCATCATTTTATTTTCAATATTAGCCGATAGATGGAGATGTGTCTTTTTATTAAGTTAAGAAAAAATGTTATTTATAACATTCAATTTGTTTTTAAAAATTATTTGAAATATCCTTAATGTTTCAAAAATGTAAAAAAAAAAAAACGTATCTAATTTCAGTCATGTTTGTGTTTACAACTGAAAACTACATTAATATATGTAGTTTTCAGTTGTAGGTCATTTTCCTATCGATGATTAACGAAATAAGATTTTTTTTCCTCGGTAGAATAATTTAAAAAATTAGAAAACGTTTTCAATGCAATCAAATGCTGGTCATCTTATCTAAAACGTTGTCTAAATGCAGTAAAAATGAAGTTTGAAGTATTTCATAAGATTTATTAATAAATGATGTATCTATTTTATTAACAATACATTTTTCAGAACTGCTATTACTCGTATGATTTTTTATAATTTAGTTTAGGAAATCACCACGAGATGGCTCTTGCAACGATGCTGTCCGACATACAGTCAGTTAGAGAATGCGTATTGCCGTTAAGTTATATATTAAACTCATATATTCGCCTGCGTGGTATAAAATCGACGAATCGTGGTACAAAATCTTTGCCGGAGAAGACTAATAATAAAATAAATAAAAACAATCAGACACATTGAGCATTAAAATGACGATAAATAAGAGTAGAAATTAGACAGCGTCAAAATAAGCTGTAATTATTTTTAAAACTTCCATAGCTGTAAGATTCTTTGCTAACAATTCTCATTTTCATGAAGGATCTCACGCGCACGATATTTGTCATTTCTGGTTGTGGCAAGGCCCAAGAATTGCCAAAGAAGATTAGGACATGCCTGGAATCGAATATCATGAGCAGATGTTGATTATTTAATGCTGGTGTTCTTTGGCTTTAGTTTTCAGTTGGATTCTGTTTCACTTCAATGTTGAAGCACTTAGTTTGTTATTTCTGTCAAATGAATCATTTTGTTCGAAGAATAACCCATAATTCTAACAACAATAATATATATATATACAGACATACTCAGACTTACGCGAATCCGGAGTTACGCGGTTTCTTATATGTACGTATTCCCGTCCTGCTTCGCGTCTCACCACTAGTCATATCTTTCCGGCGCCGGCCGATTTCGCCAGTGTCGCACATGCTGTGAACGAGCACTGACGTGTTTCGCGCAGTCTCCATTCATATACGATTTTTATAGTCTACAAATCTTGCGATTGTTTAATGTTATGTTCTTGATACAAATTTTATCACATAAAAAATAATAATGTCGTCCAAAAGAAGCAATAATAATAATAATTGCTTATAATAATAATAATAATAATAATAATAATAACGTACATTTCGAGGTACTGATATAGATGTATCATAAGACCATTTTGCTGTGTTGGGATTTATGGGAGATATTTTAGGTGGATTATATTGAACTTCTCGTTAATAGAATGAAGGGTATATTTTGGAGTTTATTAAAATTAACAACTCAATGCGTGAACCTCCTTGCGATCGCAGATATAATAATAATATAAAAATAGTGAGAGATTGTATAAATCTCATATAGTCTCTATATAGCATCGATTATTTGACCTGAATTCGGAAATTAAAATAGCGATGAAAGAGCGAAGCGATAATTAAATATAATAATTATAGTTTTGTGCCTATTAACCAATTTTCTAACCCATGAAATCTCAATCTGGCTTCATAAAGAGCATTCGACCCACCACTCGCAATCAAGGTCGCTTCTGGATCGTTTCTATGACTCTTTTCTCATCCCAAGAAATCCAGATGACTACACTTCAGCACGATAATCCAGATGATAACTTTTTTTATTTATATATCTGCTTATCAGTGAATTACAAACTTTCCCTCATAATAATATTACTATCATCAAAAATTATTGTATTCAGTATTTTGTAATAAATGTAACAATAATAGTTAGTTGTTTATATGTAAATACCCCATATGATAATTATAAAATAAAGAAAAAACTTAAAAAAGAGAAACAAATGAAAATATAAAAAAAGAAGAAAAAAAGGGCATGATTTATTACAGTTAATAACTGTAATAATTCAAATATTGCATAATTTTCGTTTAAAGTTAATACAATGTTTTTAAAATATATATAATAATAACAAAATCAATTTTAAAACTTTTTGAAAATATTTGACATGTAAGGAAGAAATAAAAAATAAATAAAATTGAAAACAATATCAAATAACGTAAACACCTTTCCACAAATCCAGTGTCATTTTTCTGAAAATGAATTTGCTACCGATAGATGGCAGAAGGTGCAAATATAGTTCATTCAAATTTCCTGGTTACATAAAAGCATCCGCTAGCTCAATTTCATTATAACGAAGATCAAGTAGAATTCAGTTGAAATCCGTATTTGTATATCTAGAAGTAATTATGAGTACTTTAAAAATAATGTCGTTTGTCCTTTTGACAAATTATAAGTTTATGCTGTGCACTGTATTCAAGGAAGGAACTTATTATGCTAAATAAAATCATATTATGCAAAATAAATAACTACACAATAAATTTTTAGTTACTTCATGTTAAATATTTAAAAAAAGCTATTTACTGAGTGCACTAAGATATTTATTGTATTTGAAATAATTTATTTGTCTGTTCATGGTAAGATCGATTGGATGCAAATAGTAGCGGTGAGGGCGTGACGTCATGAGATTGGAATGTTAGGAATTTCCCTGTGGGCATATGTGTCAGTGAGGTGAGTTCTTGTGTTTGGTTCGCGTATGGAATTATGGGTAATGGTAGAGATAAGGATTCGTGTTGTGATTGGTGGTGCACTAGTGACCAGATGAAGATCAAGATAAGATAAGGAATGGTGTCGTGGGTGTGGGTGTTGTTTTCAGATGTAGATAAGTGATGTCATTTGTTATTTGTAAAAAGTGATGTCATTTGTTAGTTGTAAATAAGTGATGTTGTTGTTTTGAATGGAAACGAAGATATATTAGAGATAAGGGTTCGTGTCGTGATTGGTGGGACACTTTTCACCAGATCAAGATAACATAAGGAATCGTGATGTGAATGTTTGTTGTTATCAGATGGAGATAAGTGACGTCATTTGTTAGTTGTAAATAAGTGACGTTATTGTTTTGAATGGAAAAGGGAGATATATATTAGTGGATAAAGAATCGTGTCGTGATTGGTGGGACACTTTTGACCAGATCAAGATCAAGATAAGATAAGGAATCGTGACGTGAATGTTTGTTGTTATAGAGTTTGGAATTTCGCTAGGGCCCTCGTCTGTCGGGGACATCACATGGTGTGTTTGGTGATATTTAGAGATAAGAATCGTGACGTTATGTGTTTGGAAATTTCTGGGGAACATATGTCTCTCTGTGATATCACATGGTGTTTTGGTTTGGCTATGGAATTGTGGGCGATGTTTTTGAGATAAGATATCTTGGAATTTTCCCAGGGTGACACACATCCGTCATCGTCGTCATGTTTTGCTTGGTTGTCTATCTGTAGATGGGTGTACTAATTTCCAATACATTATGGGGTATTTCTTTCCTGTTAAAGGGTGGGAATTCTTAGAGTAGAGTAGAGTCGTGATGGCCGCACTGTTTTGAGCTTTTCTGAATAATTTAATTATATGCTGGTGTCCCTCAAACACACATACACATTAGACATGAAAAGTCGCTAATGTATCCATGTTGATACTCTAATATGTACCCTATGATTATTCTTATGGAAAAAAAAAAAAAAAACTATTCAGTGTTAGAATTACGCTTACCAAAACATACGAGCAGTGATTATTGAAATTACAATTATCAATTGTTATGTTCAACTTAAAAAAAAAAAAAATTAACTTACATTTCTTTCCAGAATAGGAACATACTGGTACTATCTAGGTTTTCTGAATATTGCAAATTGTTGATTTTTAACATATATTCACAGCACAGAATACAAACACAACCCTGAAATTGCAGTTGACTTTTTCATTATAGGTTACTGGGGCTAACATATATTCACAGCACAGAAACACACAAAACATAGGAGTTGAAAGATATTTCTGTAAATAACCAGAAAGCTAGTTGACTACTTAATTTAGATTACTATCCGATTGGTTCTCTGTATTAATTTATTCCCACAGTTGCTCATGCTATGTTTTCCCAAGCTTGGTGGGAAAGCCTATGCGCCGTTTTGTTTAGAGTAAATGTTATTTCCGGTTTTGAATTCTGAATGCTGTTAGAGTATGACAAGTGAAATTATTTTGACAAGTGAAATTATTATTTTTTTTTTTTCAAATCGATTGGTTATTTTCTGTATTTTACATTTAAAATTCATATTCTAACAGAATAACTGAGCAAAATTAAGAAATATATAAAATGTATGCGAATTTATTTTCCAACACTGCAGATTTCTCATTAAGTCTTATCTTAAAGATATCTCTCTTATCCAGTCGCCAAATTGTAGTACGTAGGTGAGAAATGAAATCGTGAACCAAGAGTTTTGGTTCAAACTCTTGGTTCCCGTGGGAAATTATTTCTGTAGTAAATTAATGCTTACTTTTATTTTTTTTTTAAAAAAAAAACCAATATGACTATTAATTTTACCTTCGATTTCTTGTGCTCTTAACCTATTTCTGTAACTGGAATTTATTTATTTTATTTATTTTTTCTTTAGCATTAGTAAATTTTAAGTAACAGTTATGAGACAAACAAGGTTTTGAAATCTCCTCAGCGTTTTTCTACAGCAATCTTTTTAAGAGTTTTAGTAACGTGTCATTGGTTTAAAATATCTAATGGTTCTGTAAAATAACCAAATTTTAACAGTATTGTGACTTTTCAGGTGAAATCTTCTCCACTAAAATTCTGGCTATTAATTTAATACCTGATTATTCCTTTTGCTTCCAAGATTTGACAGTTTCATGAAATATTTGAGGGCTTGCATGAACAAATAACACTTTTAATTCAATGAATCAAAAAAAAAACTCTCTGGTTATTTGTGGAATGAAATTTCACAAGGAAAAAAAAAATGTTATCGTCTTTCTTAAATTTGTATAACACATCAACGACATCCAATTTGTTCATTTAAATTTACACATTTTATTTGAATGAAATATTATTTGCAAATTGTATTTACTGAATCTAACAATACAGAAAATAAATAAATTGAAAAATACATCAAAGGTTCTTCCCATGCTTGTGGAATTGCCATCAATTTCCATCACACCCACGACACGCTTCCTTATCTTATCTTGATCTTCATCTGGTCACTAGTGCCCCACCAATCGCAACACGAATCCTTATCTCTACCATTACCCATAATTCCATACGCGAACCAAAACACAAGAACTCACCTCACTGACACGTATGCCCACAGGGAAATTCCTAACATTCCAATATCATGACGTCACGCCCACGATGATGTCATCAAATGAACAACCAATCACGTCACGATTCCTTATCTTATCTTGATCTTGATCTGGTCACTAGTGGGACCCCTACTACAGACGCCGTAGGTGGATGAGTCTGGTGAACGAGGGGGTGAAAGAGATATTTGGATTTAGTAGTTGCATCTCCTTTTTCAGCCTTGGGAATAATGATCTTTTTTTCTTTATTTAACAAATCAAGAGCCTTCTTCTTAGAACTGGTAATGTCGGTTCCACGTGTTGAACAAGAAAGAAGAAATCAATTAATCCGAAACCTGCCAAATATGTCACCTGATCCGAAATTGAAACTTAAATCTCTTCGTCTTATAACTCTAAGACAGCATGATTGCCTTAAAATCACAAAAATAATATTCCATTCAGGTAAAAAAATGTGAGACTTGCATTAGCTCACCAATCTCGACTCCATTATTGCAAAGTCACATCAAGAATGCTGATGTTAAACCAAGAATTAGATCCATTTTTGTCGAAAATTGTCATATACTGACATCTCATCATCAGGCGTCCTTGCTAACAGAGTTTCTGTTTTCACTAACAGTTCAGCTAATCAAGCACCGGCCTTCAAAGCCTGCCTGGTCGGCCGAGTGGTCAGCGTATCCGCTGTCCAGCCAAAAGGTTGTGGGTTCGAGTCCCGCCGTGGGCATGGACCATATGTACTGCTGTAAACTTGTGTCCTGGCAAAGAATGGCCTTTGATGTCTTTACATCATAAAAATCAAACACACAATGATTGAAAATGTGCTCCTCTTGTCTAATTTAGATTTCGTTTTTCTAGAGAAAATCAAAATGTGAAACCTGGTATTCACGTAGCCTTGAATACGATTTTACCAAAATCTCAATAATTTTTTATGAAATATGATTTCAGTTACTTTGGAATATTTCTTGCCTTTAGCCTAAAAACATGAAAGTGAAACGTATTGAAAAGTATCTTGCTTTTTTTAAGTAAAGCCGACTCTAAAAATTAGTACGATCCCTAGACCACTCCATAGTGGCCGAAAGACCGTCCAACTCAGCGTTGGCTCCACTCGGTGATGGGTCATCCTCCCCGCCCACACACACACCGAGCAGAACCGCTCATATTCAAGGGAAAAGCATCCACCCACAAACTCCCTCAGCAGGAGGTGCCAGAGGACACCCTCCCCAGAGACTCAAAATATATGCGCTCCCAGGCAAACCTCCCGATATCTAAGCCCTCCTCGCCGGGAGCGAAATTCCGGAAGAAACCTGAGAGAGCAAAACTCTCGAAACTCTACGTTCATTTAGTCGCCTCTTACGACGCACACGGATTTGCGGTGGAGCTATTATCGTGGAACTTCACGTTTGTTGTACCCTCATGTACAAAACGTTTAAGTTCTTAACAGAACTGGGCGATGGACTGAGTCCTTGACTCTTTATCCAGTCATCTGAACGAAGAAAATATGTGTGGATGTGGTGTTATTGAGCTAAAAAGCTCTAGTCATGGCTGGGTAACGGCAATAGCCGAGCCTCAGTTAAAACTTCATTGGCTACAGCATTGCCATTCGTTACCCTGGAAGTCCTAAAAAGGACTGAATAAATAAGTCCTTATCCTTATAAAGACTGGCTTAAAGGGGCGAAGCAAGAATGCTTTTCATCTTCCCCGTTATCTGTAGAGGACAGTGTAGGGATAAGGTGTTATTGAGCTATTGAAGCTCTGATCATGGCAGGAGGGTAACAGCAATAGCCGAGCCTCAGTTAGAACTTCATTGGCTACAACATTGCCATCCATTACCCTCCAAGGGTATTGGATTGAATGAATCAATCACCGTATGTGTAAGTAAAGGTGATAATCTCAAAAATATCGGACGATCTCTAGGCCACTCATTCGTGGGCGAAAGACCGTCCAAATCTCCGCGTTGGTTCTACTCCGTGAAACTCGACCACCGAGCAGAATCGCTCAATCCGAAGGAAATAATTCACCGGCACGTACCTCTCAATGGGCCGTGCCGGAGAACACTTTCCCCGGTGACTCAATTGCTCCCTTAGGGCAAAACCTAAGAGAGCGAACTCATTAACCCAGGATAACAGCAACAGCCGAACCTCAGTTAAACTTCACTGGTTCAGCATTGCCATCCGTTACCCTATATGGGCATCTCATATAAAATCAATCACCGACTATGTAAGTAAAGGTGAAATCTCAAAAATACGGACGATCTCTAGGCCACTCCATAGTGGGCGAAAGACCGTCCTAATCTCAGCGTTGGTTCCACTCAGTGACGGGCACCCCTACCACTGAGAAGAACCGCTCAAATTCCGAGGAAAATAATTCACCGACAAAGCCCCTCAGCGGGAGGTGCCGGAGAACACCTTCCCCGGAGACTCAAAGTGCTCCCTTAAGGCAAAAACCTTAAGAGAGCGAACTCAAAAACTCATCGCCCAAGGGGGTAAACAGCCGAACCTCAGTTAAACTTCATTGGTACAGCACTGCATTGTTGCCATCCGTTACCCCCAAGGGCATTAATGAACCAATCGACCGCATCTCACGGTCGATTAATCCCTTCCCTGATTATAGTCCTTATAAGGACTGGCTTAAAGGGGCGAAGCAAGAATGCTTTTTATCTTCCCCGTTATCTGTAGAGGACAGTGTAGGGATAAGGTGTTATTGAGCTAGTAAAGCTCTGATCATGGCAGGAGGGTAACAGCAATAGCCGAGCCTCAGTTAGAACTTCATTGGCTACAGCATTGCCATCCATACCCTCCAAGGGTATGGTGGTTCTCACCTTTCTACCCCCTACCCTGATTAAATAACTTCCCTATCTTTTATACCCATAGTAAAGTGATGCTAATCAAATACAGGTGTATAAAACTATTTAAATAATATTTCTTTAAAACCTAAACAATTCTGAAAAATATAGTTAAATTTCATGTCACTATTATATTTAAAAGTTTTGCTTTACAAATATTAAATTTTTGAAAATATTATTAATGACTAAACAAAAATAACTGAAATAAAGAAGATATAATAGTATTCATCATTGAAGTAGCATTATTTCTTATTATGCACGCTTATGATTTGTTGCAATGCTTTAAAACATTACTCAATAACCGAAAAGCATTTTATGGAAATATTTATATAATTTTATTGATAACCTTATAATAATAACATATTTATTTGATAAACAGATTTGTTTTCTGCAGTGGAACACGTTATCCTAATAGTTTGCGCAAAAAGAATTCAACGTTGAAAAGCAAATGTCGGATCGAATAAGTCACTCCAAGTTAAACTCAACTCTCTGAATAAGGTAGAGTTTATGAATAATATATAGGTGTGCTGCGAATTTAAATTTAAACTTCATCAAAATAAAACTTTACTTAAGAACTAAATTAATTAGAAACTTTAATTAAGTTTACATATAAATAATAAACAAAAAAATACTTTTTAATGAATAAACAAATAATTATATTTAAAAATAAATATATAATTGCGGATAAATTAGACAAGTACATGTTCGGCACATTATACAAAGGGCTTAAATATCCGCTTAAGTTCATTATGCATTAATCCTAAACCACTCTACAAAAAAACGTATCTTGTCTAGATTTTTTTTTTTTAACTTTTCAGAACAGTGATATGAATTTTGGTTAGACACTGGCTTTCATAAATTAAGACATAAAGAGAAAAATCAAGATAAACTAAAAACTGTATGAATAAATTTGATGAAATTCGATGCAAAGCAGTACGTTACGAAATGCGAAAAACACCCGCAGAAATTGTAAATAAATAGTTTAATTCATTAATAAATATAGCTGACGATAATGGTCAAAAAGAAGAGGTCAAAATGAGATTGTTAAAATGCCTCAACAAGTGACCGTTTAGAGCAATGCAGTGCTCACAATGATGTTTCAATACTGTTTACAATGGTGTCCGGGAGCTCATTTGGTAATAAGAACCCATGTTCCTGCAAAGCTTTCATGATCAGTTCCCTTAAAGTTTCATGAACGGATATTGAGCAGAAACAATGTACTAAATGCTCGCAAACATGCTCAATAGGATTAAGGTCAGGAGATCCGCTGGACAGTCCATACGTATGACGGTCCCGATAATGGTCCACGATATTCGCTCGATGAGGATGAGGATTATCCTCTTGTAGGATAAATGTTTCCCCTATCGCACCCGCATACGGACGAACTTAAGTATCTAGGCCCTCAACTCTCTAAGTTGGTGGTTCCGCTAGGAAGCACATACAGGTGGATGCGTCTACCCAGCGAGATGTCCTCAAACCATCACCCTATCTCCAACATAAGCGTCCCTTTTACTCATAATAGAGGGATGATGTGTCCCTGGTTCTCTCCAGATCAGAGCACCCCTCGTATTGCTTTGTGGAGAAAATCGGAACTTGTCTATGAACAAAACCGACTTCCATTGATCATGGGTCCAGTTGACGTGGAGCGTGACTCATTTCATCAATCCTTCTCTCCTGTAACGATTGATGAAATTGATGATGAGTGTGGGGATAGGGCAAGGAGACATCATTAGTTTGAAATCAAAAATAAAAACACACACGAAACTACGTAAGGATCGCTAACATTAACTCACAGATAAGGACTTGAATTCAAGAAGTGAAAAGCCAACTTAGAGAAGTTAGTTGAACCATCCCTCACTCATCCACATATTCTCATGAAACTCACTAATCTGAAATTCTTAGAAATGTATGAATTATGTTTAATTTAAGAGCACAAGTTAAATTACATCACACTACTAAATTTTAACACAAAACTATATATAAAAAATAAGAAGAGACAGAAACAGTTATCTACAGATTTATGACAATAAATTTGGTACACACACATATATATATATAATAGTCCTTATAAGGACTGGCTTAAAGGGGCGAAGCAAGAATGCTTTCATCTTCCCCGTTATCTGTTGAGGACAGTGTAGGGATAAGGTGTTATTGAGCTATTAAAGCTCTGATCGTGGCATGAGGGTAACAGCAATAGCCAAGCCACAGTTAGAACTTCATTGGCTACAGCATTGCTATCCATTAAACTCCTTCTCCCAAGTAAGCAAAACAGTTAAGTTTGCGCCTGAACGTAGTTCAAGTCTAAAGGTAGTGCAACACCAGGGCAACTCGTTGTAAATGTGGGTAAAGCTCTGATCATCATTCTTAGTATTTCCCATAATGTAAAACACATCTGACTAAGAGATGTATACTGTTATACATTATGGGTGGGGGGTCACTACCCAGACCGGTTTCAATTGTTTAGTTTTCATGGGAAATACTAAGAATAATGATCAGAGCTTTACCCACCTTTACAACAAATTGCCCTGGTGTTGCACTACCTTTAGACTTGAACTACGTACAAGCGCAAACTTAACCGTTTTGCTTACTTGGGAGAAGGAGTAAAAAACCACGTTTATAAAATTACTTGGTATCCTTAATATATATTATCACCAAGGTAAAAAACTTTTCACATATATGTATATATATATATATATACTCAACCCTCTCGCAATGGGAAAGGAAGGCCTCTCCCATTGTGGGAGGGTTGGGACAGCTTCTCCCATAGTGACCCAGTCCATCTTGGGAGATTATTTATTCATTTTCATGAATGAATGTATAAAAGTGGAAGACAATCACAAACATCCCTGCCTACGCGGGATTCGAACCCACAGCCTCTTGGCTGGAGAGCAGATACACTAACCACTCGGACAGGCCGGCATTTATATATATATTTATATACACACACACACACACACACTCCAATTCACAGAAACCACATCACCTTACATAAATATAGTTTTCAATAGTTAAATGGTCATTTTCATTGGTTTATTTTTAGATATTCCATTGTATTGCATCATCTATCATTCCCTCAGGTTTCTATATGATGTAATAATCGGTGCAATTGCGTCAGAATATTTTATGCTATGAAGAGACAGAATGAGCTAGTTTTCGCATTTTCGTGCTGAGATCGCTATGGCTAGTTACGTGCAGTTAACCACCTAGCCCGAAAGGTGTGATTCACGCTTTAAATATAAATATAAAAGGCTATTCCTCTCGTGAAATAGCTGAAAGGGTGTCTTGTAGTTACTTTGGTATGGCTGCTGTGAAGGTGAAGGAAATCGGAGCTGCTGAAAGGAAGAAGGGAACAGGAAGAAAACCACTGTCTGCACCCTGCCAAGATCGACTTCTAAACCTCTTCTGGCTGAAAAATCGCCGTCCGGAGAACTGAAACCGGACTGGGAAGAAAAAATGGAAGTTGTGACAAACTCTGTAGATGTCAGAAGAAGATTCATTCTACAGGGACCGTTAGCCAGACGATCTGAAAATAAGCTCTTGTTAACCCTCCTCCAAAAAAAAAAAAGAGATTGGCTCGGTTACATTGGTGCAAAGAGCATGCCAAATGGACCTGCGATCAGGATCAGTGGAAACGAGTAATTTTTTCTGAAGAGGAAAAGTTTCACCAGCAGGGCTCCGACGGCAGACTGACAGTTCGAAGACCATCAGGGGAAAATTCAACCCTGACTGTCCGGTGTGAACAGTCTAATTCTCAGCCAGTCAGATGATCTGGGACTGCATGTCGCATCATGATGTTGGTGATTCAGCGAAGATCTCAACGCCATTGAGAATTTGTTATACCAAATGGAGACCGAAATACACAAGAAGACGGAGAAACCACTTCGGAAGCTCCAAGAAGCATTGTAAAGGTATGGAACCGTAAATTGAGTTACATGCATCAGGAAATTGATTTTGTCAATGCTCCACAGATGCCAAGCTGTAATAAAGGCAAGAGGAAGAACAACGAAGTACTGAACAGCAAAAAGTGAATTCTTAGCTTTGAATGTTAGTAAAATTGTGTAGCTGCACTAAATTTTGATACTGGTGTTTGTTTTGCTAGCAGAAATATCACTGTCCACTCTATTTTGAAATATTTGTAACTTTGTCAAGTTTGTTGCAATTTCCTAATTATATCATATCTTGCACTAAAAAGAGTCAAATATTAATCAAAAAATAAAAATGAAATATTATCTTTTTCATTAATTGTGACAATTATTGTCATATTATCCCTTTTCAAATAGACATTCCAATTTAATCACCAAAAAAAGATGGTAACAGCAGGTGATGCGATTGCTATGAACAAGGCACACACACACACACACACACACACACACACACACACACACACACACACACACAGTGTATATCAAACTAAAAAATTTACGATTTCTACTCTAATCTTACAAATTCCTTTTATCTATATTCTTCTAACTTCTATGCCCGAGATTTTACCAAAACTTATACCAATATCTAAGTTATTGCTCCCCGTAGTACCCCTAATATTTGTATTTATACTGCACCTTTTGGGATATTTAGTTTAGGATATTACATACATAAACAAGGAGAAAGAACTCAAATATATCTGAAAGTGTAACTATTGCAGTCGCGACACTTAACTCGATTCTCAACTTAAATTTTCCGCGTGACTAAGTACAATATTTTCAAGTGGTTATCAACTGCACCATTTATGTTGTCATAAATAGGGAGAAAGTCAATCTCGAATATATCTCTTAGTATTTAAATATTATTGCAGTCGTGACACTTAATCTCTTTCCTCAACATTAAATTTCCCGCGTGATTAGGTACGATGATTTTAAGCCGTGCATTGGATTAGCAACATCAGACAACTCTTTTATCATTGAACAAAAGGTTTATTAAGTTTCTAAACATGGTACAATTCAAGTACTAAACTAAAATACTTATAGACCAACATTAAATCATTACAAGCAATATGGCTATTTGTGATTATGCCGCCATACACATTAATTCATAAATTCACCTGATGTGAACAAATTAGATCAATTCACACTATCTGATTATTCATACTGAAGTAGATTAACAAATCATTCACTGCTAACACATACTTGTGACATTTCAATTATCAATTTTTAGGATACGTAAATACTTAATTCACACTATTCCATTATACCGTTATTTGCACTAACACACAATTATGTTATTTAAATATCTTGTGCAATATAATAGACATGCAAAAATACCTTAGGACTCTTAATCATTCACAAATCTTTAACACTAGTCAATCTACACATAACACATTCTATCATATACTAAAGTCCTGGTATAACTTCAACAGTTCTGTATTGGAATCACGATACTTTTCACAGACAAATTTCTAGCTAACATAGGTTATGATTTACAGTACCTTTCTTGAGCTCTTCGTATGGGCCTTTATTCTTTTCCAAACGAACCTCTAGCATAACTTCTCGTAACTCTGGAATACTTTAACACACATATATTTGCTCTACTATCAGCAACGAGGACATCGATCTCTTTACAGCTTTCTGCTTTGCATAGTTATCACTTGAGTCGAAACGAAGAAGATCCCTCTTTTTCTAGGACTCTATGGCAATTTTTCCTTTGCTTCCTACTCGGGAAAACGGGAATCGAAATCCTGCTCACTTTCGTTTCCGTGTTGTGACGAGGAGATATCACCCCTGTTGCAACTCAGGAAAACCCCGTGAACTCCACCGGAACCAAAACCAAACTCAAAGGCCAAAAGCGACTATCCAAAAAGGTCCTTCTTTTCTCCTCCTTCTACTTGTTTTTTAATCATCGACCAATTAGGGTGGCGTTTTCTTGCCAAACGTCATTTGATCCGCAAGCCCATTCTCAATGTTTCAATCCGGGGATCGGCCCTAAGCGATAGCTTTGCTTTTCTTGTGCTAGCCTGACTTAATCCCCTTTCAAACTTTTTCTATGAATTCTACTTAATAACTTAATCTCTCACATAACGTATTTTATGACTCACCCCTTTCTACTTATTTACTTAACTCTCTCATTTTTAATCGTATTACAATATTAATCTATACTTTCCTTTGTTAGCTACTTATTTAGTTAGAATTATTTATTTTAAGTCATATTACAATATTAATACATTCCTTCCTTTATCAGCTACTTTAACAACAACCCTTACGTTTTATACATATTACTGGATGCAAGAAATTTTCCATTAAATAATTCATTTTTTATGCAGGGCTTTTAATTTATGATATTTGTTCTTCATGTTACATCATGATAGCTGAGAATACTATATTCCTAAGATATCAGTTGTAACAATATTAATGAAATATTTCATATATATACTGTATATATATATATATATATATGAAATATTTAATATATATTTCTTTCATTTAAAAAAAGCTACCGAAAAGTATTATTTCAGCTTGTTCAAGTTGACTTGAACGGTTTAGTTGAAATATAGCTAAATTAATTAAATAAATTGAATCTTATAAATATAAATACTGTATATCCAATATAACCAACAAGAGAAACAAAAATAATGCTTATTAAAATTTGAACTTTGAACTTTGAACTTAATTGGTTGATGGACTGAGCCCTTGACTCTTTATCCCTTCATCTGGATTTTAAATTGTGGGTGATGAGATTATTGTGGGTAATTTACCCGCTCATTGTGAGCATTGAGGCTGTATCAGCTTTCTCTTGCGATGGAGGATTTCGGTTTTTTATGGTTGAAACGATCTGAGGGCTTGTAGTCTGCTGCCTGTCGAACTAGCTGATTTGGGTGATTATCCGTGATTGTGAAGAATTTCTCTGCAATGCTTGTCATGTAGGTCTTAATATCTGGAAGATTGGCTTCTTGATGTAACTGGATGTTTCTGATGAACCATGGGGCATTAAATGCCATTCTTAGGCATTTATTCTCTATTATCTGAAGTCTGTTGATGTTGCTTTTAGTCGTGTGACCCCAGGTTGGAGAGGCATAAGTTAGTTGCGGTCTGATTACCGATTTGAAAAGGAGGATTTTGTTGCTTATGCTTAGGAAGCTGTTCCTGTTCAAAAGTGGATATAGCTATGCTATAGTCTGACTTGCCTTAGTGGCAACACTATCCATATGTGACTTGAAGTTTAGACGTCTATCAAGATGAATTCCCAGATATTTGGTAGAATTGCGCCAAGGGATGATTTTACCAAACATTTGTATGCTTGTATTCGGTTCTGCTTTACGTCTGGTGAAAAGTACTGCAGAGCTTTTGTTTGGATTATTTGCGATACGCCACTTGGTGTACCAATCCTCCAATTCATTGACTGCTCTCTGCAGCTTGATTGTGGCCAAGTGTGGACGGAGGGATCTGGCTATAATGATTCTATCGTCCGCATACAGAGCGGTGATAGCTGGAGACAGTTTGGGGAGATCTGTCATGTATATGGAGAAGAGTAGGGGAGATAGCAGAGAGCCTTGAGGTACTCCGGCCGTGATTCTCCTCTCTGTGGATCTGATACCGTTGAGTTTTATTTTAAATTTTCTGTTGTGTAGATATGATTTGATAAGTAGCACTAGTGGTAACGGAATACCAACTTTGTGTAGTTTAAAAATCAGTCCATGATGCCACACTCTATCAAATGCCTGAGTGATGTCTAGAAAAACTGCACCAGTGTGTTGGTGCCATTCATACCCTTGGGTTATATGTTCGATAACTCTGTAAATTTGTAGCGTTGTGGAGTGATATTTCCTAAAGCCGAATTGTTCATCTTGAATTATATGGTTGCTATCTGTTGCCTCTTGAACCCGTGTGAGAATAGCACGTTCGGATATCTTACCTATGCATGAAAGAAGGCTGATTGGTCTGTAATTTTCAGGAAACTGTGTATTTTTTCCAGGTTTGGGAATTAGGAAAACGTCGGCAATTCTCCATCGTTGTGGAAAATAATTTAGCCGGAGGATGGCATTAATGATGGCTACTAGATGCATAACCCCTTTGCGAAGAAGTAACTTGAGTACCTTGTTTGTTATTCCATCTGGACTCGGAGCCTTTTTGATATTTAGTTTTCTTAAAATCTCATATACTTCTGTTGGTGACACGGATTTGTTATTGGATTGGATTGAGGCATTTTGAGTTATTTTACGCACTTGGGTGTGAATTTTACTTATGAAATTTATATCTGTATTGATATAATTGGGGCTGCATTGTTTTTCTAAACTATCAGCAAATGCTTCAGCTTTTTCCTCGTCGTTGTAGACAACATTAGATTCACCTTGGATTGGAGGAAATGTAAAACGCTTTGAACGGAGTGATTTCATCATTTTCCATATTGATTGAGCCTCAAAATTTTGTTATTCCAGAGGTGGTTACGGTGGTCCTTTAGGGCATATCGAACCTGGTTTGTTGCTCTATTGACTGCTTGTTTATCCGCTGGGTCCATTGTGCTCTGATATTGTCTTCTTAATCTGTTTTTCTCTTGGATAAGACGTTTTGTATCCTGTGAAAGTTTATTTGATGGTGTACATTTGGTTATATTTGTTACCTGTGATAGCTGTCAGCAGTTGTTTTTCAAGAGTCTTCACTGCTTTTTCTACATCTTCAGCAGATGTTATATGCGGTATTGGACCAAGGTTTTCCTGGAAGGCTGAGGGAAGTTGTTTCCAATTTATAAATGTGGTTGTGTTTTCTGTTAAATCTTGTATTGTGCCTAGGTGTAATATGATGGGGTTATGATCAGAACTTAAGTCGTTGATTGCTTGTATCTGATAGCTGTGCGCTATGTTTTTTAATATAGCTATATCAGGTACATCAGGACGACCGATAGCTCCATAATGTGTGGGTTCAGTGGGTCCTATTACTGTTATATTTCTTGAAGTGGTGTAAGAGTTGAGTATTCTTCCATTAATATTTGAGTTTCTGCTGTTCCAGACTGAGTGTTTGGCATTAAGATCTCCGGCTATAATCACTGCTCTGCCTGTATTTAGTATCACCTCTAAGTCAGATTCAAGGAGTTTTTTTATTTGGGGGGTTGTAGGCTGCATATATCGTAATGCTGCTTGTGTTTTCCATATATATTTCTATTCCTGTAGTTTCCATGTGTTCTATTTGGGGTTCTGCTATTGAATTATGTTTTATGTTTATTTTCACAAAGATGGCAGTGCCTCCACCTCTAGCAAAGCATCTGTCTGTACGGTAAGTGCTATAACCGTTGATTCTGATTTTGTCACTTGGACGAAGATGTGTTTCATTTATGAAGATGATGTCTGCTTGAGTTTCTGCTGCAAACTCCTGCAGCTCCTATAATTTGATAGATAAACCATTTGCATTCCATGAAACAATTTGTAATGATTTCGGTTTTCTTTTAGACTTATCCATTAAGAATTTCCATAAAGAGTGATTGTGTATGCCTTAAGATGATATCTTTGGCTTCTTGAGTTGGGTTTATTTGTTGGAGTTCAGCAAGCATTTCACCTAAGTGGCTTGTTATGTTCAGTAGGATAGGTTTGTTGGTTTGCTGTGACTGCTTTGGTTTTGGGTCTTTTTGGAAGGTTGATCTTTTAACTTCAGCATACGATCTTCCATCCGTTGTGGAGACTATGGTTTGATGGGAAGACGCTTGTTGTTGAAGAGGTTTACTGGTTTTGAGTTGTAATTTTTGGTTTTGGGGAAATGTTATACAGCCCCTATAGTTTGCAGGGTGTGGTCCTCCTCAGTTTGCACACTTTGCTGGAAGTGTACGAGGTTTATGGCATTCATTTGATGCATGTTTGCCACCACATTTCACGCAACGAAATTCAGCCTTGCAGCATCGTTGGGCATGCCCAATCTTCTGGCATCTATGACACTGGGTTGTAGTTGATTTATGTTTCAATGCCTCAACTTTTATGACTAGATCACAGATGGTTTGGAGATTGTATATATGTTTTTGGTTTTTACTTATTTCCACTAGAATTAGGGGATAGGGTGTTTTATCAGCTCTCCGCATTCGGCTGACTTTAATTTTGCTAAATCCTTAAGTTGGAGGTCTGCAGAGAGGTCTTCTATTTGTAATGTTTCAGTTACTCCCCTTAACACTACTTTTAAATTTTTTTCACTGTTGAGTGCAAAAGTGTGGTATGGCAAATTGTTGTTGTCTAGAAGTTTGGTCATTTTTCTGTAATCTGATGATGTTTTAGGTTGTATGCGAATCCATTCTTCTGTGTTTGTGGCTTTAATGAAGGTGATATCTGAAGATTTCAGTGTGGATGCAACGGACGTCCAGTGCTCCTTGGCCCTTAGGACGACTGGGGGTACCCTTTCTTTAATTACATTATCTGGTTCTATCTCCGCTGTTTTGGGTGTATCTGCAGTAGAGGAGATTTTCTTTTTCTTTTTGACTGTTTGGAATTCTGTGTTGGTTTCCAAAAACTGCGGAGTATTATCCAGAGATGCAGCATTCTCTATATTCGTGGAGTGACTTGATTCTAGTTCAGTCAACATACTTCCTTCATTAAAATCATCCATCCTATCTTCTGTGACTGCTGTAGGGGGAAATGTATCTAACAGCTTTACTTTCCCTGGCCAGTTGTCGCTCAATAGTTTTCCTAATCTTAGGAATTCTCTGTAAACTTCTTCGAATATGCTTTCATTGAGAGGTTTTGTCATGACTGATAGAAGGCAACTCTATTAGAATAAAGTTTGAGAATTGGGTCCTAGAGCCCAATGTAAATATCCCGTAGATCAAATCGATCTACCAGCATCAGTAGTAAATATTTTACAAAATAAATTTTTCTTCAGAAAATGAAGAACGCTCATAACAACTATTTAAATTACTGATGCTTTTTAAAATAAAATCAATTATATTTAATTACAATTCCTTATGGTAATTACTAAAAGGTGTTGGAGATTTATTTAAAATGTTTTAAAATTATTTTTTATAATTTAAGATTCAATTATAAATTTAATTGTATTTTTAAAAAGTTTATATGAAATTTACAAACAATTAATTTTAATGAATTAAAAATTTTTATATCCCGGTTGTATCTTTAATGCGTATATTTACATAAAGGTTTTCTAATTCAGAAGTCGGTATGTGTAGTATCACTTTTATCCCGATGGGACATTTCAAAATTGTCTGAAATCGTTCAACTATGCAGCATTGGACAAATATTATTAGAATTAGATCCTCTCACAATCCCTCGTTTTAATCCCATCGAATCGTATTTCTCAAGGGGGGGGGAGCTTGACGCGACTCTTCATTATGTATGATATTTATTCCTGTTTTGCATAGTAATATGAATAGACTGCAGCGACATCTTTTATCTAAGTGCAGCATTTTCTTTTGCTTATTTAGCCAATCAGATTTCAGTCATTTTCTCCACTGACATTGGTTAAAACGTCTACTCGATTATAATTCTGAAATTTTTGTTTGTTCTTAAGAGTATAAAAGCATTTTTGCATAGGGCTGAAATAATACTTTCAATTGAAAGTATTATTTCAGCTTGTTCAAGTTGACTTGAACGGTTTAGCTGAAATATAACACAACGCAAGATTTCTCTGTAGATTTTGTTTCTTTATTTGGAATATTGAGAATATGAATGCTTATTAAAGATATATATTCCTCAGTTTACTTATTATCTTATTACAGTTTATTATTATTATAGTTTATTATTATTATTATTACAGTTTATTAGATATTACAGTTTAATAGTCCACACAGAGGGCGCTGTGTATGCAGACGGATGCACGTACATTGTATCGCTGCTCCTGGTTTTATAGGTTTAAAGTGTTAATTAACTCATGTTTCTAACTTGAAAGTGCTACTATTTAATTCTACTAGTCACGCTGAAGACAGGAACGTTCTACCAAAATCGGATAAGTAAGATTCAAATTATCAGTGTTGGAAGTTCATAGAGTGTACTGCAGTCACCAGCCAACGAAGAACAAAGGACGTTGCCATTTTAAAAGTCGCACTATACTTGCTAACGGGAAGAAAGGCTAAAAGTTCACCGAGACAGCGAAGTTCAAGAAAAATGAGCTGTAACAAATGCAATAAGCCATTAAGCGATGTAGGGGACGGGTCGCAGTGTTCCGGATGTAACAAAAAACAACACTTCCACTGTTCAGGGATCTCAGAAAGCACGTGGAAAGCAAAAGGAGCTGTGAAACGGACCGAATGGAGATGTCAACAGTGCCGTGAGAAAACGAAGAACAAAGACCAGACACCAAAGAAAAGTAACAACGCACATCAAGGTAAGTCGCTTCCGGATCCTAAAATTACAGATAACTTTGATTCATTTAAACTCATGGTGAAAGACTTATGAAATGCACACATGGAACAAATTAACAAAAAAATCGAGGAGTATGAACATTATATACAGTTCAATAACGAGACCTCTGAAGAAATGTTAGGAACCGTGAGAGAAATAAAGACGCAATTAACGGTAGCGATAGGAACGCAAGAAACACTCCAACGCGAAAATCAAGAATTGCGGAAAGAAGTAAACGCACTCAAGTGTCAAACGGAACACATGCTACAAAAAGAAAGAAAAAAAGAACTTCAAATTGAGGGAATAACGAAAGAAAATACAACAGACTTAAGCAACATAATGCAACTGATCGGCAGTAAAATTGGAATTCAAATCGCAACCACAGATATCACCTATATCATCGCTCGTTTTATCAACAGAAATCTGAGAGACTCCATTCTTACAGCAAGCAAGAAAACAAGGCCGACAACAACGATCCTAATTGATAAGAAACTCCCAACAGCGATCTGTATAACGGAACACTTTACTCCATACTCTAAAAATCTTCTATAAACCAAGCAAGGGAGACAAAAACAGAGAAGAACTACAAGTTCCTGTGGACAAAGAATTCCCAGATATTTTTGAGAAAGAATGAAAACACTCGAGTATACATAATTACAAGTGAATCCGACTTACACAGCCTACCAATATAAAACACTAACTTTTCACATCCTTAAGAATAAAATTAGAACTCATTTAACCTTCCTACTGGCTGAGGTGGATGAAATATCCAGCCCACCATAGCATTCTACATGGATCAAAACTTCATCTTCATTGTACCTTTCATCATGCCATTACCTCCCTCTCCCGTTAATCCCTTTACGAATATTTTAGAGCCATTCGTGGATTAACTGTTAGTGCCTGACTAACAGCTTCTGGTTGCTATTTCTGAAGTAATCTACGTCTTAGAAATACTTGTAGTAATCCTCTTAGCTGGAGGGAAAGGTAAAGGCTTAGATTACTCTCAGTGCTATTGAGGAAGAAAATTGAGAACGCTTAGCTAGAAGGGACACTAAAGTGCCTCAAGCTATAGTGCGAGATACATGAAGAATGTCGTGTTTCGTTTTCAATTATTGATTAGTAGACATCCTAACATAGAAAAAAATACAGACATTTCATTAACAGGCTGATACAGTATTTATTCTGAAATAAGTTCTTAATTTATAATGATCAGTTTCATTTTTATTATCGAAAAATTATAAATTATTTCATATAATTATCTTGAAAAAGAGGACTTGAATTATTTTAAAAGAAAAGGAGCATATACTTCACATAATCTTATTTTTTGGGGAGGGTAGGAAGGTTATGGAAGACATATTCAATTTGAAGATATTTCAGAGAATTTATTTTATAAATCGTTCGCAAGACAACTGTTATGAACGTAAATCACTTGGGGAACATGCCCATTCATTTTAGTGTAAATAATAGCAAAGGTTTAGCTACTTCAGTGCCACATGTCTACACTAGAAGAAAATGTCGTTATATCTGCTGATGTTAGAACTCTGACATAAATAATTTTTCTGGCATGAATTCTCTATCAGCTATAATGTAATCAATCTACAGATTGTTGCCCTATTGTATTCTACCATCTTATGCGAAGTGATTTCTTCTTTGTACTACAAGAAAAAAATCAGATAACACAAGAAAAATATGAAGTATATATATATATAAGCAAAAGTATTGCTTATTATAAAATTGGAGCATAATATCTGAACTAGCAGAAAAAATATACATATCAATTTAAATCATAACCGTTAATTTTATTTTGTAATGACCAATTATACAGGAAAACCAAGAAGGTGAAAGTGCAAAGAACAGTAAATTACAATATAAAGGGAAAAAATGTAATGGTATGTTTAAAGAATTTCATTATTCTCTATAAAGCAAAGTTGCTCAAGCACATCCTTCGGGAAATCTGTGAAGTATTCTTCGAATCATGATTTTGAACAAAAATATAACATAATCTCAAACGTCAGCAGCCGGTTTTTTTTAATAATATTTCAAATAATTATCGTGAATTAATTTCTTCGAGAACAAAGACAATGGTATGTGGAGTAAGTAATTAGAAAAAATTAGCAAAAAAATTAAAAATTAAATTGGTTCTGGAAGGTAACGCAATATTTAAGTGAAGAAATTAGCCAAGGATCTTTATTTTGTCCAGGCAATAAAATTGTATTGTACAATAAAAAGAGAAAATAAAAATAATTTCCATATTTTTAGTTTATCCAATATAACTAAAATTCAGGTACCCAGTATAGAACAAGGAACTGCATTTTTGTTATAGGTAACTGAGTCACAGCTATGAGCCTGAGATAGTCTGATTAAGTGCTCTCTTCAGTGTGAGGGACTATCACAACTTTTAATGGACATGCTGGCCGAATTGCTTCTTATCCATGTTCTTTCAACAGATAGCATGCATCGTATCCAGATTTAGCTGGACGTCTATAGACGTCCTGGCCGGTTGGGAGGTTTTAAAACTATATAATGGAGATCTCAAACAGAGGCGAACATATCCAGTCAGACAACATAAACTGCAAGGTCTTTGACTCTTTGAAGAAATGGTCAGACAACATTTCCACCAACACCAACTTCACTATCATACACACAAACATAAGAAATATAAAAAAAACACTGGCTTACATTGATAACACAGCTCAATTATACCATGATAAACATAGATTCGCTAATACTGACCGAAGTTACAATAAACGACACAGAAATTTACGCATACAACATAAATAATTATCAAACCTAAAACTTATGTAGACCAAACAAAAGAGGAGGTGGCATCGTGGCATTTATCAAAGAAAAATACAATGTGACAGAAAAACAAACTCACTTCGAACATGCGGAAACACTAATTTTGGAAATCACAAATAGCCACAATAGTATCAAATACACAATAAACACAAAATGCAGACCCCCAGATAATAATCCACTCAGTTTTCTTCACAAGTTAGAAACATGGCTAAGCGGCATCGAACCGCATACCACACACAGGCTCATCCTAATAGGAGACATTAACATAAATACTCTTGACCACGCTTCTTCAACCACTAACACATATCTTGATATACTAAGTCAGTACAACATAAACCCTACCATACTCCCCAACAGGAGAAGAAATACTCAAAACATAAAAATTGCCGATCACTACTTTGTCTCAACTTCGTTCTATTACGTTTCCTACCCCCTCCCCCTCCCACCACCACAAAAGTCGACAAAACTCGATCATACTAAAGAGTATTGTCGATAACCAAGTAAAAAATACAGATTGGAATTCTCTACTTGAAATAAACGATCCTGTAATATTATACGAGAATTTTCAACTAAAGTTCCAGAAATATACAAAAAAGCAACAAAACCTACAGAAACGAGGCGACAAACAGACAACAATCCATGGATAAATGACGACATACTAAATACTATTACTGAAAAAGAAAATCTATGGAAAAAACTTAAAAAGTCACCCAGTAACACACATTTACAAACCTTATATAAAAACACAAGAAATAAACTAACGACAAAAATTCGTAGGGCAAAAATATGCTACTTCTTCCAAAAATTCATGGAATATAACGACAACATTAAGCAAACATGGGCTCACTCAACGAACTAGTAACTCGAAAAAAAAAACTTCAGCACAAGATTTTATTGCAAAAAGCTTCGGTCAGGACACAAACCAAGAGGAACTAGCAGACTCATTCAACAATGCTTTCACAAACAATATCACACAACTCAAGAAAGACAAACTACCAACGGTCAGAAAAAAACTACCGACACAAAGTCAACAAAAAACGATGTATTTTCCACCCATAACAAAATAGGAACTGAAAGAAGCACTCCTAAAACTAAATCCAAAGACCACTCCAGGAATAGACAAAATAAGACTCACAGGCGTTATAACACACTTTGAACAAATAAATCCAATTCTTTTGAAACTCGTGAACATAATATTCGACACAGGTATTATTCCACAACAACTAAAAACTGCAGTAATTACGCCAATATACAAACACAGCAAAAGAAACGATACTCAGAACTACAGACCAATAGCTACACTACCAGTCATCTCAAAAATTCTAGAAAAAATAACACACACCAGACTACAGAACTATTTACAGAAGTACAGCATCATCTCACAAAACCAATATGGCTTTCAGAAAACAAAAAGCACCATTACTTTATTAGAAGACATCGCCGACACAATAAACAAAGCTCTCGACAAAAACAAGTACGCCGTCCATATACCGCTGGACCAAACCAAAGCATCTGACACACTTGAACATGACATACTTCTCACCAAACTATACTCAATAGGTATAAGAAGAACACTGCATTTCAAGAACTACCTCTCAAACAGAACACAAGTAACAAAAATAGGTACATGTCACAGTCAGAGTATACAAGTAAAACACGATGTACCTCAAGGTGCCATATTATCATCCACTCTATTCAACATATACATTAACGATGTTCATAACATATCCATAAGAAGTCAAATATTTCAATACGCAGATGACACAGCACTACTAGCAATCCACACAGACATTAACAGCTCTTTGCAAATCACAACAAGACCTAAACGAAATCACAACATACTTCCATCAAAACGCAATTCTAATCAACGGCACCAAAACACAGATGTTGATAATACACAACCCAAGAATCATACGCCCTCCATCACTATCGATACATTGTCACACATACCGCTGCATTAACAACAAAAATACCTGCCAGTGTTCCGAAATCAAACCTGTAACACACGCAAAATACCTCGGTCTCTGTGTGGATTCCCACCTTAAATGGAAAAAACATATAGAATACCTACACACCAAACTCCGGATCATCGCAGCAAAACTCTTCCAAGTTAAAGACATTATTCCACCCAACATAAATAAAACTCTTATATCACGGTATCTGCGAATCCCTACTCAGATACAGAATAACAGTCTATGCAAATACATCAAACAGCCACCTAACAAAATTAGAAATATTACACAGGAAAATCGTGTCAACAGTGATCTGGACACCTTACACGCAACAACCAATATCCGACAAGCACATGGCGATACACAGAATTCTGAGCATTAAAAATCTGAAACACTACATGACATTAACAAGGAATTACTTCAACATCACCTATCGAAACAACAGAGACACATATCGTATAACACGACCTACAACAACTCTCTACGTCCCCACACCCTTCAACAACTCATACGATTCTTTTGTGAGATCACATCAGATACCCACGCAACTCAACAACCTACCAAGAAAGTTAAAACACATAGATAACTACAGAACATTAAAAAACGAACTCTGGAAAATATACCAACAAAGTTAAGAAACCATTAACACTAATATACACATCACAAATCACTAACATCAAATGCAGTAGCAAGTAGCTAAATCCCACTCTCTTCATAAAAGCAAACCCAAGCTTCGAAGTAGGTGGGATTAGCTTGCCTCGCTCATCTACAAGTAATCCTTATAAGCAAATGCAGAAATTTGTATGTATAATCACTCTTTCTCAAACTTTAAAAAAAATAAAATAAAATAAAATAAATTATACAAAAAAAAGTATTATTAAATATTTTAATTGAAATCCAATGTAGGAATTGCAGCACTTAGTGCTGAACGCGGTAAAATTATAATATGCAATGTCACACAAGATGTTTATTGTATGTATAAATATTTTAGCAATAAAAAATATATTATTATTAGAATAAAAAAAACGGAAAAATTAGTATGAAATTCACTGTAAAAAATATATATGTAATATATGTAAATATGTAAATGCTCTGTAAGATGATAAATAAATAAAAAAATGTTATTAAAAATTATTATTATAGTTTATTATTAGTTTATTACGAAACTAAAACAAGTAGTTATAATTTTAATATACATTTAAATATTTTTATAAAAAAGGTTAAACATCTTAAATTTCATTTATTATATAGAAATAATTTTAGCACCTTTTAATAATGCTATCTTTCTTTCTCTCTCCCCCTCCCTCTCACTCACAAAAGATTATTTTACAAACCTATGGTACATTTTGTATCGTGTGTGTGGACTAAGGATTTTTTTTTTCTATTTTTATAAAGAATCCATGTAACATTTCGAATGGAAAAAGAAGTTCCGAATTTCTTTCCGATATTGGGTTATGAAGCGATGTTTCCTTATCTTCGTCATGTCTGGAGTTTACAACAAATATCTTCATGAGGACAATTCATCCTAGGTTTTCTTGGGTATCAGTATGCGATCACTAAACTCCGACCCATACTCAGAGTAAATCTGATAACCTAGACTGTGATCATTTTGGAAATTCAACCAGACGACTTCAGCTTATCCATTTAAAATATTTGCAAAGTTATGTGTGGGCACACTCACAAATGTAGAGGGAATTAAAACTACTTCAAGATCGGAAAATAACAGCTTAAATGCGAACAAACACAAATCTGCGTTTCATTATTTCCAATGGTCATCGTTTTATCTTATATCTAAATGAAAGGACCACCTGTGTGAAATTTGGCAATTGTTATGTTGAATAACTATTTTTTAAACGCACAGAAAAGCTTTGGATAAAATCTTCAACATCCAAATTATCTTTATATAATAAACTCATTTGAAAGCATGAAAATATATTCACATGTGGGGAAAAACAATATTGCAGCTATAAACCTTTTAGTGTTATAAATGCAATCACTCTGCAGGGATGCTAATCAACTTTCTTCCTAATTTTCAGAGAAAGTACATTTTTTGTAGGAATTTCTCAAGAAGAATTTTGTTGCATTTTTACTTCTATTGGAATCATCGTATCTAGCTGACTGCTGTGTGGAAGAAGGTAACAACGTCTGATACACTTTAGCTTTTCAGAGCATGTATCAACAAGAACTATCCCATTTAACTATACATAAAAAAAATATAACGGAAAAACTCACGTAGAAAAATTATTTAATGGTATAATTTTCGCCCGTGTGTCACAGGCATCTTCAGTACAATTAGGCAAAAAAATTAAACATTAACTGACAATTCCGAAAAGCGCCACCTAAGTAGCTGGTGTAAGATAACTAAAAAGGTCAATAACTTTCCTAAAAAAAAAAAAAAAAAAAAAAAAAAAAATTAATACAATAAAAAGTTAGGAAAGATTAGCTGATTTGTAAAGTACTATCTCCCATAAAGGGGATAGACGTAAGCCGTCGGATCTGTTTAAGTTAGGAGAATGAAGTAGAGTTTCACATGCTTCTTTATAAAGGCGTTCCATGAGAAACTGACTTTTGTGAAGAACTCTTGTCTTTTTCCAATGAACTCTGTGTCTAGTGAAGATGGCATGTTCTGCAAGTCCAGACTTTTCAGGTTTAAAGTATTCAATATAAGATTGGTGTTCTTCTAGCCGAATGGAGGCAGATCTTCCCGTTTGTCCGAAATAACATAATCCACAAGAGCACGGAATCTGGTAGACACCTGGATGATTGAGATGTGGAAGCTTGTCCTTTTGAGAAGCGAGAAAGGTAGAGATTTTTCTAAACGGTCGAAAGGCAACAAAAATATTCAGTGGTTTTAAAATTTTTGCTATACGTTCACTGATGCCTTGTATATAAGGGATGGTAATGCGCGTTATTTCCTCTGTGTTTGAAGAGGGAGACATATTAAATCTACTCAAAGTTCTTTTAATGAAGCAATTCTTATAGCCATTAGATAGAAAGGAAGAAGTTATATATCGTATCTCTTTCTGTAAAAGATCGTCTGTAGAACAAAAGGAGTGGGCCCGATGAACCAGTGTTTTAATAGTTCCTGCCTTTTGACTGGGATGGTGATGAGATTCCGCATGGATGTAATGGCCTGTATGAGTCTTCTTTCTATAAACTGAGAAATGTAGGTTACCATCTGGTTGGCGAAGAATTAGAAGATCTAAAAAGGCTAACTGCTTATTTGATTCTACTTCTAGGGTAAACTTGATCCTAGGATGAAATGCGTTTAACTTATTGAGAAATTGTTGAAGTTCATCAGAAGAGCCATTCCATACAGCAAAAATGTCATCGACATATCTGAACCAATGAGTAGGTCTGGGAGAAATATTGTCAAAGATACGTTGCTCAAAATGTATTATTTCGGACAAACGGGAAGATCTGCCTCCATTCGGCTAGAAGAACACCAATCTTATATTGAATACTTTAAACCTGAAAAGTCTGGACTTGCAGAACATGCCATCTTCACTAGACACAGAGTTCATTGGAAAAAGACAAGAGTTCTTCACAAAAGTCAGTTTCTCATGGAACGCCTTTATAAAGAAGCATGTGAAACTCTACTTCATTCTCCTAACTTAAACAGATCCGACGGCTTACGTCTATCCCCTTTATGGGAGATAGTACTTTACAAATCAGCTAATCTTTCCTAACTTTTTATTGTATTAATTTTTTTTTTTTTTTTTTTAGGAAAGTTATTGACCTTTTTAGTTATCTTACACCAGCTACTTAGGTGGCGCTTTTTGGAATTGTCAGTTAATGTTTAATTTTTGTGCCTAATTGTACTGAAGATGCCTGTGACACACGGGCGAAAATTATACCATTAAATAATTTTTCTACGTGAGTTTTTCCGTTATTTTTTTTTTATGTACAGGGTGTTCGGGATAAATTTGACAGTTTCGTAAGGAAAAAGAAAATCTTCTTTGTATCTATTAAATTTAATGAATTGACAAAAAAACATTACAGGCAGAGTTAATTACAATACTATCAACAAGATTTACTCAAAATAATCACCATTAGCATCGATCACAGCTTCAATTCTGCTTCGGAACCTCGAACAAGCTGATGCTACAGTCTCCCTGGGAAGGGCCGCAAAAACTGTTTTAATTTTATCCATTAACTGGGCTTTTGTATTACTGGAAGTGCGATTGGTGTCTTTTTCAACTGCGCCCCATACAAAATAATCCATGGGGTTAAGGTCTGGGGAGTTTGGAGGCCAAACATTTGGACTGGTGAAGTCGTAGAAATTTTCAGACAACCATTTTTGACTTTTCCCAGAGGTGTGGCAAGGGGCCGAATCCTGCTGCCATACATACGGCCTACCATTGGCTACCCTTGTTATCCAGGGCTTGACTACAGTTAGCAACTCCACGAACAAAGCCCGAATTCCAATGCCAGGGTTCTTCAACACCTGTTCCTGCAGATTTGCGAGGAATTCTGCTGTACGAACGCAATCAGATCGTCTGCTAGGGATCTTTCTTCTTGCTACATCCTCGTAGTCACCATTGCAAGTCTCTAGTTCATGCCTGATTGTTTTTACTGTATTCAGGGAGCATTGGGCAGCAGTCGTAATATCCTTATTTTGATGGCGGGCACGAATCATCATGATACAAGTTATTCTCTTCCATGATTCAGGTGGGTTCCAGCTATCCATCCTTTCTGACATCTTGTATATGAATGAAGAAGGGTCCAAACTTTTAAATGAAGAGAAGTGTGTGTTAATACATGTAACTTACGGAAAAATATAATTAATTATAAATATGTCAAATTTATCCCGAACACCCTGTATAGTTATGTCTACTCACGGTTTACCTCTTTTAAAACTTATCCCATTTAAGTCCAAAAAAAATGTTTTTTCATGTAGTATCTAATAGGTACAGGAAGAGAATGTATCTCTAACATCAACTTAAAAATAAATAAATAAATAATCCATGCTTGGAAGTGAACATTTTCGCGGCTACATTTCTTATTCTACTTATGGAAAAATCCAAGTTTATCTTTTGGTTCAAAACTTTTGGTTTCCTATGACTTATAACCCACACGGGTTTGTGACTCTCGAGCAAATTTGAGATGAATGATAGAACAAGTTAGTGGTTGTGGTGGGTCTGTGAAGTCATGGCCCATGCAATTAAGGCCGTGAGACTCATTTACTACGTTTTGTTAATTGGACGAATTATTCTGGCCGGTTTGCCTATTTTGTTGGATGAAAAACCCGAGTGTCCAGTAATCAAAGCCCTTCTATCTCTACACGATACCCCCCTAACACCCCTTCATATTCAGCACTCTTGTAAAAGTGTTGTAGATGGAATGGATGCGAGAACGAGGAACAGTTTCTCACTTTACATAATTAAGGCAATATTCACCTAACAATAAAGCCCCCCCCCCCTCTTTCTCTCTCCCTCTCTCTCTCTCTCTCTCTCTCTCTCTCTCTCTCTCTCTCTCTCTCTCTCTCTCTCTCTCTCTCACACAAATTGGCAACATATTTATATGTTTAATTTTTCAGCCTCGTAGGTAAGACTAAAGTCTTTTTAACTAGTATCATTCGTTAACCAAAATACATTCGGAATAGTTTTTTATTAATTATGATAGTACAAAAATACTAGACTGACTTTTGGAATCTCCAGAAAACTTCTGAACGCGCTAGTGAGATAACGACTTAGTTCTTCAGGCATCTGAAGAGTCTCCTCTCCTCCAAGAATAAATAGCATAGCACTAAGTACAACAAGGCCAATGACTATTTCAATACTTTACTTCAGAAGTGCGATTTTGGCACTTTGCAAAGGACACACTTGTAAGTTGTAAATCTAAACCACTTATAAAACTATGAACAGTAAATCACGTGCTAATCAGTTTAAAATTGCTACTTGGAAATACTCCTGGAATGGACAAGCTGGTTGGTTTTTCTCCCAGAAACTCAAGTTTCTCATCCCATAAACTCAAGAAAATCGACCGTACAACCCACATGATATCAGACAACATAATATGTTAGGGTTAGGAACGATGAGATGGCGGCACTTGTCTGTTGTGTCTTCATTAGTTGCCGCTTATATTTCAGTGATAGTCTTGAGCCAGCTATCTCCGATTGGCTGCCGGTGGAAATTAAGCTGTCCACTCAATCTCCGAAAGTTACTCAAATGGCTAAAACGGCCTCGCCTACTCCCTATACTGGAATAAAAAGGCGTTAGCTGATTTAAATATACACTATCAACCAATAATTGTCCGGACAAGTTAGTAATTTACAGTTGATACCAGCAGGCAAACTCCAATATCAGGTATGCCCACTTTTGGTTTTGATCACCTCCAACACTATTTGAGGGATGCTTTCGACCAATGTGTGGCAGACATCAAGAGGAATTTGTCTCCATTCCTCCATCAAAGCAGCACTGAGTTCGGCGACAGATCAAAGACGTTCTGCTCTGGACCTCAATTGCCGCTCCAATTCGTCCCACAGTTGTTCGATGGGATTGAGGTCAGGAATCTGCACGGGCCAGGGTAGTCGTTTAACACCCATCTCTTCATACCATTCCATAACAGCTGCAGCTTTGTGGCATTAGGCATTGTCGTCTTGATAGTAACATGGGTACGTTCCATAAAAACTTCACAGTGTAGGAACCACCGATTATCCAGAATATCAAGATACTGAGCTGCCTTCATGGAACCACGGACAACGACCAGTGGTCTTACTCCAAACCAGCTGAATGTACTCTGCCTCCATTACTTCTCCACCACCAAACTTCAATATGGGTACAAACACACTGTGGTAAGCGTTCGACAGGCTTCCTCGATACTCACATCCTGCTATTCACCTGGAAATAGATGAACTTTGATTCCATTTACCAGACTAACGTTTTTCATTGGTCAATTGTCCACTTCACACGCTCTTTGCACCAAGCCAAAAGGGACGCCTTTTTCGTTGTTATGATGTTCAGCTTGTGTGCCTCTGCTGCTCCGTGGAAACTCAGTAAATGTACAGTATTAGTGCTCAACATCAGTGGGTCTTAACCTTTTTAGTGATTCGCACCCCTTTGAATATAAAAATAAGTTCTCGCACCCCCTTGAAAAATGTGTTTCTATTTCTATATTTAGGAAATTACATCTATTGCAAGATAATTTATTTATTGAAAAATAAACACATACATTTACTTATACATACAAAACAATACCTCAATTTTTAATGGCTATGTTGTTGTTTATTCATAATAATACTTTTGAAGCGGGGCTACTTTTTTGAAAGAGCCACGCGTAAGTCATCACTTGCGTTTAAGCGATTTCTAGCTTTTGTTTTTATGTGCAAAAGTGATGAAAATCCCATTTCACACAGGTAGGTGGTGGCGAATGGTAAAAGTGTCTGCAATGCTGCTTTTGCCAGCTGTGGATACGGTTCTAACTGTGTACACCAGAATTCTTTTAAGTCCAGTTTTTCAAATTCCATTTGAATACGTGCATTATCTCGTATTTCAATAAGATCGTCTTTTATTAAATAGCTGTAGTCCATCGAATCTGGGTCAAAATTTAGAAACTTCTCTCAACCCCCTGGTTAAGAACCACTGCTCAACATGGTGTTACTGTCGCTCTGGAACTCTCACGGATGGTTTTGTACCAATCGTTGCCGGTTTTTGCGTGCCACCCGTTCTAAGACATCTCCCTCTCAGTCATTTTCGGCGGCCGTCTGGATGTTTTCCTGCAGAGTGACGTCAGAACGTCTCCATTTGTTGATCACGTCGCCAACCGTTCGTTTTGGATGCTCCAGTTGAGAGGCAATGGCACTCATCGTAGGCGTTCACATTGGTGGCATGTATGGACATGTCACCAATGTGAAAGCCCACGATGACACCTCTCGCAAAGTCACTGAGTTCACGATGTGTTGCCATACCACCTGTAGTCAACTGGAATGCTCCATAACTTCAAATAACAAGGGTGTGTGTGTGTTAAAAAATTAAATGACTGGATACTGAAGGATAAAATTAATAGTTTATTAGCACAACTAGTTTCGTCTTTTAACAGACTTCTTCAGGTGCATAAAAAAAAAAACACTAAGCAAAAAAACTTGAAGGAATAAGCTCTAAACAAACAAAGTTAGCATACACAGTTCAGTATTAAAGCGTTGGCGTTCGGATATTTGAAACTGTTCTCTGGATAACCTCGTTGTTGGGGTTGCGCATGTGTTTAGAATCTCGTGAATGTCCAAGTCGGATAGCAGCACAATGACAGTCTGATAGGTTATAACTGAGGTTGTTATTAAGATCTATAGGATTAAGGATGATTTCTTTAGATTTCATTATCTTTCGTTCTAGTTCGTCGTAACAACGAAAGATATTATTTGATCTGTCCCATAAAACTGAAAGGAGTAGGTTTTCTTCATTAGTGTTAGCAGAAAACAGAACGTGGTTTGACAGCGCAGTAGCCCGTGTTCTGCCGTATGTAACGTCCCTCTTGTGTTCTTCAATACGTAATCCAATGGACTTCTCAGTCTGGCCTAAATATGGCTTTTCATAGTCACACCAGATCTGGTAGACGCAGGGATATTTAAGGTCGTAAAGCCTTGGTTTGGGTCGGCTCAGTAGGGAACAGAGTTTAGGAAGGGGGAAGTGAATAACGTCTTGATGTTGTATTTCTTAAGATCTTTGGCCAATTTGGGTGAAACGGAGCTGATATATGGTAGAGAAATACGACCTTTTATACTATCGGTGTCCAAGCCATTGTGTGAGAGAGGATTTAAAAGGAATTTATTAATTGTTTTCTTGGAATAACCATTCTTTTGGAAAGCAGTACGAAGAAATTTAAGGTCTTAGTTAATATGGAAAAGATATATTAATGATTTTTTTTTTTAATTTGGAGCCACGGCTGTGAGTCTCTCTTCAGAACTTCCTTGACCGCCTGAATAGTCAACAACCAAACATAAATTTCACTGTTGAATTAGAAGTTAATTTTTCTATTCCTTTTTTAGATGTTAAACTCGTTCGTTTCTCTGAAAAATTAAAAATCTCGATTTACAGGAAAGCTACTCATACGAACAGATATCTCCAAGCTCAGTCCCACTATTTTTTCACCTCACAAACTTGGAATCATCTCGACGCTAGCAAACTGTGCTCGCTCCCTTCTTTGTGAAGAGGGGGGGAATTACCAGTAGAGTTTATCCCTTCAAGTTTTATGCTTGGTTTTCTCTTTTATGTGTACCTGAAGAAGTCTGTTAAAATAGGAAACTAGTTGTGCTACTAAACTATGTTTTACTTTTATCCCTCGGTATCGGGTCATTTAATTTTTAAAAAAAAAACACTATATGTGTGTGTGTGTGTGGTGTGTGTGTGTGTGTGTGTGTGTGTGTGTGTGTGTGTGTGTGTGTGTGTGTGTGTGTGTGTGTGTGTGTGTGTGTGTGTGTGTGTGTGTGTGTGTGTGTGTGTGTGTGTGTGTGTGTGTGTGTTGGAATTTTAGTGCCTAGAGAACACCGAGATAGTACAAAAACTTTAATTAGAACACAACTAGTTTCGTCAGAATGCCGACTTCTTCAGGTGTACATACTATCACAAAAAACTGGAAAAATTAACAAGATAGAAAAGTAAACTTCTCACATAAACAAGTTAGTAACAACAACAGTCAAGTTTGAACTGGCGTCCGAGTGGCAGGTCTAGCGTGAGGTGTTAGTGACTGGGAACTATCTCGAGAATGCCAAAATTGAATTATTGCGCTGTGTGAATCAGGTAAGCTATAATTTTAATTACTCTTCATGTGATGAGGGATCCAGAACTATTTCTTTTGATTCTAAGATGCGTCGTTTTAGCTCATCAGGACATTTATGGATATTTGTAGTAAGATTTCAGTCTATCTGGTGTTGACACTCTTCTAAATTAGAGTTGGCAGAGAAAAGGACATAACTGGAGAGGGGGCTTGCACAGGTTCTGTTATATGTCGTTTTATATACCTGAAGTAAATGGTGAGCACGATGCCACCTTTCCATTATACTCACTGGACAACTGTTTTCCATTTTCCTAGATAAAGCCATTAGATATTGTGATCTAAAGGTATTGATATTAAAAAAAATTATAAATTAAAAATATATTATTATTAAATATTACAACTTTTATTTTTAAGAAAATGCATTTTGCATCTCACTTAGTAAATTAATAACATAATATAAAACAATAATATAAATAATATTCAACCCAGATAACATCATAATGTAGTTCAAATATCTGCTCTGAACAGGTTTGCAGAAGTTATGTTACCGGTCTTCGTTTCCCATTGAGACAGTGTGAGCGTTCTATAAGCGACCATCTACGCAGCTTCCTTGGAACAAACACCAGCTTCATACTAACATAAAGCACTCAACAGATGAAAAACAGCTATCAGCAAATCTAAATATAATTCAGACTTTCAAAGGACAGAACCAGGCACATACACAGGTCAGCAGTTGTCAATAGCACCTTCCTGGCCAGTGATTCTCCTTCTCCCTTCTCTCTCTCTCTCTCTCCCTCTCTCTCTCATTCTGATGGTATTACAGTACAACACTCTTTTACGTTCAGTAGCTCTCCTCCTAAAAATTAAAGAATGAAAAAAATTAGATAAATGTCTACCACTAGACTATGATCCCATTATCTTCACTCAGTCCTATACAAAAACATGCAATAGTCAATTCACTTTATTGCCTAGATGCCCACTAGGGTTTATTCCACCACTCTAAATCCATGGCTGATTTCTTAGCCTACATTATCCATTACAGGATAAGAGCCATTGAGATTTGAGCATTCATCCAAGCCTGCTCAGTAAATTGCATTCTACAGTCCACCTTCTATTCTCACCAATCAGTTTTCTCTATGTTCGATCTCTGTGTCATGCGACTGACTTACTCTCTTCCAACTTTTCCACCGATTCGGGAGTGCGCTCATATTCACCCTTTCTCCTATACATAAATGACCTTCTGTCACCGATTGATTATCCTATCCACAGTTTTGTTGAGATGATACACTCTGATATGATAAATCTTTACAGTTTTATAATATCCACATTACTCTCACGAAAACTTATTTGGAAATTATAGAAGCAAACCGTTATTTTTAAGCCATATAGAATGTATATTTGTGGGTTTAAATATAAATTGTATTTAAGTGGTATCTGATTGTTATTAACGTTGCATTTCGTTATATTCGCACATGCATTATACGTTTGCAGTTAATTTTATTCTACGTTTATTGTCCTTCGATTACTATCTGGTCTTTCCTTTAGCTAATTTTATTCTTCAACGCATGCCTCAGCAGCTAAAGACTAAGCACATTTCGTGCTGTGTCTGGGTTCCATAGAGAAAAGTTATCATCAGCAATCTGCATATATAAAGAAGTGGATAGTGCAGAATAGCGATGTGAAGTAGATTACGAACAGTTCTCCGTGTTGACTAAATTAGCTGCCTTTGGTTGATCCATTGGGGTTTCTGTAAATTAAACTCCATACCATTATGACCTGTTTGTTGTTTCCGTTCTGTTTTCTACTGTTTATTTTCTGCTTGCAGTAAGTAAGTAAATATTTCTCATCACTGATGACTCATTGACTATACCCGTCTTTCAAAACAACAAGCTGTTTGTGTTAATAGCTGGTACAAATTCCACACCAGAGGGCTATTAAGAAAATTTTTCCTTCCAGTGTCTTACTGACATTGACAACAGCTGTTCGTGAAGATCAACAAAGAATAGCTATCAACGACGCCACCTAGCGGTACATGATAAGATTTCCTCTGGCCAATTTATTTATTGCCTTACGTTTCTTGTCAACAAAAAATAAAAATAAAATAAAGTATAAAACACCTATTAAGCACATTATGTATTTCACCGCAACACTTAGGTATTCAGGTATCAGGTACAAAATGTACTTTTATTAGGAACTAACAAGCATATATTAAAAATGATATAAATGGGAATCTATTCCAGCTAATGACAACAATCGCTTTTCAGTCATACAAGTAAAAAAAAAAAAAATAATAATAATAATAATTAAAGAAAATGTCAGTTCCAAGAGATGAACAATACGCCCATAATTTTCTGGTATTTAGTATCTAATATTAATTTAAAAGCAATAGGTGTATTAATTTATAATATCACTTATAATAGCATGGTATCAAATAGTATGTATTTGAAGTTTATATTATTATTTATATATTTTATTATTTTGAATATAGATTTTAAAATATGATATATAATTTTATTTTATTTACCTTAAAATACGTATGTTGGGATTATTATACATTTTAAAATCTTCAATAATATTGTGCAGTTCTTTTTGCGTATCCAAGAATTTTGCGATTTAGGCAGTAATCTATCAGCATCTAAAAGAATATAGTCACCTTGTTTTCTTAGGGCTTCCTAAGAAAACAAGGTGACTGTATTCTTAGCCTTACAACGAATCGAATATTTCCTTTGGAAATATTTGATTCGTTGTATGGCATACAGGGTCGGTTCGTGCATAGGCACTATGGAACTGCAGCACCCCCAATTTTTCTCGATATATAAATATATTTATTAATTTATTTATATCTGCTTGTAATATTTAATTTTATCATCAACAATTGTATACAATTCTCTTACTTTGTATAAAAAATAATGAAAATCCATCTTGTAGCACTTAATAGGGCGAAGGACGCTAGCAGCACTGTGTCATATTGCTAGTATTTGATACGCGCGCAAGCATATACACGTCATAGTAAGATGCGAGCTATTAGCGTAATGGGGAACTGTCCGACGCGCAGTTCCACTGTTGTTTATATGCAGTTTGCGCCAGTAGTAGTGTTCGTAGTGCTTATCGTGTTTACTCCGTCTTGGTTATTTTATTTATTTTTTGTTTACTTATTTAATAAGAATAAATTACAGGTAACTAATTTTAAGAATAAATTGACTACAGAAGAAATAAAATTGACCACTGAAGCATATTCCATGATCAACAAAGAAAATCTGGAAACTGAACTTCGAGTGTTCTACAGTAGACCCGACATGCATGATTATTGTAAATTAATTGACTTGTTAAAATTTATAAGAGAAAATAATTTAGATTGGGTTCTTAGTGAAATTACTGTACTGATAAAAATTCTCTTGACAATTCCTATGACTACATCAGAGCCTGAACGCTGTTTTTCAACATTAAAGAGAATAAAAATATTGCTGAGGAGCACTATGATTCAGGATAGGTTAAATGCACTTGCGATGATTTCAACGGAGAAAAAATTCTTCAACAGTCACACAAACATCAAGGAAAAAGTTATTGACCTTTACGTTTGAAACAAAACAAGAAGAATATATTTTATTTTAAAGTAATTTTGAATTATACTAAACTGCATAATTTTATCGATAATAAACAATATTTTTCATGTTTAATTTTTTTTTTTAATTTTTACCATAATTTTGGTATTTTATCCAAATACGTAAGTACTATGATAGGCGCTTTGAACCAGATCAAGATCAAGATAAGATAAGGAATCGTGAGGTGATTGGTTGTTGAGATGATGACGTCATTGTGTGTGACGTCATAAGTTTGGAATGTTTGGAATTTCCCTGGGTATATACGTTAATGGCTTCAGTTCTTGTGTTTTGGTTTGCGTATGGAATTATGGGTGATGGTAGAGATAAGTATTCGTGTTGTGATTGATGGTACACTTCTGACCTCATCAAAATCAAGATAAGATAAGGAATCGTGTCGTGGGTGTGTTGTTTTCAGATGTAGATAAGTGACGTCATTTTTTGTTGTCAATAAGTCACTCGACTCAATGGTATTTTCTTATAGTACTGTTTACCCTTACCATGGCCTACCCTGACCGTTCCTTCAAAAACGAACCTTTTGCACAGAAGACTCAACGACATTTTTTCGCATGCTGTTGGATATATGGTTGGTCTGTTTTTATCTTACTTTGTGCAGGAAAAGGTAAAATTTGTATTTGTGTTATCTGGAGAGTACAAATATTTTTTCTATACTATCAAACTTTGAGTGTTTAAGTCATGTTTTTCAGTCAATTATCTGCTGTCTTTCTCTGTAAAACAACCAAATTCTAACAGTTCCGATTTTCGGATTATGTGAACGAATTGTTTTCAGATAACTGAAACAACGTCAATAGGTAGCATTGGACAATTTCTAAAATAATCAATACATGGATATCAGTTTTCATCCCCTTTTTCCCCGTTCCTGGCATTAATTTCATAGTAGTGATTTTTTTTACAATAATTAAACATAACTGCATTACGGTGTAAAGTTATGGATTTAAATATCAAATTCTAATCAGAATATCTGAGTAAAAAATTCACTGTGGAAAAACATGACAACAAAAGCATACATCTTTTTCATTTAAGTTTACAAATGCATATTTTATTTTGCTGAAATACTATTTACAAGTATATTCACAGAAAAAAATTTGAAACATGTAATTATCTAACAATATTTCACAATATTTAGTTTACACTCTTAACATTTTCCAAAGAATTCAATAAAGAAAATTTTCATTACTCACTGTTTCTTGGTTACATTACATCAAAATAACTGGTCATGCAAAAGAGTTTTTAGATCAAACCATAGTAAGCACAGATCCATACATTTGATATCCTGTCAGTCGGGAAATGACACCATTCCTCCCTAAACTTTCTGTGCATTCTTTTGTCAACAAACATACACAAACAGTTTTCATAAAATGTTTGTAAATGTCCCAAAATAAAGAATCTTTATCGAATTGGATAAAATCTTGAAAGTCTAATTTTACCATTGATGAATTTAAATGATTAGCATTAAATTTCCCTCTGATACGAATAGCTGGTAATTCAGAAATAGTAAATGATTATCAATGTCATACATTTTTGGTGAAAATCTCTCAGTTTCTTCACAACTAACAAAAAAAACTTTAATTCCATCAGCTCCTGTATCATCAAGTATTAGTTCCCCATCTTGGCATTTCAGAATATAACACTTACCGAGGCTTATTTTCTAGTCTACTCTTCTGTCCAAGTAGCCAAAGATATCAGACCACTTCCTGCCTAACTTTTTCTAAAGGGTCCTGGATAAATACATCACAATGTATGCGTCTTCTAAAATAATAATCAGTTTCGATCCTTTTAGAGCTATGTGAAGCGTTTTGACTGGTGCTATTTTCCCGAAGAAAGAAAATTTCAATGACGTTTGTGGCTCACCCATTATTTTACTTTACTTTACTGGAATAACTGCAAAGACACTTGACTCGTTTGTTTTCCCTTATAGTACTGTTTACCTGACCCTTCATCCTGACCATTCCTTCCAAAATGAAACTTTCGTGCAGATGATTCACGGACATGTTTCTACTTGCTGTTGGATATGATGTTGATGTGAGATTATCTTACTTTCTGACATCATAGGGCAAATCTTATCTCTGTAGCCGAAGGATATTCTATATTATTTGTCCTTATTATGTTAAGTATTTTAACCTCAAAAAGTGCTTTTGATGTTAGGCTATGTGACTAGTTCTCTCACTCATATGTCCGAAATTGTTGGGATAGGGAAAAAATAGCATTAGGTGGTGGAAGTTTAAAGGTAGTCAAAGGGTGACAGAGGTCTTCTCTGCAATGCTCCCTCATCCCACCCCATAACCTCATTAACCCCTATTCTCCCCTCTCCTCCAGAATATGTCTGCTCAGGATAGTGGAGATGAGCGAGTTCATCATTTGCAGATATCTTTTAGTGATTTCACTTCCAACTGATACTGATAACTTCGGAGGAAAAAAACCTTCAACTGATACTGATAAATGCAGAGTGAAAAAAAAAAAAAAGAAACACTTCCCTGCAATGCTCCCCACCCCATACTCTAACTACCTCAATCCCACTCACCTCCAGAAAATGTCTGTTCATCCTAGTGGAGATGAGCGAGCTCCTCATTTGCGGATTTCTTTTAGTGATGTCACCTCCAACTGATAATGATAACTTTGGAGGAAAAAAAAGCCAGTCTTTTAATAATGCTCAGAAATATATGTATTGGTTTCAAAAAAATAAATATGCAACCGTTAATTTTACTACAGGAATAAATTCCCAATGATCCCCAAATGAAAATTAACTTTCAGATGAGAATCACATTGTCAAAAACCACATGATGGCAATTCCACAAGCATGGGAAGAACCTTTGATTAGCTCTGCAAATTTAACAATAAGAAGATTAAGGAACAAAAAAAATAGATTATAGAATATATTTTTCACTTTGTTTATTTTCTGTATGTTAGATTCAGTAAATACAATTTGTAAATAATATTTCACTCATATAAAATGTGTATTTTATATGAGTGAAACTGGAAAGAAGAGGTATAGAGATGTGGGGTAGGGGAGTTTCAGTAAATATCAAGGAGTTTACTGTTTGTGGTTTGCCTTTTAGCAAAAATAAAACATAAATAATACAAATAAATAATAAACAAAAAATAAATTAATTAATTTAGTAATAGTAATAGTACTACTACTACTACTACTACTACTACTACTACTACTACTAATAATAATAATAATAATAATAATAATAATAATAATAATAATAATAGTAATAATTGTGCTTGAAAAATAAACTTTGCATGGCCAATTTCTTCGAGATACTGAGAAAAAAATTGACGTGAACAAGACATGGCAATGGCTGAAATATGGATATATTAAAACAGAAACAGAAGTATTTATTCTAGCCGCTCAAGAACAGGCATTACAAACTAATGCAATCAATGCAAAAATTTTGAACATCAATAGTAACTTGCAAATGCAGATTATGCGATCAGAAAGATGAGACTGTAGAACATCTAATCAGTGCTTGCAACAAGATAGCTCAAAGTGACTATAAATACCGCCATGATCAAGTGGCTAAAATAGTTCATTGGCAAGTACGCAAAAAATATGGCTTTCCTACATCTGATAACTGGTGGCAGCATAAAATAGAGACTGTATTGGAAAACGAAACAGCGAAAATTATCTGGGACTTTCGAATACAAACTAATCGGCATCTGGAACACAATAGACCTGACATCACAATTATTGAACATCGACAGGTTAGGATTATTGATATCGCAGTACCTAGTGATAACAACATTAACAACGAAAAACTGGAAAAAATTATTAAATATCGAGATCTGGCAATCGAAGTTGGCCGACTGTGGCTTAACCACACCAAAGTCATCCCAATAGTTATCAGTGCACTTGGTGCAACTTCAAAGAAGCTATCCAACTATTTGCAGCAATTAAACATCAACGAAGAGATCCCATATGACCTACAAAAAACAGCATTACTTGGGACAGTCCCTATTTTAAGAAGCTACCTGACGGACTATTCTTAGATTCTTGGGTAGAATCTGAATTGAATTGTTCTGTAAGTCAAATTTTTGTTTATATGATATCTTGTTTTGACTGTGTATCAATTATGTGAATAAATAATAATAATAATAATAATAATAATAATAATAATAATAATAATAATAATAATAATAATAATAATAATAATAATAATAATAATAATGAATAGAAAAATCATTATCCCACTCTCGGTAGTCATATACAATAGGTTAGGTAACTGTATCTTGCTACAGTTTTACTGAATTGAAGTTGTTATCATTTTCCAATTCCATCGTGAATTGTATTGTATTGATCAATGTCGAGAATTTAGTAATTAAAACGTAACAGGTTTTGCTTTTCCATCTATCCACAATTATGGATACCTAAAACCATGTAATGTTTCGATAACAATACGTATATTTTTCGAAGTATACGCAATTTATGATGAATAGGAAGTGGATAAAATTATTCAAATACGTTTGGAAATTTGTCCAGAAACTGTAAGAGGTTGAAAATTATATTTTGTTTTACTGGTCTTCGAAAATTACTGTCATATAAATTCTCTTTCTCATGTCTGTATTTCAAGAATTTATTTATATTTTATTTTTGCATATTTTTTTATATTTATATTTCTCTAAATCTTCATTTTTAATATTTATATTGCCACTAATTTAACTGAATGTTGATTTCTTAACATTTTCTTTTATTTATATATATTTTTTTTTTGTGAACAACAAAAATTAAAAAAAAATAATAATTTGTGTGCTGATGAAATCTAGTCAATTATGCCTAAGTAAAGAGAGATAAAATTATAATAATCCATTTATATAAAAAATGATAAAATTCTTTCTAAGAAGATAAGTAATCTGTAGGATTATTTCATAAATTTGATTTGAATAAATGAAGATAATTTGATCAACGTAATAGTCGCTTCCTGAACCAATTATGTATTTAATAGGGAAGTTTCGCCGAAGACAGCATCTTAGATAACTCAGACATTTCAGATATAGAAAAAAGAGCAGTAAGAGAGAAAAAATCTTTCTTGAATAACGAATAGATTTGATGTTGTAGATAAAAGGAACATAGAACGGATGTGGTAGGGTGGTTTCAAATAGATTTGCGAAGAAGAACACTGGCTGATTATATATTACTAACTTCAGAAACAAGTTCCACCAGCTGGGGTCTGGCATTCTATTGCTATCTCTGAAGGCTACGATATTTCAAAGAACTAATGATTTATGTATCGAAGAGATATAAACAGTCGCTCTGTGCGGGCAGATAGAAAACAGAGGTGTAGTGACCGATAAAAGGCGAATTAAGTCGCTGAGATAAGAGGCTCACTATCTTTTACTGAAGACAGTTCAAAAGAAAGCTTCGTATTCCCTCACAAACAATCAGTAATATTATGCTGTTAAAAAATAACTTTATCTGAGGAAGCAGAACATTGTAAGCCACACAAACGAACCTGAAAGTTTTTTTTTCTTCTTTCCTTAATGCAACATTAAGAAAAATCATTCTGTCTGGAAGTAAAATCATAAAAAAGTAGCGTCCACACACTGCATTCAATTAGTGTTAGCGATCAATACTGCAAAAGGAAGCGGATATGGCTTTACAAAATGTATGAAATAGTGAAGTAGTAAATATATTTTCGTTTTTGGTAATCTTAGAATAACCTCTCTAAAAATAATCGAAGTTATTCAAATATTCAACTAAATTTAAGCGTTTTTATTATAAAATTAGAAACTTCTAGAAAGATTTCCAAAAATGCTTTAAAACGTTTTGCTTATTTAAACGTATCTGAACGTTATTTCTCTTAATTACATGTAATATTATGATATGAAAAGATGAAAGGTGTGTATTTTAATTTGAAAGTTTTATAAAAAAATTTTCGAAAATTATTTAAAATTTATATTGATGAATAATGATTTTTTAATTGTCAATACAAGTTTAGTCAATAAAAATAACTATCAACCAAAAATGTAGTTTATTTTTAAAATATTCCTTTTGACAAACATTTCAAACCTAGATGGCTCCAAAGAAGTTTGCAAACTGCGTTACTCTTCTCAAATCATACCCATATCAACAAAATCCACTTATATTCATGAAAATCATCAATGATGGAATTTAAATTTTAGATTTCTATGCGCTATCGTAGAATTGAAACATCGTGATTTTGATTTTCCAATGCGGTTCTATTCTTATATCGTCAGCCTTTCTTTGAGACCTTTAAAACAGATACAACAAAACGTAAGACAACCCAACAACTCTGCTGTTAAGTTCCACAAATACATAACTTTACCTGTCAGATGTGGATATAGGCATAAGTTGAAACCTCTCTGATATTTTATAAGGAGTAAGGGATTTGAATCTCAAAATTATTTGGACATTTCCCGGATCATTTTGTGAAAAATATGAAATTCCAGACACCTTTTTTATTCAGATATAAGTTTGTATAACTAGTTTTTCTTGCATGCCTATAAGTGCAGGAAAAATCCATTATTGCATATAAGTGCAGGAAAAATCCATTATTGCATATGCTGTGCACACAGCATATGCAATAATGGATTCTCTAGAAATTTCATGTTAGTTGTTTGCATGTGGGGAGGGGGGGGGGTAGAATAAATAAATGACATGAAACTAAAATAAATAAATGACATGAAACTAAAAACGTAACGAAATAATTTTTGAAGATAAAATGGATAACAATCAAATGAAAAAAACAATAAAGAATAATACAAACTATTTAATCTGCTGTCTATGATATTAAACTACAACGAAGACTGCTTTTACAAATGAACAAAACAAACAAATTTTAACCGTTTTCATCGTTTAACTAGAACATTCTTCGTCATTCAAATTGTTTAAGTGGAGGCGCCGTTGATTCAATAAAAATTTCGGCTATCTCCTAGACAATATGACGGAGTTGACCGGAATCAAACTCTACGTATTAATGAATATCGGACTTATTATAAATAAAACGTATCCTCTCTTTATAAAGAACATTTCTAATGTTCTAAAATAAAAACTATACCAAATGTTATGTCTTTAATTGTAATTTCCAAATATTTAAAGAGATGGAGTAAACACGATAAGCACTACGAACACTCTACTACTGGCGCAAACTGCATATAAACAACAGTGGAACTGCGTGACGGACAGTGCCTCATTGCGCTAATAGCTTGCATCTCACTTATGAGGTGCATATGCTTGCGCGCTTAGCAATATGACACTGTGGTAAACACAGTGCTGCTAGCGTCCTTCGCCCTCCTAAGTGCCACAAGATGGATTTTTATTATTTTTTATATAAAATAAGAGAATTGTACAGGATTGTCGATGATAAAATTAAATAAATATTACAAGAATATATAAGAAGATATTTTCTACTATGAACAAAGAAATCATCTTGTTCTTTAATAATAATAATAAATTAAATAATAAATAAATAAAAATAAATTATCTCTTTAATAATAAATAAATGGTGTATTAATAAAATTTTAAAACTTTAAATAAAAAACCCTAATTTTTTGAAATATTTAAAATATGTATTTTATACTTAATTTTTATTAAAATTAATAAAATATTGAGTAACACATTATGAGAATTTGAATTGAATTATGAAATTCTGCTTTTTAGTTATTATACCAATATAACTCAATAGAGCAGTGAATGTTTTTACCATTTTAATCTTTTTTGCAGGTGATGACATCATGTTACCAAATGCATAACATGATTTCGATGTCATTCCATTATAAATGACGATATATGGTCTACAATCGAACTTATTTTTTCTCGAAATACCATATGAGACTGGACAATTTTTCGCAATAGTTATATTTATTTTCATGGTCCAGTGTTTTTTTTTTTTAACCTGTAGTACAGCTACGCTATCTTTTTTGTTTGTTTGTTTGTTTGTTTGTTTCTCACATCTCACGAACAAATAGAGTAAAAACGATAAGGTGTCAGATTTAAAACGAAAATAAATAAAAATAAAATCAACAATAAACTTTCCAAGAATAAAATTTAAAACGTACTTAAATAAGTAATCCAAATGACAGAAAAATTATCTTTATGCTGACTATAACATCATTAATAAACTGCCTTATTAAATAATAAAAACTAACATAATTACTACTAGAACTTCGAAAGCAAATAAATAATAAAGAATAATATTAAAATGGAATTATTGTTGCAAATTAGCATTATATATAATCGATTACACATAGTGATCGTTTATAGTTTATCCAAAATATTTTAATTATTTGTTAAAGAATAACTTAGCGTTGGCATTTTAAAATCTAATGAATGTTGTGTGGCTAAGCGATTGTTAATGTCCATACGTAGACACACCTTTAAAGAAAATAACTATCAGTGCACGTTTTTATTTTCTGTACAAGGAAGAGGACGATCTTATCCTTATATGAGAAGGAAATAAACCGAGATCTTAAAACCATTTCCTTGATAATTAACGAAGTCCTCAGGCTATTTCAGCCTATCGGAGTTCAAGCAAATTAGACAAATACTATATAGACGTCATACAAAGTAAAGAGGCGTTTCCTGGGAAACCATTTACAGCTTTTTAAGGGTTTCTATAATTGTTTTATTGACTATGCATTATATTTAACCGCTCTGTCTGATTAGAAAAATAAGTGCTTATTTACTGAATAATAAAGTTAATCTTTATGGCAATCTCTTTTTGATGACGGCGCAGTTAAAAATCTGTTTCAAGGTGGAGATATGACTAGATGTCAGTAATTTGTCCTTAGTCGTAAAATTAGATCGATAGTGATCACAATTCTGACTTTTCAATAAGATAATTTATTTCTTAAAGAAGATAGGTTTACGATAGAATTCTAATCTTGTAAGAACAAAACAATGCAATCGATATGTTTTTTTTTTTTTTTTTGCTTCGAAATAAAAGAGGTTGATGAGATAGAAGATACACTCATGAGGACGTAGATTTTATTTTTAAGAAATAAACAAATAATAATTAAATAAAATATGGAAAATGTTCATAAAAACTGCAAGAAAAAGAACAATAGACTACTATTGTTCTAACTTATTCATAACCTATATATTATATAGGTTATGAATAAGTCTTAAGTCTTAGAGTTTTTTATTGAAATTATTTTTATTATTTAGTGATATAAAGTTTTGCACGAAATCAAATACTCACCTCCACATGCAACTAAATTGTCATGATTATTCTGATTGTTTTAAAAAATATTGATATAAATAGATTACTGTAATGCATGTTATTATGCACTAAGATTTACCTTTAAAACCATCAATTAAAGTATATTAATTTAATCTGATATAATTGAAATTAGAATTTATTAATAAGAATTAAATATAATTTAATGTAATTAATAATTTAAATATAAAATTAACTGGAAACTTTTAATTTTATTTTCATACGAAAATTCTGTTAAGATATTCCAGCAATTTTTTATTATAAAAAAACAACAAAAATGTTTGCGGTTGTACTATTCATTACAGTAACGTATTGTGCAACCTGTTTTTTTTTTTTTTTTCTAATGCGTTATCTGAATAGCACAGATGAAAAATTTAAAATATATATATACATATATCGTCCAGGAATTTCTCTTTTAAAAGAATCTGTCTACCATTAGATTAGCTGACAAGGCAAAGATGAGCAAAATGATTAAACTTAAATCAAAGGTTAAGTAGCTGATAACCAAATAAAATTATTATGGTGAATATTAAAATATTGAAACTGATTTCTAAAAGACCGAAAGAGTTACGAATATGAATGACATTGTAATAGATAGGTAGATATAAATGTGTGTATATATAATACAGAATAGAGGAGATTACCTTATTTATTAATATATTTTTTTATTAAATTACATTTATATAAAAATGTTTAGAAAGAATTCACTAAAAATTCTTAAAATTCTTTAAATTTAACTGAATATTTTGATGCAAACTAAACACCCCATTTTTTCTTCTATCAAAGCTTTATACAAAAAATCTTATTTCTATTGAAATACGGTGTAATGTTTTCGCCTCTTTCGATAAATTTTTGAGGATTTTTATGTTTCCGGATAGAGGAAATACTTGTCTTGCTCTAACCAGAAAAACAAGAGCAATGAATGAAATAAAGTAATTATCTGAACATAGCCTTAGTTGCCTCTAACGTAATCCAACCTCAACAGAAATTCACTTTCCTTGTTAAGGGAAATTATATTATCTACTTTATTGTTTTCCCCAATAAGCTCATTCTTTATTTGACTTCCTTGTTTTAAATAAATACTTTTTTTTTCTCTTTTATTACTCATAATCTTGTTCTTTATTTTATGTTTAATTATATTATAATTATTATTATTATATGTAAGACTGCTGCTTACGAAATTTGAGACTGAAGACTCAATGCCAATGCTGTGAACAACGTATTTTCCGATTCTGATTTGGAATAACTAAGTCTTAGGATCTGAACTTCTTGATAAGGTATGGCACAGAAGTCCAGGCTCTGTACCAAGATAAAAGATTAAAATGTTGGGACATGAACCAGATCCCGTCAACCCGTTTTTCGTAACGAAATTAATACTGGTTTATATTTAATTGTCTTATTTAAAATTCAAAAAAAAAAATGCCATTAGTTGAATGAGCTAAAACCACCAGTAATTAAAACGATATCGATGATCATCAGGGTATGGATTCCCAGCCAGTTAGGCCTACTCCTTGCAAAATCAACTGTTGTCACACGTTCACTGACATACTGAGTTTTTCCAAATTTTTTGTGTTTAGATTTTCATATAACTTCTTTATTAGTGGGAGGCTACCAGTAATGACTTCGCATTTCTATAGAACGATATTTGAAGATTTAATATTCAGCAAATATTATGGAAATAGTACAGGACATGAGGTCATATCTAATTGAGTGAATACGAGATAAGCAGATACATCATTAGGTCGTTGCTAAATGTTCGCTAAGGTGAAACTGGGGACACATTGACGTTCATGATATCACGAAAACAGTTTAACCATTGAGAAACGATTTTGTTGTGGAGCATTTAGACTAATGGAAGTGTTGTTCCTACGATTTTCAACAATTACTTTATGTTCCTGAAAGTCCTAAAAAGGACTGGCTAGATGGCGAAGCAAGAATGCTTTTCATATTCCCCGTTATCTCTGTAAAGGACAGTGTAAGGATAGGGTATTATTGAGCTATATGAAGCTGTGATCATGGCAGGAGGGTAACAGCAATAGCCAGCCTCAGTTAGAACTTCATTGGCTACAGCATTGCCATCCATTACCCTCCCTGGGTACCCATTTTAGTCGCCTCGTACGACATGCATTGGCTGCAGTGGAGCTATTATTATTCCTGCCACCACACGCGGAGGGATACCTACTTTACGTTAATCTTTGTGGATGTTGATAAGAGATCGCTGATCATATTAATAATGTGGTGTTTGACGGTGAGTTTCTAGTTTATTATTTATTATTGTATTTGGTTACTTTATTAGCGCAAACACTAACAATAGTTTACGAGATCATATGATTTAATATATTCTGAACGGAAAGGAGCCAAAGAACATCTGGTACGGTCGACAACTATTCCGGCCTTTCAATGGGAAGCCCTCTATATCTTCTATATGCTGACTTATTCATGGAAAACTTTGAAAAAGATTTTCTGCTATCTACAAATCGAAAAACGTCACATTGCTGGACATACGTGGACATATTTATAATCTGGAAGTGCAGTGTGGCTGAGTTACACGATTTTCTTTCATCTATTACCTCCTTCCTTCCTAAAATTAAATTCACTTTAGAACTTGAAAATGAAGGAAATTTATCTTCCCTAGATGTTTTAATTTCGAAAGAAGCAGAATGAAGCCTCTCTCTTAGCGTATAACCGGAAGCTCATTCATACAGATCATTACCTACATTTCTCTTCATTTGAACCACATATTTTTTATTTACATTGATTGAAAAAATTAAGTATTGCACATACCATGAAGAAATTACCGTTAAAAAAGAAATTAAAATAAATTCAAAAAAAATAAATAAAAAATAATGAAAAATTCGTATGGTTACTATTAAAAAAATAAAAAAGTGTATAAAGAAATTAAATTACTCTTATTTTTATTTAAAACATACCTATAATCAATATAAAATTTTAATACTACTAAAAAGAAACATAGAAGTTTTTAAGTTTAAAGATGTTCTAATTTATTGCAATTGCCATAATTGAATTCTTCTTTATCCTCTATTTCCAGATTAGAAAAACCTATCTTACAGAAAAATTGCTGCAGACATTCTAATAAATAAACATCATTCACCGATAAATGGATATGAAATGAATAAGTAATAACAAAAATCAAGATAAAAATAGAAGAGGAATTCGTTCCATTTGATTTTATTTTCTGATGAAAGGAGATGATGGTGCTATAATCTGTTAGAATACAAAATGGAAATTCTTGCGATCTATAATGTGGTTGTTTATGGCAATACACTATGCAATTGAAGATTAATCACTTTTTTTTTCTTAATTCCGATTAATCTTTGATATGTTTTGATTTATTGAAGCAACATTAGCAAAGAGTAACGAAAACAACTCTAATAATATGACACATAACTTGAGTCGTTTCGTTAGCTTTACGAGAAGACGTACGACATTGTCGTCAAAAAATCCGGTCCGAAAACCGGATTTTCTGTGAAGGACAGCTGCTCTCCCGTCCCAGATAAGACCGAAATCTTATCTCCAGCATGCGATCAAACACGGGAAACGCCCAGCCAGTGAACCTGTTTCCTTAAGAGATTGTCCCACAACCCCGAAACTTACTCAACCCTCCACATCCCCTTACGATAAGGGATCTACAGTATAGCCTGCGTGATGGTGGCTTTGATAAGACTTACAATGACAATGAGCTTCGATAAATGTGTCCGAAACAAGAGAAATGAGTGTGCGCGCACCATTTTATAGTTGTCGGTATGTTATTGACCTCCTCAGTGTCGTAGGGTTGTCAATGGCCTTACTTTGGCTATCACGCTCAGCGGGGCTACGCACTGACTAATACTAATGTCCAGATAAAAGATCTGCCAGTGGCCTCATCTTGCAAAGAAATAGCGTACATCATATTTCTGACGCTGGGAGGCGCTGACGGCGCAAGAGAGTTAATTACTGATCAGATAAAGAGCGCTAATTATAATTCTGATCATAATGAACTTGGGGGGAGGGTTTGGAGCAAGGAATGAATGCGCAAATCATAAGCAGCATAATTAACAGCAGATAGTGGCTTGTACGCGTATCGTAGAAAAGAGAGAGTGAGAGATAAAATGAATAAAGGGGGTGGGGAAAGAAACAGAAGGGATGTGAGAAAATAGGAAGGGTTGTTTTATGGCGCTGTAGGGGATCTGTCTGTGGAATAATTGGTAGCAAGTTTCACGGAGTAATGCGATGCATTATGCAACTCCTAATGATTTAAATAGGATCATTCCTAAAGTAGTAAAATTCTTTGAGGTTTATCACCTGGTTTGGTAAGTTTCTCAAGGAAAATCCTACTGTTTTGAAAGAAAAGAAAAACGTCGTCAATAATTCACCCATGGCTTTATGGTTCATTTAATCCAAATCCGTGTTTTCGTAACTATGTGACCTTAAGTAATTACCAGGGGATTAGACAGAATTAAAGGATTCAGAATGTTAATTGTTCACGAATGAATAAATTTCTTTGGTTTGTTTACGTTTTCGAAAACTTTCCTGTTAGAGTTAAAATAGCGTGCTGACTCAAGTGTTTTTACACGTAGCAAGTCTGTAGCATGAAGATAATTATTGTTTATATTGATGAGATCAGTATGTAATGACCAACACAAAATGGTTCTTAGATTTGTCCACTGTTAGCAAATTATTGACTGAAAAGTTATTCGTTTTTTTTTTCTTTTGGTGATCTTATCAATGACATTATATTGCTAAAATCGTAATAAACAAATTATGTAAACCTCAATAAACTCGTTTTAACCTTGAAAACGTCTTAGTTTTAATTTATTTGTACATCCTGGTACACGTATGAATTTAGTTAATTTCGTTGAGTCAATGTTACCTAGGTGGACAGCATTTAACAATTAACAACGTCATTCGTCGAATCCCATGACGGGGAAAGAATGTTTATGAATATATTTCTTTATTTAGGTGGTAGATGAACAGGTTTGTCCTTAAGTCCTTAAAAGGACTGGCTTAAAGGGACGAGGCAAGAATGCATTTCATATTCCCCGCTATCTGTAGAGGACAGTGTAGGGATAAATTATTGAGCTATTAAAGCTCTGATCATGGCAGGAGGGTAACGGCAATAGCCGAGCCTCAGTTAGAACTTCATTGGCTACAGCATTGCCATCCATTACCCTCCAAGGGTATTAATCACCGCATCTCACGGTCGATTCTTTTGAACTTTCCACTTTATTGGCTTAAGGGTGAAGCAGATGTTTTTCATATTCCCTGCTGTCTGATGAGGAAAACTGTGAGAGTAAAAATATTAATGAGTTGCTCGCCCTGAGTGGGCCTGAGGATTAATTATTGAGGTAGCAGTTAAAAATAGCTTTTGATCTTTTGTACTTGGTGTAATCTGTTGCGTCGTAATTTTCAGCTAGTTGAATTAGATTATTAGGATGTATAGATGCTATTGAAAATAACTTAGTTACTATAGTCTGCATGAGGGTATAAACATAGGGGACTTATGTGTCCCGGTGAAGTTGCACAGTGCGTATGAACCATGTTGCATTCAGGATTATTCTGAGACATTTATTCTGCACACGTTGTAGTGAGGATTTTAGTATTAGCAGTATGACTCCAAGCCGGAGAAGCATAGATGAGTATAGGACGAATCATCAATTTATATATAAGTAGTTTGATTCTGGTGCTCAATTTGCTGTTTCTGTTTATTAGAGGATAGACCTGTGCAATGATTCTTGATATCTTTAAACATTGAGACTTAATATGGGAGCTGAAAGTCAATTTTCTCTCCAACAATATGCCAAGATATTTGATCTCAGACTGCCAAGGGATTTCTGTGTTAAACAGGAGAACGTGTCCAGTAGGAAGCATTGATCTTCTGGCGAACAGTACGGCTACGCTTTTCTGAGGATTTATGTTGAGTCGCCATTTGGTGAAATATTGTTCAATTATCAGTTTTTAACCATTACCATTAACATTACTGACAGGATGGGTGAAGCACTAGTGCTTTTCATATTCCCCTTTATCTTTAATGAAGTTGTTTGGGAATGGGAGGTCTGTGAGCAGTTAAGCTCGCCCTCTGAGGACAGTTGTGTTAGCTATGATCAGTTGAGAGAAGAATAGCCTTCGGTCTTTTGTGTTTGTAGTAATCAGTCTCATTGTAATTGACAGCTTGTACGATTAGTGGGTTTGAATGTGAACTTGACTTCACGAAGGATTTTTCTGCAAGATTACGAAGAAAGGAGGAGATGTATGGAATGCCGGTTTCTCGGTGAATCTGTGAATTTCCGATGAACCACGGTGCATCCAGGATCATCCTAAGGTATTTGCTTTAGATTCTCTGCAATTTCGAAATGTTTGATCTTGAAGTGTGACTCCATGCTGGAGAAGCGTAGGTAATGACTGGACGTATTACCATCCGGTAAAGAAGCAATTTATTATGTAGGTTCAATTTGCTCTTGCGGTTGATTAATAGGTAGAGCTGTGCTATTACTTTGGAAGATTTGGAGCCAATGAGATTGATGTGCTTGTTAAAAAGGAGTTTCTTATCCATTAATACCGCAAGATATTTGGTCTCTGATTGCCATGGCATCTTATGACAGAGGTCAGGATGTCGTCTTTGTTGCAGACCTTTCTTCTTGAAAACAGCATGGCTGAGCTTTTGAAGATGTTCACTTGAATCCTCCAGTTGGTGAACCAGTTTGCTAGCTCATTGACTTCCTTGGAGTCTAGTGATTGCTAAGCGAGGGCTGAGTGATCTAGCTAGAATAGCGGTGTCGTCGGCATAAAGGGCAGTAGTAGTTGTTCTTGAATTGAGAGGAATATCTGCCATGTAAGTTGTGAAAAGTATTGGAGCCAGAAGAGAACCCTTAGGTACTCCCGCCAGAATTTTGCGCCTTGATGACACAATTGCGTTGAGTTTTACTTGCATGTATCTTTCATCAATATATGAGTTTCACTAGACCTTATCAAAGGCCTTGGTAACATCCAAAAATACAGCACCAGTGTGAAGGTGCCAGTTAAAATCATGAATGATATGTTCTGTTAGTCAGTGAATTTGTTGTACTGTGTTGTTAGCTTTGCGAAACCCAAATTGCTCATTTGGGTTTATTTTCTGTTTGTCCACTGCTGATTGTAGTCTTGATAGAATGGCCTTTTCTATTATTTTGCCAAGAGAGGAAAGAAGACGGATGGTCCTGTAGCTTTGGGAAAGTTGTGGGTTATTACCAGGCTTTTTCAGAGGTATAATATCCGCGATTTTCCAATCTGTGGGAAACTACTGGAATCTTAAAATGGAATTGGTAATATTAGCTAGATGAATTAGGGCTTTCCGTGGGAGTAGCTTTATTATTCTCTTGGTAATGCCGTCAGGGCCAGGAGCTTTTATATTCTTCAGATGGGAAATAATATTTGTTATTTCTGTTGGAGATGTGGGAGCGATGGTTTCTGAATCATCCTTAGGCTGTCTTAGTGCATTTCTAACTTTACCATGAACTTTGTAAATAAGATTGATATTTAAGTTTACGCAAGATGGGCTGCATTGATTTTCCAGATTGTCAATTAGGGCTTCTACTTTTTCTTCATCTGAGTGTGCAATTCCAAGATTGGTCTTCAAAGAAGTGGTTGTCTTTTGGTACGAAGAGATTTTACAAACTTCCACATGGAATTATCTTCTGGGTTGATTTCCCTGAGTTTGGATTCCCATTTGGAATTCCTGTGCATCTGGACGGCTTCTCGAACCTGTCTGTTCAGGTTGTTTTGTCCTGCAGGGCTCTGGTGTTGTGATATCGCTTTCTGGCTTTATTTTTGGCCCTAATCAGGTCCATTTTCTCTTCTGGGATCCAGTTGGAAGTGTGGAAGACAGTGGTTTGAGTGGCTGATGCTATTGCTGTGTTGATTTGCCTAGTTAAATTGCTTAGAGCTTGGCTTATTTCTTCTTTTTTACGAATGACAGGGGGTGGACCGATGTGGACTGGGAGAACCTTACAGAGCTTGTTACATGGTAAGAAAGAATGATGGGGAGAGAGCTGATCTTGAAGTCCTAACCTGAGCAGGATGGGATTATGATCTGAGTTAAGCTCTTCTACTGTCTCCAGCTGGTATTGATATTTGATGTTTTTGAGGATAACTATGTCTAATACATCAGAACTTCTGGATGGGCTGTAGTGGGTGGGCTCAGTGGGTCCAGCTACTATTGATGAGTTGAATGACGTGTAGTTAAATATGGTACGGCCTTTGGAGTTGATTGACGAACTGAACCAAGCCGTATGTTTGGAGTTTAGGTCTCCTGCTCTAATTATGGAATCCGTGGAGCCGAGGATGGAGTCTAAGTCTGCTGTCAATAGTGGAATGCTGGAAGGATTGTACGCTGCGTAGATTTTGAGTTTGCATGCGTTATTAGTGTGCAGCTCCACACCTGTCACCTCAAGGTTTAGAGTTTGGCGGTTGGTCAGCGAGTTGTGGCTTAAATAATTTTTAATAAAAATAGTTGTGCCACCTCCACTAGAGTTAAGTCTGTCTGTCTCCTATATAAAATATAACCTCTTAGTTTTGAGTTGTTTGATGGTCTGAGGTGCGATTCTCTAATCAAGGTTATGTCTGGATTGTATCTTTTTACGAATTCTTGCAGCTCGAGAATTTTATTTGTTAAGCCATTGGCATTCCATGCTGTCATCATGAGAGAATTTGGTTTAAATAAATTTTTTAAATATTATAGAGAGCTGTTAATATGGATTGGGTTTCTAGATAGAATCTCTTTCTGGAAGATGGTGAGGTACTTGTTTTGCTGAATTCATGCAGCATTGTTGTAAGCAACGAGGTTAAAGCTAATGTGAGATTAGAGCTTGTTCGCTCTTGCGATGAAGGAATCTGGGTTCTTACCGCTTCCGCATATGATTTGGACATGGATGAAGGTCGAGTGCCTTCCTGTGCTGCCGAATATGAGGTATTGTGATCTGGAGGGCGACCTGCTTGTTGTTTGTGTCATTGCTTGGAGGAGCGTGGTTAGTTCTTGTTGATCCACGGTTTTTTGGATGGAAAAGGCATCCCTTGTAATTAGAGGGATGTGGTCCTCTACAATTGGCACAGCAGGCAGGTGTGGATCTAGGCTTGGTGCAGGAGTTTGTTTGGTGACCCTCACCGCATTTTAGGCATCTGTAGGCAGCTCTGCACAGTTTTTGGGCATGCCCAAACCGCTGGTATCTGTGGCACTGCTCTGCCGATGCGTTCTTCCTTAGAGGTTCGGTTGTAATTTTAAGCTTACAAATGTCGGTAACTTCATAGATTCTTTTTTGTGTGTTGGAGGTTTCGACCAACACCAGTGGCATTGGTATTTTATTTGACCTCAACATTCTACTGACTTTGATTGGGGTCAATCCTTCATTGATGAGGTCAGCTGTGATCTCATCAGTTGTGATGCCCTCAGCCACTCCTCTTAGAACTACTTTTAAGTTCTTCTCGTTTGCTAGCGCAAAGGTGTGGAAGGGCAATTTATAGTTGTGCAGTCTTTTCGTCATCATGCGATAATCTGTGACAGTTCGTGCCCAGGAGAAATTGATATTTTGTTTTCGTAGGGATCATGAGACAGGTCCATTTATTTTTACCTCGAAGGATAACTGGAGGGACCTTTTCTTTTCTATTTTGGGTGTTCTGATTTTGATGAGTTGTTACGTCATCTTCCATTCCACCTTCCGATGTCCTGCGTATTTTATTAGATTGTTCCTCCTGTGAACAATCGAACTGTCGGGGAGTCTTTGTAGGTGGAACAGGTGTAATGTCTTCCTCGATGTCCAAATCACAGTGTCATTTACTTGAGTGAAGAGATTCAAGCAACCAGGATAATCTGTTTCAAATTTCTTTAGGATGAATTTGAGAATGTCAATTGGCATATCTTTGTTTAACTGTTGAATGGCGTCCTTGATATCTTTTACATTCTCCATCCTTGTGTACAATGAGGGATGATTCCGATGTCTTATTCCTGACGATCTAGGAGGGTGGTCTATTGACAAATCCCTCAGATTCACGCAAGAGTCTACCAGCTAAGCAATGTGTAATCACAAAAATAGACAAAAGGAAAAATTCTTACCTCTAAATATATCATTCGGAAGTCCAAACCATTATATACAGCATAGAACGTTTACCTGTATATATCATTTCATCTTAACTATTATCATCTTAACTATTAACTACTCTATATGAACAAGTATCACCGCCAAAAAAAAAAAACAAACAATTGTCACTTGCATTATTATTGCAGGACTAAAGTGGCATAAAAACGGTGTTCAATATTTGTTATGTAAAACAAGCGATTTATCTTATTATTAGCATAATCACGAACATATGATACTCAATAAATTAAAGATACCAAGAAATTATATACATGATTTAATCCTTTATCCAAGTGTAAGCAAACAAAGTTTGCACCTGAAATATCTTTCAGGACTGAGGGAAACCGTGGCAAAGGTGGTATGACTTCACATCACTTGCCTTAGTATCCCATAATGCAAAGCACATCTCCTTGCAGCATGTATAATGCTATACGCTGTGGGAAGGGTCACTACCCAGACCGGATTCGACCTTTATTGAGGTCTCATCAGTGGGAGCCAGGACCCGGAGGTTAGATACCAAGGTTGAAGCAATGCAAAAGTCATATTTTCCTTACATGTCCGCAAGGAGATGTGCTTTGCATTATGGGATACTAAGGCAAATGATGTGATGTCGTACCACCTTTGCCACGAGTTGCCCCAGTCCTGAAAGATACTTCAGCCGCAAACTTTGTTTGCTTACACTTGGATAATGGATTAAACCAAGTATATAATTTCTTGGTTTCTTTAATTTATAATATAACCAAGTGAAAAACTCTCAACAAATATCATATCATACTCTATATTAAACAGATCATATTTTGCTATAAATAAACAAATACTAAACATATTTCTAGCAATATTGACGGAAAGCTTCTGTGCTCATAGAAATATAAAATATTGGACATCAAACGCTTTTGTCTTTCCCTATTTTCACGCATGAGCAACTGTATTTCTTGATGCCATGTGTTTGAAGCTTAACCAGTTCATAAACCAAAAACTGTACGCTATACGCATTCTTGCTTTGTAGATTTTAAGAAAACTTTCGCCTCAGTAAAATAGGAAGTGACTTGCTGAATTACTGAGAGTAAAGAATTACAATGAATAAGGAACTTTTTCGGAAAACTGTTGTAAAGGAAAACATGTGACTTAAGAATGTTAGTATTGGTACCAGTAGTAGTCCGGCCACTCTGAACAAGATCAAGATCAAGATAGGATAGGGAATCGTAACGTGTTTGTTTGTTGAGATGATGACGTCATTGTGTGCGTAACGTCATGGATTTCGAATGTTTGGAATTTCCCTGGGGGCATATTGGATGGTTGCATGTGTTTTGGTCCGCATATGGAATTGTGGGTAGTAGGGGCACTTCTGACAAGATCAAGATCAAGATAAGATAAGGAATCGTGACGTGATTGTTTGTTAAGAATCTGATGTAAATGTGTGTTGTTATCAGATGTAAACAAGTGACATCATTCGTTACTTGTAAATAAGTAACGTCATTGTTAGTTGTAAATAAGTGACGTTATTGATTTGAATGGAAAAGGTTAGAGATAAGGATTCGTGTTGTGATTGGTGGGACACTCTGAACAAAAGAGGGGTAGGGTGAACGGGGGAAGCGACGTCACTGTCCTGAATGTGTGTTGTTATCAGATGTAAATAAGTGACGTTATTGTTAGTTGTAAATAAGTGACGTTATTGTTTTGAATGGAAAAGGAAGATTTTTTAGTTGATAAGGATTCGTGTCGTGATTGGTGGGATACAATGAACAAAACAGGGGTAGGGTGAATGGGGGAAGCGATGTCTGTGTCCTGGATTTGTATTGTTATGATTAGTAGATAAGTAAATGGTTTGCATATGGCATTATGGGTGATGGATAGTGATAAGATTAATTTTGGAATGTTTGAAATTTCGCTGGGGCCCCCCTTCTGTGATCTTTTGTCTTTGGTTGTCTATTGATGGCCATACTAATTTTCCAATACATTCTGAGGTATTTCTTTCTTGTTAACATGTTCATTGCCAATCACGCGATATCGCGCGATACGAGGTCTGACCAAATGCGTTATCGCGTGGACGTCGCTAACTAAATAAAAAAAATAAAAACAATTTGGCCACCACACGAAATTCCAATTTTCAGCTTGGCAATGAAAGTGTTAAAGGGTGGTAATTCTTAGAGTAGAGTGGTGATGGCGGCAGTGATTGGCTTTTCTGAATAATTTAATTATATGCTGGTGTCCCTCAAACACACACACACATTAGAAATGAAAAGTCGCTAATGTATACATGTTGATACTCTAATATGAACCCTGTGGTTATTCTTATGAAAAAAATTATTTAGTATTAGAATTACGTTTACTAAAACATACGAGCAGTGATTATTGAAATTACAATTATCAATTGTTATGTTTAAGTTAAAAAAAATTAACTTACATTTCTTTCCAGAATGGGAACATCTTCGTACTATCTAGGTTTTCTGAATATTCCAAATTGTTGATTTCTAACATATATTCACCGCACAGAACACAAATACAAGTCTGAAAATGCAGTTGACTTTCTCATTATAGGTTACTGGGGAAAACATATATTCAAAGCACAAAAAACATAGGAGTTGAAAGATATTTCTGTAAATAACCAGAAAAGCTTGTTAAAGATGCCAAGCGATTTTAAACTAATATATATATAAATATAAATATTTATATATTTATTATTTATATATTATATATTATATATATTATATATATTAAATATTTATATATATAAATATTTATATATATAATATATAAATATATATATATATATATATATATATATATATATATATATATATATATATATATATATTATATATATATATATATATTTAAGTCAAGTTTGCACCTGCAAGTCTAGCTGACCCTGCATGTACTGCAAGTCCAAGGCAACTCTTGGGAAAGGTAGAATAAGCTCTGATCACTGTTCTTAATATTTACCTTTACCCTTAATGCACAGACCATCTCCTTGAGGAAATGTATGATGCTATGCATTAAAGGCAATGGGCCATTACCCAGACCGGTTTCAACCTTTATTTAGGTGTATTTAAGTAAAGACCTCTCTAAAAATCAGGATGATCCCTAGACCACACCATAGTGGCCGAAAGACCATCCAACTCAGCGTTGTTCCACTCACTGACAGGCTCACCCCATCACCGAGAAGAACTTCTCAGTATTAGCTCTACCCAGTGGCAGGCTCACCCCACCACCAGCCAGAGCCATAATCTCAGCGGTGGTCCTACTCAGAGACATGCAAAAACCTATCCCCAAGCAGAGCCTCTCACATCCATCCCCCACCAGTTCCGACCCCTATCGAGATCTCATCAGTGGGAGCCAGGCTAGAAATAGAAATACCAAGATTTATAGTTCTTATAAGAACTGGGCGATGGACTGAGTCCTTGACTCTTTATCCCGTCATCTGAATGAAGAAAATCTGTGTGGGTGGGATGTTATTGAGCTAAAAAGCTCTAGTCATGGCTGGGTATCGGCAATAGCCGAGCCTCAGTTAAAACTTCATTGGCTACAGCATTGCCATTTGTTACCCTGGAAATCCTAAAAAGGCAAGTCCATACCAAGATTTTAGCAATACAGGGCTAATAAGTATATTACCAGAACAAGTTACCATGAGGTGTTTTAACCTTATTAAAAAAATCTCAGGATGAGATATAAATGTAGAAAGTAATTTACCTTGGGTATAATAAATGTTAAAGATACCAAGCTATTTTAAACTTGTTTTTACTCCATATCACAAGTTAGCAAACAAACAAATATATATAAGTCAAGTTTGCACCTGCACGTATTGCAAGTCTAGCTGACCCTCAAAGTAGTGCAAGTCAAGGCAACTCATGGTAAAGGTGGAATAAGCTCTGATCACTATTCTTAATATTTACCCTTAATACACAGCCCATCTTGAGGAGAAACAGAAAAGCTAGTTGACTACTTAATTTAGATTACTACCCGATTGGTTTTTTGTATCAATTCATTCCCACAGTTGCCCATGCTATGTTTTCCCAAGCTTGGTTGAAAGTCTATGCGCCGTTTTGTTGAGAGTATGTTTTATTTCCTGTTTTTTCGATTTTAGAGTGCTGCTAGTATAGAATTGTGACAAGTGAAATGATTTTATTTTCAATTGAATGGTTATTTTCTCTATATTACTTTTAAAATTCAGCTTAACTACATATTCTAATTGAATAACTGAGTAAAATTAATAAATAAATAAAATGTATGTGAATTTATTTTCCAACACTGTAGATTTCTCATTAAGTCTTATCTTAATGATATCTCTCTTACCCGGTCGAAAATTTGCTGTAGGTGAGATATCATGTGTTTAGGTTGGAACTCTTCCTTCCAGTGAGAAAGTATTGCTGTAGTAAATTAATGTTTACATTTATTTTTTTAAAACCAATATTGACTATTAATTTTACCTTCGATACCTTGTGCTCTTACCCTATTTCTGTAAAACTGAAATTTATTTCATTTATTTTCTTTTTCTTTAGCATTATAATTTTAAGTAACGGATATGAGACAAACAAGGTTTTGAACTCTCCACAGCGTTTTCGTTCAGAAACTCTTTTGCCAGCACAACAAATAAATAGTTATTTCTTATTATTTCAAATGAATATTAGCTACATAATATACATTTTGTTAATTTCTATGTTACCTTTTATTTGACTCTAATATTATTAACAAATTGTATTTCCTGAATCTAACATACAGAAATTAAATAAAGTGAAAAAACACAGTATCTTTTTTTTCTTATTCTTCTGATTTACCATTTGCGCTGATGTTCATAGTGTATGATTTGTCACTGGTGCTTACGTGTAATTCATGTGATTTTTATCCATGTGACATTTCAAAACAAGTTGAACTATGGTTTTTACATAGTTCAACTATGTAAAATTTATTTCCATTAGTCCCAATTGACTGTAGTCCTCTCAGCACGACATTAATTTCACAATAAAGATATTTTATATATATATATATATATATATTTTTTTTAAACTCAATTATTATATTAGATATTCTTTCTAATACAAGTATATAATTATTTATTCTTATTTCAAAGGAAAATTAGCTCATAAAGTAAGAAAGAAAGAAAGAAAGAAAAATTGTGAAGAAAAAATAACGTTTACCCTCAAATAAATACTTATGATCACAGCAAACAAGAAATTCATCAGCTTTTTCAAAGTTTTGAAATTCATGCACATATTGTTTTCATCATTTGGTATCATTTAAATAAAGAACGAGTCATTTTATTTTTCTCTTCCAATGACGAGTATTATTTGATATATGCATGTTGATTCATTTATTGTCTGCATGCTACGATACATTTTTATTTTTTTTCTCACTTTTCAGGCGTAATATTCTCCACTAAAATTCTGCCTATTAATTTAATACCCATTTTCTTTTGCTTCCAAGAGTTGAGACAGTTTCACTGAGTAGATTTTCAAAAAAAAATCTCTGGTTAGTTTGTGGCATGAAATTCAACAAGGAAAAAAAATTGTTTTCGTCTTACTAAAATTGTATAACACATCAATGATACCCAATTTGTTCATTTAAATTTACACATTTTATTTGAATGAAATATTATTTACGAATTGCATTTATTGAATCTAACATACAGATAATACATAAATAGAAAAATACAATCTATTTTTTGTTGTTCCTTAATCTTCTTACTGATAAATTTGCACTGTTGTTCAAAGCTTTGTCCCATGCTTGTGGAATTGACATGATGTAGTTTTTGACAATGCGACTCTCATCTAAAAGTTAATTTTCATCTGGTGATCTTTGGGAATTTATTACTGTAGTAAAATTAGGAGTTGGATATTTATTTTCTTGAAACCAATACATATATTTTTGAGCATTATTAAAATCACACAAACGTTCGCTATGTTTCCAAAAGCATTTAAAAGTACACGTTATGTTTTCATCTTTTGGGCATCCAATTTCATTTAAATCAAGAAAAAGCCTCCCTATTAACCTCATTAATGTTTTTGATTTTTCTCTTCCTGTGGTGAGTAATAATTGATATTTGCATGTTGATTCTATCATCCAATTTCTTAGTTTGTCCAAAGATAGTGAACCAATTTCCCACTTCAGCTGATGGTTATTTTTTATTAACCAAGAATTCTGTTTTTTAACTCTTTCAGGTAATTCTTTCCAACTACAAGGTGATTTTGTCAATACATATCTTACACTAATTCCATCAGAAATGCAAATTTCTTTGGGAAATACATTTGAAGTCTTATTCAAAGAAATTGAATCAATTATTCCAATGATAACTGAAAATTCATATTCTTCATACTCGATTTCCTTTATTTTTCTTCTTAGATTACTTCATATGGCACCACATATAAATATTTATTATTATTATTATTATTATTATTATTATTATTATTATTATTATTATTATTATTATTATTATTATTATTATTATTATTATTATTATTATTTAACTGATTATGAGCTCTGATCTTATATTTTATCTTAACTTTCTGTTACAAAATTTTGTGGCTCACCCATTATTTTTACATTACCAAACACAAAACTACAACACACCGAGAAAGCTGCAGCAGTGGATTAAGGTAATCGATTACCTTAAGTCCAAAGTCACTTGACTCTATGGTTTTTTCTTATAGCACTGTTTACCCTTACTATGTCATACCCTAACCTTTCCTTCAAAAATGAATCTTTTGTGCAAATGACTCAACGACATATTGCACATGCTGTTGGATATACTGTTGGTCTGTTTTATCTTACTTTGTGTGGGGAAAGGTAAAATTTGTATATGTGTTATTTGGAGAGTACAAATATTTTTTCTATACCAAACTTTAAGAATTTAAGTAAAGTTTTTGAGTTAATTTCTGTTGTCTTATCTGCTGTCTCTCTGTAAAACAACAAAATTCTAACAGTTCAGATTTTCGATTATGTGAACGAATTGTTTTCAGATAACTCAAACAATGTCAATAGGTAGCATTAGACAATTTCTAAAATAATTAATCACATGGATATCAGTTTTCAACACTTTTTCCCCCATTTCTGGCATTAATTTCAGAGTAGTGATTTTTTAAAAGTAATTCAGCAGAATTGCACTAAGGTATAAAGTTGTGGATTTAAATATCAAGATCTAATCAGAATAACTGAGTAAAAATTCACTGTGGAAAAACACAACAACAAAAACACACATCTTTTTTCATTTAAGTTTACAAATGCACATTTTATTTTGCTGAAATACTATTTACAATTATATTCACTAAGAAAAATTCGAAACATGTAATTATCTAAAAATATTTCACAATATTTAGTTTATCATATGTTGCTTCTATTGCCTGTTTAAATGTTCTTCTCAAGTAGTATGCCTTAAAGGTTGCGATAATCCCCAGGTCCATAGGTTGTATGAGAGAAGTTGTATTTCTTGGTAAAAATTTGGAACATAGTATCCATAGTGTACATGGAAGTAGTGTAGTATGCCATTAAAAATAACTTTGTAAAATGTTTTAAATAGGTAACTAAATTATTGAGTGATTTTTTTAAAATAGTTAGCTATAAAAATGTATAGATGGAAAAATTTTAAAATCTGTAACATTTATTTTTAAGATGTATATAGGCGCACTAATCGAATTTTAGAGGAGCACTAATAGAATTTGGGTATCGAAAAAAAAAATGACGCACTAATCGGGGGCGCATTAATCGAGGGATTACTGTATACCCTACAATCCAATACATATCTATACAGGGTGGTTCAAAATTCCACGTACAAACTTTGAGGGGAGGTAGAGAACATCAAAATCAACCATATTCACATAGGAACGCATGACCGGAAACGCCACCGGAAGGTACTAACAGGGACACAAAGATACAGAAATAACACAAGGCAGTAAGTAGTGTAAAAAACTTTATTAGGCATAACTGAACAGTTCAATAGTAGTTGGATACAGAATATGTTAAAGGAGGTGCATGTATGCTATCTCAGTGTTCGTTAAACGACGCATGTTCTTCGTACGACGTCGAAAGCTTCAATGAGGAAGCCCCAATTGCTCACCTGGAGCGCTGGCGAACAGCGCCACCTATCACTTTTGGGTGGCGTTTCCGGTCATGCTTTCCTATGTGAATATGGTTGATTTGGTGTTCTCTACCCCCCCACCTCTGAACCACCCCTGTATATTAACAGTACGCGGAAGGAGAGTATACAGACTATGAAAAAGATGTCATCGCAGGATGTCCATTCCCGAGAATGGGAAGGCGAGATGGAATAGCCCGAAAATGCAGGAAACTCAATCGAGGAAAAGGAGTGCTTGGAATGCCAGTATGCGGAAATATCGAAGTCTGATGTGGAAACATAGGAATTAAAAGGGTTTATAGCTGTTTAGGTTAATGAAGACATTAGTAATAAAGTTAATAATAAGTACAGAAGTGCATTCTTATAAAAACCTAAAGGGTAGCTGTGCATAAGGCATCTTAATTAATTACTAACCATCTTAATTAATACTACAGACCATAAGTGTAAGTTTTCATCGTTTTCATGGTCATCATAATCTTAACCCAATATAACGTTTTTTTTTTAAAACTATTTTTTGAGATGAATTGAAGTGTAGGATTCAGGCAAGAGTAATAAGTCGAACAAAGTTAGACGGAATGGTAGTTATGTTGAAAGAGGAATGGGAAACAATATCTGACTTCTATTCTCACAACTGGCATACAGCATACCTAGAAAGATAGAAAGTGTAATCAGAACCATAATAAAATCCACACCTTATTGAGAGGATCAAATGAAATTTCTCATTATAAGAAGCCTCTATCTTAAAATAGATAACTTAAAATTTATCTACTGGAGAAAAACGTTATAGCTTAGAGCCTCAACAACCTCAATCACAAATCCGACCCTATATAGTGGTTACATGTGGATCCCTGTGTCAACGTTCTTGATATAATACTAGACGACTAAAAAGAAAAACCATATAGTTTCGATTGTAGTCACCTACTAGAGAAGTTTTTCTATCCCATTTTTTTTTCAGCTGTTTACCCAATCAGTCGATCTTTGACATCGCTCAAACTCGATAACGAAACACAGTTATCAGACAACAATATGAGAGTTAGGTTTAGTACTGAGCCTTTTGAACTGAGCCTGAGCCTTGTTCTTCTTCTCTCTCTCTCTCTCTCTCTCTCTCTCTCTCTCTCTCTCTCTGGCTTGCCTGTCCTCACATGCTCCTATTCCCGACATATTCAGATATTGCAGTTGTAGCTTCACCGAAAGATAAAGCTTCCCTCGTAGTATCAGTCTATCCTTTAATTTTTCTATAGATAATCAAGGCAAATCACCCCAAGAACATCTCATTGCATGCCATCTGTAATTATTTGCAAAAAAAAAAAAAAAAGACACCAGGAAGATATAAAACAGTGAGGATAACGACAAGGTGTTCGGTTCCGGTGATATTCTTCCAGTTATATGCTCCAAAATCAACATTCATTCTATATGGTACAAATTATCATATTCATCTATCTTGCATCTATCAGGCAGCATGGAGGCAAGCCTATATAAGCTCCCCCCCCCCCCAAAAAAAAGAAAAGAATAATGAATGTCAATCATCAAACTATCGCCCAATTGGTCTTACCTCAGCTTCTCAAAAACCAGGAAAAGGTTATCAGTAATTGATCTCACTACCTAGAGGCAACAGATTAATTAGTGATCATCCCCAATATGGATTTTGCCATATCCGCTTCACAGATATCCTAACAAGCGTCATATTCACTTTTGCACAAAAGCCATGAAAGGGTTTGAAGAAACTCATACAGACACTCCACGTTTCATTTATTCCTTTGATAAATCTTGAAGTGCTCAAATGATTCAAGCTTCAAGGTCTTCAACAACCAAAAGCTTCTTGCATTCTTCTTGTTGATCAACATCTATACACAGTTCAGCTTCAAGATTACAAAGCTACTTTTGATCTATCACTATCTCTGGGCAAACTAAGAGATTGCATAAATGAATCAACATTCAAATATGAAATATTGCTCACCAAAGGAAGAGAAAAAAAAAAAAAAACATTAACAAGTTAATAGGCAGATCTGTTCTTGATATAAATGATATTGGTTGCCCAAAACGTGAAAAAATAACGTGTACTTTTATATGTTATTGGAAACATAACCAAAGATTTTGTGTTTATATCAATGCTCAAAAATTTATGTATTAGATTAAAAAAAATAACAATGTAAGCATTAATTTTACTACAGTAACATATTCCCACGATCACAAATGAATAATCATTCGCAGACGAGTGTCACCAATGTAGAAAAGAATGTGAATGTCACTTCCGCAACCATGGGAAATCATCCCCTTTGAACAACAGCGCAAAATTAACAATAAGAAGATTAAGGAACAAAAAATAGAGTGTATTTTTCACTTTATTTAATTTCTGTATGCTAAATTCAGAAAATACAATATTGTACATAATATTTCAGTCAAATAAAATGTGTAAACTTAAATGAACAAACTGGTGTCGTTGATGTATTATGCAAATTTAAGTAAGACCACATATATTTTTGAAATCACAGTTAATTCACACACAATTCATTTTTTTTTTTGCTCAGTTATTCTGTTTAGAATTTGTAATAAAGATAACATTTAATTAGAAAAAATAATGAAGTTTAAGATCTCAAAAGTTTAGACAAATTAAAATATTCAGATGAGTTATGTATATGGGAAAAAAAAGTGTGTGTGTGTGTGTGTGTGTGTGTGTGTGTGTGTGTGTGTGCGTGCGCGCTTGAGGGTAGTGAGGGGACACCATTGATACCCAGTAATTAATTATTTAAAAAATGTCTAAATGCTGACGCCATTTCTTCACTCTAATCGTCACGTCAATGACGAATGTGTGTAACCCTGGGAAATTCAAAAGATTCAATACTTTATCTTATCTCTAATCCTCACCCACAATACCATAGGCTAACAAAAATACACGACGTGACGTCATGAGCAAGTTTCCCCGGGGAAATTCCAAACATTCCATACTCATGAACGTCACGCAATGAATCACACACACAATGATGTCAATGATCTTATCAGCTAATGACGTCACGATTCCTTATCTTATCTTTGATCTTGATCTTGTCACTAGCGCCTCACATACTACTTTGCTACCACAGAAACATTATTAAAAGAATTTTTCTTTATACCCAAAGTCATCTAAGATTTTCGATCTGACAATATTTTAAAACTTGTTCTGTTTTTCAGTTTTTTTTTTTTTTCATAACATCTTCAATGCCGAATTGGGATGACTTTCGATTTTCTTATCCGTTTTCTCATTAACATTTCTCATACGTGAAAGATTCGTGAAAAGAAACACGTTTTTCAAATGCCAGGAATTTAGATGAGGAGTATATAAAATGCATATAGAATATCGTAATTTGCATTCAGATAAAAAAAGGATATAAGAGAGGGACTGAAAAGTTCTGATAAACACCTAGAAGAAAAATTATATTAGAGCACTTGATATAACTACAAGAAAGAACATATCTTAAATTTTATTATTTTATATTTTTATTATCATTTTTGTTCTAGGTGTTTATCAGAACTTTTCAGCCTCCCCCCCCCTCCCACTCGTATGTGAAAAGCAATCTACACATTTCAACACATTGTTTTTTTTCTCCTTTTTAAGGCGCGTTCCCAAGTTGGGCATATTACATTTATTTATTTCCGAATATAGCTGTAAGAAATTTTTTACTAAAGTAAAGTGCCAAAAGGCTTCATTTCGGCGATGCAAAATTCCATAAATCAAGTGGATATTAAATCCAGCATTATTTCAAAACCGAATATATATATATAATACAGCCGATATATCACGGTGGTTGAAAAAAGTGAAAACAAGGGTGTTAAGTTTATCGAAATATCAGTACCAGGAGATAGTCGGATTGACGACAAAGAAAATGAAAAAAATTACAAAATATCGCGATTAGCAAATCGAAGTTGAACGAATCTGGCAAAAGAAAACGAAAGTTGTTCCCATAATAATAGGTGCTTTAGACGCAATCCCTAAAGCATTGAAAAAACATCTAGAAGCACTCGAGTTAGATGGATTAAAAATTGGGAAGCTGCAAAAGGCCGCTTTGTTCGGCACAGCTTTCATTTTCAGAAAGTATTTCCACAACTCATAGGCCCTTGGGTAGGGCTCGAATTAGTGGAATATAACCAGCCTTTTCTTAAGACTGAGGAAGCAAATCAAGCTTTGATGTTAAAGATACCAAGCAATTTTATAAGCTAGGCTTTCCCAAGTAAGCAAACAGGCGCAAACTTGAAAAGTTAGTCAAGTTTACACCTGCACGTAGTGCAAGACTGAGGCAAAACATAACATCATACATCTCCGCAAGGGGATGTGCTTTGCATTAGGGAAAAAATACTAAGGAAAGTGATCATATCTTACTCCACCTTTACCACGAGTTGACTAAGTCTTGCACTACGTGTAGGCGCAAACTTGACTAACTTGTCTGTTTGCTTACTTGGGAAAAATGGATTAAAACCTAGCTTGTAAAATTGCAAGTGGATAGACTTTATCCACGATATATGTATGTATCGGGACTACCGTCCGTTGTATATCAGAGCAGCTCTGAATATATTGATAAAAGAGCAGTAGACCAGTGGTTTTGGGGATTTCGATCGCATGTGAAAATATTGCGATTCACCAATCCACAGTGGGCTGGCCTGGTGAATTACGGCTGATTTTTTCAAGATCAATCAAGCAGAAATGAAATGGTCTTCATTGCTCGGTGGACAGGTTGTTACTACCCAGTCAAACATGAAGGCGGGGGATGCTAAGAATCCACGGGTGACCAGATCACGTTGCTATTAGAAACTACACCTTGAAATTTTAACTCTGAGCAGTGAAGGGGCTAACGAAACATCTAAGCGAATAAAATTGGACATTCTTGGACTGTGTAAAGTTAAACGTGATGGTGACGAAATTCTTCAATTAAAAAAATATTGATATACTGTATTACGGAGGTCAAGATAAGGAAAGAATCAGTAGAGTTGGATTCAGGATTAACAAAAACTTGAAGAACAACATATTAGAATTTGATAATATCTGATCGAATAGGAAGTGTTATTTGTCAAATCTCAAAAATATATATTCTCAAGATCATCCCAGTCAATATACCAGCAATAAATCATACTGATAAAGAAATTGAAGCCTTCTATCTTGATGTATCCCAACTTTACAACAAATGAAAACATCGTTTCAAAATTGTAATGCGAGACTTTAATGCCAGAATTGGTATACAAAAATTAGATGAAAGCTCATTGGAAAATTTTGGATATGGTATGAGAGATGATAGAGGAGCAAGGCTAAAGGAATTTGCAAGGGGAAAAACTGTACATTATGGTGTTTTTCAAGAAAAAATAACAATAGGAAGTGGACATGGAAAAGTCTAAATGGAAAGTTACCGAAATTGACTTTATCCTCAGCAATAAGAAAAACATCTTTCAGGACTACTCTGTTATCAATATTAGGAGTGATCATTGTATGATACACCGTACGATTCAAATAAATTGCCAAAAGGAAAGACGAAAAATGTCTAAGATCAAAGCAAGACACAGACGTACACAAACTCAGCATTATAAAAGGTATATTTCAACACGAACTAAACAATAGATTTAAATATCTTATTATAGATGGCAATGCTGATCCATCAGAAAGTAATGACATTATTATCCAAAACCTTTTGCAATGCTCATTTGAAATAGCTGGTACCACAGAACAGAAACAAGACAAAATTGCGGAAGAAACAAAACAGCTGATGAAGAAACGAAGAGAAATGAAACAAGCTCATAAGCAACAGAATAAAACTGAATACTTTGAATTGTGCAATTAGGAAGCGTATCACTGAAGAAATAAGAAACTTCAATTGTGAATTCATACAGCAAACAGATGAAGACAACTATAGTCTCAAGAAATGTCAAAAACAGTTGATGAACAGCAATAAACTGATGGCAGTAGTCAAACTAATCAGAGATAGATATACTACAGAAAAAAAAGAACTGAAGAATTTTGCTCAGTATTATATCAGGATGACGAATCCCATGAAGAAGAAGAAGACAACTATAAAATAACTGAAGTGCCACAGATTCTACCAGAAGAAGTTATTTTGAGCATCCAAAGGATGGAGTTATAGCTTAACTTCTAAATGCAGGTGGGCAAATGATTAAACTATTGGCAAAACTATTTACAGTATGTTTGAAGAAAAATGATGTACTTCGAACATGTTAACTGGCAACCCTTATTTTATACACAAAAAAGGTGAAGTAGAGGACCTGACAAACTACCGACCCATCAGTCGACTATCTGTGGCTTAGACGGTGTTTCCAAAAGTCTTAGCTCATACGCTCTTCTGCGACTCTAGACCTAGCACATCCAAAAGAACAGGCAGGCTTCCGAAGTGGCCTTAGTACAACTGACCATGTTAAAGTTGTAGAACAAATTATCGAACGGTGTAATCAGTACCTGTTATCATTATGTCTTGATTATTAGAAAGCCTTTGATTCGGTAAAAACTTGTGCAATACTTAAAGCAGTACGAAAACAGCACGTGGAGGAGCCATACGTCAGGACCATCAAATCAGCATACACCAATGCCAGAGTAGCAATTCATTTCAATGGAAACATCTCTATTGCGGAAATACAGAGAGGTATAAAAGAGGATGACACAATATCTCCAACATTATTCACAGCATGCTTAGAAGAAATATTCAAACATCATGAACTCCACATTGTTTGCAAAACAGCAGACCTAAAGATAAACCTAAAAAAGACCCAAGTTATGTTCAATTGCTACGTCGAACCATAAATAATCAAAATCAACAATGGTGAAAAAAAGCAAGTAGATCATTATATACAGTATAATTAGGACAACAGATATCAATGAAACAAAATGCCATGAACGAAATTAAAAGACTCATGATGTTTAGGTGCAAAGCAATATTCAGAAGCCAACTACCATTATGCCTAAACAAGAATAGTTTTCAACCAATGTATTCTTCCTATATTGACATATTGCTGTGAAGCATTGACATTTAATGCAAAGGAAATTCAAAAATTAAGAATAACGCAATTTAGTATAAAAAAAACATATGCTTGGTATCACAGGACTGGATCACAAAAAGAATACGTCGATAAGAAATCAAACCAAAGTCTCTGACGTCATAGGACGACTGAAACATCTAAAGTGGCAATGCACTGGGAATATTGCTCGAAGACAAGATCAATGATGGACGAAAGTAGTACCGGATTGCATTCCACCAGAGGAAAAAACGACCACGACGCCGACACGAATTACGGTGGATTGATGATGTCATCAGATTTGTAGGAGCAACATGTGGAAGGAGACATTGACAGACAGCTTTGGGGTAATCTTAGAAAAAGCCTTCATCCAGCAGTGGATCATGTAAGTAGTATGGGATGCACTAATAACCAGATCAAGATGAAGATAAGATAAGGAATCGTGACATGACTGGTTGTTCATTTGATGACGTCATTGTGTGTGACATCATGAGTTTGGGATGTTTGTAATTTCCTTGGGGGCATATATGTCAATGGTTTCAGTTCTTGTGTTTTGGTTCACGTATGGAATTATCGGTGATGGTAGAGGTAAGTATTCGTGTCGTGATTGGTGGGGCACTATGAACAAGATCAAGATAAGATAAGGAATTGTGTCGTGAATGTTTGTTATTATCAGATGTAGATAACGACGTCATTTGTTAGTTGTAAATAAGTGACGTTATTGTTTTGAATGGAAAAGGAAGATATATTAGTGAATAAGGATTCGTGTCATGATTGGAGGTATACTATGAAGAAAATAGGCATAGACTGAATGGGGGAAGCAATGTCCGTGTCGTGGATGTGCGTTGTTATGAGTTGTAGATAAGTGAATGGTTAGTGTATGGCATTATGGGTGATGGTTAGTAATAAGATAAAGTTTGGAATGTTTGGAATTTCGCTGGTGATGTCCTACGTGATATCCATCCCCCTTCTGTCAGGGACATCACGTGGTGTGTTTGGTTCGCGTAAAGCATTGTGGGTATGTTTAGACATAAGGAATCGTGACGTTTTGTGTTTCAAAATTTCTAGGGAACATATGTCTCTCTGTGATATCACATAGTGTTTTGGTTTGCCTATGGAATTGTGGGCGATGTTTTTGAGATAAGATATCTTGGAATTTTCCCAGGGTGACACACATTCTTCATTGTCATAATGTTTTGTCTTTGGTTGGGTATAGATGGCTGTACTAATTTTCCAATACATTTTGAGGTATTTCTTTCCTGTTAAAGAGTGGGAATTATTAGAGTAAAGTTCTTAGAATTCTTAGATATGGTGGCAGCGTTATGAAAAAAAAAAACTATCCAGTATTAGAATTGCACTTACCCAAACATACGACCAGTGGTCATTGTAATTAGAAACCACTTGTTATGTTTAAGTTTAAAAAAAAAAAGATTACATTTCTTTACAGAATGGGACATCTAGAAACTATCGAGGTTTTCTGAATATTCCAAATTGCTGATTTTAATATATATTCACAGCATAAAACACACGAACACAAGATATGAAATGCAATTGACTCTTTTTCATTATAGGTTACTGGGGCTAAAATATATCCACAGCACAAAAGCACACAAAACATAGGAGTTGGAAGATATTTCTGTAAATAATCAGAAAAGCTAGTTGACTACTTAATTTTGATTACTATCCGATTGGTTCTCTGTATTAATTCTTTCCCACAGTTGTTCATGCTATGTTTTCCCAAGCTTGGTGGGAAAGTCTATGTGCCATTTTGTTGAGGGTATGTGTTATTTTCTGTTTCGAATTCCGATTGCTGTTAGAGTATGGAATTCTGACAAGTGAAATAATTTTTTTTTTCAAATTGATTGGTTATTTTCTCTATTTTGCTTTTAAATTTCAGTTTAACTAGATATTCTAACAGAATAACTGAGCAAAATTAAAAAATAAATAAAATGTATGTTAATTTATTTTCCAACACTGTAGATTTCTCATTAAGTCTTATCTTAAAGATATCTCTCTTATCCGGTCGCCAATTTGAATATTATTAACAAATTGTATTTACTGAATCTAACAGTGAAAAAGGCAGTATTTTTTTCTTATTCTTCTGATTTCACATTTGCACTGATGTTCATAGTGCATGATTTGCCACTGGTGCTTACATGTAATTCATGTGATTTTCTCCATGTGACATTTCAAAACAAGTGAAACTATGGTTTTTACACAGTTCAAATATATAAAACTCATTTCCGTTTGTCCCAATTGACTGTTGTCCTCTCGGCCTGACATTTATTTCACAGTAAAGATATCTACATATATATTTTTAACACAATTATTATATTAGATATTCTTTCCAATACAAATAAATAATTACTTATTCTTATTTCAAATGAAAATTAGCTCAGAAAGAAAGAAAGAAAGAAAGAAAAATGTTTACCCTCAAATAAATATTTATGATCATAGCAAACAAGAAATTCATCAGCTTTTTCAAAGTTTTGAAATTCATGCAAATATTGTTTCCATCATTTGGTATCATTTAAATGAAGGTCTGGCTATTAAGTTCGTTAATGTTTTTTGATTTTTCTCTTCCAATGGCGAGTATTTTTTGATATATGCATGTTGATTCACTTGATTTTATCTGCACACTGTGATACCTTTTTTCTACAGCAATATTTTCAAGACTTTTAGCAACATATTTGTTTTTAATATCTAATCTCTGTAAAATAATCAAATTCTAACAGTCCTACTTTCAATACAACTGTTTTTTCTAGTCTGTTGGAGGTATCTGCAGATATAATAGCAAAATTGTGACTTCAGGTGAAAACTTCTCCAATAAAATTCTGACTATTAATTTAATACCCGATTCCATTTGCTTCCAAGAGTTGAGTTTCTTGAAATATTTGAGAGCTTGCATGAACAAATAAGACTTTTAATTCACTGAATGGATTTCCAAAAAAAAAAGTCTCTGGTTAGTTTGTGGCATGAAATTTTACAAAAAAAAGTCTTACTTAAATTTGTATAACACATTAACAACACGCAATTTGTTCATTTTAATTTATATTTGATTTGAGTGAAAATTTTATTTACAATGTATTTACTTAATCTAACATACAGAAAATAAATAAAGTGAAAAATACAATCTTATTTTTTGGTCCTTAATCTGCTTATTGTTAATTTTGCGCTGTTGTTCAAAAGTTCTTCCAATGGTTGCAGAATTGCCATCATGTGGTTTTCGACATCTGAAATCGTTTGTGACTCTCATCTGAAAGTTTCTTCGTTTGTGATCATTGGGAATTTGTTACTGCAGTAACATTATGGGTCACAATTTTACTATTTTGAAACCAATACATATATTTTTGAGCATTATTAAAATCACACAAACGTTCGCTATGTTTCCAAAAGCATTTAAAAGTACACGTTATGTTTTCACATTTTGGGCATCCAATTTCATTTAAATCAAGAACAGGTCTCTCTAACAACCTTCTTAATGTTTTTGATTTTTCTCTTCCTTTGGTGAGCAATATTTGATATTTGCATGTTGATTGTGTTATCCAATTTCTTAGTTTGACCAGAGATAGTGAACCAATTTCCCACTTCAGCTGATGGTTATATTTTATTAACCAAGAAATCTGTTTTTTAACTCTTTCAGTTAATTCTTTCCAACTACAAGGTGATTTTGTCAATGCATATCTTAAAATAATTCCATCAGAAATACAAATTTCTTTAGGAAATAAATTTGAAGTTTTATTCAAAAGAAATTTTAAATCAATTATTCCAATGATAACTGAAAATTCGTATTTTTCACCCACTGTCGATTTTCAATATTCGTTTTCCTTCATTCTTCTTCTTCTTAGATTACTTCATAAGGCACCACAAATAAATAGTTATTTATTATTATTATTATTATTATTATTATTATTATTATTATTATTATTATTATTATTATTATTATTATTATTATTATTTCACTGATTATGAGCTCTGATCTTAAATGTTATGTTAACTTTCTGTTACAAAATTCTAACCAATTAAAACTTTTCACAAAAGCAACTTCCAGACAATTTTTTGGCTCACCCATTATTTTTACATTACTGGAAACTAAACACCATAACACAATACAGCAGCTGCAGTGGACGAACGATTACCTTAAGTCAAAAGTCACTTGACACTATGGTTTTTTTCTTATAGTACTGTTTACCCTTACTATATGCCCCACCCTGACCATTCCTTCAAAACGAACCTTTTGCACAGATGACTCAATGACATTTTTTCGCATGCTGTTTGTTATACTGTTGTTGTGTTTTTATCTTACTTTTTGTGGGAAAAGGAAAAATTTGTATTTGTGTTATCTGGTGAGTACAAACATTTTTTATATACCAAACTTTAAGAGTTTAAGTCACGTTTTGGGGTTAAATTATCTGCTGCCTCTCTGTAAAACAACCAAATTCTAACAGTTCAGATTTTAGATTATGTGAACGAATTGTTTTCAGATAACTCAAACTATGTCAATAGGTAGCATTAGACAATTTCTGAAATAATCAATTATATCGATATTAGTTTTCACCACTTTTTCCCACCCCATTCCTGGCATTAATTTCACAGTAGTGATTTTTTTACAATAATTAAACATTTAAACAGAATTGCATTAAGGAATAAAGTTGTGGATTTAAATATCAAGTTCTAATCAGTAAAACTGAGTAACAAATTTGCTGTGGAAAAACACAACAATAAAAACACACATCTTTGTTCATTTAAGTTTACAAATGCATCAAATACAAACTTATTTATTAATTACTGACCATTTATGAAAAACAAACTATATTAGAGCCTACCAGTTTTTACAATTGCATATTTTATTTTGCTGAAATACTATTTACAAGTATATTCACAGAGAAAAATTCGAAACATATAATTACCTAAAAATATTTCACAATATTTAGTTTACACTCTTAACATTTTCCAAAGAGTTCAATGAATAAAATTTTCATTACTCCCTGTGTTTTGGTTACATTACATCAAAATAGCTGGTCACCCAAAATAATTTTTAAATCAGATACCATGGTAAGCACAGCTCAATACATTTCATATCGTGGTCAGTCTGGAAATGACACCATGCCTCCCTAAACATTCTGTGTATTCTTTTGTCAGCAAATATACACAAACAGTTTTTGTAAAATGTTTGTAAATGCCCAAAATAAAGAATCTTTATCGAATTGGATAAAATCTTGAAGGTCTAATTTTACCATTGATGAATTTAAATGATTAGTGATAATTTTCCCCATGATATGAATTGCTGATAATTCAGTTTCCAAAAATAGTAAATGATTATCAATGTCATACATTTTTGGTGTAAATCTCTTAGCTTCTTCATAACTAATAGAAAAACTTTACTTCCATCAGCTCTTGTATCATCAAGTATTAGTTCCCCATCTTGGCATTTCAGAATATAACACTCACTGAGATCCATTTCGTAGTCAACTCTTCTTTTCAAATAGCCGAGGATATCAGACTACATCCTTCATACCTTTTTCCAAGTCGTCCTGGATAGATACATCACAATGTACGTGTCTCCTAAAATAATAATTGGTTTCCATCCTTTTAGAGCTATGTGAGAGTTTTGCCTTATGCTATTTTCCTGAAGAAAGAAAATTTCAATGACTTTTGTGGCTCACCCATTATTTTACTTTACTTTCCTGGATACAAAACACCACAACACAATATGATACCTGCACTGGATGAACGAATTGCCATAACTGCAAAGACACTTGACTCGTTTGCTTTTCCTTATAGTACTGTTTACCTGACCCTTAACCCTGACTGTTCCTTTCAAAATGACTTTTGTGCAGATGATTCACGGACATGTTTCTACATGTTGTTGGATATGATGTTGATGTTGAGATTATCTTATTTTGTGAGATCATTGGGCAAACCTTCTCTGTGCCTCGAAGGGTATGCTATATTATTTGTCCTTATTATGTTAAGTACTTTATCCTCAAACAGCATTTTTGATGTTAGACCATGTGACTAGTCTCTCACTCATATGTCCGAAATTGTTGGGATGGGAAAAAAAAATAGCATTAAGTGGTGGAAGTGAAAAGGTAGTCAAGAGGGTGAAAGGGGTCTTCTCTGCAATGCTCCCCTCCCCCTTCCTCTAGAAGATGTCTTCTCAGGCTAGTGGAGATGAGCGAGCTCATCATTTGCAGATATCTTTTAGTGATGTCACCTCCAAGTAATACTGATAATTTTGGAGGGGAAAAAATGCGTTTTTTTTTTTTCTGGACAGATTTTTTTCAGAATTATGATACATAATTTTGTGCTGAAAATAAATATTACACTGTTTGTGAATTTATATTAATACATCTGTTAGGTATTGGCACCGATTGCAAGCACCCATGAGTTTTCGATTTTTTTTTTAAACAATTTTTCATAACATCCCCTTTCTACCAATAATACAATTTAAAAATGCAAACAATACCAATAGTTTCATAATCATTTTTGCCTTGAGCCCAATATGTAAATCACAATAAAAGAAACATAAAAATAGTGGGGGGAACGACAGAGGAAAGAAGCAAAGAAAATCACTGGTTTTCCTTGGGAAGAATGCATACCATTACATTTGTTCCAAAAGGGACAAGTTTAGCATGTGATATTTTGAAAGCGACCAGTTTGTATCGTAGCCTACATAATGAAATGGCATTTCCAATTAAGGACAGGTCATCAGATAGACATAAACGGAAAAAGATAGTTATTATATATACAGTGTGTGAGTGTATTGGTGCTAAAGTAAATAAAAAAACACATCTATTTGACCACCCAGATAAGTAAATCTTGATAAAATTCCATTTATTTCCTTCCTATTCAGAGCATGGATTAGGTTGCAAATAACATGATAGTAAACGTTAATTATTTAAGAATCTCCTATTAATATTAGTTAGAAACAAATATTAATGGGTTGGGTAACCACTGGAAGTCACCTACTCCACTTTGTGATCATAAAGATTAAAGCCTATAAGAAAGTCCTTTCGTACTGTAGAAGGTAGCAGTTAATTTCTTTTGCCTGGAACAACAGGAAAACAATGCAGAATTGAAAACACTTCTACGAATTTGCAGTACTGTATATGTAAAGTGCTTCGAGTATAGCAGAGCTGTGTATAGCCAGCGGCTGTAAGCTGTTGTGCAAAATGCATCCACATTTTGACTTAGCGTCAAAGTAGAATTTATCTTTTAGTTTGCATAAAGTTATTAAATAACATTAAACAATCAATTATTAAAAGTATGTTTACTTTATATATATATATATATATATATATATATATATATATATATATATATATATATATATATATATATATATATATATATATATATATATATGTGCAGTTTTTGAATAAACTAACAACTACATCTCTAATACACAATATTATTTCTACATTATATATTGTACATATAGTCTCTTTCAAAAGCAACTTTTCATGCCCCCCCCCCACAGTGTGATGGCCGGAACAAGCATAGCGCTACTGCAACCCATACATGTCGTGAGAGGCGACTAAAATAGACGGTGAGTTTCAAGAGTTTCACTCTCTCTCAGATTTCTTCTGGAATTTTGCTCCCGGTGAGGGAGGAGGGTTGATTTCGGGGGGTTTACCCTGGGAGAGAATTTTGCGTCTCTGGGGAGGGTGTTCTCCGGCATGGCCGTGGGCCTTGTCGGTGGATGCTTCTCCCTGGAATAGGAGCGGTTCTGCTCGGTGGTGGGGGTACCCGTCACTGAGTGGAACCAACGCTGAGTTGGACGGTCTTTCAGCCACTATGGAGTAGTCTAAAGATCGTCCTAATTTTTAGAGAGCGTTTTACTTATATAAGCAACCCGTGCATGTTGTAAAAGGCGACTAAAATGGGATGAGTTTCGAGAGTATCGCTGTCTTAGGTTTCTTCCGAAATTTTGCTCCTGGTAAGGGGAACTTATTTCGGGGAATTTGTAATGAGAGAGCATTTTGAGTCTCCGGGGAGGGTGTTCTCCGGCATGGCCCAGTGAGGGGCCTTGTCGATGGATGCTTTTCCCTGGAATATGAGCGGTTCTGCTCAGTTAAGGGGGGGGGGGACGTCACTGAGTGAAGATAACGCTGAGTTGGACGATCTTTCGGCCACTGGTGAGGAGTGGTCCGGGGGATCGTCTAAATTTTTAGAAAGGGCTTTACTTACATACCAGCCCCACTGTAACCCATGCATGTCGTAGGAGGCGACTAAAATGGGTACCTCGGGAGGGTAATGGATGGCAATGCTGTAGCAAATGAAAGTTTTAACTGAAGCTCGGCTATTTCTGTTACCCTCCTCCCTGATCAGAGCTTATAGCGCTATATTATCCCATCCATACATTTTCTTCTACAGATAACGGGGAATATGAAACGCATTCTTTCTTCACCCATCTAGTCAAGTCAAAAAAAAACAAAAAAACTTTTCATGCGGTTTTTCTATTTTATCGCATGATGCAAAGAAGGTTGGAAATTGTTGCTCGTGACGTAATTCGATAAATTATTAAAACTTTAATATAGTGTAATTAGATATCCGAATTTTAGGATCAAACACCATACTTTGCAAGTGTTTATTTTTGTTTTCTAGATGTTCGTGTCCAGCAAGGGTCAATTATTTCAATAAACATGACAAGATGCTTTTTCTGTGTTTCCTAAGAACAGGCTTGCTTGCTTTTTTGATTTACGCATCGCCCTGTTTGGAAAGCATAAATAATCCGGCAAGTAGTTAATAAATACTAGTCAAACATAGACCTGATGACGTCATCACCTCGATATCGTACAGGAGAAAACATTTTTAGCAACACTTAGTGATTTTTTTTTTAATTTTCATTGAAAAAAATATAAAATGCAGGATGATAATGATCTATGTGTTTGTCGTTGAAAATATTTTACGCTCATTATGCAATAATATACTGTTAAACTTCAAAGAAAACATTAAAATGGGAATTATGTCTTTATCAAGGCTAACCTATGGGAGAGGGAAGCCATGGAGAGGCATTTAGCAATCCAGGATCATTCTGTTCCACATTTCGGACAAGTAATATAATTCTTACGACTCATAATGGGGTGGTGGTGGAATGATTTCTTTCTTTGAGAAGCTTTAAATGTAAAGTAACTTCTGTGCAGCAGTTCAATTTGATTTCAATGTAATTTCTAACTCGTGGAATTTCTTGCTGAGCGAATCCTGAATTATCAGATTGAAGAAAACGAACATAATCCATTTAGATTAATCCCAGGTGTCGATTATGCGTGTTGACAATAACACGAAATCTAATGAATCTATTGATCACCTTCTGCAGGTTGAATTTCTTTAATACTGTGGATATATGTTCTGAAATTTATTTAACCTAGAGAATGTTGAGACGGAGGTGTGCGATCTATATATAAATTTCTGGCTTGTTTTCGGAATTCAACCATTATCATTGACCTTTTAATGGAGTAAACTTCTGTTTACATCAAGAGCAAATGGAATCTGTTCTTAGACAAAATTACAAATTTCTCGTAACTCCAAAATACCTGATAAGGGTTACTCATGTTAGACGGAATTCGAATCTGGGTTTTTCAAACCAAACCCAGATTCGAATTCCGTCTGACACGAGTAACCCTTATCAGGTATTTTCGATCAAATGATGGGTTATCGTTCTTTCATGGAAGTGACGATTTTCTCCCTGAAGCCCAGACTTTTCGTCCCTCAAAACAAGACTGGAATAATACACACAATATAGAGACATAAGAACACTATGGGAGAAATCAAATCGAAACCAAATCCTAATTCGTCGGATTTGGTTTCGAATGCCGGCACAGTGAAGTTTGGGTCTACACGTAGGTGTAAATCAACAATGATGGAGATCTGTGGATATGAGTGTGTTGTGGAAATGGATAGCTCCACCTTTTGCAGGTGGAGCTGTCGACAGATGCTAGAAACTCTACTACGTAAATCGAATTCTTTCAAGCCACTTTATGCATCCAGTAAGCAGTGTGTGAAATAACGATAATTCATCTATCGTTTGCCACTGTGAGATTGGAAACCAGAACCTGCAGTTTGCGGTGAAAATGCCATCCTCCCGGCTAACTAGACCGAGAATTATTTCAACTAGTTTCTTTTTATTGTTCGTGGGCCGGGAGACTGGCTCATTTGACATCAGAAATAAATCTAGACATAAAAAGTCATGTTTTTAACTCAATAATGTTAATATTTAACAAAATGCGTGTTTAAAAAAAACGGGGTTAAGAAAGGAATCATAGGAAGACGGACGTTGTAAGGTATCACAATCATCATGCTTAGTTTTAGATTCAGAAGAACAAGGTCAAATGTTTAATTTGCAATGAAAATATTTCAAAAATAAATTAGAAACAGGCAAAATAAAAGAATTTCACCGTCCTATGGTGAATGCCTAATGAATTATAAAACTCTATAAATGCCATATCAGTTTTTCAACCTTGCAGGTTATTGACCACTCCTCAATCATGAGCTGACCTGGCCTTTTCACCAAAACACATTTAAGTGCAATTTTTGATTGCTATATCTTAATTAAATCAAGTAATTCAAGAGATAATATATCAAATATTCCAAACATTATAGGTTCAGCACTGTTTCCTTCAAAATAAATAATACTAATTATAATTAGTATTATTTATTTGTATACTAATTATTATAAGTAATTATAATTTATAATTTATAATAATTATAAATAATTTAAGTATAGTTTCTGGGAAACCCTTCCCCTTCGTCCCCCCCTTCATCCCCCCTTCCCCACAACAAAATAATATATATATATATATATATATTTATATATATATTATTAATAGTAACCCGGGTTTCCTAACTTATTTCCCGCTTCTAAAATAAAAAATATATATATATATATATATATATATATATATATATATATATATATATATATATATATATATATATATATATATATATCCCTTTTTTGAGTTATGTTAGCCAATGTTTTAAAATAAGGGACACTCCTAAACAAAAACAGGCTACAATAGCTGTTAATTATATTAATTATAAATAATTATTATAAATAATAATTATTATTAGTATACAGTTATATGACATATACTTGTACACCATTTGAAAATGTTTATCTAATTTTGTCAGTAAAAGATTCCTACAATTGAGTACTCAAAATACTCAACGAATTTTAAACATCCCAAATATTCAGTTTAATTAAAATTCGAGACACGGAAGACGTATTATATTGCGAATAATGCAAATCTAAGAGGTACTAAACATATTGCAAAAGCACGTAAAATAAATGAATAAAAATATTCTAATCAGAACTTCCTGTTTCTCACATGTAAAGTTATTTTTAAATGATTCAAATTATTTTTATCTGCGGCACTTTACAGAATTATTTTTAATTAACTATATTATTTTTAATAATTTAAATTTCGTGCGTTTATAAAAATAAGTACTTTGCAACTTTTTATTGCTCTATTATTTTGTATAATTTATTAATTATTAATTAAATTACTTTTCGATAAAAACAGCAAAATATTTCAACACCATTTTTATAATAAGATAATAATATAACAAATTTAATTTTTGAAACGTCAGTCCTTATAAGGAATTTAAGTTTTTATTATATTATAACTAATTTATTTTAGTTTTGATTTGTTATAAATGATTGATTTTGAATAAATTCCATAGAATACCTTTTCTGCTTCATAATTTTGAAGTTTTCAGATATTACAAAAAAAAAAATAATAATAATAAATTTACGATATCTACATCTCTAGTATAAAGCAGCTGTTAAAAAGCTGGAATGCACTTGAAGAAAAAAGAGAAGAAATGTTGTTAAAGGATTCGAATGAACCAAGAAAAACGGGGAGATAGATGTATATAAAATGATAAATATGCTGAGCTAGAAGAATAAATAGTTTGAAGAGAGAGAGCGAATAAAATGAGAATCAGAGGCGTGCAAGATGTGAGATAACCGATGTTACTGTGTTAATGAAACTCGCTACACAAAGGTTGTATTTGTCTGCTGTTTATAATCTTTACGTCTGCCAGCACTCCGAATGCGCAGAGATATGAAAATTCTAACTCCTTTAAACACTGATGTTTTCTTTATCCCGCACGCATGGCCTCGTTCAACATTTTAAAAGCATTTTTCCCTCAACGGGTTCGCGTAAAAGAAAACAACAAAAAAAAAAAGTACACACAAGTGGCTGGAAGAAGGAAGTTAACGCTTTACCGCCATTCTCAGCTGAACGTTCTGTCGCAAAGCTGTATTGGTTATCAATGCGATCAGTAATTCTTATCAGGAAACGCTTCCATTGGCCGAATGTGGTACATTATCTTCCTTGCGATCAGCAGCGTTTTATGATCTCGTAAGCTGGCGTTTGTTTGTGCCGCCATGCAGGAGGCTAGTCCTAGCACTGCGCATCCGTTCTGCGCAACTTTATCTAGTGGTTCTATCAAACGCTGTAGACAGAGTACAGTGTATAGTGACGAAGACTGTGACGGAGTAATGGTGACTCGCTGGTTGCAAATGTCCCGTCGTAAACAACCCAATCCAAAGCCTTTCAAAAGTAAGTTTCATAAGTTAAAATCCCATAAATATTTTGCTACTGAGGTTTAAAAGTTTTGTGTCATGCTTAGGGCTACATTCCATGAGCCGACAGCAAACATAATGCGGCATTTGCAGCGAGATCTGCAGCCGAAGATCATCACGAGTTAGAAGTTTAAAAACTATCCCAAATACAGTATTATAATGAGGTTGATATGCTTTCATAAATTCTAATTACGCTAGTATTACTAGTTAATTAAAATTTCGTTAAAAATGTGAAGAAATATATAAAAAGTAACCACAATTACCTCTTTGGTCGTTATGCCGTAGCTTAGCAACACAATTGCCAACAATTCGTTTTGTCGTCTGCTGCGAAGTTGTTGACTAAATGTTCCGACAGGTTGCGCCTCATGCGATGTTTGCACGCCACCTACCACATTGAAACGTGACTGGAAGCGCTATTATAAAAGAGTAAACAGGAAAATTTGATTGCGTAGATGATTTCTTTTTTGTTTTTTTGTGTCAAGTTTGTTTAATAAATTGACTTGAAGATTATTAAGTTGCTATTAGAGAATTTCCGCTTCAAACGACGCATTTCAAAGTTCGTGTCACGTTTAAATTTTTAGTTTTGAATGACGTGTTTACTCCTTTTCATGTTGTCTGAAAATGATTAAGAAATTTATCGACGAAATTAGAAAAATTATGAACGTCATAACGAAGTCTTGCGGTGGCTGTAATATGAATGAACCGGTAAGACTTCTTTAAATATTTCATTTAAACATAACGAGTTTTGTAATGGAAATTAATGTCAAACCAAGTGTGAAATCCAGTCTTTCGTTAATTACTGAACATAATAGAATTCGCAATTATTTTTTTAGTTAAATAATAAAACTGATAATGAAGATTAAAACATGATATTTCAAAATTTAATCAATAGAAACTTCATTTATGTAACACACAGGCCGTATTGATATCATTTATTCTTATTCATTTTATACTGATATTATTATTATTATTATTATTATTATTATTATTATTATTATTATTATTTTTATTATTATTATTATTATTTTGCAGAATGTATAGATATGAATTTTTATGTTTTGGCTTGACACATACAAGATTTATTTCATTTTATTTATTTCTGTAAGTGTCTAAAAAATACATTGACATGTTGTACTTGAAATCTGAATGCAACTCGTGATATGTTTACTTGATATGATACTGCTCAAATGAATAAACATTTTTTTACAAGGTAATTTTCTAGATTTTAATAACAGATATTCTAAAACAGCGATGTCATATTTGTGCATATAATTTGCGATGCTTTATTTAAAATAGTTTATAACTTATAAATATAATAAATTCCTAAATAATATACTGTAATAGAAATTATTTATAAATATTTTATAAACTTTAATTTCTTTGAAGATTTTATTGATCTGCTTAAGTATTTGTTAATACACCTATTTATTTCTTTAATCCATTTTCTATAAATTAGAAAATTGGAGATGCGGTCCTCAGAAGAGTATCGCCATATTGCCATATTCTTCACTAAAAACTCTATATCTCCCAAAGATGACACCTTCCTATTTAATATATTTAATATCAAGATTCCCTGAAAGCAGAAGCCAAATATCTGGGTGTACTGCTGGACAGAAAACTAAAAAGATGACATCTTCCTATTTAATATCAATATTCCCTGGAAAGCAGAAGCCAAATATCTGGGTGTACTACTGGACAGAAAACTAACCTTCAGTCCACATATAAATATATTTAATATCAAGATTCCCTGGAAAGCAGAAGCCAAATATCTGGGTGTACTGCTGGACAGAAAACTAACCTTCAGTCCACATATATAAAAGCCTCATGTACAAAATCTTCAAGAGCCATTGCACAGCTTTACCCTCTTATCAATAGGAACAGCAAGCTGGATACCAAAATAAAACTGCTCCTTTATCAGTCGATGATTCGACCCATTATTACTTATGCGTCCCCAGCCTGGAGCCACACCTCAAGTACAAATATCCTCAAACTACAGAGAGTGCAAAACAAATGTCTCCGCATGATCTTCAACGCACCATGGTATATCAGAAATGTCCAGTTCCGCCGGGATACAAATATCCCCTACATCTACTCTTTCCTGCACTCTTCAGCAGTAAAGTTCTTCTCAGCATCTTCTTCACATCCAAATGAATTAGTGCAACAAGCAGCAAATTATGATGAAACAGACTTCTCCAAATATAGGAGACCGAAGGCCATCCTACTTCCAAATGAAGATCTTTAAATCGCACCCACTCAGGCACACTTAGCTCATAAACTTTTCCTCACACAGCAATCCTTATCAGATAGCAGGGATTATAAAAGCATTTTGCTTCACCCTTATAGTCAGTAACGTCTTGCGTGAGATTCGGTGATTATTACCTTTGGAGGGTAATGGATGGCAATGCCAGTGAAGTTCTAATTGAGACTCGGCTATTGCTGTTACTCTGCTGCCATGATCAGAGCTTTAATAGCTGAATAACACCTTATCCATACACTGTCCTCTACAGATAACGGGGAAGATGAAAAGCATTCTTGCTTCGCCTCTTTAAGCCAGTCATTATAAGGACTATAACTGATTAAATCGGTGAGATGCGGTGATTAATATTAATATTAATACCCTTGGAGGATAATGGATGGCAGTGCTGTAGCCAATGAAGTTCTAACTGAGGCTCGGCTATTGCTGTTACCCTCTTGCCATGATCAGAGCTTCAATAGCGCAATAACACCTTATCCCTACAATGTCCTCTACAGATAACGGGGAAGATGAAAGGCATTCTTTCTTCGCCTCATTAAGCCAGTCCTTATAAGGACTTATTAATTCACGTTTGTGCAATTTATAGCCTGTACGTTCTTCGGTTTAAGTTGTTTTAATTTGTTCAGAAGCAATATTTTTTTTTTCTATTAAAGAAAATGATCTTTTCTTTTTATTTATATTTATATTAATATGTATTAATAATATATCTATATGAAAATAATATTTCTTTTTATTTATATTAATATGTATTAATAATATGTCTATATCTATAACAAAACATAAAATCCTGTAAACTGAAGATAAAGAACAAGGAAGTGATCGCACACAAATCCTAAAAAAAATAAATACATAAGTAAAATTCGTTTCATAATAGCATTCTTGTGTAGTGACACCATTCTTCACCACAATAACTGAATCTATGTGCGTTCTGAAGAAGTACTTTTGTTCTGCCTACATAGTTTCGTCATTCAAAGAGAACGCTGCCAGTTTCTGCTAATTTTGTAAAAATTCGAAGATTTTGTCAAATATTACCGAGTGCTCAATCCATGTCGACATGCTTTTGCTTATTTAGTGTAGACATACAATTTTGTTTCACTTCGTTTTGCTACTAGAAATAGTCTGATTTAAACCAAAATAAAAATAAATGATTTGATAAATTCTAATAGAAATCCTAAACACCAAATTTAATTATATTCCTTCCTATCAGTGAATATAAATATAAATTAAATATAAAAGAAGGAATATAAATTTAATTATATTCCTTCCTAGAATTTTGAATATCAGTTCGAATAAAAATAATCTTACTGAAACTAAAATTCAAAATTTGAAATTCAGCGAGAATGGGGTTCTCGTAATATATACTGTATTTTGATAGGTTTTGACACTTTGTACCCAGGACAGTATATATGTCATCCCTAGGCAAGCACTATTTTCCGACCATAAATCCAATGAAATACGTAAAAAATTAAAAACAAAAAGGGCTTTTTTATAGTTCAGATACGATTTTGCCGTTCCTAGGCACTGCCTCAATTGCTTAGGGGATTACGATGGCTCTGTTTGTATCCCTGCAAACTTTCCATTTGAATCAAGATGGGAATTAACGGGAAAAAAAAAAAAACACGGCCATGCTAAATCCATGGTAATGGATAGCTTTCACCCATTACAGGCTAATACAATACATTTTTCTATGGAACGCGAAAGCTTCAAATGGATAGTCCAGTGCAGAATCAGACTCATGGCTGAACCACCTATGATCCTCAAGGTGTCGTAATCAACAGGAGGACTTGGTAGGGTGAAGAGATCCTAGCTCACCATCTTACCCGGAGACTTCAAAGTTACATCCCAATTCTCCACTGTATCATTTTCCATTTTTTCCCCCTGAAATTTACTGTCGAATTTGAATACATTTCAGATTTTATCTGGGTGAAATTAGCAACGTGTTGGTAGATTTTGCTTACTGATAGAAGTCAAATGTTTATTATACAAAAAAAAAATAATAATAATAAATAATAATTTTGGTTCCATTATTATTCTTATATCTTTTTCTTTTTGAAAGTTTACTAAGGGAAACCATAGTCTGTAGGAGATTAGCACGCTTGACATGCCGTAAACTTCTAGGTATTATTTGCGGACATTGCTGATAATACTATAATTACGGGAAGGAGATAATGATACAAAATATGGGGGTCAATGGCCTTTATAAGATTTTCTACTAGATGTTTAGATATCGCTCATGTATGGGTAGACTAGTTAACACTTTGGCTTGATTTATTAAATAAATAAATAAATGATCAATTCACGGTATATTGTAAAACTCTTGTTCCTCCCTTATTACTAGTTCTTTTACTGAAACAACGTAATCTGAATTTGCAGTCTAACGTTTGACCTATATTTTGTTTTTAATGTACTGCATTTATCAGTAATATTTTTATTGCCATATTATGTACAAAAGTAATTTTTTATGGACATTTGCCAGAAAGGAAGACAGAGTACTACTCTGAAGATAGAATATTTAAATAATTAGGCAACATTTCATACACCTGTATCGCGAGTTGTTTTCTGATATTTGTTTTCGCTTCACAAAGCAACATACGAAGTTAAAAATAAATAGCGTAATACGTCATTCGCTGGAAAAAGCATGATGCTTAGAAGAACTGCAACACACGGGCACGTGGGCTATTGTTGACGTCATCAGCTTATGAAAGCGCTTCAAAAATATTCACGCGCTGGATGTTACTGATGTGATAGTGCAGTTTTTCGATATTTGGGTGTGGCTTGATCATTATTAAACTGTCACTCTTGAAAATACATTGCAATCCGGTTGTGTTTCGAGTAATTAAAATTACTTACGTATTAATCAGATTTAAACGTGGCTTATTCAGAAGAATTATGACTACGTTTACTGTATATTGCATTTTTAAGACGAGTTGATTTACTAACAGGCATTATTAAAAACAAATCAGCTTATATAATGTTGTTATATTTAGAAAGGTAGTTTTCATTTGAATACTCACTAAAATAAACATTTTCTCAAGGACCTGTTTTAACCTTCCATCGCGTGACACATATAATATCGCAGCATGCATGCTAGTAGCCAAAGACCAAGGCCATATTAATCTATATACGGAGGAGTTCAGTGTCGAAAGAGTACCTGAATATTTTAGTTGGTTCTTTTTTTATTTCTCTTTATATTCGCCTTTACGATTACCACCTGTATCGATGAAAAATTCAAGGAGCTGTTCCAACTTGTGATGCAAATATGATCTACACTAACCCTTTTTATGGCATATTCAGGTCCTTGAGTATCAGCATTTAAAGCCGTGTCCTTTCATTTTAAGTATTATATATGGCACTTGAGCTTAGAACTCCAGTCTTTATGTTTGATGACTGGGAGATGTGCTTCGTATTCTAATTGGAAACAACAAATTCTACTGTCTCCACCCCCCCCCCCAGCTTTTTGGGAGTTAAGGATGTTTTTAGACTTCACTTTAATATTATTTCTAATGCAAATTAAGTATAAATAGGCGCAGATGATGGTATCTGCACAACAATGAATATTCATATACTAATACGCCCTAAAGCTGTAGTTTCGACGATACCCTTTTCTTGGAATGACCTGGGTTCGAACCCCGTCTGTGATGGAAAGAATCTTTATCTGTTCTTTTCAAATGAAGGTGAGTTAGCCGGTCTCGTACGAAGGTGGCAGGTTTATGCAGATATAATCCACACAATCTTATACAATTCTCTTATTTTGTATAAAAAATACTAAAAATCCATCTTGTGGCACTTAGGAGGGCGAAGGACGCTAGCAGCACTCTGTTTATCACAGTGTCCTATTGCTACGCGCGCAAGCATATGCACGTCATAGTGAGATGCGAGCTATTAGCGTAATGCGGCACTGTCCATCGCGCAGTTCCACTGTTGCAGTTTATATGCAGTTTGCGCCAGAGTAGAGTGTTCGTAGTGCTTATCGTGCTTACTCCGTCTCTTTAAATATTTGGACATTACAATTAAAGGATTTAATTCTAATGTCCAAAAATTGTAAATCCATTCCTTTAATTACAATTAAAGGAATGGATTTTATTTTTAAGTAATTTTGAATTATACCAAACTGTATAATTTTATCGATAATAAACAATATTTTTTCGTGTTTAAATTTTTTTTTTAATTTTTATCATAATTTTGATATTTTATCCAAACACTGTACTTACAGTGTGCATGTATATTTCGAAAGTTGCAGCACCCCCACGATTTCAAGCCACGAGCTGCCACTGCATCCAAATAAACCATAACCTGGACATGACAATAAAAAAAGTGTTACTTAGAGAACTGGAAGGGTTTAACTTTTATTCTGCCAAGCAAATACCACTCATGGTAACAGAATAAGACTAATTGATATATTGAAATATTTTTTTAGAAAATTCCAGTGGAATAACAACCCTATTCTTCGTATTCACAGAAGGAGATCGTGTTATGTGTACGAAAACTAATTGTGTTGCAAAAAACAAGAACAAAAAAAGCTTCTACACGCTGTCCGCATTTTTTAAAGATGGAATGTATTCAACACACAGTTGATTTTAGCTAGTTGGAAATAGAGCTCACTGCGTTTCTGTTATCTCAACTAAGCTAAATTACTATTGATTTTTCTTCATACCATTAACAATTGGATAGGGAATTAAAGACCGTTCCCCCCCCCCCTCCTTCCCCTAGCCAACTTACTCAAGAAAAAAAATGGAGTTTTTAGCCTATTTAATTAGCTATAGTGAGAAGGAAAGGGTGGACGCTATCGGGGAAAAAAATCTACGCCACATCTTAAGAAACTTCACCTAACACGCTTTGCATTATTTCCTTAAGTCGAGATAGCGGTTCAATTGAATAACATTATCTCGGTGTTATCGGGGGTAGTTCATTTGGAAAGACAAAAGACATCCGTCCATATAAGATGTCGTTTTAAGAACCTCCAAAGATTTCGTAAGGAAGAAAAAAAAAAAAAGGAAAAAAAAAAACAAAAGAAAAGGGACAAAAACAATCGAAAGAAGTTTTTCAAAGATAAGAACGATGTGGTAGTCATGGAAACAATCAGTTAATAAGAAGAATTCGGTGCTACCTTTGTTTTCCTTATCTCATTTTCTTCCCCAAACCCCCATGCTGTTTATAAACAATTGCAGCCGATAAAGCAGAAGCATGCTCTGTTTTCAACTGCACTCAGACGCACATAAGATAATGAACGGTGACGTCATCGATGATGGCTCCATCTTTTGTGTGTGTGTATGTGTCTTTATCGATCGAAATCTCCACCTGCCGATGAAGATAAATAAGTATATATTCACATAGAGGGAATTTTCCAGCTCTATTCTTATTTATATTTCGTTTTATTACGAAAATGAAGTGAGATAAGCTTATCTTCGTTCTACAATATGAAGTGAACTCCAACTCCCTCTGATGGAGGACAACCGAACTGTAAAAAAAAAAAAAAAAGACATCATATAAAAATATGTTATTTTCAGCTTTCAATAACAGCGAGCAGTCAAATTGTAATATTGCGCAATACTGATATGAAGTGATTGCATTGCCCCCTGACGACAATCAGGCGAACTACGATTATTCATAATTAGAATTATTGTTAGTAATAAATGTAACGAAACAGTGTGCTCCCTCAGACGACGATGACTAGAATTACAACAGCGTCATCACTTGCGAATGGTCATTCCTAAATACAGTTTTTGTATGTACACACACATACAAAAACTGCTTCGTTCATTGTAGGTAAAGCTGATTGTGAGAATTCCTTCAAGTCATGCATCTATAAGTATTACATTGGTAACATGACAAAGTACTTCTTGGTAATAGGAAACGGACTTACCTGTCTCTTTTATATACACTGCAATACAAAATGACATTTATCTAGTGCATATTAATATCTTTTAAAACTGCCAAATCATGATGCGTATCACAATAATAGTACTTGGCAGCTTTATAGTTCTATTTCGTTGTTCATCGCTTGCTGGCTACAGATAACTTGAGTTTATAGCGTAATGATGAGCAAAGAAACTTCGCACTTATCTCTAAATAGGACTGTAAGAAACTTTCAAAAGAGAACCCGCTAATCTCATGTGTGTAGGTAAGAAATTTTCTAAATTCTTATTAAGTCCTCCTTCAATCTGTTTGACCGAGTTTACTCCTTTTCCAGCGTGGTTAAAAAGGCCTGTGAGATAAGCTTTGAAAAAATAAAGAAAAAAAAATAGTTCGTGACTGATTTCTCTAATCCTAGGAAACCATCGCAATTATTGCATCGCTAAGAGAACAGATTACTTCCCCCACCCCCTGTTTTTTTTTTTTTTTTTTTTTTTACCTTCTTCCTCATGATTAAAAAAAAAAGTTTGGGTTTAGTATAAAAGTTTCAGTTATTTGCAAAGAAAAAAAAAAAACTCTTATGGACCAGCGTCTTATAAGGGATCGTAAAAAGTGAGTCGTATAAGTACACTTTCGTTCTGTGACACAAATACCGTGCGCGTATGTGTGCACAAGTCTTTGCTTATCGCAGCTATGTCGTATCTTTTGATCGCTTGGTCATCGGAGCATAAATGGGCCAAGCATGCAATCACAATGTTCTTAATATCTTTTCATAGCTAATTATAAGATATTTTTCTTCGTAATAAGGGTTCGTTTATCAAGTAGAATACAGATGGCAAACGTAACTCTCTTCTTAATTAATAAAAACAGCTTAATGGCTTATGTGAGGAAAGATTGTTTCATCAGAAAGGTGGGGCTTTCTTTCTAGGCTAAATATGATAACCTTAGGCTCCTATCTTTCTCTGTTTTAGATTTAAGGAGATCGGAAAATAGAGAAAGATATCTCTGTAAAGGAAAAGCAATTAATATTTTTAATTTCTCACTTCATTTGAATTATTGTTATGCTGATTATTCTGTGACATACTACTTAAGTCTTAGATCTCAAAATCTTTTTAATTTTTGTAAACTACATCGATACAAATATAATGCATTTTATTTCTGCATACGAAATTAATCTAACATAAGTTTTCTTATTACATAGTTTATAGAAAACATGAAAAGGTATATTTTACAAATTCTATATAAATGCGAATTTTTTATCTAAAAGGATTTATTTAAGCTGAATTAGATACATAATAATTTATCCAAAGTTAACTTATTATAAATTTGTATTTTAAATATAGATAACTTTATTAAATTTCGAAATTAATAAGTTGCAATATAACAATCGAAATATATATACATGTACATATATTTATTAGATAATGTAGATGGCGCTGTTAGGAGATAGATGTTATTAAAAATATATTTGAATATTATATATATTGTTAGATATTGTAGATGGCGCTGTTAGGAGATAGATAGTTGTTAAAAGCCTATTCCTGCCTTAAATGAGATTGAATTTATTCGCGAGTTTGCATTTATTTTTAAATCATACACGAAACGTATATTTAAATGTTACTGTTGTATTCCAGCCATTGACATTCGAGCATTTCCAAGGTACAAAGAACACGATAAGTATTTTAAGATTTGGTATTTAATCTATACATTTTACCATATGTAATGAGTTCGTTCCTTCCCGAATTTATATGCACGGAAAGTAAATTTTGTTATATCGAAGCACGCAAATTTATGCGAGTTTGTTAAGCATGCAAAAAAGGATACCAGACCACATATTCATTAAATTACTTCACTAAGTGTTGTAGGTTCCACTAGAGGTTTACTAAATCAGAAGCCAATGTCACAATACTTAGTGTAATTAGCATACATATACATCTTCAGTCCTGTGATGTTTTTTGTAAATTCACTTTCGTATAATTAACATTAATTAACTCAAAGGATTGAACTAATTAATAGTATAATTAAACGAATTAAAGCCTATAATGAACACCGATGAAAGATATTTTATTGTTTTGAATAAAACCCGTATATAAATTAAACTTTGAAAAATAACAATTTACATGGCAATGTGCCAAGGCTATGCCAAGTAAATTATGAAAATCGTTATACCACAGTCACTATAAAACAATGCGATCATGATTGTGCACATTCTAGTTTAGTTATTATCATTATTTCCAACTTTTTTCAGTGGAATATGATTTCGAAGTATCCATAATTTACGACATTTTATGAGATTTGTAAACCAATTACATAAGTAACAATGTAATGCTACTAGGGTTCAATTCAAGATTTTGCATGCTGCGCATGCGTGGCCAGTAGGATGACGTATTCAAATACACATCGGTTGCAAGCCAGACAAGCAAAATCATCATGATACAGTTTTCTAATTCGGCGAAACAAGACTTCAAAATTCGAGAAAGAATCTGACTCAGGTAGGACATCACGCATTTTTCGTGACATTGCAAGGTCACATATTTCACTTATACGTGGGATCTTATGAAAAGGTGTGGATGGGAAATGCATCTTCAGTCCCCCCTCCATACAGTCCTGACATGACATCCCCAGACTATATTCGGGTTTTTCACCCAGCGAAACAAACAGGCTAGAAGAATACACGCAATTAATATAATACACTAACTTCAGAGCCTTAGTCGTTTTCAACACATTCACCACGGCCGCTTGCATGGGCACTCGCAGAGGGGACAAACGGGGCGCATGCTTCCCCTTGGATCTATTTGTGAAAGAAAAGAAAAAAAAATCCAAAAAAAATTAAATAAAAATTTATTGATGTAATTATTTGTTTCAAAGGTCCCCCCCCCCCGGAAAATTTTCTGCGGGCGCCCATGGCCGCATGCACAAATAGAACATAGACGATATCACTCACTGAAGAAACCAGTGTGGAAAAATTATTATGAATATAATACAAGTAAATAATAAAAATAAATAAACAAAAATATGAAAAATAATAATCTAGTTAATAATATAATAATAATTTAATTACATTTTAATATACAGTATTACTTACATTCCCTAGCAAATTTACCACACCAAAATTATAAACGTATAATGTTCTACAAAGGAAGAATGCTAATACATAATACATGTACCATTGGTTGATTGATTCATTCAATCCAATACCCTTGGAGGGTAAGTACCACCTTATCTCAATACCACCTTATCCCTACACTGTCCTCTACAGATAACGGGGAAGATTCACTACCCACACCTCTTCAAGAAATGCATCAACAAATTTCTTTCTTCTTTGTAACCACTTGCCCATATCGTGCCATAAGTCTTGGGACCTCACGTGTGGGATTGATACTAAAAAAATGATAATAAATAAAATACAAAAAAATTACGTCGGGAAGAGAATTTTGGTCTGCTTAAAAAGCTAGACAGCTCAACACAAGCTTACTCTCACATAATAATGAACTTACTTCTCTACCCTACACTTTTGATAATATTTCGTCTCTTGGCAAGGTCAGTTTCTCTTCTTGTGTCGACTTTTACATCCAACTTATCCATAAACAAACACTTGGCTTCACCGAACTGCTCAAGAGCAGCCTCTGATCAACATCCATACAAAGTTCAGCTTGAAAGTTATCTCAATAACTTCTCATCCTTTTCTTTCATTCTCTCTATTTCTGTTCTTTGGAGCTATCTTTTCTAGATGATTTTCTGCAAATGAATAAGGCCCTCAGCTGTTCACAAAAATCATCACAAGCACTTCCTAATTACTTGCCTACAGGCATGACACTTTTCTGTGGAGGAGCTTCATATTATATTCTTGCTTTAAACTCTCCTTCGCATTTTGACTTCGTAGCAGAACGGTTGCATTTTACCACTTTCCTCCAAAACAATTGTTCTTATAGAATTAACCTTCTGCCATAATGCCAAAGGGCCATGACATTATTATGCATGTTAATTTAGTATGCGTATCTGGCTGATTTACCTGTTTTGAAAAGACGAAGTTTCCAAGAGTTAAAAAAAAAACGTTAGTACCTCCGTATGATATCGGCTTACTTACATTCATTAGAAAAGTCTCTGTGAAGGTTCTTTGGATTCTAGATGGGATTGGAACACAGTTCTTTTGAATCATAGAGAATTGTCTATACCGACTGAAGTATGTAAGTTCTTCCTCTGAAAGAGACTTAGGAGCCTGCCCAGCACTATTTCTTGCCTTTTATTACGATACAATGTTCATTAATTAAGTTTGCTTCCTTATTCATGAATCTCTGAAACTTGACTACTATTTTCGGTGAAGTCTGCTAGAGCACGGGTGAATCTAGTTGTGTTGTTTCTTAATTAACAATTAATGGAATGTTTTATTTATTTATTGTTTTTCCACGTCTTATTTAACCATAAAATCTATTTTAAATTAAATAGTGTGTGTGTGTGTGTGTGTGTGTGTGTGTGTGTGTGTGTGTGTGTGTGTGTGTGTGTGTGTGTGTGTGTGTGTGTGTGTGTGAAACTGCATTAGAATGCTAGAAAAATCGACTGTACAATTTATACCATTTCGGGCAAGTATATGAGCGTTAGGGTTTAGCATCTCAAGATGGCTGCCAATAGCTCGAAAATCATCAAATAGCTATGAGCTCAAATTGTCGATGCCAAATTCCATAAAAGTGAGTAACTCATAGCTTAGCACCGAAATAAAACGAAGTTTAATAGCAGTTTTGTTTAGATATTCTATGAAAATTTATTTACGATAATTAAACTAGTTAATTTTACTTCAGGAAATTTATGCATCACAGTTCAGATGGTTGGTTAACAGAAATATTGTGATACTTGAAGAACTACCACAGTATTTGCATTTCTGTTAAATAATTAAATAATACCATAATGCTGAGAAATGTGAGGCCCCTATCACATTTCTTAATGTTCAGTAATAATAATATACTCATCGATTTTGAAGTCCCAAGTAATTCCAATGGTAAATGTGAAGGCGATATTCAAAACAAAAATAACAATTCACTCCTTCCCACCCACACGCTTCCCCATAGCAAAAGAAACATTATAAAGTGACTTTTCTAAATTTTGATGTGTGGAAAAATAATGTATTAGGTCATCAAAGTTAATATTTTGTAAAATCTCATGTTCAATGCTCATTAAACTTAGGTGGTTTAATCGTGACTGTGCAATGCTGTTTCTTAATTCATTGTTTAGTAATTTTATTTTAGAAATTGAACGTTCACCGCAGGCAGTATTAGTAACCATCATTATCATTGAAAGAAAAATCCTCAGAAATTTCCATATTAGGAAATGCTGAAAATATATGTTCATTATGCACATAAGCGTAAATTTTGTTAATGGTAACACAGTCTTCATTTGTGATTAAGGTCTTATCACCTACGTTTGCTTTCGTCACTGATTCAATATCCATCATCATGTGCGACCTAAAGTGGAGACATTCCATGAATAGTTCTGTAGAAGTAAGATCGATTTGCGTTATATCGGCTTTGGCGCACAAAACTTTTGCACATAAGCAATATCAACAATGCGTTTGGTCAGAAACTCGTGACTATCGACGTAGGATGCAACAAATCAAGTTAATGTTAACTCCATAAAAGTGAGTAACTCATAGCTTAGCACCGAAATAAAACGAAGTTTAATAACAGTTTTTGTTTAACCGGGTTTCTTGTAACCGGAGTTTGAAAACGACAATCGACAAAATTAAATTAAGCTTTTCAACGTGATTCAAGTTCTGTCCTCATAGCATTTTCATAAAATACTTTGCATCAAGTTAGATTAGGGTTATGTAATATTTTAACAGGCTCATGTCGAGCACTGAAAATTTTTTTGGTTTCTCTATTTTAAAAAAATAAGAGAATATGGCCCCTAAATATCGGGGGCCCATGTGACTGCCGGGTTCGCCGTTACCTTAAAACGGCCCTAGTTGTAAGTGCGTACGTGTCATGACTTCACAGATGTTTTGCACTAAAAGGATTGAGTTGGTTTGGGTTACGTTATTTTCAATTACGGGCGATTCAAAAGCCCAGTTTATTATGAATATATGTTAGTCGCGTGGACTAGAAGGAACGGATCCGACTGATGAACTTCAGTGTGGCCAAACATCATTGCATGCGCATCGTTTGCGAAGAAATTTTCGATTCTAGAGACACTGACAACTGCGAGGGTCATACCATATCGTTAACCGATAAATGGACAGTGTTTTCCGATGTCGTGTTCTGTAACCCTTTGAGTTCCCTTGGCAATGTAATGATTTAAGCTGACAGCGGGCCTGATCAGTGTAAGGGAGAATATGGAAAGAGTCAGCTAGGGATGTTCTAGTTGCCTCAAACTGTTAGCTAGTAATTGAGATTTCGTTGTGTGTTTTTCCCGCGCGGTATTCTGCGTTAGTGGCCAAATCTCTCGACAGTGATAGTCCCGCATACAATACAGCGGAAGTGCGTATCTGAGCTGGAGGCCCTTTTTCAGACCGAGACGGATGCTTATCGGAAGTTAGCGGGGCACAATGGCGCCGTCCAGATGTAGATATGATATCATCGGCGATCGCACGGACAGATAACGGACTGAAAGTCGCTGTTTCATGAGCTTTTTATCGGGTGCTCATCTGCGCCCCCCCCCCACCCCCCCTAGCTTTAGTTTCCCTTCCATTATCTTCCTTTCTGGAAATGTTGTGCAAGGCAGATATTAAAGAGGAAACGTATTAGCGTTTGCGTGCTTTGGGCTGCGTGCACGCCCGAGGTTTCTTCATCAGCCAAGGTTAATCTGTATTAATCTACTCCTTCACTTTCTCGATCTTTCACTTTTGCCTCCAACTATCTGTCTGCACAGACGGACACAAAAACTGAAAGACCGACATAGTTATCTTCGTTTTCTTCTTCAATTTTCTCTCTTTCGTTTTTGTCTTTTTCTCCTGCCTTCGTACTCGGTTTCTCCTTCATTCTGTTCTCCCCCCTCTCTCTCTCTCTCTCTCTCTCTCTCTCTCTCATTTTCTTTCTTCGTACTTTTATTTATGCTTCTGTCTCTTTCATTCTATCTCATGTTGTATAGCTTAGTCTTTCACTTCTCCTACTCCTCCTCCTCCTTCTCTCTCTCTCTCTCTCTGTCTCTCTGTTCTTTCTTTCTTTCATTTTCTTACCTGCTTTTCTATTATCTCTTTTTTTTTGACAAAAAAAAATCATCTCATAATTCAAAGTATTCCAATGTTAAGCTCATATATATATATATATATATAACAATACGGGTTTTAACTATTTCCTAATTAATTTATGGTGTATTTGCTTGAAAGTTTCTTAGCATTCCAGCAGCTACTATTGTTTCTCAGATTGTAAAACAGATTAATTTAGTCTATACCAGATAGTCACCCCTGTGTGACAAGTGGAGAACACACTGCGACCCCGATAAGTATTCATTGAAGTAGCGAGAAGTGCTTCGCCGCGTTTTTGCATTATCTGTGTATGTTTCTGCACCTTTTTCGTTATCTTTGAATTAAAAAATGAAACTACTTGAGACCTCCCACCAGAGAGTTAGTCACAACAAGTGCACACTCACTACCCAAGATATGACGAAGTAGGAAACACCATCTGACTGATCATATTTCTTCTTGATAAGAGATTCAATGAATTCAGTGTGTTGACGACGCCTTTTCCATGCTCCATATAGTTGTCCCCAAAACCCACTACATTTGTGCCTTTTTTAGAACCCCCTTCTCCTTGACAAATGGTTACGGAATGAAAGTGGCCACTTATTTGTTTATGCCGTATGCACATCGCTATTTTTGAATTTGTAGTGAGATTCCAGTAATATTCTAGTCATAAAATCTTTAGCCTGCTTTTCTCATATATGTAACGAAGTTTTAGTGCCTATATTGGTTTATCTATCAGGTACAGGTACTTATCGCACTGTAGTCAGAAAATTATTTTTTTTTATTTTTATTTTATTTTATTTTATTTTATTTTTTTTTGGCGTGAAACTCGTGCCAGCAAACCAACAATAGAATTAACAAGTTGATAAAGAGATATTTTTTTAAATCTTTCCCTAGAATTGCCTCGTGTAAAAAGAAACAAACTAACAATGGAATGTCCAAATGAATGCGCATGTCAGAATTTCCCCTTGCAACAATAGAAGTAGGAGTAAAAAAAAAAAAAAAGATCACGTGACTCGCTGTGAAGGCGTTTTTGATGTTGATAACTAACCGTAGAGGAGGCAGGCAGGTCATGACTGCACTGTAGTCAGCAAGATTACAAAATAAGATAAATTAATTCCGCCCGAGACTGTCCAGGAACTCTATAAAAGAGAAAGCTTCGAGTTTCGGCCCCGGTTTTCAATTACGCACGACGCCACACCGAGAGGTAGGGGTTATCATAGTTGTCATCTGGCATATAGCGAAAACCGGCGGCTTGTTAGCTTGTGCGTGGTGACACAATGTCTGGGAGGGGCTTAAGAGACCTAAACGATTGAAAGACGCGTCCTTGAGAATGAGGAAGAAACTAGAACCAAATAACACGTTCAGAGATGTCTCCGATTAGGAATTGCTGGAATAAACATCACCACGCCTACCCCTTTACCTACAGAATATATGACCGGCGGTCTTGTACTTGATATTTCTTTAATCCACAATGACATGAAACCATTTTATAACTTGAACGAAATGATATCCCCTTAGCTATTATGCTTGATTTATTAATAACTGGTTTGGATGTGTTTGTTCCCAATGACTGGCACGTGATATTACTGGTTGGTCAGCAATTCTTGGAATTGATTGCAGAACAAATAGCAACAAAATAAAACATGATTTCATCTTTGATTTAGTCTGCCTTTCCCAAGGCTACAAAATTAATGGCAGATAAGATCTGAAACTACTAAATAATAAAATGGATACGTAGAATCTATTCTTGTACCTGTCTCTAATTGGCTATCAGTTTAGCTTTTTTTTTTTGGATTGTTTGTATTTATTTATGTTTCTAAATAAATAGATATTTATTTATCTTTTTCCCCCTCCCCTTTATTATCTGTATTATTTTTTCGTATCTATTTATATGAAATCAACAAATATAGTACATGCTTCAATATTAAAAACGGAAATGAATTGTGCTGCCATCTACTATCAGAAAAAGAAGTGATGATAATAATAACAATGTAGTCGCTTTTTCTACAGGACATAAATAATGTTTATTTTGTAAAGTATTTGCATTTACAATTTTGAAATGTATTTATTTTGAATTCATATGGTACTATTTAATACAAAAAAATTAAATAAAAATCATAACTTATCACATAAAATAACTGAGTATAAAATTGCCATTCCCAACTTTTAAAATAAATTCTGCTAAAAATGCCTAGTTTCGACTGTTGGAGGTTCACTGTTAGCAAAATATCCCCCCATTGTAATTAACCAACTTCTCGTTCTAGTTTCACCACCATCATTTCCTTGAAATCTTACCTAATTTCGTGATATACTTATGTACCTTAATATTACAACACTGGTAGAAAAATTTGCCAGCATGTGGGACGTAAATGAATGTGGAGGTATTGTTTGTGCACACTATCACAACACATACGTCACGATGGAATGATTTCATTCTTAAGACTATCTGTCAACGTTCACTTGATAAGTGATGAAAATACAGATTAGGGTCGCTTCTACCTCCTGTTTGCTTTTTGCAATCGTGCTGATAAATGGACGTCATTAATTTATTTCTCCAAATCTCATATGTAGAAGATAACATAAATTGAATTGCAGCGTACCAGAACTGTACAGTAAAAATAAAGATCACAAACTTATTATATTAAATACAAACAAAAAAGCAAATGGTGTATTGATTTATTATTTAAATAAAATTTATAACTGAAGATATTTCAAAAAATTTCAGCATAGAAATAAGTTTTATTATTTTATTTGATTATTTTTAAATCATATTTCATTTACTGCAAGAATATTTAGCATCAAGTGCATTAATACATATGATAAACATATCTCATAACGGATCATTTTAAAACGGAAACAGGAAATACGCAAGAATGGTATGAGCAGGAAAAATAATATATTAAAAGTTATAAGTTTGACATATAACGAAGTTTTAAAAGCTGAATTGTGATATTTCTTTCAAATAAAAATAAGCAAAAAGCAAATAACCAAGAAAAATATACTCGGCATAAATATTATAAATATAAATAAGCATAAATATAAATAAAGAATTCTGCCTTGCAATTGTCTGTGGATAGAATATATATATATATATATATATATATATATATATATATATATATATATAATAGGAATTAGTTTGTTTGTGCTTTTATTACACCTTTCCGTATTCAAAATTTCATGGCAATCATTCAAAGAATCAGGTGACGTTATCTGCTCACAGGGAATCCTAAATAGGAATCAACACTTGATTTTATTTGACGTATTGAAATCCCAAATCAGATCTCAACTGTTCTAATAAACATTGATAAACTATGAGAAAAAGATAGCTAATAAAATATTGCAACATGAATGTTATCAATAGCTTCGACACTCATTTCTATGTTAATTTTTCGTTCCAGCTGTTTGGTTTTTAGTCCGGTATCGGGAAATGCTTACGTATATACCTATTTAAAAGTTAATTGTCCTTGTTTTACTTTTATATTATAGCATAAAATTCTAATTTCTTTTTAAATGTTTTAATTTATTTTATAGTTAGACCATTTTGGCAAAACGATATGCAATAATAATAATTCGACGGTGGCTTCGAGAATACTATTAAAATAAATTGTTTTAATCCTTATAAGGACTGGCTTAAAGGGGCGAAGCAAGAATGCTTTTCATCTTCCTCGTTATCTGTAGAGGACAATATAGGGATAAGCTGTTATTAAGCTATTAAAGCTCTGATCATGGCAAGAGGGTAACGGCAATAGCGGAGCCTCAATTAGAACTTCATTGGTTACAGCATTTCCATCCATTACCCTCCAAGGGTATTAATCACCGACTATGTAAGTAAAGGTGAAATCTCAAAAATACGGACGATCTCTAGGCCACTCCATAGTGGGCGAAAGACCGTCCTAATCTCAGCGTTGGTTCCACTCAGTGACGGGCTCCCCGACCACTGAGCAGAACCGTTCATATTCCGAGGAAAATAATTCACCGGCAAGTACCCCTCAGCGGGCCGTGCCGGAGAACACTTTCCCAGGAGACTCAAAGTGCTCCCTTAGGGCAAAACCTAAGAGAGCGAACTCATTAACCCAGGATAACAGCAACAGCCGAACCTCAGTTAAACTTCATTGGTTCAGCATTGCCATCCGTTACCCTATATGGGCATCTCATAATAAAATCAATCACCGAATGTGTAAGTAAAGGTGATATCTCAAAAATATCGGACGATCTCTAGGCCACTCATTCGTGGGCGAAAGACCGTCCAAATCTCAGCGTTGGTTCTACTCAGTGAAACTCGATTACCGAGCAGAACCGCTCATATTCCGAGGAAAATAATTCACCGGCAAGTACCCCTCAGCGGGCCGTGCCGGAGAACACTTTCCCCGGAGACTCAAAGTGCTCCCTTAGGGCAAAACCTAAGAGAGCGAACTCATTTACCCAGGATAACAGCAACAGCCGAACCTCAGTTAAACTTCATTGGTTCAGCATTGCCATCCGTTACCCTATATGGGCATCTCATATAAAATCAATCACCGACTATGTAAGTAAAGGTGAAATCTCAAAAATACGGACGATCTCTAGGCCACTCCATAGTGGGCGAAAGACCGTCCTAATCTCAGCGTTGGTTCCACTCAGTGACGGGCTCCCCGACCACTGAGCAGAACCGCTCAAATTCCGAGAAAAATAATTCACCGACAAAGCCCCTCAGCGGGCCGTGCCGGAGAACACCTTCCCCGGAGACTCAAAGTGCTCCCTTAAGGCAAAAACCCTAAGAGAGCGAACTCAAAAACTCGTCGCCCAAGGGGGTAAGAGCAACAGCCGAACCTCAGTTAAACTTCATTGGTACAGCTTTGCGTTGCTATCCATCACCCCCAAGGGCATTAATGAATCAATCACCGCATCTCACTGTCGATTTCCTATCTTGTTCATTCCATCCTTGTTTTAATCACTGAATAAAGAAAATCTTCAGATTCAATTATTGTGATGAATAAATGGTGTTCATTGAAGAATGTAATTATAAAACGTATTTTTTTTATATACAATGTTTCTTATCATTTCTGATACTCAGAAAAAATTATTAGTTGTATTTTATATTCAATACTATATTATATTTAACCTAATTTTAGTTTATATTATAAGCACTAAAACTGATATTTTTAAGATAGTGAAATATGGTGAAAAATAAGATTATGTATCATTAGATGCCATCTGCTAGTAACTTGATTTAATTTTTCTGAAATCTCCGCATTATACAAAGGATACGCTTTATTTCATGTGAAATATTATAATTACTATAATATTTTGAACAATATATAACTATGTTTTGTATTCTATATGCAATACTTGTAATTTAAGAACCATAATTTTCCTCTTACACAATCTTTATCGTGGCGTCACCTTATGTCTGACATGACATTGAACACCACAGGGAAATAGAAATATCTTAATTTTAAGAACTGCATTTGTTGAAGGCAAAAAATCAGTATCAGTACTTTCCTTGCCATTCGTATCGAGTGTGACTAGAATTATTCGTTGTGCTCTTTGTAAATTTGTGGCGCAACTAGCATGTCACTGGTACTAGAGAATTTCTTTCAGCCAGTTAGTTGATTTCTGTCGAAGAAAAATTGTTTTTTTTCTTTCTTTCTTTACCTGAAACTCGTGGTGGCTTCAATTCCACATTTTAGAAATATCGCCTGCAGTGAATGCTTACACTATTTCATTCAATAATATGGTTTTGATTGCTAGATGGCAGCAGGTGCCTACCGAACTCTCTTTCCGATGCTTTGAAAATCACCATATGGTCATGAGTTCAGCTATTTATGAGAGATGACCGGCTTACTGAGGGATATCAAGAGTTACTCAGTCGCTGCTAAGATCGGGCACTACAGTGAAACATTACGCCAAATTCAGGTTTTAAATATTTAAATGAAACGATAGAAGTGAAAATGTAGTACAATGCAGAACATTCGGGGGGGGGGGGGCAAATGAACCTTTATTAAAGATGAGAGATTTATTTTCCTCTAATTTGGAACTACGTTCGAGCTATGTTGTCAAAACAACATATTACGAATGTTTGTGTTTGTGGGGAATTATGGCCGAAGCTAAGCGGGGGTGGGGGGTGGAGGCCAGTAGTGTATTATGTCTTTAAACTGCGTGTATTGTATGGCCTGTTTGCTTGTTTTGCAGAATTAGAAACTCAAATTTCCGATAGATGGAGCCCTATACACTCCTTATGATCCCAGCTAGCTCAGATATATATAAAAAAGCTCTGATAAAGATTCTTCATGTTTTCTTAAATAGGACTCAAATCCAGATATTTCCAGCAGATTAGAAGAAAGACATTTGGATTATGAAGTTTAAAAAAAAATTGAATGGGTGGAACACGTCACTGAGGAGTTACTCTTACAAATAAGAGTGCATGCTAACATCATCCAGACGGTTCAGATAGATGTGCCGTCCATTTCTCCTTCTATCTGCTTTAAGACAGTAGAGATAGAAGGAGAAATGGAGAGCACAGCTTCTGAGTCACAAGTTCTTGAAAATGATTTTTCGAAGGAAATTGTAGGTTAGATAACAGGCGCTATGAAGGCCTGAGTCATCATTTTCTGTAGCATCATTTTAGGATATCTAATTCTACATTTAGAATATAAGAGATTATATATATATATATATATATATATATATATAATGTACAAAAAATTTCGCTAGGTTGACTGTAGCAATCCCAAGGGACATACTTTCCACAATCAATTAAGAGCGATCAATGGCAATTTTGGACCATTCTTCTTGTATGCACGTCATGAGGTCCTGAACTGTTGTGTCAAGAGGGCGTCCCTTGACCTCACCCGAGGCTTCAGTTCATCCCACAGATGATCAATGGGGTTGAGATCAAGGTTCTGCGAAGACCGGTCAAGTGAAGTGACATCGAAGTCACACAAACCACGCATTACAGTAGCACCTTATGGCACAGTTTCAGCAACACAACTGAAAGAGACAATGATCAGTTCCGCAGAACCACCACAAAATAGGAGGCATTGCATTGTCCGGAATGTTCAGGTACCCCTTGGAGTTCAATGCTCGTACCACCACAAACAGAGGTTCAAGGCCAAACAAAGAAAAAACAGGACAATGCCATCACATCGCTACTTCTGAATTTCATAGTTGGGGTTGCACACTCTGGTTAGAGAAGTTAACGGTGCATCCGTCCCCCCCCCCCCATCTGCTCGGCAAAGTGTGTTGCATGATTCACCGTTCCATAATACAGCTTTCAAAACTTGCACGTCCGATTGTGCAGACTTCAAAAGAGAAAATTCAGTACGTGTTCTAGGTGGTTACGTATTATCCTTTGTAGCATCCACCGGTAACATTCTTTGAATGTAGTAGATTGTCCACTGAGAGTAGCACTTGCTTTTGACTCCATGCGCTTCCGTCTCAGTATAGTATCATTGGTTGTTGACCTGAGTGGCCCAATTTATCAACAGTTACAGAACAGATAAGCCTGCAACATGGCACCCTATCTAAACCCCTGTTTCTAACTTCGTCAGTTCCAATCTCGCAGCCAGTTCACCCGGACACATTAGCACTGACATGGCACGATGAACCTTGCCCATATTCGCCTCTTCTTGGTCCATTTTGATAAGGTTTCACTGGTCTGACTGCTGCTGCTGTTTCAAACTCACTGGTCTTCGTTAGGAACCAGGCAGAAACCTAGGTAAGAGAGCAAAAACTTTCTATACTACTAAGGAAAGGAATTCGAACCATCGGAGTGGTGTATTTTTCCGTAAACGAACTCTCGGTCGGTGCGTAAAGTATTTACCAAACTAAAGTGCCAAAAGGCTTCACTCCGGCGATGCAAAATTTTATATTGTTGGATATAATATTTTATAATTATGTTGGATTTAATATCCACTTAATTTATATAATTTTGCATCGTCGAAGCGAAGCCTTTTGGCACTTTATTTTAGTAAATGTGGGTTGTTTTTCCAATGATTAAACACCCAAAATATCTCCCGTTTTGAGACATCAGTCAGCCCTGTTGTTTTCAGACAACAGGGCTGATTGATGACTCTATCTAGACAGGCTCACAATACGCCCTTTATCGAACTCGAAGATTCTTTGTTTTTCCCACTGTGATGAACGTTGTTGACGATTACTTACTAGTGGCGTTCTTAAATATTTAGCAAGAACACGTGGTGATGAACGTCACCAAGTACTTTGCATATACGTAAGTGACGTTTACGTGCATATGCATAAAGGTTTTTGATTCAGTGGCCAGTAAGTGTGTCTATATATGTCTATATATGTCTATATATATGTACTCTATCTACCAATAATTGTTGGGCATCCCTGTTATTTGCAATTATGGAACATTCTAGGTTTGCTGACAACATCAAACCGGAATACAGATAGTAGGAAGCAGTATTTCATCGTAAGAGTTGAATACAGGGAGTATGGCAAGACGACGTGAACTCAATGATTTCGAGAGAGGTGTCATTGTGAGCTGTCACATTAGTGGCATGTCCACACGAGCCATTGCCGCTCAACTGGAGCATCCAAAATCAACGACTGACGATGTGATCAACAAATGGAGACGTTCTGGCATCACTAGTTCAGGAAAACGCCCAGGGAGGGGGGGGGGGGACGCCGAAAATGACTAACAGGGACAGCAAGGTGTTGAATTAAGTGGTACACAAAAACCGACTACTATCGGCACAAATCATCCGTAATGAGTTCCAGAGCGTCAGTAGCACATGGTTAGCACTAATACTGTAGGAAAGGAACTCCATTTGCTGGCTTCTGACAGACGAGCAAGCGCCACTCAAGCCAAACACCACAACAATCAATAAGACGGCTCGTCTCATTGATTGTTGTTAGTTTTTTTAGTTTTTTATTAGTTTTTTTTTTACCTTGGGAATAATGTATATTAGGATTACCAAGTAATTTTATAAACTTGGTTATTTTACTCCTAATCCCAAGTAAGCAAACAGTTAAGTTTGCACCTGAACCTAGTTCAAGTCTAAAGGTGGTGCAACCCCTTTAGACTTGAACTATGTTCAGGTGCAAACTTAACTTGTAAAGGTGGGAAAAGCTCTGATCACTATTCTTAGTATTTTCCATAATGTAAAGCACATCTCACTAGAAGATGTATACTGCAATACATTATGGGTGGGGTCACTACCCATACCGGTTTCAACCTTTTTGAGGTCTCCAATACCAAGGTTTTAGTAATACAGTAATACAGAGCCTTATCAACTTTACCTATACAAGTTGCAACTAGGTGTTATTATTTTTAATAAAAATTTCTGGAGGAGATATAGATGTAAACTAGTTTTTTTTTTACCTTGGGTAATGCATATTAGGGTTACTAAGTAATATTTTTTTTGTTTTTATAACCGTTTGCTTACTTGAAATTAGGAGTAAAATAACTAAGTTTATAAAATTACTTAGTAACCCTAACATACATTACTAAAGGTAAAAAAACTAATTTACATTTTTATCTTCTCCAGAGATTTTTATTAAAAATAATAACACCTTGTCGCAATTTGTATAGGTAAAGTTGATAAGGCTGTGTATTACTAAAAATCTGTTATGCTTTCCCTGTGTGCTTGCCGGGATAAGGATTGCACCAATGTAGCTAATGCATGTCGTACGAGGCGACTAAAATTGGTAACCAGGTAGGGTAATGGATGGCAATGCTGTAGCCAATGAAGTTTTAACTGAGGCTCGGCTATTGCTGTTACCCTCTTGCCATGATCAGAGCTTTAATAGCTCAACACCTTATCCTTACACGTCCTCTACAGACAACGGGAAATATGAAAAGCAATCTTGCTTCGCCCCTTTAAGCCAGTCCTTATAAGGACTATAAGAAAATTTGGTATTGGTATATATTTAGGGTCTAGCTACTCACTGAGGAGACCTCAAAAAAGGTTCAAACCGGTCTGGGTAGTGACCCCCACCCATAATGTATTGCAGTATATATATACACACATCTCTTATTGAGATGCACTTTACATTATGGAAAATACTAAGAATAGTGATCAGAGCTTCTGTCCACTGTTTTGACTGCTTATTGGATTCTAATGTTTAGTGATGAATCCAGGTCTCATCCATAGTAGTAAATCGATGCACAAAATCAGTTTGTTTTATTTTTGTTAAAACGCTCCAAGCACTGTTCAGAAATTTTCATTGGAGTGCCTTTTGATCTGCTGTGACAGCACCCATCTTACACAAAGATTTTTCATTTGCAATTCATCATGAAAAATATATCCTACACGTTCTTTTGAAATGCCTATAATCTCAGCAATTTCATATATTTTGATTCTCCGGTCATCCAATACCATATCGTGCACTTGATCAATGACTTCTGGTGTTGTTTTCGGATATCTAGAGAGTTTTTTACCTTGGGTATATATTATGTTAACCTTCCTACCGGCTGAGATGGATGAAATATCCAGCCCACCATAGCATTCTGCATGGATCAAAACTTCATCGGCTTTGCGTTAATTTTACACTGTTATTAAAAATTGTTAATTTTGCACTGTCGTTAAAAATTAATACCATGATGAATGATAAATGTATGAGAGATATAATATATATAATAAAAGTACAAAAATGCAAATGTTCATAAAGGACGAACAAAGCACAACTTCGTAGCGCATGAGTATCAATTGTAAACTGATTGACAAAAATATGCAACACACCGCTTTCACTAACGCTTGGCGCCTCAAGATCAAACAAATGAATGTGCAAAAGATGTGCACGAGACCATAAAATCGGTAAAAACAATTACAAAGTTTTAGCTTTTTTTCTACAAATTGGTTTTTGGTTAATGCATTTTTTCATGAATAGGTTTTTATTATTATTATTATTATTATTATTATTATTATTATTATTATTATTATTATTATCGTCATCATTGGTATCTAATGTGCCACTTTTAACGCATGCGTATAATTAATATGACGTTTCCGTTACATCACTGTAATTTAGCATTTATCAGTAATGTTAACTCATCTAAGCTAATATTTCCATTAAAATTAAATAATTAGCTTAATAAAGGATTTGATACTAGATTACATAATTAACCTTCTTAATTTTTAATAAACTAGCGATGGAAGATATTTTCAAAATTGAAAGAAAAAATGCTCGAATTAGTCTATTTGCTGTTCATTAATGCCTTGATTCTTGTGTTTCATCAAAATAAAATTTTTGCAGAAGTTTAATATAATTAATTATAAAACTCACTTGTAACTGATATATTATTTAATGTCTTGAATTTTTTCTTTGATTTCTTAGCACAGTTCAGTAAAAATAGCAATTTAATATTTAAACTCGTATTCTAAAATTAATATTTTCAAATGGTTTCTTGTTAATTATAATTTTATTTAAAATTTGAATTAAACTTTTCAATAAGGTAGCAAAAATGTTCGGTATATATATTTTATACAATCAACTCATGCTATTTCCGTTGATTTGTAAGTTGGATTAAAGTGAAATAAAAAATTATTAACTCTAAATAAATATATAAACCCAAGTTTAAAAGAGTGAGCTTAAAAAAGAACGGTTAAAATATCTTTTTTTTTTTTTTTTTTTTTTTCAAGATGCAGCATATTTTGTTTTCTTTAACACCATGTACATCACAAATCGGCATCAGATAATTACTCCGAAAAATGGGCTTCTAAAATAAATCTTAGGACTTTCTTGGATTTAACACTAAACTGAAATGTTATTTGCATTTCTAGAGCATACTAAAGACAAATCTAATCATGAAACGACTTCATTGATTTTATTATCAGAATTTATATTGGCGATGTGGTATTCTAATGGCAATGAGTACTGCTAAGGAAACGGAGTTTTCTTTTTGATAAAATCAAAGATTTTATCTACATCGTAATTTTACAAACTTGTCCTCTTTCCACGTGTTAGTGTTATTTTGTCCTTGACAAATCAATATCTGATGTTTGCATGAAACAACCATCATTTTAGAGCGATTATATATTTTCAAACAATTATTGAAAACTATTTCCTACGTATAACATAAAAAAGAAATCTTTCAATGAACTTTATGATTGTCAAAACATCTCAATTAAAAAAAAATTATTTATGCATTTATAAAGTCATTCTAATCTTCACGTGCTGAAATGTACAAGGTGTTCGGGATAAATTTGACATATTTATAAATAATTATATTTTCCCGTAAGTTACATGTATTAACACACACTTCTCTTCATTTAAAAGTTTGGACCCTTCTTCATTCTTATACAAGATGTCAGAAAGGATGGATAGCTGGAACCCACCTGAATCATGGAAGAGAATAACTTGTATCATGATGATTCGTGCCCGCCATCAAAATAAGGATATTACGACTGCTGCCCAATGCTCCCTGAATACAGTAAAAACAATCAGGAATGAACTAGAGACTTGCAATGGTGACTACGAGGATGTAGAAAGAAGAAAGATCCCTAGCAGACGATCTGATTGCGTTCGTATAGCAGAATTCCTCGCAAATCTGCAGGAACAGGTGTTGAAGAACCCTGGCATTGGAATTCGGGCTTTGTTCGTGGAGTTGCTAACTGTAGTCAAGCCCTGGATAACAAGGGTAGGCAATGGTAGGCCGTATGTATGGCAGCAGGATTTGGCCCCTTGTCACACCTCTGGGAAAAGTCAAAAATGGTTGTCTGAAAATTTCTACGACTTCACCAGTCCAAATGTTTGGCCTCCAAACTCCCCAGACCTTAACCCCATGGATTATTTTGTATGGGGCGCAGTTGAAAAAGACACCAATCGCACTTCCAGTAATACAAAAGCCCAGTTAATGGATAAAATTAAAACAGTTTTTGCGGCCCTTCCCAGGGAGACTGTAGCATCAGCTTGTTCGAGGTTCCGAAGCAGAATTGAAGCTCTGATCGATGCTAATGGTGGTTATTTTGAGTAAATCTTGTTGATTGTATTGTAATTAACTCTGCCTGTAATGTTGTTTTGTCAATTCATTAAATTTAATAGATACAAAGAAGATTTTCTTTTTCCTTACGAAACTGTCAAATTTATCCCGAACACCCTGTATATTACAATAACAGATTCAGAAAAGTGTATCATATGCATCGCCATATATTCGGATGTCATTACTAACCATCCTATCCTAAAGGACTTAGTTTATATAGGGTTACGTCAACTATATACTATTGTAATTAGAAGTACCTGTTTTTTGTTCATTTTCAGCTGCTTACCCTTATTATTATTAATTTAAGAAGGTTTTTTCCTGTTTTACTTGTAACTGGGGGTCTGTCGGCACACAAAATTACTAGGGATTTTTAAGTTAAATCAAGCATTTAAAAGTCCTTAAAGGGGCGAAGCAAGAATGCTTTTCATCTTCCCCGTTATATATCTGTAGAGGACAGGGTAGATATAAGGTGTTATTCAGCTATATAAAGCTCTGATCCTGACAGGAGGGTAACCGCAATAGCCTAGCCTCAGTTAAAACTTCATCGGCTACAGCATTGCCATCCATTACCCTCCAAGGAGATGAACTGAGTCCTTGACTCTTTATCCCGTCATCTGAATGAAGTAAACTTGTGTGGATGGAGTGTTATTGTTGAGCTAAAAGCTCTAGTCATGGCTTGGTAACGGCAATAGCCGAGCCTCAGTTAAAACTTCATTGGCTACAGCATTGCCATTTGTTACCCTCTGTTTAAGTAAAGGGGTAAAATCTCAAAAATTCCGACGATCTCTAGGCCACTCATTCGTAGGCGAAAGACCGTCCAAATCTCCGCGTTTGTTCCACTAAGTGAAACTCGACTACCGAGCAGACCTGCTCATTCCGAAGAAAATAATTCACCGACAAGAACTCCTCAGCAGGCCGTGCCGGAGAACACTTTCCCCGGAGACTCAAATTGCTCCCTTAAGGCAAAAACCCTGAGAGAGCGAACTCTCGAAACTCATCAGGGTAACAGCAACAGCCGAACGTCAGTTAAACTTCATTGGTACAGCATTGCCATCCATTACCCTCCAAGGGTATTAATGAATCAATCACCGACTGTTTAAGTAAAGGTGATATCTGAAAAAATCGGATGATCTCTAGGCCACTCCATAGAGGGCGAAAGACCGTCCAAATCTCCGCGTTGGTTCCACTCAGTGAAACCCACCACCGAGCAGAACCGCTCAAATTCCGAAGAAAATAATTCACCGACAAAGCCCCTCACCGGGCCGTGCCGGAGAACACCTTCCCCGGAGACTCAAATTGCTCCCTTAAGACAAAAAGCTCAAGAGGGCAAACTCTCGAAACTCATTATCCAAGGGGGTAACAGCAACGGCCGAATCTCAGTTAAACTTCATTGGTTCAGCATTGCCATTCGTTACCCTCCAAGGGCATTAATGAATCAATCACCGACTATGTAAGTAAAGGTGAAATCTCAAAAAAAGGGCGATCCCTAGGCCACTCCATAGTGGGCTAAAGACCGTCCATATCTCAGCGTTGGTTCCACTCAGTGACGGGCTCCCCGACCACTGAGCAGAACCGCTCAAATTCCGAGGAAAATAATTCACCGACAAAGCCCCTCAGCAGGACGTGCCGGAGAACACCCTCCCCGGAGAATTGCTCCCTTAACCTTTCTACCGGCTGAGATGGATGAAATATCCAGCCCACCATAGCATTCTGCATGGATCAAAACTTCATCGGCTTTGCGTTAATTTTACACTGTTATTAAAAATTGTTAATTTTGCACTGTCGTTAAAAATTAATACCATGATGAATGATAAATTTATGAGAGATATAATATATATAATAAAAGTAAAAAATGCAAATGTTCATAAAGGACGAACAAAGCACAACTTCGTAGCGCACGAGTATCAATTGTAAACTGATTGACAAAAATATGCAACACACCGCTTTCACTAACGCTTGGCGCCTCAAGATCAAACAAATGAATGTGCAAAAGATGTGCACGAGACCATAAAATCGGTAAAAACAATTACAAAGTTTTAGCTTTTTTTCTACAAATTGGTTTTTGGTTAATACTTTTTTTCATGAATAGGTTTTTATTATTATTATTATTATTATTATTATTATTATTATTATTATTATTATTATTATTATCGTCATCATTGGTATCTAATGTGCCACTTTTAGCGCATGCGTATAATTAATATGACGTTTCCGTTACATCACTGTTATTTAGCATTTATCAGTAATGCTAAATCATCTCAGCTAATATTTCCATTAAAATTAAATAATTAGCTTAATAAAGGATTTGATACTAGATTACATAATTAACCTTCTTAATTTTTAATAAACTAGCGATGGAAGATATTTTCAAAATTGAAAGAAAAAATGCTCGAATTAGTCTATTTGCTGTTCATTAATGCCTTGATTCTTGTGTTTCATCAAAATAAAATTTTTGCAGAAGTTTAATATAATTAATTATAAAACTCACTTGTAACTGATATATTATTTAATGTCTTGAATTTTTTCTTTGATTTCTTAGCACAGTTCAGTAAAAATAGCAATTTAATATTTAAACTCGTATTCTAAAATTAATATTTTCAAATGGTTTCTTGTTAATTATAATTTTATTTAAAATTTGAATTAAACTTTTCAATAAGTTAGCAAAAATGTTCGGTATATATATTTTATACAATCAACTCATGTTATTTCCGTTGATTTGTAAGTTGGATTAAAGTGAAATAAAAAATTATTAACTCTAAATAAATATATAAACCCAAGTTTAAAAGAGTGAGCTTAAAAAAGAACGTTAAAACATCTTCTTTTTTTTTTTTTTTTTTTAAGATGCAGCATATTTTGTTTTCTTTAACACTATGTACATCACAAATCGGCATCAGATAATTACTCCGAAAAATGGGCTTCTAAATTAAATCTTAGGACTTTCTTGGATTTAACACTAAACTGAAATGTTATTTGCATTTCTAGAGCATACTAAAGACAAATCTAATCATGAAACATTGATTTTATTATCAGAATTTATATTGGCGATGTGGTATTCTAAGAGGGGCAATGAGTACTGCTAAGGAAACCGAGTTTTCTTTTTGATAAAATCAAAGATTTTATCTACATCGTAATTTTAGAAACTTGTCCTCTTTCCACGTGTTAGTGTTATTTTGTCCTTGACAAATCAATATGTGATGTTTGCATGAAACAACCATCATTTTAGAGCGATTATATATTTTCAAACAATTATTGAAAACTATTTCCTACGTATAACATAAAAAAGAAATCTTTCAATGAACTTTATGATTGTCAAAACATCTCAATTAAAAAAAAATTATTTATGCATTAATAAAGTCATTCTAATCTTCACGTGCTGAAATGTATATTGCAATAACAGATTCAGAAAAGTGTATCATATGCATCGCCATATATGCGGATGGCATTACTAACCATCCTATCCTAAAGGACTTAGTTTATAAAGGGTTACGTCAACTATATACTATTGTAGTTAGAAGTAAATGTTTTTTGTACATTTTCAGCTGCTTACCCTTATTATTATTAATTTAAGAAGGTTTTTTCCTGTTTTACTTGTAACTGGGGGTCTGTCGGCACACAAAATTACTAGGGATTTTTAAGTTAAATCAAGCATTTAAAAGTCCTTAAAGGGGCGAAGCAAGAATGCTTTTCATCTTCCCCGTTATATATCTGTATCTGTAGAGGACAGGGTAGAGATAAGGTGTTATTCAGCTATATAAAGCTCTGATCCTGACAGGAGGGAATCAGCAATACCCTAGCCTCAGTTGGAACTTCATTGACTACAGCATTGCCATCCATTACCCTCCAAGGCTATTGGATTGAATGAATCAATCACCGCATCTCACGGTCGATTGTTCAAGTTTCCTCTTAAAAATTATAGTCCTTATTAGTCCTTATAAGGACTGGCTTAAAGGGGCGAAGCAAGAATGCTTTTCATCTTCCCCGTTATCTGTAAAGGACAGTGTAGGGATAAGGTGTTATTGAGCCATTAAAGCTCTGATCATGGCAGGAGGGTAACAGCAATAGCCGAGCCTCAGTTAGAACTTCATTGGCTACAGATTGCTATACATAACCCTCCAACGGTATTGGATTGAATGATCCCTTTCCATCCTTCTTAAAAATTATAGTCCTTAGTCCTTATAAGGACTGGCTTAAAGGGGCGAAGCAAGAATGCTTTTCATCTTCCCCGTTATCTGTAAAGGACAGTGTGTGGGTAAGATGTTATTGAGCCATTAAAGCTCTGATTCTGGCAGGAGGGTAACAGCAATAGCCTAGCCTCAGTCAGAACTCCATTGGCTATAGCATTGCCATTCATTACCCTCCAAGGGGTAAAACGCCTTGATATTGGCGTTTTACCCCTTGGAGTAAAACGCCAATATCAAGGTTATTGGGCCTTGATATTGGCGCAATAACCTTGCGCCAATATCAAGGTTATTGGCGCAAGGTTAATAACCTTGATATTGGTTATTGGGCTATCATTAAAGCTCTGATCATGGCAGGAGGGTGACAGCAATAGCCGAGCCTCAGTTAGAGCTTCATTAGCTGCAGCATTGCTATCCATTACCCTCCAAGGGTATTGGATTGAATGAATCAATCGACTATATAAGTAAAGGTTCTATCTCAAAAATATGGACGATCTCTAGGCCACTCATTCGTGGGCGAAAGACCGTCCAAATCTCAGCGTTGGTTCTACTCAGTGAAACTCGATTACCGAGCAGAACCGCTCAAATTCCGAGGAAAATAATTCACCGACAAAGCCCCTCAGCGGGCCGTGCCGGAGAACACCCTCCCCGGAGACTCAAATTGCTCCCTTAAGGCGAAAACCCTAAGAGAGCGAACTCAAAAACTCATCGCCCAAGGGGGTAAGAGCAACAGCCGAACCTCAGTTAAACTTCATTGGTACAGCTTTGCGTTGCTATCCATCACCCCCAAGGGCATTAATGAACCAATCGACTATGTAAGTAAAGGTTCGATCTCAAAAATATCGGACGATCTCTAGGCCACTCATTCGTGGGCGAAAGACCGTCCAAATCTCAGCGTTGGTTCTACTCAGTGAAACTCGATTACCGAGCAGAACCGCTCAAATTCCGAGGGAAATAATTCACCGACAAAGCCCCTCAGCGGGCCGTGCCGGAGAACATCTTCCCCAGAGACTCAAAGTGCTCCCTTAAGGCAAAAACCTTAAGAGAGCGAACTCAAAAACTCATCGCCCAAGTGGGTAAGAGCAACAGCCGAACCTCAGTTAAACTTCATTGGTACAGCTTTGCGTTGCTATCCATCACCCCCAAGGGCATTAATGAACCAATCGACCGCATCTCACGGTCGATTGATTCACTCCCCTCCTAAAAATTATAATTATAATAAAAGTTTATATATTAAATAATTATATAAATTTCCAATTAATGTCTTTTTAAAATTATTAATATATTTTAAACTATTTTACATTTTATATTATTTTAAAAATATTCAATTCCTTTTATTATTTTATATCTTATTTTATATTTCATTAATTATATTTTTATAATAATGATTTAATTTAAATTGTAATCTTCCTAGCGCCTTTTACTGTTGGTTTCATTGAACCACAATACAATACGATATTGTACTGCATTTGCGACATGCATACTCTACTAAAACTAATCTGTAGTGATTTAGTATACTGTATTAGCAGCTGTATCAATTAATACACCCTTTAGTGTTATTTCAGCTATGATACAACAAAGCTGTGGTCGCACTACTTTTTTTTTTTTTTTTTTGCATATTAGTACCCATTTATGCGCAGTGGCGCAATTTTAATGCCTATAAAAGAATTCTCATTAAATAAGATTTCGACTTTGATCGGAAAAATAGGCGATGCTTCTGATTTTCTTCTGGACGCCGATCCTAACACTGAACGAAGCATTCAAATTCGACAAGTATTACAAAATACTACGCAATATTCCCAAGCAGAGTATGCAGAGAAAATGAAGAAAAACCCTGTGCAATCTCATTATTTAAATATATTTTTTCTAAAATAAAAACTCGTCTTCAATTATCAACAATAAAAATCTTTACTATTTTTTTTCGTTTTATTTTAGATAAATTATATAATGAGAACAATATAGCTATTACTATTGCAGATAACTATAAGTTTTTCTGTTTCTCCAACAACTCTCATGTACATACTCCGTTTTGTCAACAGATCTGTTTTTTATTTTATTAAAAAAGTGTTCAGTTGCATTCGAATGTAAGTACAATGCATGTTTCTAAAACTAGTATTATCTTTGGTAGTTTTCATAGTTTTTACAAAAAAATAAAAAGTTCTGCCATGACACTGAGTGTACACTTGAATAAACTTAAGAAAAGTATAATATAATTATGATACCTTTTGTTAATATTATTGAAAAACGCAAGTTTTCTATAACACCTTTTTATTTTTCAAATGAGAGAACTCTTTTAGACATAAATTTCTGAGTTATGTTATGTTTATGTCAATTATGTTATGTTTTATGCTGAGATCTATCAATGATATGAAACTTTTCATAACAACATTTCGAAATTAGAAGATAAACTTATTGTCTTCTAATTTCGAAGAAGAAAAACTCAGTTTTTTTTTTCTGCGCTAACTAGGAATGAAATACTTTAATATTTTCTCTGTTTTTTATAATCAGTTTTTAATAAATAAGATTTGAGTTATGATAATGTAGCACCTCTTCAGGGTATATATATATGTATAACAATTACTCGTTGTATATGTATATATATATATATATATATAATCAGTTTAATTGTAGTTTAAATTTTTTATAATTTGAATCATGAATTATAGAATTTAGTTTACCTTACTATATATTAGTTGGAAACATTAAATAACTGGGATTAAAAACTTTAGTTTCCTGAAAAAAAAAAAAAACTTTATTTTCTGTAACAAATATTGACTAACTGTATTTTATAATAAAATAACTTTTTATTTTTATATTAACTGTAAATTAAAAATATAATTTATTTATATTTTTAATTTACAGGATATTATAGACCAATCCATATTTTAGAGCCAAATATAAAAAAGAACCTATCAAAGTTTTGAAATTTACGATTGAGCTTATGAGAATAATAACTTGGGCATTAAAAATATGGATGGATCCATAATACCCTCCATTTTAAACTCTTACTTAGGCTAAATTAAAACCTTTATTCTCTTTATTTTAGTAATACTTCATCTAATTAAAATTTGGCACTAAAATTATAATTTACTTTAAAGAACTATATAATTAAATAATGTTTCTACGTAATTAAAAATTGAACATACATGTCATATTTTCTTCTTTATTGCGAAAGTTGTGTCAGTTTATGTCTCCTACCCATCAATCATCGACACGTTAGTGCCCTGGGCGGGCTAAGAAGTTTTTACCTTATTTATTTGTATTTGTAAAGTTATTTTTTCACGTATTTGTTTTTATATTTTTACATCTGTTATGGGGCTCCCACCCACAAAAGCTTTTTAATAAATGATAATAATTTTAATAATTTTTAATTCGTATAGTAGACTAGCTAATGATTTTTCTATTTTTCCTGAGCTATTTTTATCTAATTTTAGCTTTAGTAGAAATACTTCTCTAGAAACCGAATTTTAAAACTAAACATTTAAAGTTTTTTTAATTATTTTAAAACTACAATAAACGGCGAAGTATTCTCACACCATTTAATAAAATTCATCACCTAAGAACATATTATATATATATATATATATATATATATATATATATATATATATATATATATATATATATATATAATGCACATGCTGTTTATGATAGTATCCTATCATATATATTATATATGATCGTATCATATATATATATATTATATATGATATATATTATATATGATATGATCGGCGAAAACATCCCAGTCCTTTTTAGGACTTCCAGGGTAGCTAATGGCAAGGCTGTAGCCAATGAAGTTTTAACTGAGGCTCGTCTATTGCCATTACCCAGCCATGACCAGAGCTTTTAGCTCAATAACACCTCATTCACACAGATTTTCTTCATTCAGATGACGGGATAAAGAGTAAAGGACTCAGTCCATCGCCCAGTTCTTTTTAGAACTTATATAATCGGCGATGATTATAACCCTTGGAGGGTAAAGGATGGCAATGCTGTAGCCAATGAAGTTTAACTGAGGCTCGGCTATTGCTGTTACCGCCTGGGACGCAGATATTCGAGAGTTTCAGTTCGCTCTCTTAAGGTTTTTACCTTAAGGGAGCAATTTGAGTCTCCCGGGAAGGGGTTCTCCGGCACAGCCCAGTGAGGGGTTTTGTTGGTGAATGCTTTTCTTCGGAATATGAGCGGTTCTGTTCGGTGGTGGTGGTGGTGGGCGGAAGGCCATGACTGAGTGGAGCCGACGCTGAGATGGACGGTCCATCGCCCACGATTGAGTGGCCTAGGGATCGTCCGAATTTTTAGAGACGGGTTTACCTTAACATATGGCAGTGCTGTAGCCAATGAAGTTCTAACTGATGCTTGGCTATTGCTGTTACCCTCATGTCATGATCAGAGCTTTAATAGCTCAATAACAACTTATCCCTACACTGTCCTCTACAGATAACGGGGAAGATGAAAAGCATTCTTGCTTCGCCCCTTTAAGCCAGTCCTTATAAGGACTAATAAGGACTATAATGGATGGCAATGCTGTAGTCAATGAAGTTCTAACTGAGGCTAGGCTATTGCTGTTACTCTCCTGCCATGATCAGAGCTTTAATTGCTCAATAACACCTTATCCCTACACTGTCCTCTACAGATAACGGGGAAGATGAAAAGCATTCTTGCTTCGCCCCTTTAAGCCAGTCCTTATAAGGACTATAAGGACAACAATTTTTAACATGGCAGATATTCCTCTCAATCCAAGAACAACTACTACAGCCCTTTATGCCGACGTCACCGCTATTCTAGCTAGATCACTCAGTCCTCGCCTAGCAATCACTAGACTCTAAGAAAGTATCAACGAGCTAGCAAACTGGTTCACCAACTGGAGAATTCAAGTGAACCCCCTCAAAAGCTCAGCCATAATGTTTTCAAGAAGAAAGATCTGCAACAAAGAAGACATCCTGCTCTTTGGTCATAAGATCCCATGGCATTCAGAGACCAAATATCTTGGGGTATTGATGGACAAGAAACTCCTTTTCAACAAACACATCAATCTCATTTGCTCCAAATCTTCTAAAGTCATAGCTCAGCTCTACCCATTGATCAACCGCAAGAGCAAATTGAACCTACATAATAAATTGCTTCTTTACCGGATGGTAATACGTCCAGTCATCACCTACGCCTCACCAGCATGGAGTCACACTTCAAGATCAAACATTTCAAAATTACAGAGAATCCAAAACAAATGCCTTAGGATGATCTTGGATGCACCGTGGTTCGTCAGAAATTCACAGATTCACCGAGAAACCGGCACTCCATACGTCTCCTCCCTTCTTCGTGATCTTGCAGAAAAATTCGTCGTGAAGTCAAGTTCACATTCAAACCCACTAATCGTGCAAGCTGTCAATTACAATGAGACTGATTACTACAAACACAAAAGGCCGAAGGCTATTCTTCTCTCAACTGATCATAGCTAACACTACTGCCCTCAGAGGGCGATCTTAATTGCTCACAAATCTCCCATTCCCAAATAACTCTCATTACAGATAAAGGGGAATAAGAAAAGCACTTGTGCTTCACCCATCCTGTCAGTAACGTCAATGGTCAGTGGTCAATATAATATTTAAATGATGGGATAGGAGTTCTTTTAGGACTTCCAGGGTAACAATTAGCAATGCTGAACCAAGGAAGTTAACTGAGGTTCGGCTGTTGCTGTTATCCTGGGTGATGAGTTTTTGAGTTCGCTCTCTTAAGGTCTATGCCTTAAGGGAGCACTTTGAGTCTCCGGGAAAGGTGTTCTCCGGCACGACCCGCTGATGGGTTCTTGTCGGTGAATTATTTTCTTCGGAATGAGCGGTTCTGCTCGGTAGTAGAGTTTCACTGAGTGGAACCAACGCGAAGATTTAGACGGTCTTTCGCCCACGAATGAGTGGCCTAGAGATCGTCTGATTTTTTGAGATTTTACCCTTTACTTAAACACAGGGTAACAAATGGCAATGCTGTAGCCAATGAAGTTTTAACTGAGGCTCGGCTATTGCCGTTACCAAGCCATGACTAGAGCTTTTAGCTCAACAATAACACTCCATCCACACAAGTTTACTTCATTCAGATGACGGGATAAAGAGTCAAGGACTCAGTTCATCTCCTTGGAGGGTAATGGATGGCAATGCTGTAGCCGATGAAGTTTTAACTGAGGCTCGGGTATTGCTGTTACCCTCCTGTCAGGATCAGAGCTTTATATAGCTGAATAACCTTATCTCTACCCTGTCCTCTACAGATATATAACGGGGAAGATGAAAAGCATTCTTGCTTCGCCCCTTTAAGGACTTTTAAATGCTTGATTTAACTTAAAAATCCCTAGTAATTTTGTGTGCGGACAGACCCCCAGTTACAAGTAAAACAGGAAAAAACCTTCTTAAATTAATAATAATAAGGGTAAGCAGCTGAAAATGTACAAAAAACAGGTACTTCTAACTACAATAGTATATAGTTGACGTAACCCTTTATAAACTAAGTCCTTTAGGATAGGATGGTTAGTAATGCCATCCGCATATATGGCGATGCATATGATACACTTTTCTGAATCTGTTATTGTAATATACATTTCAGCACGTGAAGATTAGAATGACTTTATAAATGCATAAATAATTTTTTTTTAATTGAGATGTTTTGACAATCATAAAGTTCATTGAAAGATTTCTTTTTTATGTTATACGTAGGAAATAGTTTTCAATAATTGTTTGAAAATATATAATCGCTCTAAAATGATGGTTGTTTCATGCAAACATCACATATTGATTTGTCAAGGACAAAATAACACTAACACGTGGAAAGAGGACAAGTTTCTAAAATTACGATGTAGATAAAATCTTTGATTTTATCAAAAAGAAAACTCGGTTTCCTTAGCAGTACTCATTGCCCCTCTTAGAATACCACATCGCCAATATAAATTCTGATAATAAAATCAATGTTTCATGATTAGATTTGTCTTTAGTATGCTCTAGAAATGCAAATAACATTTCAGTTTAGTGTTAAATCCAAGAAAGTCCTAAGATTTATTTTAGAAGCCCATTTTTCGGAGTAATTATCTGATGCCGATTTGTGATGTACATAGTGTTAAAGAAAACAAAATATGCTGCATCTTAAAAAAAAAAAAAAAAAAAGAAGATGTTTTAACGTTCTTTTTTAAGCTCACTCTTTTAAACTTGGGTTTATATATTTATTTAGAGTTAATAATTTTTTATTTCACTTTAATCCAACTTACAAATCAACGGAAATAACATGAGTTGATTGTATAAAATATATATACCGAACATTTTTGCTACCTTATTGAAAAGTTTAATTCAAATTTTAAATAAAATTATAATTAACAAGAAACCATTTGAAAATATTATTTTAGAATACGAGTGTAAATATTAAATTGCTATTTTTACTGAACTGTGCTAAGAAATCAAAGAAAAGAATGCAAGATATTAAATAATATATCAGTTACAAGTGAGTTTTATAATTAATTATATTAAACTTCTGCAAAAATTTTATTTTGATGAAACACAAGAATCAAGGCATTAATGAACAGCAAATAGACTAATTCGAGCATTTTTTCTTTCAATTTTGAAAATATCTTCCATCGCTAGTTTATTAAAAATTAAGAAGGTTAATTATGTAATCTAGTATCAAATCCTTTATTAAGCTAATTATTTAATTTTAATGGAAATATTAGCTTAGATGAGTTAACATTACTGATAAATGCTAAATAACAGTGATGTAACGGAAACGTCATATTAATTATACGCATGCGTTAAAAGTGGCACATTAGATACCAATGATGACGATAATAATAATAATAATAATAATAATAATAATAATAATAATAATAATAATAATAATAAAAACCTATTCATGAAAAAAAGTATTAACCAAAAACCAATTTGTAGAGAAAAAGCTAAAACTTTGTAATTGTTTTTACCGATTTTATGGTCTCGTGCACATCTTTTGCACATTCATTTGTTTGATCTTGAGGCGCCAAGCGTTAGTGAAAGCGGTGTGTTGCATATTTTTGTCAATCAGTTTACAATTGATACTCGTGCGCTACGAAGTTGTGCTTTGTTCGTCCTTTATGAACATTTGCATTTTTTACTTTTATTATATATATTATATCTCTCATAAATTTATCATTCATCATGGTATTAATTTTTAACGACAGTGCAAAATTAATTATTTTTAATAACAGTGTAAAATTAACACAAAGCCTTGATACATATAGAACAACTTATAGATGTGCTTAGCCTTAACTTAAAAATTTGATAAATAAATAAATTTGATTTCATCGCATTTTTAAACTGAAATCTTTATTAGTTTTCATAGTATAAATCTGAATACCATAAACTTATTGCATGCTGAAAATATGTGTTTTAAGGTGTGCGCACATTGTGTGTGTGTGTGTGTGTGTGTGTGTGTGTGTGTGTGTGTGTGTGTGTGTGTGTGTGTGTGTGTGTGTGTGTGTGTGTTAAAGATACCAAGCAATTTTATAAACTAGGTTTTTAATCCTTTTTCCAAGTAAGCAAACAGACAAGTAAGTCAAGTTTTCGACTGCACGTAGTGTAACACTAGGCAACTCGTGGTAAAGGTGGAGCAAGTTCTGATCACTTTAATTAGAATTTTCCCCTAATGCAAAGCACATTTCCTTGCGGAGATGTATGATGCTATGCATTAAGGTAATGTTCATTACCCAGACCGCTTTTGGCCTTCATTGAGGTCTCATCAGTGGGAGCCACACCTAAAAAATGCCAAGAGTGAAGTAATACAGAGCTTATAAATTTATTTACTATCTTACTCCACCTTTACAACGAGTTGCCTAGTATTGCACTACGTGCAGCCGCAAACTTGACTGGTCTATTTGCTTTCTTGGGAAAAAGGATTAAAAACCTAGCTCATAAAATTGCTTGGTATCTTTAACATAATATATACCCAAGGTAAAAAACTTTCTACACACACACACACACACACACACACACACACATATATATATATATATAATTTATTTATTCTCGGTTGGTACAACTGTCATAAGCATCCATGTGAAATTGCAAGTCATTCTATCAAATAGTTTCATTTATACAGCTGTCTGAAGCAAAAGTGTCATCTGTATCCCTTGAAATGGATAAAATTGAGTATCTATGACATTGGTTATAAAATTCTTTGTAAAAGAAAGTTTAACGCAAATCCATACGAAGTTCATAGAAGTTTATGGGCACTCTTCTCCTTCTTTTTCGACAATTAAGAAAAGAGCTGTCAAATTTAAACATGGCCGTACCAGCCTTGAAGATGGATCATCTTCAAGGCTGGTATGGCAATGGTATTCCTACTCTGTCCTCTACAGATAACGGGGAAGATGAAAAGCATTCTTGCTTCGCCCTTTTAAGCCTGTCCTTATAAGGATTATATGATCGGGGTGATAAGAGAGGGCAGATCGATCGTGAGATTCGGTGATTAATACACTTGGTGGGTAATGGATGGCAATGCTGTAGCCAATGAAATTCTAACCGAGGCTCGGCTATTGCTGTTACCCTCCTGCCATGATCAGAGCTTTAATAACTCAATAATATCTTATCCCTACACTGTCTTCTACAGATAACGGGGGGGGATGAAAAGCATTCTTGCTTCGCCCCTTTAAGCCAGTCCTTATGAGGATGATATGATCGGGTGATACGACAGGATGACCTAGGGTAACGGATGGCAATGCTGTAGCCAATAGAGTTTTAACTGAGGCTCGGCTATTGCCGTTACCCAGTCAGGACCAGAGCTTATAGCTCAATAACACCCCAACCACAAATTTCTTCAATCAGATGAAGGAATAAAGAGTCGAGGTCTCAGTTCATCTCCTTCCTCCGCCCCCAAAAAATTATATGATCGAATTTGCTTACTGTTGGTTGAAGAGTAGTTACGATAACCACTGTGCTAAATAGGCTTGCTAAACTTATTTATTTATATTTTTAAAAACATGTAACTTTATTTTAAAATATGTAATTTTTTTGTAATAATATATTTATGTTTTTATACATTTATTTATTTATTACATAGTTTGTTCAAAATAAAAACAAACAGAAAAAGTATTTGCACATGCTCTTCAGCAGTTAGAATTCTTATTTTCTAGCTAAAAATAGCTATGTTTTAGCTAACGCAAACTATTTGCAAAGGTTAGAAAATAGATATAAACATTTATTATTTGTAGATAAAAATGGATACATGCTTGGTCACAAGGGCATAATTCCTGAATTATCTGGTACTTAGCCCACATACGATACGAAAGTGCTACAGGTTTACAACCTCGCTATGGCAGAGTAATCAGCATAAAAGAAGTTGATCGCAAAGCATGTGAATATCTAAAATATTTAATAAATTGATTTAATCATAAAACTTATTTATTTATTTATTGTTATTTATCTCAAAACATTAGAAAAATATAATTACTTATGATTTATAAATTTATGTCTACAAAGATGCGAATAATTGGAATCTATTTCCAAATAAATGTAATGTTAAAACTCTTTTCCCTCACCTGGAAATTATAACCTGTTCATTAATTTCTTAATTTGGTGTATCATGTAAATTCATTTTTTGTTTTATTTCCTGGGATATTATACCAAATTTTTAAATTGTTCATTTTGATGATAAGATAATGTATCATTTTATTAAATATTTAGAATAAAAAATATTGCTGTATCACCTGATGACGTCATTATCAACTAATGGGGAAACAGCGATATAAAAAAGTGCTATAATTTATTAAACAGCTTAGTAAATTTGAAGAAAAATTCATTAATATGCAAATGACTGATCTGTAGTCCAGACGATTCCGATAACATAATAGCTGAATGGTGGTGTGCTTGCTCAATTAATCATATAACAATAGAAAATGACTTTATAATCAGCGCAGTATTTGAAAGTCTCACTAATGGACACCATCGAAGTGACCTGTTATAAGTAGAACGTGTGCTGATGATATTAAGAGCTAAAACGGCAATATAAAAGCGACTTGTGAAATGTGCACTGTACTGCCATCTGGTGGTCAAGTTTGAAATTATCTAGATCATTTAATTTTCAGAGAATGAGTGTGTCGCATGTTTGTATCGAAACTGTAATCGTCACAACCGGGGCGCCATCTAGGTAATCTATACAACACTAACAAAACGTCATAAAAACAAATATGACCGGATTGTTTTGACCTTCACAGGAGACATGCAAACGCTATCTTCAGAGGCCCCTTTTCAGGGAATGTCAATAACCTCACTGTTTATCACTTAAAAACATTTTGAATGTTACTCTGTTATTTGCAAAGACACTTTCGATTACTTGTCTAAAGGTATCGTTATAGTTTAGAAAAAATATAAACGATAGTCAAGGAAATTTAAAAATAATAAAAAAAAAATGATAAGCATAATAAGCTGGACTTGTGTCCGTCGATCTCTTAGCCTGTTAAAAGAAGAAATATGTGACATCAGTTAATCCTAAGTTGCCATCTCGCTTTTCAGACATTATAGCTAATTGAGACACTTGGGAAAAGAATTTCGAAATAATCTTTTATATCCTCGTTGCAAAGCGTTGTAGTAAACATAGCTGTCTACAAGCTCATTTGTAGCATCATTTTTGACACGCGAAAAAAAAAAAAAAACAGCATAAATGTATGGTTGTTTCCTGGTAATGTTTTGTAACTCGACTAATTACAATATTTAGCAATCTTCAGTTGTTGCAAAATACTCGTATTATAATAATAGCACGCAAACATGTTATTGTTTTTCTATCTGTCCATGCCATCAATAAAGTATTGTAACTGTTAGGAGGGGGGGGGGGGGAGAGAGCGAAGAGGAGTCAACTAACTATGAATTTACAAATAGAGACATATCTATCCAGCATACAGATGTGCACCGTTGAATCTGCTAAAACAACAAATAAATTTGGCATGTTTCCCATCAGATAGAAAGATTGTATGTTCAGACCCAAAAGTTGACTCCACCACAGTCCCTAGAATAGTTTACTTAATAACCCCATGACTAAAAATCTCTGTTTTTATTTTATTCATTGGCTGATATCATAACAACCATTTTTCATAAGGATGGCAATATCTGTACCTGTAATTAGGGATGAAAAACAGACCAACCTACCCTAAAAAATAAATAAAATAATAATCAATTACGGATAACTGGCTTTATAGTTACTTCTGTCGTAATCCAAACAATCCGCCCATGGAAGATTTTCCATTTTTTTTCCCCCACATTTTGCCTCACTCACCAGACTGTATCAATAATAATAATAATGTGTGTGTAGTCCTTATATATCTTATGTTGGTAGGGTAAAATGTAGACACGGCCGGTTTGCTTGTTTTGAGGGATGAAAAAGCCGAGTTTCAGGGCGAAAAAACTCTCTACCTCCGTATGAAACCGACTAACTCACCTTTAGTCGAAAGAGAGCAGATGAAGGTTCCTCGCCTCATGGACGATTCCCGTCCATGAGGCGAGGAACAGGTCTTTCCTGACCAATGGGTTTCATCTATAAACAACTGAGCTACGGGGATTCATAATAATTTTTTTTCAAACTTTATTATTATTCACACATAGTATTTACAATATTTACTTGCACACACTAATCTGCATACAGGTGTTGACACATATTGCTAACATTTTTTTTTCACATACAAGTACATGCAGATAAATTCCCTGCATACATATATTTTTTTTAATTAATAAATTATTTATTTTTTATTTTATTTTTTCTTTCTGTTGATCTCGGTTGAAATGTAATGTCTTAGCTTGCATCCTCGAAGCTTTTTAATTAGCTTATCTGAGGACGACACTGGTCCCGAGTTCCGGGTTGGTAAGCTGGTATGCTTGTAAGACAAAAGATGTGATATATTTCCTCATGAATATTTTGGCATTTCTGATCCACAAAAATTGGTGATTTTTTTCTGTTTTTGCTTTTCTTGCTTGGTACAACATATTCTGGTTGAATGGTGTTAAACATTCGGATAGGAAGATTGGTGTATTGTCTTGCAGTGCGTTCAAGTCCTTGGCAACTGCTTTTTTCTGTCTGCTGGCTTTTATGAGATTGTCTCTTGTGGACCTGCTTGTAAGAAGAACTATGACTGGTGCAGTCGTGGCAAGCCTTGGTTTTTGCTCTTCCTAGGAATCCGATTTACTGTCTGAATGTCGTTGTGCTGTAGGGGGGATATCAATTGCATGGTCTAATTTTAAACTACGTCTCTGAGGTTTGCTGTAGGTGCAGTTTCAGGAAGACCGTTTAAGACAAGATCTTCTTTATGTTGTTGCTGATTTAAACGTTCGTATTGTAGTTTTAGAGAATGAAGTTCTTGACGTAGTACGGATGTCTTTCATCAAATTGTGTTGCCTCTCATTTAGTGCGTTAATGCTCATTTTAATGTCTTTTACCGTTTGCAACACTTCTGTCGCTGCTAAATTATTGTTTGACCAAATATTCATATTCGCAAGATTTTTTTGTTATTTGTTCGTTCTGTTTGTCAAAGGTCATACGATTTCCGTCGGACGATATTTCCTACATGCATTTGATGCACTTCATGACTCACCTTTCTTCCCTTGAGTAACAGTACTGTGATTGTAAAGATGGCGACGTCCTTTGTTCTTCGCTCGTTGTTGACCGCGGTTCTCTCTGTTCACTTTTCAACACTTCAAAATTTGGTTTCCTCTTAGCCGATTTCGGTGAATTTTATATCACTATCTTCAGCATGACATGTAGAGTTACTTGGGAACACTTTCAAATTAAAACGCAGGTGTTGAAACTACTTTAAAACTATAAAAAAACAGGAGCAGTGATATCACTGTGCACCCGTTTGTATGCCTACAATAATACTGTAACTTATTTCTTTAAATAAAAATACACATTTTTTATATCACTATCATCATTTATGATTATACACGTTATTGACATATAAATTACAATAATTTGCAGTCTATGATTATGATGATTAACTGAATGAAGCGGGCTAATCTCCCCCTACTTCGAAACTAGGGTTAGCTTTTATGAAGAGTGTAGGATTAGCCTTCACTATTTATGTTGTTTGGTACTGTTTATGTATGGGATGTACGCATTGGATGCTGGTGATTTCTGATGTGTATATCAGTGTTAATGGTATATTAACTTTGTTGGTATATTTTCCAGAGTTCGTGTTTTAATGTTCTGTAGTTATCTATGGGTTTTAAATTTCTTGGTAGGTTGTTGAGTAGTGTGGGTATCAGATGTGATCTCACAAAAGAACCGTATGCGTTGTTGAAGGGTCTAAGGATGTAAAGAGTTGTAGTAGGTCGTGTTATACGATATATGTCTGTTGTTTCGATAGGTGATGTTGAAGTAATTTCTTAGTAACATTAAGTAGTGTTTCCGATTTTTAATGCTCAGGATTCTGTGTATTGCATAAGAAGTTCGGATATTGGCTGTTGTATGTAAGGTCTCCAAATCACTGTTGACACAGTTTTCCTATGTAATGTTTCTAATTTTGTTAGGTGGCTGTTTGATGTGTTTGTGTAGACCGTTATACCGTATCTGAGTAGATATTCACAGATACCATAATAATAATAATAATAATAATAATAATATGTTGCTTGCGATGTCGTAAAAAGTAGCGACCTGTCCCCTTTGATCCGGATTTAATTCCTAAGAAAGGAGACTGTATAAGAGTTGTCACCTAAAGGGGAGTTATCCCAATACGGAGTTAAATGAGGAATTTCTCATAAATTCTGAAAATTTCCAGAAAATAATTTTAAATTAATTGTGTGACCCTCTATTATTGGCTTTTACTAATAGGAATCCACTAAAATAAATGTTGTATTGAGGACGAATGTTTATAATTAGCGATCAAAAGGTTTTTCACCAATCCAAAAAAACAGCCTTAATGATCGTAGTCGCTATTAAAAAATAAAACAAAAAAGTTTATTATTGTCTCTTGAGGAACAATAACGGAGTTGAGCGTTTGGTGATATTCCATGCTGAGAACCATTTAAAAATTATTAATTCCTAATTTTTAATTCAAACATCAACTATTGAATTCATTTACCTCGTATGTCACTGATGCATTGATGAACGTTGGTCTCCGAGTAACATACATTCGAGGAAGACTATTTTCGGGGATATATGGGGGGTGGGGAAGAGGACCTTTTTATAACTCTTTCTTTGTGATAAGATTACAAAAGTGCTGAGCTTGAGAGCTTTAACGAGTTGTTGGGAGTGAGAAATGCGATCGTCTATTTCCTTGCCCCCCCCCCCCTTTTTTTTTTCCGTGAGTGTGTGGTGAATTTGCGTGAAGGTTAAATGGTGAACTTTATATCGAATGTCGTGCACTTCAAAAGTAGGCACTTCCTGCTACTTTAAGCATTGATAAGATAAGAGGGGTGTTGCTAGGCGGAGATTTGTAGAGGTCAACAGATAGCACAGATGTCTCCCATTTAATGAGTTTGTTATCGGCCGTGCATTAATTAAAAGAAATATTTTTTTGGCGGGTGGAGAAAGAAGAAGAGGGAAGGAAACGAATGGTGACATCGCTAAAAACCGGCCTTTGATAAGATTAATGGAAAATAAAATCTGGTTCTTACTTAGTGTCATTTAAATCTCCAACACTGGGTGAGAATGGAGGATCTCGTTGACTCACACTTAGTTGAGAAATCAGGGACTGCGGAGAAGGATGATTATAGAAAGGAATCTGGTGGAGATACGGTATCGCAATAATGCGTGCAATTTTAAGTGAATTAATATTTGTTTTAAAAAAAGGCGCATGTGGATTCACTTATCGTATTTTGCTCCATTCTCTTTGTAATCTTTAGTACAAAAATATCTTCCGAAAAGCTCTTGCATATACACTGAAAAACCAGTTTTTCTTCTGGATGAACGTGGAGGCTATTTAAAGGAGGAAAATAATCACGTTAAGATTCATTATATTAGTGCAATGTTACTGTAATTATTTTTACCACGAAAGCACGTGTTGTAACTCTTATCTCGGTACAAATTTATTTGACACTGAAATGCGTTAATGCTGTATTTGCAATGTTAAGAATATTGTAAAATAAATGCTAATAAACAAATTAAATCCTATTAATATTCCTGAAGTATAATTTATGTCATATAATTCGCGATATTTTATACGAAAAAGAAAGCATATGATTAAAATGCAAAATTATTGGTGTAATTAATATTATTAATTTGAGACACCAATTTATTTTCTACATATTATTAATATTATAATTGGATTGCCTCAAATTCGTTTAGTTCTCCAAAATGAGTCTGCCTTTTTTTTTTAACTTCACTTGATTTGATTTATCATATTATCGTATTTGATGTTCTTGTCTTAAAATATGTTATCCTTCGAATTCCCATTGATGCCTTCATTTCAGAGATAAAGTTTTATTTATTTATTTTTTTTTTACTCAGCATCTTTATTTTTTTCAGTCAATTACTAAAACGGTGTAATCATCCTCCTAGGGTTACTTTAATGTTTTCAGGTCATTCTTCCCCTCTATGCATCTGGGTTCAGTGTTTCAATTCTAAATACCAAACAGAGAAAGACTAAGGTGTTTGCTATTAGCCGTGATCTAATGTAAATCATTCACTTTTCCATCAGAATACCAGAAAATCATTCCTAAAGATAGGTTTTAACACACGCACAACATAAAACTAATTCCTCTTTTGAATATACCAGAGAACCTGGCCTACACTTTGTTTTTCCATGGAATGTCCTTTCCCACAATCACTCTTTTCTGTTTTATCCAACAATAACAGGTCATCAGATTACTATTAAAAAAAAAAAAACAGGAACAGGTCTTTCTCTGTTTTTAATTGCTTGAACACGCAAAATACTAATGTATTACAGTAAATTTTCAACCGTTCTTGTGTAAAGATTTTAATATTAAAAGTGAGATAATAGTTCATAGCCAGTAGTAAGATCAAGAAGTATAATACCAAGGACAGCGTGTGTGTACATTAAATAATCTTGCACCGAACATGATATTATTACTTAGAATCATAAATATAGTTTCATTCATAAACTATCTAAAGAAAACTACTAAAAAACAAATCAATGAGCTGTTTAAAACTAGCTCTCAAGTCTCAAATTAAACATTTTATTTTGTAATATTTCTGATTGAAAAAAAAAGTGATATTGCAAACTAATAGAAAAAACGGAAGAACAGAATAGATATGGACATAATCATATAAATTTATTCAGTTCACTTCCTATAACACCACCAGCTTTGCTACTAATTCTGCTGTCTATTTCCATACTAATTTGACCTTTTTTTTTAAATTGTGCCCAAATTGATAAAATATTTGATTTGTTCTATAGGCTCCTCATTCACAAGAAACTTAGAATGTAGTTCATTTTTATAATTTTCGGTTTTTTTTTCTGTTTTGTTTATTTTTATAACCTTTTTTTGTTGTTGATGATGATGTTGTTTATGAGAACAACATCATCTGCTTAAATTAACGAGCTAAGTTTGATGTCTCCGATTCGCATATCAGGTTTAATGTCACTTACGTTCATAATGTGTTTCACATAGATGATGAATTAAGAGTGGAAATAGTGCACAAATTAAAAACTGAAAACTAACCCTTACTTATAATACCAGATGTTACATAAAACCATCTTCCTATCCCTGTATCATTTTGCTTATCATATTCATTTTACGTAAAACGTCATACAAATTAGTACTGAGCAATTAAATTTAAAAGTGGATATTTTCAAAAGTATATTTTCTGGATTAATTTCTGGAATGAATATCTTTATTGATATCATCAACAATTTTAAAAGAGTATTGGATATTCCCTCTAAATGAGTTTTGGTCATGAGAACATCGCATTTTATTATTATTATTATTATTATTATTATTATTATTATTATTATTATTATTATTATTATTATTATTATTATTTAAGATGGATAATTATCAACAAGTGGCTTTCATTGTGTAATACTCGAATTACGTGGCAAATGTACCTGGATCAGAAAAAACTTTTTTTCGTTTTTTTTTTCCGTCAGTTTTTTTATTCATCAGTTAGGGTTCACATAATGGTAGACAGTAAATCCATATCATCAGCGATGTATATGCTCAACATTTTTCTGAAAAGTCAAAAACCTTCTCCTTTTTTTTCTGCCTTTTGATCTATTTTCTGCAAAAACTAATTTAATGATCCAAATATTTTTTTTTTCAATTTCTTATATAATTCTTTTCCAACTTCTTATACATCATATGTATTAAAATTTTCTTTCTGACTCCTAGGAAAAGAAATAGCTTAATATCTTTGCACTTTATCTCGTATTTTCTATGGTATGATTTCCAGATCTTACGAAGACGCTTTTAACTTTAACATTGCTGACTTCAAGGGTGAAGCAGATGCTTTTCATATTCCCCCCGCTATCTGATGAGGAAAACTGTGGGTGGGAAAAGATTCGTGAGCCTGTTGCTCGTCTTGAGTGGGCGTGAGGATTATTCATTGGGGTTGCAGTTTAAGATAGTTTTCGGTCTTTTATGCTTAAAGATGATGGATTACGCAAAAGTAATCTGTTGCGTCGTAATTTGAAGCTAGTTGAATTAGTTTATTAGGGTGCACAGATGCTTTTGAGAAGAACTTAGCTGCTGTAGTCTGCATGAAGGTATAGATATAGGGGACATTTGTGCCCCGGTGAAGTTGCACAGTACGTACAAACCATGGTGCCTTGAGGATCATTCTGAGACATTTATTTTGCACACGTTGTAGTTTGAGTATATTGGTATTGACAGTATAGATCCAAGCCGGAGAATCATAAGTGAGTATAGGACGAATCATCAATTTATATATAAGTAGCTTGATTCAGGTGCTCAATTTACTGTTCCTACTGATTAAAGGATAGAACTGAGCGATTTTTGATGTCTTTAGACAGATAGTCTTGATATGGGAACTGAAAGTCAGTTTTTTGTCCATCCGTACACCAAGATATTTGATCTCAGTAAACCATGGAATTTTTGTGTTAAATAGGAGGATGTCTCCAGTATGAAGCATTGGTCTTTTGGCGAATAACACTGCTACGCTCTTTTGAGGATTTACTTGGAGTCGCCATTTGGCGAAATATTGTTCGATTAGCAGTAGATTTTCCTGGATATCACACATATATATGGAAAATAGAGCCGGTGCCATTAGAGATCCTTGTGGGACTCCAGCCAGGATCCGCTTTTGTATCGAGACTGCGCCATTTAACTTAACCCGCATGTGCCTATTGTAGAGGTATAACCTGATCAGTTGAACCATTCCCAATGGTGTACCAAAAGATATCATTTTGTGTAGTTAGCCATAATGCCAAACCTTGTCAAATGAACTGGCTATGTCCAAGAAAACTGCTCCAGTGCATTGACGCCAATTAAATCCTGTGGTAATATATTCCACCAATCTATGTATCTGTTGTGTGGTACTGTGAGATTGACGGAACCCAAACTGCTCCTCAGGAATAATGTTTAGCCTGTGCACTAATTCTTGGAGTCTAGTGAGGATAACTTTCTCGGCGATTTTTCCCAGGTTTGAGATGAAGCTAATTGGTTTGTAACTTTCAGGTAATCGCAGGTCTTTTCCAAGTTTATGGATTGGGATTATATCTGCTAACTTCCAGTGGGAAGGGAAATATTTCTAGCGTAATATGGAGTTTATCATGGTCAGATGAACAATAGCTGTGCGGGGTAATATTTCTATCACCTTATTGGTGATTTCATCAGGTCCAGGAGCCTTTTTTGTTTTTTAGTTTCTTTATTATATCGTATATTTCTGCAGGTGATGTGGGTGCAATTTGGCTAGAGTATGTGATAGAAGATTTGAGCGTAGATCCGACCTGTCGGTGGATCTTGTATATGTGATTGAAGTCGAGGAGGTCGTAAGAGGGTTTACATTGCCGATCAAGATTTCTTGCTATTGCCTCGGCTTTATCTGCATCAGTATGGATGAGGCCAACATCTGTTTGGAGAGGCGGAAGAGGTTTGTTTTTATTCTTAATCTTTTTAATAAGATTCCATATGGAGTGGTTATCAGGAGAGATAGAGGTCAATTTTCCTCCCAAAGTTGACTTCTATGCACTGTGAGGGCATCTCTTACTGCTGAGTTCAATCTATTCAAGATTCGTTTATCTTCAGGTACTCGGGTGTTGTGATATCTCTTTCTTGCCTTGTTCTTCTCTCTGATCAAGTTCATGGTGTCTTCTGGCAAGTGATTTGGTCTGTGTTAATTTGTTTAGTTAGATCCTTTACAGCTATTTCAGTTTCATCTGTTGATTTTATTATCGGCACAGGACCAAATATATTTTGGAAGTACCTTGGATAGCTTGTGCCAGGGTATGAATGAATGTGTGTGTGGGTGGCGGGAAACAAATTGTCTTGGTTTCCCAGCTTTAATAGAATGGGATTGTGATCGGATGACAGATCATTGAGTGTCATTATACTGTACTGTAGTCTTACCTTTTGTAGGACAGCTTTGTCCAGAACATCAGCCCGACCGTATGTGTTATGATGGGTAGGCTCGGTGGGGCCTACCACAACCACATTGTTGGATCCTGAGTAGTTTGCTAGTATTTGTCCATTTTTGTTGACAGAAGCTGTTCCAGTCAGGATGCTTAGAGTTAAAGTCGCCGGCCATGATGACAGGCTCCCTGTTGTCGACTACGGCGTTCAGACCTGAGAACAGTAATGATTTTTGCAGAGGATTGTAAACTGCGAAGATTTGTAGATTAACCGCCGAACACGTAGGAATTTCAATGCCTGTAATCTCAAGATTAATGGTGGATGGAATATTTGTAGAGTGATGATTGATGTGATTCTTTATGAAAATAGCAGTGCCGCCGCCTCTGCAGGACAATCTATCTGTTCTGTACCCCTAATTTTGGGGTTATCCGAAGGTCGCAGATGGATCTCGTTCAACAAGAGTACATCCGGCTGGTGCCTTTGGGTGAACTCTTGGAGCTCCAAGATCTTTCCGCTTAGGCCATTCGCATTCCATGCGATGATCTGTAGAGAATCTGGATTTATTTTGTTTTTATTCATGAGTGAGCGCTGAGGTAATGGTTTGTGTATCCCTTAGAAATCTAGTAATAGAACATGGTGAGGGGTAGATCTGCTAAAATCTAATAGCATATTTGCCAGAGAAGAGGTAATGATAGCTGTCAGACTTGTATGTGGTGTTGACTGATCCAAGGATGTCTGTTTGGGACGAGCCACTTCCGTATATGTTCTTTGGTTGCTGAGTTGTTCTTTTGAGAACCTCTGGCTTCGTCAGATGGGCTTCTAACCCTTTATGTTGATCTTTGAGAAGCTGTGAGTCAGTAATCTCTGATGCAGATCTTCTGAGGGAGGAAGAGTATGTTTCTACCTCTGATTTTCTATTTCTAGGATTTTGAGTGCATCCTCTGTGGTTGGCAGTGTGAGGACCGCCACAGCTGGCACATTTAGCCGGGGTAATTTTTGGCTTAGTGCAGGTATTTGTTGGGTGGCTGACTCCACATTTTAAACATTTAAATTCAGCCTTGCACATTTTCTGGGCGTGGCCAAACTTCTGACATCTGTGGCACTGCCCTTTTGAAGCCCTTTTCCTTAATGGTTCTAGGGTGATTTTTAGTCCACAGATGGACGTCAGGTTGTACAAGGTTGTATAAGTTGGACTGATCTCTACTAGTCTTGTCTTTTTTGGTCATTCTACTGACCTTAATGGGTGGTAAGTCCTGTTGGTGCCCTTCCGCAGCCACCTCTTCTGTCGATACATCCTCAGATACACCTCTGAACACTATCTTGAGGTTTTTCTCCGATCCGAGTGAATAGGTGTAGTACTGGATGCCTTTAGCATTCAATTCACCTGTTAGCCTTCGATAATCCAACACTGTCCTGGGTTGAATTTTGATACCATCTGCGACATTCTTCGCATGGCTATATGAGATCTGGAGATTGGACATCGTAGTCCTCAGTGACATCCATTTCTGCTTCTCGCGCAGAATAATCGGAGGTATCCTTTCTCTAGTGGAGGCAGAAGAGTCCGGAACAGGACCGTCTTCTTCCATTCCATCCGTTTTGAGTGGTTCTGGGGCTGCAGTTTTGCGCTTCTTGCGTGCGTGGACCTCCTGGTAATCACTATGGTCTGTGAGGGGATAGTCATCAGCTGTTGTTGCTAGTTCGCTGGCGCTGTCTTGGGGAATGCTAGGGAGAAGTTCAGAGAGTTGAGAGGCATCTGTATCAACTTGTTTTATCTGGTGAATTACGACTTTTCCTGGCCACTTGGTGTGGAGTAGACTACCTACATGTTTGAATATTGCCAAAGGTTCCTTGAAATTAAGTTCTTCATATGGCATATCCATGGCCGCATCCAGTCTCTGTTCCGTGGAGCAGGACATGCCTTGTGCTTAACACAATAATAAATAGACAGTTGCTTATCAAGTATATAAAACAACAATGGCGATACTAGTGACAGTAGACCTAGCGTATCGCCATTGTTGTAAATTCAATTGACTTACCTGCGTAGCTGTTCTTCAATATATAAATATAAATCGTTTGTTTTTAATAGCAAAGACTATTTACTACTAGTAAATTAACTAAAACTCCATAAAACACTTTTTCTCAAACTCATATAGGAACTCGTGCTAACACAAAAAATCACGCTCTTACGAAGATGCAGAACGCAGAACGCTACTGTCTATAAGGGTGAAGCATAATGCTTTTAATCCCTGCTATCTGATAGGTTACTGTGTAAGGAAAAATTTGTGAGCTACGTGCTCAGCCGGAGTTGGGCAAATTATAGATCTTGGAAGGGAACTAGGATGGTCTTAGGTCGTCTATATTTGAATAATTCCGATTCATCATAATTTGCTGCTTGTTGAACTAGTTCATTTGGATGTGAGGACGATTTTGAGAAGTGCTTTACTGCGAGAGATTGCAGGAAAGAGTAGATATAAAGGATATTTGTGTCTCGATGAAGTTGAACATTTCTAATGTACCATGGTGCATTTAAGATCATGCGTAAGCATTTGTTTTGTAGTTTAAGGATATTTGAGCTTGAAGTATGGCTCCAGGCGGGGGACGCATAAGTGATAATGGGACGAATCATCAACTGGTAGAGGAACAATTTAATTTTAATATCTAGTTTGCTGTTCCTATTGATAAGAGGATAGAGCTGAGTGATAACTTTTGATGCCTTTGCACATAAGGATTTTGTATGCTGGCTGAAGGTTAGTTTTCTATCTAGCAGAACACCGAGATATTTGGCTTCTGTTTTCCAGGGAATCTTGATGTTAAATAGAAAGAGTTCTTCTTTGGGGGAGGTTGAACGTTTTGTGAACAGAAGAGCACTGCTTTTTTGAGGGTTTACTTGCAGTCTCCAATTGGAGAACCAGTGTTCCAGTTTCAGCAGGTTATCTTGTAGTTTCTTTGTAACAAGATGCGGTTTAAGAGATCTGGCCAGTATTGCTGTATCGTCGGCATAGAGAGCAATGATAGATGACATCGGGTTATGCGGGATATCCGCAATGTAAATCGAGAAAAGTATCGACGCCAGGAGGGATCCTTGAGGCACTCTAGCCAAGATCCACCGCTGGGTTGAAACCGCCCCGTTTACTTTAACTTGCATGCGTCTTCCAGAAAGAAAGGACTTAATGAGGTGGTTCAGATTCGGTGGAATGCCCGGCTAAAATCAACTTGTATAGGAGTCCAAAGTGCCATAATTTAATCGAAGGCCTTTTCTAAGTCAAGAAAGACTGCTCCGGTGTATTGATGCCAGTTGAAGCTGGTGGTAATGTACTCAACATGAATCTGTTGAGTAGTTCTGTGGAGTTTGCAAAAACCAAACTGCTCTGTAGGTAGGATATTTAGCTTGTTTACAGAAATTTAAATTTTGGAGAGGATGACTCTTTCAGCGATTTTGCCCAAATTGGAAATCAGACTGATGGGGCGATAACTTTGGGGCAGCTGTGGGTCCTTGCCAGGCTTATAAATAGGGACCACATCTGCCAACTTCCAAGCATAGGGATAGTATTTTAATCTAAGCATGGCATTTATTATTGTTGTAAGATGTACAATTGCCTTTCGGAGTAGCAATTTAATTATTTTATTTAGAATGCCGTCAGGTCCAGGAGCTTTTTTTTTTATTTTTTTAAATTTTGTATGATGTCATAGATTTCGGCTGGAGAAGTAGGTGTGAGTTGGCTGGTACAAGTCTCACACTGTTTTAGTACGTATCTGACGTGGCGGTGGATTTTATAAATATGATTGAAATTCAGGTTATCATAATATGGACTGCACTGCTTTTCTAAGTTTTTGACTATAGTTTCAACTTTTTCAGCATCTGAGTGAACTATGCCTAAATCCGATTTGAGAGGAGAAGAGTTTTATTTTTATTTTCGATATTTCTTAACAGTTTCCAAACGGTTTGATTACCGAGTGAAATGGTAGCAGATTTATCTTCCCATAGTTTGTTTCTGTGGGCCTTCAGTGTATCTCTCACTGCACTATTCAACCGGTTGAGTAACTTTTAATCCTGGGAAGCCCTGGTATTAAAGTATCTTTTTCTTGCCTTATTTTTTTCCCTGATTAAGTTCATAATATCTTCTGGAAGTCTTTTAGGCTTAGAAGTAGCCGTATTTGAGGTGATCGATGACAAGGCTGCATTGATTTGTTGAGTAAATTTATTGATTGTAGAATCAATTTCTTCTTTAGAGTTAATATGAGGAACAGGACCAAAGTAGTTTGGGAGCACATTGAATAGTTTTTCCCAAGGTATGAAGCTGTGAGGCCGGGGGAATAGTCCCTTCTGATTGCCTAATTGGAGTAGAATAGGGTTGTCGTCAGAGGTTAATTCGTCAAGTGAATCCAAGTTGTACTGCAATTTGACATTTTCGAGGACAGCTATATCTAGGACGTCGGAGGAGCCAATTGGATGATATGAGTTGGTATAGAAGGACCAGCTACAGCTATGCAGTTGGAACTTGAGTAGTTAAACAGTATTCGGCCATTTGTGTTGGTAGATTTACTGTTTCAGGCAGGATGTTTTGCACTGAAGTCTCCAGCGATGATGACCGGTCCTTTTACTCCAAGGATGGCATCCAGATCTCTGGTCAACAATGTTTTTGATAGAAGGTTGTAAGCAGCAAAAATTTTTAGGTTTCCAATTGAGTTTGTGAGGATATTAATGCCTGTGATTTCTAGGTTGGTGGTTGTAGGGTTGGTTATTGAATGATGGTTGATATAGTTGTTGATAAGGGTGGCTGTACCTCCACCTCCATAGTCAAGTCTGTCATTTCTGTAAATCTGATACCCTCTGCTTTTTAGGTTGTCAGCAGGCCTCAGGTGAGTTTCATTGATTAGAAATATATCTGGGTTATATCTATTATTGAATTCCTGGATTTCCAACACTTTGTTTTTGATACCGTTGGCGTTCCAAGCGATAATCCTAAGCGAATCTGGAGTGATTTTTTCCCTATGCATCAGAGAGTGCAGATAATATGGATTGGGTTTGCTGTAAGAATCTTTTTGTAACACTTAGTGATGGATTTGAGTTGCAGAAATCCTGCAGCATATTTGCAAGAGAAGAGGTGATAATAGCTGATAGATTTGAATATGGATTAGCCAGGTTCTGGGTTTGTGCTATCTCTTTGGAGCGGGCCACATTAGCATATGTTCTCGCTTGATGTTGAAGATTCATTTTCTTAAGGGGCTCAGTTAATGGTGGGCAAGCACCTGTTGTCATGTTCTCACTCTTGGAGGACTGAGGAGCCTGAACTTCAGGAACTCTTGCACTAGATGACGAGGTAGATTGATTATTTGGATCGTTCCGTCTGTTTTTGGGGTGATGTATACACCCTCTGTAATTAGCACGATGAGGATCCCCACAATTCGCGCACTTACCCGGGGTGAATTTTGGCTTGGTGCAGGTGTTTTGGGGTTGATTCTCGCCACATTTTAAGCATCTGTACTGGGCTTTGCATAGCTTCTGGGCATGGCCAAATTTTTGGCATCTGTGGCCTTGCCCAGAAGATGCTCTCTTTCTCAATGGTTCTGGGGTGATTTTAAGTCCACAGATTGATTTTAGATTGTATATGTCTTTGTAAATACAGTATTATGAATCTCTACTAAGACTAGAGGCATAGGTGTCTTATTTAATCTGAACATTCTAGTGACCTTTATGGGAGGTAGATCCTGTAAGTTGAGGTTAGTAACTATTTCATCCGTGTCAATATCCTCGGAGACTCTTCGTAGGACCACTGTCAGATTTTTTTGCGGAGGCAAGTGAAAATGTTTGATATTGGGTTCCTCTAGTGTCCAGCTCCTTTGTAAGATTTCTATAATCAGTCACCGTGGCAGGCTGAATTTTTATGCCTTCATCTACATTTTTAGCCGATCTATAACTTATTTGTAAGTTAGCCATGCTGGTTCCTAGTGTTGTCCATCTCTGCTTTTCCCAGGATAATCGGTGGCACCTTTTCATTTGGGCAGGCAGAGGGATCTGAAATGGGAGCGTCCTCATCCATACCAACATCATTTGTTGGCTCAGCAGGGAGAGTGTCTCGCTTCTTACGAGCGTGGATCCCTCCTTGATCAGAAGGATTAGAGGTAGAGACAACTAGATCGAGTTTTTCCTCCATTTGAGGAGACTCTTCTTTTTCCTCATCATCGACCTCGGGTAAAGAATATAAGTTTAAGTAGCCGGGCCAATCTCGTTCAAATTTTTTGAGAAGCTTTTTAACAAAAGTGAGTACTAGCCCTTTATCGAGTGACTCGATAATGATGTCGGGATCGATCTTTCTAGTAAGCCAAGTCATCTTGAACTTCTTTTGCAGTTTATTAATGATATAAGGGCCGGCTCTTTATCGAGCAAATCAGTGACGACGTCTAGGTCAGGCACGCTCATATCGATTTAATTGCATGTGAGCGCTAGTAGAAATCCCGCAGGTCTAGAAACCTGTCAGCAGAAATTTTATAGAAAATCCCGCAGCCGCAAAGGACTGCGAGCAATACCAAGCATAGGCTAAACGAAGCAATAGCTATTAAATTGCATCAAAAATCAAAGTCTTACCTTGTGCTCCACTATCAGTAATCAGATGAACCTTTTCGTCTTCAAGCAATCACTCTGATAATCCTAAAGAAAACATCATTCACTAATCGCAATGTCACCTCTGATCACGCTAATTCCAAACCCTAAGGAAGATAGCTTATAGTCCTTATAAGGACTGGCTTAAAGGGGCGAAGCAAGAATGCTTTTCATCTTCCCCGTTATCTGTAGAGGACAGTGTAGGGATAAGGTGTTATTGAGCTATTAAAGCTCTGATCATGGCAGGAGGGTAACAGCAATAGCCGAGCCTCAGTTAGAACTTCGTTGGCTACAGCATTGCCATCCATTACCCTCCAAGGATATTTTGGATTGAATGAATCAATCACCGCATCTCACGGTCGATTGATTCAAAAATCATGCCCTTTGCGTTACCGTCCTGATATTTTTAAATTTTTAGTATATTAATAATAAAATGGTGTATTTCATTTTAAACTTGTCAAAAGATAATTTTTAATATATAATTATTTTATATATTATTTACTAACTATTAATTATATATTATTTTATTATTTTACTTTATATTTTAAAATGAAATCGAAACTAATCTTATTAGCAACTGCTAATCAAATCGCGAAACATAATAGTTTGAGAATGACGTCAGAATCATAAATCATAAAGAATCATAAAACTAATTAATTTTTAATTAGTAAATTTAAAAGCAAAAAAATAGAAGAATGGAAGGAAGACTAAAGAAGAAGAAGTGGAAAAACCATCAAAGAAAATGACGGGTGTTGAACCTAAACAGACAGTAAAAAGTGATCCACATAAGAATCAGCTTTCACCTTTGAAATGTTCTTTCCGAAATATTACAAAATATTGTGATGTTTCAGTTATCATCGACATATGTTTTACCGAAACGTTAGGAATGAAATGCGGCACAAATTATTCCAACAAATTCGTGGTTTTATTTATTTATTTATTTTTTTTTCGTGATATCCCCGAAGAAACTTGAATTTTTTTTTTTAATACTTTCTCTCACAAAACGAATAATGCTGCAGACTCCCATTCTATTTTCACACACGCGCACGCACGCACGCGCACACACACACACACACACACACACACACACACACACAGAAACGATTCCCTTACGACGAGGGGTGGCTCGTGCATAGGCACTACGGAACTGCAGCACCCCCAATTTTTTTCGATATATAAATATACTGTATTTATTCATTTATTTATATTTTCTTGTAATATTTAATTTTATCATTAACAATCCTATACAATTCTCTTATTTTGTATAAAAAATAATAAAAATCCATCCTGTAGCACTTAGGAGGGCGAAGGACGCTAACAGCACTGCGTTTTAACACAGTATCATATTGCTACGCGCGTAAGCATATGCACGTCATACTGAGATGCGAGCTATTAGCTTAATGCGGCACTGTCCGTCGCTCAGTTCCACTGTTGTTTACATGCAGTTTGCGCCAGTAGTAGAGAGTTCGTAGTGCTTATCGTGTTTACTCCGTCTCTTTAAATATTTGGACATTTATATATTCATGTTTAAATTTTTTTTTTAATTTTTACCATAATTTTGATATATTATTCAAACACGTATAAACTGTACTTAGAGTATGTGTATGTATATTTCGAAACTTGCAGCAACCCCCCCCCCCCCCACGATTTCAAGCCACGAGCCGCCACTGCTTACAACCGAAACAAAGCATTGCGTAATTCCTGGACAAGTGCGATAGTCAATAATCATTTTTTATTTTCCAAGACGGCGAACTATGAAATGAATATCATCGTAACCAGGAGTACAAAACAGGATTGCGCCATGCAGAAAGAATATTTTGTATTATTCATCTTTTGAAAAATTCGAAGACATGTGGATGTCATTCGTGCTCTGAGAGTTAAATGTGGGAAAGAACAAAAGGAACGAAAGAGGGTAAACTAGAAAGAAAATCAAATGAAGCGAAAAAATAGAGAAGGATGAAAGTTGAAAAAGTAATAATAAAATGTTTGAAATTAAATGAGTAAAATTAAAAAGGTGAAAAAACGAAGGGAATAAAACAGCGCGAATAAAGGGGGGGGGGGAAATACAGATAGAACGAAGCCAAAACGAACAGAAAATGAAAAAGAGAAAAAGAATGAAATATGAATAGTAAATGAAACAATAGAAAAAACGCAAGAGACAATGAAAGAATAGATTGAAGAGAGAGAGAGAGGACGAAAACGATAAATCAAAACAAAAAGAGAGAACCCATGAAAGATAGATGAAAAATAAAAACTCAAAGAAGAACAGAAAACGTGAGAAAAACCCAAACAGCCCTTCAGTCAAGTAGGAGCGATTGTAATGTGGACGAATGTAATTAATAGGGAAGCGAATGTCAAGCCCACTTTGTGTGTGTGTGTGTGTATGTGTGTGTGCGTGCGTGCGTGCGTGCGTGCGTGTGTGTGTGTGTGTGTGTGTGTGTGTGTGTGTGTGCGTGCGCGCGTACCTTTCAAAAGACCACCTAGCCGCTCGGAGTTTTGATAGGGTCCGCCAAATAATTTTTAGCGTCTCTTTCCGCGACACGTGACTGGGTGTGGTGTGCGATAGGCCTAATACAATGGACTACATAACTGCCGTCTGATACGGGGATGTGTTCGGGGTTGATAACAGCCAAGAAAGGAGCTGCAACGGGCAAGTTCGCTCTCGCCAGGGATAGAACAAGGGCCGAGCGCCTGTGTTCGTGTGATAAAAGGGCAACTCTGTGGGCTCCATTTACAGTTCGGTTATCATATCGGTGGCGCCCATCCATCCAGTGCGCTGTTTACAAAAGGCTAACTCCTATTGGCCGATAACAATAACCATTCTATCTCGTGCGATAAACGCTATCTCGGCCGAGCATGCATCGGGAAAAAGTTTACTTTCTATGATTTCTTCACACGACACCGGGATTAGGCACTTGATAAGGACGCTATCACCGCGTTGCGAGTGACTGTACACTAGAGATAAGGGACGATAATGTAAATGAACATTTTTGCTTCTTTTATCGAAAGGAGCCCTTGCGGCGCAAATGTCGCTTCGCCCCACAAGAACGACGCTTATCCTGGTGCTCTAAGTGCCACATCGAAGATGATGCCGCTAGAATCGTCGACGGTTGTGACCGAGTAACGCTACGTGCCATTTCCTTTTGTTGGGTGTTCTGTGTAATGAGAACACTACGAACAGGAAGGACCTGTCCCCGCCAACTCTTAAAAGTTCGCCCTTTTTTTTTTTTTTTTTTGACTTCTTATTCTCTCCTTTTTATATATATATATATATATATACATATGTGCGTGCGTGTGTATTTTATATGCGCGTGGGGCATTGCAGATGTGATCAAACATGGTGATTTCAAATACCTAAGAGGAATTCATCTGTGCACCAAGTTTTCGCCAAGATAAAAGCAAGTGTCGTTTTTGTGCGATGCTACAAAAGATTCTTTAAATATCATCCTTGTCTGTAAGTAAGAAGTTTCTTCCTTTTTTTTTTTTTTTTCCTTTTTATGAAAGTAAGTTTTAGAGAAAAGTTATTGGAAAAGAAAGAGCATCACTATGAAAAGAGCTCTGGTCGCTTTTATTTCCTTTTTTTGCGTGTGTGTATTTTATCTTCCTTGTCTGCTGAGATATACTAGAATATTTCACGATTTTTCCTGTTCGTAGTTGCATTAGTTACATTTAAATGATTCTGAATAATGCAAACGATGAAAAACAAAAAGCAACAACAAAAAAAAAAAAACCAGCTAGAAACTTATTTTTAACTGACTGTACTGTGATTGTTTGAATTTCCACAAATATTTTATCTTTCAACCGTATTGTTGTTTTTTTTTTCTCTGAAAATGCCGATTTCACATTACCAAATAATATTTTATCTTTCGTCTGCTGTGATTGTTGCCTGAATGTTGATTTCACGTTAACAATAATAGTCACCTACCACTACTCCCGCACGTGGAAGGTGATTGTTAATATTGTAACAACTGAACACGTGTTAAATGCGTGCCAATCACATAACTTATTTATTTAAATTAATTTTTGATTTTTATAGATTCGTACTATTTTTATAAAGCATTAGATTCTCTCCCACTTCTGCAATAACATAAATAATTATTATCTAATAAAGAGAACGAAAAAATGCAAATCACAATTAGATCAACATTGACGCCACAGTTTCATATACATAATATCTGCAGATGTTCATTTCCCAACTTTATCACTTCTGCGCTAAGAAGTTAAATATTTTGCGTCTTCAACTACTGCCTTACTTGGTCAGTAGAGATCATATGATTGTTCAAAGTACAATGTCCAAGATAACGATCTCCATGGAGATAATAATTATCAAACGATGCCATATCCTGTACATTCATATCAAGTTGAAAACAGTAAAAAAAAATTGTTTAGAAATGTGACATTTTATGTGGTTTTTTTCGTGTAGGCTTTTACAATTTATAGACAATAATAATACAGAATTTGAAAATCTCACATTTACGCAGCTAAATATATATATATATATTTTTTTTTTTTTTTTTGCATGCGTAGAATTTAAATATTCGTCAAAATTTCCCTTTTCATTTATTTATAATCTACTTTAACTTTCTAAACTGAGAAACTGCTCTTAGGTTACACTTGTGGCAGCTGTATGCACTTCGCTGATTGGTTTATTATGAAGTGCGTGAGCAAATATGCATTATCAAATAGCTCTGATATATGTACTCGGAATTGATTTGCTAAGTTTGCCTTATTTGCTGATAAAGAAAACTAAACGATGCACTTAAGATGAATATTGTAATCTTTTGCGAGATACACACACATTTGTGGCCTTAAATTATAACAAATATGCTGACATTACTTGCGCAATGATGGCAATATTTTAAATATTTAGTTTTGTTTTTTGTTTTTATGTCTGTATTCATAAAAAATCAAATTTTGTTAGATTACTATATATATATATATATATATAAACGTCTGTAGAGGCAATAAAAAGTAATAAATTAAAAATAAATAAATAAAAATTGCGCTTTTCTTCTTTTGTTGATATAACAATATGAAATCCACATGAGCTGGCTTGCTTGTTTGTTTTCATCATGAATGCAATTCCAAAAAAATATAAAAAAAAAGCGCGTGTTATTATTTCAATTTAATTGTTTATTAAATTTATTTAATAAATAATTTATTAACACGTGTGTTATTTGAATTCTTATATAATTATATTAATAATATAATTATTAATATAATCATTATCTAATGAATTGTTTATTATCCCAATTAAACTGCCTTCAAGTAAACGCAAAGTTAATATAATTCAGTTAGCAGACAATGAGCTCACTGTTGTTGGCAACAGTGAGCTCATTGTACATTTCCTGAACATTCACGTGAACAAACGTCATTAGAGTCATTATTGCGCTTTGAATGTAACAATACAAGTGTTTCTACGCTATTCGCGTCATTTAAAAATGGAGAACAATGGAATACTGCTTTCTTTTAATTTCTTTTCTATGCCATTTTTTCCCACATTCTTATTTTTATTTTTAGGAAACGCATTCATTTGTTCGCTATCGCAGGAAACCGGCTGTTTGTTTCGTTGCCCCTTTCACAAGAGCGACAAGGTGCGATCGAAGTTCGTTTAACAATTAAATTACTTAAAGTGGTTTTATCAAAGTATTCCACAGTGTTTGCGAATTAATGCATAATAAATGGAAGTCGTTATCAGTGAACGATGTTTTCAGTGGATAGGAGATAGGAGTCGGTTAGACAAGAAATTAATTTCCTATTTTTTCCCACTTGATTGAGTTTGATAATGTTTTTCTTACGCGATATCAGCATTGTCTTGTGGCGCCATCTGGCAGTAAGTGCAATAATTACAGAAACAGGATCATTTAATACATAGGTAATTGAATAATGTAATTTTAATTTTTCCGTCTATAATTTATTTTTTCTTAAGTAAATGAAATGTATTTATTATTTCATTTGTTGTAATTGGTTATGAATATTTTAAAATTCTTATTATATAATTACTAACTTTTTAATTTGAAAATCTTCCAAGTATTTTGGAAGATGAAAAATCACTTCTTAGAACAATGAGTTAGCTCTCGTAAGTAGCTAACGTACTCGTTTGCAACAATTTTTGAGTATTCTGGCTTTTCTTTTGTCACTTGGGCTCTATATAAGCTCGCAAACACTGATGAAACATTGCGTCCTGAAGCCGGAAGAGGGAAAGAGAAAGAAATAGAGAATTCTGTACAAAAGCTTTCTGTTTCTAAGTCAAACAGGACGTTTCTTATCTCAAAAACACAAGTGTTTTCCTGTACGTTTATCTGATAAAGTTCTTATCTTGAATATTCCGGAAAACTTCTCATCGGTGATCAATATTATCAACCATTGAAAATCCAACAAGTAACAATCATGGCGTTGGAAGTACTTATTAAACTACTTAAGGGCGCCATGATCATCTAAAGATGGCATTTAGACGAAATGAATATAATATGATAACAATAAATAATGAAGCGAAAAAGTAATCGATTAAATCCAAACAAAATTTAGACTCAATGCGGCATTAGAAACAATATTATTATCAAATTATATCGCAATCGGCTCTTCGACAAACTACACTTTACGGTGTCACAGCGTATTCTTTCTAGCAGATAGAGGCGTTCGGGTTACTTTTCACATTAAATCTGTGTCCGATTTGAATCAGAATACTAAAACGCAGCTTGTAGAAACGACACACTTGGCTGAAAACATCTGCGTTTTTATAAGAGCTGTTGAAATGAAGGTGATTTAGTTTCCATATACTCAGAAGGTAGAAATTTTCGTTTAAAAAAAAAAAGAGAGAGAGAAACTAGCCATAGAACATACACAATAAGTAGAACCCATTTCATAATCTGGGCCTGATAATCTACGATCACCTGTATTTATTTTAATATTTAAGGATAAAATTTTGCCTAATCTTTCACAATCTCTCTGTTTTGTTTTTAATTTCTTTGATTTTTATTCCTCTTAAATATTTGCCTGTCTGTATGAAGTCTTCTATTCCTGAAAGGTTTCTTTTCCCACCATTCTTATTCTCTCAAGGTCATTTGCTTCCTTGATGTACCAAAAAGTCCTCCAATAAGTAAGCCTATTCAGCTAAACTGGATTTTTTAAAATTATTGTATAAGGAAGAATTCAAGTAGTAGAATTTAAAATCTACCACGATTCTCCCCTCCTTAGTTCTTCACATTCTAGATTCGAACTCAAGGCTCTTCATCGAAAGGGTAACATCGGTCCCGAACTTCCGAGTCTTATCTCATGATAAGATGAGATAGAACTTTGATAGGATACAAAGATTAGCTCAGTCATGGTTTTCACTACACATTATGCACTAGTAGATCTGTTTTTTCTGGTAGGTTTTAATAAAAAGTTACCACTTCCATCTGTGTGTGTGTGTGTGTGTTCTCACAAAAATGATATGAATAATATCTGATTAAGGGAATACTGTTTATAACTAACTTTCTCCTACTACAAGAATAACATATATATGAGAGTGTATGGGTATTTGAATCACAGACTAATTGTATACTAATATATTAATTGTCCTGTTGGTCACAGTTCATATGTCAAGAATGCTTTCTGGTTCTTATAAGGACTGGCTTAAAGAGGCAAAGCAAGAATGCTTTTCATCTTCCCCGTTATCTGTAGAGGACACTGTAGGGATAAGGTGTTATTGGGCTATTAAAGCTCTGATCATGGCAGGAGGGTAACAGCAATAGCCAAGCCTCAGTTAGAACTTCATTGGCTACAGCATTACCCTCCAAGGGTATTAATCACCGACTGTTTAAGTAAAAGTGAACTCAAAAAAAATTCGGACGATCTCTAGGACACTCCATAGTGGGCGAAAGACCGCCCATATCTCAGCGTTGGTTCCACTCAGTGACGGGCACTCCCACTACCTAGCAAAACCGCTCTTATTCCGAAGAAAAGTATTCACCGACAATGCCCCTCACCGGGCCGTACCGGAAAACACTTTCCCCGGTGACTCATATTTCCCTTAAGGCAAAAACCTTAAGAGGGCGAACTCAAACTCTCGAAACTCTGCGCCCAAGGGCAACTGCCGAACCTCGGTTAAACTTCATTGGTACAGCATTATCATCCATTACCCTCCAAGGGTATTAATAATTAATCACCGCAACTCACGGTGATTACCATATATATTTATTTAACCATGCTTTTTGGATCCTTATCCTTATAAGGACTGGCTTAAAGGGGCGAAGCAAGAATGCTTTTCATATTCCCCATTATCTGTAGAGGACAGTGTAGGGATAAGGTGTGATTGAGCAATTAAAGCTCTGAACATGGCAAGAGGGTAACAGCAATACCGAGCCTCAGTTAGAACTTCATTGGCTACAGCATTGCCATCCATTACCCTCCAAGGGATTGAATGAATCAATCACCGCCTATGTAAGTAAAGGTGAAATCTCAAAAATACGGACGATCTCTAGGCCACTCCATAGTGGGCGAAAGACCGTCCTAATCTCAGCGTTGGTTCCACTCAGTGACGGGCTCCCCGACCACTGAGCAGAACCGTTCATATTCCGAGGAAAATAATTCACCGGCAAGTACCCCTCATCGGGCCGTGCCGGAGAACACTTTCCCCGGAGACTCAAAGTGCTCGCTTAGGGCAAAACCTAAGAGAGCGAACTCATTTACCCAGGATAACAGCAACAGCCGAACCTCAGTTAAACTTCATTGGTTCAGCATTGCCATCCGTTACCCTATATGGGCATCTCATATAAAATCAATCACCGACTATGTAAGTAAAGGTGAAATCTCAAAAATATCGGACGATCTCTAGGCCACTCATTCGTGGGCGAAAGACCGTCCAAATCTCAGCGTTGGTTCTACTCAGTGAAACTCGAGTACCGAGCAGAACCGCTCATATTCCGAGGAAAATAATTCACCGGCAAGTACCCCTCAGCGGGCCGTGCCGGAGAACACTTTCCCCCGAGACTCAAAGTGCTCCCTTAGGGCAAAACCTAAGAGAGCGAACTCATTTACCCAGGATAACAGCAACAGCCGAACCTCAGTTAAACTTCATTGGTTCAGCATTGCCATCCGTTACCCTATATATATGGGCATCTCATATTGAACCAATCCACCGACTATGTAAGTAAAGGTGAAATCTCAAAAATACGGACGATCTCTAGGCCACTCCATAGTGGGCGAAAGACCGTCCTAATCTCAGCGTTGGTTCCACTCAGTGACGGGCTCCCCGACCACTGAGCAGAACCGCTCAAATTCCGAGGAAAATAATTCACCGACAAAGCCCCTCAGCGGGCCGTGCCGGAGAACACCTTCCCCGGAGACTCAAAGTGCTCCCTTAAGGCAAAAACCCTAAGAGAGCGAACTCAAAAACTCATCGCCCAAGTGGGTAAGAGCAACAGCCGAACCTCAGTTAAACTTCATTGGTACAGCTTTGCGTTGCTATCCATCACCCCCAAGGGCATTAATGAATCAATCACCGCATCTCACGGTCGATTGTTCATTCGCACCTCACCATGCTTTTTGGATAGTCGTAATTCTCTCTATTATAATATACTTATATTAAAAATTTATAGGCGTGTTTAAATATTTTAATAATTTTTCATATTATTTTAGATATTTCAAAATTAATTAAAATTTTTATGTATAATATCAGTTTATTAATTTTTATATCTATACACTTCTATAAAGTGTATAGATTAAAAAGTTATAAGTTACATTCCATTTACTCAATTCAGAGTTACGAGTTTCTGACATTTTTTTACCCAGTCATAGTGGGATAACAAATATAAAAAGAGGATGGAACGATAGAAAATTGAACGAAAAAATAGAGAGCAAAATGAAAGAAAGAGGAATGAATGAGAGTGGAAGAGTCAAGGGAAAGAAAAATAATGAAACCAAATGAAAAGGAGAGAAGATGCGGATAGATAGAAAAGGGGAGACAAATACCGCAATTGTAAATCGATAGACTTCAAATAATGTATGGCATAACCTTTAAATGAATGAGTTTTGTAGTAAGTTCACCAATGACACGTTGGGGGCGATCATCCGCTACACACGCGCGCACCCACGCACTATTCTGTTTTAGCGTAAATCGAGTTGAGTCCGCTCGATGACTGACAAAACCTTTGTACAGTATAGCAACTAGATACTACTGTTTATCTGCCAAAAATAACTCGCTACGGTTTAAAGTGTTATCAAAGGCAGAGTCCTATAAACAAAATAGCCAAGTAAAAGATCTACTCCCGTTATTTCAGTCATTATAACAGTTTTTTTTTTCTTTCATGTAAGCGCTTGTTTTGTTTGTGTCATATTTTCGTCAACTTCACCATAGCAGCGTGATAGCTAGTGCGTGGTCGCGAGGCATAGTAGCAACACAACTCGATTTCATTGTTGCGTCAGATAGAAAATCGACTGATTCACGTTGTAGTCTCGTGAATCGTGAGTCTTCTGTTGATGATAACACATGCACGACTGCCCTGGGAGATAGCCTCTTGTGCCCGGCATACGTAACTGTTTTCCAGAGAAAGAGATACTGCGCATGCGTGAGGATACATGACTTTGGGAAGTATCGAAGAGAAGCAAGAAAAGGATATTTTGGACATGCGAAATCAGCCGCTCTCAGAAATACGACGTTAGGATACTGGAATTACTTTTATTACGTGGAATAGTCTTATGGACTTCATTTAATAATAGGTAAGTTAATTAAAATAGTTACAGTGAACGATTTAGGACGTTCGATAAAAACTACATTCATCGATATTTGTATAGCCACTTATCTTGAGATTGATGAGGAGAATTTCAATTTTAGGGATAATATTTACTCGTACAAGCTGTGAATGTATTTTGTACTTTTCGATTTGTAGCATCTATTCCAAATGTACTTTTCAAAAAATAAAAATAAAAATATTCGATCTTGTTAACAATACAATCATACTGTTATTTTCATACAGCGCGTGTTAATTGTTGTAGATCGAATGAAACAATCAGGTGACGTCATCCGGAAATCTACTGGATTTACGTGGTTACCTCGTGAAACCTACAAGTTAATGAATGACGTTTGCATGCGCTTATATTGTTATCATTATAGCTGTCAGTCTCAAGTTAGATAGATAGCCAGGGTTTTTTCTCTTAACTATTAAGACGTCACAGGCGTGTGTGTGTGTGCGTGCGTGTTTGCGTGTGCGCTATCATCTGTTTCCGTTTATTGACCATATATTTACTGGCTGGGTTGCAGACCAAATGTCGAAATAAGTCTAGTAATAGACGGTAACAGATGACCTTTGGCACTTCTACGGATCATAAGTTGAATCACTAACCCTCATTTGCATATACTGGCGAAAACTGGATTTCATTATCAAGTCATTCAATGTCGGAAATTATTTATAATTCAAAGAATCAATTACCATATTAAAAGAAGTTACAACAGTGTCCACTAGATGGCACTGATATCAATCTAAAAAACTTGTTGCAAATTAAAGAAACGAATTTCCCAGTTAATCAAATCACCTAAGGGTGTATGTAAACGTGTATTTTATTTACGACGTCAATTACATACGGGCACTATTTAGTGCGACCCTTTCAAAAGAGGTTAATTTGCGCCTACTTAACCTCCTCCTGTTCTCTTTAGGGGGATCGTTTCAACGTCAGGATAGTACTTAAAATGTCCTTGACCCCCCCCTCCCTGTGTTGTGCCTTGAAGTGTGACATTGCCAAGTGTTAAGGCGATTACCTACGGACAGGCGAAACATGTTCTTTTAGCAACGCTGGGGCGTGGAGGGAAGGCACCCGCCCAGCGGGCGGTTTTGTAGTCAGAATTAAATGGTCCATGTTATCGTCATTTTTGCGTCTTCGTTTATGTCCGTCTGTTCGCCCCAGGCTCGTTTTATGATAGACATCTCATTTCATCGTATCTAAATCTTTGTACGTTATTAGTGTCTCACTATCATACCCTATTCGAAGTTTAAATCAATACTTTTTTTAAAAAAAAAGTTTTATGTCCAATCATATTTTATTTGAATTATATTTGAATGTGTATTATAGGGTCAGACGAAGAAGCCGATGAGACAGAAGAATTACCCAGCTTGCTACTAGAGGTCGCTCCTGAGCACCCAGTGGAAGAAAAACTTGATTGTTGCGAAACCGAACTTGAAGAGTCCAAAGGAATCGACTCGCTTGATGATGGATGCGGTTTCAAATACAGTCAGGTTACAGGCGTATCTGATAACCAGGTAGGAATTGATAAAGGTTACTACGTGTATGCTATAAATAGCCAAGAATATTTAACGAGGTAAAATTATTGATTCTGATGTGTTCTTCACGCCTTGTTCTAATCACTGTTCTTTTTTTTTTTTTTCTTTCTTAAACTTTTTTTTTCCTTTTTTCCTCTACTACTTTAGAAACTCATCTTTCTTCTCTGAATAGATGGTTGTGGCTGTGATAAATGTATTTACACTTTAGTCTAGCAATCCATTAGTCTTTCTGACAACAGGGAAACGATTTAAGAAACCAATAATCTCTACAAATAGAACTTTCTTTGATTTAGTGAATGCGGGAATCCTACCCATAAATGTAAGCAACAATTTAAAGCCAGTCAAGCTGAGAATTTCATCTATAAAAAGTACTTACATTTCGTGAACGATGTCATACTAAAACGCAGAAATCTGTAGAATAGAAGAGATACTTTGCTGTATGGGAAACGTTACAAAGAGAGGAATAGAAATGTTCGCTTGCATAGCACTTGTATTCCTTAAATATTATTATATGAAAATGATGACATGAATTAAGTCTGGTTTTTTGTCGCCTTGTTTGGACCACTTACTAATCACATATCTTGGATGGGTCAAAGATTTAAAAAAAAAATTTCTTTAACAAAAAATCTTTGATTAAAAAAACAAAAAAACTTTGACACTTCAGCGAACTAATCTGCACTTGTCAGACAATTGACTGACATTTATATCTTTAGGGGTGAAGCAAGATGCTTTTCATATTCCCCGCTATCTGTTGCGGTTACAGTGAGGGTAAAATTTACGAGCAGTTTGCTCGCCCTGATTGGGCATGGAGATTATGCATCGCTATAGGAGGTTAATATAGCTTTTGGTCTTCTATGTTTGAATATGTCCGTTGCCTCGTGTGCTGCAGCTTGCTGAACCAAATCGATGAGGGTGTATGGACATCTTTAAGAAGAACTTAGATGCTAAGGATTGTAGGAAAGAGAAAATATAGGGAATATTTGTATCTCTATGAAGTTAATTGTTTCTAACATACCACAGGGCGTTCAGAATAATTCTCAGGCACTTGTTCTGCACTCGCTGTATCTTAATAATGTTAGTATTAGAGGTGTGGCTCCAAGCCGGAGAGGCATAGGTGATTATAGGACGAATCGTCATCTGGTATAGTTGCAATTTGATTCTGTTGCTGAGCTTGCTATTTCTATTAATCAGCGGATAGATCTGAGCGATGGCTTTAGATGTCTTTGCGCACGTACACTTGATGTGTTGGTTGAAAGATAGCTTTTTGTCGAGAATTCCACCCAGGTATTTTGTTTCTGTCTGCCAGGGAATTTTAGTATTGAATAGTAACACATCTCTTGCAGGAGACATTGGCCTTTTTGAGAAAAGAACGGCTGAGCTTTTTTGACTTCCAATCTCCATTTGGAGAACCAACCCTCCAGCTTTAGAAGGTTTTCTTGAAGCTTTCTGGTAATGAAGTGGGGATGGAGATATCTGGTTAGTACTGCCGTATCGTCCGCATATAGGGCCAATATGGAAGACATCGGATTGTGTGGGATGTCGGATTTTCCTCCAGTTCATAGTAAATAAGCTGAATATCCTCCCAAATGAACAATTTGGATTCCGTCAACGTCACAGCACCATTCAAGAGATCCATAGACTAACTGAATATATTACCACATGCTACAATTGGCAGCAGCTTACCGGCGCTGTCTTTCTGGATATGGCCAAGGCCTTCGGTAAGATGTGGCATTTTGTTCTGCTCCACAAGTTCATCGCCTTTAATATCCTGCTACAGATTGTACAGTTGATCCAATCATACCTCATTAACAGATTTATGGAGGTCAAGATAAACTACACTATATCTACCAAGCGCTTCATTCTGGCTGGTGTTCCTCAAGGATCATTACTAGTTCCAATTCTGTTCTCGATATTTATGGCAGATATTCCACACATTCCAATGTCATCTATCTTGGCCCTCTACGCTGATGACGCAGCGATACTAATCAGAGCTCTTCGCCCACACCTAGTCATCAATAAACCCAAGATAACCTACAAATATTAGAAAAACGGTTCTCCAATTGGAGATTACAAGTAAACCCCTTGAAGAGCATAGCGCTGTTCTTCAAGGGGTTTATTCACCAAAATTCCTTGGAAAACAGAAGTCAGATATTTGATGGACTGCTGGACAAAGGACTAACCTTCAACCACCACATCAAGCACTCGTGTGCAAAGGCATCAAAAGCCATCACCCAGCTCTATCCCCTAATAAACAGAAACAGTAAATTACACACCAGAATCAAACTGCTCCTCTACAAACTAATGATTCGTCCTATAATCACATATGCTTCACCAGCATGGAGCCATACCGCTGATACTAATATCCTCAAACTGCAGAGTGCAAAACAAGTGCTCTCGTGTGATTCTGAACGCGCCATCAGAGATGTTCGACTTCATCGGGACGCCGACATCCTTTATATATACTCTTTCCTTCAGTCTCTTGCAGCAAAGTATTTCCTAAAAACGTCTACACATCCCAATCCCCTGGTGCAACAAACTGCTGACTATGATGAAACGGATCTCTATAAACACAAAAGACCTAAAGCCCTCTTAATTTCAAGAAATGACCTCTAATCCTCTTGCCCTCTCAGGGAGAGCATATTGCTTATAAACCTTTTTCTTCACTGTATCCAGACAGCGGGGAATATGAAAAGCATCTTGCTTCACCCTTGGAGTCAGTAAAGTTGAAGTTGAAGTTGTAATTGTGAAGAATATCGTCATGATACTGATCATCGAACAGTCTTTTATAAGCTAAATTCTGATAATGCGTATTAACTGTAGTCTAATGTGAGAGAGACATTGGATTAAAAAAAAATGGGCAGAAATATAAATTTTCTGAAACTAAGGATATTTTTTTTATCAAAAGAGTGAGTAAATGTTCAATGGATTAAAAATTATTTATCCCATTAGAAGAAATTCTGAAAATGGGTATGCATGAAACTTTACATTGGTGGTATGAGAAAATAACATGGACTGCTGATGAAAAAGGCGAAGGTATATACCATTCTTCGGATATTTTGGTGTGTACAATGCTTCGTTATCTTGTCTTTGGAATCAAAGAGAGGGAATTAAGCAATTAAGATAGGGAAGTGCCCATCTTAATCAATTTGTCATGCAGAGCAGTACACAAGAAGCACAGATACTTTCTTTTAGATGGAAAAACACATGAAATAAAAAATTAAGAATTCATTTTCAATACATTCCCGAGGATTCAAGTGAACTAGAACTTGTTGCTGTTGGAATCTTGATACGAGTTTAATACTGAAGCGTATTTCAGTATGTTCTGGGAAAGTTTTTAACTTATCTGCAGTATGGATATTTTGCGGGGGAAGGATTCTACAGAGAAGACAGTCATTGGATGGGGAGGGAGAAACGGAGAGAAAGAACCTAGAATCGAATCAACAGTTTCTACTCCCAAACTCAAACTCCCAAAATGTGTCCATCTATTTTTGTGAATTCCTCTACTTTCAGATCTAATGAAAATATCTAATTCATATTGCATAGTCCCTCAGTTACAACTATAAATGATAAGTTTAATAGCACCAAAATATCTCCGAAATCTATAAAATACAAAAATAAACTATCTCTCTACCCATAAATCTGTAGCTTCATCAATAACTGGCATTAAATTCGTTTAACTGTTTTTGCAATGTTTTGATCCCCAAAGTGCATAAACGTGAAGTTAACAGTCTTAAATGAACACGTTTGCTCATAGAATTAGTCTGTTCAAGTTATCTTGCGTGGTTTCTGTATCAGATAGATCTCTTATCATCTGATCTAACTTTGCATCCAAAGTCATTAATAAACGGATTAAACAGGATGATATAACATAATCCTGCAGTCTCCCGCATTTTTTAGATACAGTTCTTCCGTTCTCGAGAGCATCCGTAGTTCAGTCGGTATTGAAGATGCTCTTTAGTTTCAAAGAAGTGAGTTCGAATCCTGTCCAGTATGCAAAGAACTATTATAGCTTTATAGTCTTTTCTGCTAAAGGTAACCAAGCCAGTTTAGTATGGTTAAGTAGCCAGAAGGGCACACGCAATGAGCTACATTACTAGCCTGCCATGCTATAAGACTATTTTGTACACCTCTCCCTTTAAATTTTTATAATAATCCTCAGTGGAGAATTCTGTTACATTCATTCCCCAGTTCGACTCAGCTGTTACCCTATTGTAAAACATGAGGAGATTGGTGAAAGAAGACCTTGCTTTAACAGAGCCACGAGGACCTCTACTTCAGCTTGTTAATCTACCCTTTGGATGCGACTTCTCAGTATTCCATCTAATACGTTGATGACTTTTCCAAAGATACAAATTTGTCTATAATTGGCTTCATTATCTCTGCCTCTCCACTTGGTATGATGGAGTTATCTTGTCCTCCTTCTAATCATCAGGAATCCTGTTTGTCTCGAGACTCAAGAAAACCATCTTAGGATATGGTAATTATCTAGCACATTGAGAACGCTTGCTGATATATCATCCAAAGCTGCTGCTTCGTTTGCATCAAGTTCTTGAATTTTTTTTTTTTTTATCTTCTGTCTCTTCCACTTCTCTCTTTTCATCTAGATCCATCTTTTTTTATATGTTTGTTTTTTTGCGTTTTTTTTAAAGTTATAGTAATAGATTATTCACAAAATATTTTAAATTATTATTATTATACATTTAATATGAAATATAATAATAATAATATTTTTTTAATTTTAAGAAAAATTATTCAAATATATTCCCAGAACATATGTCACCTTCAAACCTGTGTATTGCTCAGCCAACCCTCACCATATTCTTATATTATCCTTTCAAAAAGAGCACTATGTTTTCATTTGCAATATTGTTTTTAAATTAAATTGAACTTAAGTATTTCCCTCAATTTTGTAATTAGTTGTTGGCTAATAATAAACGCCCCTTTTTTTTACTATTATTCCAACTTCTGTTTATAAGGCTGTATCAGTTCTCATATTCTAAATACAACATTTAAATACTGCTCACTTTAATTATATATTTTAAAAATTAAATATTATGAAAAATATTTAAATTATAATTTAGTTTAATATTTTTATTATTTTATTGCTGTTTTTTAATTTTTGGAAAAATTAACCATATTTTTTTGTACACCATTAAAAATCTTTCTTAATAAGAAGTCATTAAGAGAAGAAATTAGATATAGCGGTTTTTTTTTTTTTTGAAAAAAAAAGTCCTTTTTAGGACTTCCAGGGTAACGAATGGCAATGCTGTAACCAATGAAGTTTTAACTTGGACTCGGCTATTGCCGAGTCCAAGTTAAAACTTCCAGTCCAGTCCTTTTAAAATATTTTAAATTAGATTAAGTACTTTTTTTAGTTTCTTTTATGTGAAATATTATACATCTTATCAATACTGGATTAATAACCTAATAATAAAAGAAAAACTGTTGTTGCAGTCGCGAATTAACGAATGAAGAAATAATTCCAGTTGCATTTTAATTATAAGAACACGGAACTCGTATCAAAAAGTAGACTTTATCAAAGTCAAAAGGCACCATTACTCATTCGAATACGGAATTTAATCAACAGATTATCGTAGACGACATCACGGTAGACAATAAGATTAATTCGATGTGCTGATAATGAATTGATTCGAAATCGTTACTGATAATCGTCACAAAAATAGTGACCGCAAGCTTCCATCTTTGTGTTATTTCATTAGACTTTTACCACGGGTTTTTCCACATGCGCAAAACACTTCAAAAATAATTGTTAATGGTTCGATCCCGTGCACATGCGTAGAAGATTTATTACAATAATATTTAGGTGTTACATTATAATTAATAATATTAATGAAATAAAGTATTTTTTTATTCAAAGTGAATGTTAAATGACTGAAATTTATACTTTCGAATTATTAACTTAAAATTAAAACAAGTACTTTCGTAATGATTGTAATGTTTTAATTTTTTTCCAAGCCCAAATGACACCATTATGTATATCATTTTTAGCAAGAAGACCGCCACCAGAGGAGGTGTTGGACTAGTCACAATGTAAAAATTATGGGCTTTCTTAATATTAAATTAACTTCTTATATAAGATTATTAACTAACTTCAGGTTGATTTACACATATGTTTTAGCGGTATTTTGCTCTGTTTTCTTATATTTTATTTGAAACTATTTCTATCGTCGGTTTAGACACCAATTTTTTTCTGAAATAAAAAAGCAATAAAAGCTTCACTGTCGATTTCATTTTGATTTTTGGTTGGTTGACTTTGGTTGACCGTGAGAAGAGATGAGATGCGGTGAGGTGATTAATACCCTTGGAAGGTAATGGATGGCAATAGCCAACGAAATACTAACTGAGGCTTGGCTATTGCTGTTATATTACTGTTACCCTTCTGCCATGATCAGAGCTTTAATTTAATTTAATAGCTCAATAACACCTTATCCCTACACTGTCCACTACAGATAACGGGGAAGATGAAAAGCATTCTTGCTTCGCCGCTTCAAGCCAGTCCCTATAAGGATCATTTTGCTTTTAACATTACCGGAAAATCAACATTCATGGATTTTTCAATAACTAATCTCCATTTTGTTAAAAAAATTTTCAGTTAGTAATCTCTTGTTGTTAAAGAAATATTGATGAAATTTAGTATGTACGACAGTTTCTAAGCCTTAAATTATCGCGTTTTGGTTTTAATCGGAGTGTTTCTGCAAGAAAAAAAAAATTAAACCGATTTAAAATACGGTACCAGAATACAACAATAACAATACCTGGAGAAAAAAATGTCATCGAAATCACTTTTAAATTGCAACTTCTTACTTGCTCAGTATTTGGTTCACTTTTGGTCCCTGATCTCAGGAACGTTATTATGCCCAGTTGGTCCAGAATGCTTTTCGTGTATTCAATGCCATAGAAGTCTTATAACCAGGGGCAACTCGTGGATAGAAACTGTAGCACTCCTGATTTTTCTCGATAGATAAATATATTTATTAATTTATTTATATTTGCTTGTAATATATAATCTTATCATCAACAATGCTCTTATTTTGTGTAAAAAATAATAAAAATCCATCTTGTAGCACTTAGGAGGGCGAAGGACGCTAGCGGCACTGTGTTTACCACAGTGTCATATTGCTACGCGCGCAAGCATATGCATGTCATAGTGAGATGCGAACTATTAGCGTAATGCGGCACTGTCCATCGCGCAGTTCCATTGTTGTTTATATGCAGTTTGCGACAGTAGTAGAGTGTTCTTAGTGCTTATCGTGTTTACTCCGTCTTTAAATATTTGGACATTACAATTAAAGACAACATTTGTTATAGTAATTTTGAAGTATACCGAACTGTATAATTTTATCGATAATAAACAATATATTTTCATGAAACAAAACAAGAAGAATATATTTCATTTTTAAGTAATTTTGAATCATATCAAACTGTATAATTTTATCGATAATAAACAATATTTTTCATGATTAATTTTTTTTACCATAATTTTGATATTTTATCCAAACACGTGTTTATGTATATATCGTAAGTTGCAGCACCCCTACGATTTCAAACCATGGGTCGCCACTGCTTATAACATTAATAATATGTTCTCTTTTTGGACTCGTCTAATTGAAAGGGGTATCTTTAAAAAAAAAAAAAAAAAAGTTGCTGAAATAGCATTGAGGATATCATTTTGAACTGGATGAAATTATTTTGTATGCCTAGACATTCTCATGTAGTAATAATTTAAAGAGTTCGGTTGGTATAGATCAGTGTTTCTCAAAGTGTGGTACGCGTACCCCAGAGGGTACGTGAAAGGTCTTCAGGGGATACGTATGCATCATTATGCTATGCATAATGATGCACAGCAATTTTCTGCTATGCATCAGTAACGCATTGAATCATTATTAAGGGAAAAACAAAGAATTATTTTAATTCTTTTTTTCCCCTATATATTTCTCTATAAATTATATATTGTGTATGAATTCTCCTACACAAATTGTGATAACTGCTTCATTTGAATGGTTTACAAATTCGCGGGCGAGCACTCGTGAATCTTCGTTCAGCTTCGTATGATCGTACATTGTGAGCCTGCGAAAAGTGTACGATAGCCACTGATAAAAAAAAGTAATTATATGAATCATTAGTAGATGTAATTAAGATAGTTAAGCAGATATTAATCAATGTACTTCATTATTTAATCATACTATAAATTTGTTGTTAGTTAAAATAACGATTAATAGGTTTGTACTACTTTTACAGTAATATAATTGCTTTAATAATGTACGGAAATTATAATACCTATAATAAATATAACTTTTTAGCTTGGTTGAAGGCTGGATTTATAAAACGCACAAAAGAGAGCAATATAGCAGATACAAGTAGCTGTAAGCACCAGGAAAACGTTGATATCCGGATCCGGATCGAATGAAATTGATATGGGTGTGTCGTCTGACATCTCTAGAGAACCAACTAGAAAGAAGATGTAAAAAACTTCGTAAGTACGATATGGATTACTTCAAATGTGGATTTTCATGGACGTGAAATGAAGAGGAACCTTTTCTATTATGTGTCATTTGTGGTGAAACTTTAAAAAATGAAAGCATGAAACCATCTAATTGAAATCGCCATTTTGAATCGAAACATAATGAATACAAGGACAAACCTGCAGACTTTTTTTTCAAAATAAACTAAAAAATGTAAAAGAATCTCAAAAAATGATGTCGATCCTGTTAGGAGGTGAAAATAAGGAGGCTTTAGAAGCTTCATATCGTGTGTCGCTATTAATAGTAAAAAGTGGTGTAGTAAAAAGTGGTGCAGTGGAAACAATTGGTGAAACTTTGATCAAGACTGCAGCAAAAATAATAGCAGAATTATGGTCGGAAATAATGCAAAAAGGTCTTTTGATCGGATTTGCCTTTCAAATAGTACCGTTCATCGAAGAATCACTCAAATGGCTGAAAATATAATCCAAACATTTTTATCCGATATACGTAAGAGACGTTATTATACGTTGCAGGTAGGTGAATTCACCGACATTACAAACTTTGCAAATCTTCTAGTGTTCGTTAGGTACGAAAAAAATCAAAAACTTCATGACGACGTTTTATATTGCCAACCCTTACCAAAACATACAACAGGAGAAGAAATATTCAACAATATAAATACCTTTATGCATCAAAAAACAAGCTCGATTGGAAAGGTTGTGTTGGAATAAGCAGGGACGGAGAGAAATCCATGGTGGGATCTTAAAAAAAGGGCTCGTTTCAAGGATTAAAGCGATTGTACCAGATGCAAAGTCGACACACTGCTGCATACACAGGGAGACTTCGGCTGCACATATGATGGCTACAGACCTAAGAAAAATTCTGGATGAAACTGTAAAAATCATAAATAATAATAATAATAATAATAATAATAACATCACATAACACAAACTACTGTGCTTGACGTATTATAATATGCAATTTTGAATAGTTTTCGGAGCAAGCTCCCCAGAGAATGAGAGCGATTAATTTTCATCTGTTAAGATAGTTATAACTAGTCGAAGTACTCTTCGATGTCCGGATCAAAATTGCCAATCAATACAAAATTGAAATAAAAATCACTAGAAGGTTCAACATATATTCATGAGGGAAATGCAACACAGACGACTCGAAATGTTTTCTGAAGATCCCTAGAAGAATCTCCAACCCCTTTAGTTCAATTTTGATATTATATTTAACGATTGAAATTTCCATAATCACCCTGAAGCTAGACTATGTTTGAGCTTGGCTTTTTATTTTCTTGAGTTTGTGTTCATACACACAGAGAGACACTCCTTAAGTATTGTAGATTTAAATTAATGAAAGATGTTGGAAGTTGTAGAAAGTTTTTTACCTTGGGTATATACTATGTTAAAGATACCAAGCGATTTTATAAGCTACGTTTTAATCCTTTTCCCAAGTAAGCAAACAAACAAGTAAGTCAAGTTTGTGCCTAAACGTAGTTCAAGTCTGAGGCAACTCGTAGTAAAGGTGGATTACTACTCCCACTGACGAGACCTCAATAAAGGTCGAAATCGGTCTCGGGTAGTGGCCATTCCCTTAATGCAGTGTTTCTCAAACTTCAGATATCCGCGTAACACTTCTTAGATTTTCATTATTATCAAGTAGCCCTTATCAAAATAATAATAATAAATAAAGTATATTTCATTGTAAATGTCTATTTTATTTGAATTTATATGTTCATGTAAACAAAAAATATTTTTAATGAAACAAAATTTGAAATCGGTTCCTCTTCATTTCCCGTCCATGAAAATCCACATTTCAAGTAATTCATATCGTACTTACGAAGATTTTACATCGTCTTCCTAGTTGGTTCTCTAGAGATGTCAGACGTCACACCCTTATCAATTTCATTTGATTTGTATTTGCTATATTGCTCTCTTTTATGCGTTTTATAAATCCAGTCTTTAACCAATGATTCCTTAAGAATTTGAAAGATAAAAAATAATTGCCGTATTTACTCGAATATAACTGTTCGTTTAACAGACAAACAGATAAATGTCGTAGCTACACTCAACATAATGCTGAACTCTCAAAAGATCATAAAGAATTGTGTTTCTAGTATTTAGTCTTAAGCAAGCAATTTCGGGTCCGATTTGCTAGATAAACCATTATTAAACTTTGTACTGAAGAGAACATTTAAAGGCAGTTATCAGTTAAGAATGACCTTCAAATGCTCTGAGTTAATGTACCACACAATAGTAAAGCTTACTTCATTGGCCAGTTTAAGTCTTAGCATTAACTAGTGAGGAAATGACTGCTGACGGGACTGGAAAGATGCGTTTCATGATAGCATTCTCCTATGATGACGTCATTCTTTATTTCAACAGTTGAACTTGGAAGTATTTTTGACATGCTAAACAAAAATGTTTTTCATAATTGAACGATGATGGCATAGTTATGGTTGGAAAAGAATATTCATGTTTCAGACAATACAACTTGACATCGTTCAGAGCGAAATTCAACTCGAAACTTGCAGAATAATCTTCGTAATTGAGTGCTCCACTCTCTTCGTGTCCAATGTTAAAAGCATCTGTCTACTCGCTGTTCATATTACTAATGTACTAGTGAATGAACAACTTTCATGCATGGGATTACCATAGCAATAAATACTTTAAATAACACACGGAAATAATAAAATTACAGTTATCATTCATCGTCATTGTTTGGAGTTACACCTCGTCACAAAGTTATGACCTTTTCAAGAAGATTCCATCACGTAACTCCGTGCGAAAGTAGCTATACGAAAATAACTCCACCACGCGGAGTGAAGATGTAATCAACGATGAGCTTGCATCTTCTAAAGCCACATTTTTAAGAGCCAATTTCTTTTTCACCATAACAGTCTAATTTTTAAGGATCTTCCTCCATGCCTAAAAAGCTCCTTGATAACCTGTGACTTGTTAATTCTTCATTGTGAGAACTGTTTCAGATAATTCATCTCCTATTAATGGTTTAATTTCGTTTTCTGTTTCAGATCCTATTCGTTACATCTTGTGCTTTACCTGAAAAGTGTTATTAAGATACTCCTTAGGACTATTAAGTTATTCTTAACTCTAAATGTTGTATGCATTTTAAGTAGAAACCAGAGGCTACTCGTGCATAGGCATTGCGAAACAGCAGCACCTCCAATTTTTCTCGATACATAAATATGCTTATTAATTTATTTATATTTGCTTGTAATATTTAATTTTATCATCAACAATCCTATACAATTCTCCTATTTTGCATAAAAAATAATAAAAATCCATCTTGTAGCACTTAAAAGGGCGAAGGACGCTAGCGGCACTGTGTTTACCACAGTGTCCTATTGCTACGCGCGCAAGCATCTGCACGTCATAGTAAGATGAGAGCTATTAGCGTAATGCGGCACTGTCCGTCGCGCAGTTCCACTGTTGTTTATATGCAGTTTGCGCCAGTAGTCGAGAGTTCGTAGTGCTTATCGTGTTTACTCCGTCTCTTTAAATATTTGGACATTACAATTAAAGACATAACATTTGTTATAGTTTTTATTTTAGAACATTATTGGGGTTATTGACGATTATGACTTAGAAATGCAAATCAAGAAATAAGTTCTGTGACAATAGTGACTGTAAGTGAACTACAAATTCTTCAACAGTCACACAAACATCAAGGAAAAAGTTATTGACCTTTTCGCTCGAAACAAAACAAGAAGAATGGATTTTATTTTTAAGTAATATTTTATTATACCAAACTGTATAATTTTATCGATAATAAACAATATTTTTTCATGTTTAATTTTTTTTTTAATTTTTACCATAATTTTGATATTTTATCCAAACACGTATACACTATACTTACAGTATGTATGTATATTTAAAGTTGCAGCACCCCCACGATTTCAAGTCACGAGCCGCCACTGTTAGAAATAAGAAAATTTCAAAGTATATTCTTTACGTTTAATGTCGTGAAAATTGAGAAAGGAAACATTTTCTGTGATTTAAGATAGTTTATTTTGTATTAATCGTACTATCTGTTATATTTTTTTTTACAGAATCTGCGTGTAGAAGAAGATGCCAGTTCGATATCAAGTCCTGCAATCACACTTAGTTCAGACCTGAGCAGGAATCATATCAAAGGTGGGTTATTTTTTTTATTTTCATTTATTTAATTTTTTGACAAATAATTCACAAACGCATTGATGAGTTAAATATTCTGATTCGTTGCCACAGTTGAATATTTATATTTTTGTAAAATTGCCGAAACTAGTATTACTCTCTTCGCATAATCCAACTGTGTAGAATAGTAAAACCTGTTTTTAAATCTTTTCATATATATTCCAAGTAAGATATCATTCCTCTCTGGTTATACTTTATAAATGTAAGCATGTTCGACCTACGAGTCCCACTGAAGACTTGATTCAAGCTCGTCAGTGTAAAAAATGCTTGCTTGCTACTGTCGTAAAGCCAACTGCCTTATCTACAGAATAGCACAATCGAAAGCAGTAATAAAAATAAAATAAAATTTTGGAAAATATTAAAATTAAATAAAATTTAAATAAGAAAAAGAATAATAAAATAATAATAATTTTATTATAAATAAAAATTGATTAGGACACCTTTTCTTGTTCTATTTTTTAGTAATATATCTAGTCCAATTCATTTTTTATTGATTGAAATAAAGTCCTTTTTAGGACTTCCAGGGTAACAAATGGCAGTGCTGTAGCCAATGAAGTTTTAACTGAGGCTCTGCTATTGCCGTTACCCAGCCATGACTAGGGCTTTTTAGCTCAATAACACTCCATCCACACAGATTTTCTTCATTCAGATAACGGGATAAAGAGTCAAGGACTCAGTCCATCTCCCAGTTCTTATAAGAACTATAAGAACTATTGATTCATTGAAGAGAGTCCTTTTTAGGACTTCCAGGGTAGCGGATAGCAATGCTGTAGCCAGTGAAGTTTTAACTGAGGCTCGGCTATTGCCGTTACCCAGCCATGACTAGAGCTTTTTAGCTCAATAACACCCCATCCACACAGATTTACTTCATTCAGATGACGGGATAAAGAGTCAAGGACTCAGTCCATCGCCCAGTTCTTATTAGAACTATTATTATTGATTCATTCAATCCAATACCCTTGGAGGGTAATGGATGGCAATGCTGTAGCCAATGAAGTTCTAACTGAGGCTCGGCTATTGCTGTTACCCTCCTGCCATGATCAGAGCTTTAATAGCTCAATAACACCTTATCCCTACACTGTCCTCTACAGATAACGGGGAAGATGAAAAGCATTCTTGCTTCGCCCCTTTAAGCCAGTCCTTATAAGGACTATAAGGACTATTGTTTCATTGAAGAATAATCAATCGACCGTGAGATGCGATGATTGATTCATTCAATCCAATACCTTTGGAGGGTAATGGATTGCAATGCTGTAGCCAATGACGTTGTAACTGAGGCTCGGTTATTGCTGTTACTCTCCTGTCATGATCAGAGCTTTAATAGCTCAATAACACCTTATCCCTACACTGTCCTCTACAGATAACGGGGAAGATGAAAAGCATTCTTGCTTCGCCCCTTTAAGCCAGTCCTTATAAGGACTATAAGGACTATTGTTTCATTTTATTGGTTATGCTATTAACCTTAAACTTGACATTTTCAAGTAGAATTAGAAGAAAAAAACTACATACAGTACATTTGTTCATTTTAATGATTTTTAACTAATTTGATAAAGTTGTGGGTATGAATCATCGGACAGAGAGAGAGAAACGACTCTGTTTTAGAAACTTGATAAAATCTATTTATATTTCTATAAAATCTGCCTTTATCGATATGAAAATAGACTATATTTGGATATTTCATTATTCCCAGTAGACATTCTCTTAAAAAAATGAAACAAGGGAAAGAACTATTGCTTACAAAGTGACATGAAAAAAGTTCATCGCTGATCTTGGCATTCAGCCATTGTAAGATTTCTTACTGGCAATTTATCGCTTTATTTAAACAACTGGACATTTACCATTCATTATAGGTCTCTCTCTCTCTCTCTCTCTCGCTCTCTAGAATAACTTTTGTTTACAGTGTTGATATCCATATTTTTCTTGTTCAAGAAGGGGACCAATAGAAGGCGTATATATGGACGCTTGGCCAAGCGATCATGTTTTCTAGAAGGCCTGCGCTAGGGTAACTCATTAAATGTCGGCGAGTGTATTCCCGTAAGCTCTCTGGTCAAACTTCGTACGAAATTTTCATGCTTTCTGCATTCTACTTTGAAATAATGCTGCATTTAATATCCAATTGATTTAAATAATTTTGCATCGACGAAATGGAGCCTTTTGGCTCTTTATTTTAATAAGTTTAAATATATAAATGTTTATTTATATTTTTAAGACAATGGTTTTCCACTTAGGTAGTCACGTACTTAATCACAACAGCACTACGTTAATTATACTCGTATGAATACTCCCAAAAATTTGCAGGAAGTGATCACTGAACTGGATTAATCCTATACATGGTCAAAAGTCAGAATCTGCCTCCCAATATTTTATCCGTCATTACTCTTACATGGGTGTCGATAAAATCGTATACCAAATCAAATTAAAAAAATTAAATTGCTAATTGATAAAAAAATAACAATTCAGTAACAAAATTTTTATTATTTATTTAGCATTTGGTTTGATACATCGGTCTTTGCATCACCCTTGCAATGGAATTATCATACATACCTTCTTTCCTGCAGATATTCCATGTTGTGAGACTCATATTAAACAGCCTATTATATGAAAATTTAAATTATTTTATCGTATAATCACCATCCTAAGTTCAAATGAAATCAAACTTTAACTATTAATAATTGGTAACTAACAAATTACGATAGCTAAGAACGTCATAATATTATGTCGTCTGTTTTATATACAGTCATCCCTCGACTTACGTCCGTTCGAGTTACGTCGTTTCAAAGATACGTCCGCGATCCCATAAGGGAATAAATAACATTTTCGGCTATACTTTCGAACAAGACGCCAGCGAGCGTAAAGTAAAGCATGCACAGTGACTGTGCTTTCAACCTCCCTCGGCAGTCGGCACCTGTCTTCAACAGTTCCTCTGTTGATTTTGTGTTTGAGAAATGGGTTATTTGTGTATTTATCGTTAAATATTTAGCGATGTTGTGTTCATCATGGTCCCTACACGCACAATAAAAAAAAACGTAGTGAAGAATCACAGTAAAAGAGGTGAGCAATTGATCTTGATACAAAGCTGCAAGTTATAAAGCAAAGCTAAAATCTATGCCTAGATTCAAAGCTTGTATTGCGATACTGTTACGGGTGTGGCTGGATACAAACTGAAACCATTTGTGATAATCTTCAGAAAAATTAGGAAGAATACTTCCAGTTCATTATCGGAGCAAAAAGAAGTCGTGGATGAATCAAAAATTGTTTGAGGATGTCTTAATCAACTGTTATGCGAGTGGAATGGAAAGCTATTTTGTAAAGAAAATGTAGAATTTAAAATTTTATTAATTCTATATAATGCTCCAGGTCATCCGTCTTGTACGTCTTATAGCGGTGATCTTTATCAAGTTCACGGTCATTTTTCTCCCCCCAAACACTATTTCATTGATCCAACTGATGGATCAGGGAGTCTTGTAGTGTTTAAGGCTTATTATCTACGGAGAACTTTTTAACAAACCATTTCTGTCACTGAAGGAAATGATCAGACTCTCACAATTCTGGAAAACATTCAATATTTATCATGCTGTTAAAAATATTGCTGTGACTTGGGACGAAGTGATCTCTCAATGCATGAATGGCATATGGAAAAAGACATTAGAAAGGTTTGTGCATGATTTTGGAAGTTTGTAGTAGTGGGCCTAGCAAACAATCTGAATCTCGAAGTGAATGGTGACGACATAATTCAACTCATAGAAAGTTCCTCTGAAGAGTTGACAAACGAAGAATTGGTGGAACTGGAGGAACAACTGTCGCAGAAGAGAAAAAACGAGAAAAAGAAGGGGGAGTTAAACAATTTACACCGAAGGGTCTTGCAGAAATGTTCTTTGCAGTTAGCGATGGTCTCAAAATGGCTGAAGACATGGACCCTAATTAAATGCTACTTAATAATAGAAAGGAAAGTACACGATGCGTTTGTTTGCTATGAATAAATTTATGATAAAAAGAAGAAGAGGAATAAGCAAAGCCCATTGGACATTTTTCATCATAAAAACAAAGGTTACACCAGAAGAGCCTCAGCCTGGTCCTTCACAGGAAGGTAATGAAGATGTGATTGTGGAGGAAAATAATTGTTCTCCTTGATTAAATATCAATCAATTATTCCATTGGATCATTTCTAAATATCAGTTATCTTTCTGTCTTCGTTTTTAATATGATTTTGTCATTTATGCTCTCTCGAAAACGATTTATCAAACTGAAACTGAATATCTGGACTTTTTTTAAAGATCCCAAAAGCTCATTTATGATAGCGTGATTTTCTACCTTGTGCACTTGGAATGGTCAATAAATAAATAAAATGAAATAAAAAAATAAATCGATTAATGAATTCTAAAACTGGATCACAGATGGCAGCACTGTACCCTATGCGTTACTGTGTGTCTGTTCAATGAAGGAATGATCAGTCTTTCAATTATCTAAACATAATTATACTGTAGAAAATAACGAAAATAACATTTTTTTCAATTGAGAACTTTAAATTCTTTTCACAGAGGAATGCCCGTCGGACAGTGAACACGAGATAAAATACTCCGCTTTGCCAGAGTTCGTCGCATCGGCAGGTGAGCACATTTCCGACAGTCCTTCGAATTCGGAGCAGCTCGACAGCGCCGCGATGCTCGATGGCTTAGAGATCCTTGGGTTGCCGAGAGATGCCGAATTGATGTCAGTGGAAAATCAAACGATTGAAAGTGCAGCAATAACCAGACAAGAGTCTGAAAACACTTCTTCACCTAAGCAGCTGGCCGTAACTGTCAAATTAGAAAATCCAAATTTGGAAACATCCGAAAACTGCGTTGTAAAACAAGAACGACTTAGTCCTGAATCGGTGGTGCCATCTTCTGGTAAGAAAATAATTATTCAAGATAATTTCCTGAAATATTAGATGCGACTCTATGATCATCTTCTCACACTTATTTATTTATTTATTTTTAGATGGAAAGTTTCATTGTCTGCCGTGTGGAATTACGTTTAGTACCTACTCCATCCTAGAGGCACATCAAAAATATTACTGTAGTAGAATACAAGTTGAAAGTTCACAGATGGATGCACAAATTCCTATCCAGCCAGCAGAATACAGTAAGTAGTTTGCCATCGTTAGGAGTATAGTTAAATTTAAATTAATGATGATGAGCATTCGCCGCCATCTTTAATAATACTTTTTTTTTTTTTGGATAACAAGTATGCTTTTCATATTCCCCGTTATCTGTAGAAGAAAATGTATGGATGGGGTAATATAGTGCTATAAGCTCTGATCATGGCAGGAGGGTAACAGCAATAGCCGAGCCTCAGTTAGAACTTCATTGGCTACCGCATTGCCATCCATTACCCTCCCGGGGGTCCCACTTTAGTCGCCACGTACGACATGCATGGGCACAGTGGGCTACCGAATAAGTAAAGCCATCTCTAAAAATTAGGACGATCCCCAGACCACGTCACAGTGTCCGAAAGACCGTCCAACTCAGCGTTGGCTCCACTCAGTGATGAGCTTCCTCACTACCGAGCAGAACTACTATTGTTTCAGGGAAAAGCATCCACCGACACAGCCCCCTCACCGGGCCATGCTGGAGAACACCCTCCCTAGAGACTCAAAATGCTCTGTGAAAACACCCTGAAATCTAGCCCCCACTCACCCGGAGGAAAATTTCGGAAGAAACCTAAGAGAGGCAAAACTCAGCGTCCCAGGACAACGGCGATGCCGAGCGTCAGTTAAAAATTTATTGGCTACAGCATTGCCATCCATTACCCTCCCTGGGTACCCATTTTAGTCGCTTCGTACGAAATGCATTGGCACAGTGGGCTATTCTTATCCAGGCCTCTATATGGGGTAATTTAATTTAATAATACATTCTTAAAGTTCTTAAAAGAACTGGGAGATGGACTGAGTCCTTGACTCTTTATCCCATCATCTGAATGAATAAAGAAAATCTGTGTGGATGGAGTGTAATTGGGCTAAAAACTCTAGTCATGGCTGGGTAACAGCAATAGTCCAGCCTCAGTTAAAACTTTATTGGCTACAGCATTGCTATCCGTTACCCTGGAAGTTCTAAAAAAGGACTCATCATATTCCACTGATTTAATAATACATGCAATTGCTTCAGCATATACAGGGTGTTCGGGATAAATTTGACATATTTATAATTAATTATATTTTTGCGTAAGTTACATGTATTAACACACACTTCTCTTCTTTTAAAAGTTTGGACCCTTCTTCATTCATATACAAGATGTCAGAAAGGATGGATAGCTGGAACCCACCTGAATCATGGAAGAGAATAACTTGTATCATGATGATTCGTGCCCGCCATCAAAATAAGGATATTACGACTGCTGCCCAATGCTCCCTGAATACAGTAAAAACAATCAGGCATGAACTAGAGACTTGCAATGGTGACTACGAGGATGTAGCAAGAAGAAAGATCCCTAGCAGACGATCTGATTGCGTTCGTACAGCAGAATTCCTCGCAAATCTTCAGGAACAGGTGTTGAAGAACCCTGGCATTGGAATTCGGGCTTTGTTCGTGGAGTTGCTAACTGTAGTCAAGCCCTGGATAACAAGGGTAGCCAATGGTAGGCCGTATGTATGGCAGCAGGATTCGGCCCCTTGCCACACCTCTGGGAAAAGTCAAAAATGGTTGTCTGAAAATTTCTACGACTTCACCAGTCCAAATGTTTGGCCTCCAAACTCCCCAGACCTTAACCCCATGGATTATTTTGTATGGGGCGCAGTTGAAAAAGACACCAATCGCACTTCCAGTAATACAAAAGCCCAGTTAATGGATAAAATTAAAACAGTTTTTGCGGCCCTTCCCAGGGAGACTGTAGCATCAGCTTGTTCGAGGTTCCGAAGCAGAATTGAAGCTGTGATCGATGCTAATGGTGGTTATTTTGAGTAAATCTTGTTGATAGTATTGTAATTAACTCTGTCTGTAATGATTTTTTGTCAATTCATTAAATTTAATAGATACAAAGAAGATTTTCTTTTTCCTTACGAAACTGTCAAATTTATCCTGAACACCCTGTACTTATAGAATTTAGAAATATTTTAATAAGAATCTTTAAGGATAAATAAAGAATTTTGAGTGGTTGATTAATCTTTATAAAGTTTTAAAAATAACTTTATTTTTACTTAATTTTTTCTTACATTTTATTTATTTTTATAATTATTTCGTAATTATAGAATTAATATTTTATAGTTAAAAACGGCTTGGTAGATGATAGGTCTCTCCCTCCCTTTTATACACAACACATTTGATTGTTTCTCTGAAGTGCGAGATCCACAAAGTATATACACGATTATTAATTTGATATATTAGTTTATTATAATATTAGTTTATTATAATATTAGTTTAATATTATATTATATTAGTTTAATATTATATTATATTAGTTTTACATTATATTCAATATTCAATTTCTTCTGTCCATAAATTTGGTAAAAACATCCTTAGAAATCCGTATTAATCTTCTTTAAGTAAACTATCACACTTGCTATAAGGAAAGGAACTATTCTAACAGTCTTCACTCTCAGGAGAAAAGAATATATGTCCTGAATATACATAATTGCTTTGCGATGTTTCCTTCTTGAAGTCTGAATCATTATCCTGACCTTCCACCATCCAACTTTCAACGTTATTGCCTAACATTAACATTTTGCAGACTTCTTAACATTTTCTACTCCACTACTGCATGTTTTGATTTCTCCACACAACTGACATGGAATTATACATCTCACAAATACTGCACTGAACAGAATCGCTCCTATACAGCTGACCCATCAAAGATGTTTTGGCTACCGTTGTTCTATTACGCATTCGTGCGACATTGACAATATCTACTTTAATACAGAAATATGAGTTTTTCTTAAATCTAAATATCTGAATCTATCACACACCCATATAAAACCACAATAAAAAAAGAACTACAATTAATTAACTTTATATTATTCTGTTATGGAAGTAACATAAATTAACAGTAAGCTTCCATACAAGACTACTTTTGGCATTAAGGATTTAAGTTGAAAATGGAGTAGGCCATATTCATTGTACAATTTCGATTTGTAAAGCTGAAACAGAAATCATTTTCAACATAGAAGTGGCAATAACATTCCTTATTTCGTCTTGTTTTTATTTATTTCTAAATACTAATTTTACTTGTTTAAATTAAGTGATTCCTTCTAAAATATTAAAGTATATTTAACAGGAATAGTTGCATATAAAATTTTATTAATATTAGTTTTAAAAAAAGGTTATATTTTATAAATATATTAACACACCTTAAGTAAAAAAGAATGAAATAAATACTTATTTTGACTTTGGGAATGAAAGTTGGAATCAGTCGACTGTGAGATGCGGTGATTGATTCATTCAATCCAATACCCTTGGAGGGTAATGGATGGCAATGCTATAGCTAATGAAGTTCTAACTGAGGCTCGGCTATTGCTGTTACCCTCCTGCCATGATCAGAGCTTTAATTGCTCAATAACACCTTATCCCTACACTGTCCTCTACAGATAACGGGGAAGATGAAAAGCATTCTTGCTTCGCCCCTTTAAGCCAGTCCTTATAAGGACTTAAGAAACCATATATATATATAAGAAACCATATATATTGAATTTTTCTTATTTCTTTGACGACTTAAATCTTGGTATTCCTATATATGGAAAATTTCTTATTATTTGACCACTTAAATCTTGGTATTCCTAAGCCTGACTCCCACTAATGAGATCTCAATAAAGGTTGAAACCGGTCTGGGTTGTTGCCCCTTGCTTTTAATACATAGCATCATACATCTCCTCAAGGAGATGGGCTTTGCATTAAGGGTAAATATTAAGAATAGTGATCAGAGCTTATACTTTTACCACGAGTTGCCTTGATTTGCACTACTTTGCGGGTCACTTGCAATACGTGCAGGCGCAAACTTCACTTGTTTGTCTGTTTGCTTACTTGGAAAATGGAGTAAAACCAGGTTTAAAATAGCTTGGTATCTTTAACACACATGCATGTTACTTAGAAGATAATTTGTACTATTGATGGTATTGCGAATGTAGTATTAATGTTGCCATTCTCCAAAGTGAAGCCATTCTAAACATATGGAATGTTTTCTTGTTTATAATATTAAAGTATATTAAACATAAATAGTTGCATATAAAATCTTATTAATATTAGTTTTAAAAAAAGGTTATATTTTATAAATATATTAATACACCTTAAATAAAAAAGAATGAAAGAAATACTTATTTCGTACTTATTTCTTAATTACATTTGAAAAAAAATATAGATTTAATGACTATAAAACCGAGATAACATAAAGATTTTAATGATAAATACTACTAGTTCGGCATATGGCAGCCTTCTTCAGGTATTTATAAAGGAATACTAATAAACATTGAATAATCTAAACAAACTGGAAATTACAGGTACAAATTGCCTCACATAATCGATACATAAAAACGTTGTATGTATTTTTTCAAGTTGTTCCAACTGGCGTGCCATTGTTTATTGCAATTGTGCGTGCAGGTTCACGTGAACGCCAATATTGAACAACTGCAGCATGGCTATCTGGGATGTTATAACTTAAATTGTTGTTTAAGTGGACAGAATTCAGCCGGATTTCCCTTGATTCTACAATTTTCCTCTCAAACTCATCATCACAGCGAAAGATATTTTCTGATCTATTCCAGCAGACAGAGTGGCTTTGTTGGTCATCATTAGGATTATTTGAAAAAAGAACATGACTGGATAACGCCGTTGCATGAGATCTTTTGTAAGAGATGTCTCTCTTATGCTCTTCTATTCGTTGTTCAATAGATTTGTTTGTTTGTCCAAAGTATGGGATATTGCAATCGCACCACAATTTATATACTCCAGGGTACTTAAGGTTGTGATGAGTAGGTTTTGGATGGCTGATTAGAGAGCGGATTTTAGGAAGTGTGGTGAAGAAGGTCCTGATATTATATTTTTTAAGGACTTTAGCTATTTTTTGGAGACTGTGCTAATGTATGGAATGGAGATGCTACCTTTAAAATTAATAGTTTCTGTTGTGCACTGCGTAGGAGGATCCAGAAGAAATTTCTTAATTGTTTTTTCAGAGTATCCATTTTGTTTAAAAATAAGAGTGAGGTGATTCATTTCTTTTTGTAGTTCATCTTGTTTATTTAAGAGAGAACGTGCTCTGTGTCCTAAGGTAGATATAGTTCCAAGTTTTTGTGGTGGAAAATGATGAGAAAGATTATGCAGATATCTATTGGTATGCGTAGGTTTTCTGTATATAGAGATTTTTAATCTTTCAGAGCATCGTGTAAGTATAACATCCAAGAAAGGTCAGGAGTTGTTATTTTCTAAATCAGCAGTAAATTTTATATTAGGATGTTGGATGTTTAGATGACGAAGAAAATCTGTGAGAGATGTGTGCCCGTGATTCCAAATAATGAATATATCATCAACATATCTTTTCCAAACTTTTGGTTTAAATGAGAAGGAAGATATGGCTTTCTTTTCAAAATCTTCAAGGAAGATGTTAGCTCGCACTGGGGACAAAGGATTGCCCATTGCCAGGCCTTGTTTTTGTTAGTAAATGGAGTCCTGATATCTGAAGTAACCAGAATGAATGCAATGCTGTAATAAAGTGAACATTTTTTTGGATAATTTGTCCTGTAGTAATGTAAGTACCTCGTCCGTAGGAACGTTAGTAAATAAAGATATAATGTCAAAACTAGCTAGAATGTCATTTTCATCGATGGGAATATCTTTAATATGAGAAACAAAATCTGTGGTGTTTTTGATGAAAGATGAAGATTTATTGGAGAAACACTTGAGGTACTTTGCTAAATATTTTGAAAGTTTATATGTAGGTGAATCAATTCCTTCCACAATTGGGCGAAGAGAGGTGTTTTCTTTATGAATTTTTGGAACTCCATAGATGAGTGGGATAAGAGGATGTAGAGAGCGTAAAGAGAGGCGAACATTATGAGGAAGTTCACTCGCAGTCTTTAACAAGTTGTTTGTACGGTTTTGTAATTCTCTTGTAGGATCGTCCTGAAGAATTGAATATATTGAACTATCTCCAAGTAATTGAAGCATTTTGTTGTGGTAATCTTCGGAGTTGGGGATGACCGTGGAGTTGTCTTTATCTGCAGGTAAAATAATAATGTTACTGTTCTGTTTTAGATTTTTTAGGGCTTTTCTTTCAGCCACTGAAATATTATCTGTTGGAGGTTTGGCATTATTTATAATGAAAATCGATTCAATACGAAGAAGTTTCGCCAAATGATTAGGAATGAGTGAACTTGCTTTTTCTATTTTTGTAAGGAGAGATTCTTTAGGGATAAATTTTGGTGAGGGAATAAAATTGAGACCTTTGCTAAGAATATCCGTTTCTGCATCCGTTAGCATATGAGAAGATTTGTTCACTACTACCTTTTCAGGATTAATACGGGCTTCACTATGACCAGATCTGTTTTGTGTTCTTATTAGATCATTAAATTTCTTGATAAGAGTATATTTATTCTTGTTTTGTATTCGTGTGGCTTGTGCTTCACTGTTAATGATAAAATCATGTAAGTTAACATTATCCACAATTTCTTCAAGTTTTTGAGTTAAAGATCTTTTTGTGCTGAACAAAAAAGCTAAACAACGTTTTGTGTCTGAAATTCTTTCGCTGAGGAGATCCATCTTAGCTTTACGATAGATTCTTTTAGCGCGTTCCGTTGTTATCTTTTCTTTAAAAGAGATGAAATTGGGAAAAACTGCATGGAACTTACAATCTATGAAAGAAAAATTTATCTTTGAGTGAATTGAATTTCAACTTTCATAATGTGCTCTTCCCACCTTCTATAAAATGAAAAATTTCATCTCTTGGTATCATTGTAGCCTTTATGATCCTTGTAGAAGTTTTTAAATCTCTAGCACATTACCTCCCTTTCTATCGTTTATTAGGGTTTGCTGCCAACAAATTCTCAATCTCTTTTCATAATCTGCATTCCACAGTCCCGACATCATCTTTAACATTCTCCTTTGCATTCCACTGAACTGTATTTGCATATCATATTCAAATCATTCTGCAACTACTGCATATTGGATACTTTCCTGATTACCCTACCTATCTTTGTATAGGCAGAATCCTTGCTAGTGTCATTAATTTAAAGATGGAATAACAATCGACTGGGCACTGATTTCTGGGGTACATACCTATGGTCATTTTATTTTTAATTCTTTGTGTTACAGTACCCTAACGGCAAGGCAATAACTAGCGCGCGCGCACTCACACACGAGCATCCTTATAGGACTTTACACAGCACATGTTTCTATTTGAGATGGTTATAATAATAATAATAATAATAAAAGCAGATAGCAAGCCATATTCTTCTAAACAATGTCTTTTAATACTTTGATTAGAAGCATAATAATCTATCTTATCTTCGTTTATCCAATCATGTTCTTGGTTTGATCTACAGACTTGAATATTCAGGATGACCAAACTATTCTTGTCAGTTCTTTATGTTCGATTGTTCCGTGATGCTGTAGACGAAGAATTCATTTCCCCCCCCCCTCGTCTAGAATTTTTCATCCCGCATGCAGGCAAATCGGCGATTAGAACGCACGTAATGTACAGTCAAAAAACTACTCTAATGATGGGCGGTAGATGGCGTTGATGGTCAGATGTGTGTAGCGGAGTGGAGTAGAGTGCCCTCCCTCGAAGAGTCTGAATTCCTTGAAGATGTCACTTAATAATAATGCAAACATTCATAGTTATTTATATCGAAGTTACGGTGAAATTAGAACCAAAGCCTGCTGATTGTAAGGCGTCCACTAACCAGGCATGCATATATAAAATTAATTAAAAAAAAAAAAACAGTAGAAAAGTGTAGAAGAAATAAAGAAATAGAATTGTGTAATTTATTAAGTCATTTTATAAAATCATTAAGTGAGCCGAATAATAATCCTTATTTAATTTTAATATTTGTTGACGATCAAATTATGAACGTTTATCGAGCTGTAATTAGTCAACTAAAATTTTATTTAATAATTTTATTAATTGTAAAATACATTAATTAGTTAAAACCTATCAATAAGATGACACACAAAGATATATAATAAAGATCTTGGATGAAGTTATAATCATATACTTAATTAACTCTATTTATTTCTTTACATGACAATAAAAATAAATAAATATTTATTTAATTACATTTATATTATAAATAAGTATCGCTGTAATAAAAATATTTATTAATTTTTAAAAATTTTATTATAAATAAAATTAGTTAACTAAAGTTAAATTAATACACCAGAATACAGCTCTTATAAAGAAAACTTAACAGTCAAATCCAAAAAGCATTAAAATCAGGGAGAGATACACCGTGAGATGCGGTGATTGTTTCCTTCAATCCAATACCCTTGGAGGGCAATGGATGGCAATGCTGTAGCCAATGAAGTTCTGACTGAGGCTCGGCTATTGCTATTACTCTCCTGCCTTGATGATCAGAACGTTAATAGCTCAATATAATACCTTATCCCTACACTGTCCTCTACAGATCAATCGACCGTGAGATGCGGTGATTGTTTCATTCAATCCAATACCCTTCGAGGATAATGGATGGCAATGAAGCTCTAACTGAGGCTCGGCTATTGCTGTTACCCTCCTGCCATGCTCAGAGCTTTAATAGCTCAATAACACCTTATCCCTACACTGTCCTCTACAGATAACGGGGAAGATTAAAAGCATTCTTGCTTTGCCCCTTTAAGCCAGTCCTTATAAGGAGAATGAAATCAGTGAGGACTTCCAGGGTAACAAATGGCAATGCTGTAGCCAATGAAGTTTTAACTGAGATTCGGCTAATGCCGTTACTCGGCCATGACTAGAGCTTTTAGCTCAATAACACTCCATCCACACAGGTTTTTCTTCATTCAGATGACGGGATAAAGAGTCAAGGACTCAGTCCATCTCCCAATTCTTTTACGAACTAATAAAACTATTACCCAAACCATAATCTTTCACTTGATCAGTCGCATCCCGGAGGAATTATGGATCTAATAAGAGTAAAGCGTGAAAGAGATACCACAACACAAGAGCCCCCACAAGATAAAACAATACTGAACACATTAAATCGGAAAGTCCATGAAGCTCTTCAAAAGCACCGAAACCATGATTGGGAAATCAAATTGACTAATTTCAACAGGACAACTCCGTCTGGAAATTCTTGAGATCTCTTAGCACTAAAAGACAACTTATACCCCCAATTCAGACCAAGAAGGGAATAGCCCACACAGACAAAGAAAAAGCTGAAGCTCTAATAAACAACTTAGAAACACAATGTAACCCCTCTTATGAAAATTAAAACATCAACCTTGTCTACAAAATTCGCCACCGTATCAAGCAAGCCATAAGACAACAAAAGGTTAATTCAGAACCTATCACACCTACTTCTCCAGCAGAAATAGCAAGTATTATAGCCCATCTGAACAACAAGGCTCGAGGGCCAGAAGGCATCACCAACAGAATAATCAAATTACTACCCAGAAAAGCCATAATTCATTTAGTCAACATAATCAACGCTAATCTCAGATTTCAGCACTTTCCCACAATCTGGAAGATTGTCAACATCATCCCTATCAATAAGATTTGAAAGAACTCCTAACTCCCAGAAAGTTACAGACCTATCGGCCTTCTACCCTGTCTTGGTAAGGTTGCTGAAAAAGTTATACTCACAAGGCTCCAATCTGAAAGGGACAAATTAGGAATCATTCCAAACGAGCAATTTGCATTCCGTAAAGACCATAATACTGTACAACAGATACATTGACTGGTTGAGGAAATCACAAAAGCTACAATTGGAAACTCCACACAGCTGCAGTCTTCATAGATGTTGCAGACGTTTTTGACAATGTGGCATCTGGGCCTGCTTTATAAACTAATAGAATTCAACGTACCAATTAAGCTAATAAAAATAATAGATGCATACCTCAAAGACAGATTTATGCAAGTCAAAATAAATGAAATTGCATCAACTAGACGCAAAACTCCTGGCTGGTGTACCTCAGGGCTCTCTCCTTCCCCTCCCCCTTTTATTTTCAATTTACATAACTGACATTCCCCAAAACCCTAGTACAACCATCACTGCATTATATGCAGATGACACCGCTCTACTAGCAAGATCACTCAGTCCCCGACTGGCAATCAGTAGACTCCAAAGCAGTATTCATATACTTGAAAAGTGGTTGATGGACTGGAGGATACAAGTAAACCCTTAAAAAAGTTCAGCTATAATGTTTTACTAAAAAGAAGGTCCAGAGCAAGAAGGACATACACCTATTAGGAATCAAGAATCCATGGTGGACTGAAGTTAATACCTAGGCGTGATACTTAACAAAAAACTTTAATTCAGCAATCACATAAAACACATTGGCTCGAAGACATCTAAAGCAATCGCGCAACTCTACCCCATGATCAACAGCAGAAGCAAGCTGGATGTACGTAACAAACTATTTATATACAAAATGGTAATACGCCCAGTCATCACTTACGCATCTCATGCATGGAGTCATACCTCGAATACAAATCTTCAAAAACTGCAGAGGATAAAGAACAAATGTCTGAAAATGATTCTGGATGCCCCATGGTTCATACGAAACTCCCAGATTCACAGAGAAGTCAACATTCCTTTTATTTCCTCCAACATTCCATGATCTAGCAGAAAGTTCTTCATCATCCAAACCTGCTCTTCAAACAATCTTCGGACTACAAATATAAAAGAGCCAAATCAATCTTATGCTCAGCTGAACGCAGCTAATCTCATTGCCCTCACAGGGCGAGCCTAGAGCTCCATAACACTCCACTCAAAGAACCTCCCTCATAGACAAAGGGGAATATGAAACGCATTTGTGCTTCACCATCAAACCAAGTAATGTTCTGCATTCTGTGATATCTGTGGGAATATGCGTATTTACTAAATAAATAAATGCGTAAATAAATAAATAGCCTTCGCTTTTTCCTACAATAATAGTGGCACTAAGCTACTCTCATTAACGTTACTCTTCAAGGTATTACAATTTTTCCTGTTTTGTGGATTCTAAATGAATAATTTTGGCTAATTTCTTTTCTTCTAGCTGCATTGCAAATACTAAATCATGTGACACTTTTCAATGTTTGCGTGTTATCAGCCAAGATAAATATCCGTATTGGTACAAATGGAAGGGTGCTCGCGCGCACACACACAGAGTATGTTTGTTGGGAATATCATAACATCAAAAAATAGGTGTGCTTCCACTGCAGGAAAAAATTCCCAAATATATTATAAATTAATCATAGAGTGTTCTGATATATGTCACCAACACAAATGACCAAAGAAGTTTAGGCTTTTCTCTTACTTTCCTTGATATTGATAAAAACATTTTACCGAAGGAAAATAATCCTCCGGTCAAAAAAAAAAAAAAAAAAAAAAAAGATAAATTTTCAATTAATAGAAAATAAATAAATTTATGAAAAAATGTTGTTAAAAAGACTCCATTGAACTGAATTACAAAACTAGAATTCAATTAAATTTAAATTAAAAATTAGTAAATCTTTTTATTTATTAATTCAATATACTTCTCAAATTCCTCATTTTCCTTGTTTTGTCTTCTTTATGCATCATTATCAACTCTATTCTCTTACTGCACAGTCTCGACTCAATTAGATAGAAGATTTGGCTCCAAATCTAGTTGACTTAAGTTCTTAAAAGAACTGGGCGATGGGCTGAGTCCTTGACTCTTTATCCCGTCATCTGAATGAAGAAAATCTGTGTGAATGAGGTGTTATTGAGCTAAAAGCTCTGGTCATGGCTGGGTAACGGCAATAGCCGAGCCTCAGTTGAAACTTCATTGGCTACAGCATTGCCATCCGTTACCCTGGAAGTCCTATAAAGGACTTTCTTCTACTCCGTTCTAGTTGACTTTCGATGACCAAGATATATATATATATATATATATATATATATATATATATATATATATATATATATATATATATATACAGTATATATATATATATATATATATATATATATATATATATATATATATATATATATGTGTATATATATATACATATATATACATATACACACATATATATATATATACATATATATATGTGTATATATATATATATATATATATATATATATATATATATATATATATATATATATATATATATATATATATATATATATATATATATATATAAATATATATATATGTATATATGATCCATATATATATATATATATATATATTCCATATATATTCTAAGATTAGGTGCCATCCATTACCCTTCCAGGGTATTAATCACAGCATCTCAGGGTCGATTTATTCCTCTCTCATTCCTCTCTCACCAAGATATATAAAAGGCCAAAATGTATATTATTTATATACTTCTACAATTGGTGTTTCAATTGAAATTTTTTAAACAATTAGTTTGTTCTTTAGTAATAAATTTTATGAATGCTAAATAATAGTTAGTATTACAATATAATTGTTGTAGCATTAAAACTTTTATTGTGCTGCATTAGTTTAACTTTTCAAAATAATAATAATAATAATAATAATAATCTCAATTTATTTAAAAATACTACTACTACTTAATTATAGGATTTTAACTTACATTATTCATATTACACTTCAGACCAAATTCTTCATTATTGTATTCTAAAAATAGAGGTATCAAAATAAAGGGGGGGGGGAGTTTATCTAATTTTGCTGAGAAATAAGACTTAAAAAAATCAAACGAATTTTTACGTATCATAAAACACAGGAATTTTGTTTTAGGAGTTTTTTTATGACAAGTTTTGTTCAGCTTCATATCGTATTAATTTGTTGTTCAATAAAAAAAAAAAAAATCGGCCTTCAGAATACCACGCAATTTACAGACAAAAAATATTATTGTTGGTGATGATGGGCGATAGATGGCAGTAGTAGTTTAAGTAGTAGTGAAGAGAATGAGATGTATTTAGCGAAGTAGAGTACTGTTCCCTCCCACGATGAGGCCTTGGACTCACTGGAGGTGTCACGTGGTAATAATAATAATAATAATAATAATAAAAACATGTTCACTAATTATTTAATTTTTTGACAGTCTTACATGGCTGCATCTTTATTCTTAAAGCTAGTTCATTCGAGTGTCAATAGATGGCAGCACAGTACCTGCTACAGAGTAACTATGTAGTATAATAAATGTGTGTGTGTGTATATATATATAATATTTGGTATTGCTTATTATTTAAAGAAATTATATATTTTTTAGGTATTCTTCCCGATGATTCAATGTGTTTATCGTCAGTAGTAATTGCTTCCAGAGAACGTGAGATTAACAAATCCCATTCGAATATTATCGCTGGCCGTGCATACCAAAATGGAGTTCAAATTACTAGCCAGGAGATGCCTATGAAACACGTGAAAAGCGGTCGCATTTATCGGTGTCCTCAGTGCGCTTACTTCACCGAAAAAAGAAACTCTTTGTCTAGGCACATGCGAGCTCACGAGAGCGTGCTGAAGCCGAATCCATCGATCCAAAGTCGCCCTGCAGACGATGACTCATCGGTCGAACGTTACTGCTCCGACTGTCGCATCCAGTTCTTGTCACCCAAGACCTATCGAGTGCATAAGCAATATTACTGCAAGTCTAGACAGACTCGGAGTGGTGATATTCCCCAACAGGAACATACGTTATCCTCTCCAGAACCTCCGGCCACCACTACAAGGTCATCTTCGGAAGAGAAATTAATTTCATCCCCCAGAGCTGAAAGTGTGGCCTACAAACCTCTCGCACCCAAAGTGTTACAAACTCCGACGGTATTTGCAGCAATTTCGACTAATCCCTTGATCCTAATCCCGTGTTCCATAAAAGGAAGTGGGCTCATCCCAGCAGTGACCATTTCTCCTGGGTCCACACCCACGAACGGAATTTCTACTTCTCTTCCTACATCGATTCTTGTACCTACTCTCAACCCTCAACTTCCAGTTGCATCGCCACCTACAGCTGTTCTAGACAAACCCAGGAGTGAACGCAGAGCCTCTCATCCTTCGGTGATTTCTCGCGAGGATGTGACCACCACTACCACAACCACCACTACCTTGGCCCATCAGAAAACTACCGAAAACATACCCCACCAATTGGATGTCCAGAATGACGACAAACCATTGGACTTGCGAATAAAGAGACGTCATTCCATGTCGGCAGCAGTGGCATCGCCTATGTCACCACCCACTGGAGGTTCGTTCCAGGCCAGCAATTCTCTTTCTGCATTTGAATCCATCACGCCTCCTCCTCCTCCTCCTTCTTCGTCCCTGGAGAGTGTACGTGTCAATGGAAGGCCTGTTTCGCATTCGCCTCCTCCTCTGGTGCCCATCAGAGAAATGGGTTGTGTTGCCAAGCAGGGAAACAACGTGTGCAAGGAATGCAACATCGTTTTCTTCAAGTACGACAACTACGTGGCTCATAAGCGACATTACTGTGCCTCTCGTCGTCATCGCATGCAAACCATGTCGTCACACGATCTCCCGACTAGAATGGATTTGGATGACGAAGTAGAGTCGGACGAAGCGGTGTTATCTCGAACCACGGACATGTCCAAAGCGAAGGATGTAGACCATTCCGACAGCGTCTCGCCACCCCTGTTAACCTTCTGTTGCACTGCTTGTGGCATCAAGTTCAGTTCTCCGGACACCCTTCGCGCCCATCAAACTTATTATTGCCCCCGAAGGGACAGTTCCATTAGGAGAAAACAGTCGTTCACAAGACGCGGCAGGCGAATTAGTGAACCATCGTGTCCTTCAGTGCTGGCGATGACCTCGGAGCCTACGGATCCCCAGCAATGTGCTGTGCAGCTTAAGTGCCCTTACTGTGCGGTGTCGTGTCCCACGCTGACTTACGCCCAACACCATCTGGCCACCCACTCTGACGTGAAAGCTTTCTGTTGTACAATCTGTGGTTACCGCGGAAACACCTTGAGGGGCATGCGCACTCACGTCCGAGTCCATTTCGACAACAAGAACATCGTGGCCGTCGAAGAATTCTTCATTGCGTGCGTCACCGAGGACGGAACGATAACCGCTTTGGCAACGGTCGATAAAGATTCTCCGCCGACCACCGAATGCGGTCAAAGGACCACGTACGACAACGGAGAAATCCGAACGGAAGGTGGCATTGATGCGAAGAAAGTTCCAGCGGCTACAGACACCGAAATGTCCACTTCAGCGCCATCTAGTGCTTCACCTCGAGAAGTTTCTTCTGCTAGTATCAATGACGTCATCTACCGGTGCGAATGCTGCGGATTTTCGTCGTCCGTAAGGGACAATGTCATCAGACACGTCACTACCGTACACGGCGAAGTGGTATCGTCCGCTGAGTCTGGGATGGAAGATAGGAGTCCGTGTCCCTCGGAGGAGCTGGTGATAGACACTGAAGCCGAATCCAGTAGGGATTCCACAACTATGCCAGTGACCTCCCACTCGAAGACCACCCCTCGGTATAAAGATAAGGAAGGTGACTCCGATAGTAGCGACATCACGGAGAAAACGGAAGACAAGAGTCTTAAGCGACCCAAGGGACCGAAATATTGCAAATCGTGCGATATTTCCTTCAACCACTTGACCAATTTCATCGCCCACAGGAAGTTTTACTGCGTCCCTCGTTTGGCGCACAACGTCACTCAAGAAACGCCACCCGTGCAATGAATGTGCTACTTTCAATGGTCTTCTGCATCTTCGTCTTCTACTCCTCGAACCCCCCACCCTTTCCCTCCTGTTAAGTAACTTTCCTCTCAAGATAAAGAGGATTTCTGCATGTCTGTGTTCTGTTGTAAAACCAGACTTTCGTTAAGAACTGCTTTGCTAGAAGAAATAAAGTTAGTCACACCACAGTCTTTACTTGTGTGTGTATTCTCATAGCATTTTCGAACTCTTTTAATCGCATTTAAAAAGAAATGAAACTCACTAATAAAAACAAATCTGTTTTAAAAATGAACAAATAGAGATACAATGGTTTCCTATCGAAATGTAGGAAACGACAAATAGGAAACAATTATTTTATTCTAATTTGATATTTGCAGTAATAAAAAAAAAAAAAAGAATTTCGAGTAACGTATAGTTTATAAAAGATTATTGTGCATCGCTATCGGAATTCAGAGTGTGTGTGTGGGGGGGGAAGAATAGCATGTTAGCGAAAAAGCAAAATTTTTCAGAAAAAAAAATTGAAATTACTAGCAAAAACTTTAAAGGGACAAGTTTAAAGTATATAATAATACTTAAGTACATAATTATATATTTTTTTTTCATTTTCTTTTTTATATTCGAAGACAGCTAAATTATTGATAGACGGAGATAAAAGTGACTGAACATGTGAATATGAATACTTCGTGTGTTGATAGATGGCGCCACTATAGAAGTAGCTAAGTTTCGAAGTTCATTTCGACAAGTACCGAAACCCAATTATATGAAATTAATTAACAATATATATATATATATTATTTATATACTATTTATTTATATATTATATATATATATATTATATATATATATATATATATATATATATATATATATAATATATATAATATATTATATATATTTATATAAATATAATTTATATATATATATTATATATATATATATTATTTATATAGTATATTAATATAGTATATATTAATATACTATATATATATATATATATATATATATAGATTGTTTTTGTAACTTATAATAGATGATTAAATATTTAAGTATATCTTAATTTTTAATGAGAGATCACAGTTACGTTGGTACGGGCACCAACGTAACTGTCAGAATGCCTCAAGAGAGCCTCCCTCAGCAGGCCCTCTTTGCCAAGCCAGAGGGTGGGAGGCCACGTGGAAGGCCAAGGACTCGCTGGATAGATTATATCCAAAACCTTGGGTGAACACGTTTGGGAATCCCACCAGAACACCTGAGCTTGGTGGCAGAGGATCTTGACCATTGGAAGTTCCTCTTGCAGCTGTTGTCCCCCACAACCCAATTAGGAAAGGTGGGCCTTGAAGATGTATGTATGTATCTTAATTATTCTTAAATAACTTAGATGAAATTAGAATATCTTAAAACACCATTTAATTTTTGCTTAAAAATTTCTATTAATTCTCTTATAGGAAATTCAAATTCATTTTTCCTTCTAAAGTTTGAGGGTTGGTTCTCCAATTCTTTTCTAGAAAAGGCCAACGTCTCCTGCAGGAGATGTGTTACTATTCAATACTAAAATTCCCTGGCAGACAGAAACAAATTACCTGGGTGTGATTCTCGACAAAAAGCTATCTTTCAACCAACACATCAAGTCTACGTGCGCAAAAGCATCTAAAGCCATAGCTCAGATCTATCCGCTAATTAATAGAAATAGCAAGCTCAGCAACAGAATCAAATTGCAGCTATACCAGATGACGATTCGTTCTATAATCACCTATGCTTCTCCGGCCTGGAGCCACACCTCTAATGCTAACATTATCAAAATACAACGAGTGCAGAACAAGTTTTTGAGAATGATTCTGAACGCCCCGTGGTATGCTAGAAACAGCGAACTCTACAGAGACACAAATATTCCCTATATTCTCTCTTATCTACAATCCTTAGCTTCCAAGTTTTTTTCTAAAGACGTCCACACATCCCAACGATTTGGTTCAGCAAGCTGCAGCATACGAGGCAACGGACATATTCAAATATAAAAGACCAAAAGCCATTTTAACTTCCTGTAGCGATCATAATCTCCATGCAAGCAAACTGTTCATAAATTTTACCCTCACTGTAAACGCAACAGATAGCGGGGAATATGAAAAACATCTTGCTTCACCCCTAAAGACATAATTGTGAAATTCATTTTAGGAAGGAAAATTTAAATATTGAAATTCATCCTAAACAAATGCTAAAATATAAGCCAATTGGGAAGAGAAGGCAGGGTAGACATCAAAACACGATATTGGATGGATGATGAGACCGGAACAGACCAATATGGTCTACACCCGTAATTAGTGTCATGAAATTGCTTAACGTGCTATGAACGTATTGTAGGGATTGAAATTGAAACATTAAATTGCCATAGTACTTAAAATTTCGATATTAACTTATTATATATTAAATTATTGTAGAAGTTAAAATATAAATGTATGAATTGCTATTGATTATCTTATACGAAGTTGAAATTTAAACAAAACAATGCTATTTTGCTTTGTTATTCGTATAGCCCGTATTTTCCTCCATAAATAAAATGGCATCAGTATTAAATGAAAGGATTTTGCGTATTCCATAGCAGAAAATTTGAAACATTTAAAAACTTCAAAATTGACTGAGGTATCTTACGAGAATAAAAACTTCAAAGTTGACTGAGGTATCTTATGAGAATGTAATATCAGATTTGTCTTAGTCTTGCACTTCTTAAAAGACACGAGCTCTGTCCAGAGACCAGTGTATGCGCGCTGGACACTCGCGAAACCTTAAGGTAAGAGCACACCTTTGAATTCTGTAATAGTCCCATGTTAGAAAGTAGTCCCATATTATTAGAGTCCATGGAACAATGGACTCTAACATTGACCATTGACGTTACTGACAGGATGGGTGAAGCACAAGTGCTTTTCATATTCCCCTTTATCTGTAATTAGAGTTATTTGGGAATGGGAGATTTGTGAGCAATTAAGCTCGCCCTCTGAGGGCAGTAGTGTTAGCTATGATCAGTTGAGAGAAGAATAGCCTTCGGTCTTTTGTGTTTGTAGTAATCAGTCTCATTGTAATTGACAGCTTGCACGATTAGTGGGTTTGAATGCGAACTTGACTTCACGAAGAATTTTTCTGCAAGATCACGAAGAAGGGAGGAGATGTATGAAATGCCGGTTTCTCGGTGAATCTGTGAATTTCTGACGAACCACGGTGCATCCAGGATCATCCTAAGGCATTTATTTTGGATTCTCTGCAATTTTGAAATGTTTGATCTTGAAGTGTGACTCCATGCTGGTGAGGCGTAGGTGATGACTGGACGTATTACCATCCGGTAAAGAAGCAATTTATTATGTAGGTTCAATTTGCTCTTGCGGTTGATCAATGGGTAGAGCTGAGCTATGACTTTGGAAGATTTGGAACAAACGAGATTGATGTGTTTGTTGAAAAGGAGTTTCTTATCCATCAATACCCCAAGATATTTGGTCTCTGAATGCCATGGGATCTTTTGACCAGAGAGCAGGATGTCTTCTTTGTTGCAAATCTTTCTTCTTGAAAACATCATGGCTGAGCTTTTGAGGGGGTTTACTTGAATTCTCCAGTTGGTGAACCAGTTTGCTAGCTCATTGATACTTCCTTGGAGTCTAGTGATTGCTAGGTGAGGGCTGAGCGATCTGGCCATAATAGCGGTATCGTCGGCATAAAGAGCCGTAGTAGTTTTTGGGTTGAGAGGAACATCTGCCATGTAAGTTGTGAAAAGTATTGGGGCCAGAAGAGAACCTTGAGGTACTCCCGCCTGGATTCTGCGCCTTGAAGAAACAATTCCGTTGAGTTTTACTTGCATGTATCTTTCATTGATATATGAATATATGAGTTTCACTAGTTTAATTGGGATATTGTTTTCAATTAGTTTGAAGATAAGGCCTTGATGCCAGACCTTATCAAAAGCCTTGGCAACATCCAAAAATACAGCAGCAGTATGAAGGTGCCAGTTAAAACCATGAGTGATATGTTCTGTTAGTCGGTGAATTTGTTGCACCGTGTTGTGAGCTTTGCGAAACCCAAATTGTTCATTTGGGATTATTTTCTGTTGGTCCACTGCTGTTTGCAGTCTTGATAGGATGACCTTTTCTGTCACTTTGCCAAGACAGGAAAGAAGACTGATGGGCCTGTAGCTTTCGGGAAGTTGTGGGTTATTACCAGGTTTTTTCAGAGGTATAATGTCCGCGACTTTCCAATCAGAGGGAAAGTATTGGAATCTTAAGATGGAATTGGTAATATTAACTAGATGAATTATGGCTTTCCGTGGGAGTAGCTTTATTATTCTATTGGTAATGCCGTCAGGGCCGGGGGCCTTTTTATTCTTCAGATGGGAAATGATATTTATTATTTCTGTTGGAGATGTGGGGATGATGGTTTCTGAATCATCCTTAAGCTGACTTAGTGCATTTCTAACTTTACGATGGACTTTGTAAATAAGATTGATATTTAAGTTTGCATAAGATGGGCTGCATTGATTTTCCAGGTTGTCAATTAGGGCTTCTGCTTTTTCTTCATCTGTGTGTGCAACTCCAAGATTGGTCTTTAAAGGGGGAAGTGGTTGTCTTTTGGTACGAAGAGATTTTACAAACTTCCACATGGAGTTATCTTCTGGGTTGATTTCTTTCAGTTTGGTTTCCCATTTGGAGTTTCTGTGGACCTGGAGGGCTATTCGAACCTTTTTTTTTTTTTTTGACAATTGACATTTATGTCTTTAGGGGTGAAGCAAGATGCTTTTCATATTCCCCGCTATCTGTTGTGGTTGCAGTGAAGGTAAAATTTATGAGCAGAATGCTCGCCCTGATTGGGCATGGAGATTATGCATCACTAAAGGAGGCCAATATAGCTTTTGGTCTTCTGTATTTGAATATGTCCGTTGGATCGTATGCTGTAGCTTGTTGAACCAAATCGTTGGGATGTGTGGACGTCTTTAAGAAAAACTTGGTGGCTAAGGATCGTAGAAAAGAGAAGATATAGGGAATATTTGTGTCTCTGTGGAGTTGAATGTTTCTAACATACCACGGGGCATTCAAAATCATTCTCAGGCACTTGTTCTGCACTCGCTGTATTTTGATGATGTTAGCATTAGAGGTGTGGCACTTACAAAAGAAGAAGAATCACAGAAGACCAGATGGATGAAGACTCAAGTACATTAGAAGTCCCAAAGAACACCGAAAAGGTTCCACCAGTAATACTTAGGGACAAGGACAAATGGACCACTATCACCGCAGCCCTTAGAGAACACAAAATTGCATATTCCTGGGCAAAAAATCAAGATGAAAGAGTCAAAATCCAATCAGCCTCAGTCACTACAGACAGCTAACAAGACTAATAGATAACAAAAGCGAGAAAAATCTCAAGGTTGTGCTTCGCGGAGTGACCGAGGGTGTCACCTGTGAAGAAGTCACCACTGATCTCATGAGTCGGAACCTAACACCAGTGAAAGTGAGCAGGATGCTCAGGGCAGATAAAAGACCAATGCCACTAATACTCGTAGAAATTGATAAGACACAGAAAGAGATTTATGAATTAACAACGATATGTGGCCTCAGAATTTCTACTGAACCAATAAGGAAGAGGTCAACAGCTGGGCAGTGCCATAGGTGCCAGAGGTTTGGCCATGCCCAAAAACTCTGCAAAGCAAATTACAGATGTTTAAAATTTGGCGAGGGCCACCAGACAGTCATGTGCACAAAACCAAGATCCACTCCAGCTAAATGCACAAAATTGTGGAGGACCTCACCCTGCAAACAACAAGGGATGCATTACACACCCAAATAACCGAGGGTTACAAAAAACTACCCCTCCAACACAATTCAGCGATACGCAAGCCAGCCATGCTAATCACACCCCAGCCCAAACTATCAGTAACTCAAGAAAGGAAACAAATGCCTAAAACTTATGCAGAGGCAGCACGAACAAAGGCTACTCCATCTCATGACCATGTAGGCTCAAATCTTACTTCAGTACTAACTGCCTCACTAGCTACCATGTTACAAGAATTCAGTTTGACGAATCCTTCACCATCCACGAAAAGATTCCTACAAGGTACTCACTCAATTCTGACAGCCCTCAACAATGAATAGAAGAAAATTCCATCCCAACTGTCTCATGATCACGGCATGGAATGCCAACGGACTCAGCAATAAAACCCTAGAACTACAAGAGTTCTCTCACAGGCATAATCCTGACATAATACTGGTAAACGAAACACATCTCAGGCCAGCTAATAATCCCAAATTACGGAACTATACTATGTACAAAACAGATAGACTAACCGGAAGTGGAGGAGGAACAGCTATATACATTAAAAACTATCTAAGCCACAATGTTCTGACCAATCCCCAAACCAAGAACCTAGAGATAACAGGCATTGAAGTTAATACCAACAACGCTGGCAATATCAAAATCTACGCTGTATATAATCCACCCAGCATTCCATTGCTGGTATCCGATTTGGACCCCATTCTCGGCTTCTCCGACTCCATCATCATGGCTGGTGACTTTAATGCCAAATATACAGCCTGGCATAGCTCCACAATCAATGACAAAGGTCGAATTCTAAACTATTACGCAACGCAAAATTCTATTGTTGTAACCAGACCCACAGAGCCCACCCATCATAGCTCAACTGGAAGTTCAGATGTATTTGACGTAGTTATCCTCAAAAACATCAGATACCAATACCAGCTGGAAGCAATAAATGAACTTTCATCAGATCATTCTGCTTAAACTTGGTACACAAGAACAATTCTCCCCTACCCACTCTTTCATATCTTGGGACAAACTCAACAGAATCTTACCTGATCACATTGGCCCAGTCCCTACTATTCATACTAAAAAGGAGATAGAAATGGCTGCAATCAACTTTACCAATCAAATCAAAAATGCAATAAAGGCAGTTACCCAAACCACAGTTTTTCACCCTAGTGGACGGATCCCCGAGGAAATTATGGATTTAATTAGACTGAAAAACAAAGTCAGAAAGCGGTATCATAACAAGAGCTCCTCAAGATAAAGCAAATTTGAACAAATTAAACAGACAAGTACGTGAAGCCCTCCAGACACATCGAAACCGAGAGTGGGAATCTAAGCTAACAAAATTAAACCCTGAGGACAACTCCATATGGAAGTTTCTGCGAACCTTCCGCACCAAAAGACAACTTTTACCCTCAATTCAAACCTCGAAAGGAATAGCTCACAATGATGGGGAAAAAACAGAGGCTCTAGCCAACAGCTTGGAAAGTCAGTGCAACCCCTCATATGAAAATTTGAACATAAATCTCATCTACAAGATTTACTACCGAGTTAGGCAGGCCATAACAGAACAAAAAGATGATCTAGAATCTCTCATACCCACTTCTCCAACAGAAGTTATAAACATTATAACCCACCTGAACAACAATAAAGCTCTAGGCCCAGATGGAATTACTAACAGAATAATTAAACTTCTCCCCAGAAAAGCCATTGTACATCTAGTGAGCATAATTAATGCCATCCTCAGATTCCAGTATTTCCCTTTAACATGGAAAATAGCAGATGTCACACCAATCAAAAAGATGGGAAAAAACGCTCAACTCCCTGAAAACTACAGACCTATCAGTCTTCTGTCTAACCTTGGAAAGATTGCAGAAAAAGTAGTCCTTACTAGACTTCAATCACAAACGGACCAACTACATATAATCCCAAATGAGCAATTTGTATTCAGAAAAAACCATTCTACCGTTCAGCAGATCCACAGGCTGATCGAATACATTTCCGAAGGCTTCAACCGGAATCTTCATACAGCTGCAGTCTTTTTAGATGCTGCAAAGGCTTTTGATAAGGTGTGGCATCAGAGTTTTCTCTACAAGCTCATCACAACTAATCTAGTTAAAATAATTCACTCTTACCTCAGAGACAGATACATGCAAGTCAAAATAAATGAAACTGTATCAACCAGATGCAAGGTTCTGGCGGGAGTAAGTACCGCAGGGCTCGCTCTTGGCCACCCTTGTGTTTTCTATCTATATTGCTGATATCCCTCAAACCCCAAGCTCAACAATCACTGCATTACATGCTGATGACACTGCATTATTAGCCAGATCTCTCAGCCCAAAACTGGCTATTAAGAGACTCCAAAGCAGCATTCACACGCTGGAAAGATGGTTTATGGACTGGAGAATTCAAACCAATCCACAGAAGAGCTCAGCCATACTAGAAAAAAGCCTGAAATCAAGGAAGATATACATTTACTAGGTGTTAAAGTCCCATGGCAGAATACAGTCAAATATCTGGGAGTAATTCTGGATAAAAAACTACAATTCACCAACCATATAGAACACATAAGTTCAAAGATGTCTAAAGCAATAGTGCAACTCTACCCTATGATGAACAGAAAAAGTAAATTAGATACTCAAAACAAACTGCTCATATACAAGATGGTAATACGCCCAGTCATAACTTATGCAGCTCCTGCATGGAGTCACACTTCGAAGGCAAATATTCAAAAGCTGCAGAGAATACAGAACAAATGTCTGAGAATGAGTTTAGATGCTCCATGGTTTATCAGAAACTCCCAAATCCACAGAGACGTCAGCATTCCCTACATCACAACTCTTCTTCATGACCTAGCTGAAAAGTTCTTCAATAAGACAATTAACCATCCGAACCCACTGATCAAGCAAGCTTCAGACTATAACGAAGCAGATTTCTGCAAATACAAGATACCCAAGTCAATTCTATGCTCAGCTGAACACAGTTAATCTCACTGCCCTTTCAGGGCAAGCTTAAAGCTCAATAATTCTCCACCCAAAGAACTTTCCTTTTCAGATGGAGGGGAATATGAAAAGCATTTATGCTTCACCCATCAAGTCAGTACCGTTATGCGTTATGCGTAACAGGCAAGGTTGATTTGAGGAAGGGAGAAATCAATCGACCGTGAGATGCGGTGATTGATTCATTCAATCCAATACCCTTGGAGGGCAATGGATGGCAATGCTGTAGCCAATGAAGTTCTAACTGAGGCTCGGCTATTGCTGTTACCCTCCTGCCATGATCAGAGTTTTAATAGCCCAATAACACCTTGTCCCTACACTGTCCTCTACAGATAACGGGGAAGATGAAAAGCATTCTTGCTTCACCCCTTTAAGCCAGTCCTTATAAGAACTATAACAGGGAAGGTGCTTAATAGTGGATATGAGAGAAGGAAGGATGAAACTCTGGAAGGGTAATGGATGCCAATGCTGTAGCATTGCCATCCATTAGAATGAAGTTCTAACTGAGACTCGGCTATTGTTGTTACCCTCCTGCCATGATCAGAGCTTTAGTAGCTCAGTAACACCTTATCCCTACACTGTCCTCTATAGATAACGGGGAAGATGAAAAGCATTCTTGCTTCGCCCCTTTAAGCCAGTCCTTATAAGGACTATATAACAGGGAAGGCGGGATACATCGACCGTGAGATGCGGTGATAAATAATACAATCGGAGGGTAATGGATGGCAATGCTGTAGTCAATGAAGTTCTGACTGAGGCACGTATAGATATACATATATATATGTAATGAATTTTTTAACTTGGGGATACTGTATATTAGGGTTACCAAGTAATTTTATAAACTTGGTTATTTAACTCCTAAACCCAAGTATGCAAACAATTAAGTTTGCGCATGAATACATATATATATATGTATGTGTGTGTGTGTGTGTGTGTATATTTACATACATATGTATGGTTTTTTTCGGCGTATTATATTAATTGATTCATGATGTCACAGTGGAGATCAAAACAAAATACGATTTGTGCTTCTTCTAGTACGTGTTCCCAAATCTTCTACTCCTCAAACTTTTATTTCCTCCTGGATAAGAGCTCTGCGCAAGCGAAGTGGTCAGTGTTCTTAAACATGCTCTGTAGATATTTGTGCAGATTCGGTTCATCTTCAGGAGCATCTGGCCTTAATCGCTGCTTGCAAGATTTACCGCAACCATGTGAGGTCATTGATCTGAGTCTCAGAGGCAGTCAGGCCGTTTTCAGTAATACTCAGTTAGTATGTGTACTTGTCCAAGCCAGACAACATTGTGACCTATTTTATGTACGCTGCGGGAATATTACATTAGCTATTTCTTAGAATACCATTTATCTTACAGCACGTAGAGAAACTACTTGAATAACTGAAGTATTTGTTTGGTTTCACTGATCATTTATATATTACTTTAATGACAACAGATGGCGCCAGCATGGCTGGAGTCGTAACAGCTGTCAACAACGGATTGTTAGACTAGTCAGAAAAACTTTTTAAAAGTTGCTGTCCTCGGTTGTATCGCACTTTCCTTTAACCAACTGTACCACTTCTGATGGATTTTATGATCTGTTGAGCTTTCTTGAGCTATAGTAATTTTGTTTAACATACAAATGTTCTGCGAACTAAGACACATCCAGTAAATCAATAAAATCCATAAAATTGAAAGTTTTGGAAACTTTCAATTTTAGTCGATAGGTGGAGCATAACCAGACATCGCTTTACTTTATTTATTGAATACAAAATTAAATAATCGCGTATTACGAAAGCAGTTTGTGGTAAAAGGACAGTTAGAAAGAATTTTATTTAAAAATTGCTTTAACAAATGAAATGTTGTGACTTCAGCCTTGGTTGTTAAAAAATGCCTAAATTAAAGATGTATTTATACATTTTTTTTTATTATTTCATTCAACTGCGATCATTTTACACTTATCAAAAACTCGTATCACTTTTTTTTAGTTTTTTCAAGAATAAAAACAACTAGATTATAAGAACTGTTAGACGTATTTGTTTGAAACTGTTGTCTCCTATTTGATTATCAGATAGGAGGCACAAATATTTTAAGTGAAATTACCAAAATCGATTTTTGCAAATGAGGTCAAATTTAAAACACGCGAGGAATCACCGAAGGATCGTCATTTTTTTATTTAATTATAAGCAATTTCATATAAAAATATATATTATATTTAAATATTTTTAACATTTTAAAAATATATATAATTTCATTAAATGATAATTATATTTACTATCAATTAATTAGTACACCTTTTTTATGTTAAAAGTTATAAATAGAACTAAAGTATTAATTTGTAATATTATAATATTATATATGTTATATTATATATATGTAATATTATGTATATTGTATTTATTATATAATATTATATATTATATAATATTATATATATGTAAAAGTATAAAAGTATGTATATTGTATATATTACATATTTTATAATATTATATATATGTAATATTATATATATATATATATAGTAAACAAGGCATTAGGAAAAAGAAAACCAGTACGTCCTCTTAAACGATTCAACGATGACTTCTAAGGCCGGAAATGGCCATGTTAGGCCTAAATCCTTGATACGCATATATAATATATATATATATTATATATATATATATTATATATTTATATATATATATATATATATAATATATGTATATGTATATAATATATGTATATGTATAATATATGTATATAATAATATATTTATATATATATATATATATATGTAGTATATATATATAATATATTATATTATATATATATTATATAATATTTATATTATATATATAATCTTTGAATGAATCCAATTAAAAATGGCATTTTTTTTTCTTTCGATCTAAAAGAGACTTTAAACATCCTGAACAACTTGATAAAATAAAAAAAAAATAAGGAACAGGAACATGAATGACTATTTTATGCCGATTTAACATTTTCGGGAATGGCTCTTATACAGTAGTATGATATGTGAAAAACACTGCCGTATTTTCTTTGCGAAGAGTGACGGTGGAAATTAGCCCTCGATATTCCAGAAAAGTTATATATAATATAATATTTATATTATATATATAATATAATATATAATCGGCTTTAGATTGATGCTGTAGCATCAATCTAAAGGCTTTAAAAAAAAAAAACGTTAACTCTTATTGCGACCTGAATTTATTGAATATACTTTCAGCTATGTTTCAGATATTAGCATTTTTTGACAGATCATTTACTGAAAATCATCACCATTCTTGTCTCATGTCTTGACAAATTGCTTCATTAAGCCTAACATGAACATCCTGTGTATCATTCAAACTTTAACAGAAAATATTTTTAAGACTGGGGATAAATTAATATCTGGTGCATGCCACTTTGCTGGAATATCGAGGGCTAATTTTGGTTTCCGCCGTCACTCTTCGCAAAGAAAATACGGCAGTGTTTTTCACCTAATCTATGATTAGGTGAAAAACACTGCCATTATACAATACTACTGTATAAGAACCATTCCCGAAAATTTTAAATCGGCATAAAATATTCAAGTTGTTCAGGATGTTTAATGTCTCTTTTAAGTGAACGGAAGGAGCAACTAGGATCGAAAGGGAGAAAAAATGCCATTTTTAATAGGATCCATTTAAAGCTTAGTTGAATTCTCCATTATCTTACTGTACAAAGTATGCCAAAAATCCATTTACAAAAAGTAACTAATCTAGACAAAATCCGGACACAGAAAGAAACTAATATTGATAACACAGTGAATAACTAAAATTTAAACCATTGAGCTGGCTGCCTTGCTATAGCTATGTTCAGATGACACACCACCTAGCGGTTTTGACTTTTCGTTAAGTCTAACGTTTTCTTTCGCGACAACACGAATTTTCATATTCATAGTACACAGTTAACAAATTTTCTAGTAAAAATATTAAATATTATTTTATTGATTTTGTTTTTATATATAAAAAAGTACCTATATACTGTGAGAGATTTTTTAGAGAAATTAAAAAATACTATGAGTTTCTTCTAATAATCTAAATTATTAAAAAAACACCAAAAATTTTCCCTAAAACGTAAATTATATATGGTGTCTTATTTACATTGTATAACGTTCTTAGTCCATCTTAAGATTCCAATACTTTCCCTCTGATTGGAAAGTCGCGGACATTATTCCTCTGAAAAAACCTGGTAATAACCCACAACTTCCCCAAAGCTACAGGCCCATTAGTCTTCTTTCCTGTCTTGGCAAAGTAACAGAAAAGGTCATCCTATCAAGACTACAATCAGCAGTGGACCAACAGAAAATAATCCCAAATGAACAATTTGGGTTTCGCAAAGCTCACAACACGGTGCAACAAATTCACCGACTAACAGAACACATCACTCATGGCTTTAACTGGCACCTTCATACTGCTGCTGTATTTTTGGATGTTGCCAAGGCCTTTGATAAGGTCTGGCATCAAGGCCTTATCTTCAAACTAATTGAGAACAATATCCCAATTAAACTAGTGAAACTCATATATAAATGAAAGATACATGCAAGTAAAACTCAACGGAATTGTGTCATCAAGGCGCAAAATCCTGGCGGGAGTACCTCAAGGTTCTCTTCTGGCCCCAATACTTTTCACAACTTACATGACAGATATTCCTCTCAATTCAAGAACAACTACCACGGCCCTTTATGCTGACGACACCGCTATTCTAGCTAGATCGCTCAGCCCTCGCATAGCAATCACTACACTCCAAGCAAGTATCAATGAGCTAGCAAACTGGTTCACCAACTGGAGAATTCAAGTAAACCCCTTCAAAAGCTCAGCCATGATGTTTTCAAGAAGAAAGATCTGCAACAAAGAAGACATCCTGCTCTCTGGTCAAAAGATCCCATGGCATTCAGAGACCAAATATCTTGGGGTATTGATGGATAAGAAACTCCTTTTCAACAAACACATCAATCTCGTTTGTTCCAAATCTTCCAAAGTCATAGCTCAGCTCTACCCATTGATCACCCGCAAGGGCAAATTGAACCTACATAATAAATTGCTTCTTTACCAGATGGTAATACGTCCAGTCATTACCTACGCCTCACCAGCATGGAGTCACACTTCAAGATCAAACATTTCAAAAACATTTCAAAATCAGAGAATCCAAAACAAATGCCTTAGGATGATCCTGGATGCACCGTGGTTCATCAGAAATTCACAAATTCACCGAGAAACCGGCACTCCATACATCTCCTCTCTTCTTCGTGATCGTGCAGAAAAATTCTTCGTGAAGTCAAGTTCACACTCAAACCCACTAATCGTGCAAGCTGTCAATTACAATGAGACTGATTACTACAAACACAAAAGACCGAAGGCTATTCTTCTCTCAACTGATCATAGCTAACACTACTGCCTTCAGAGGGCGAGCTTAATTGCTCACAAATCTCCCATTCCCAAATAACTCTCATTACAGATAAAGGGGAATATGAAAAGCACTTGTGCTTCACCCATCCTGTCAGTAACGTCAATGGTCAATGGTCACGTTCTTAGTGGGACCGAAAAAAAAAATGGCGTTTTGCCTAGTGCTTATACATTTGATTCGCGATTCTGATATTTGATATAAAATGTGATTTAATGAACTCAACAAATATTTTTACTGACAGTGAATAGTCCTACTGGTATAGTCAACCGGTTTGGTTCTTGTATAGGCTCATAAAAACTAATTCAGTAGGTAAGTTAACCTTTTTTCCGAAGCAACGGCGATACGCTAGGCCTACTGCCATCAGCATCGCCATTGTTTCATTGAATCAGTTATTATTTTAGAAACTACCTATTATCACAATACGGTAGACAGAAATGGAAAGCATGTCCTGTTATCCAGAACAAAACGTGGGTCCAACCACAGACCTGCCGTACGAGGAACTCACCTTCAAACAGCTCCTGGCTATTTTCAAGCATATTGGAAATCTGCTACACACAAAATGGCCAGGTAAGGTAGTAGTTCATGAAATCCAAGAAGTTGATACGGACGACGTTCAACTTCTTGAACTACTCCAAGACAACGCTACTGAAAAAACCACAACGGCTGAAGATCATTCCCGTACTGACCACACTGATTTCCAGGAGGTTCGCGCAAGCAAAAAGCGCAAAACTGTGACCTCCGAAACACCAATTATAGATGTCATGGAAGAAGATGGCTCTGCCCCAGACTCACCTACCTCCGCGAGGGAAAAGATCCCCCCGATTATCCTGCGTGAGAAGAACAAATGGATGACTCTAAAGAGCATAATGAACAACCTAAAGATCTCATATAACAATGCAAAGAATATCACAGATGGTGTAAAAATTCACCCTAAAACTGTCACAGACTATCGTAGGTTAACAGCAGAACTAAATTCCAGAGGAATTCAGTACCATACTTTCTCACTCGGTTCGGAAAAAATCTCAAGGTTGTGATTAGAGGCGTGCCCGAGGATGTCTCCACCGATGAAATCATCACAGACCTGCACTCAAGTGATTTACCACCAATCAAGGTCAGCAGGATGACCAGGAGGGACAAGACTCCAATGCCATTAGTGCTGATCGAGATCAGTCAAACCTATAAACACATATATGACTTGACAACCATCTGTGGATTAAAAATCTCGGTAGAACCGTTAAGGAAGAGAGCTTCTACTGGGCAATGCCATAGATGTCAAAAGTTTGGGCATGCCCAGAAAATGTGTAGGGCCGAATTTAAATGTTTGAAGTGTGGGGTTGGTCACCCAACCAACACCTGTTCTAAATCAAAATCTACCCCGGCTAAATGTGCCAATTGTGGCGGTCCTCACACATCCAACTACAGAGGATGTTTGTACAATCCACGTAACAGGAAATCTGAAGAGGGACCATTCTCTCGTTCCATCAGCTCGCCTACATCTGCGGCTACTTCACAGCCTCCTAAAGTACAGAATAAAAACTCAGAAGCCCATCTGTTGAAAACTAAGGTCCCTCAAAAAACGACTCTAAGCTGGCAGCCCAGGACATATGCGGATGTAACCCGCCCTAAACAGACATCCCTAGAACAGTCAACATCACGCCCAAATATGACAGCTATCATTACCGCGTCTCTGGCAAATATGCTATTAGATTTCAGCAGATCTAATCCTTCACAAAGTTCTACTAACAGATTTCTGAAAGATACTCACGTCATCATTTCAGCGCTCACTAATGAACGGTAAAAAATTAAAACCAGAAGCCCTAGAGATAATAGCCTGGAATGCAAACGGCTTAAGAAATAAGATCCTAGAACTCCAAAATTTTGCCCACAGACATCGGCCAGATCTTCTACTAATAAATGAAACGCATCTAAGACCAGCAGACAATCCCAAAATCTATGGATATCAGTCGCATAGAACTGACAGATCAACCCACAGAGGTGGAGGCACGGCAATTTTCATCAAAAATTTTATCACTCATCACTCCATAAACATTCCTACTACCTCCAATCTTGAGATCACTGGCATCGAGATTCTCACGAGGTCAGTAGGCAAATTAAAAATGTTTGCAGCATACCATCCACCACAAAAAGCACTACTACCTTCTGATTTGAACGCCATATTTGACACTGGAGAGCCTACCATTGTGGCAGGTGATTTAAATGCCAAGCATTCTACCTGGAATAGCCACTCCACTAACAAAAATGGACAGATACTACAGAACTATGATGATTTCAACAACCTTCACGTAATAGGCCCTGCTGATCCCACCCATCACAACACCTATGGTAGGGCCGATGTATTGGACATAGCCATACTGCAGCACATCAGACTCCAATACAATCTAATAACAATCAATGATTTATCACCAGATCATAATCCAATAAGGTTAAAATTAGGAAATCTTGAAAAATCATCCCCACCCCCTCACTCATTTATTCCTTGGGAAAGGCTCTCCAAGATGCTCCCGAAATATATTGGACCTGTTCCCATCATTAAATCAAAAGAGGAAATTGACATAGCTGTCAAAAATCTAACAGAACAGATTACAGCAGCCTGTACAGCAGTTACTACCCCTGCAACCACCCACAAGTCCAACCACCTGCCTGAAGATACTATGAATCTGATTAGGGAAAAAAATAAGGCTAGAAAAAGATACCATAACACTAGGGCGCCACAAGATAAACGGATCTTAAATAGGTTAAATTCTGCAGTGAGAGATGCACTCGCAGCTCATAGAACTCAACTCTGGGAAGAAAAACTGACCTCCATCTCCGCTGACAGCCACTCTGTATGGAATCTTATCCGAAAGATCAAGAACAAAAATAAACCTCTTCCCCCTCTGCAAACAGATTCAGGTCTCATCCACACCGATGCTGATAAAGCTGAGGCAATAGCGAATCATCTTGAAAATCAATGCAAACCCGCATACGGTCACCTTGACATTAGTCATATCTACAAGATACACCGTAATGTCAGATATTCACTCAAGTCTGCTCCCACACATTCTACTCAAATCACACCCATCTCACCTGCTGAAATATATGCTATTATCCAGAAATTCAAAAATAAAAAGGCTCCTGGACCCGCCGGCATCTCCAACAAAGTTATAAAACTTCTACCTCGCAAAGCTATTGTTCATTTGGCAAACATAATCAACTCCATAGTTCGCTACAAGTATTTCCCTTCCTACTGGAAATTGGCGTACATTGTTCCAATTCATAAACCTGGAAAGGATCCCACTCTGCCACAGAATTACAGACCAATCAGTCTCATTTCTAATCTCGGAAAAATAGCTGAAAAGGTAATTCTTACTAGGCTTCAAGATTCTGTACTCCTGTTAAACATCCTGCCTGAGGAGCAGTTTGGTTTCAGACAGTTGCATAGTACCACACAACAAATACACAGATTGGTGGAACATATCATCACAGGTTTTAACTGGCGCCAATGCACTGGGGCTGTTTTCCTAGACTTAGCCAGTGCATTTGACAAGGTTTGGCATTATGGTTTACTATACAAGATTATATCATCCGGTATCCCAATCGGAATCATTCAACTCTTAAAGACGTACCTCTGCGATAGGCGCATGCAAGTGAGACTAAGTGGAGTGGTGTCCTCACAGAAACACATCTTGGCTGGAGTTCCACAAGGGTCCTTACTAGCACCAATCCTATTCTCCTTATACCTGCATGATATACCACGCAACCCATTATCTTCAATTAAAGCTCTTTATGCTGATGACACAGCAATATTGGCCAGATCATTAAAGCCTCACTTAGCCATCAAGAAACTGCAAGAAAACCTACTGCAAATAGAGCAATATTTTGCCAAATGGCGTCTCCAGGTGAATCCTCAGAAGAGCGTAGCCGTCTTATTCTCTAGAAGATCAGTGCTTCCCAAAGAAGATATTCTCCTCTTTAACACAAAAATTCAGTGGAAAACAGAGATCAAGTACCTTGGTGTAGTAATGGACAGTAAACTGACTTTCAACTCCCATATCAAGACTCTCTGTGCAAACACATCCAAAACCATAGCCCAGCTCTATCCGCTAATAAACAGAAACAGCAAATTGAGCACCAGAATCAAACTTCTCATATACAAACTGATGGTTCGTCCAATACTCACTTATGCCTCACCGGCCTGGAGCCATACTTCAAACTCAAATATCATTAAATTACAACGCATTCAGAACAAGTGTCTTAGAATGATCCTGGGCGCTCCATGGTTCATCCGAACTGTCCAACTGTACCGCGACACGGAGGTCCCCTATATTTACACCTTCATGCGGACTATAGCAACCAAATTCTTTTCAAAGGCAAGTGTGCATCCTAACAGACTGATCCAACTGGCCGCTGACTATGATGCAACGGACTATTCTAAGCACAAAAGACCTAAAGCCATCCTAAATCCCCTCACTGAGGATTAATCTCCTAGCCCAATCAGGGCGAGCAATAGAGCTCATAAACTCTCTCCACTCACAGTCTCTGTTAAGATAGCCGGGAATATGAAAAGCTTTTGCTTCACCCGTTAAGCCAGTAATGTTACTAGATACTAGTTACGTTCTTAGTGGTGTTATGTTATAAAAGTCACATATTTCGTATCATATACATATATCATATAATCGTCTTTCCATTACGTTTTAAATTTTATAATCGCCTTTCCATTACATTTACAATTTTAAAGAGTTATCCTCAATAAATTGGTTCGGGCTGTAATCAAATATATGAGGAAGCTAGAGCCTTTTGTAAGAACTATCCACATTAGCAGTCTTCTTCTTAACAGTATAACCATTTCTTTCTTCTTTTTTTTTTAAATAAAAACTGATGACTCTCATGCAGTAAATCTCCGAGCTCAGCAAAACTAAAGTATACAAGCAACGTTGATCGTACTCTTAGGGATTCCAATTCCATCTACATTTTCTTCGTTCTATCGGGATTTGCATGAAGGTCACTATATGCAAATCCCGAGAACAAAATTCAAATCGTTTAAAATACTAATTCAGTTTGGATTATCTTCAACATAATTTGATGCCCGTTGAGTATTCCCATTAGCAATACAAGAAACACCCTTTTTTGGGAACTCGATGCTGTTTATACAAAAAGACTAATACTAATTCAGAAATAGTGCTGCAAAATTATAAATATCGCCAAGTAATTGAGAAACAGGATAAGGCTTTATCCTGATTGCCTACTGCTAACTTCCTGGGACACAGCAATTTTTAGGTGTTTCTCAGGAAGCAATTTTAGCTGTTTAGATGTTCGACATGATATTAAACCCGTGATGCACTTTTACCACTGTCTGCTAGCAGAGAGTATCTAGCGTAGTTTGGGTGATTTACTTAGAATCCCAAAGCTGATATTCTCGGAGCTAATCCTGTCAACTCGTTATCAACTTTCAACTCTTTGAGTAAAAAGCTCTGGGTTTGAACGCCACCTCTAGGATTCGAAAAAAACTTTCATGAGAGTTCTTCAACCGAAGTAAATTACCAGTATCATACGGACACCTTTGTTTTATCTCCCAAAAACTCGGGGTTTGGATTACTAAAAACAGGCAGTATAAATCAAATTATACTGCCTGTTTTATTATTTAAATTAAATTATTTATAATTGAAATAAAATAAAGATGAAATGAAAAGAAAATTAAAATATTAAAATCATTTATAATAGTAGAGTGAATATTTTTCTACTGTCCATGTTAAATCAATGAGAACAAGTTGACCTCCTTATCCAAAACGGGAGAATTTATGGAAAAAATAGAATAAATAGATGTACAATACTTAGACTAAGCTCACCAGATAAAATCTGTCTCTTCGTTTTCGTAGACGGTAAAATGCATTCTCTCTCTCTCTCTCTCTCTCTCTGTGTGTGTGTGTGTGTGTGTGTGTGTGTGTGTGTGTGTGTGTGTGTGTGTGTGTGTGTGTGTGTGTGTGTGTGTGTGTGTGTGTGTGTGTGTGTGTGTGTGTGTGTGTGTGTGTGTGTGTGCTCTTTTCTTTGCGTTACAGATGGGGTCCACATACTAACATTCCAGCTGGCTTCTCCGCACAAAACCTATTATAGATATGACAGTTTCTCCTTCGCAAACATATCGTTCTGTCCAATATTTGGTTCGAAAGAGCCATTTTTTTTGTTTATTTTTCTATTCAGAAGTTTTTCATGTTTTCTGTCTATACATCGATATGCTTTTCTACTGTGTAGAATTATTTCTGCGGTTTAATTCTCTCTTCAGCTTGCATGGCGCTGACATGTGAGTCATAAGCGTATAAATGGAATACAAGCTCGTTTATTAATATTGATGTAAATCCCCGTGATAATGAGATTGATCTTGCATTGTTTTCAAAAGAGCTTTAGTTTACTAACGTTGTTGCCATGACAACCGTAAGAGATCGGAGGTAAGTTTGCATTTATTTTTAAGTGTTCTATCGCATTCCCTATGTTCAGATGGAAAGTTTGAAGTGACGCAGAATTTTAATGATATCATTAGCGATGTGCTCTCGAAAAATACGACACAATTCCATTTATTATAAAAACTATATTAATTATTATGTTTGTTTATGAAATGCAATGGCATTTAATAGTACGGAGTAGAATAAATTTGTACATTAATATACATAATAGCTTTTCGTGAATGTTTAAAAGCCATTAGCTGAGATGAATAAATGCCGTTTCGGAAAAAGCTTTTTAATTTACTCGAGTTAGTGTACTAAAGTAATGTAAATGGAAAGAGAGTGGAATTAAGCTTTGAAGTGATGCCAACAAAGACGAATGTCTGCAATCATCTGACAAGAGTCGATATTTATCCTTCTCTATAGAAACATTGTTGGCACCTTCGGCATATTAGACGATGCATTTCTCAGCCAGTTAATCATTTCTAATAATTTTAAATTAAATATTTTAAAATATTCCTTTGGGCATTTCGTCGGTTTGTCTAAAACGCTGACGTCATGACTGACGCACTACATCGCTAACTGAAGTTATGGTTGTGATGAATGGAATGAAAATCATGTAACGTCACACCTTATGCACAATGCTTATTTTATTTAGCCTATGATGTACAGGTCTCAGGATATTTCATACAAATTACATAAAGCAGCATAAAAACAATTGTAAAAATCATATTAAAAAGGGTACAATAGGTTGGAATGATTAAACATCAAAATTAAGAATCAAGAGTTAGAGCTTAATCCTTAAATCCGGGATCCACTGCAGGGATTCTGGGACCAGTTTAAAAAAGTCCTCTTCGGAACCTGAGAATGAGTAGATAGGGCACTGAAGTACAATGAGATTGATAGTCTGAATCCGCTTCCGCATTCACAGTTTGGAGTATCGGACCCAGTTCCATTTATGCGAGAGATGCTTACATCTACCGTGTCCTATTCTGATCTGATTTAAAGTGGTCCACACATGTCTAGAGAGACATGTGTGGACCACTTTATTCTCATTTCAAATCCAACATCTCGTCTGAAGGGCTTCGATTTGAAATGGGAATTTTAAGATTGCGGTTACGTTGAAGCCGATGCTTTCCTCATGACTCGCACAGGTCGAAGTTCTGGTCGCTCATTTGTATTGAACTCCTCTAGACAGAGCTCCTGGATTTCAGTCTTTGTGAGGTATGGAAGGAAATGTCTTAGTGGATAGGCAAGGAACTGTTTCCAATTATTTTTGTCCATAATTTGCTTAAGGCTTGGGTCCTTCGAAGCGAGGGAGGGCTATATTACTGAGAATTGGGAGCCAGTAGCAGATCTTAGAGCACCAGAGATTATCCTCATAGTTTGATTCCGTTGGACATCGACTAAAGAAGCGTGTGTGCTGTTAATTCTTAAATATATATATATCCTTAAAAATATATTTAAATGTCAGATCAAATAAAGACAGAGAGAGAGATCTGATCTTGTCTGAGCATATTTATATTACTTGAGCAAAAATAGCTGTCTGACTTGGGTAGAGAAATAAGTGAAGATCGGTAGTAAGATGTATCTCTGTAAATCTTTCTAAGACACTTGATCAGAGGATGGCTAGAAAACGTGCTCTGAATTTAGATGAACGAAATCCATACTGATGAGCCTTGATTAAGCTCCTCAACATTTACAAATACTTCTTTTTGACCGAAGATGAACTAGCTGATCTCATAGAGAAGTAGCGGAGTTTTATCTTTCTTGCAACACTGGAAAGTGGGTCGTAGAATATACACATTAACGGAAAATGTAGATTGTGTTATGACATTAACAGCCTAATCAGAAACCTCAGATTATAGGTATGGAGCGGTTTCGATCCTAAAAGGAACATTTAATCTCATATATAAAATATCAGGCAAAAAACAAACTATCCATTCTCCATTTTCATTCCATTTTAGTTGTGTTTTTAAAAAGCTAGCTAAATCTTAAAAATATGCTAACTATATTTTAAGTTTTTAGCTATATCAACATCGTAATTTTATGTTAAGTTATTGCAAAGATTTAATATGTTAAATTAAAAAACTTAATGTTAAAAATAATTATTCTGACTTTTAATCAATAAAATATTCAGGCAATTTAATTAAGGCTGTTATTATAACGACGGTTGAGTAAACCTAAATGTCTAGTTAAGACAATAATAGAGAACTGTTTAAAATTGTATGCAGACACCTGATCTAAGATTTCCTCAGTAACATACAAATCACCAGAGAAGATCAGATCTCTCTGCTTGGACTGACGTTTACATCCAGTATGTCCTGGCATAAACACATCACATCAATAGTCTCCTCAGCATCCAAGAAACTTGGCATTCCCTCTCGTTTAAGAGCTTATTTCAAACCCAACAACCTCTTCACAAAATAGAAATCTGAAATTCGTGAATGTTTACAATACTACTCACATGTTTAGGGGGGGGGCACCTTAAACTTCCCTTAAAATCTTTAACATCATCCAGAGGAATGCAATTAAGGCTCATAGATCTCATAGTTCTGTTGCAGCTGTTAATACAAGAGCTACAAATTCCCAGCGCATCCCCTTTAATGTGCAAATGCAAATGCAAACACACACACACACACACACACACACACACACACACACACACACACACACACACACAAATCAATAAAAAAGTCTCTGATTTCCTTGTAAGTCCTGTTCGACCTGTTGTGTATGGGATAAATTTAAAAAAAAAATAGTTATACTTCAATTTGTTTCGACAAATAATTGTTGCCTATAATGATTATAATCAGTATTTTATCAATACAAAATACATAGGATATAGATTGTATTTAGATTAAAATCATGTTACAAGTGTTGAAAAAACACATTTAATTTAAATTATTTAAAATAATTAAAGTTAAAGTATAAAATATATAATAAAGTATAATTTTATCCAAATAAAATATATATAGTTCCAAATAATCAGTTAATAAGTGCAAAAATATATTTTGTTTCAGATACCATAATAATAATTACATAAGGCAATTCCTTATATTCTTTCGTTTAATTTAACTTTGTTGGGGTCATGAAGAGGTTAGAGGGATCAATCGACCGTGAGATGCGGTGATTGATTCATTCAATCCAATACCCTTGGAGGGTAATGGATGGCAATGCTGTAGCCAATGAAGTTCTAACTGAGGCTCGGCTATTGCTGTTACCCTCCTGCCATGATCAGAGCTTTAATAGCTCAATAACACCTTATACCTACACTGTCCGCTACAGATAACGGGGAATATGAAATAGCATTCTTGCTTCGCCCCTTTAAGCCAGTCCTTATAAGGATAAGGATAACTTTGTTGGGAGAGATACTTTAACCCAGCATTCATTCGTTTTGGCGTGTGTTATGACCTAGGAGCGTAATGGTTGGCAATGCTGTAGCCAATGAAGTTTAACTGAGGCTCACCATTGCTAATAATATAATATAAGTACGCTCTCTTAAGGTTTTTGCCTTAAGGGAGCAATTTGAGTCTGCGGGGAAAGTGTTCTCCGGCACGGCCCGCTGAGCGGCGGGGCTTTGTAGGTGAATATATATATATATTTCTTCGGAATATGAGCGGTTCTGCTCGGTGGTGGTAGGTGGAAGACCATCACTGAATGGAGTCACCGCTGACATGGACTGTCTTTCGCCCACGATCGAGTGGCCTCGGGATCGTCCGAATTTTTAGACACGCCTTTACCTTTAAATAAGGCGTGTGTGTGTGTGATACAGTAACTGAAATTTTAACCAAAAGAGAGAGAAACCACATAAATAGCCATCCACGCTCCGCCGGGATCATTCGAACTATGAAATGATCATATTTGAATTTAAGAAAGATGTTGTAGAATGCTCACTGCGTGGATCTTCATTACCTCAGTAACATTTTTAAGTGAACAGTAAGGTAATACTGATAACCCGAACTCCAGCTGAATAAAGCAATATTTTCCATATTGCAGAACACATTCCTCAGGGGTATACGAAAGGTCTTTAGGAAATACTAAAGACCTTTTTAAAGGAAAATACATTTCCTTTTATTTTTATTACTTTTTTTAAATTTTATATTTTTGTCGCAGATAACAGCAAGTTTATTCTAGAAATAATTTTCAATAAGTAATAACTCTAAAAGAAGTTTTAAACAAACGCGTCTCTTGGCATATCCACTAAACGTTAGTGACGTATATGGTTGACGTCATGATCACCATCCAACCACGTGTTTCGAACTGTTTGTATTAAAAGTTTAAATTCAAACCGAATTTTAATAAATTTTAAAATAAAGATTTTAATAAAGGCACAATTTAAATAACATTTCAAGTACTTGGCATAGCTCTGCTGTCTTTGTGGAAGCGTATTTTGTGATTACTTTCAGCCAATAGAGGGTTGTTGTTGGGGGGGGGGGGAGTTGCTGACGCTAAGCTCAGTTGGTAACATATTCGACAAGAATTGAGAAACAGAAGCCAACCTTGTTTACGTCAATGTTAAGTAAGACGTCAAGCAATCTCTATGTGGCATCTTTATCTGTTTTCCTATAAGATTACATTGAAACGTACTTCAATCTCTTTTGTATTTACTTAGATGTCATCCCTTCCGCCGTCAGTTCAGATGGTAATCGAGATGTTTCTCCCGGAAGCTGCGCGCGGGATGAAATTTCTCCGTGCGTACCCTTTAAGTACTTTTGCACACCTCCAGGGAAATCTTCCCCACTGTAATAATCACGCGGGAGTCTTTTCACATCGACAGCCGCAGCGGATATGATTTTATAAACTTCCCTTACGTATTGCAAAGCAATGAGAGTTGGCATCGGTGAGTGGTTTTTCCTGCAAGGAAAAACCGTTTCTGCACGATCAGTTGGGGCTTGAATGACATCAGAAAACAGCCACAATTTCCGCTTACTCGAAAACAAAAGTGTTTCTACGGAGAGTCTTAGAAATTCAGTGACATCACGACCTCAATATCCCTAAAAGCATGCATGGAAAGTTTCCCTGTCCCTCCTTCTCTCTGTCTATCCATCGTTTTGTCTTTTTTTTTCTTCTTTCGCTTCTCTTTCTATTAGTCAATTCAGCAGAATAGAGGCTATATAACTTCAACTGTTTTGCTTAAAAATAATCGGTCTGCCAAAACTGCCACTTTCGTAGTGTTCATAATTCGTTTTGGATCCTATCCCTTGCAGTGTCTGCGCTATATGAAAACGGCACTGCCTTTCATAGTGCTAGATGTCCAGAATATAGTCTGGAGCCTAGTTGCTGACTAGAAGAATTTTTATGGAGTTTATTTTTCAGTAGTGAGTTATTTGTACTTTGCACAGACTATTATGGTTCGTCTCTCCTATAAACTTAGGTTTTAACTGTGTAATACTCAAGAAAATCGACCCTAGAAGTATTTCAGATAATAATAATATATTCTGGTGGAATTTAGGATCACAAGATGAGGGCACTTGCTTGCCACTTATAGCATTTATAGCATTGAGGTTATGTATTCATCACGACTGAGGGTGGAGACCGCTCGCACACCTATCTTCCGAATTAGTTTCTCTAAAACAGCACTTTCCCTTTGGAAATTGAGGGTTTATTTATTATGTTATTTACCGTACAGCCAATGGCTTTAAATCACCACAACTAAAGAAAGTGCTATGTTTGTAATATAAGTTCCACCGAGAGGTAGGACTTTCGCCTCCAGGTATACAATACCAACAGTCTGCTTATTTCAGATTGGAATTTTGATTTGCAGAGTTATGGGTAGTGGGTGTGGATTGATGAGTAAAATGCCTGTTATATTCCATGTCCTTCCCAGCTTCAACTCACCGTAAACACCAATAGAAGTCAAGCAAAGAGGAACAGATTACATCATCCGGGTAAAGGCCGTTATGCTAAAAAAAGCATTATTTGGAAATCTAGTTCGGTTATAACACAGATTCGCACTAGACGACATTTTACAGGAACCTAACCACCGTGTTATACGAGGGTTACCGCAAGAATAATCATTGGAGAATATATTATTATTATTATTGTGTAATCAGCCGAACTACGTCTTGTGTGAATTTCCATAAAAATTATTTCTCTTTCCCTATATCTATCTATCTTCCTCTCTTTTTGTCACATACTCACTCTAGCCTATCACGTGATTTTATACGTTAGTTTCCTGTTCACCATCTGCAGTCAGGTTACTGTTTAAGGAGATCCTTCTGAATGAAAGTGGATTAACGAACTCTCCCAACTAATCGAGACCATTCTCTATAAACGAACGTCCGTTCGCGTTGGAAAAACTCCAACTCCCGTAGTAGACGAGAAACTACGTCGACACACGAGTTTTTTTTTTTTTTTCGTGAAGCCAATGACTTGTCAGAATGGCCTTTCATGAGCGTTATCTTCAGGGAGGAGTTGACCGGGTCATTTGCCTCACCCATTAGCTCTTGTCAACATCCGTCGGTTTGCGTACGATGCTAGATGACATGCAACCTATCAGCAAGTTCAGAAAGGGTTGCTCACTGTGACATCACATGGAACATCACTCGGGGGCACAACCATTCATTCATACCTCACTCTCTCTCTCTCTCTCTCTCTCTCTCTCTCTCTCTCTCTCTCTCTCTCTCTCTCTCTCTCTCTCTCTCTCCCCTTCTTCTTCTTCTTCTTCTTCTTTTTCTCTTTCTCTGTCTTGCGACTCTATTGCCGCAAATTAAGATACCGATCGAATGTTCCTTCAGGTAATGAGTGGATGGCAAGAAGTCAACTTAATGAAATTTCCAGTCTGAAGCAGTGTCAGCGAAAAGTAGTAGTTGTGCCAGTGGCGTGTAGACGAAAATAGAAAGATGGAATAAGATGGTAAGCAGGCCCAATATGTGTTAAAAGAATGTTCAAAACGGTCCGCAAGAAAAACTACCCCAACAAAAGTTGTGAATGGAGGATCGAAATCAATGCTTGAGTATCTCACGTGTATTTCTAACTACTTGTGGAGCTATTATCTTGATGGTGGGTACGTGAATTACGAACTTAAAAAAAAAAAAAAAAGTGGAAATAAATTATATTTACTTGGACTTTATTATTACGACTGTCGAAGGTATCTCGTTCAATACCATACTTCATGAATTTTGACTGCTTTCAATTAAGATAATTTTAATGTTTTTTTAAAAAATATGTTTTAGTTTTTATTTAATTTTTTTAGAAAAAATAAGAATTTTTTAAAAATTTTACTTCTATAAAATAAATTAAAGTTTTTATATTAGAAATATCACATAACAAATGGTAGTTTGCATTAATATTTAGTTTTTATGAATAACCAGTATACATAAATGATTTGATTTTGAATTTTTCAAAACCTATAATAATAATCTTCACAACAGTGTAGCCCATAAATCCCAGGAGGTTAAAATGTAAATAACTTTTTTATTATGGTAAGAATCTCCAGGTTCTATATTTCGTTATAACAAAAAAAAAGAATTGAAATAATTAATAAATAAATAATTATTAAAAGTTTATATCCTCGTAGCTTATGGGTCCCTCTGTTAATTTTAAAAGACAAATCTATAATTGGATTGTATTCGTATTTATCAATTACCGTATTTAAAATAATTTTAAAAATCGGGTATCATGATTTTTCAAATGGTAACTACCTTGCTTGTTGGATTATTTTTTTAAATAATTTTTATTTTGTGTATTTATTTTGGGTTAAACATAATCATTGTTGTAAGTGTCATAATCCTTCCATCACAGATCTGGATTTTACAGCTTTCATTTCTTGTGCCTCCTTAAAAAATAAAACACCAATACTTTAAAACCAGCCTGTTTCGTCGATTCTTTTTAATTTGCACTGTCTAAAGCGGATCGATTTAATTTTGTTCATCTTTCCAATATTAACTGCAGCTGTATGAAATCCAATGTGAAGAATCAAAGGTACGCCAACGTCGACCGATAAAACAAAAATTATGCCTTCAAGTAAAAAAAAAAAAATCTTTGATGTTCTCATACAACCACCAACAAAATAAATGCTGTAATATAATAAAAACAAATAATGCTACATTTCTAAATAAATCCAGTGTAAGGCTTCAAGGCTCTTTTGTCTAAGCAGAATAAGAGGGTTGTTATGAAAATCAGCAAGAATATTAAAGTATGAAAATGTGAGGTGCATTCTAAATAGAGCTCCTGCACAAGTCAGCAAATTTCATAGGTGAGGACCCAGCTGATAATTTTATATAAAATACGAGACAAATTAGTCAGAACATTAAACTGGCTGTACACAAGCCATTCTTTCAACCAAGTTTAACCTACACATTTGAAAATTGAGTTGGAAATAATCGAGACCCACTGATGAGACAAGATTTTAATATGAATTGTCATCAGTCTAGAATCATATTAAAAATGAGGATATCAAAAAAGGAAACTGATATTGTTTGCATTCAATAATGTTCAAGCAGAGTTAATAGGTTGTTCGGTCACTTTAGAATCGGAGAAGAAAGATGAGAAAAAAAACAGAGTTGCTGAGTGGATGGAAGGGAAAAGATCAAGAGGAAGATTAAGATCCAGGTGGATTGATGTTGATATTAGTGTCTTAGAATACCGACATATGAGATCAGATACTACTGGCGACCTGAAAAATTCATATTAACGTGATAAAAATTAATTGGGGGCAGTACTATCATAGTACTGAGCACACTTGCTGGCTAGTTGTTCAAGTGGATGTCTGAGCCTCAGAACAATACGTCGTGATCGGAATTTTGCTGAAAGTGTCAATGAGGTGTGTGTGTGGTAGATGAATTTCATTGCCCAGTGTAAAATCATAATCCTGCTTATTGGAGCCATGAAATGGTTTGAAAAATTGTGTCACTTGTTTTTTTTATAGAGAATGATTCGTGGCTTACTTAACAGTTCATCCCTTAGTTCATTCATGGTACTAATATATTATAGGTGTATAATCTTCCATGAATGGGAATTCACATACATTTCTTTAAAATTCCTTCAATGTACGTATTAAGAAATGATGATAACTCTTCAAAATCAAAATATTGTATGTAAATAAATAAAGGAACCATTCGGATAAAAATATTATACAAACCACAAGATATTAATTATAATAAATTAATATAATCCAACTATAATATAGATCCAATAATAATAATAATAATATACTATAATATAATATAGATCCAACTCCGACTAAATAATGATTTGGTCGGAGTTGGATCATATTTCAAGAAGTACTCAGTGGAGAACCTGTAGAACAAGTACTTCAGAAAATCAAATTATAAAAAAAGCCAATAGAATAAGCAAAGCTCATAGGTGAGTTCCAAGGTAAGGTTGAAAGGCAGGTTAAGTTAAAGATGAATTGACTGATCCTTAGTAGATATTTTTTCTCCCGATTAACAAACTAATTTCTAAATACACATTTGAATAGATTTAATTCATTTTTTTTATCCACAACCTGATCCTGATTTGCGTTAGAATAAATTTAATCTGTCCTTTAACATTGTAATTACATTTTTTTTGTCTTCCCCTTTGAGACTCATCAATTACTTAGTCATTAGCAATATGAATTCTGTCATTCTCGTTCCACAGCAGATCTCCTAGCTAAACCTCACACACCTTTGAACGCAGGCCATGGAAATGTTTGGAGAAACTCTGGTGGTCTTTCTTGATATTTCTAAAGCATCTGATTAAGTCTGACATCTTGACCTACTTACCATCTTACAGTATTCCTATTTTACTTTCTGAATGGAATGCTAACTTCCTCTCCGGTCGTGCATTGAGGGTCATGGTCAATGGTTTCCTTTCATGAGATTTTTGATTCAATACTGGTGTACCCGAGGACCCTGTGTGTTCACCTACACTCATCCTTCTATACATCAATGATGTTCTCTCCTCTAACATCCAATCCTGTTCACAGCTGTGCCGATAACAACATTCCTCCACTCCTCTTTTTCATTTATAAAATCTTATAATGCTCCGATAGGTCACGATTGGATATCTTCTTTAACCAGTGCCTTAAACACCGATCTCCTTGTCATTCTCAAGCAGGGGTGAATACAAGCTGCTGAATTTTAAACCTAGTGAAATTCAATTCTCTCTCATTTCCCGAAAGAAAACCACGCCTTAATTTTTCTCACTTTTTACAATAGTCTGCTCTCCAACCAGAATCAGTTTGCTCTTCTAGTGTTGACTTTTGCATCTAACCTCTCCTGGCACAAGAACATCAAGTTCTTAGCCTCTTGGGCCTCCAAAAATGTTTGTATTATTTTTCATTCCATACGGTACTCCCTTCTCAACTCACACTTTATAAAACTGAACCCCGTCAGACCCTAGAATGCTCTTCCACATTTGGTGTGGTGTACCTAAGACTTCCTTTAGAATGCTTCATTGGGTTCAGAAGAGACCATTTCGCTTAAATCATGATTCCCTCCCTCTCGCTTTTACCCAATAGACTAGCTGCATTATGTCTTTTTTATAGATATTTCCATGGTTGATTTTCTACTCAACTGGCCATTATTGTTCCTCCACTTCTTGTTCACCATCCCCCTACACACCTAGTCTCGGAGCAGTCTTCCATATGCTCAGTGATTGTAATCCTTAAATTCTTCAAGAAGCACATCAACAAATACTTAACTTCTTTCTAACGTTACACTTGCCCACATACGACATTTTATGGTATAGAAAAGATCTTTTTGTGAAGATGATAAAAATATACGCGAAAAATTTATAAGCGAGTCTTGATAAATTTTCGTTTTTTTAAAAAAAAAAAAAGCAGAAATATTAATCAGAAAACAAATCCAATCGATTGCAGTCAACAACCCTATTATAAATATATTCAGATATTTAAGAAAAATGAATGAGGGACGTTGATCTCCTAAACACAGACAACCCTTGTTGAATTTGCCTCAGAGGATGTACACTAAATGAACTGTGGCGTACGAGTCTACAATACGGGCAGATTAATGAAAATGCGCAGAAAGTGAATTCTGAAACACCCATTGCGCATGACGTCATACAAAAAAAAACCACGTGTGCTTTATATAGCACTTAATACAACAGTATAGTTCGCAAGCCAGTTCCAATTTACACACGCCCACGTAGCTAGCTGATCAAAGAAGCCGAGATATTCTCGCCTCCTTGGCTGGGTCTTGACAAGATGAAAGAAATGGAAGGGGATCGATGGAGCACTTTTCTTTTTGCGGATGAAATGGTGGTGTGGGAAACAAGCATGTGGGAAGTCCGAATTAGTGAACTGTGCCTTAATTACACACTTTTTACGCAGTGTGTGTGTGTGTGAGAGAGAGAGAGAGAGAGAGAGAGAGAGAGAGAGAGAGAGAGAGACAGTTTTAATAGCGTCTATTTCACAACCAGTGAATAAGACATATCAGGAATGCGAATAAGCTTACAAAATTTTCACTTTTATATTTCTACTCATGGCTTTTTTTTATTCTTTATTATTTATGAATATCTCTATATTCATGATTTTTTTATTGGTGTACGTTTATTCAATGTGTATTTATAATACTTTTTGTCCCCATGGGAATTTAATCCACTTCTCTATTTAATACAGACACATAAAAAAGTCTGTATTGTTTATACCAGGGGTGGGCAACCTTTTCAGACTCGCGGACCACATTCAACTTTTATTTTTAATAATCGGGCCACAAGCGTTTAATTAAGAGAAAATAGGGACTGAAAAAATACTTAAGTTATCAATTTTTAGTATATAATCTTAGAAAACACAGAAATATTTGAAGTACGATTTGAAACAAGCACGAAATGAAACTCAATGGAAAATTATCACGTAAAAACAAAGTCATATTGTTCATGCATCACAATATGTGTGTCTCCCTGCTTAATGTGCCTTTTCTGACATAACCTTTGCCAAAATCATCTAGATCCACTTTATAACCTGAGGTGCAAATTCGAATCGAAGCATGCAAATGTTCATCAGTCAGTCAGTCGTGAAGGAAATGCTTATTCGCAAATATATGTGCTTTTAAATGCGACTATCATCTTCTTTGGGAAACTAATTAATCCTTCACATTTTTTTGGTAAGCTTCGAAAAAAAGTTTTGGATATTTTTTAATAAAAATGCGTTCTTTAATATTTCATTCTGTTGTAATTCCAAAACTTCCATCTGTAGTCAGTTTGGTACGTCATCAATGTCGACATTAAAAAGGTTCAAAAATAATCTCATTTCGATACTATTTTTATGAAAATCCACAAATCTTATTGAAATCCACAAATCCACAAATTCCGTTTCTAAATCTTAAGTTTACAGTTGATATCACGATGTCCATAACATCTTGACTTGTTAATTTTTTCCAGTCCAATTCTAAATAATCAATAGTTTCTTTTACTTTTATGAACAAATCATTGCCAGTTGTAGTAACTTTTAAACTACACAAACTGGCCAATTTTTCATGAACATTAAAGTCACTGTCAATGCCCAGAATAAATATCATTAACTGCGCATGTCTGTTACGTCAGTGCTTTCATCTGTTACCAGAGCGTGATAATCAAATGATTTTGCTTTAAATTGAAGCTACTCAAATAAACTGGCACCGACACTTCTTCTACTGGCAGATAAACTATCTTGAAATAAAGTCTTCTTTTCAGGATATATTTTTTCAACGACAGCTAATAAACATCGTTTAATAAATTCTGAATCTATATAAGGCCTTCTTTGAAATTATTTTTAACAAATATATATCCTTTGAAAATAATAGTTGATGTTAATGAATTATTAAAAGACATACCAGGGAACGCGATTGTAAAAGTGCAGCAAAATCTCAGTTATCGTAGGAAGAAGTCGCATTTGTTATCCCCACTAATGATCACTCACATGGTTGACTCGTTGCACGGCAATATCACGAAGTATAGGTTATAAAATTATTTGTAATTTATCATTCATATTATAAAATGTATTATTTAAATAATTCAACACAGGCCGCATGCCATGTAAGTATGGTCAACCTTTTATGGGTCGCCAACAAAAATAAGAATGAAATAAAACACCATTTTATATTTTATATAAAAGTAATATTAATTTGAATACTAATTTTTTTTCGGTTGTTGTGACATTGAACTCATCATTTGATATCACGAAGTATAGGTTATAAAATTATTTGTAATTTATTATTCATATTATAAAATGTACTATTTCAATAATTCAACACAGTCCACATGCCATGTAAGTATGGTCAACCTTTTATGGGTGGCCAAAAATTCACGTTTGGGCCGTCGGTTGGCGACCTTTGGTTTATACTATTACTTGGAAATTTAAGATTTCATCGACAGAAGCTTCGATACTCATTCATTTATACAGGATTATATTTAATATAAAACAAATCATTAAAAATAACATTCTTTTTAAACTATAATGCATCATTCAACTTAATAAAGTATTTTATAAATTTTAAAATATAATTATGAATTATTAAATAAAAGAATAAAAATAAGAATAAAATAAAACACCATGAAGGTTGTTTTCTTGATCATAAATTAGTAAATAATAATATTTGGTTAACCGATCAACTGTTGATCAATTTTATTAATTAACTTAACCAACTAGTTTCGCCATACTTTATTGTTGGCTTCTTCAGGGCACTTACAAAGTGTGGCGAAACTAGTTGGTTAAGTTAATTAATAAAATTGATCAACCCTTGATCGGTTAACCAAATATTATTATTTAGAAATAAAACACCATTTTATATTTTATATAAAAGTAATATTAATTTGAATACTAATTTTTTTTCGGTTGTTGATTGTCTGACTGATTCAATTGCTTTCTGAATTTGTATGGTTAAGTTATATTTATTGCTGTGTCAATCTCTTCCTTTTTACTGATATTGGGTACTGGACCAATATGATCGGGAAGAACCTTGGCTAACTTGTCCCATGGAATGAATGTGTGCAGAGGAGAGAATTGATCTGATGAACCTAGATTGAGCACTATGGGACTGTGGTCAGAAGATAATTCGTTGACTGATTCCAATTTGAATTGGTATCTTAAATTTTTAAAAATGACAATGTCCAGCACATCCGAGCCACCCGAAGGGCTGAAATGGGTATGCTCAGTAGGGCCGGCGACTACAACAGAGTTGAGCATTGCATAGTTGAAAAGTGTGTGGCCTTTGGTAAACCGTATCCCTGAAGAAATCATGGACCTAATCAGAGCAAAAAATAGAGCCAGGAAGAGATACCACAATACCAGAGCCCCACAAGATAAAAAAGTATTGAACAATCTAAACAGGTAGGTCCGAGAAGCTCTTCAAAAACACAGAAACCATCAATGGGAAACCAAATTGGCTAACATCAATACTGAAGATCATTCTGTATGGAAATTCTTAAGAGCAATCCGCACCAAAAAGCAACTCACACCCCCTATCCAAACCAAGAAAGGGACAGTTCACAAAGATGAAGAGAAAGCCGAAGCACAAGTAGATAACCTAGAATCTCAGTGCAACCCATCGTATACTAATTTAAATATCAACCTTATGTACAAGATTCATCGTCATGTTAGGTGAACCTTAAGACAGAACATTGTCAACTCAGAACATATCACTCCTACAAATCCAACAGAAATGATAAATATCATCTCCCATCTAAACAATAGAAAAGCTCCAGGACCGGATTGCATAACTAACAGAATAGTAAAACTACTTCCAAGAAAGGCCATAGTCCATCTCGTCAACATTACAAATGCTATCTTTAGATTCCAGCATTTCCCTTCTACATGGAAAACAGCCACAATCATACCATTGAAGAAGCCAGGAAAAAAGGCTCACCTTCCTGAAAGTTACAGACCCATAAGCCTATTATCCAGCCTCGTAATGGTAACAGAGAAAGTGATCCTCTCAAGATTACAAGCAGAAACAGATAAGTTAGGAATTTTGCCTAACGAACAGTTCGGCTTCCGTAGGGCCCATAGTACAGTCCAACAAGTGCACCGGCTGGTAGAAATCATTACTAAAGGTTTCAACTGGAAACTCAATACAGCTGCCATCTTCATCGACGCAGAGAAGGCGTTTGATAAAGTATGGCATCAAGGTCTTCTCTACAAACTGATAAAATTTAATTTCCCAGTCAGACTAATAAAGGTAATACATTCTTATCTGAAAGACAGATACATGCAGGTCAGGGTAGGCGAAACGGTTTCGACCAGACGCAGGATCTCGGCAGGCGTACCTCAAGGATCTCTTCTGGCGCCTCTACTGTTTTCAATCTATGTAGCAGACATCCCTCTGAACCCAAGAACAACATTCACTGCATTATATGCTGATGATACTTCACTGATGTCAAGATCACTGAGCCCAAAACTGGACTAAAAGACTACAAAATAGCATACACACTTTAGAAAAGTGGATGGCAGACTGGAGGATCCAAGTTAATCCCCAGAAAAGCTCAGCCATACTGTTTACTAGTAAGAAAATCCATACCATGGAGGATATTTATTTATTGGGAGTAAAGATTCCATGGCAGACTGAAGTTAAATATCTTGGAGTGATTCTTGATAGTAAACTCCTATTCAGCAAATATAGTAGTTACATTACCTCAAAGACATCCAACGTCTTAGCACAGCTCTACCCTATGATCAACAGACAAAGTAAACTGGACATGCAAACAAAATTAACAATTTACAAGATGGTAATTAGACTGGTTATCACTTACGCATCCCCAGCTTGGAGCCACACCGCAAATTCTAACATTCTAAAACTTCAGAGATTACAGAATAAGTGCCTGAAGATGATTCTGGATGCCCTCTGGTTCATAAGAAACACCCACATCCATAGAGAAGTTAATATCCCTTATATCTCTTCCTTTCTCATAAATCTAGCTGAGAAATTCTTTACGAAGACAAGTAACCATCCAAACCCGTTAATCAAGGAAGCCTCGGAATATAATGAAGAAGAAATCTACAAATTTAAAAGACCAAAATCTATTTTAACTTCAGCTGAACGCAACTAACTTCACTGCCCTCAATGGGCGAGTATATAGCTCATAAATACTCCATTCAAAGTTCTTCCATTACAAGACAAAGGGGAATATGAAAAGCAATTTTGCTTCACCCATCTAGCCAGAAATGTTAATGTATTACTGTTTTTCAGTTGTTGTGACTTGAAATCATCCTTTACAAGATATATGCGGTGATTAAGGTTAGGATTAATACCCTTGGAGGGTAATGGATGGCAATGCTCTAGCCAATGAAGTTTAACTGAGGTTCGGCTGTTGCTGTTACACCCCCGGGGTGCTGAGATTCGAGAGTTTTGAGTTCGCTCTCTTAAGGTTTTTGCCTTAGGTCTTTCGCCTAACAGGACTAGCAATATCATTTTTCGCAATCCCTTGAAACCTGGGAACTAGGATGAACAGATAAGTCACATTAAATCAGTGTTTCAGATGGCCATGCCAACTATCACACCTGAAACAGTGCTTTCGTAACCATGCGCAGAGAACTAAATGGTTACATGTTTCTTCGAAACCGATACTACCTCAACGGCACCCAACTACTTCATCATGAGTAATAGTGTAAATGATACTAAACCAATCGACCAACACCTAAGCAGTTTCCAATGAAATCTGTTCACCATACTAATAAACAACATGTGTGCATTTTATTTTTAGCAGAGTAATATCATCAAACGTGTATTTCCAGTTAAGTGTTGATTTACGACCATACTTAAATTGTATGGAGTAAACAACCACAGAGAAATAATTAAGCAACAGATTTACTCGTTCCAATATTTCGACTCTTTCACAAAGACATCGTCTGCAATACAGTATTAAACTTGTAATATAATTTTAACATAATAAGTGGAAGAAATTCGGCTATTTTGAGCCTAAAGTCCTAAAAACAAGACTCTTGAACACCTCAGTTAAAGAGATCAATTCCAAATCGAGAAGGATTACATCACGTTTCACTTGGAAATCTATCAACAAAATCCTTCTATAAATGAGAGAAAAAAAAAACGAATTTTCTGCATAATGAACTGGACTTGAACCATGTGGAACAATGAAGAAAGATCTTTGTCCAACTCTTCATCGGATTATATTTTTTTTCCTTCATCATAGAATAAAATAAAATAAAATTGAAACAGACATTTGGGACTGCTAAATTTAAAGATTTCGTGATCGCATTGAATAATAATTAATTCTAACCAATATGAGCATTGCACCAAAAACAAGCAAAAAAATTGAAAATTTTATCTGTCATTATCTCCTCAAATAAATATTTCTATTGATAAAATTAGACCGTTTGTTCAAACCTTTATCATTGATGTGACGATTAAGTACGAGTATTTGGAAATATCGAAAATTGATGACAGTTCATTTCCAACTCGTATTCTATTTTATATATTCATATTTCCTTTATTTATATTGACTACAGTAATGTTTGAAATACAGACGAAATGTTATATCTTCACAATGAAGGATGAGTTCTCTGATTATTTCAAAATTAAAATTTTAGATAAAAATTTCTTGTAAACTATAATATGTTATAAAAGTAAAAAATAAATATTTTTATTTATGGAGAATTTCAAATTAAAAATCGTATTTAGTAATACACCATTTTCTAAATATTATTGAAATAATAGTCAACACAGCATCATAAAGCTGCATGATTAGTTGAACAAAATTCGATTTAATTTCAAACAGCTTCAGTGTTTGAAAGTAACTCACAACAGTAATAAGTAACTGATTCCGATAGTTGTATTATTGTACATTACAGCTTAAAAGTTTTGTTTGAGCTACAAAATATCAATGAATAAAAGTTTTGTTTGAGCTACAAAATATCAATGAATATTTTTATGACGTATTTAATTTTATTATCCAATTGAAGAATTTTAGCCAAATAAATGCAATAACTGGACAATTTTTTTATATTTAGATTTTACATCTTTGTTACAATTAATAAGACTGCGAAAGAGATGGAGATCAACCTGTTTGCTTTACATAGACGAGATAAATTTGAAAAGAACTTTGCTATTCGTTCTAGTGGAAAAAATACGAACAAATACTTGCTTCCTTTATAGCGTCATTCAGTATCACACAAACATCATCAAAACCAAACTAGTTATTCTTTGTGTGATAAGATTTCTTATTAATATGTGAGATTTGTTACAATCGTTTGGAGACTAATCTAGCTGCGATACAGAAGAAAATTGCTTTTGTCGTATTGCAAGATATCATGATTTTCATATTTATTTTCACTCATTTAATCTGCAACTTTGCATTACCATATTTAATCCAAGATTATGCTATCTTGATTGGCTACAGAGAAAAGAATTAGAATTATTCTTTTAATTCTAATGTCTGTTTGTAATTCACAACTGATGTAAGATATCGGATTTGTTTTTATTAACAGATCTGAAGGTCCACTATTAATATTTGACTTCGTAATGCTGTGGTTTCAGCTAACGATCATGACAAGCAAAAGAAAAAAAATTAAACTTCTATTTATATGTTTGTTATCATTTTATTTTATTTCTCTTTGTTCACATTTATGTATTTTTATTTCTAATTTATGAACAGAATTAAGCCAGTTAAAAGTAAAAATATATCAATTTTTGTTATTTTTTACCGGCTTTATAACGCTTCAGACCGGCACTGTTTTTTCTCTTAATTCAGGCTAAAACAACGTAAAAAATAAAAAATTAAAATTAAAATTAAAAAAACGAAATATTCACTAATCAGGCTAGTTTATGGTAATCAATATTGAGAGGGTTCTAAACATTAAATGGAGCAAACACCAAATCCAAAACGAAAAAAAAAAAAAGAGAGAGAACAGGAGTACAAAAAACAAGGTTATAATTTGTGAGCTTCATCAAAACCATCCCCTCCAAACTAACAAGATTATCTACGATTTGCCACAACTCTTTATTCAAGTTACCGATTATCTGTTTTTACTCCTTTAGTCATGGATTACTCCTTTATATATAATCGAAGTTCATCCTGCTCTCCTTATAAGGACTGGCTTAAAGGGTGGAAGCAAGAATGCTTTTCATCTTCCCCGTTATCTGTAGAGGACAGCGTAAGGATAAGGTGTTATTGAGCTATTAAAGCTCTGGTCATGGCAAGAGGGTAACAGCAATAGCCGAGTCTCAGTTAGAACTTCATTGGCTACAACATTGCCATCCATTACCCTCCAAAGGTTATTAATCACCGCCGATTCCTAACGTCTAATCCTGCATCCTCGAATTTGGTCCTTATAAGGACTGGCTTAAAGGGGAAAAGCAAGAATGCTTTTCATCTTCTCCGTTATTATATCTGTAGAGAACAGTGTAGGGATAAGATGTTATTGAGCTACTAGAGCTCTGATCATGGCAGAAGGGTAACAGCAACAGCCGAGCCTCAGGCTGTAGCGTTGCCATCCATTACCCTCCATGGGTGTTAGATTGAATGAATCAATCCCTTCCCTCGAAGTTGGTTTAAGACAAGGAACAATAACAGTCTTGGATCTTTAAAAAAAGAAATGGTGTGCTGTATTTTACGTTTTTTTTTTCAGTTTTATGTCTAAAATTTAAAACCAAGATTAGAAAATGATTTCCTAAAGTTATTTTCCTATTTTGTTTTTAATTTATCCTTTTTCTTATTTTTTCACTGTTTTAATGTTTTAACGCCATTTTAACGCCATTTTGAATTTGCATATCTCATGCAAATTCAGAACTGTTATTTATTTAAAACTGTGGAACAATCAGCAGCGCCCTCTGGTTAACTCCAAGGTAACCAGAAGTTATTTTGAAGAAATATAACTAAAATAAATACAAATATAAATAAAATTAATAATAATACGACCAACCAAAAGTTTGGTGTTTGTTATTTCGGCCATTAAATAATCTTATCGGTTGTAATTTACTGGCGATAAAAGACTTCCAACACAGAACGGATAACACTCAGAAAATTTCCCAAAAGGCTACAAAGAAGTTGGCAAATAAGAACTTTTTTTTTTTCTGCTATCCTGGCTCTTAAAGTAACAACTGAGCAATTTTACGCGAACGCGATGTCGATTCAATGGACAATGTGGGAAGCAGCAGGCGTTGAAAATACGCTAGGACACCCAATGCTGTGAAACTGTACGTAGTCGCTCGACCTTTGTGGGTTCTTTTAACAGAGTAACAAACACTGTAATCAACTTGTCCTGATAGACAAAAACACCTTTAGAAGCACAAAAAAAAAAAAAAGTTGATTCCTTTTATACGACCTACGATTTTTTTTATAACTTTCTCAGTTATTGCGATCTAGGCTAGTTTTGACCATCGTTTTATAAAATAAAAAAAAATGTATACACTAAAGTAGTCCATATATTTGGCTCATGTTAATCATGCCTTTATTTATGGAAACGTTGGTCGTATACAATTTATGTAATTCGTTGTGTGCATGTACCGAGTCGTGTAAAGCAGATGTTGAGCTATTAAAGCTCTGATCATGGCAGGAGGGTAACAGTAATAGCCGAGCCTCAGTTAGAACTTCATTGGCTACAGCATTGCCTTCCATTACCCTCCAAGGGTAATTTCCAATTGATTCTCTCATATCCCCTGAATTTTTGAATATTTTAACATTAACATTAACATTTCTGGCTAGATGGGTGAAGCAAAATTTCTTTTCATATTCCCCTTTGTCTTGTAATGGAAGAACTTTGAATGGAGTGTTTGTGAGCTTTATGCTCGCCCATTGAGGGCAGTGAAGTTAGTTGCGTTCAGCTGAACTTAAAATAGATTTTGGTCTTTTAAATTTGTAGATTTCTTCTTCATTATTTTCCGAGGCTTCCTTGATTAACGGGTTTGGATGGTTACTTGTCTTAGTAAAGAACTTCAGAGCTAGATTTATGAGAAAGGAAGAGATATAAGGGATATTAACTTCTCTATGGATCTGGGTGTTTCTTATGAACCAGGGGGCATCCAGAATCATCCTAAGGCACTTATTCTGTAATCTCTGAAGTTTTAGAATGTTCGAATTTCCGGAGTGGCTCCAGGCTGGGGATGCGTAAGTGATAGCCGGTCTAATTACCATCTTGTAAATTGTTAATTTTGTTTGCATGTCCAGTTTACTTTGTCTGTTGATCATAGGGTAGAGCTGTGCTAAGACGTTGGATGTCTTTGAGGTAATGTAACTACTATATTTGCTGAATAGGAGTTTACTATCAAGAATCACTCCAAGATATTTAACTTCAGTCTGCCATGGAATCTTTACTCCCAATAAATAAATATCCTCCATGGTATGGATTTTCTTTCTAGTAAACAGTATGGCTGAGCATTTCTTGGGGTTAACTTGGATCCTCCAGTCTGCCATCCACTTTTCTAAAGTGTGTATACTATTTTGTAGTCTTTTAGTTGCCAGTTTTGGGCTCAGTGAACTTGACATCAGTGAAGTATCATCAGCATATAATGCAGTGAATGTTGTTCTTGGGTTCAGAGGGATGTCTGCTACATAGATTGAAAACAGTAGAGGTGCCAGAAGAGTTCCTTGAGGTACGCCTGCCGAGATCCTGCGTCTGGTCGAAACCGTTTCGCCTACCCTGACCTGCATGTATCTGTCTTTCAGATAAGAATGTATTACCTTTATTAGTCTGACTGGGAAATTAAATTTTATCAGTTTGTAGAGAAGACCTTGATGCCATACTTTATCAAACGCCTTCTCTGCGTCGATGAAGATGGCAGCTGTATTGAGTTTCCAGTTGAAACCTTTAGTAATGATTTCTACCAGCCGGTGCACTTGTTGGACTGTACTATGGGCCCTACGGAAGCCGAACTGTTCGTTAGGCAAAATTCCTAACTTATCTGTTTCTGCTTGTAATCTTGAGAGGATCACTTTCTCTGTTACCATTACGAGGCTGGATAATAGGCTTATGGGTCTGTAACTTTCAGGAAGGTGAGCCTTTTTTCCTGGCTTCTTCAATGGTATGATTGTGGCTGTTTTCCATGTAGAAGGGAAATGCTGGAATCTAAAGATAGCATTTGTAATGTTGACGAGATGGACTATGGCCTTTCTTGGAAGTAGTTTTACTATTCTGTTAGTTATGCAATCCGGTCCTGGATCTTTTCTATTGTTTAGATGGGAGATGATATTTATCATTTCTGTTGGATTTGTAGGAGTGATATGTTCTGAGTTGACAATGTTCTGTCTTAAGGTTGACCTAACATGACGATGAATCTTGTACATAAGGTTGATATTTAAATTAATATACGATGGGTTGCACTGAGATTTTAGGTTATCTACTTGTGCTTCGGCTTTCTCTTCATCTTTGTGAACTGTCCCTTTCTTGGTTTGGATAGGGGGTGTGAGTTTCTTTTTGGTGCGGATTGCTCTTAAGAATTTCCATACAGAATGATCTTCAGTATTGATGTTAGCCAATTTGGTTTCCCATTGATGGTTTCTGTGTTTTTGAAGAGCTTCTCGGACCTACCTGTTTAGATTGTTCAATACTTTTTTATCTTGTGGGGCTCTGGTATTGTGGTATCTCTTCCTGGCTCTATTTTTTGCTTTGATTAGGTCCATGATTTCTTCAGGGATACGGTTTGTTGGGTTGAAGACAGTTGATTGTCTGACTAATTCAATTGCTTTCCAAATTTGGATGGTTAAGTTATTTATTGCTGTGTCAATCTCTTCCTTTTTACTGACATTGGGTACTGGACCAATATGATCGGGAAGAACCTTGGCTAACTTGTCCCATGGTATGAATGTGTGCAGAGGAGAGAATTGATCTGATGAAACTAGATTGAGCACTGTGTGACTGTGGTCAGAAGATAATTCGTTGACTGATTCCAATTTGAATTGGTATCTTAAATTTTTAAAAATGACAATGTCCAGCACATCCGAGCCACCCGAAGGGCTGAAATGGGTGGGCTCAGTAGGGCCGGCGACTACAACAGAGTTGAGCATTGCATAGTTGAAAAGTGAGTGGCCTGTGGACTTTTGAGGGTCCACTAGCAAATCCCGTAGACACACTAAGGTGTCTACCAGCAATAAGATGTGGCGATATAAAATACAACAATGGCGATACTAGCGGCAGTAGGCCTAGCGTATCGCCCTTGTAAATTCAATAGACTTACCTGGATAAACCAGTATAGAAAATAAAGTGCCTGTTTATGGCAGCAAGTAATTAACTGATATTATTAATGAATAATAAGCATAAATCTCTAAAAACATAGCAGTCAAATTCACAATTCACCATCAAAAATACACGACACGAAACACTAACACGCGAGCCGCCATCTTACTTCAATCACTCATTTTATCCCTTTTTTTTTTTTTTTTTTTGAATATTATATAGTCCTTATAAGGACTGGCTTAAAGGGGCGAAGCAATAATGCTTTTCATCTTCCCCGTTATCTGAAGAGGACAGTGTATGGATAAGGTGTTATTGAGCTATTAAAGCTCTGATCATGGCAGGAGGGTAACAGCAATAGCCGAGCCTCAGTTAGAACTTCATTGGCTACAGCATTGCCATTCATTACCCTCCAAGGGTATTGGATTGAATAATTGTATTTAGAACTTATTTTTATACTTATATGATGTAAGTAGATTTGAGGTGTTTTGTTTTCAAACATGATTTATCGTGGTATTCAGTGAGTTACTTTCATCTTTGCTGCAAATCATCCAAAGGTTGTTTCAGGATTTTATGTCAAAAACAGAAGTGCCTGTGTTCCTTTTGTTGTATTACAAAAGTGGCAGTTTAAACTCCAGGTTTCTCCCACTCCACCTATTCTCAGTTTTTGTCTAAAAAGAGACGCCATGTTTTGCAGTGAGTAGCTTAGCTTTCAGGGATCAGTATTTTTTCTTGTTTGCAGGTGCCACTAAACTGAAGATGTGTTTTCCTTTGCTACGGATTAGCCGTCAAAGAGCATTACTCTTGTTGGGTTATTTGCCGGTAGCCGAATTTTCAGCTTAACGCTTTTTTGTTTTCATCTTTTTCCCGGAATTTTAAACTATAGCTAGACTCCTTCCTAAAGAGATACAACATGTTTTTCTTAAAATTAGAAAAACTATGATTCCATAGAATTAATGTAAGTTTTACTGCAATTCATAACCGAAAAAAAACTCTAAAGGTTGTAGGTCCTATAAAGAAGGCAATTCATCATAGTTGCAAGTATAAAAATTAGGAAAACGCTTTTAAACATGCGCACATTCGAAACAGTAAGACATGTAAACTTAGCTTGAAGAGAATAACAATTGCAATCAGTGGCGCACTCAGGATTTAATCTTGGTGGAGATGAGTTGAACGGATAAAAATATTTTAATGCAAATTCAATAAAATTCATTAGGTGATTATAAAAATTTATTTAAAGAATAAAATCCAGTTTTCTTTTCTTTTTACAAAGCTCTTGAATTACTTTAGTCGTGGTTACATTAATCTCTCTCTGTGTGTATATAGCAAAGTCAGTACGTTCAATCGTGATTGTGTCATGGTAGATCTTAAATAGGTGTTTAAAAGACGTAAGGTGGAAACTGACCTTTCATTCACGCATTATCGGAAGCGTTGCGTTCAAAGCGGCCGTAATTCCCGAGATCTATAGGGTATTCGCACCTTATATGACCGCTAATTCGCGAGTAGTATAGAAATAGAAGACATGGCACAACATAAATAAAAAAAAATTAATTTTACCCACGACCTATTTTTTCGTATATATAGAGCGATATATTATAGATGTCCTCAGCCGAAAAGAAGAATAGAACTTCACTGAGGATACAATGTTCGACAAAACTCAGTAATGGCATTATTTTTCAGTTATAATAGTCTTTTATATTTTATATAATAGTTATAATAGTTATAATAGTCTGTAATACTGCGGAGCAGAAAGCAAACGGAGAAACTACTGCTCTACCTTATCTCCAGAACAACCACCATGGCGAGCAAACCCTTACAATTGCCCCCAAGTTCCCGGCGTCCCTCAAATGGGACAGGGGTGCGAAGAATCTCCGGGCTCAAAATGGTGTCAACTTTTAAAATTGCAACTTGGAATGTCAGAACTCTGTATGAAGCTGGCAAATTAAGAAATGCCACAAGAGAAATGAAGAGGCTGGGCATCCGGATTTTGGGAATTTGCGAGACAAGATGGCCAGGATCTGGAAAGTGTCAACAAGATAATATGACAATGTATTACTCTGGGAATGATGAGAACAAACATCGACATGGTGTAGCTGTAATAGTAGATGAAGAAATCAATAAATCAGTAATAAATTGAATTCCATTTTCTGAAAGGATAATGCTGTTACAACTTAAGAGAAACCCCGTTAACATAAATATCATCCAAGCTTATGCACCCACAGCTGACAAAAGTGAAGAAGATGTCAAAAGTGGGAAGAGGGAGTGATGGAGAAATTGTTGGCGAACATGGCTTAGGCGCCAGAAATGACAGAGGAGATCGCCTAGTCCAATTCTGTCAGGAAGAAGATCTAACAATAGCAAATACCTGGTTTAAACTTCCACCAAGAAGACTGTACACTTGGAAATCGCCTCAAGATAACCAACATAATATTGTCAGAAATCAAATTTATTATATACTGATAAATAAAAGATTCCACAGTAGTATAAAGAGTGCAAAGACTTATCCTGGAGCAGATATCTCATCAGACCACAATCCCATAGTTGCAGAAGTACGTCTTAGATTAAAATCAGCTAAAAAATCACAAAAGCAGAAAAAGAAAATTGATGTAGAAAAACTGAAAGACCCGAACATAAATAAAAGTGCCAAGACACAGCTTCACCTGCGATTACAACAGATTTACATAGAAGAAAATAAAAGTGTGGAATCTCTTTGGAATAGCTTAAAGAATGCCATCGTAACAACAAGTATTGAAGAAGTAGGTTATATGAATAATATAAAACAACAGGAATGGATGACAGATGAGATTCTTTCTCTTATTGATACAAGAAGAATGTATAAAAACAAAGACCTAGCCAGGTATACAGAAACACATAACATCATCAAGAAAAAAATAAAAGAAGCCAAGGAAAATTGGATGAAAAATTTATGTACTGAAATTGAACTGCTTCAGAAGAAACATGATAATTTCAATCTGTATAAGAAAATCAACGAAATTTCCGGAAAACTGAGGAAAAAGCAAATAGTGTCTCTAAGACACGAAAATGGAAAAATAGTTCTAGAAGAAGAGAATAAAGCACAGATTTGGATAAAATATGTAACAGAACTTTTCAATGATACTAGACAGAAGCCTATAAATATAAAAGATAACATTCAAGGACCAGCAATCATGAAATGCGAAATAGAGAATGCTATACAAACAAGTAAAACAGGAAAAGCCAGTGGACCAGATGGTGTGCAAACAGAATTTTTAAAATTAATCGAACCAGATAACATCAAACTTCTTGAAAAACTATTTAATAAAATATATGAAAGTGATGAATTTCCATCAGATTGGCTCAAATCTACATTTATCACTATCCCAAAGAAACCCAAAGCGAATTCCTGTGGTGACTTCCGACTTATTAGTCTAATGAGACAAACATTAAAAATATTTTTGAAAGTAATTCAGAATCGCATTTATAGAAAAAGTGAAGAAACTCTAAGTGAAACACAATTCGGCTTTCGGAATGGTTTTGGTACCAGAGAGGCCCTTTTCTGTACCCAAATATTGATACAAAAATGCATAGAAAAACAGAAATCTGTCTTTATGTGTACAAAGTCAGACACACCAACTTAATAGAAATCCTTCAACAAATAAGGCTAGACGAACAAGACATAAGACTAATAAAAATCTGTATTGGAATCAGTCAGCTACCGTTCGATTAGACAACATTACCACCAGTGATATTAACAAGAGGAGTGAGACAAGGATGTGTGCTCTCACCACTCCTGTTCAACATATATGCAGAGGTAATCTTTAAAAAGGCATTGGAAGAATGTCCAGAGGGAATCACAATAAATGGAAAGATTGTTAACAACCTTTCAGATGACACCGTGCTAATTGCAGATAACATTATGTATCTCCAAAAACTCGTTGACAGAGTATACATAGAAAGCCAAAGAATGGGAATAAATATAAACATCAACAAGACAAAATACATGATCATCAGCAAACATCCAGCCACATCAATGAAACTGACACTCAATGGAAAAAATATTGATCAAGTGTCAAGATATAAATATTTTGGTTGCTGGCTTAATGAACGGTGGGATCCAGAAATAGATATAAAGACAAGGATTGAAGTTGCACGGCAGTCGTTCATGAAAATGAGAACACTATTCTGCAATAAAGACCTAAACATGGAAGTCAGATGCCGAATGCTGAAATGTTACGTGTGGTCTATTCTGCTCTATGGAGTTGAAACATGGACATTGAAGGCGACAACCATCAAGAAAATCGAAGCCTTTGAGATGTAGCTATACAGAAGAATGCTAAAGATATCATGGACAGAAAAAATTACCAATGAAGATGTCTTAAAATCCATTGGCAAAGCTAAACATCTTGTACAAATAATCAAGAAACGAAAAACATCATATCTTGGACACATCATGAGAAACAGCAAATACCAACTTCTACAAACTATTTTGGTAGGAAGAATTGATGGCAAAGGAACTAGAGGAAGAAAAAGAATATCATGGTTTGACAACATCAAGACGTGGACAGGAAAGAGCAGTGCACAACTGCTCAGATTAGCACAAGAGCGCAGTTTGTTCGCCAAGATGGTCGCTGACCTTCGATAGAAGATAGCACAATAAGAAGAAGTCTTTGTGTAACAAGAGATCTCACTGAAGTATGGAGGATTTTCAATAATTGAACATGTGAGTATCGGACTACGGAAGGAGGATCAGGAAAACTGACAGATTTATATTTCTAGTCTCTTTTTAATGAGGAACAAAAAATAAACATAAGAAAGTCACAGGAACTTTCGGTCTATTGATTACTAGAGTTGAACACGAGTCTGGTTAATTATATTGGAATCCGATAGGAAATGTGGAAAGAAACTCCAATATCTTTTTGATTCGTATGAGATACTGCTACGTAACAGACAAAGCGGAGATTTTAAAAGACGGTACTAGTGTTGTTGCATTTTCTTCTACAGAAGGAGAAATAAAGGTTAAAAAGACACTGAAAACGGAGGCATTTGATTTTGATCAATAACGCAACATAAAAGAGCGAAAAAAGCAGCAATTAAAACAAGAGAAGCTTAAGTTACAACTGTATGAAATTACATATCTGCTATATTTCAGGAAAATAGAGAGAGAGAGAGAGAGAGAGAGAGAGAAGAGGGAGGGAGAGAATGTTTACAACAGAACAGAATGATGGTCTGGTTTATGTGAATAATAATAACAATAATCAATAAATAAATCTAATCCTACCCATAGTACTAATGTTTATGGCATTTCAAATAGATGGGGTCACACAAACAAAAAATAATGTACATACTTCATTCCAAAAAAAAAAAATCTGGTGTGGTCCTGTCGGAGTACTGCTGGAGAGGTTTTACGTGAATACGTCAAGCCAGCGGATTATATATGCGTTGGGGAGTGTAAATAAATGAAAACAAGTTTAATTATCGATTATAATTTTATTTATCATAGGTCTATGGTAAGAGAAGTATGAGATACAAACGGTAGACATGATGCATCCAAGTTTCTGGCGAAAGTCAAATCAATACACGTGTTGCCTAGCGTGGTCGCCGTGGTCTGAACGTAAGTGAGATTCAACTTGCGTCCATAAAGTCCTGCAGTGATCGGTTTTGTAACACATCGACATTAAAGTTATCGGTGATGATGATGATGGGAGTATGCAGGTTTTACGTGATAGTAAAACCTGCATACTAGGTGTGCCGTATTATGAAAGAGGTTGAAAATCACTGTTATCGCTTTAACAGGCCTTTAAGGCCCACAACCTTCCAAACATGCTTGGATTTCGTAACCGAAGTACGAGGATAATAATTCGTCTAGGTCAGCCTGTGAGTATTCGTGTGTGTTCAGGGGGCCGGTTTGCCTGCTTGCGGATTGAAAAACTCCAGTTAGATTGGCGGAAAAAACCCTGCTATCCACACCCAAGACTGGCTAACTTGGCTATGGCTGAAGAAGATCCTTTAGCTCCTCACGTCGTCGACGGAAATCGAACTTAGGACACTCCTTCCCCAGGCCTATGGTTGCGAAGCGCAAAGCCACTAGGCTAACCGCGGGGACTTTATTAGTCTCTACTAATAACTCTAAAAATGGAAATACAAATGTTGATGGACAAGAGCAGATGGAATTTTGTTTAAAAGTAACAATCAATTCCAAGGACATTAACGGAAATTTACAAAATATCCATAGATCTGTTTATATCTATATTTATATCTATTTGTATCTATCTATATCTATAGATATCTACTTTAATATCCATAGATGTTTCTAAAATATTCATAGATATTTTAGAAACCTCAGAAATCTTTAAAAAGAAAGAATAAGATGTTATAAAGTGTTTCAGTAATTATTTTTTAGTCCTAGAAATTCCAGAATTCAATCGAAATATATTACTACATATACGTACATAGTTTATTCACAATATGATAAAATGTGAAAAGGGAAAAGAGATTTATATTAAAAATTAAATATTACAAATTATGGTCTTCCAAGTCTCTCTATCTTGAGCTAACTGGTAGATGTCAGATGGAGTTTTGCAGTTCAACTTACTGATAGGGCCAATCACCCACTATGTGGATATTAAATGATTGCGAAAAGAAACGAGATAATATCAGCTACTTCCACACAGACTTGTGCCTCAACTGCTGATACAGTTACTGTGCATACCAAGGATCAAAGTCTTCCAGGAAGTTCTTGGTTGAATGAAAAACTCGCGAGGTCTGATGGCCGTGTAGGCCCTACCCGTTACGAAATCCAGTGGTGGACGTATGGTATTTTAGGGAGGTAAGTGTTCACCCTGTGGCCAAGTGAGTTCTTGACACTCCTTTTCCCATTTTATTAGGGTTCTATAAAAACAAAAATTGCTGCTACGTTGCGAGTTTTTTCCAAAGCTTGGTTTTGCTGGCAGTCTTTTATAGCTGCGGGATTCTCTTTGCGGGTAGACTATTGATTGGGTCTACGGGACATTTACGCGGACTTGAGGACTCGCGCTCATAAACAGCGATTTTGGACCTCGTTTTCTCGGTATGAGTGGGGTTAACGCCGACGTCCTGGTAGAGTCACTGGACAGAGGACTAGCCATAAACATACTGAAAAATATTCTCAAAAATTTGAACTTAATTTATACTCTATGTCGGGGGATGACGACAATGCTCTAAGCCTGCTCAGGAGCAGGCTTAGAGCATTATCGTCAAAATTTATGTCGCAAAATTTATGAGCCAATTACGAGCAATTGGCTCATAAATTTTTCCACTCACTGTTTCCCTATCAGATAGCGGGGAGTATGAAAAGCATTTTGCTTCACCCTTTATGTCAGAAATGTTAATCGTGTGGTTAACCCCGTGTGGTGGCTAGGATAAGAATAATCCCACTATAGCCCATGCACGTCGTAAGAGGCGACTAAAATGGGACGCAGAGTTTCGCTCTCTTAGGTTTCTTCTGGAATTTTGTTCCTGGTGGGGGGGGGGGTACTTAGATTTCTGGGAGTTTGCCCTGAAAGAGAATTTTGAGTCTCTGGGGAGGGTGTTCTCCTGCATGGCCCGTGAGGGGGCCTTGTCCGTGGATGCTTTTCCTTGGAATATGAGCGGTTCTGCTCAGTGGTGGTGGTGGGGGGGGCCGTCAGTGAGAGGGAACCAACGCTGAGTTGGACGATCTTTCTGCCACTCGTAGGGAGTGGCCCTGGGGATCGTCTTAATTTTTAGACAGGGCTTTACTTGCACACCAGTCTCACTGTAGCCCATGCATGTCGTACGAGGCGACTAAAATGGGCATCCAGGAAGGGTAATGGATGGCAATGCTGTAGCCAATGAAGTTTTAATTGAGGCTCAGCTATTGCTGTTACCCTCCTGCCATGATCAGCGCTTATAGTCCCATATTACAATACCCATACATTTTCTTTACAGATAACAGGGAATATGGAAAGAATTTTTGCTTCACCTATCTAGCCAAAAAAAAAAAAAAATCTTGTTAAGTTAAGTTAGACTGTCCAACGCTAGCAAAATTCAATTCTGGAATTACTTTGCATCTGAAGAACTTTGGTTATCATACTAGGAACTAAATTGATTTTATGATGATTGAAAACAGGTTTTGAAACTCAATAAGGAAAGTTAAAACGTATTCTTGTGCTGATTGTGATTTGGAACATAACACATCAACTTGAGGAAGAAAAACAGGCTTCCGTTATGAAAACGAGATGTACTGCTTAAAGAGGTAAATATCCTAGGACAGTAGGAGAAATATATTAAACATATATTCAGAAATAGAGAAAGCACAAGTGATTCAATACTAAACCTCAGAGTGATATCGGAAATACGAACTTCTGTACGAAAACAGGTTACCTCTGCTTCGTAGATTTTTAAAAAGAGTTTGACACTATCGTTCACGACAAACTTATAGGAATCTTCGAAAACATTGGTCTGGACTGAAAAGATTTTAAGGATAATAAAAAAGAACAATTTTTAATAGATATAAACAATAGTACCTTCATAATGGATATATATATATATATATATATATATATATATTTATCTTGACATCATCATTATCTGATATATATGCTTGCTAATAGCTAACGTTTTATTAATAATTGATGCATGTAATACTTGCGTCCATAGAGACTAATCATTATATATTTCTGATAATTGTAATTTTATTTAAACAAAAATATGTATAATACACATTTTCACATATCGTTATAGGAAAGCGAAGGAGGTATATTCTGAGAAGAAAAAAAAATTTTAGCTTTGTCTCTGGGCAATTTGTTGGTTATAATGTGTCACCTCCGGTCCTGAGGAAGGACTCCACAGACTTCCATATACTATGAAATGTCTGCTTAAACTCTCCGACTGAAATGTTTTGCATAGATTCAATGCCTAATGTGTATTCCTCATTTCCTTTTTGCGTTAGATGAAAGTTGTTAGATGATAACACTAGCAACGATAAAGGGAAATTTGCATATCCGCAAATTTGTGAATCAACAGTGATCATCATGAATAGGCATCTATAATTATAGTGAAGGAGACAGTGTCTATGGTACGTATGAAAATTTTCTTATTTCTGTAACCATCCAGATATGTGTATTAAGGATTTGGGGAATATTTGAGATATTCTCCAAACATTACTTTCCTGGATTCAATTTTTGCAATGTTTATGGATTAGTCTGATTGGCCGAGTGGTTAGCGTATCCGCTCTCCAGCCAAAAGTCTGGGGGTTCGAATCCCGCTGTGGGATGGATGTTTGTGGTTGTCTTCCCCACCTTCATACATTCATTCGTTCAAGTATATATACACCCTCCAAGATGGAGTGAGTTACCATGGAAGAAGTAGATCTAATGAGAGAGGCCTTCACCCTGTAAACGGATAGAAAATAGGCTGATCATACAAGGATTAGTAGGGTAAGTAAGTCAATGATGACGCCTTATACGCTTCGCATGCATGTTTTTGTCCTCTGTATAATTCGTTTCATTGAGACAACTGGACCTACTCTATACAAAAAAAGCTCTAGTTGCATGCCCAGGTGATGAAGAATTCTTCTTTGTTTAATGCAACGGCTCCTAACCGGTGGTACGCGAACACCCCGGGGGGTACGTGCTGGGATGTTCAGGGGTACACGAAAAAGAATCAGTAATGGCGGAAAAACAAGTAAAGTAAACTATTTTACATTGAGATAAGCACTGAACAAAACTGTCAGTATTTAAAAACAGCTATTTTAAAAACAAGGGGTACAGTTTATAGAAATGGGGGTACGCAAGTGGGAAAAGGTTCAGAACCACTGATTTAATGTATTGATGATTAGGCGGTACTAAGTACTCTGGTACTAAGTATGTAATAATAATATAGTGGAAATGTATCGGTTAATATGAGCGTAAAAGTTGTTTTGAACAAATTAGCAATAAAGTTCTGAAAAAGGGGATTAACATGGTTAATGTTTCGTAATAATTTTGTAAATGTTTTTTGTAACAAAACAAAATATTTGTTAAAGCAGAAATACCAAAAAAAAAACTCTTTATAAACTGTATGTAATATATCCTATAAAATTTCCACATTTGCTCCATAATAGAAATATAAAACCACCACCAGGTGGTCACATTTCACACTTATTTAGATTAACGTGGCAAGTCTGAATCGCTGCTGTTTGTATCACGTGATTATCAGCAAACTCTAGCGCCACGTAATGAGCAATATTTGCATATTTGCTTTGAGAGCAAGAGGTCGAGCGATCTAATTTAAGCATTAGTTTAACCGCTTTGGGATTATTTATTTAAAAGATCACGTGTTTACTTGAGGGGAACTCTGGAAGATTGCTAATTAGCAGGATAGTGAGACGATCCTTCCTACCAGAGCTTCATTAAGCACGGACGGAAGTCTGTTGCAATATTGTCCAGATAATGATCAAGATGTAGTGATTTTAGTATAATTATAGAGTACCGTTTTTTAGCTTCATTAGAGATTGAAATACATCAATGAAGAGGAGTTAATTTTTCACTTCTTCGGTAATTTGAAGTAGCGTTGAGAGGATTTTTTTCTATGTAAAGGTAGGGAGATTAAGAGTTTGTTCCGACCGAATGGATTGATTAGATCTGTGGTTACTTGTTGTACCTTCAAAGAAACCGCTCAATTAATGTTTGATTATGGAGTACTTGACTCACTCATTTTGGGCATTTGGCAGTGGGTTTAAAAATTTTACCTATTCAATAGGATTTTTGAGATATTTCTGTTTTTCAGGGTTATGTTTGCTGTAGTCTACTGCTTGGCAGATTAATTGAGTAGGGTGGATGGTTAGATAGCTTTATTTGCAAAGAATATTTCAGTCATTACGCTAAGAAAGTTTTAATCTTAGGGATACCGACTTCTGTGTGAAGTTGAAATCTAGTTCGTTGAACGCTATCTGTAAACATTTGTTTTGGATTATTTGTAGTTTGCTCATGTTTGAATCCGCTGGGTGGCTCTAGTTTATCCGCTTTCAGTTAAACTAGAGCAACAAGTTAAACTAGAGTCGCGAGGGAGTAATATATCGGGACTTACGTGATCAGCATGTATAGGAGTAGTTACGTTCTGTGATTAACCAGCTACGATGATTAAGTAATGGGCATAGCTGCCTTATTATCGTCGACATGAGTCGTGAAGCGAAACGCTTTATCTAGTTGCGCTCCTAAATAATTGACTCTTGTTAGACATGGAAAGGGGAGATACCAAACATGACCACTTTTCCTTCTCGAGGACACTCGTCTTCTGGTGAAAGTACTGTGTTCTTGTCGGCGTTGACATCAATTTTCAATTTTTTAAAACATCGTTCTAGTTCTGAGATTGTGTTTTGTAGTTTACAGTTGCTCATCTAGGTCGGAGGAAGGGTACCATTACTGCAGTTTCATCCGCATCTAAGGGCTGTGGTGGTGGTGGCAACTGGGCATCGGATGTTAGCCCCATAGATGGCGAAGAGAGGGATGATAACAGGGATCCATGAGGGGCATTTATGATTTTGCGTTCAGACAATCTGATTCCCTAAAATTTCAGTCGGACTTTGCGACCCTTGTGGTAGGATTTGATAAGGTTTGGATTCCCAGGAGTTTCAAAAGAAGCTGACTGTGCCATAATTTGTCGAATGCTTTGGAAATATCCAATAAGATCATCACTGTGTGCTGCTTTCATTTTACAACTAAGCTGATATTTTTCTCGACTCTAAAAATTTGTTATTCGGTAGAATGGGTCTTCTGGAATCAAAATTGCTCATCTGGGATGAGATTTAAATATTTAGTGATTTTCTGTAGTCTTGCTAGTGTAACAATCTCGGTTATTTTTCCTAAGGCATGAGAGCAGAGTGATCGGGCGATAGTTTGGATATATGTGTGTGTGTTTGGGGGAGAGGAGGATTGTACTGATTTATCTGGTTTGGTGATTCAAATTAAATCAGCTACTTTCCATCTTGCTGGAGTGTAGTGACACCTTAACATTTCATTAATAATAGCAACAATGTGTAATGCGGCTTTGCGCGGCAGGTATTTGATGATTTAATTAGAAGTCCTATCTTTCTTATTCTCAAATTTGGTAATGACTTCATTTATCTCAACGGAAAAGATGTTGGTTAGACTGAGTTTACATAGCCAGTGAATTTTAGAGTACAACGTATCCTGGTGCGTGCGTTCTTGATGAAATCTAAATTCGCACGTGCAGTTCGACTACTATTTCTCCATGTTGTTGGCAGAAGCTTCAGCCTATGCATCTCGTTCACCATGAATGGGTAGTCCTCTTGGCAATATTTGGACTCCCCTCTTCTCGTGTTACTAGCATTTGAGGACTGGGATCACTGCTGTCCATTGTTCATTAACTTGCAGGATAACTGGAGGAAGATTAGCTTCTGCTTCCATAGGGGTTTTCGATAGAAGTTGTTTACTTTTGTCGTTTTTCCTGCTGACCTTCGCGGAAGCGGGCGTATTCTTCATGAGTTTCCGGTAATAAATCTGAGCCCTTTTTTGTGTCTGTGAAAGTGCGAAGTCTGTAATTCTGGTCTGTTGGCAATAGGGGTGGCTGTTAGCCTCTCAAGTTCAACCTACAATTGGTTTTTAATAATTCATATTAAAAATATAATTGAAGCTGGAGGGCATCAACGAAAGCTTCCGCTTTTTCATTATCTCTGTAAACAAGACCTCTTTCTCCGTGAATGGGCTGGATGTTAGAGCGATCTGTACGGAGAGCTTTAGTCAACTTCCACAGAGAATTATCTTCAGCTTTGAGAGAACAGAGTTTTCTTTCCCATTGCTGGTTTTTGTGATCTTTTAATGCATAACGAACTTGGTTGGATGCTCTATTTAGTTCTCGACGGTCTTGCGGAGATAGCGTGTTGTGATGGCGGCGTCTGAGTCTAATTTTGTTCCTGATCAGAACAAGGATTACTTCAGGAAGTGAGTTGACTTGAGCTGGGGTGGAAATAGAACAAACTGCGGATAAGCCAGAGTGTATTTTACATTCAAGATTGCTGACTGCCACGTCAATTTCTTCACATGTGGAGACAGTAGGTACTGAGTCTATGATAGTGTTCATTTTAGCTTTGAATTTTGCAAAGTTAGTGTGGGATTGGTTGGGAATGAGCTCAGGCTCCCCCCCTAAACTTACGAGTACTGGATTGTGATCTGAGCCGAGCTCGTCAACCACTTGAAGTTGAAATTGATAACATATATTGTTAAATATAGCAATATCCAAAATTAGGTCTGCCGATCACTCCGTAATGTGTTGGCTCGATCGGGCCTGCAATAACAATATTTCTCTTCAAGGTAAAATTGTAGAGGATCATTCCGTTGTTGTTAAAACTCTTGCTGTTCCATAAAGGATGCTTGGAATTGAGATCTCCTGCTACAATTATTGCTTCATTTGTATCTAGTAGCTGAGAGAGATCAGAGGGGAGTAAAGGGTTGCCAGGGGGGTTGTATACAGAATAAATCTTTAAGCTGCCTGCATTGTTGGTATGAATTTATATGCCTGTCTCCTCGAGGTTAGATGTATTAGTCTTCTTAATCTCATTATAGCAGATGTTTCTTCTGATAAAGATGGCAGTGCCTCCGCCTCTAGAATTGCGTCTGTCATTTCTAAGTAATGAGTAGTTTCTGAGTTTGGGATTATCGCAGGAACGTAGGTGAGTCTCATTAATGAGGAGAATATCAATTTGTAAGTGATCTGTAAGTTTCTGTAATTCCAAAATTTTCTTGTTGAGACCGTTTGCATTCCAGAATATTATCTGTATAGAATTTGATGTTCAAGCTGGATTAGTCATTAATCATGGAGAAGATGACTTGAGTATTCCTAAGGAATTTGTTGGTATCGGCCTGGCTTGGATTTGTTTTGCTGAAGGCCATTAGCATCTCCTCTAGTGAGGCAGCGAGAACATCTGAGGAATTTTGACTGCTAGCTGCAGGGAGTACCTCGGTGTTACGTGAGGAAACCACAGAAGCATAAGATTTATCTGGTGTAACTTTTCGTGCTTTGATTTCAGGCACAGATCTCACAATATTTTTCTGAGTGGGCTGGATTAACTCCTGTCTAGGTTTTTGAAGGTTGGATGAGTGGAGAGAACAGCCCTTGTAAGCAGGATGTGGGCCACTGCAGTTCGCACATTTAGCAGGTGTGGTCTTTGGCTTGACGCAAGTGTGCGAGGGATGGTTGCCACCGCACTTCACACACTTGTAGTCTGCTCTGCATAACATTTGTGCATGCCCAAATTTTTGGAAGCGATGGCATTGACCAGCCGACACCTTTCTTCTCAGTGGCTCGGTCTTGATGACCAAGTTGCAGACTATTCTAAGATCATAAATTTCTCTCTGATCTTTACTGATCTCTACTAAGACCAGAGGCATGGGGCGCTTATCTGCCCGATACACTCGAGAAATCTTGATCGGCTCCAAGCCTTGTGACCTGAGGTCAGTAGCTATCTTCTCTGATGTTATGTTTTCTACCAAACCTCTGATCACTACCTTAAGGTTCTTTTCACTTTTTAGTTGGTAGGTATGATAAGGGAATTTATGATCATCCATAAGTCTGGTGAGCTAGCGGTAGTCCGTTGTTCCTTCAGGCTGTATGCGGACTCCGTCATCTGTGTTTTTGGCTGATGAGAACTTGATATTATTTTTCTTCATCGTCTCTGCAAGCAACGACCATTTTTCCTTTGATCGCAAGACAACTGGTGGAATTCTCTCTTTTGGCCGTCGATATATTTGTCTCTGTTCTTGCACTAGATAGTGCTGATGTGTCCATTTTAGGTGCAAATTCAGGTTCTGCAGCAAGAGACTCTTTCTTTCTCTTCTTTCTGCTGACTTCCTGATAATCTTTGGAATCTATGTCAGTTGTTGTGACGTTGTCATGTGTACTGTGAGGAGAAATTTCAGTGGTTTGAGGGTCTTCTGTCTGGACCTCCATAATCTGATGAACTTCAACTCTTCCTGGCCATTTCGTGTGCAAAATGTTACCAATTTGCCGAAAAATAGCTAGAAGTTCTTTGAAAGAGAGATCCTCATATGGTGAATCCATAATTAAATCTAGACTTGAAGTGGGGGAAGGATCTGCCTTGTCCCTTCAACCACCAAGTGCTGTACAGGGCAGGGCACAGGAGAGGGCCTGAAAAATGTTTTTGAAGATGAAATAAAAGTCTTACCTTCTCTGAAGATCGAGCACTCTGTTGACGCTGGATAATGCACTGACGAAAATTAAGCGATTGTTTATAACAGCAAGCTATTATCTACTATTACAATGAATAAACATAAAAAACCGCTAAAACATATCAATTAAATTCACAATCCATCATCAATAATACACCATACGAAACACTAACACACTCAGAATTCCAAAACCCAAACTTCAGATCGACTACCACTTAAAAAACTTAAGTTCCTTCGAACCTAAATATATATCAGCCGGCCTCTGCTCTCACAACGAGTAACGGAAACTCCTTTTTAGGACCTTACCCTTATAAGGATTGGCTTAAAGGGGCGAAGCAAGAATGCTTTTCATCTTCCCCGTTATCTGTAGAGAACAGTGTAGGGATAAGGTGTTATTGTGCTATTAAAGCTCTGATCATGGCAGTAGGGTAACAGCAATAACCGAGCCTCAGTTAGAACTTCCTTGACTAAAGCATTGCCATCCATTACTCTCCTTTTTTTTTTAGGACCTCGCTGATGTAAATATTTATTGTCAATAGATGCTATAATTTTAAAGGTGTATTGCAAAATAAACTTTTATTTAAAATATTTTCTTGAAATAAAAATATTTTTAAAAAATAAATGAAGATATTAAAGATGCATCATTTTTTTATAGTCTTAGTTATATATTTTTAAACTCTAGGACAATAACTGGCAAAAGAGTGGGGAAGCAGTGACTCATTATTTTCTCCGATCTCCTTTATTGTTGGTTACCTAAGACAAAAAAGAAACAAATGCTCCTTTGTTTATATTCCCATCCTATTCTTGACAGCGATCGATGATGAAATAAAATTGAAATTCAGTAAACCGGAAATAAATCTGCCATTTAAGTTTACTCTTAAATCTGATAACACGAATTGCCATTTATGAAAGAAGGAAGGAAATAAAGAATAAAAGTGTACTTTTCTATATCCATCATAGGATCTTTACCGTATAAACGTAGAAAAGTTTTAAACAAAATGCGTAGAAATCGAATAAAATATAAATCGAAACATTTATTGCGTCCTTATTAGTTAAAGATATCATATGAGAGTATCAAACGATTTGGTGTTTTGGTTTTATTGGTTCAATACAGAAAATGCGATGTCAGTTATTTTAAAACTCAGCTTCTGACCTATTACGTCATCCTGGCCACACATGCGCATTGCGCATGAACACACTAGAGGATTTTGATTGCTAAAGCTCTCTAATTCTTAACAATTTCCACTCTACTTGTGCGACGATCAGAATAAATGAATATGATAGATTTAATTTATCATGAGATAAATGAATATGGGTAGACATAACAATCTAGACATTCAAATGAATATATTTTCCCGTTCTTGGGTGGCCATCTCACCTCAGAAATAGATTGTTTGATTTTGTTATCTTCTCTTTTCGGTCTAGGCAGAAAAGCTTTTATCTGTTCTTGATAATTATGCAAATATTTCTACCGATTTAAAAGCTCAAACAGATCAATTAATTCTGTTGTATTTCTTTATCGGTCTCTATCTATTTCTTTGTAGAGCTTACCGAGGAGTGAAGAAACGTAAAGTGACTGTCTAGACTGAATAAGTGGGTCCTGACAATTAAAAAAAAAATCAACGTTTTTATGATTGTACCATTCTTTTGCCTTCTACCTATATCTGCATACTTTATTAATTGGTCAATAGTAAAAGAGAGCAAATGACCAAAGGTGGAAGAATTAAAAGGAGTTCGTCAGCTTTTTATGTATTATTTTATTATTATTTATTTCTTTTTTAACTTACGCCGTTCATTGAATTGTTGGTCAACAAGACGACAATGTCGGCTGAACAGGTCTTTTCTGTCAGACATTCCACAGAGCCACATCCATCCACTTTCTTGTTTTTCTTTTATTCTATAAAATATATAAAGAATATTATTATTATTATTATTATTATTATTATTATTATTATTATTATTATTATTATTATTATTATTATTATTATTAATACTTGATACCTCTAGGGAGCCCAAAGACTCATCTAGGGAGGGCTCTACTCTACAACTCTCTTATCTCCATCACCCACAATCCAACAGTTGATCGTCAATCAACTACAATGAACCACAACTACACCAACGCCATCTTCCGCCCACCAAGATGACCAACCATCTGTGTATAGATTTAAACATATTTATGATTTAGCTCGCTTATAGCAAAGACGAACAACTGATTCATTTGTCTGGTTAGGTAAAGAATAAAAACGGATCGCACTCAGCTCTAACTCTAGAAAATCTAAACCCTACACTCGCGTGATTAATAAGAATGCAACTGAAGAAAAAAAGCGGACTTGTTTCGGGAATAGTAGGATCATCATCATCATCATCAGTTGCATCAGTCTTGGGACTGGTAGCTCAGCAGCAATTTCCTCCATTCCACTCTGTCATTGGCTTTCTTCTTAACCTCCTGGTAACTCCTCAAACCCGTGCTGTCTTTGACTTGGTCAAGAAAGCTTTTCCTTGGTCTGCCTCTTCTTCTTTTCTCCTCTATTTTGCCTTCAGTTATTCTTTTCACAAGTCCATCATGTCGAAGTATATGTCCAAACCACCTATCCCTTCTAATTTTGATCCGTTTAATTAGAGTTCTTGTTTTGTTTGTCTCTCTCAGGACTTGTTCGTTTGATTTTTTTTCTGTCCATTTTATTTTGTCCTTGCGGCGCCAGCACCACATTTCAAAAGCCACCAATCTTCTTACATCTTCTCTGCCTAGAATCCAGGTTTCACATCCATACAGTGCAATGCTCCATATCAATGTCTTTAGTAATTTTTTTTTCAATTGTAGGTTGAGGTTTCCTGTTAAAATGCTTTTGATCTGAGAGAATTGGGCTTTTGCGTTGTTTATACTTGATCTTGTCTTCTCTTTTTCTGCCATCTTCTGTTATTAGGCTTCCTAAATATTTAAAGCTTTTCACTTGTTTTATTTGTTCCCCACTGATGTCTATATGCTCTATATTGATAAGGATTTTGCCTGTAACAATTATTTTAGTCTTATTTGTGTTGATTTTCATTTTATATTTTTCAAGGTTATTATTTAGTAATTCTAGCATTGTTTTTAACGTTCTTCTGTTTTCTGCTACAAGGGCTATGTCATCAGCAAATCTCATACACATGACTTGCTCACCACTTTATATTTATGCCACTATTTATTTTATCTTTAGTTTCCTGAATGGCCTTTTCAATATATAAATTAAATAAAACTAGTGAAAGTATACATCCTTGTTTTACTCCACCCCTTATATTTATTATTTTCTCCTTATCATTGATTTTAATCCGTCGATTTTGATTTCTGTAAATTTGATAAATTATTTTCCTATCCCTCAAATCTATGCCGATATTAGTTAGACAATTTAGGAGTATTTGCTGGTTTACTTTATCAAACGCTTTTTCTAAATCAAGGAAGCAAATGTAAGTATTTTGACTAAGCTCTAATCTCCTCTCTATTATTGTTCTTAAACAGAGTATTGCCTCTCTTGTTCCTTTATTCTTTCTGAATCCAAATTGGTCTTCATCCAATGCACAATCTATTTTTGAATAAATTCTATTTTGAATAATTTTAAGCAGAATTTTGTTAGCATGTGGGATTAAAGCTATTGTTCTAAATTGGCTGCATTTGTTTGCATTATTCTTTTTTGGTATTGGTATTATAGTTGATTTCATAAACTCCTTTGGTATTTCTCCTCTATCATAGATTTGGGATATTAATTGATAGAGTAAGGTTTTTGTCTCATCACCTAGATTTTGTAGCAGTTTTATAGGAATACTGTCTAGACCTGGACTTTTTCCCTTACTCATTTCGGACAGTGCTTTATCAAATTCTTCTCGCATTATTGAGGGTCCTAGATTATCTTCATTTACATTTTCTATGCTGATATCAACATCAAGTTCGTCGCCATTATAGAGATTTTCAAGATAATTCTTCCATTCCATTGATATATACTCAGATTCTATTAGTAATTTTCCATTTTCATCTTTGATGGTATTGATTTTGCTGTTCTTATTAAATTTGAAAGTCAGTTTGTTAATTTCTTTATAGGATTTCCCTATGTTTTCTTTTTATAAATAATTCATCTATGTTATTACACTGTTCTGCCAGGTATTCTTTTTTGGCTTGGCTACATTTTCTCGTAATTTGATTTTTAAGATATTTGTATTTGGCCACATCTTTTTCTTTAACAGCATTTTCGTATTTTCTTCTTTCATCCATAAGGCCAAGTATTTCATCTGTTATCCAATGTTTTGTTTTTTCTTTTTCTGCATTTTTCAATAATTGGTTTGATGAATTTTTAATTAACTCTGTAATCATATTCCATTGGTTTTCAATATTATTCTGACTATTTATGTTTTCTGGAGGAATGTTATGATCAGTTGCCTCTTGGTATCCTCTCTTTACTTCTTTACTCTTTAATTTTTCAAGGTTTCATCTTATTGGTTTGTATCTTTGGATTTGTTTCCTATGTTTCAGTTCTGTTTTCATTAAGACAATATTATGGTCATTGGTGATGTCGGCACCTGGATAGCTTTTGCAATTTTTTATTTGGTTTCTGTATCTTTTCTTGACCAATATGTAATCTATTTGATATCTATTTGAATCCCTAGGCGTTTTTCAGGTGTATCTTCTTCTTTTTGGAACTTGAAATAGTGTATTTGCTATAACTAACTGTTTTTGTGTACAAAATTCTATTAATTGCTTTCCTCTTTCATTCCTGCGTCCAAGACCAAATCTTCCTGAAACATTATCATTGCTCTCTTCTCCCACTATAGCATTACAATCTCCCATTATTATTGCATTGTCTCTGTCTTTAAAGCCGCTCCAGATTTCTTCTATTTCTTCATCGCTATGTTGTGATGTTGGCATGTAGACCATTATAATATTGAGATTTACTGGTTTATTTTGAATGCTTATCGCCATGATTCTGTCACTATGGTCAATTATTGTAGTGATTAACTTTCCAACTTTTTTATGAAGCATTATTGCAACACCTGACTCGCCCTTCTTTTGTCCTGAATATATTATCCCAAATTCGCCACTCCAGAAATCATCTTGTCCCTCCCATCTCATCTCACTAATGCCCAGAATGTCTATTTCAAGTCTTTCCATTTCTTTCATCACATTTTCTATTTTACCAGGTTCTAGCAGTGTTCTTGCATTCCGTGTTCCAATATTCAGCTTATTTCTTGTCTTCGTTTTTGAAATGAAGTACCAGGATTTCGTTGGCTGCCGACCTGAGAAGCCCAGTTACTTCTCCTACCTGGCAAGACTCCTTCAGTGAAGGCTCCATCGCCAATCTTGATTTCATTTTTAACTTCCATTGCTGCTTTTACTTGGGAATGTAATGGGGTTCCCCTTGCCTTCCACATCGCAGTATTGTAACATGTATACTACAGGAGGTTAACACAAGTAGCGCTGCTGCCCACTACTATAATTATTAGTGGTTAGTTGAAAGAGGAGGAAACACCCCTAGCCCTCGAGTACTCTAATAGCTTGAGGGAGAATGGAAGACCTCCTCCTGGGGTTAGTAAGCAAGAAAAGAGACAGACAGAAAGTTTTAAGTAAAGAATCCTCATTAAGAAGAATGTCAGTATGAGGGAAGCGGGAAGTGGAAGAGTTAGAGAAAAGTATGACCAAAAGCTTTGAAATAGATCGTACTTAGCTCTGGGACCCCGGGTTAGTCATGCCCGTGCCTGCAAGTCGCAAGCCCCATGGGGACAATCCTAGGATAGAAATCTCAAAATTATTCATCACCCAACATCCCCTAGTGTCGTCCGATCTAATTTACCGAAAGCTCCCAGGATATTTTCCCCCGTATGCAATTATATATGCTCTAGAGGTTAACTGATCAGTCGTCTTATCTTAGTTGAGTCTTGAATGTCATCTTTTCCAACAGTGTCGTGGTTATGATCGCCTTCCATCCTGAACGCTTGTTTAGGGATTCTCCCTTCGTCCATTGTTTACAGATTTTGAGATGGTCAAAACCATCTCAATCTGTAAACTTTGATTTCACCAGTTAGCAGTGGGGATCTGTACAGTTCGTCTGATTCCTGATTATGTCTTCTCCATTCATCTCTTGTGTTATCTCTTACCTGTCCAAAGACTTCTCTAAGGATGTTATTTGTAAAGATCTATAAAGTTTTGAGATCTTGGTTCGTTATCATTTGTCTGATATCCCAAGATTCCACTCTACTTCCACCTTCTAATACAACCCATCTAATGTGATAAGCATCTTTACATTTCTGAGTTTCAAAGTGAGAAATCTTACACTTATTGGTGTTGAATTCTTATCCCGCTTGTCTGCTCACATACGAATGACTACGAAGCATCTGTACATCAACGTTATTCCTAATAATTTTGCTCAACCATGCATTGTCTTCAAACGGTAGAATATCAGTCACAAACTAGTGCCCTCGCGATATCACCAAACAGATTAAAATGCAAACTCATTTGACGTAACTTATGCACCAATTTATTATGCAATAGTCTGCCTTTCTGGATAAATGCAGTATATACTAGGGGGGGGGCAAAAAAAAAATATATATATATATATGTATATATATATATATATATATATATATATTTTTTTTTTTAAAGAATAAATTTTAAATGACTTTAAACCGAGATAAAATATTAAATTTTAATGATAATGATACAACTAGTTTCAACCTTTTACAGCCTTCTTTAGGTATCCACTAAAGGTAGAACACAGTAATAAAAAAATTGAAGTTACAAAAAACTGAGAATTACAGGCAAAAAATGCAATACATAATTGACACAAAAATGTTGTATTTTTCAAGTCGTTCTAACTAACGCTATTGTTTATTGTATACGTGCTTGCAGGTTCTCGTGAGCGCCAGTATTGAACAACTGCAGTATGGCTATCAGGGATGTTATAACTCAAATTGCTATTAAAATATTCAGGATTAAGAAGGTTTCTCTGGACTCCACGATTTTCCTTTCAAACTCATCACTACAGCGAAATATGTTTTCGGATTTATCCCAGCAAACTGAGTGACTCTGTAGATCGTCATGAGGGTTATTAGACGAGTTCACAATTACCAGATCAAACGCTACTTTGCAGTAGCGTTTGATCTGGAAATTGTGAACTCGTTTTTCTACAAGAGGGAAGAACATTTGATAACATTTAAGAGTGGTAACAACAGTTCAAAAATTAACTACATTTTGACTAGAAGAAAACATCTTACAGTTGTGACAAATTGTAACGTAATTCCAAACAGATCAAGTGGCACAGCAACACCGACTGCTGTGCGCAGACTTTAAAATAAGATCGAAGATAAGAACCTCTGGAAGCCATGGGATGAAGACAATTAAGTGGTTTCGCTTTAAAGAATGTGAGAAATCGTTTTAGGGAGAGTGTTAGAGAGGATTTCGGATGGACCAGAAAGTGTACAAGATTGGTGGAAACATAATTCAAAAGTAATCCTGAGTTGTGCAATCGAGGTGCTTGGTGAGACAGCTGGAAAGATTAGAGAGCAGAAGGAGGGTTGGTGGTGGAATAATAATGTACAAGTGGCAGTGACAGCTAACAGGAAGGCAAAGCAGAAGTGGGATGAGTCAAGAGTGGAAGAGGTAGAGAGGTGTACAGAGAGAGAAAGCAAGACGCCAAGAGAGTTGTGGCACAGGCAAAGGCCATGGCATATCAAGATCTGTGTGATCGATTAGAAACAAAGGAAGGACAGAGAAAAATTTACCAACTGGCGTAATGTAGAAATAAAGCAGCAAAGGACATCTTATATGTGAGGCAGATCAAAGACGCTGAAGGAAGAGTATTATAGAGGGATGTGGACATAAGAAACAGATGGAGAATATACTTTGAGGGACTTTTGAATGAGGAAAATGCTATGAGTCACAGAGAAGATGGGCAGCCTTCTGAGGGGATGGTGCAGAACATCAGTGGAATGGAAGTGACGGAGGCCATGAAGAGGATGAGGAATAGAAAATCGGTAGGCCCCGACAGGATTCCAGTGAAAGCATGGAAGGCACTGGGGGAAGAGGGAATTGACCTGCTGTGGGACCTGTTCGTGAAAGTTTGCCAACAGGAAAATATACCCGGGGAATGGAGGGAGAGTACTCTTGTCCCCATCTACAAGGGTAAAGGGGATGTACAAGACTGTAAAAATTACAGAGGAATAAAGTTGATGTCCCACACAATGAAAATCCTAGAAAGGGTTCTTGATGGAAGATTGAGGAAGGAGGTGGAGATTGCAAAGGAACAATTTGGCTTCATGCCTGGTAGATCAACAACAGATGCTATCTTTGGGTTACGGCAGATGATGGAAAGGTTTCGAGAGAAACAACGGGAACTACATCTGACATTTATTGATCTGGAGAAAGCATACCATAGAGTGCCAAGGCAAGAAGTCTGGAGGTGCTGAGGGAGAAAAAGGTTCCGTAGAAATATGTCAGGTGGTGCGGGAGATGTACAGAAATATGAAGACAAGTGTTCGGACTTGTCTGGGACAGACAGAAAGTTTTCAAGTAACAGTTGGCTTGCACCAAGGGTCAGCATTAAGTCCTTTTCTGTTTAACATTGTGATGGAGGTGGTGAAGGAGGATGTGAGAGAAGATGCGCCTTGGACAATGTTGTATGCAGATGACATCTTGCTGTGTGCAGGTTCCCGGTTTAGTTCCCGCTTCAAGAGAAGAAGCGGGAACTAAACTGGAAAGATGGAGAAAAGTACTGGAAGTGAGAGGTATGAGACTGAGCAGAAGTATGACAGAGTATATGTCTTGCACTGTGGGCGACGGCCAGGAGACAGATCTGGAGCTGGAAGGAAATGTCATCAGGAAGGTGAGGGACTTTAGATACTTAGGTTCAGCCGTGGAAGAAGATGGAGGAGCTGAGAAGGAAGTGGCATGCAGGATACAAGCGGGTTGGAGGAATTGGAGAGAAATGGCTGGAGTGTTATGCGATAAGAGGGTGCCGATCAATCTGAAAGGCAAAAGCTATAGGACAGTAGTGAGGTCAGCTACGACATATGCTATAGAAACTGTGGCCGTGAGGAAAAATAACATCAGCAGGATGGAAGTATCAGAGATGAGAATGCTTAGGTGGATGTGCGGTGTGACCAGAAAGGATCGTCTGAGAAATGACTATGTGAGGGGAACTGTGAAAGTTACGAACTTAGGAGTGAAGATATAGGAGGCAAGTTTGAGATGGTTTGGTCATGTGATGAGGAGGGAGGACGAATATGTGGGAAGAAGGGTTATGTAGATGGATGTGCAAGGAAGGAGGAAGTGTGGGCGGCTAAAGAAGAGATGAAGGGAGCTGGTAGAAGAGGACTTGAGGATGAAGAACTTGGATGTGGTGACAAGCCACGACATGAGGATGTGGAGGAGACTCATCATCCACAGTGACCCCACTTAAGTGGGAGAAGCTGCAGAAGAAAAAGAAGAAGATCTCAGTTTAAAGTCATTTAAAATTTATTTTTTAAACACACACACACACACACACACACACATATATATATATATATATATATATATATATATATATATATATATATATATATATATATATATATATATATATATATATATATATATATATATATATATATATATATATATATATATATATATATATATATATATATGAACGGACAAGTTTCTAGAATTCAATTCGAAGAAATGGAATTAGAAATTTCAATTATGTGCAGAATTTTTTCATACCAAATTATATGAAGTTTTATTTCATATAGCTGTATATCCTATCCTATCCCAATGGCTTTAACGGTCCTTTAAAGCCCACAACCTTCCAAGCATACTTGGATTTCGTAACCGAAGTACGAGGATAGGATGGTCACCCCTATGCCTCTAAGTATTCCTGGTTGTATCCCCGTGTGTTGCGTGCATGCGGGATGAAAACCCCTAGATAAAGTGGGGATAAAAAATGCGGTCCACGCCCAAGACCGGCTAACTTGGCTATGGCCGAGAGGGATTCTTAAACATCTCACGTCGTCGACGGGAATCGAACCTAGGACACTCCTTCCCCAGGCATATGGTTGCGAAGCGCACAGCCAGCTGGCTAACTGCGCGGACATATAGCTGTATAGCAATTTATTATTATCGATAACTAATTATAATAATTGAATATTAGTGATAATTTATAATTTTAATTGATACAATACTGTATTATTTATTTTTTTATTATTATTCGTTAGTTTTATTATAAACTTATTTTTAAAATTTAAAAAAAAGATGTATCATTATCTGCATTGCTTTTATAATATTAGATATTAATCTTATAAAAGAAATAACAAAAAAAAATAATTTGTGTGATAAATTCTGGGAATTTGTATCAAGAATTGTAGTTACAGTAGTCTCAGAGTTTTTCAAAGAATTTAAATTGATTTTATGTGAATGGATTTCTGGAAAGATTTTATTGAATTGTGAATTGTGGTCTTTCACCTAGTTTTCACGATGGTTATGCGACGGATTTGACTGGAAGGATTTTGCCGATTGGATTCGCTCAGCGCAAGGTAAGGTTCTGGCTTTAATGCAAATGTCCCAGGCAATCGGCTGTTCCTTGCCCTGTGCCCGTCAGTAGTCTTCGGCCCCTAGTAGGAGATTTCGACTACACTTGGTGGAAATAAGGGACAAGACAGCTCCTGAATCACACAGCCCCATTAAATCACGGGTTGATTTAATTTAAATCATTGCTGATACTTCAAGTGTTTTGCCAACGCTCGGTTTTGCTGGCAGTCCTTTTCGGATGCGGGATTCTCTCTGTGGGTAGATCATTGATTGGTTCTAGGGAACCTTCACGCTGACTTAAGCTTAAACAGTTCTTTTACACCTCATTTTCTCAAAATGTGTGGAATTGACGTTGACACCCTGGTAAAGTCACTAAACAGAGGGCTAGCCATAAACATACTTTAAAAGATTCTAAAATAATTTGAAATCAATTTTTATTCTATGTCGGGGGACGACAAAGAGGGTGACGACAATACTCCAACAGAAGAGAGGCTGCACTTGGTGGTCTCCTCCCCTCATACTTCACAGAGGTCCGAGCGCATAAGAAGCGTAAAACCATGGCTTCTGAACCACCAAAAGAGGATGGAATGGAAGATGGCCCAGTTTCGGACCCCTCTGCCTCCATTAGAGAAAAGGTACCTCCAATCATACTCCGCGAAAAACAAAGACGGATGTCTCTTATATCACCGCCGCCAAATATGTCACCTACGGCATCAAGATTCAGCCCACCACAGTGATGGACTACCGAATACTGACAGGAGAAATGAATTCAGTATGACACCTTCTCGCTCTGCTCAGAGAAAATCTGAAGGTGGTGCTCCCAGGAGTATCTGAAGACGTATCCATAGAAGTGGCTGCTGATCTACGCCATCAGGATCTGCCACCCATCAAGTGCAACAGAATGACCAAAAGAGAAAAGATTCCGATGCCACTAGTATTAATTGAGATCTATCAAGCTTACAAACAAATTTATGACCTGATGTCAATCTTTGGATGAAAATCAGCTTAGAACTCTTAAGGAAAAGGGCTTCAACAAGTCAGTGCCACAGATGTCAAAAATGTGGTCACACCCTTAAAATGTCATCCAATATCTGTACAAAGCCGAAAACCACCCCGGCTAAATGTGTCACCTGCGGTGGCCCATACACAGCCAACTACAGAGGATGCATTCAAAATTCAAAAAGTTGAAGATCGGAGACAGATAGACACTCTTCCTCTGTCAGTCCACTCCAGGAGCCTCAGTTCCACAGCTTCTTAATGACCAGCATAAATTGTCAGAAGAAGCTCATCTGCCACAGTCGGAGGCCTTGAAAAGAACAACTGAACAACGACAGACAAGGACATATGTGGATGTAGTCCGTTCTAAACAGATAACTCATGAACAGGATCAGCTAGTACCACACTCAAACCTGACAGATCATCACCTCTTCACTGCCAAATATGCTGCTAGACTTCAACAGATCCAATCCTACACCATCCTCTACTAAACGATTCCTAAACGATATACAAACCATCTTCGCAGCGCTCATCCTTGAACAGGAACAAACTAAATCAAGACTCTCTGCAGATTATCGCGGGGAACGCGAATGGTCTCAGAAATAAGGTCTTCGAGCTTCAAGAGTTCACCCAAAGACATCAGCAGCTGGATGACGTTTTGATAAGAGAAACCATATCAGACCATCGGACAACCCTAAAATCAGGGGATAACATCTGTACAGAACTGACAGGCTGACCCACAGAGGCGGTGGCACTTCCATTTTCATCAAGAATTACATTAGTCGTCACTCTGTAAATATCCCACCTACCACTACTCCTGAGGTTACAGGTGTAAAGATCTCACGGCCTCGGTTGGGAGACTACAAATCTATGCAGCATACAATTCTCCATTAAAATCATTACTTTCCTCGGATTTGGACGTCATCTTGAGCATCAAAGAGCCTGTCATCATTGCCGGTTACTTAAATGCCAAGCGTTCCGCCTGAAACAGTTATACTACTAACAGGAATGGTCACATACTTGCTAAGTATACAGGATCCAACAACGCGGTTGGGGAAGGTCCCATTGAACCTACCAATCACAATACATATGGCACTGCTCATGTCTTGGACATAGTCATACTGCCGAATGTGAGACTACAGTACAGTTTAATGTCACTAAATGATCTTTAATCTGATCACAACCCAATGCTGCTACAGTTGAGAAACAAAGAAAAAACTGTCTCCTCCACCACACTCATTCATATCATGGGAAAAGTCGAACAAAGCACCCCCGAAATACATTGATCTTGTTCCGTTATAAAATCAAAAGAAGAAATTTAAATAGCTGTTAAAGACCTAACCCAACAAATTAACACTGCCTTTACAGCAGTCACTACTTCCAGAACTGCCCTCACGCCCAAGTGATTGGGCGTGAGGGCAGTCCTTAATTTGGGAAATATGTCCTTAAAGCATATTTCCCAAAATCAGCTTTCGGAAGAAAGATTGACTTCTATCTCTACTGATTCTGATTAGGCTCCATTTGGAACCTAATCAGAAAGATCAAAAACAAAAACAAATCTCTTCCCCAGTCAGCCTCATCCACATCGATGAAGATAAAGCCGAAGCAAAGCAGAAAACTTAGACAAGCAATGTAAACCCTCACATGGACATCTAGACTTCAATCACATCTAAAACATCCATCGACATATTAGAAGTTCAATAAAATCTTCTGTAACATGCTCCAATGAAATTGTACCCACGTCACCATCAGGAATATATGATATAATCAAGAAATTAAACCACAAATAGGCTCCTGGACCTGATGCATCACCAACAAGGTGATTAAGCTTCTACCTCGTATAACTCTTGTACATCTGACCAACATAATTAATTCCATCTTCCGTTTCAAACATTTCCATTCCTTTTGGAAGGTTACTGATGTAATTCCAATTCATAAGACCGGAAAGGACCTGCATCTTCCTCAAAATGATCAGCCAATCAGCCTCATCTCAAATTTGTCAAAAATTGCAGAAAACGTTATTCTTACAAGACTCCAAGCCTCCGTAAACAAGTTAAACATTCTTCGTAAAGAGCAGTTTGGGTTCCATCAATTCCATAATACCACACAACAGATACATAGACTAGTCGAATCCATCTCCATTGGATACAATCGGCATCAATGCACTGGAGCTGTTTTCCTTGACATAACCAGTGCATTTGATAAAATTTGGCATTTCGGATTACTGCATAAACTGGTCTCAACTGGAATACCGTTGGAAATGGTTCACCTAATTAAATCACATCATTTTGACAGGCGTATACAAATCAAGATCAACAGTACAGTATCAACACATAAACGTATCTTGGCTGAAGTCCCACAAGGATCCTTACTGACACCGATTCTGTTTTCCATATACATGTATGAAATCCCGTACAATCCATTGCCATCTATCATGGCCCTCTACGCGGATGATACAGCAATATTATCAGGAACTCTACAGCCACATCTTGCAATCAACAAACTGCAATAAAACCTTCCACTGATTGAAAATTGTTCACTAAATGGAGACTGCAAGTGAATTCCCAGACGTGCATAGCCATGCTATCCACCAGAAGACCGATGCTTCTTAAAGGGGACATCTTCCTGTTTAACACAAAAATCCCATGGCAAACAGAAGTCAAATACCTTGGTGTACTACTGGATAGAAGGCTTTACACAGAGAGCCTTTACACCAAGGCTCTCTGTGTAAAGGCATCAAAAGCCATTGCTCAACTCTATCCTCTAATCATCAAGAACAGTAAACTCAATACCAAAACCAAACCACTTATCTACAAACTGATGGTTTGTCCTATACTCACTTACGGTTCTCCTGCTTGGAGTCATGCCGCTGATACTAATATTCTCAAGTTACATCGTTTGCAAAATAAATGTGTACGAATGATCCTAAACGCTCCATGGGTCGTACGAAATGTGAAACTCCATCGAGACACAGATGGCCCCTATATTTACACTTTGCTGAAAACTATAGAAACCAAGTTCTTTTCGAAAGCATCTGTACACCCCAACAAACTGGTTCAACTATCTACAAATTACGAAGTAATGAATTACTTCAAACATAAAACACCAAAACCCATCTTAAACCAATTCTGATGTTTAATCTCCAAGTCCGCTCAGAGCGAGCATTTGGCTCATAAATTTTTTCGATTCACTCTTTCCCTAGCAGATAACGGGGAGTATGAAAAGCATGTTGCTTCACCCTTCATGCCAGGGATGTTAATCATTAAAAATTTTTGTGGTGACTTTTACTTATTCTGCTTCCTGTTATCTTATAGAAACATTTAAGTAAATATCATATATAAAACTTATTTTGGTGTTTTATGCCAATTCCAAACCTTTGTTGCTTAAAATTCATTTGGTCAAATGACAATAGTGTTTAACCTCTAATATAATTCATGGAATTTTTTCTCTGCGTCAAAAGTTATAATATCTACGCTTTTCATTCTCAGTATTTCTGGGAAAAGAAATCTAGGTGTTTCTACCACGCTTGCAAGCCAGGCTCGATCGATATTTACTGGGTAAGCTTTATTTTCACAGCCCACTGCCTTCTTGTCTCTTGCATCTGCTGTGGAAATAAATTTTTATTCAGGGCAGACGTAGTAAAAAAAAAAGCTTAACTGCACAATGTGGGAAATATCTCACATCATGTTTTTTGTTGGATGAGAGTAGCACGTTATAACTCTCTTTCCCTTATACACAAGGTGAGCATTTTGTTGCCTTAAGTATACATTGGTTGCTTTAAGGGTTTAGTGTTCAACGTTTGGTATATTTCTACCACTAAAAATGAGGCTTGAATATTTTACATTTCACTTCTGCCTGTTTCCATGACAACAGATACGTATTTCCTTTAATTTTCTGGAATTATTAAGTCTAGAATCATTGAAGGTTAATTAAAATAATTTATTTATTTATTGCAAATCAACAATGATTTCATTTTTTGATATTCCTATCAAGACCTTATTCGTGCATCTCTTTTACGAATAAGACTGGACGTGTTGATATGAAAAATTGATTAAAATGTTATGATATTGGTTTAAGTTGTCATTGACGATTCTATAATTTTGAAAACGATAGCTTTTATTCTCAAAAAAAAAATACACGTGGGAATTGCACCAATAGAAAACTTTAAATCAAAATAGATAGTTATGTGTAATATTTGATATAATAAAATAAAAACTAAAATATATTATAGTAAATTTTATTATATAAGAATATTCTTAAAACTTTCTTTCTTTCTTTTAAATAAAAAAAAGAATATTATTAAACACCAATAATTTTTTTAAATGAAATTGTTATAATTAATTAAATTATAACAAATAGAAATGGATTTAAAATTGAAATATTGTCTGATAAATACTCTGGAATGTCCGTACACTCTGGGCAACTGGAAAATTGCAGTTGCTTCAAGAAGAAAGGAAGAAAAACAGATTTGTTATATTGGGTATTTCAGAAATGAGATGGACATTGTCAGGAGAATCAAAGCAGAGTTTTCTCTGGTCAGGAAATGAAAGCAAGCATGAAGAAGTCGTAGGTTTCCTGCTAAGTAACAAGGCCGTCAGGCAATGATAGGATACAAACCAGTCAGTGAAAGAATAATGGTTGCAAGATTCAGTGTCCAACCATTTAATATCATAACCATTCAAATATATGCGCCCACTGCAGAGAGTGCAGATGAAAACATTGAAAGATTTTACAGGGATTTACAACTAGTAATTGATGAGGTGCCGAAAAAGGATATACTCATCATTGGATGAGACAGGAATGCAAAGATTAGCAAAAAAAAAAAAAAAACACTGGGTGGGAAACGGTTATGGGAAAATTTGGATATGGAGAAAGAAATGAATGGAGAGATGCTTCTGGAATTTGCCATGGATAACAACCTGATGATTTGCAATACCGAATTCCAACAAAAAGATTGTCGTAAATGGACGTGGCGCTCCTTCGATGGCAAACACAGGAATATGATTGACCTGATATTAATAGACCAGAAATGGAGTACCTCAGTTCAACAGTGCAGATCATTCCAAGGAGCTGATATTGATTCGGACCACAGCTTGGTGATTACGAATATAAAACTAAACCTGAACAGAAGTACAAAGGATAGTTCCAGAAAGCTAGAGACATCTCAAAATTAAATGAAGACAGGCTAAGAACAGCATATCAGAACATATTGGAAACTAAGCTTAAGACCCCAAGTGAAAAACAAAATATAAATACAAGAGCAGAACGACTGACTACAGTGCTAAAAAAAGCAGTAGAAGAAGAAGTAATTCCTGAAAGAGAAAAGATCAACAAGAAATGGATAACTCAGGAAACCCTAAAATTGGTACAAGAGAAAAGAGAACTTAAAAGAGATAATTCAGAGGCAGCAGATGAGTTATACCGTCAAAACATGCAATGAAGTACGGAAAGCAGCAAGATCTGATAAAGCCAAATGGTTGGAGGACCAGTGCAAAGACATTGAACAGTACTATGGAGAACACAAAACTAGAGAGGTCTGCAAACTTATAAGAAATGCCAATAGGAAGTGGCAAACAAGATCAGTAGCAGTCAAAGATGAAAATGGTAAAGTATTGATGGACAAGACCGAAATCATACACAGATGAACAAGATATTGCACCGAACTATATAAAAATCAACTAAATGATACTGCAACAGAAGTAATCAAAGAACTAAAAGCAATCTCTCCACCAGCAGAGATCTTTGAAAATGACATCTTGGAAGAGGAGGTGAATAAGGCTATAAAACATCTCAAGAACAACAAGAGTCCTGGAAATTATAACATAATTGGCGAGATGCTAAAATAAGGGGCAAAATCAGTAGCAAAAGAAATACATAAGCTATGTAATGAAATGTGGAGATCAGGGTATTCCTCCGAAGAGTGGAAAAAATCGGTCTTGGTTGTTCTTCATAAGAAAGGCAGTGCTTTAGAATGCACCAATTACAGAGCTATTGCATTAATGAGTCATCTTGGAAAAGTGCTGATGAAAATACTAACAGAACGCCTGAAGGGGCATATGGAAGCACATCTTCTGGATGAGCAAGCCGGATTTCTACAAGATCGAAGTACAGTGCAACAAATACTCGCACTAAGACTAATAGCAGAGAAAGCTCGAAGAAAGAACAAAACGACATATTGCGGTTTCGTGGACTTCCGAAAAGCATTTGATAATATTGATCAAAATATAACATGGGCTGTCTTGGAATCCTATGGTGTGGACAATAAATTGATTCGCTTGCTGAAAGATATAAACAGCCAAGCACAAGCAAAAATCAGAATAGCAGGTGAGACTGGAGATTGGTTTGCCACTAGTCAAGGCACGAGACAAGGGGACCCAATATCACCAATCATCTTCATCACACATCTGGGAAGAACACTAGATAAGATTAAAGAAGAAGGTGGAGGCATGAGAATAAACTACATCTGCTTTGCAGATGACTTCGTCCTGATTGAAGAAGACGCAGCAAGGCTGGAACAGACATTGCAAACACTATACACAGAAGAAAAAAGATATGGACTAAATGCCAACTTTGAAAAAAGCTAAAACAATGATATTCGGACAACAGGAGTTACTGAACACAGTTACGATACACAGATTTCAAATGGAAAATGTGGAACACTTCACATATCTTGGATGCCACATCACGCATGACTTGGACCCCCCCCCAAAAAAAGAGATAAAAATTAGAATAGCCAGAGCAACAACTATTTTTAAAGCCATGGACAAAATATGGAAGAGCCGAGTTATAAAGATACAAACTAAACTGCGCTTTGTAGAAACCTTTATCTTCAGCAGCATGCTCTATGGATACGAGGCCTGGATACTCTTGAGAGAATCTGAAAGGAGGTTATTGGAATTTAAGAGGAAGTGCTATAGAAAGAGCTTGAGAATAAGCTGGATATAGAAAGTGAACAATGGGGAAATCTACAGACGAATACAACCAAAAGAAAACCTGATCCAGAAAATAATCAAAAGGAAACTACGTCTATTTGGCCATATATGTAGAATGAATGATGAGAGAAAATTAATAACGTTACTTTTTGGAATGATTGAAGGAAAGAACAAAAGAGGTAGACCAAACAGAGAATGGGGCGATGACATCGTCAAATGGTGCGGAAACTCTATACACAAACTGAGTCATCTTGCACAAAACAGAATTCAATGGAAGAATCATATCAAGATGGCAGCAGACACCTACGGGCATTGGACCCATGGTTGTTGATGATGATGATGATGATGATGATGACCATGTCTTAACTCTCCTGTAATAATTTTGGTAATAATATGTATGTGAAAATAGGAAAAACGTATTAGAACTACTAATGAAATTTTATTGCTCATCGAATTCTTTAAAAAAGTTTAGCAAATTAAATTTCCGTATAAATGAAAATATTAATAAACACACCATTTAAGTTTTCTAAAAACAGTATATGTAAATTACCTGAAAATTTTAATAGTAGTTGTAGTAATTATGAAGTTTCATATTAAATAAATAATAATTTAAAAAAATAAATAAATAAAATTGTAATAGTCATTTAATGTAAACATAATTCAAGTTTATTAATTTCTTTAAAGGTATTGTAGAACTCAATGACGCTAGCCAATTTGTTATCTTTCCAAAAGGCTTTGTCTTTTGCACTCTTTTGAACGTCTTTTTTTTTTTTAATCTACGCAACTTTCACAATTATTCCTTTGAACTCCAATAGTATAATCCTATCAATTCAGCTGCGACCGAGACACGACTATTAAGCACGTGCTTCATGACTCATTCTTATGATTCATGTTATGACTGTACTTACCTATCAGTATCCCTGGTGATACCCATGTTACGCCAGATTATATATATATAGGAGTTTACGAATAAAATTTTATAATTTTTTTACATATGTAAGCCGTAAATGTTTCTGTAAAAATATTATCAAATGCATACTAAATTTCAAATTACAGTTATGAATTGGAATCGTTTTCGAGTTCCATGTAAAGAACACAAACTGGCTACTCACGTGAGTCACAACGTATTCTAGGCAACTATTTAAGAAGGTTGCTTGCTGGTCAGCAATTGTCAATAGTTGATCACAATGGGAAATAGAATTTTTCGAAGTTCCATAAAGGACTTACTGTGGGTGCATGTCTGCCTGGAGTCCCAATTTTGAAAACCTCAGAGCTGACTGGTTTCTCAAAAGGTGAGATATCTCAGGTGTTTAATCAATGAAAAAAACATTCCCCAGACTTGTCTAAGAAGCGTAACTGTGGTCCAAAGACAGTTTGTCAGGAACGAGATTATTGTCGTCTGAGAAAAACTTTCTTCCTTGTATTGTCTTGTAGGGAACTTGCTGTGTGCAGCAATCGATCAAAACATTTAACGAAAGCTGTTCTCACTCCATACCTTACCAAATATTCAGTTCTCTGCGCATAGTTCGGTGAGATATGGAGTGCATGGCGTATAAGCATCATACATGTCCGCAGGGAGATGTGCTTTACATTATGGGAGATACTAAGGAAAATGATCAGAGCGTACTCCACCTTTACCACGAGTGGCCTCAGACCTGAAAATACTTCAGGCGCAAACTTGACTTACCTGCTTGTTTGCTTACTTGGGAAAAAGGTAGGCTTGGTGGTGTAGATCCGCAACCACTTCTTCTATGGATACGTCTTCCGAGACACCTCTGATTACTACCTAGTGATCTACCTACTGAGGTTTCTTTCTGCTCCTAGTGAAAAGGTGTGATACTGTATACCTTTGGCATCCAATTCACCAGTCAACCTTCGATAATCCATCACTGAGCAGGGCTGGATTTTACTACCTTCTGTGACATTCTTTGCTTGACTGTATGAAATCTCTAAATTTGACATCATAGTCCTTAGGGACATCCATTTTTTTTCTTTTCTCGCAGAATAATCGGAGGTATCTTTTCCCTTGAGGAGGTAGGAGAGTCCGGGTCAGAACCGTCTTCTTCCATTCGATCCACTTTGGGTAGTTCAGAGGCTGCAGTTTTGCGAGCGTGAACCTCCTGATAATCGCAGTGATCTGCAATCGAATTGTCATCAGCAGTTGTTTCTATTACGCTGGTACTATCTTGATGGATACTGGGAAGAAGTTCAGAGAGTTGAGGGTCATCTGAATCAATCAACCTCGTCTATTTGATGAATTACGATTTTACCTGGCCATTTAGGGGCCAGGTAAAGTCGTAAGTAGATTGTCTACATGCTTGAAGATAGTCAGAAGTTCTTTGAAATTTAGTTGTTCATATGGTGCCTCCATGATTGGCCCCAAAATCTGTTCTGTGGGGCAGGACATGCCTTGCCCTTGTCACGCTAGCAAACAGACAGTTGCTTATGATTACAAGATATGAAACAATGGCGATACTAGCGGCAGTAGGCCTAGAATATCGCCCTTGTAATTTCAATTGACTTACCTGGATAAATTACTATGGAAAAATAAAGTGTTTGTTTATGGTAGCAAGCAATTAACTACTATTACTAATGAATAAGCATAAATCGCTAAAAAACATCAATCAAATTCACAATTCACCATCAATAATACACGAAACACTAACACGCGAGCCGCCATCACGAAAAAACAAAACCGGAAGTATCTAATATCAAGTTATCCTTATAAGGACTGGCTTAAAGGGGGGAAGCAAGAATGCTTTTCATCTTCCCCGTTATCTATAGAGGACAGTGTAGGGATAACGTGTTATTGAGCTATTAAAGCTCTGATCATGGGAGGAGGGTAACAGCAATAGCCGAGCCTCAGTTAAAACTTCATTGACTAAAGCATTGCCATTTGTTACCCAGGAAGTCCTAAAAAGGACCTCTAATATCAAGTCCTTATAAGAACTGGCTTAAAGGGGCGAAGAAAGAATGCTTTTCATCTTCCCCCTTATCAGTAAAGAACAGTGTAAGGATAAGGTGTTATTGTACAATTAAAGCTGTGATCATGGCAGGAGATTAACAGCAATAGCCGAGCCTCAGTTAGAACTTAATTGGCTACAGCATTGCCATCCATTACCCTCTAAGGGTATTTATTGGATTGAATGAATCAATCACAGACTATGTAAGTAAAGGTGAAATCTCAAAAAATCGGACGATCTCTAGGCCACTCCATAGTGGGCGAAAGACTGTCCATATCTCAGCGTTGGTTCCACTCAGTGAAGGGCTTCCCCACTACCGAGCGGAACCGCTCAAATTCCGAGGAAAATAATTCACCGACAAAGCCCGTCAGCGGGCCGTGCAGGAGAACACTTTCTCCGGAGAATCAAATTACTCTCTTAAGGCAAAAACCTTAAGAGAGCGAACTCATAACTCTCGAATCTCAGCGCCCCTGGGGGGTAACAGCAACAGCCGAACCTCAGTTAAATTTCACCGGTACAGCATTGCCATTCATTGCCCTCCAAGGGTATAAAATCAATCACCGACTGTTTAAGTAAAGGTGATCTCTCAAAAATTCGGACGATCTCTAGGCCACTTCATAGTGGACGAAAGACCGTCCTTATCTCAGCGTTGGTTCCACTCAGTGACAGGCTCCCCGACTACCGAGCAGAACCGCTCAAATTCCGAAGAAAATAATTCACCGACAAAGCCCCTCAGCGGGCCGTGCCAGAGAACACTTTCCCCGGAGACTCGAAGCGCTCACTTAAGGCAAAAACCTTAAGAGAGCGAACTCAAAAACTCTCGAAACTCATCACCCAAGGGGATAACAGCAACAGCCGAACTTCAGTTAAACTTCACCGGTACAGCATTGCCATCCATTACCCTCCAAGGGTATTAATGAATCAATCACCGACTGTTTAAGTAAAGGTGATATCTCAAAAAATCGGACGATCTCTAGGCCACTCCATAGTGGGCGAAAGACCGTCCAAATCTCCGCGTTGGTTCCACTCAGTGAAACCCACCACCGAGCAGAACCGCTCAAATTCCGAAGAAAATAATTCACCAACAAAGCCCCTCACCGTGCCGTGCCGGAGAACACTTGCCCCGGAGACTCAAATTGCTCCCTTAAGGCAAAAACCTCAAGAGAGAGCAAACTCTCGAAACTCATCACCCAAGGGGGTAACAGCAACAGCCGAACCTCAGTTAAACTTCATTGGTTCAGCATTGCCATTCATTACCTCCAAGGGTATAAAATCAATCACCGACTGTTTAAGTAAAGGTGAAATCTCAAAAAATCGGACGATCTCTAGGCCACTCTATAGTGGGCGAAAGACCGTGTCTCAGCGTTGGTTCCACTCAGTGACAGCTCCCCGACCACCGAGCAGAACCGCTCAAATTCCGGAGAAAATAATTCACCGACAAAGCCCCTCACCGGGCCGTGCCAGAGAACACTTTCCCCGGAGACTCAAATTGCTCCCTTAAGGCAAAAACCTCAAGAGAGCGAACTCAAAAACTCATCGCCCAAGGGGGGGTAACAGCAACAGCTGAACCTCAGTTAAACTTCATTGGTACAGCATTGCCATCCATTACCCTCCAAGGGTATTAATCAATCACCACATTTCACGGTCGATTGATTCTTCATTCTTGTAATATCAAGTTCTTAAAAGCTGGGCTATGGACTGAGTCCTTGAGTCTTTATCCCGTCATCTGAATGAAGAAAATCTGTGTGGATGGGGTGTTATCGAGCTAAAAAGCTCTAGTCATGGCTGGGTAACGGCAATAGCTGAACCTCAGTTAAAACTTCATTGGCTACAGCATTGCCATTTGTTACCTTGGAAGTCCTAAAAAGGACTTTTGGCTCCCATCCCTCCCCTAATATCAAGTTATAGTCCTTATAAGGACTGGCTTAAAGGGGCGAAGCAATATTGCTTTTCATATTCCCCGTTGTCTGTAGAGGACAGTGTAAGGCAAAGGTGTTATTGAGCTATAAAGTAAAGCTCTGGTCATGGCAGGAGGGTAACAGCAATAGCTGAGCCTCAGTTAGAACTTCATTGGCTACAGCATTGCCATCCATTACCCTCCAAGGGTACCAATTTTAGTCGCCTCGTACGACGTGCATTAGCTACATTGGTGCTATTCTTATCCCGGCAACCATACGGGGAATAATATCAAGTTAATGAGCACTGAAATAATTAAATTCGTAGTAAGTGAATTTTAAATAGGTACATAAGGTAATTGCTAAAATATGGAGTTATTCAATGCATTCAAGTACATAAGCGAAAAATATTTTAGATAATATTATAGATCCAACTATAGTTTATTTGATATATTAAAAAATCTTAAAGAAATATTTAAGTGGTGAATACAAAGCCAACCACAATTCCGAAAGTTATACCGTATTTTTTATCCTATCCTTCTCATCTGTCTAGGACGGGTTGAGTCCCCTCCTAATGAGGGGTTTCCGGCGTATTAATGCATCCTGTTCACCACCCCTCTGCTGCATCTCCTAGGGCGATATTCATGACTCTAATCCGTGTGTGTGTGTGTGTGTGTGTGTGTGTGTGTGTGTGTGTGTGTGTGTGTGTGTGTGTGTGTGTGTGTGTGTGTGTGTGTGTGTGTGTGTGTGTGTGTGTGTGTGTGTGTGTGTGTTAAATAATACCTCATCAATCATATGCATAGAGATGGAAACAACCAGTAAAGCAAATGTGGGCGTGAGGGCATTGACATTTTACGATCTTGGATTGTGTGAGGGTGGATTAAAATTAATAGACTATCGTTAGAACTGTTGGGCAACTGGATTGTGCGAGCTTGCGACATGATTTCCCAGAAATAATTCATTTAATTACAGAAGCATTGTCGATAAAATATTCAAATATATCGCGTAATGAAAGTGAGCGGCTGATCGTGTAAATAACGTTGATAATTAGCATTTAAATGCACTTTTTTTTATAAATAATGTGCGCAATTATAAATTATACTGACAGTTTATTTATAAATGTCTATTTAGCTTGTTTTTTTTCCTGAAAAACTTGAGTTTCCGAAAATCCTTGCACAACGATTTTTTAACTTCAATTTTGGAGAAAAAAGTGTGAGTTATATTCTAGTAAATATGGTATTCTGATAAGCACTCTCTAAAATTTCAAAATATTTCTTAATTTATTTCTATATTTGGCTATAAAATATGACTGCATTTATAATTTACTTAATTTTAATATGTTATTTATGTGAAATTAAAGCTGCTGGCGTTATAATTTAGTGATCTAATTTAAAATCCAAACGTGTATTTCTCACTACATATCTTTCTGTTAATTTTCTAGAATGAATTTTGTTTTCATCGGAATCAAAATTGTTGATGTTTAATATACAAGACTACATAACAGAAGTTTTTTTCAACTACTACCTTTTTAAGTATTTTGGTACATTGACTGTGAATATGTATTTATATTTTTTATCTTTCTTCAATTCATTTTTCTAAAAAAATGTTTCATATTGTACAAATCATTCTAGTAGACAAAACAAAAAAAAGAAATTCTTTAAGTCTGTTATTCGAATATTCCTTTGATAGTGTTAAGTCTCAAATTATTTTGTTTATATTATAAATGGAATGCTTACGTGCTATATATCCATTAATATATCGTTTCTTCCCGATCTTACGAGAGTGGTCTAAAACGCTCTTGGCCTCTACAATAGATGGTAACACTAAAGAGACAAGATTTGTTGTTCGTTAGTATATCTGTCATAAGCATCCGTCTAAAGTTGTAAGTCATTCTATCAAGTAGTTTGTTTTATACAGCTGTCTGAAGCAAGTGTTGTCTGTATTATCCCTTGAAATGGATAAAATTGAGTATCGTACGTTACAAAATTCTTTGCAAAAGAAGGTTTAACGCCAAAAGCAAAAAATTCATTCGAAGTTCATAAAAGTTTATGGGCACTCTTCTCCTTCGTTTTCGACAATTAAGAAATGGACTGCTAAGTTTAAACGTGGCCGTACCAGCCTTGAAGATGATCCATGTGAAGGACGTCCAAAAAGTGTAACAACATCCAAAATCATTGATAAGTGAAGGATATGTTATTGGATGACCAGCGAGTCAAAGTGCGTGAAATTGCTGAGATTATAGGCATTTCAAAAGAACGTGTAGGATTCATGTTGCATGAAGAATTGCAAAAATAAAAAGCTTTGCGCAAGATGGCGCCGCGCAGATCAAAAACGCACTCGCATGAAAATCACTGAACAGTGCTTGGAGCGTTTTAACAAGAATAAAACCGATTTTGTGCGTCGATTTATTACTATGGATGAGACTTGGATTCACCATTACAGACCAAAATCCAAACAACAGTCAAACACAGTGATCAGATTCCGGCTGTTTACTGCCAAAGAAGACAAAGTCGGTTCCATCATCAGGAAAGGTCATGACATCGGTGTTTTAGGATAAAAAAGGCATTTTGTTTATTAATTATCTCGAAAAGGGTAAAACAATAACAGGAATAATACTTCGATGTTTTAACCTGACTAGACGAAAAACATCATGAGAAAAATCCCGGTTTGCAGAATAAAAAATCATCTTTCATGAGGGCAATGCACCTGCCCACAAAGGCCTTTTGGCAATGGGAAATTAAGGGATATACACTATGAATTGTTGGAACATCCATCTATACACCAGATTTGGCTCCCTTTGACTTCTATCTCACCCCAAAACTAAAACGTTTCCTCGCTGGTCAGCGTTTTTCTTTGAATCAAGAGGTGATTGGAACTGTAGAGGGGAAAGTCAGATAGAACAGCCCAGATATTCAACACGTTGCAGGGGGAAGTGGAATAAGTAAACAAATAAAGAAACGGAATCACGTGAGGGGGATACTAGCTAAAAATGATAAAGTAAATCGCCTCAGAATTTATTTTAGGCCAGTATCTTCGTGATTAGTTAACAAATAATAAATACAAAGATGATATGAAACAGTATGAGGATTCCAAAGCTGTCTTATCAGAAAGTAAAAAACAAAAATGAATGGTTTCTCTCTTAACACACACACACACACACATACACGTCTCATAGTTAGATACAATTCCTTGGGGTCGATACAAGACAAACTCTTAAATAATGATTAACAATAAATGTGACAAAGAATGGAATTCTTGTTGCTAATGACATTCTTATCACATACCTACAATATATTGAAGGTTTTGTAAAGGGAGTTACTAGGCCCGTAGAGATCCCTCTGAAAAAAGAAAAAAAAAGGCCCGTCCTGCCATCCTCAGAAAATATAACAATCCGTATATGGAACATCGTTTAAGCTGTCAATTGATAAAATCAAAGTAATAATTATATGTAACTATTTTTAAATTCAAGTTTAATAAAATGCATACGAATAACATCAGTCATTCGGTGAACCAGGCCGCGCACTCTTATTCAAGTACTAAAGATTGTCGATCGATCTAAAGAAAATTTGAAATAACTTAAATTCCGAAGTTCCCAAATGATAAATTTCATCAAAAGTCGCCTTCCCTAATGGAAGACGAATGAATATAGTAGAATATATATAGATAGATGAAAAGCGATTCCACTTTGGTTCGTCATACTGTTGTTAAATACTCTTCGCATTCGTTCAGAACAACAAATCATCTCTACGCCCTGTCAAGCACATCAAATCAAAGCCATCTGTTTATAGTTCATTAATAAATGGATGTCCTCCTGATTTAGGGTTGTCTTTTGTGGTTCAAAGAAATGAAACAGGGTGACATTCGTTTCTGAGAATTCCTTCTGGAGTTGCCTACATTTCTACACACACACACATAATAAATCTAAAAACTTTGGGATGACAGAGTGAAATTTGCATCTTTTTAGAAAAACTAACCTATTAATAAAAAGTCCAATTTTTACCAGAGTTTTTTCATAATCCTTGATAAGATGTACATTAACCTCGTCAGAAGGTAGATAAATATTATTGAAATTAGGATTTAAGACCTATAAGATCTATTGTGGAAGGGATTGACTCACTTACGTACAATCTGTCTAAATATCTTGCAGCTTCTTTAAAACATTTAGTTGGCAATTCCTCCTCCTTCATCAAAAACTCTGAAGATTTCATCTCAAAAATAAAAAATTTGAATCTGTTAGACTCTGACAGAATGGTGAGTTTTGACATCGTATCTCTGTTTACGAATGTACCTACAAATGAAGTTCTGACTCTTCTTAAGGACAAGGTTTCTAAAAAATGTTTGGTCTTCTAACTCACTACATCAATTCCGGCTATTTCTGCTACGAAGATAAAATATACAAACAAACTAGCGGTTTAGCTATGGGCAGCCCTCTATCCCCAGTCTTAGCTAACATTTTTCTAGAAGATTTTGAGGAGAAAGCTATTTCCTCAGCTACTTTGAAACCTAAACTGTGGTCACGCTACATTGATGACGTCTTCCTTATCTGGGGACATAGTTTAGACGAACTGCAAAACTTTCTAAACCATTTAAATAACCAACATCAGAACAATAAATTCACATCAGAACTAGAGATTAACGGCATTCTCTCCTTCTTGGATCTGAAGATCAACAGATTACCTGACTGTCTTAAATTTTCAATTTTTCGAAAAACCACCCACACTGATAGATATTTACATGGTTCTTCTCATCACTTCCCACCTCAGAAACTGAGCATCATCTCCACCCTCGCCCATCGAGCAAGATGTCTCACTTCCACAGAAGAAGACCTACAAACAGAGCTTAACTTCCTGACAAACACCTTCTTAAATAATGGATATTCGTCTCGTAACATCACTAAACGTTTGAGTCCACGCCAACATCCTCGACAAGAAGATGATTCCAACCCTATCACTCATATATAGTTACCATTTATCAGCTCTCTTACCCCAAAACTAGCTAAGTTTTGAAGAAATTCAACATAAAGACGGCCTATGTTGAATTTCTTCAAATATACACTACAATATACTCTCTGCCAAAACTTCGTTCTTTTCTGAGTCGACCAAAACCAAAACACAACCAACTGCATTTTCCTGATGTTTATAAAGGTTTGTGCGACTGTGGTCGACCTTATTTTGGCCAGACAGATAAATCTGTTTCACTTCGTCTTGAGGAACATAGACGTGACATCTCCTACAGTAGAACACGAGCGAGCGCCCTTTCCGGTCATGTCCTCTTCTCGGCAAACTTTAACCTTCAAGAACGGCCACACCAAGTTGATTGGGAACGCACTACTAATTTATATATATGCAAGGATGAATTTGAAAGAAGAATTATCGAATCAAAAGAAATAGTTCTGTACCCTTCATACTTGAACAACAATCTAAGCTACAATTTGCCTGATTCCCATAGCGCAGTAATCCAGTACTGGCGCTCTAAAATTAGCTGTCGCACACATTCGACTCATGCCAACGGTAGCACGCGGTCACCTATTCAAATTTGACTGTTGCTATTCTGCTTTTTATTAAGCTGGAAGGTCCACGTTTTTTACCTTGTTATTGTTATTTTTATGTATCTTATGTTTTTTATATCTCACCTGAAGAAGTCGACACTGGCGAAACACTTCATGATTCCAGCAATGACTGCTTTAGTTTTTTTTTCAAGAGATAAATTGCGATTCAATATAAAAAGAGGTGCAATACTTACTTTCGTTTTAAATTACTATTTTTAAATTATTCAATATTTCAAACAGGTATTTCATTTTTTTTATTTATATGCACTATTTCTTTAGAAAATAATGTAAAAATAAATATTATTTTTTGTAGGATCCATTTTACTCACTGTCCAGGAACATTTTGTTGATTTTTCAACTATGTTTAGGTCAGTTTTCTTGTTTATTTTATTGTAAGTTCCTTAAAGAAAATCATCATAAAGCACACAAAATTTACAATAATAGTATATTAGAATTATGAATACGAGATGGCGGTGGTTTTCAGTCCGATTCTCATTATCTGTTCATTAAAACATTAGCTGAAATGAATTTAAGTACCGGCGATTGTGCGGGAATATCTACAGATTTCTACAAATTGGTTTTCCCCTATTTTCTCTTCCTTTAATAATCTAAATTCTAATTTCTAAATATTAAATCTAAATTATTTTCTTTTTAATATTTTGATTAATGATTTTAATTTATTTACTTTTAATTTCTAAAATAAGAAAAAATTTCTAAACTTCTTAACAGTTTTTAGATTATTGAGAACACCATTTTTTTTCTAATATAATTTTATAATATCAAATATTGGTGTTAATAATAAATAATATTTATTGTCTCATCTCAGTACATCTGGCACTGCTGATATCCTGGATATAGCCATCCTGCAAGACATTAAACTACAGTACAGCCTTACATCACTAAACGAGCTGTCGTCGGATCACAATCCAATTCTACTGCAATTGGGTGAGCAAGAATGCCTGCCTCCTCCTTCTCATTCAGGCATATCGTGGGAGAGATTGTCTAAAGCACTTCGGGATCAAATAGGACCCGTCCCTCCCATATGCACACCAGAAGATGTGGAATCTGCAGTGACTAGCTTCACCCAACAGATTAAGTCCGCTATAATGGTTGCATCCTACCAGAAACCTGTTCCCAAGCCTGATCGTTTGCCTGAGGACATTATGGACCTGATCAGAGAGAAGAGCAGAGCTAGGAAGAGATTTCATAACACTCGCGCACCTCAGGATAAGACAGTGCTTAACAGATTGAATGGAGCAGTAAGAGATGCACTTAAAACACATAGAAACGAAGTCTGGGATAAAAAGTTAGCCTCTATCTCACCTATTGATCACTCTATCTGGGGGCCTACTGAGAAATATCAAAAATAAAACCAGATCCCTCCCCCCTATAATCTCAAACCAGGGCCTAGTCCACACAGATGCAGATAAGGCAGAAGCCATACTTAAAAATCTTGAGGATCAGTGCAAACCTTCTTATAACAACATTGATTTCAATCATCTGTACAAAATTCACAGACAGGTTAGGCATGCACTAAACCTCCCGGACACCAGTGCCGATCATATTGCACCCGCATTACCTGTTGAATTATATGATATTATTAAAAAACTTAAAAACAATAAAGCTCCTGGACCAGACAGCATCTCAAACAGGGTGATCAAGCTGCTACCTCGAAAAGCTATAGTGCATCTGACCAATATAATAAATGCAATCTTAAGACTTCACTATTTTCCTTCCACCTGGAAAATGGCTGATGTGATTCCTATACATAAGCCAGGCAAAGACCCACACTTACCGCAGAATTATCGTCCAATCAGTCTCATCTCCAATCTGGGTAAGGTTGCAGAGAAGGTCATCCTCTCACGACTCCAAACCTCAGTAAATGACCTAGACATCCTCCCTAAAGAACAGTTTGGATTTCGACAACACCATAGTACTACCCAGCAAACCCACAGAATTGTGGAATATATCACCACCAGCTACAACTGGCGCCAGTGCACAGGTGCGGTATTCCTAGACCCATCTAAAGCATTTGACAAAATCTGGCATTTTGGACTCCTGCACAAACTTATCTCAGCCGGTATCTCACTAAAAATGGTTCATCTAATCCGTTCATATCTTCAGAATAGATCAATGCAAGTTAAAATTAACGGTTCTACATCGTCCCAGCGCCATATCTTTGCTGGAGTGCCGCAGGGATCTCTACTGGCTCCATTGCTGTTTTCTGTATACATGTGAGACATCCCACACAATCCGATGACTTCCATTTTAGCACTGTATGCGGACGATACGGCAATACTAACCAGATCTCTCAGACCCCACTTCGTTACTAGAAAGCTTCAAGAAAATCTTCTAAAGCTGGAGGGTTGGTTCTCTAAGTGGAGATTGGAAGTCAATCCCCTGAAAAGCTCAGCGGTTCTCTTCTCAAAAAGGCCAATGTCTCCTGCTGGAGATGTGTTACTATTCAATACTAAATTCCCTGGCAGAAAGAAACAAATTACCTGGGTGTGATTCTCGACAAAAAGCTATCTTTCAACCAATATATCAAGTCTGCATGTGCAAAAGCATCTAAAGCCATAGCTCAGATCTACCCGCTAATTAATAGAAATAGCAAACTCAGCAAAAGAATCAAATTGCAGCTATACCAGATGTCGATTCGTCCTATAATCACCTATGCCTCTCCAGCCTGGAGCCACACCTCTAATACTAACATTATTAAGATCCAGCGAGTGCAGAACAAGTGCTTGAGAATGATTTTGAACGCCCCGTGGTATGTTAGAAACAGCCAACTCCACAGAGACACAAATATTCCCTATATTCTCTCTTATCTACAATCCTTAGCTTCCAAATTTTTTCTAAAGACGTCCACACATCCCAACGATTTGGTTCAACAAGCTGCAGCAAACGAGCCAACGGACATATTTAAATATAGAAGACCAAAAACTATATTAGCATCGTATAGCGATACATATTTATTGTAATTTATTGCAACCTGTGTAGTAGCCGGGCTAAGAATAACGCCACTGCCACCTGCAACCCATGTATGAAAGGTGACTAAAATGGACGCAGAGTTGCGCTCCTTTAGGTTTCTTCCGGAATTTTGCTCCCACGTCGGGGGGGGGTAGATTTCCGGGAGGTTCCTTGAGAGGGCATTTTGAGTCTCCTGGGAGGGTGTTCTCTGGCGTGGCGTGTGTGGGGCCTTGTCGGTAGACGCCTTTCCCTGAAATATAAGCGGCTCTGCTCTTTTTAAACAGTGCTTTACTTAAAAATCGCTTCACTGCAGCACATACATGTCGTACGAGGCGACTAAAATGGGGAACAGAGTTTCGCTCTCTCAAGTTTCTTCCGAAATTTTGCTTAGATTTCGGGGATTTCCCTGAGATAGCATCTGGAGTCTCTGGGAGAGGGCGTGGTCCGTTAGGGGCCTTGTCGGTGGATGCTTTTCCCTGAAATATGAGCTTTTCTGCTTAGTGGTGGTGAGGGGCCGTCACTGAGTGGAACCAACGCTGAGTTGCACGATCTTTCGGCCACTTGTATGGAGCGGTCCGGGGATCGTCTTAATTTTTAGAAAGGGCTTTACTTACATTCCAGACCCACTGTAGCCCATGCATGTAGTATTAGGCGACTAAAATTGGTACCCAGGGAGTGTAATGGATGGCAGTGCAGTAGCCAATGAAGTTCTAACTGACGCTTGACTATTACTGTTACTCTCCTGCCATGATCAGAGTTCATAGCTCAATAACACCCTATCCTTACATCGTTCTCTACAGATAACGGAGAATATGAAAAGCATTCTTGCTTTGCTCATCTGGCAAAAAAAAAAAGTTATTGGGCACCGTATGGCGGGAGGGATAAGAACAGCCCCACTGTAGCCCATGCATGTCGTACGATGCGACTAAAATGGATACCCAGGGAGGATAATGTGTGCCAATGCTGTAGCCAATGAAGTTTGAACTGAGGCTCGGCTATTACTGTTACCCTCCTGCCATGATCAGAGCTTATAGCTCTATATTACCGTATCCATACATTTTCTTTACAGAAAACGGGGAATATGAAAGCATTCTTGCTTCACCCATCTAGCAAAAAAAAAATATTTATTGCAATACGTTCAAAATAAACTCCATAAATATTAGTTTATAATTTTCATTATGCATGGTTATGGAAAATGACATTTGGAGTGCATTTTTAAAACATTAGAAACCAAAAAAAATGTGAAAAAGAGTTGCAGTAGATAATATTCAGTATTTTTCTTTAATGTAAGAATTATAGAGTATTTTTCTCATACTCATGAGAATGAGAAAAAATTTGGAGGAGAATCTGGAGATGGCGGTTGGGATCAGATTTTTACTTTGACATACAGTTCAGAAATTATGTGAATATAACAATGGTCTGTAGAGTTTTGTGGGTGTGGTAAAGGCACGTGATGAAAAGTACAAAGGAAGTAGTGTAAATGCAACCTTATAGAGAACGTATAGTACACGTATAATGAGAATTTTACAACGAGCGATGCACTGGTTAAGTATAATTGAAGGGTTGCGTGGGAAGTGTTTTGAAGTTTAATCAGGTGTGTAAGACAAAGTTTGTGATTCTTCCTCACATCAAGCATCGATCACATCAAGGTGGTATGTGTGTGTGGAGGCAAGGTGGTAAGAAGAAATCTGTTCATTTGTATTTCGAACAGCTGTTATACTATTTAGGGAGGATGTAGTGAAACATGTCTTATCCAAGAAATAAAAAATGCCTGGGATAGTCAATGGACCAGCATCTGTTTGTTTATTAACATTGTCCATAAAAATACCCCTAGCAGTGACATAAAGCAGAAACATAAGAGAGGGACCAGAGTTAATCCGTGATAGAAGGAAGTCATCATTTAATTAGATTGTCTTCTTCTTAATAGCATCAAGCATTCTTAGATTTTAGATGCATCAAACCAAAAGTATGACCAATATTCCAAGACTAGCAGATTTTGAATTTATACAGTTTTTGTAGGGATAAAAGCGAAAAGTAGTGACTGTAGCGAGAAGAGAAAAAAAGGCACGTAGTCTAATTTATTGGATACTGAGTATGCGATGACTGACATATTTGTACCAGAAAGGGCTAGAGATTAACCCAAGAAGAGAAATCTGATCAGGTTTGGGAATCTGGATAACATCAAGGATAAGGAAAAGTAAATGTTGATATCTTTGTTATGAGAAATGAATCCAGACTGTGTTTCGGTAACGTTGAAGTTCCCAGCACTGATCCTTGCGATGTTTATCGAATGAAGAAAGTGGATCATCACCTATAAACACTCTGGATAGGATTTGACGTTGGTGTAAGAAAGTTATTTACTTATAGAAGGAAACAAGAGTGGATGCAAGTGAATACTCCAGCATATGTGGAGAAATCTGAGGAGAAGCTCAAACCATCAATCAAGACACGTAGCGTATAACTAGAGAGGAAGATGGAGACACAAATATAAAAGATAGAATGAAATAACTAAGATTATGGGACCAGTGCATGCTTAATTGTGTGCGTTCTTCGTGGTCGGTTTGTGGAATAGAAAAGCAGAGGTTCGTGAGTAAAAAGATACCTTGGAGATATTTATACTTTCTTACTTTAAGTAGATGACATTATCCTGTAAAATGATAAAAAGATAATAATCCTTAAATTTATTAATGTGAAAGTTTTACGTAGTCGAGGTTTCTAATTCTACTTCTACTGGGATTTTGTGGGATTAAACCCGAAACTCGGGTTTAATCCCACAAAAGCATGAACAATATTCTAAGACTAGCAGATTTTGAATTTAGTGTGGTTTTTTAGAATGTCAGACAGTACTATATTGCGTTAGGGTTAGTGACCACTAGATGGCGGCAGTTGTATGCCGGACTTTACGTAACACCGTTTAAAATCCGAGATGGGCTTCGGCCAGCTATCTCTTGTGAATATCAGTGAATTTCCGCTTTCCAGTAAACAGTTTATGTCTTCAAGCCCACTACTGGCATTACGCTGAATGCTTGAAGTGGTTATCTGTACATAAAATGGCTTCTTGACTTTCTTTTCCCTTACTAAGAAAAGTTATCGGACTTCTTCGCAAGTTGTTCTAAGTGTACACTTAATTTGAAGCATTTCTAGAAAGTGTGTAAACAAAAAATCTTATGAAATGGTTTTTACGGACGAGTTTTTAAAGTAATATTTTAGCCTCTTTTTTTTGTGGTTAGTCACCTTGCTTCTTTCCAGATTCATAATACTACAGTTGAACCTCTGTTCTAGACGATAAAATTTCATAAATATTTTCAAAATGACAGCATACAGACATTGTATTTCAAAAAAATCTTAAAATTTTATAATAATAAAAATGTATCTTACTATTTTTACTTAAACTCCAATGATCATTTTTAATTTTCAAGATCCACTGAATAATCTACGTTTAACTTCCTACACCAAATAGTTTTTTAAATATTTGGTTTATTAAAGAAATTTGTTCTGTTCATCAACAGATTGGATGACTTTACCAGAGGTCATTCCGACCATACTTTTGGAGGGTAATGGATAGCAATGCTGCAGCTAATGAAGTTCTAACTGAGGCTTGGCTATTGCTGCTATCCTCCTGCCATGTTCAGAGCTTTAAAGCCAACAACACCTTATCCCTACACTGTCCTCTACAGATAACGGGGAAGATGAAAAGCATTCTTGCTTCGCCCCTTTAAGCCAGTCCTTACTTATAAGGACTATAAGAATCAACAGATTGCGAGAATTCTATTTTTGTTGAGACGTGTTTATCAGCGCTCCTTGTAGTATTACAGCAGTGATTAAGTTTTGTTTTTATAGTATTACAGCAGTGATTAAGTTTTGTTTTTAATGATTAGTTCAGAATTCCTTTCAACATTAAAATTAAAATAGTGATTCATCATGAAGGTTATTTTCTTCATCATAAATTAGTAAATAATAATATTTGGTTAACCGATCAAGTGTTGATCAATTATTAATTAACTGAACCAACTAGTTTCGCCACACTCATTTGTTGGCTTCTTCAGGGTACTTACATATAGGTTTAAACATTCTCACAATTATGCGTAACTGCAAAACTGACAAGAATAAAAACTGACTAGAATAATTACAAATAAAATAGTATCGAACGTGAGTGAAACACGTATCGCGTGTACAAGATCAGCTAGCTGATCGCGTGTACAAGGTTATCAAGTTATCATCAACGGATTGCGATTGTTCATTAACAATTAGCATTAACAAGTATTGAACATATGCAGAGTTGTTATGCAGCAACTTCGGAATCAAATACCAAAAAAAGTGAATTCAGAATATATTTCTATAAATTTTCACCGAATACTTTTTCTCGGTCGACCGCCAAACAGTCATGACGTAGCAACCAATATTGTCACGGCCAATATGTGAATATCGAGCAGCCAAATACCTTCCTTGAATCGTATCCTCGATGGAATTTTTCCTATCGGAAGAACGTTTGTACTTTTTTTTTATGTAGTTATGGGAAGGAGAAAATAAGAAATCTCAACTACGGGAAGGCAAGTGAACGTGAAAAATCGAAAAGCAAATCAACACCGGACCTTGCATATAGGGCACGCTTTCATTTGACCTTCGGACTTCGGACGATCTGAATGCGAAGAAATAAGAAACGCCACTACCAACTTCCACGAAATCACTTCGCAGGCAAATGGGAAAGTGGGTCTCAATAAGGAGTTCGGTTTCCATAGAAACGAAAAATTTTAAACCGAATCTCGTGAGAATGTAGTAGAAAGACTGAACCAAATCGAAGTTCAGACGTTTTTAAATGAATAAATATTAATGAAATTTCTTAAATATAGCTTTACTTTACAGGGAATTGTATATTTTGTAATTATTTCATCACTGTTCTATTTTCAAGTAATGAATGTAAAAATGTACAAAATAAATAGAAATTATACCTTGGCTATGAAAGATTAATGGAAGTTTAATATCCTTTTATTTGGTTAGCTAGATTATATGATATATCAGTCATAAAGGATTCAAAATTAAAGAAGGGAGAGCTTTCCTAGTACTATCTTACCATTATCTCTGTATTTATTAACTCTATAGCAGTGTTTCTCAACTTGGGGCGTACGTCCCATGTTGAGAAACACTGCTGATGTTGCATTCATCACTGATATACTCAAAACACTCCTCATTGTCGGCGAGGGGGGGGGACATCAAAATCTTTGAGGCGTTGAGGTGGGGCATGATCCAAAACACGTTGGGAAATACTGCTCTACAAGGAAGGTCTATCTAGTAGCTTCAGATGAATACGATATCATTGAGTACTTACGATAAAAATAATAAATATTTATCAACAAATATATTATATTTTTATATTTAAAATAAAAACATAACTAATACTGAGCTTAAACATTAGGATTTTTTCAGATTACATATAAATAAATTTAAAAATCTTAAGTACACCTTTAAATATTTCATGTCATGATATTACAATTAGACACAACACTATAATATTAATCTTGGGATAAAAAAGTCCTTTTTAGGACTTCCAGGGTAACAATTAGCAATGCTGAACCGAGGAAGTAAACTGAGGTTCGGCTGTTGCTGTTATCCTGGGTGTGAGTTTTTGAGTTCGCTCCCTTAGGGTTTTTGCCTTAAGGGAGCACCTTGAGTCTCCGGGGAAGGTGTTCTCCGGCAGGGCCCGCTGAGGGGTCTTGTCGGTGAATTATTTTCCTCGGAATCGGAATTTGAGCGGTTCTGCTCAGGAGTCGGGGTGCTAGGATGGGGCGGCCGACACTGAGTGGAACCAACGCTGAGCGGTTCTGCTTAAACGGGGAGCCCGTCGGGGTGCTTGGACGGGGCGGCCGTCAATGAGTGGAACCAACGCTGAGACATGGACGGTCTTTCGCCCACTATGGAGTGGCCTAGAGATCGTCCGATTTTTTGAGATTTTACCCTTTACTTACTAATCAGGGTAACAAATGGCAATGCTGAACCGAGGAAGTAAACTGAGGTTCGGCTGTTGCTGTTATCCTGGGTGTGAGTTTTTGAGTTCGCTCCCTTAGGGTTTTTGCCTTAAGGGAGCACCTTGAGTCTCCGGGGAAGGTGTTCTCCGGCAGGGCCCGCTGAGGGGTTCTTGTCGGTGAATTATTTTCCTCGGAATTTGAGCGGTTCTGCTCAGGAGTCGGGGAGCCCATCGGGGTGCTAGGATGGGGCGGCCGACACTGAGTGGAACCAACGCTGAGCGGTTCTGCTTAAACGGGGAGCCCGTCGGGGTGCTTGGACGGGGCGGCCGTCACTAAGTGGAACCAACGCTGAGACATGGACGGTCTTTCGCCCACTATGGAGTGGCCTAGAGATCGTCCGATTTTTTGAGATTTTACCCTTTACTTACTAATCAGGGTAACAAATAGCAATGCTGTAGCCAATGAAGTTCTAACTGAGGCTCGGCTATTGCCGTTATCCAGCCATGACTACAGCTTTTTAGCTCAATAACACTCCATCCACACAGATTTACTTCATTCAGATGACGGGATAAAGAGTCAAGTACTCAGTCCATCGCCCAGTTCTTATAAGAACTATTAATCTTGGGGAAGTGGGAAGGAGAATGATTGATATCAATCGACCGTGAGATGCGGTGATTGATTCATTCAATCCAATACCCTTGGAGGGTAATGGATGGCAATGCTGTAGCTAGCTAATAAGGATATTAATCTTGGGGTGAGGCTGAATCGACCGTGAGATGCGGTGATTAATACCCTTGGAGGGTAATGGATGGCAATGCTGTAGCCAATGAAGTTCTAACTGAGGCTCGGCTATTGCTGTTATCCTCCTGTCCAGATCAGAGCTTTAATAGCTCAATAACCTTATCCCTACACTGTCCTCCACAGATAACGGGGAAGATGAAAAGCATTCTTGCTTCGCCCCTTTAAGCCAGTCCTTATAAGGACTATTAATTTTGATTATATCTTGATTCATATCATTCATATCATAACTATATATCTTGATTATATATTGATCTTGATTCATATCATGATTATATCTTGATTATATTGATTAATGTAATGAATAATATACCTTGGTTATATTGATATACTGTAATATGTATAATCTTGATGATATATCTTGATTATATTGATTCATATAATAAATAACATATCTTGGTGATATTGATCTTGGTTATATAAGATATATATTATATATATAATAAATATATATATAATATATCTTGATTATATTGATTCATATACTGTAATATATATATAATCTTGTAATATATCTTGATTATATTGATTAATATAATATATAATATAATACAGGATGTTTAGCTTATCATGCAAGTGAGATGATCTGAAATTTTCGGTATTTGCAGTTATGACTGGTAATTGGTGCGTGTAATTTTTGCCTATGCCAAAAAAAGCCTTTATTTTCAATTGTTCTGATGATAAATAATGCAACTATACCATGATTTTCCTCCTCTTTTGTTGTCGCTAAGATATCCAGGGTTCTGTTCTTTACGATTCTGTATTTCTTTATGTTTGTATTTCTGTATTCCTTTATCAACATATCTCCTTGTTTTGGCTTCAAATGAAGAATTAATACGTCAAGAAATGGAAGAGTTCCATTATCTTCCATTTCTTGACATTTCGATAGTATAAGGAACTAAACGCATGAATTTCTTCCTTAAATATTTGGTCGTGTGGGGGAGATATCAGTGTAACTGATCCTCTTTTTATAATTTTCGCTGGTATCAGTTCAAGGTCCATTGTCGAAGATTCCATGTAAATATTTGCTACTGTGAAAGTGATTAGTCCCTCAATAAGCCTTCTTTCTGCTAATATATTTTATTACACGAGCACTCTTATTAAGCCGCACCGTGAGGCACGCTGCCTCTATGCTACACCCTGTCGACGGCACTGACTAGAACAGACCAAATCGCTCTGTTCCGGTCTCATTATTCATCTAATATCCTTTTTTTAATATTAAAATTTAAATTTAATATATTAATATTAAATTTAAATTTGATATTAATAAAAATATTAAAAAGTGTTGGAGACAGAGGGCATCCTTGTCTTACTCCTTAGTTTCTAAATTGTTTTACGGGCGTTTTTTTATTCATTTATTTTTTTTTGTTCATTATCTTTGTATATACTCAATATTGAATGTAGTAAAATATTAGGTATATTTATTCTTTGTAATCTATCAAACAGTATAAATCGTTTTACTTTATAAAAATGCTTTTTCGTAATCTATAAACAAAAGATGAGTTTCTAAATTAAATTGTTTTCTTTTCTCTAAAACGTAGTTTTAAAATCGCTTTTCTATATCGATTTGGGTATTATAATAACATGTTTTCACTATACGAGTATATTTTCCATATTTTGTTAAGTATTCTAGTATATATTTTGTGACATGTATTCAATCAACTTATACCTCTGTAATTAGCAGGTTTTCTTTTATTCCTTTTAAATGTAAAAATTACTATACTTGTATTCCATTCTATTGGTATTTGTCCCTTTGCATATATTTTATTTAAAATATTTAATCATTTCTTTTTTTTTCAGCAAATGTATACAGTTCGGAATTTATCCCATCTTCTCATGCTGATTTTATCATTTTTTTTTTATTTTACTGAGGTTGTCCTTTAACTGTTTCATTGTTATTACATCATTTAAAACATTTTGTAAGTTTTGGTAATTTTTTACGTTAGTATTATCGGTCCAAAGATCTGTGAAGTAATCCAAAATTTATTTTAAATCTATTTCTCAATTTCTATTTGTAGTTTCGTTCATATCTGCATTCACGTGCTCTAATATTTTATACTCATTGGGTCTTATTTTGTATATGTCATTTTCTAGATAGGATACACATTTTTCCCAGCTTTTTCTGTGTCTCTTTCTGGTTTCTCTTTCGGCTATTGCTCATCTTTTTTATATTCAATTCCATCTTGTTTTTTGCTACTTAACCACCTTTGAGAGGTCAGCTTTTTATTTTCAATTCGTTTTTAGTTCATTGTCCCATCTATGTATTTTTTTGTTTTATTTGTATGATGTTTTGTGTGTTCCTCGAGATTCATGGAAATCCCTCGTTTCTTGAAATTCGAGACTAGTTAAATCACGAACCAGATAGGCCGTTCGAGAGAAATGGGAGAAATCCATATGGGTAAAGATATTAAAGAGATATATGTAATATAAAAAAACTCGATTAAATCGGTTTAGCCAAGAAAAGAAAAAAAAAGCAAAGAAATTAATGTCTTGCATTCTTAGATAGGCCGCTCGCGAAAAATCCATATGGGTAAAGATATTAAAGAGAGGTATGTAAAAAAAAATAAACTATTCTAAACTGGGTGAAAAAAAAAATTCATATGCATCGATATCCAGGACAGGATTTAAACCTCCAACCTGTTGGTTGTTTAGTTTTTTGAAGATCTAAAGTAAAAGTCGATATTTGTTAACAGTTTCTCTGAGTTGTTAACTAATTTAAGTACTTTAAGTATTGAAATATGCATTTTAGGTTTGATTGAATTTTTTTATTTGGTTGAATTTCCAAAGATCGATTAATTTTGAAATCGACTGAAAAATGAAAAAAAAAAAAGCCTAGAAAATTCTTAGCTGATTGGAATCGAATCTGCAGGAGAGTATTTCCTTCCCCCCCCTGAAGAGTTGGTGTTATTAGGATTCTAAAAATATAATATGATTTAATAATATAATATATATATTTATGAAATAATATGATTTCGTAGCCAAAAGTACATACAGTAGATTAGATTTATTTTGTTTATAAATATACATAAATTATTATTAAATATTATTATTATTATTAAATTATAATTTTATTTCTATATACATTACTTTATTAATAAATTACGCATTATTTTTATATATCTTTATTTATTTTTTATTTAATTACTTGTTCATATAAATTCTTTTTTTAAATCAACCTTTATCTTTTTTATATATATTTCCAATAACAATTTGTGTATTTTATATATATATATATATATATATATATATATATATATATATATATATATATCAGTGCTGATATCTTGCTTAATGAAACACACCTAAAACCAGCTAATAACCCAAAAATCCGTTGATACGCTATGTACAAAAACGACAGAATTGGCACCAGAGGTGGAGGCACAGCCATATATTAAGAGTTATTTGAATCATAATACAATAGACAAGCCCCAAACAGTAAACCTGGAGGTGACCGGTGTGGAGGTACATACCTTCAATGCTGGTAGTCTCAAGATCTATGCTGCTTATAATCCTCCGAGCATTCCTCTGCTGACAACAGATCCGGACTCCATAATTGGTCCAAATGACTCCTTAATAATAGCAGGAGATCTCAACTCAAAACACACAGCTTGGTACAGCTCATCAACTAACACCAAAGGTCACACACTTTTCAACTTTGCAATGCTCAACTCTGTTGTTGTGTGGCCGGCCCTACCGAGCCCACCCACTTCAGGTAGCTCGGATGTACTACACATTGTCATCTTTAAAAATTTAAGATACCAATTCAAACCGGAATCAGTGAACGAATTATCTTCTGACCACAGTCCCATAGTGCTCAATCTAAGCTCATCAGATCAATTCTCCCCTCCGCACGCATTCATAACATGGGTGAAGTTAGCCAAGGTTCTTCCCGATCATATTGGTCCGGTGCCCAACATCAGTAAAAAGGAAGAGATTGACACAGCAGTAAATAACTTAACCATACAAATTCAAAAAGCAATAGAATCAGTCAGTCAATCCATGGTCTTCCCACCAACCAATCGTATCCCTGAAGAAATCATGGAGCTAATCACAGCAAGAAAATAGAGCCAGAAAGAGATACCACAATACCATATCCATACAAGATAAAACATTATTGAATAATCTAAACAGGCAAGTCCGGGAAGCTCTTCAAAAGCACACAAACCATCAATAGGAAACCAAATTGGCTAACATCAACATAACTGTATGGAAATTCTTAAGAGCAATCCGCACCAAAAAGCAACTCATTCCCCCTATACAAACCAAACAAAGGACAGTTCACAAAGATGAAGAGAAAGCCGAAGCACTAGTAGATAACCTAGAATCTCAGTGCAATCCATCTTATACAAATCTAAATATCAACCTTATGTACAAGATTCATCGTCATGTTAGGACAACCTTAAGACAGAACACTGTTAACTCCGAACATATCACTCTTACAAATCCGGCAGAAATGAAAAATATCATCTCCCATTTAAACAGTAAAAAAAGCTCCAGGACCGGATGGCATACCAAACAGAATAGTAAAACTACTTCCAAGAAAGGCCATAGCCCATCTCGTCAACATTACAAATGCCATCTTTAGATTCCAGCATTTCCCTACTACATGGAAAACAGTCACCATCATGCCATTCAAGAAGCCAGGAAAAAATCCTCACCTTTCCAAAAGCTACAGACCTATAAACCTATTATCCAGCCTCCGAAAGGTGATAGAGAAAGTGATCCTCTCAACATTACAAGCAGAAACAGATAAGTTAGGAATTTTGTCTAATGAACAGTTCGGCTTCCGCAAGGCCCGTAGTACAGCTCAACAAGTGCACCGGCTGGTAGAAATCATTACTAAAGGTTTTAACTGGAAACTCAATACAGCTGCCATCTTCATCGACGCAGAGAAGGCGTTTGACAAAGTATGGCATCAAGGCCTTCTCTACAAACTGATAAAATTTAACTTGCCAGTCAAGTTAATAAAAATAATACATTCTTACCTGAAAGACAGATATATGCAGGTCAGGGTCGGCTAAACGGTTTCGACCAGACGCAAGATCTCGGCAGGGGTGTACCTCAAGGATCTCTTCTGGCATCTCTGCTGTTATCCATCTATGTAGCGGACATCCCTCTGAACCCAAGAACAACATTCACTGATTTATATGCCGATGATACTGCACTGATGGATAGATCACTGAGCCGAAAACTGGAAACTAAAAGACTCCAAACCAGCATACACATTTTGGAAAAGTGGATGGCAGACTGGAGGATCCAAGTTAATCCACAGAAAAGCTCAGCTATATTGTTTACTAGAAAGAAAATCCATACCATGGAGGATATTTATTTATTGGGAGTAAAGATTCCATGGCAGACTGAAGTTAAATATCTTGGAGTGATTCTTTATAGTAAACTCCTATTCAACAAACATATTAGTTACATTACCTCAAAGACATCCAACGTCTTAGCACAGCTCTACCCTATGATCAACAGACAAAGTAAACTGGACACGCAAACAAAATTAACAATTTACAAGATGGTAATTCGACCGATCATCACTTACGCATCCCCAGCGTGGAGCCACACCGCGAATTCAAACATTCTAAAAATTCAGAGATTACAGAATAAGTACATGGAGATGATTCTGGATGCTCTTTGGTTTATAAGAAACACCCAGATCCATAGAGAAGTTAATATCCCTTATATAGCTTCCCTTCTAATAAATCTAGCTGAGAAGTTCTTTACCAAGACAAGTAACCATCCAAACCCGTTAATCAAGGATGCCTCCGAATATAACGAAGTAGAAAACTACAAATATAAAAGACCAAAGTCTATTTTAAGTTCAGCTGAACACAGCTAACTTCACTGCCCTCAACAGCATATAGCTCACAAACACTCCATTGAAAGTTAGTTCATTTACAAGACAAAGGGGAATATGAAAAGCAATTTTGCTTCACCCATCTACCAGAAATGTTAATGTTATGTGTGTGTGTATATATATATATATATATATATATATATATATATATATATATATATATATATATATATATATATATATATATATATATATATATATATATATATATGAGGGTAATGGAAGGCAATCCTGTAGCCAAAGAAGTTTTAACTGAGGCTCGGCTATTGGTGTTATCCTCCTACCATGATCAGCGCTTATAGCACTATATTGCCCCATCCATAGATTTTCTTCAACAGATAACGGGGAATATGAAAAGCATTCTTGCTTCACCCATCTATCCAAAAAAAAAGAAAAAAAAGTGATAATTGATAATTCAATTTCACACAAAACTGAATTATCAAGAAATAGAAATGCTGTCACATTTTACTTCTGCTGCTCACTCCGATTCCCACTATTTCCTGTAGGATATAGACGGTATATGTTACAGGAAAGCATCGCTTTGATGCTTTGATGAGCAAAGCATCAAAGGTTGATTCTTTGCTCTCGCTAAATAGCTGATATTGAGTTCAGCTTTTAAAAAACTATGATCTCCGGTTCAATTCCATTTCTGTATTATTATTTTATTGAAGAAGAGAATATCTTTTCACATAAATGCGCAGTACAAAACTATAGAAATACTTGAAATCTCTACTGAATGTAGTATATAAAGCAGCCAAAACACTGATTGGAGTCTTGGGAATCACGTGATAAATTTGCCATGCTAACTTGTGCATACGAAGACATGTCGTGTTTAAAAAGATTGCAAGTTACAAAAAAAAAAAAAAAACTATCGCCAGTCACTTGCAGGAACTCAAGACAAATCACCTCTAACCATACTGAAAACTGCGCCACTTAATTGTCTAAGTTCTTTGACAAGAAAGTCATCGAGGGAGTCTAAAATAAGTAAGTTGCCAAGCTAACATCAGAGCTAACATTCAGCCTATATTCTCTCTCTCTCCACTCTTTGTTACTCATCTGACATCTCGAACATGAGAACAAGACCATTCGAAGAAAAAAAGTGTATAAAAACATGGTCATAAGTATATTATATTCGAAACATAGGATACTCTTGTTTTATTTTATTTTTCAAAATTTAATAAAAATAAAAATAATTTTTTTTAAATATAATATACTTTTAAACTAAATAAAAAAAATCTTTGTATAGCATAAATAAATTTGAAATTTTTAATAATATAAGTAGACACTTTTTTTTATATTTGGATATAGAAAGTATATGAATTGTACATTGATTATAATATTAGAGTAGAATGCTAGATAAGTCCTTTTTAGGATTTCCAGGGTAACAAATGGCAATACTAGCCAATGCAGTTTTAACTGAGGCTCGGCTATTGCCGTTACCCAGCCATGATTAGAGCTTTTTAGCTCAATAACACTCCATCCACACAGATCTACTTCATTCAGATGACGGGATAAAGAGTCAAGGACTCAGTCCATCGCCCAGTTCTTTTAAGAACTTTAAGAATATTAGAGTATCACCATCACGCCCAAATTTGACAGCTATCATTACCGCGTCTCTGGCAAATATGCTATTAGATTTCAGCAGATCTAATCCTTCACAAAGTTCTACTAACAGATTTCTAAAAGACACTCAAGTCATCATTTCAGCGCTCACTAATGAACGGTAAAAAAATTAAAACCAGAAGCCCTAGAGATAATAGCCTGGAATGCAAACGGCTTAAGAAATAAGATCCTAGAACTCCAAAATTTTGCCCACAGACATCGGCCAGATGTTCTATTAATAAATGAAACGCATCTAAGACCAGCAGACAATCCCAAAATTTATGGATATCAGTCGTATAGAACTGACAGATCAACCCACAGAGGTGGAGGCACGGCAATTTTCATCAAGAATTTTATCACTCCATAAACATTCCTTCTACCTCTAATCTCGAGGTCACTGGCATCGAGATTCTCACGAGCTCAGTAGGCAAATTAAAACTTTTTGCAGCATACCATCCACCTCAAAAATCATTACTACCTGCTGATTTGAACGCTCTATTTGATACTGGAGAGCCTACCATTGTGGCAGGTGATTTAAATGCCAAGCATTCTACCTGGAATAGCCACTCCACTAACAAAAATGGACAGATACTACAGAACTATGCTGATTTCAACAACCTTCACGTAATAGGCCCTGCTGATCCCACCCATCACAACACCTATGGTAGGGCTGATGTATTGGACATAGCCATACTGCAGCACATCAGACTCCAATACAATTTAATGACAATCAATGATTTATCATCAGATCATAATCCAATACGGTTAAAATTAGGAAATCTTGAAAAATTATCCACACCTCCTCACTCATTTATTCCTTGGGAAAGGCTCTCCAAGGTGCTTCCAAAATATATTGGTCCTGTTCCCATCATTAAATCAAAAGAGGAAATTGATATAGCTGTCAAAAATCTAACAGAACAGATTACAGCAGCCTGTGCAGCAGTTACTACCCCTGCAACCACCCACAAATCCGACCACCTGCCTGAAGATAATATGAATCTGATTAGGGAAACAAATAGGGCTCGAAAAAGATACCATAACACTAGGGCGCCACAAGATAAACGGATCTTAAATAGGTTAAATTCTTCAGTGAGAGATGCACTCGCAGCTCATAGAACTCAACTCTGGGAAGAAAAACTGCCCTCCATCTCCACTGACAGCCACTCTGTATGGAATCTTATCCGAAAGATCAAGAACAAAAATAAACCTCTTCCCCCTCTGCAAACAGATTCAGGTCTCATCCACACTGATGCTGATAAAGCTGAGGCAATAGCGAATCACCTCGAAAATCAATGCAAACCCGCATACGATCACCTTGACATTGGTCATATCTACAAGATACACCGTAATGTCAGATATTCGCTCAAGTCTGCTCCCACACATTCTACTCAAATTACACCCACCTCACCTGCTGAAATATATGCTATTATTCAGAAATTAAAAAATAAAAAGGCCTCTGGACCCGACGGTATCTCCAACAAAGTTATAAAACTTCTACCTCGCAAAGCTATTGTTCATTTGGCAAACATAATCAACTCCATACTTCACTACAAGTATTTCCCTTCCCACTGGAAATTGGCGTACATTGTTCCAATTCATAAACCTGGAAAGGATCCCACTTTGCCACAGAATTACAGACCAATCAGTCTTATCTCTAATCTCGGAAAAATAGCTGAGAAGGTAATTCTTACTAGGCTTCAAGATTCTGTACTCCGGTTAAACATCCTGCCTGAAGAGCAGTTTGTCTTCAGACAGTTGCATAGTACCACACAACAAATACACAGATTGGTGGAACATATCATTACAGGTTTTAACTGGCGTCAATGCACTGGGGCTGTTTTCCTAGACTTAGCCAGTGCATTGGACAAGTTTGGCATTATGGTTTGCTATACAAGCTTATATCATCCGGTGTTCCAATCGGAATCATTCAACTCATCAAGACGTACCTCTGCGATAGGCGCATGCAAGTGAGATTAAGTGGAGAAGTGTCCTCACAGAAACACATCTTGGCTGGAGTTCCACAAGGGTCCTTACTAGCACCAATCCTATTCTCCTTATACCTGCATGATATACCACACAACCCATTATCTTCAATTAAAGCTCTTCACGCTGATGACATCTAGCCAGCGATATTGGCCAGATCATTAAAGCCTCACTTAGCTATCAAGAAACTGCAAGAAAACCTACTGCAAATAGAACAATATTTTGCCAAATGGCGATTCCAGGTGAATCCTCAGAAGAGCGTAGCCGTCTTATTCTCTAGAAGATCAGTGCTTCCCAAAGAGGATATTCTCCTCTTTAACACAAAAATTCAGTGGAAAACAGAGATCAAGTATCTCGGTGTAGTAATGGACAGTAAACTGACTTTTAACTCCCATATCAAGACTCTCTGTGCAAACACATCCAAAACCATAGCCCAGCTCTATCCGCTAATAAACAGAAACAGTAAACTGAGCACCAGAATCAAACTTCTCATATACAAACTGATGGTTCGTCCAATACTCACTTATGCCTCACCGACCTGGAGCCATACTTCAAACTCAAATATCATTAAACTACAACGCATTCAGAACAAGTGTCTTAGGATGATCCTGGGGGCTCCATGGTTCATCCGAACTGTCCAACTGCACCGCGACACGGAGGTCCCCTATATCTACACCTTCATGCAGACTATAGCAACCAAATTCTTTTCAAAAGCAACTGTGCATCCTAACAGACTGATCCAACTGGCCGCTGACTATGATGCAATGGACTATTCTAAGCACAAAAGACCTAAAGCCATCCTCAAGCCCCTCACTGAGGATTAATCGCCTAGCCCACTCAGGGCGAGCAATATAGCTCATAAACTCTTTCTACTCACAGTCTCTATTAAGATAGCCGGGAATACGAAAAGCTTTTGCTTCACCCGTTAAGCCAGTAATGTTACTAGTTACTAGTAATATTAGAGTATTTATTATTTATACCTCATCAATAAGAAATACTTCATTCATTCATGAAAATATTGGTGTTACAGTTATACAGTTATGTTATTTTTAGTGGTGATATTTCAATTTTAATATTTTTAGTGGTGATATTTCAATTTTAATATTTTTAGTGGTGATATTTCAATTTTAATATCATTGCGTTTCCTGGTTTTTCGGTATCATCACTTTTTAAAGCGTGCTTTGATGTCGAACCAAGTCAGGAAAGGATATGATCTGCTGATACGCGCTTGTATGGGCAGTGGCTCTTCCTTCCCATAATGCCTTGCAGTGTGGATTGCTGAAGCAAGTGATGTGAAGTCAACATCTATAGACTAACCGTAAAGATATTTCCCTGTAGATTTTTCTTTGCTTACTGTTGGTTAAATGATTACAACAATATAATTTCTTGTCAAGTACAATATAAGAAGGTATTTTAAAAAGCAAAAACCAAAGTTCTTTTGCTGAAATATATTTGTTCTCAAGAATCAAACCTGACTCAGCGTTTGATGATTGATTTCTTCACCATAACAATACACCCGGTCATACGGCTCTCTCTATACAGAAATTTTTGCCACCAGAAGAGTAGGTACTTTTGTTTCTACAATTACAAACACTAGATTTAGAATTCTGAGACTCTTCCCTTTTACCAACACGGTGGATCCACTGAAAGGAAGTAGATTTAATGAAATCATCAAGAAAAAAAAAACGGGTCAGAAGCAATTGTCGAGTTTAAAATATAGAACTTATTAATGTTTTGAATACCGTGGAATGTTAGATTGGCTGTATGAAGCTGTAAATGAACAACTTCACTGGAAAATGCAACAGGAATGGCTGGGAGATGCCATTTTTTTTTCCAGAAAGAATAATGACAAAACTACACACTCCTATGGATTTCTTTTTTTTTTATTTAATTTCATTTTTTTTTACTAAAAGTAAAATTTAATTAATCGAATATAATTAAAAATCTGGTTTGTGACGGTTCACATAGTTTTTAAAAAAGATTTTTTCCTTGTATAGTATCTTTTTAGATTTTTTTCTAAAGGTCTTTTAAGTTGTAAAAAAATTATATATAAAAAGTATATCTTTAGAAAAGATAAAATATTTTTTTGCGGTTTTTGAAATTTTCCAAGGATGCTGCCGTTTGTGCTTTTTAAGCAAAAGAAACGGTTCCATTATAAAGATATTTTGCTGGCTACCTCTTTAGCATTGATTTTTACTGCTAAGCCTTACGAGTTTCTTTCAGTCTAACACGACTTCTGTTTCCTCTGATAAATAATTATCCGGGAACAAAAGTAGCAAAAAAATTATCAAAAGATTTTAATCTGTACTTTAATAAATCAAAACGAATTAATATAAGAACACATATTACATTAAAAACGATGCCAATATTCGTTTCGGCCTTAATTTGGTGAATGCTTCTAATGTCGTCTGTCCTCTGTCATTTCCACCTATCGCTCGTGACGTGTTTGCTGCACGCGCTGACGTACTCGTTTAGCTCAATTGTCCACGAGAGTGGCGTGTCTGACATTTAAGACTACACAACAATGAAGTTGACGCACGCGATTTGAAACTTGAAATTTCTTTAGCGCGTTGATGAAAACAATTTCCTGGTATTAACGATAAAGCGCATGCGTAAGAAATGATGTGTAGTAGATAACATTTCCTTCTCGTATAAATAGGCTTAAACGAAACGCTAAAGGAACAGAAAACAGGATAGAGCTAAATAGAAGCCAATTTTGAACTGGTGAAAGAAAATCAGAACAGTAGGAGTCATATTCTTAAAATTCAAAGACAATATTTTTGTCAAATGATCAAGAAAAAATGAAACACTTTAAATGGGAGATTTTTAAATAAAATGTGCTTCTAACATCATTTATAAATATTTAAACGAAATTCTTACCTAAGTAATTTATCTCGCTTCTCAATCGGAGATTTAATCTAATTAAAATCGGCCATTCACTTTATCGTTGCCTGTCAAGAATTATATAACATGCAACAGTAGCGGGCACCACTCGTGTGAAGTTTATTACACCGCAATCTCTTAACTCTCTTCTCTAACAACTAAACTGAAGTTGAAGAAATCTTTAGTAGGGGGGAATAGTAGGATGACCAAATTACTTTCTACTTCATTTCCTGATTTACAGCGATTATAGCGTTCCTATAATTAATCATCGTGCTAATTAGGTTGCCACACACAAGTTTATGGACTTTTCAAGGAGTGGCGGACATAATTACTTCGCCGCCTCCAGTTTCCCGAGTATAAGGGGGCGAAATTTGCACTTTGAAGAGTAGTTAATGTCCCTCCACCACATGATTCTTGTCATCTATCCGTAATAACACACACACACACACACACACACACACACACACACACACACACACCTACTTAGTTCAGTGTTCTGTTTAAATTGTCGTATTATTAAATGGATTTTTTGAATAAAAAAGACAAACTAAGAATGTCGAATGTTTCCACTGTCTGGTTGGAGTTATATTTATTTATTCATTCATCCGTTCCCTTTATTCTAAAGTAGTAGTGACTAGGAAGTTGATCGCGATCTACCGGTCGATCGCAACTTCAATGTTGGTTGACGTCAACAATATTCCTGCATGCAAACTACATTGCAATGCTTCGATTATTTATACGAATTTCAAATATTACACAAACGAAATAGGTTACTCAGTAATCTAAATGTTAAAGTAATCTAGATATTTGAACTATGACTCGAAATCATCACATTGAGATCTTTTCCTAAAAGCCACGTCATCAGCAGAAAATTTTGGAAATATGTTTCTTAAGAACCGAACCCAAATTTGAGCAAATGCAGCGAGCTTCACCATTCCTACTTTCGTTCTACCTACCAATCAGAATCGACCGTTTCGTATTTGACACCATTCGCCTTATTCTTGCAAATTTGCGCAATATTTTTTTTTTTAAATTAATCAAAGTATGCCCATATTTCGAAAATTATCAGATAAACCTGGTTACAATCTTCTTATAAATTATAATTATATAAATATAAATTTAATAAATCATAATTTCTGATTATTTAATAAACAAATACATGTAAATTTAAAATAAGAATTATTTAATTGAAGATATTATAAATCCATCTATATTTTATAGTCAGATATAGTCTTTAAACTCTCTGGAGGTGTCACGTAATAATAAAATTTCTAAAATTTACTTTGAGATTATGGGAAGATAACAATTGGCACCGGAGTTGCTTTGGTATGCACTACTTGAAAGACACAAGCTCAGTCATGTCCGTATGTAAGTCTTCTATTGTTGGATAAGTTAAATCTGTTTAATTAAATATTTTAGTAAATTAAAATAAGAATGTTTACTTATGCTTAATTTTAAAATATCCCTGTTTCTCTGTTTAAGGCTTTGTGGAGCGCCATCCAATAATCTAAATGCTGGGAAACTTTGCAACAATGTATTGTGCATCATACTGAAGCGATATCTGAGGGGGGGGGGATAGTAACTCTAAAATTCCCCACTAATGGCGTTGTAAACACCAAATGCGTGGACCATGCACATCTTGTAATTCGGAAGATGCCAGGACGGTTTAAAAACGTGGACACAAGATTTTTCTCTTCATCCTGGTTGCTAATATCGTCCACAGATTTGGCACTGACCTTGCTCCAACATGCTTTGCTCATGAAGCTCTACTACCCAAACAATTGCAATGCTGTTGCTGTACTCCGCGAATTTTTTTGTCGCCTGAACAATCTCGACGAGGTCTACTATCTCTATTTGCTCTGCTACAAATGATTAGTTCGTTTTGAAGAAAGTGGGAGCGTTGGGAGTTCCACCTGGCAGAAGTCACAACCCAATCAGTTCACAAGTGAATGAAGTTGCTATTGTCGTTATGGTGTGGAGCAGGCCACGAATAACAGCGTTGGTTCCTGCAGTCCACAGGATGTATCGAGACACAAGCATGTACCTTACACAACTGTCTAGAAAATTCTAAGGAAGATTTCGCATTTCTTCCCATTCAAGATAATCCTGACATAGCAGTTGCGCCCACAGAACTTTGAAAATCGATTGACATTCGCTTTAACATTCCTTGCTCGAGTGGAGCTGGAAGCTGTGCATAGCCGTGCTGATTTTGTGAGGAGATGAGGTTCATTTTCACATGAACTGAGCTGTGAATACCCATAATTGCCGGGATTGGGCTAAGCAAAACCAGCGTGCGATCCAACAAATTCCTTTACATTCACCCAAAGTTAGGTGCGGGTTTACAGCTTCAATTATCATTGGACCATTCTTCTTTGAGGACATTCGCCAGTTGGATACTGCAACCTATTCAACTACCGACGAGAGGTATCGCGATATAATAAACAATTTTGTCATTGCTCCAGGAACGCCTGTGCATGGATTCAGTCATTTTCATGCAGGATGAGGTCCCTCCATACATTGGCTGGTCCATATAAGAATTTTTTCGAAACATTTCAGGGATGCCAGAGTGATCAGCCGTGCGTTTCCAACTGCATGGCCACCTCGTTCACGTGAGCTGACCGTCTGTGACTTCTGGCTCTGGGAATTCTCAAAGACAGAATTCATGGGGAGCATCGTGATAACTTACCAGCGCTGAAAGACAACACCAGTGTGTTGTCTTTCAGCGCTGGTGTGGGTGCAACACCAGTCCCGACTAGCTGCATTCTGGCGTTGAACACACTGTGTAAAGGATGCAGTTTGTGCCATACCGGAAAGAGCAGCACGTTGATGAAGCGATATTAATGCATCCCTGGTGGTGAATTTAGGAACTACCGTTTTTTTTTTTTTTTTTTTTTTTTTGAGATATCGTTTCCTCATGACGTCCAATATATTCTTGCAAAATTTAGCAATATTTTGGATCACTAGGTGCCACTCCACAAGGCCTTAAACACGGATAGTTTAATTTTGAACACCTTATATTGGGGACAAGATTTTATTTTATTTTTTTATTTATTATTATTATTATTATTTTTTTTTTTTTGTAATATGCAGGTAACTAAAAGACGTCATGACATCATGCAGGTCCCTAAAATGCCGATGACATGAAAGTGCCTACAGACAAACGAACTAACAGACATAAATGATCAGTTACTTAATGCTTCACATAAAGAATGCCATGAAAGTAGAAAAACAATTAAATTTAAAAAAACAAGTTAATTGACCTGAGAAAAGAAAATATTAATAAACGGTATCAAAATAATTCATGCGAAACTAAACAGCTCAAAATGATCCTTGCTTTCAGTTATTAAGTCAAATGAATTCAAGAAGGAAGTATACCCACTCCCCTATTGCGGGAATATTGATTAGTGTGCACACCCAGACTGCAACTCCTGTGTGTAGTTGGACATTGTGGCTCATCTGGTGCAAGGAATAAACAGAATGAGGAAACATCCCCACGCGAATTAGAGAGAAATCAAGAAATGAGTGGATTACCGACTTTCGCTTCTGTAATAGCGCGCAAAAGGAAATTAGGGTCTAATCTTACTTGCCGATAATATTCCCTTGGCTGTAATCCAATTACTCCTCTGGTCATGTATTTGTTTTGATAACAGTCGCTAAATGCACGTATAAGCCTTTAGTAACAAAAACAGATAACCTAGCAACAGCAAAAAGAAAATAAAAGTAAAAAAAAAAAAAAGGCTAAACAAACTTGCATACGAGACTAACTCGCGTGCTAGTACATTTCTCATTGTTCGAGATTTGTTACTACTTGCAATCGACATCTAAATTTGACTCTAGCACATTTCCCATTGTTGAGGATTTGTTACGTCACTGACAATCGCGACAATAAGGGTTATTTAATTGTTCATACATTGTTAATGAGTCAACAACGGAGTTTTAATGGACAGCTGATTATTAGAAGCATTTATTACAGTATTAGGTCGATCCCAGTGGCATTGTAATGAAGTTATTAAACAGCAAACAGTTTATACATAAAAGAAATTCGTGAATGCCTTGAATTTTTTTTTTTAATTTTCTTACAAGATTTCTTGGGCTTTTCAAAATATTTCCGATCTTATACAGTTAGCAATTGCAACATATTGCCCTTCTTACTGTCTCGTAACTGTATCCCCCGTTTTCGGTGATCAATGTTCATCTTTCTTGATAACGTCACCTAAGAAGTTTCATTACTCTGCCTCAATCGATGTGTTAGCAGAAAGACGAGTTTGGAAGTTAATATTGTTGAGCAAAAGGAGATGTTGTAGAAGACTGTGTGTGTGTGTGTGTGTGTGTGTGTGTTGTTACGACCTGTAAGAAATCAATTGAAACCAACCTGAAAAAGTTTATAATTAATGATTGATTTAATCGTAATTCATTATTTCCATTTGTAAACTTTAAATGGTATTATTAATTTAAAATTCAATTTTGTAATTGAAAAATAATGCAAAATTTTGACTTAATTAAATAATATATTATAGTTTGCATAATCGTTATATACCCATGTTCGACATCTAAGGGTAAACTCTGCCTCTGAAGATTACAATCAAACTCCGACGAATCAGCTTGTGGCAATGGTACAACTGACGATTTCGAGTGGAAAGTGGGTACACATTCATATTTTTCGAATAGCGCAAAGGGGTCACTCAACTGGATAAGAGGTTGCGCTAAGCAATTATGTTTGAAGGAAGGTCTTTTCGTGAATAAAAAAAAAAATTGCAAACTTGGATAGCTTGTAATGTCTTAAAGACATCACTAGATGAGTTCATGCGTGGAAGAATTATTGGAATACTTGAAGAAGGCCGCAGAATTGCTGATATTTTCAGAGAGATTTGAATCTCACATAACGATGTATCCAGGCTCTGGGCAGCGTTTCAAACCAGTTTGGTTCCAAAGGTTTGCTAAGAGGTTCTCCTCGCTTTATTACGGAGCATGAAGACAGATTTTTGGTTATATCGGCAAAACGTAATCAACGCACAACGGCAGGTCAGCTTGAAAATCGGATCCATTCAAATAGCACATGTACGCGGATATATGCACACTCTGTGGCAATACGTCTGCGACAAGTTAGGCCTATACGCCGGAAGGCCAGTAGGTTGCATCCCTTTATCCACAGCTCATCTTAGAGCACGTTTTCAGTGGTGTATCCGTAAAAGGCCAAGAAATCAATGGGCTAATGTACTCTATGCAGATGAGATTCGTTTTAGTCTTTCCTTCGAATCTAGACGACACTTGATCTGGCGTGGTGGTACTGCTTACCATCACGAGAATGTTCTTGAAAGGGATAGATACGGCGGTGTTGGGGGTTATGATGTGGGGAAGCACTGTGCTTAATGGATGCACCGAGCTACAAGTGGTGGCAAAAAGGACTATGACTGGCGAACAATATTGCAATGAAGTTCTTCAGCGTCATGTTTGATTGTTCTATGGTGCTGTAGACGAAGAATTCATTTTTATGGATGACAATGCCACATCACTTCGTACACGAGCAGTGGAGATGCTTCTGGGGCCGAGGATATTAATCGAATCGAGTGAATAGCACGCTCCTTAGATATCAGCCTCATATAACACATTTTGGGCGCTATAGGGAGACTCATTGCTACTGGAAAACTCCTCAAGAAAACAAACAAACAAACCTTATCCTTGCTCTGAAGGAAGAGTGAACCAGTTTGCTCAAGAACTCCTGAATCACTTCGTGTTACGCATGGTATGACGCTGTGAGAGCTGCGGAGCAATTTGAGGTGGACATGATCCCTACAGAAATGTCTTTCCACATAGTCTTCTGTAAGCACTGTCCATTAACTACGTCCTTAGGAAATGTTTTAACTTTCGCTAAAAACGTATTGCAATTTAATTTGCACGAAATTTATAACACCGTTTTGTGTAATGTAATCAATGGCGGCTCGTGACTTAAAATCGTGGGGGTGCTGCAACTTTCGAAATATATATACACACTGTAAGTACAGTGTATACATGTTTGGATAACATTTTATTTCATGAAAAAATATTGTTTATTATCAATTAAATTATACAGTTTAGTATAATTCAAAATTACTTAAAAATAAAATCCATTATCATCACCCCAATAATGTTCTAAAATAAAAACTATAACAAATGTTGTGTCTTTAATTGTAATGTCCAAATATTTAAAGAGACGGAGTAAACACGATAAGCACTACGAATACTCTACTACTGGAGCAAACTGCATATAAACAACAGTGGAACTACGCGACGAACAGTGCCGCATTACGCTAATAGCACGTATCTCACTATATTGTGCATATGCTTGCGCGCGTAGCAATAGGACACTGTGGTAAACACAGTGCTGCTAGCATCGTTTGCCCTCCTAAGCTACAAGGAGGGTTTTTATTATTTTTTATACAAAATAAGAGAATTTCATAGGATTGTTGATAATAAAATTAAATATTACAAGCAAATATAAAGAAATGAATAAATATATTTATATATCGAGAAAAATTGGGGGTGCTGTAGTTCCGCAGTGCCTGTGCACGAGCCGCCTCTGAAATAATTTATGAGTATGTGTTTATTTTTATTATTAGTTACACATCCATATTTGGCTGTAATCATGAAATTATTTTTATATATTCTTATTTACATCATTATGTCAAGTAATTCCATGGTGTGATTTGCTGTGATACCGCAAATTCTCCGATAATTCAAATAACTCTTTTTTTTTTCCAAGAAACTAGAACAAAAGACGACATTCCTGACGTAGAATTTTCTTTTGCTACTCTATCAACGGAGGCAGCAATAAAACCTAAAAGAGACAATTTATGTCTTGCAAAACCCTGAGATGCCTTGACTAAAGTATGCTAAATAATGCATAAATTTTCGTAGGCATCCTACTATACGAAATAGCTTGCATTATACTTAAAAATCAAAGCATGTAGTCGGTAGAATAATGTTTAAACAAGTATTCGTGTGAACATGTAGTAGGAATATTTGCGCCTTTTATACGACAGCATATCTAAGTAGATTTAAATAGTTTGTATTCGAAATGTTTTATTTTTTGCTTTTGGTGGTTACAAAAAAAATTTTTATTCAAACGGCATGAATACAAACATCTATTAAATAGAAAAAGTTAGCCAACTATACGCATAACAATGAATTACATATCACTTCAACAATGCGTACATCAACACGCGCAGGTGACATTTCACGTTTCCAATAGCAACGCATTCATTCTTGGATTAAATCCCATGATGTACATTTCGCATGCGAACTTGCAGTTAACAATAGAAACAAAAAAAAAAAAGGTATTTGAAATCTAAATTATAAATTTTTCTCCAAAACTTTTTCTTTCTTTATAAGTTGTTAGTAGGTTGGTTTACAAAGCAAGCAGTCATATCTAAGATGAGCATTCTGTCAGAACTTTTGGTTTACGAAGTAATTTAGTATCCATTAAGGCAACTAATTAAATGTTTGCCTGATTGTCTTTGCTTATCTCCCTTGGCAAACTTCAAATGTTTGTCCGATGTGGTTAAGCAGTAGCGTGAATGGCGTTCAAAATAACGCCAATCCCCTTGAGTACAGAATCTCAATGGGGTGGTTAATGGAAAAGGCAGTTGAGCAGCCGTGAGCGATAAGATATTTTCAGACTCGCTCCGAACAAAAATACCAATGATTACGCCGGTGTAGTGACGTGATGAGATCCGAAAGGTTAGAGAAAGTAAAGAATAATGAGGGATAGATAGAAAGAGAGACAGCACACAAAATACACAGACAGAGAGAAAAAGAAAGAAAATAGAAGGAAGTAGACAATTAAAAAAACTTTTAAAAAAAGGACAATAAAAAAACAATGATTTATAGCTATAAAATACAAGATATTAAGTCAGTCCTTTTATATGAAGAGAATTGAGTTAAAGATAAACAAACCCATTGATTTTATAATAGTTGATATGTTTTTAAGTCATGTAATAAAATGAATTATAATCTGTTTAAAAAAATTTAAATAGGTAGTTTTAGAATAGAATTTTTTATTAAAAAGGAAAATTTATTAATACACCTTTTATAATTCTAAATAACTTAATTTAATATTGAAGTATATGCAGCTATTGGAGCTGCGGATTGATTGAATCAATCGACCGTGAGATGCGGTGATTGATTCATTCAATCCAATATCCTTGGAGGGTAACGGACTGCAATGCTGTAGCCAATGAAGTTCTAACTGAGGCTCCGCTATTGCTGTTACCCTCCTGCCATGATCAGAGCTTTAATAGCTCAATAACACCTTATCCCTACACTTTGCTCTACAGATAACGGGGAAGATGAAAAGCATTCTTGCTTCGCCCCTTTAAGCCAGTCCTTATATATTGGAGCTGCATATACTTCAATACCCTTGGAGGGTAACGGATGGCAATGTTGTAGCCAATGAAGTTCTAACTGAGGCTCGGCTATTGCTGTTACCCTCCTACCATGATCAGAGCTTTAATTTAATAGCTCAATAACACCTTATCCCTACACTGTCCTCTACAGATAACGGGGATGATGAAAAGCATTATTGTTTCGCCCCTTTAAGCCAGTCCTTAATGAAGGACTATTAAATTACACTCCCACAAATATACACGTATTGTGAGGATGGTACAATTTATATATACATATTTAGAAAATTGTGAATATTTATAAAATATATAAATTTATATATTTAGAAAACTGTGAATATTTAAATTTATATATATATATACAACAATTTATTTAGAAAACTGTGAATGTTTAAATATATATATATATACAACATATATATATATATATATATATATACAACAATTTATTTAGAGAACTGTGTATATTTTAATTTTTAACATGAAAATTAATATTAATGTTTTATTAGAGCTTTCGTTACTTTACTTTCAAAGATGTCCCTTTGGCTGGAAGAATCTGAGATCAATTCCAGGCGAAAAACCTTGATCAGAGCTTTCAACTGATGGTCATCAGACGGTCTTATGCAGAGGTTTATTCTCAGTAAAAACAGGTTTTTATAGAATCGCTAACACACCATACAATCCTCCCAAAGTTAACATCCTCAATAGAATATTAGATTCTAAATTCATTAATTTGTTTTTATAGTCCTTATATAAGTTTGCACTTTATCTCGACAGTTACAATCAATAAGTGCAGAGTTCATTGGCAAGGTACTCTAGCTGGAGATGCGCATTGCTCGAGACATTTAATTGTTTTATTAGGTGCATTCGTAAACATCTATTCAATTACTTTTCTTCATTCCAGGAGTCTGACTAGACAGGTTTCATTGATATTCTATATTTGAAATTCCTACCAGAATGTGCTGATTTCTGTGAATGTCTGGGTTAGTTAGACCAGAAATTTACAACACTAACGTCATATAAGTTTATAACTTATCGAAGGTCACACAAAATACGAAATTAAAGTTTGTTTGAATCGTTTCAATTTTGTTTTCAGTGGGAAGACCAAAAAACGATCGATTCTATGTTCAATTTTGATAATGAATTCTATCACTATGCATGAGCACTATCTCAAAACTCATATTTTTTTGATCTTTTAAGGATCAAAATTCCATAGATTGGAGAAGCCCTCCACATACATTGTAAGAAATTTAGAGACTCCAATCTTCCCACCTAATGTACAGTTTTAAACTTTCCTATAGTGCATCCTATTATTAGGCATCCACATGGATAGTAAACGAACGGGTAGACTGGTTGTTGTTGACTTCGACGACCAATCTGCACTCCGGATTGACTTTAACCAAACAGACCATATTATGGTACAATGTAATCAGAGATTTCGTCGGCTAAGACGTCTTCTAGTTACACCAGATCGCTGTTGATGACCGCAAAATTAGGGCTAACAATGAAAAATAAAATCATGTGCGAAAATGATCTCAAATAAAATGCAATGAAGATAGAAACGTAACGCCATCAACATAAACCTCAAATTCAACACAGTGAAAGTTTACCAAATCATATCATCAGCATTAGAAACTCAATGGTTAAGAAATAGAGCAAGTTAAAGAATCAAGAAAAGATTCTGTCGATTCTAAATAAATACCAGATATTATATTCAGGCAATAATGATCAGGGCAAAGTAGAAGCTATATTTGTTAACATTAAATACGAGGATATTCTTCTTGAATGGCAGGCAGTAGCGAATATATTGATGTACGCAATTAGAATAGGGAGATGAGATGGACAATGAGGTTGGTTTCTGCCTGTAGTCCCAGGACATAGAATTCGAACCTAGGTCATTCTGGCCAGTTTGCCTATCAACCATAGTGTATCGTCATTACCAATTTAGTACGGAGATTTTTTGAGGTAGGCAGTGATCACCATTTATTTTTCTGTAGAATAAAAAATAAATTGAAAAGAAAATATGACGGATTGCTTGCGTAATGTCTCGTTTATCCCATATACTGAAAGAATTTGGATTATTTCAGTATATGGGATAAACGAGACATTACACAAGCAATCCGTAGTCTATGGTTAAATAAATTAACAGGTTAGAATTCAAAAAGGTACAACAATAAGATTGTCAGCAGTAGGGGTGGCACTTCTGACCAAATGCTTCCAGTGGGCGTGGCTTTCCCTGAGGGTATATGTGTCAATGGCTTCAGCTTGGAGGTTCTGACCAAATGCTTCCGGTGGGCGTGGCTTCCTGACGTCATTGTGAGTGACGTCATGAGTTTGGAATTTCCATGTGGGCAAGTGTGTGAATGGCTTCAGTTCTTGTGTTTTGGTTCGCGTATGGGATTATGGGGGATTTTTTGGTTTGCCTATGGAATTATGGGTGATGATAGAGATAAGGATTCGTGTTGTGATTGGTGGGACACTTTAAACCAAATGCTTCCGGAGTGCGTGGCTTCCTGAGTCAGGAATTTCCCTGGGAGCATATGTGGTCACTGGCTTCAGTTCTTGTGTTTTGGTTCGTGTATGGAATAATGGGTGATGGTAGAGATAAGGATTCGTGTTGTGGGTGTGTGTTGTTTTCAGATGTAGATAAGTAGTAGGGGAGGCTCTTTGAACAAAATACTTCCGGTGGGCGTGGCTTTTCCCTGAGGGTATATGTGTCAATGGCTTCAGCTGTGAGTGACGTCATGAGTTTGGAATGTTTGGAATTTCCATGTAGGCAAGTGTGTGAATGGCTTCAGTTCTTGTGTTTTGGTTCACGTATGGGATTATGGGTGATGATAGAGATAAGGATTCGTGTTGTGATTGGTGGGACACTTTGAACAAAATGCTTCCGGTGTGCGTGGCTTCATGAGTCAGGAATTTCCCAGGGAGTATATGTGGTCAATGGCTTCAGTTCTTGTGTTTTGGTTTGTTTGTAAATAAATGTCATCATTGTTTTGAATGGAAAAGGGAGATATATTAGAGATAAGGATTCGTGTTGCGATTGGTGGGACAGTTTAAACCAAATGCTTCCGGTGTGCATGGCTTCATGGGTGTGGAATGTTTGGAATTTCCATGTAGGCAAGTGTGTGAATGGCTTCAGTTCTTGTGTTTTGGTTCGTGTATGGAATTATGGGTGATGGTAGAGATAAGGATTCGTGTTGTGGGTGTGTGTTGTTTTCAGATGTAGATACGTGATGTCCTTTGTTATTTGTAAATAAATGTCGTCATTTGTTATTTGTAAATAAGTGACGTTGTTGTTTTGAATGGAAAGGATGATATTAGTGGATAAGAAATCGTGTCGTGATTGGTGGGACACTTTAAACCAGATCAAGATCAAGATAAGATAAGGAAATGTGACGTGAATATTTGTTGTTAGTTGTAAATAAGTGACGTTATTGTTTTGAATGGGAAGGATGATTTTTGTGGTTAAGTAATCATCTCGTGATTGGTGGGACACTTTTAACCAGATCAAGATCAAGATAAGATAAGAATCGTGACATGAATGTTTGTTGTTATTGAGTTTGGAATGATAATTTAATTTAACTATATTCTATGTCACACAAACATACAGTTTTTTTTTTCTTCTCTAGATGGTTGTACTAATTTTCCAATACATTTTGGGTATTTCTTTCCTGTTAAAGTGTGGGAATTCTTAGAGAAAGTCGTGATGGCTCTCGTGTTTCGATTTTTTCTGAATAATTAATTATATTCTTAAAGTACCTGTCCTTAAACACACACACACACACATACACATTAGACAAAAAATCGCTAATGTGTCCATGTTGATACTCTAATATATAACCTATGATTATTCTTATGGAAAAAAAAAACTATTCAGTATTAGAATTACGCTTACCAAACAACATGCGATCAGTTATGTTTAAGTTAAAAAAGTACTTACAGCTTTCCAGATGACTCTTCGAAATTCGATTATTCCAAAATAGTTCAATTTTATATCCACAACACAACACAAACACAAAAACGACAAAGAATGAAATTTCTGTAAATACTGTAACCTGAACTAGTTACTTCGTCCTTTAGATTACGGAGCGTCCCACCCCCCCCCCCCCCCACCCCCCCCCCCCCCCACCCCCCCCCCCCCCCACCCCCCCCCCCCCCCACCCCCCCCCCCCCCCACCCCCCCCCCCCCCCACCCCCCCCCCCCCCCACCCCCCCCCCCCCCCACCCCCCCCCCCCCCCACCCCCCCCCCCCCCCACCCCCCCCCCCCCCCACCCCCCCCCCCCCCCACCCCCCCCCCCCCCCACCCCCCCCCCCCCCCACCCCCCCCCCCCCCCACCCCCCCCCCCCCCCACCCCCCCCCCCCCCCACCCCCCCCCCCCCCCACCCCCCCCCCCCCCCACCCCCCCCCCCCCCCACCCCCCCCCCCCCCCACCCCCCCCCCCCCCCACCCCCCCCCCCCCCCACCCCCCCCCCCCCCCACCCCCCCCCCCCCCCACCCCCCCCCCCCCCCACCCCCCCCCCCCCCCACCCCCCCCCCCCCCCACCCCCCCCCCCCCCCACCCCCCCCCCCCCCCACCCCCCCCCCCCCCCAAATGTGCATTTGTAAACTTAAATGAACAAAGATGTGTGTTTTTGTTGTTGTGTTTTTCCACAGTGAATTTTTACTCACTTATTCTGATTAGATCTTGATATTTAAATCCACAACTTTATATCTTAATGCAATTCTGTTTAATTATTTTAAAAAAATCACAACTGTGAAACTAATGCCAGGACAGGGAAAAAAAAAAGGTGTTGAAAACGAAAATCCATGTATTGATTATTTTAGAAATTGTCTAATGCTACCTATTGACATTATTTGAGTTATCTGAAAACAAATCGTTCACATAATCGAAAATCCGAACTGTTAGAATTTGGTTATTTTTACAGAGAGTGAGAGAGAGAGAGAAAGAGAGAAGCACCTAATTAAACCAACAAAACGTGAGTTTAACACTTCTTTAAAGTTTGGCATTGAGAAAATGTTTGTACTCTACTGATAACACATATACAAATTTTATATACGAATTTGGTTATTTTTACAGAGAGTGAGAGAGAGAGAGAGAGAGAGAGAGTGAGAGAGAGAAAGAGAGAAGCACCTAATTAAACCTACAAAACGTGAGTTTAAACTTCTTTAAAGTTTGGCATTGAGAAAATGTTTGTACTCTACAGATAACACATATACAAATTTTACCTTTCCCTACACAAAGTAAGATAAAAACACACCAACAGTATATCCAACAGCATGTGAAAACATGTCGTTGAGTCATCTGCGCAAAAGGTTCATTTTTGAAGGAACGGTCAGGGTAGGGGATGGTAAGTGTAAACAGTACTATAAGAAAATACCAGAGAGTCGAGTGACTTTGGACTACTGCAGCTGCTGTTTTGTGATTGTGTTTGGTAATGCAAAAATAATGGGTGAGCCACAAATTCTTTGAAAGTTTCTTTGTGAAAAGTTCTAATTGTTTAGAATTTTTAAACGAATGTTACCATAAAGTTCTAACTGAGGCTAGGCTATTGCTGTTACCCTCCTGCCATGATCAGAGCTTTAATTGCCCAATAACACTTTATCCCTACAATGCCCTCTACAGATAACGGGGAATATGAAAAGCATTCTTGCTTCGCCCCTTTAGGCCAGTCCTTATAAGGACTTTAAAAAAAAAAAATTATTTAACCGGGGGAATCAGTGGGAACTGGATAGTTCTTTTTAGGACTTCCAGGGTAGCGGATAACAATGCTGTAGCCAATGAAGCTTTAACTGAAGCTCGCCTATTGCCGTTACCCAACCATGACTAGAGCTTTTAGCTCAATACTACCCCATCCACACAGATTGTCTTCATTCAGATGACGGGATAAAGAGTCAAGGACTCAGTCCATCGCCCAGTTCTTATTAGAATTATTTATCCGGAATCCCCGTGTGGTTGTCGGGATAAGAATAGCACCAATGTAGCCAATGCATGTCGTACGAGGCGACTAAAATTGGTACCCTTGGAGGGTAATGGATGGCAATGCTGTAGCCAATGAAGTTCTAACTGAGGCTCGGCTATTGCTGTTACCCTCTTGCCATGATCAGAGCTTTATAGCTCAATAACACCTTATCCTTACACTGTCCTCTACAGACAACGGGGAATATGAAAAGCAATATTGCTTCGCCCTTTTAAGCCAGTCCTTATAAGGATAATTATTTATCCACAACATTTCGTGCATGTGATAAAAAAATTAAATAAATAATAAATACTAGACAAGAAACACTATTCTAGGCTTAGTTGAAAGCCAATTGAATACATTTATGTGGAATAAAAGATAAATTAGCCAAAATATAAACGTAGGCGTATGTAAGACAATCTTTAGACTTTAAGTGATTCCCTTTTAATATATATATATATATATATATATATATATATATATATATATATATATATATATATATATATATATATATATATATATATTAAAAGGGAACGGTAAACAAGACTTGTTTAAAATCCTGGAAACGTAACTCTACAGTAAACTAAAATTCTGTGTTTTATTTCACGATAGAATTAGGTAAGTAGATTTATGTATGGTTATTTGATTTGGTTGAGCTGCCGACTCTGAAACTTCACAAATAAATATTTATATCACAAACAAACTGGAAATTTTTAGACGATATTTCCTTCTTACATGCTTAGAAATAAACGTGTAGGGTGTGGAGGATTACAAATGAAATTCAGAAGAAAATTCAAAAAGTTCCAACTACACTTCGACTTACACAAAAGTGAAGTCATGCATATTTGCAAACGGAAAAAAACATAAATGTAATTAAATAAATATAAATAAAAAAATACAATATATTATGTAATAAAATGATTTCAGAGACAAATATTTGAAAAAAATAATGTGCTCGAAATTAGGGCTTATGGGAATGCAGTCTTTTGCACTGCAGCTGCCTTACTTTTTTATTTTTATGTATAAGGTTATTTATTCACTACTTAATGCTTTATTTATATATATATAATATATGTAAACTTATTAATACTTTATATAATAAATTTAACTTTAATAATTTTTGATTTTATTTATGTTTATATAAAATTCATTTCAACACCAATTACTTTTTTATATAAGTAAATTATAATTTTATTTTAATCAGTTGAATTGAATATTAACATAGTATTACGAATTTCAATTTGAATATGAAAAGAAAAATTACCTGTTTGGCTCATGATCACTGCACTAGGTCATATGTAATGAAAACGAGATCCTTACGCTATTTGTAACCGCTTCGTGAATCTGCAGTGTAATGTGATTACCGTACTGAGTTCAAAATGGCTTCTACTCTGCATTAAAATTATTAGTAACCACACCTAAAAGCGCAGTCTTCTCCTGCACTACTGCAAGCTGTCAACACTTCCCGAGTACGTTAATTACTGTAAATAATTAATTCCGGTTGGGATAATAAATTAATGGTGGTTTAATAGAGAACTTCGAAAGCTACCAGACGATGGCTTAATAAGTTTAGAGTAGTAATTAAATCAACTCACGCTTCACTAGATGGCACTAGTGTAGCAGTCAGCTACGTATATAGCAAACGTAGAGATGTAGAAAACAGCTCGGCCTGTGGCTATACATACGAAAGGTATATCCATACCGATGCTTCGCTCATTTGTCGAAAAGATAATTAAACGAAATGCCCAAAGAATCTTTCTCTCAGCTGCTAAATATTTGGGTGCATTGAAATAATTAACTCTGAACACTTGGCCTAATGAAGCAGTGCAGTTTTAATAACACACCTCGGTTGTAACCAAATGGGCCAATTAATTATTCTGACAAAGCTGAAACTACTGAGAGTTTAATTAAATAAGAATGTCTTTATTCTAATGCGGACTCCTGGGGTGTTACCAAAGCTTCAAGTTTGAAAGACGAGGCTGGCAAGCGCGCTCACTTAAAAGATTTAATTTGATTTCGATTCAGAATCTTAGACAGTTACAAAAGTCATTCAGTAGCTTCTTTAGTTGGAATGTGATTTATTGTAGTCGTCCTGGAAACAGATAAAAATAGATACCTTCTCCAGCTTCAAGCTATAAAATGAGAAATTGGGCCAAAGTATGGCTTTTGTCTACGAAGATATATTCAAGAATGATAAAGTTATTAAATATGCAATTTTCGATCGCTTCATAGCGATCGAAAATTGCATATTTATGTCTGTATGTCATAAATTGATATAAATATACAGATATAAAATGCATATTTATATCTGTATGTCATAAATGTGATATATAGAGAGCGCTATGCTGGCTTTTTAGATGTATAATATGCGTCGTATTTCATCAGCACAAAACCAGAGACACAACTGTTGACTGCTAACTTCTTTAAGTGATGGATTGAGTCCTTGACTCTTCATCCCTTAATCTGAATTTTTGTTTGTAGGTGGGGAATTTAGTGGGAGTACTTTACCCGCTCTTTGTGAGCGTTTTGCATTGTTTCAACTTTGTTTTGCGATGAAAGCAGCTTTCGGTCTTCTATGTTTGAAGCGGTCTGAGGGTTTGTAGTCAGCTGTTTCTCTTAAACGCCAGGGAGCGTTTGGCGCCATTCTCAAGCATTTGTTCTGGATCGTTTGCATCTTTGGATGTTTCTTTTAGTGGTGTGTCCACAGGCTGATGAGGCGTAGGTTAGTTGAGGTCTTATCACTGATTTGTAGAGGAGAATTTTGTTGTTTATGTTTAGGAGACTGTTCCTATTCAGGAGTGGGTATAGCTGAGCTATGGTCTGGTTGGCGTTAGTAGAGACCCTAATCGATGCGCGTCTTTGAAGTTTAGGCTTTTATGAAGCTGAACTCCTAGATATTTGGCTGATTTGTGCCAAATCAGCCATTCTGTTCTGGTTTTTGTATTTTTCTGAATAGTACTGCGGTACTTTTTTCTGGGTTGATTGAGATGCGCCACTTGCTGTTCCAATTCTATAGTTCGCTGATTGCTATCTGCAGTTTGTTTACGGCCGGTTGTGGTCGGGGGGATCTGGTTATGATAATCGTGTCGTCTGCATAGAGAGCGTGATGATAGTGGGACAATTTGGGGAATCTGCCATGCATATGGCAGATCCAGATCCAGATATAATTGCATTTATTTTTATCCTAAATTTCCTGATATGAGTAAATATTTTAATGAGTAAATTTCCTCATATGAGTCATATAAATATTCCTAAATTTCCTCTTCACATATGATTTGATGAGTAAAACCATGGCTTGAAAATTAATCCATAATACCAGATTCTGTTAAATGCCTGATCTACGTCCAGGAAGATTGTTGATGCAATTCATATCCTTGGGTGAAGTATCTATGATTCTGCAGATTTGTTGAGTTGTGAAGTGCTCTTTTCTAAAGCAGGACTGTTCGTCTAGTATGACGTGGTTGTTATCTTCTGCCTCTTGGATACATGTAAGAATAGTGCGTTCGGCAATCTTGCCTACGCATGATAGTAGGCTGATGGGTCGACTGATGGAAATTTTGTATTTTTACCTGGTTTTGAAATTAGGAAGACTATCCGTTTCTATCTGCCATATATATGGAGAAGAGTAGGGAGAGACAGCAGAGAGCCTTGAGGGACTCCAGCCGTGACTCTCCTCACTGGGGATCTGATTCCATTGAATTTTATTTTAAATTTTCTGTTATTTAGATATGATTTGTTAAGTACAACTAGTAGTAATGGGATTCCTACTTGGTTTAGTTTAAAAATCAGACCATAATGCTATATTCTATCAAATGCTTGTGTTTTGTCCAGGAAGACTGCGCCAGAATGTTGGGGCCATTCGAACCCTTGTGTGATGTATTCAACGACTCTGCAAATTTGAAGCGTTGTGGAGTGATATATCCTAAACCCAAATTGCTTGTCTTGTATGACGAAGTTGATATCTGTTGCCTCTTGAATTCGTGTGAGTATAGCGCGTTCGGCTATCTTGCCTATACATGATAGAAGGCTGATCGGTCTATAATTCTGAGGAAATTGTGTATTTTTTCCAGCTTTTGGAATTAGGAAGACATCCACAAGCTTCCATCGCTTTGGAAAATAATTTAGCCGAAGGGTCGCATTAGTGATGGCTACCAGATGCATAACCCCATCATGTTGGAGTAGCTTGAGCGCCTTGTTCGTTATTCCATCCGGACCCGGAGCCTTTTTGTTGTTTAGTTTTCTTACGATCTCATATATTTCTGTTGGTGACACGAGTTTGTTAGTTATTGGATTGGAATGAGGGGCGTTTTGAGTAATTTTACGCATTTGTGTGGAATTATGACATTTATATCTATATTGGTACAATTGGGGCTGCATTGTCTTCCTAAGCTGTCTGCAAATGCTTTTGCTTTTTCCTCATCATTGTAGGCGACTCTATATTCACCTTGAATTGGAGGAAGTGTGTAACTCTTCGAACGAAGTAATCTCATCATTCTTCACAATGACTGATCCTCTGTGTTGAGGTGATGTATTTTGTTATTCCAAAGTTGGTTTGGGTGGTGCTTTACAGCATGCGGAACCTGGTTTGTTGCTGTGTTAACTGCCTGTTTATCTGCGGGATCCATTGTTCTTTGATATTGTCTTCTTAATCTATTTTTCTCATGGATTTGTTTCCTTTTTTATATCTTCAGCGGATGTTATATGTGCAACTGGACCAATGTTATCCTGAAAAGTTGAGGGTAATTGTTTCCAGTTAATAAAGGTGTTGGCGTTTTCCATAAAAGGTGTATGGCGCCATACACCTTGTATAGCGCCTAGTATGATGGGGTTGAGATCAGAACTTAAGTCGTTAACTGCTTGTATTTCATAGCTGTGCGCAATGTTTTAATATTGCTATATCAAGTACATCTGGACAGCTGGTTGCTCCGTAGTGTGTGGGTTCTGTGGGTCCTCTTACTGTCATGTTTCTTTAGTGGTATGTGATTTCAGTAGTCTGCCATTGATATTTGAGTTTCTGCTGTTCCATGTGGAATGTTTGGCATTAAAGTCGCCAGCTACTATTACTGCTCTACCTACGTTTAGTATTTCATTCAGATCTGAATCTGGGAGTTTTTTATTTGAGGGGTTGTATCCTGATACAGCTTGTGTTTTCCATATGCATTTCTATTCCTGTAGTTCCCATGTGTTCTGATTGGGGTTTGGTTATTGTATTATGCTTTATGTTTCTTTTGAAAAAGATGGCAGTGCCTCCTCTTGCATAGGATCTGTATGCACGGTAAGTGCTATAATTATTGATTCTGACCTTGTCACTTGGACGAAGGTGTGATTCATTTATAAGGATGATATCTGCTTGGATTTCTGCTGCAAACTCCTGTAGTTCCTGTATCTTGCTGGATAGTCCGTTTGCGTTCCAGCTGACAATCTGTAATGATTTAGGTTTTTTATTAGCCTTATTTATTAAGGATTTCAACAAGCAGTGATTGTGTGTCTTAAGATGATATCCTTGGCTTCTTAAGTTGAGTTTGTTTGCCCGAGCTCAGCAAGTATTTCTCCTATGTGGCTTGTTATGTTCTGTAGGATAGGTTTGCTGTGACTGGTTTGGTTTAGGCTTTGGGTCTTTCAGATAGGTTGGGCTTGTTACTTCAACATACGTTCTTCCGTCCATTGTGGAGACTGTGAATTCGATGGGAGGATGTGCGATCTTGTATAGGTTTGCTGGTTTGGAGTTGTGTCTTTTCGTTTTGAGGAATTGTTATGCAGTCCCTATAGCTTGCGGGGTGTGGGCCTCCGCAATTTGCACACTTTGCTGGTTGTGTGCGGGGTTTTTGACATTCATTGGTTGCGTGTTTGCCAACACATTTAGCACATCGGTAATCTACTTTGCAGCAGCGTTGTGAGTGAACAAACACGTTTGCCAGCGATGACATTGTGTCGGTGTTTGTTTATGTTTTAGCGATTCAGTCTTTATGACTAAATCACAAACAGTCTGAAGATCGTAGATGTGTTTCGGGCCTTTACTGATCTCTACCGATATTAAAGGATATGGGGTTTTATCAGCTATTCGCATTCGGCTGACTTTTGTAGGTCTGAAGCCTTTGTTTTGGAGATCTGCTTGTACTTCGTTTGTTGTAATGGCCTCTGTTACCCCTCTGAGCACAACTTTAAGGTTCTTTTCACTATTGAGTGCAAATGTGTGGTAGGGTAGCTTGCTATTATCCAGAAATTTTGTTATTTGTCTGTAATCGGTAGAAATTTCTGGCTGAATGCGAATTCCTTCTTCTGTATTAGTGGCTTTCGTAAATTGTATTTCTAGAGTTCGGAGTGAAGTAACAAATGATGTCCAATGGTTTTTATCCCTTAGGATGACTGGAGTATTCTTTATTTTGAATTTGCATTACTATCAGTCTCCATTTCTACTGTTTTGGGTGATTCTCTGGTAACGGAAATTTCCTTTTTTTAGTTTTAATGGTTTGGAATTCTTCCTCTGTGTCAGGTGTATCCAATATATGGAGGGCATTGTTTTGGGATATTTGAGCATCCTCAGTATCTAGTGACTGCCCGGAGCTTTGCTGTCTGATGTCCACTGCCGTCATGTCTTCCAGACTGTCGTCTGTGACAAATGTGGGGGGTATAATGTGTCATAGAGTTTTACTTTTCCCGGCCACCTCTTACTAAGCACCTCACCCAAGCGGATAAATTCCCGATAAACGTCCTCAAATTTTGTCTCGCCTATCAGTTTTCAGTTTCTCCATGTCTGTCTATCAATTATCAAAACTTAAAGTTAGAAAAGCTGGTCCTAGAACCTAAATGTGAAATCTCGTAGATCAAATCGATTATCTACCAGCAAATAGAGATCGAGTAGTCACAAAACAAGGAAAAGCTTCCCTTTAAGTATTTTGATTCTTGCGAGTGGATTGAAAGAAGTTTATGGAAGGTCGATGAAAGAGCTAACCACTTCTCTAATCATTAACAACCCGCAATTCAATCCTTAATTACATTATTGACTATTTTTATAATCTTAATCCTCACCAGGGAAATATTTTTTAATCCTCACCAGGGAAATTCTGAGTAGGCATCGCTACTCAGAATTCTACTCTATAAATATAATTTTTTGGGGGGGGGGGGGGGTAGATGGACTGAATCCTTGACTCTTTATCCCGTCATCTGATTGAGAAAATCTATGAATTGGGTATTATTATGGCGCTATATAAGCTCTGATCGTGGCAGGAGGATAACAGCAATAGCCGAGCCTCAGTTAAAACTTCATTGGCTACCGCATTCGGTATCCGGAGAGTTCACCGAAAAACAGTTAACCGAAAGACAATTCATCGAACGACAATTTATCGAAAAAGCAATTCACTGAATAAACAATTCATCGAAAATCAGTTCATCGAACAACAGTTAATCGAAAAAGCAATTCCATGAAAGGCAATTCCCCGAAAAAGCATTTCACCGATCAGCAGTTAATCGAAAACACAATTCATCGAAACTCAATTGATCGAAAAACAACAATTCATCGAAAATACAGTTCACCGAAAAATGAATTATAAGGCATGTGGGGTGAAGATGTGTGTGCAATTATTATTATTATTTTTTTGAGTTGTTTTGAGAGGAATATATCTTTCATATCACTTATATATGATAAACTACTATTTATCCGACTTCGTTCGTAAGTGTGTTGTAGGTATACATGAGGAATTCAGTAAACTCGATATCTATCAGCATGTAGGATTTGTTGATATAGCAACATGTGTCTTTGCGATATCTCAGAAGAGGAAGTCACTAGTGGTTTGATGAAAGGATCAGTTTAAAGTAACAAGCTATACAAAGGGGGAGGGGCTGAAAATTTCTGATAAACACCGAGAACAAAAATGATATTAAAGCATCTGATATAAACCACAAGGAAGCCCATATCTTAAAACCCTTTAACATCTATGTTTCTTGAAATCGTAATAATTATTGTTTTTCATTTAGGATATGTAAGAAAACATGTTAATGCTTTTGAAGAAATTCAAAGACACAGAGGTGCAGGCCATCAGGTGTTTCGTGCTGCAAGAAAAGTCTACAACTGAGATTCACCAAACATTGTGTGAGAATTTAGGGGACTGTGACTTCCAGTATAACCAACAATTGAAAGCTGGGCATCCTGAGACACAGATGCTCCCAGGTTAGGGAAACCTTCCACAGCGATCATACCTGAAAACTTCGATGCCATGATCCTTGAACAAATGCTAGCCAAAAACATCGCAAACACTCTGGAGACATCCAGAGAACGAGTTGGTGTTATTATCTACCAAAATATGGACATGCAGATACTCTCCGCAAAGTGTCCTCAAAGGTTTGAATGCCGACCAAAAGAGAAAACGTGCCCAGTCATCTCAAGGGATTTTTCATCATTTTGAGATATCAGGTGCAAATTTTTAGCTCGTATTCTGATCGTTGATGAAACATGACTTCGTCACTATGACCCTGCGAACGTACACAGTCAATGGAGTGGAGACTCAAAGGTTCTCCATGGCCAAAGAAGTTTCGAACGAAAAAGTCAGCAGGGAAGGTTCTTGCCATTGGCTTTTAGGATATGGATGGTGTAATCCTTACCAAGTACCTCAAAGAAGATGAAACTGTTACAGCAGCTCTGAAGGAATTGAAGGAGGTACTGAAGGAAAAACGTTACGAGAAACTAAGCAGAGGCGTGTGGCTTTTGCAGGACAATGTACCTGCTTATGAAATCCAACAGACAATATACAACTTGGGATTTCAATGTCTATCTCAAACACTATATTCACCAGATAATTATTACGTTTCAATTACCACTTCCATATGTTGTCTGTATCATGAGTAATGTTCCGTATTGTTATTGAACATTTTTAATCAATACTTTGCGAGAAAAATTACTTTTCGGTGAATTATGAAAGAATTCATCGAAAACATTTCGGTGAACTGTTTTTTCGATGAATTGCATTTTCGACGAATTCTCGTTCGATGATTTGCCATTCGTTAAATTTTTGTTCAATGAACTGTTTATTCGGCGAATTGCTTTTTCGATGAATTGTCTTTCGATCAACTGTTTTTCGATGAATTTTCCTGTAATCACAGCATTCCCCACCCTGGGTACCCATTTTTGTAACCTCGTACGACATGCATGGGCTGCACTGGAGCTACTCTTATCCCTGCCACCACACGTGGAAATAAATATAATTAAGTCCTTATAAGGACTGGCTTAAAAGGGCGAAGTAAGAATGCTTTTCATATTCCCCGTCATCTGTAGAGGATAGTGAAGGATAGGGTGTTATTGAGCTATATAAAACTCTGATCATGGCAGGAGGGTAACAGCAATAACCGAGCCTCAGTTAGAACTTCATTGGCTACAGCATTGCCATCCATTACCCTCCCTGGGTACCAATTTTTGTCGCCTCGTACGACATTCATGAGCTACATTGGGGCTATTCAATTCCTCCCGGCCAGCACACGGGATTAAATATAATTACATTAACCATTAATGTTACTGAGAGGATGGGTGAAGCATTAGTGCTTTTCATATTTCCCTTTATGTGTAATGGGAGTTGTTTGGGAGTGGGAGATTTGTGAGCAATTAAGCTCGCCCTCTGGAGGCAATTGTGTTAGCTATAATCAGTTGAGAGAAGAATAGCATTCGGTCTTTTGTGTTTGTAGTAATCAGTCTCATTCTAATTGACCGCTTGTACGATTAGTGGGTTTGAATGTGAACTTGACTTCACGAAGAATTTTTCTGCAAGATCACGAAGAAAGGAGGAGATGTATGAAATGCTGGTTTCTCGGTGAATCTGTGAATTTCTGATGGACCACGGTGCATCCAGGATCATCCTAAGGTATTTGCTTTAGATTCTCTGCAATTTCGAAATGTTTGATCTTGAAGTGTGACTCCATGCTGGTGAGGCGTACGTGATGACTGGACGTATTACCATCCGGTAAAGAAGCAATTTATTATGTAGGTTCAATTTGCTCTTGCGGTTGATCAATGGGTAGAGTTTTGGAAGATTTGGAGGCAATGAGATTGATATGCTTGTTAAAAGGAGTTTCTTATCCATTAATACCCCGAGATATTTGGTCTCTGATTGCCATGGGATCTTTTGACCAGAGAGCAGGATGTCTTCTTTATTGCAGACCTTTCCTCTTGAAAACACCATGGCTGAGCTTGTGACGGGGTTCACTTGAATCCTCCAGTTGGGGAACCAGTTTGCTAGCTCATTGATACTTCCTTGGAGTCTGGTGATTACTAGGCGAGGGCTGAGGATTTGCTAGAATAGCGGTGTCGTCGGCATAAAGGGCCGTAGTAGTTGTTCTTGAATTGAGAGGAATATCTGCCATGTAAGTTGTGAAAAGTATTGGGGGCCAGAAGAGAACCCTGAGGTACTCCCACCAGAATTTTGGCCCTTGATGACACAATTCTGTTGAGTTTTACTTGCATGTATCTTTCACTAATATATGAGTGTATAAGTTTCATTAGTTTAATGGAGGTGCGCACCAGCTAGGTTCTCATTCCTGCATCCAGTTAGTATCCATTAGGGGAAATTAATGCTGCTATCAACCAAACGCAAGTGATCGAACTAAAATTCTCTCAAATTTCTGCACTAAAGGATCCTACCTGAGGCCAAGCCTAAAAATAATATCATTTAATATTGAAGGTTTCTGCAGTGTCAAGCATGATCTCATTGCAAATATTTGCGTAGATATTGACTGCGATGTGCTCTGCCTGCAAGAAACTCACAGAGGAGAAGGTGCTGCAAGACCTTACATCCATGGCATGAAACTCATCAAAGAAATACCCCACGATAAATATGGCAGTGCAATATTTACAAAAGAGAACTTGATCCCATCGTCCCTTGACTCAACGAACAACAGAAACATTGAAATCATTACGATCACATTTAAAAATATCTCAATCACCTCAGTCTATAAACCACCAGAAGAAGCTTTCTCCTTCCCTGACATCTTCCTCAATAATAACGCATACATGACTAATATTGTATTAGGTGACTTTAACAGCCATAGTGTTAAATGGGGTTACACAAAGTCCAACGAAGATGGAGAACTTGTTGAAAAATTGGCTGAAAACCTTTCTCTAAACCTGACACATAATTCAAAACTCCCTGCATCTTTCAACAGTGGCAAATTGAAGCGAGGCTATAACCCTGACCTCATTTGTAAGCTCAAAAATATCCAACATCTGTGTTAAAAAGGTTTTAAATCCGATTCCACATACTCAACATAGACCAATAATGCTTCAATTAAACCCAGCAATTATGCTTAACACCGTCCCTTACAGACGACGATTTAATTTCCAAAAAGCTAATTGGAAAGATTTCATGGAAGATCTTGACCGCTCCATAGAAGTCCCTCCAAACCATCAAGAGTATCCAGAATTCATAAAAATACTGAGGAAATCTATACTAAACACATCCCCCGAGGATGCCACACAAACTACATTCCAGGCCTTTCCAGTGATATACAAGCCCAGTATGCTGATTACTTACAACTTTACAACACCAACCCCTTCCCAGAAGAGACTATCCAAGAAGGAAAAAAATTGTGCTCCAAGATGGCTGAGGAAAGGCGTTCCTCATAGAAAAAGAAATAGAAGCCCTTGATATGACCCATAGTAGCAGAAAGGCATGGAATTTTATCAACAGAATTAGGAAGGATTTCACTAAGCCATATGAGCATCCGCAGGTAACCACTAATCAAATTGCTCATCGGCTGCTGCTGAATGGAAAATTAACTAAAAAACACACAAAAAAGAAGATACTTAGAACTCCAAGTGAGGAACAAAAATTTCACCATCACTGAACTCAACGCTGCCATAAACCTATTAAAACCTAGAAAATCTGCAGGCCTTGATGATGTCTGTAATGAACAGATTAAGCATTTTGGAACCAGGACTAAAGAGTGGTTATTAAACCTATACAACACTTGCCTCAGAACCCTTTCTGAAGCCAGGGAAAACCTCAACTGAAGCAAAAAATTACAGACCTATATCACTACTCAGCAACCTCTTTAAACTCTATCAACGATTAATTTTGAATAGGCTACAACTCCCTAATCGAACCCCATCTTATTGCTGAGCAGGCTGGCTTTAGACCAGGCAAATCCTGCACGTCACGAATTGTCAACCTCACTCAATATATAGAAAATGGTTATGAGCAAAATCTAGCCACAGGAGTAGTCCTTATTACTCCTTTAGATCTAACTGCAGCATATGATACCATAAACCATCTCACATTCAGAAATAAAATATACAGAATAACTAGAGTATAACTATATAGCCTTATCCTTCTGATCCAAACACTCTTGGAAAACAGACGCTTTTACGTGGACCTTGGGGGTGGGAAGAGCCGTTGGCACCACCAAAAAAATGGACTCCCCCAGGGAAGTGTGTTATTACCATTACTTCTCAACGTCTACGTCAATGATCTCCCCCATCTTTCCAGGAACTAGAAATTTTATCTATGCTGATGACCCTGCCATAGCTACTCAGTCAACAAATTTCAAGTCCATTGAAACTACTCCATCACTTGCCTTAAATAGTCTAACCACAAACTATACCAGCAATCAACTAACTTTGAAAACCCAGACTGGCCTTTTCCGCCTTAACAATAAGTAAGCCAACAGGAGGCTACAGATTTCTTGGGAAGGCTCTAATATAGAACATTCCTGGAACCCAATCTACCTCGGTGTCACTCTCCATCGCACCCTCTCATATAAAACCCACATAGAAAAAACAAAGGCAAAAGTGAATGCAAGAAACAACATACTAAGGAAGCTTACCTCCTCCAAATGGGGTAAAGACCCAAACACACTGAGATCTTCTGCCTTGGTCCTTTGCTAGTCTTCTGCTGAATATGCCTGCCTAGTATGGTCCTGATCCTGCCACGCTAAAAAACTTGATCCAGCATTGAATGAAAGCTGCCGCTTACTTACAGGATGCCTGAAACCAACACCACTTAAAGACCTGTATACTTTGGCTGGCATTGCACACCCCCCTCCCTTCAATTCGAAGATCTGCATTCTCGGCTGATGAAAGAAGCAGACAAATGAATGGTGAACAATGGCTTGCTCTATATCCTAAAAATAATACTGGTATTCCAACAGCCGATACTCCGGACGACAGGAAGCTGCAAACAAAACCTCATCGAATGGGGCTACCTCACTGGCCCAGACAATTGTGAGTGTGGGACAACCCAGTCCATGGAACACCTTCTTTCTTGTCCCTTTTTTTCCATCGCCTTGTGCAAAAGAGGACCTTATATCCTGCACAGAAAAAACGGTTGACTGTGCAAGATACTTGAGGAACATCTGATCATGTTTATTGTATATAAGTTATGTATAGTTTCCTTTCTTTTCATATTTAGATATTATTCCCTGTATATTCCCCGTATAATTCACCTTCCAAATCTAAGCTGATCTCATTGTAATGTATCCTAATTTGTTGTAAATCATGTTGTACCACTTACTTACTACTGTACTACTTGTGTTTGGATAAGAAATAAAACTAGTTTAATTGGGATATTGTTTTCAAGTAGTTTGAAGATAAGGCCTCGATGCCAGCCCTTATCAAAGGCCTTGGCAACATCTAAAAATACAGCAGCAGTGTAAAGGTGCCAGTTAAAACTATGAGTGATATGTTCTGTAAGTCGGTGAATTTGTTGCACCGTGTTGTGAGCTTTGCGAAACCCAAATTGCTCATTTGGGATTATTTTCTGTTTGTCCACTGCTGATTGTAGTCTTGATAGGATGACTTTTTCTGTTTGCCAAAACAGGAAAGAAGACTGATGGGCTGCAGCTTTGGGGAAGTTGAGGGTTATTACCAAGCTTTTTAAGAGGTATAATGTCCGCGATTTTCCAATCTGTGGGAAAGTATACTGGAATCTTAAAATGAAATTGGTAATATTAACTAGATGAATTATGGCTCTCTCTATGAGTAACTTTATTATTCTATTGGTAATGCCGTCCGGGCCGGGGGCCTTTTTATTCTTCAGATGGGAAATGATATTTATTATTTCTGTTGGAGATGTGGGGGTGATGGTTTCTGAATCATCCTTCGGCTGTCTTAATGCATTTCTAACTTTACGATGAACTTAAATGAGATTGATATTTAAGTTTATGTAAGATGGGCTGCATTGATTTTCCAGATTGTCAATTAGGGATTCTGCTTTTTCTTCATCTGAGTGTGCAATTCCAAGATTGGTCGTCAAAGGGGGAAGGGGTTGTCTTTTGATACGAAGAGATTTTACAAATTTCCACATGGAGTTATCTTCTGGGTTGATTTCCATGAGGTTGGATTCCCATTTGGAATTCCTGTGCATCTGGAGGGCTTCTCGAACCTGTCTGTTCAGATTGTTTAAGGTTGTTTTGTCCTGGAGGCTCTAGTGTTGTGATATCGCTTTCTGGCTTTATTTTTGGCCCTAATCAGGTCCATTATCTTTTCTGGGATCCAGTTGGAAGTGTGGAAGAGAGTGGTTTGAGTAACTGATGCTATTGCTGTGTAGATTTGCCTAGTTAAATTGCTTATAGATTGGTCTATTTCTTCTTTTTTACGAATGACAGGGGATGGACCGATGTGGACTGGAAGAACCTTAGAGAGCTTGTCCCATGGTAAGAAAGAATGATGGGGAGAGAGCTGGTCTTGAAGTCCTAGCTTGAGCAGATGGGATTATGGTCTGAGTTAAGCTCTTCTAATGTCTCTAGTTGGTATTGATATTTCATGTTTCTGAGGATAGATATGTCTAATACATCAGAACTTCCTGAAGGGCTGTAGTGGGTGGGCTCCGTGGGTCCAGAAACTATTGATGAGTTGAGTGACGTGTAGTTGAATAACGTACGGCCTTTGCAGTTGATTGACGAACTGAACCAGGCAGAATGTTTGGAGTTTAGGTCTCCTGATATAATTATGGAATCCGTGGAGCAGAGGATGGAGTCTAAGTCTGCTGTCAATAGTGGAATGCTGGGAGGATTGTACGCTGCGTAGATTTTGAGTTTGCCAGCGTTATTAGTGTGCACCTCCACACCTGTTTCCTCTAGGTTTAGAGTTTGGGTGCTGGTCTGCGAGTTGTGGCTCAAATAATTTTTAACAAAAATAGCTGTGCCGTCTCCACTAGAGTTAAGTCTGTCTGTCCTATATAAAATATAACCTCATAGTTTTGGGTTGTTTGATGGTCTGAGATGGGATTCACTGATCATGATTATGTCTGGATTGTATCTTTTTGCGAATTCTTGCAGCTCGAGAATTTTATTTGTTAAGCCATTGGCATTCCATGCTGTTATCATGAGGGAATTCGGTTTAAATTTTTTAAACATTATAAAGAAATGTTAATAGGGATTGGGTTTCTAGATAGAATCTCTTTCTGGAAGATGGTGAGGTGCTTGCTTTGCTGAATTCATGCAGCATTGTCGCAAGTGACGAGATTAAAGCTGATGTGAGTTTAGAGCTTGTTTGCTCTTGTGATGAAGGAGTCTGGGTTCTTACAGCTTCCGCATATGATTTGGACATTGATGAAGGTCGAGTGTCTTCCTGTGCTGCCGAATTTGGGGTATTATGATCCGTTTGGTTGTTTAAGTCATTGCTTGGAGGAGCGTGGTTCGTTCTTGTTGATCCACGGTTTTTTGGATGGAAAAGGCATCCCTTGTAATTAGAGGGCTGTGGTCCTCTACAATTGGCACAGCAGGCAGGTATGGATCTGGGATTGGTGCAGGAGTTAGTTTGGTGACCCTCACCGCATTTTAGGCATCTCTAGGCAGCTCTGCACAGTTTTTGGGCGTGCCCGAACCTCTCGCAACTGTGGCACTACCCTACCGATATTTCGACCAACACAGTGACATTGGTGTTTTATCTGACCTCAGCATCCTACTGATTTTGATTGGGGTCAATCCTTAACTGATGAGGTCAGCTGTGATCTCATCAGTTGTGATGCCCTCAGCCACCCCTCTTAGAGCCACTTTTAGGTTCTTCTCACTTGTTAGCGCAAAGGTGTGGAAAGACAATTTAGAGTTGTCCAGCATTTTCGTCATCATGCGATAATCTGTAACAGTGGTAGGATGAATCGTTACACCCTCATCAGTATTTCTTGGCCAGGAGAAATTGATATTTTGTTCCCCTAGGGATCTTGAGAATGAGGTCCATTTATTTTTATCTCGAAGGATAACTGGAAGGAACTTTTCTTTTCTATCTTGGGTGACTTGATTTTCGTGAGTTGTTACATCCTCTTCCATTTCATCTTCCAATGTTCTGCGTATTTTATTAGATTGTTCTTCCTGTGAACAATCGAACTGTCGGGGAGTCTTTGTAGGTGGAACATGTGTAAAGTCCCCTTCGATGTCCACATCATCGTCTTCGATGTCATTTACTTGAGTGAAGAGAATCAAGCAACCAGGATATTCCGTTTCAAATTTCTGTAGAATGAATTTGATAATATCAAGTGACATATCTTTGCTTAAAGGTTGAATGGCGTCCTTAATATCTTTTACATTCTCTATCCTAGTGTGCAATGAAGGAATATTCCGATGTCTTATTCCAGACGACCTAGGAGGGTCTATTGACAAATCCCTCAAACTCGCGCAAGAGTCTACCAGCTAAGCAATGTGTAATCACAAAAATAGTCAAAAGGAAGAAAGCTTACCTCTAAATATATATCATTCGGAAGTCCCAACAATATCACACTAATCAAAAAACGCGAGCAGCTAATTCGTAATTCATACTCCCTCAAACACATTCACACCCTAAATATAATTATCCTAGTATAGTCCTTATAAGGCCTGGCTTAAAGGGACGAAGCAAGAATGCATTTCATCTTCGCCGTTATCTGTAGAGTACAGTGTGGGGATTAGGTGTTATTGAGCTATTAAAGCTCTGATCATGGCAGGAGGGTAACAACAATAGCCGAGCCTCAGTTAGAACTTCATTGGCTACAGCATTGCCATCCATTACCCTCCAAGGGTATTAATCCTCTAAATATAAATATAAATATAATTAACCTTACGAAGATTTTAATATATAATCAAAATGCATTATTTTAAAAAGTGTGCTAAGAAAAATACCGATTCTTTTTCATTATTTTAAAACTCTGGTCATTTGAATTTTATTTTGCATAAATTTTAATATTTTATTAGTAAGTGTAAATTAAACATCATGATATGAAATAAAAACATAACTTATATAAATATTTTGCTGTGCAGAACTCATCAAATACTTTCAACTTACTTTAACGGACTTGAAGTATCGATTGCTATAATTTAACCACATATAAAATACTATCCTTTAACATCGCTTAACGAGAATCATAAAGATTCTTAAAGCTAAATATTCCTTAGTATTGTTCAAACAGTACCTTGAAAATAAGCTAGGTTCGAATCCCGATTAGAGAAGCCTTTATTAGAGAAGACTTTCAAATCATAATGATTTCTCGGAGGTGAACTGGTTTCAGCTTATATAAAATTAGATTTTTATCCTCAGGAACAAAAAAAAAAAAAAAAAAAAAAAAAGGGTTGTCAATGATTTCGGAGAACCCGCATCTCCTCTGTGACAGCACTCAGTCACAAGAAGGGGATATCTTTGTAGTAATTAAAAAAAAAAAACTGTGACGTAGCTCTCTCCTTTATTGCTCTCAAGGTCAGTTATTTTTAACAAAGGCTAATTGGACTCAAAATCATCTCGCGAGTGAAATAACCTTTCGCATGTTATTTGAGAATTACTTCGCGTGTGGACTTTCACCTTGCACGCATCCACAGGGAAGTTAAGAATATAAGTGGAGTATGTCGCAAACTTGTAATTAAGGAGTGAAGGGTGTTGGTGACATGAATGGATAGAAAAAGTGTAAGAGTTGTGCGTTGTTCGGTTTAATTGTTAATAGTTGCGCAAGAAGACATTCGAGTCTCAAGTGTTTATCTTGTGAATGACCTAAAAAAAAAAAAAGTGGCAGTCTATTCGTCATTTTGTAGAAAAGCACAGTATTAAGGTACTTCATTTGATGTTCATTTAGGCATTGTTAGGATTTTACTTGATACCATGCCGTACGAAATTTGATACTTCAAACCATCTGAATTAATCTGTGTTGTATTTTCTAAACGATTTCATAGTTTTCGTTAAATATGTGTAGTCCAAGTAGTAGATCCGCACTTTAATAGAGTCCGTAAGTTTTTAATAAAATCTATTTAATATTATTTTGTATTTAATAAAATATAAACAGTTGTGATTAAAAATATTTAATATTAATATTTTAACATTATAATATAATAATACGTTTATGTTTATTTTAAATAATAAAGTAATACACTTTAATAAATTTAATTATTCCATATTTCATTAATTCTGCCTCTACATATTTCTAATAATTAATCCACATTGTTTTTAAAGAAGACCCAAAATCTCGTTAGATAACGCATAACTTTACTGTCAATTGGAGTCAAGCATAAAGCTTTTATAATCCCACTATCTGATGAAGATACGGTGTAGGGAAAAATTTATGAGCTAATTTCTCTGCCCCAGTGGATGCAAGTTATAGATTGTTGTTTGATACTAGGATGGCCTTTGGTCTCCTATATTTAAAGAAATCCGATTCATCGTAGTTTGCTGCTTGTTGAACTATTTCATTTGGGTGTGAGGACGACTTTGAGAAGACCTTTACTGCTAAAGATTGCAGGAAAGAGTAGATATAAGAGAAATTTGTGTCTCCGTGAAGTTGGACGTCTCTGATATACCATGGCGCATTTAGGATTATACGTAAGCAGTTGTTTTGAACTCTCTGCAGTTTAAGGATATTTGTGTTCAAAGTGTGGTTCCAGGCTAGGGACGCATAAGTAATAATGGGAAGGATCATCAACTGGTAGAGAAGCAGTTTGATTTTAGTATCTAATTTGCTGTTCCTGTTGATTAGAGAGTAAAGCTGTGCGATGATGTTTGAGGCCTTTGCACATGAGGGTTTGATATGATGGTTAAAGGTTAATCTTCTGTCCAGCAGAACACCGAGATATTTGGCTCCTGTTTTCCAAGGAATTTTGATAATAAATAGGAAGACGTCCTCTTTAGGAGATATTGAATTTTTAGTGAAAAACATGGCAGTACTCTTTTGAGGGTTTACTTGCAATCTCCTATTGGAGAACCATTGCTCTAGTTTTAGCAGGTTTTCTTGTAGTTTCTTGGTAGTAACAAGATGCGGTTTAAGAGATCTGGCTAGTATGGCTGTGTCATCAGCGTAAAGGGCTATGATGAATGATATTGGATTGTGCGGGATGTTCGCCATGTAAATCGAGAGTAGTGTTGGTGCCATGAAGGACCCCTGAGGCACTCCTGCCGAGATCCGTCGCTGGGTGGAAAATGCGCCAGTTAATTTGACTCGCATTTGCCTGCAACAAAGAAATGACTTTATAAGGTGTACTAGATCCAATGGAATGCCGGCTAAAATCAGCTTGTATAGTAGTCCAAAGAGCCATAGCTGTATAGTAGTCCAAAATGCCATAGCTTGTCAAAAGCCTTTTCTAAGTCAAGAAAAACTGCTGCGGTGTATTGGTTACAATTGTAGCTTGTGTAAAAAGCACTACTCAACAAATCCAGTCTATGGATTTGTTGAGTAGTGCTGTGAAACTAGCGAGAGCCAAACTGTTCTGTAGGAATGATGTTTAACTTGTTTACAGAGACTTGAATTCTGGAAAGGGTAACTTTTTCTGCAATTTTGCCCAAAGTTAGAAATCAGACTGATTGGACGATAACTTTGAGGCAGCTGTTGATCCAGCCTTATGAATAGGTACTACGTCTGCTAATTTCGTACCACGTCTGCTAATTTCCATGCGGAGGGGAAAAGTATTTGAATCTGAACATAGCATTTATTATTGTGGTAAGATGAACAATGGCCTTTCGAGGAAGTAGTTTAATAACTTTATTAGGGGATGCCCTCAGGCCCAGGAGCTTTCTTATTCTTTAAGTTCTGTATAATGTCATAAATTTCAGCTGGAGAAGTGGGAGTGAGTTGGCTGGTGCAGATATCAGACAGTTTTAGTACGTATCTGACGTGGCGGTGAATTTTATAAATATGATTGAAGTTTAAATTATCATATGAAAGGCTACACTGCTTTTCCAAATTTTTTGCTATTGTTACGACTCTATTATTATAAAGGAAATCGTAGCGCCATCTGACGCGACGACTTTCTGTTTAATAAGAGAAGCAGCGCTGTATTTCTATTTCCTGTTTGTGTATTTCATAAATTCAAAATAATTTCCAAACTATTGTAATTATTACTTATCAATAAAGAAACTGATCAAGTAATATTTAAAACTTTATGTGTTCTAAGCTTTTTCTGCAGTTAGTTCCATATATTCGCAAAAGAAAGTTAATTTAAACGAACCAATAGCAACCGACTGTGTTTAATGAATAAGAAGCTCTCTTTTAGGTTCATTAGCATACAAATTTATTCGGCTATCTTTTAGTAATAGTGCCTTTTTATTACGTATGCAATTAAGCAGTTAATTTTGGCTGTCTAATTATGGAAATGTCATTGAAGGTCGAGGATGCTTTTTTCCGAATGCGTTCTTGCTAGAACGTACTGATAACAGCGAACGAAGAACATTAATCGTTAAAAATCTATTAGCTATAAAACTCTTCTACCAAACGTGTGTTGCAAATCATTCCTAGAACGGATAACAGATATGGAAAGACCCGGATGAGAAAGCGTTTGGAAATACAATTTGCTAGTAGCTAAAGTACATAAAATTCTTGCAGGTTGAAAAAAGCGTCAAAAGTTAAAAGCGTCGTATATTTGTTAATGATGAACATAATTAGTGATAAAAGAATGTGTGTGTGTGTGTGTGTGTGTGTGTGTGTGTGTGTGTGTGTGTGTGTGTGTGTGTGTGTGTGTGTGTGTGTGTGTGTGTGTGTGTGTGTGTGTGTGTGTGTGATATGCTGTCAACTGGAAGTTGTTTTACAAATTCTATCAGACTTTATTAAGAAGAAAAAATTATTGGTTTTATTCTATAACGAGTTGTATCCAGTTGCAGATATTTTTGAAATCTGTGCATCCCTTTAAAATCACACACACACACACACACACACACACACAAGAAAAACCTCATTTTTCTTAATAACATTACGAGAAAGGCATTTTATTTTGAGATACATAATTAGACGAGTCATTTTATGAATAATCTAGTAGCCGGTATTTTATATTTTTATTAAAAATCAAAATAGATCTCCTGAAAAAAACTCTTACAAGGAACCTATTCTGTCATGAATGCTTTGACATTGATTACCTAACTAAATTTTATTTTGCTAATTAGCTTATTAAGCCAATAATTCGCATCGATCAGCAAGGCATATTAATGAATACAAAGAGACTTTTTTGACATGTGCACGCAGGCATGCTAGTAAGAAGCCGGAATGCATTCCTCAATGGCGCCCTCTATAGGTGCAATGACGGAACAAGAAACGAATTTTAAATCAGAAACTATATTTAGTATCCACCACAGCACTACAATATTCCCCATAATTAAACAAATTCGGCTGCATCGCAATGCCAGAAATCTGGAACATCATCGTTTTGAGACATTCAGTAAATGTTCGTCATCACACCCATAGAGGGCGCCAGTTAGGACTGTGGAACCCGCCTTTTATAATCAGTGTTTTCCTTTCTACTAATGCGAGTATATGCACGTGCTCAATATAGGTTTTTGTTCCCATGAAGAAGCCTTAGTAAGTAAGGCGAAATATTGACTTTGTCATCTAATTAGCTAAATAAATTTACTTAGTTAATTATTAGCTTTAGACTTCTCTTTTATTCCACTAAATATGCATGGGTAGTAGAAGGAAATCTGAACTCGTCAATGCATAGTGAACAGCCTCTCGGGGAGATTTTTGACATACATTAAAAATAAATAATTAAATGAAATCACATACCCAGCCTATTGAAACAAAAAGGGGGGGAGAGACTACCGACCAACTGCCATCATCCTAGTCCTCTCAAAATAATGAAGAGGACTTACCCTTACATTCAGTAATACCCAAATCATCTGACAAGATTAGATCCTTCAGCATGGACTGACATTTACCTCTGCCTCTCCGGGTATAAACAAAACACATCACATCAATATCTTCCTCAACATCGAAAAAAAAAAACTAGCCATTCACTTTTATTCAAGATCAGGAGCGACTCGTGCAAAGGCACTGAGGAACTGCAGCCCCTCCAATTTTTCTCGATATATAAATATATTTCTTAATTTATTTATATTTGCTTGTAATATTTAATTTTGTCATTAACAATCCTATACTCTTCTCTTATTTTGTAAAGAAAATAATAAAAACCCATCTGGTAGCACTTCGGAGGGCGAAGGACGCTAGCATATGGCACTTTGTTTACCACAGTGTCATATTGCTACGCGCGCAAGCATATGCACGTCATAGTGAGATGCGAGCTATTAGCGTAATGCGGCACTGTCCGTCGCGCAGTTCCACTGTTGTTTATATGCAGTTTGTGCCAGTAATAGAGTGTTTGTAGTGCTTATCGTGTTTACTCCGCCTCTTTAAATATTTGAACATTGCAATTAATGACATAACATTTGTTATAGTTTTTATTTTCGAACATTATTGGGGTTATTGACAATTATGACCTCAGAAATGCAACCTCAAGAAATAATTGATAAACATTTTCTTGAGAATTCCTATGACATCAGAGCCTGAACGCTGATTTTCAACATTAAAGAGAATAAAAACATTACTGACTTTTTCGCTCGAAACAAAACAAGAAGAATGGATTTTATTTTTAAGTAATTTTAAATTATACTGAACTGTATAATTTTATCAATAATAAAGAATATCTTTTCATGTTTTTTTTTTTTTTTTTTTACCATAATTTTGATATTTTATCCAAACACGTATACACTGTACTTACAATGTGTATGTCGAAAGTTGCAGCACCCCCCACTATTTCAAGCCAAGAGGCACTGTTCAAGATGCTGAATTACACCTAACCAAAACAGGAATCCACTTATCCTTAGAATACTGCTCACATGTTTTAGTGGGGGGCGGGGTGCTAAACGATAAACTTCCTTAAAAATGATTAATACTGTCTAGAGGAAAAAGCCTGCACCCGAAAGTTTGCAAAACAATACAAATGTGTGCGGACCAAAATGATTACTACCAGAAATATATTTCCGGTAGTAATCACTAGATATGCGGACCAAAATAGGCAATCACTTCAGAGAACGTATGCTGTCATTATTCCACCGTGCTTACATTAGACAAACCCTTCAATTAAACCAAGAATCCTATTAGATCGGGTCATGTAATTATTAGTCTAATAAACGCCTAGATGATTGCAAATGTTGACGAATTTATCCATGGAAATCTCATCTTAGATTAAACAAATCTCCGTTACCGTTACTCATTTCTGTTTTCTCAAGAGCTGTGACCTAGTTCGAGCCGATGTAACCGCTACCCTTCCCCCCCCCCCCCATCGAATTTTGTTTACCAGTGCGCTGAGGATAATTGCGGAGGTTTGTAGGGCAATGTTGTCACATGGTGACAGTCAGTTGGAAAATTTCCGTCACGATATGACACCGTAGAACGTGTCAGTCCCACACGGAGGGGTGGTTAGTTTGCTAATTAATATCCTCGAAGCTTGTTAATACATTAAGGTTTGTTGCGGTGGTTGTAGAGATTAATCACAGTCTCATAGACATGCCACACGTTATTAATGAGAACTAAACTCAAATGTGATGCTATTAATGCACATAGATTGGACAGTTTAATATGAACTATTCACCTAAGGTTGTTGTGGTACAGAATCATTATCAAAATATCATTCCAAATTATGCCACTGTAATAATAGCTTTACATTTCAAACTAGACCTACTGTAAACTACACTTAGATGTATATACACAACTTGTCCGTAGTGAATAATATTACAATGGGAATAAACTTAAAGATATTATCAACATTGAAAAGTTTCTTAGATATAGCTTAACTAAAAGATATCGTTAACTAAAATATCGTTAACTAAAAGAAAAGATAAAATAAGTTAAAAATAGTATTGTAATTATATACTTATGTAAAATATTAGAAATATACTCAAACATTTTCTAAGATTACTTTAATAATTTTGTATTATCGTCCTACAGTAATTTATATTGTATATTAGAAAATTGAAATAGCTTGCTGCTATCCTTAGAGGGTAATGGAAGGCAATGCTGTAGCCAATGAAGTCTAGCTGAGGCTCGGCTATTGCTGTTACCCCCCTGCCATGATCAGAGCTTTAATAGCTTAATAACACCTTATCCCTGCACTGTCCTCTACAGATAACGGGGAAGATGAAAAGCATTCTTGCTTCGCCCCTTTAAGCCAGTACTTATAAGGATAACGAGATCTATGATAAAGTCCTTTTTAGGACTTCCAGGGTAACAAATGGCAATGCTGTAGCCAATGAAGTTTTAACTGAGGCTCGGCTATTGCCGTTACCCAGCCATGATTAGAGCTTTTTAGCTCAATAACATCTCATCCACACAGATTTTCTTCATTCAGATGACGGGATAAAGAGTCAAGGACTCAGTCCATCGCCCAGTTCTTTTAAGAACTAGATCTCGAGCATCCTCTTTAACTACACAAGCTCAAATTGCGCAACTGTGGCTGGCCCCTCAGTGCCAACTCACCACAGTCCTACTGGCTCATCCGACGTCTTGGATATAGCTGTCCTCCAGAATGTCAATCTACAGTACTCCCTGGAATCATTGAATTAATTATCATTAGATCCCAATCCTATTCTGCTTCAACTGGTTTATCAGAGGGGACTTCCCCCTTCGCCTCATACCTTCATTCCCTGGGAAAAACTATCCAAAATGCTTCCAAACTACATTGATCCCATCCCTCATATTAATTCCAAGGAAGAAATTGATTCTGCAGTGAACAAACTTACTGATCAAATTAACACAGCCATAGCATCTATCACTTCAAATTCAAGTGCTTTCAAGCCTAAACGACTACCAGATGACATAATGAACTTAATCAGGGAAAAAAATAAAGCAAGAAAAAGATACCACAACACCAGAGCACCCCAAGACAAAACATATCTCAACAAAATGAACAGTGCAGTAAGAGATGCACTTAAAGTCCATAGAAACAAACTATGGGAAGACAAATTAGCCTCCATATCACTTGGTGATCAATCCGTTTGGAAGTTCCTGAGAAAATCAAAAACAATAACAAATCTCTTCCTCCTTTCAAATCTGACCTGAACATTGTTTACACAGATGCAGAAAAAGCCGAAAAACTATAACTAAAAATTTAGAAAAACGGTGTAGCCCTTCATACAATAATCTAAATTTCAATCATATTTACAAAGTCCACCGCCACGTCAGACACGTGTTAAAACGGCCTGAGACCTATACCAGCCAACTCACGCCTACTTCCCCAGCTGAAATTTATGACATTATAAAGAATTTAAAGAATAAAAAAGCTCCAGGGCCTGGCGGCATATCCAAATTATAAAGTCATTTCTTAGTGACAGACGAATGCAAGTCAAACTAAATGATATATTATCTACCCAGCGACGCATCTTGGCAGGAGTTCCTCAAGGGTCCCTACTGGCACCGACACTTTTCACGATTTCCATGGCGGACATTCCGCACAATCCAATGTCAACCATCATTGCCCTATACACACAGTTATACTAGCCAGATCTATTAAACCGCACCTTGTCATCAAGAAACTGCAAGAAAACCTGCAGAGATTTGAGCACTGGTTCTCGGAATGGAGGTTGCAAGTAAACCCTAAGAAGAGTATCGCCATGCTCTTCACTATAAACTCAATATCTCCCAAAGATGACTTCTTCCTATTTAATACCAAGATTCCCTGGAAAGCAAAAGCCAAATATCTGGGTGTACTGCTGGACAGAAAACTAACCTTCAGTCCACATATAAATGCCTCATGTACAAAAGTATCAAATATTATTGCACACCTTTACCCTCTTATCAATAGGAATAGTAAGCTGGATACCAAAATAAAACTGCTCCTTTATCAACTGTTGATTCGACCCATTATTACTTACGCGTCCCCAGCCTGGAGTCACACCTCAAGAACAAATATCCTCAAACTGCAGAGAGTGCAAAACAAATGCCTACGCATGATCTTAAATATACCATAGTATATCAGAAATGTTCAACTCCACCGGGATATAAATATCCCCTACATCTACTCTTTCCTGTAGTCTTCAGCCGTAAAGTTCTTCTTAGCATCTTCTTCACATCCAAATGAATTAGTGCAACAAGCAGCAAATTATTATGAAACAGACTTCTCTAAATATAGGAGACCGAAGGCCATCCTACTTCCAAATGAAGATCTTTAAATCGCACCCACTCAGGCAGAGCACTTAGCTCATAAACGTTTCTTCACACAGCAACCTTATCAGATAGCAGGGATTATAAAAGCATTTTGCTTCACCCTTATAATCAGTAACGTCTTGCGTCTTGCGTAAGAGATCTCACGAAGGAAGGAGAGAGGGAAGATCAAGTCCTTTTAATACTTCCAGGGTAACAAATGGCAATTCTATAGCCAATGAAGTTCTAACTAAGGCTCGGCTATTGCTAATATGAGTACGCTCGCTTAAGGTTTTTGCCTTAAGGGAGCAATTTGAGTCTCCGGGGAAAGTGTTCTCCGGCACGGCCTGCTGAGGGGCTTTCTCGGTGAATGCTTTTCTTCGGAATTCGAGCGGTTGCTCGGTGGTGGTGGTGGTGGTGGTGGTGGTGGTGGTGGTGGTGGTGGAGGTGGAAGGCCATCACTGAGTGGAGCCACCGCTGAGATGGACGTTCTCTTGCACACGATTGAGTGGATAGGGATCGTCCGAATTTTTAGAGACGCCTTTACCTTTAAATAAGTTTTTAGGACTTCCAGCGTAAAAAAATGGCAATGCTGTAGCCAATGAAGTTTTAACTGAGGCTCGGCAATTGCCGTTACACAACCATGACTACAGCTTTTAGCTCAATAACACCCCATCTACACAGATTTTCTTCATTCAGATGACGGGAAAAAGAATCAAGGACTCTGTCCATCTCCCAGTTCTTTTAAGAACTAAGAGATCTCACGAACAGGTTGAATTGATTGATCGACCGTGAGATGCGGTGATTAATATCCTTGGAGGGTACTGGATGAAAATGCTGTAGCCAAACAAGTCCTAACTGAGGCTCTGCTATTGTTGTTACCCTCCTGCCATGATCAGAGCTTTAAGAGCTCATAACACCTTATTCCTACGCTGTCCTCTACAGATAACGGGGAAGATGAAAAGCATTCTTGCTTCGCCCCTTTAAGCAAGTTCTTTTAAGGAAGAGATCTCATGTTAAGATGGTGAGATTTCAATACAGATTCTTTTTGACTACTCAGTGGTTGCTTGGACGAATTTTCGATTTATACTGACTTTTATACTGCATCACCTTCCTTTATTTTAATTCCATTTGATGCACACCACACGTTTTAATCAATTTAATCCTCATAGCTATAGCTAATAGCTAAAATGTCTTGACATTAAAGGGGCTTTTCCGAATTAAGTTCGTAAGACAGGGAATTCTCTCCACACAGACTGCAAGACAAACAACATACGGAATGACCAATATCAGGTTCAAATACATACTATCATTGAGTGTACCCAAACACCAGTTATACACGTAGACGAATTTTAGGAGGTTAGCAAATCACCTACAAGCACTCACTCATATTTAACACCGAAAGAAGTTCCGTGATGATTTCTGGAACATCAATAGCCTGAGAAACAGAACGTATGAGCTGCAAGTGTTAATTGAGCAACGCGCTAAGGCTGCTAGGTAAATCTTTTCAAAGGTAGGAACTTCCGACAAGCTCGCAACGCATCTAAAGAACACCAAATGCTGCATCACAGTGATAGACCATTCGTCAAAAGGAAGATGGAAGGGCCAGCTTTATCAAGCTCAAAATTAATCAGTGAGGTGACCAACTCCATAACTAGAAACCTTGAGATCATCAGGGTAGAGATTCAAACAGGCAGCGCGGAAGTCTTATAATATATAATACCTTTACAACTCTTGAACCAGCAGCGATTAGAATCAAATTTCACTGGCTTTCTGGATACCAGTCAAGCAGTGGCAGTAGTAGATGATCTAAATATGCTACATGCTACCTAGTACATCAGGAAACCTTAATGGCAGAATTCTCATGAAATAACTTCCGGTTGGAGTATTCGGAGTGATAGACCACTAGAACACGCAAATTAAACCTGGACCGAATTCCCACACGTTATGGATATTGTTATTTTATGGAATCGACACATACGAATATAAGTAGCAGGCAGTGGATGACCTGAACCCAAAACCACACTCAGTCCACTTGGACCGAGAATATACCAACATCCAAGGCTGCCCACAGATCATCAACTTTTTCTTTACATATATTGATCTCATATACAAGAGGTGCAAGGAATTATAAGCACATCATTGCCATCTGCGGGTGAAGGTAAGGACTGATAAAACCTTACTGACATTTTCTTCAAGAGTTGCATGTTGTTATTTGGGAATGCTTCATCAGGAAGGTTGTTGCAGAGAACAGTGGAAGATAAAATCCTGAACGAAAGCGATTGCCTAGCTGTTTTGGATGCTGAGGATACTGTTGATATAATGTGTTTATGCCAGGAGAGTAGGAAATGCGTAGGATGAATGAAGAGTACAGATTAATGGTGATTGCGAGTATGTGATAGGACAATGCATTGAGGCATTCCTGCATTGGTGACTAGCGATGATGCTATCGACCATGACTCATAGAAATCTCAAAAGAATGGAAATTTTTTAACAGGCCTCGAGTTGGTGGGCGATGCAAGCTAAGAGGTTAGCTACGGATCTTGAAATGGCGAAATCCATGCTGGGGGTCTGTGATTTTGGACTCTAATTAGTGGAAAAGTTGGCTATTGATGACTTCCCCATTATTTTGGAGAGGACTTATTAAATGGCGATCGGTTGATTGACTTCAATCTTTCTCTTTTTTTTTTTTTTTTGGAATATGCTGCATATGAGATTGCTTCCACGCATTGGGATAAATATCAGTCATGTAAAATAGATTCAATACAATGCAGTATTGAATCTTGAAACGCAATAACAGCAGCCATAGGACTGGTTTCTTTTAGGTACTAAGTCATGAACAAATACTGACCCTAATGAATGAAATCAAACACCTCATCTGCAATAACAAAGTCATAATCCACAGAACACCCAGTTCCTCAACACCAACAAATCCTCAACAGAGCTACAAGGCACAGAATAGTTGAGCAGATCGCAATTGGATTCAAATGGAGGCAGCACATCAGAATAATATTCCTATACGTTGCATTTGACAAAGATTGCCATCATGGTTTTATCTACAAACTGATCAGAACTTATATTCCTGAAATGTCTAGTCCAGTTCCTCAAGTTCTCTCCTCAGTGATCAAAAACTTTCAAGTAAAGTGCAGGAAATAAGATGGTCGGAACGCGAGCGTCCGTCAGGAATCTTTGCTATCACCTTTTCTCTTTACCGTCAACATGGGCAACATCCCGCTCGTAACTTCGACCCCACAGCCGTTTATGTAGATTATATTAAAATCTACACGTTTTAGGAAATCAAGCAGTGGCCATACAAGACATTGATTGGACCAATTCTGACATACAGTTCACCAGCTTGAGGTCATATAGCGAACTCCAACAAAACAAAACAAAAAGTAGGATGATACCGAAAAAATGTATGCGCATGTTATTCGATGTACCGCAGTTCTTAAGAAATACCAACCTTAACTGAAAGAATGGTATCGTAGACATCCATCGAATTTTTTACGTGAAGCAGTCTACAAAACTTGCTTGCAAATACCTGTCTGCCAGTCACCCAAACCATCTAATTCGTTAAGCATAGATCATAACAGAAAGCATGTATCAAGAAGATACAAGCGCCCATAAGCAACATTCATCACCAAACTGTCGCATGCATTACTGCCTGACCACAATGAGCAAGCCAGGTATTCATTAATCTGCCTTACACAACATCAGCATGCTTGCGCCTTCCAAGAAGAGAAGATACAAAGCTCTGCGCTTAGTTCCTCACGCCAATATACTCGACGGTCCGAAAATTAAAATAAGAATTAGAATTAAAATAGAATAGACTGAAAACAATGACATGTTATTAAATAAACATTATAATTAAATTATAATTTAAATTATTACAAAAATACAATTAAAAGCAATATTTTGCTACGAAAGTAATTTTGAATATTTTGAATAGATATTCAAAATTGAAGATTTTGAACATCTATATACTCATTTTCCATAGAAATAGATATAATATATATAACAGAGTCTTCATATCTCAATCGATTTGGAAGATACCGATTGAAGGACTTTTCGAATGAAGGTGGGTTGATTCTACCGGAAACTCTGGTTTTTCTTCCCACTCAATAGATATAACAACTGCTATGAATAATAAACTAAAATATATTATCCGGAAGATTATTTTACCCAAGTAATATTCTCTTAAGACTAATGTTTTTATTTATTTATTTATTTATTTATTTATTTATTTTAATTGGATGGCAGCCTTCATCATGTTATGAAAAGGAGCGAAAACTTTCTAGCTTGTATGAGCAATCTAAATGAGCACGAGAATACAGCAAATATATAACTACTGCCATATCGTGTTCCTGATCATAACTGGTATGATTTGAATGTATTATCATGCATGTAGTACGGCTGATTTTTATCAGTCTCAGCAATAGAAATCGGAGTATCATATAGAAATTAAAGTTCCATTTACCCGAGTCAAACATTGATTATCTATAAAAGTGTCACAAAATAATTCTGTCTAGAGAATCGAGCCTATAGAGCAAGGGTATTAAACTCAATTGGACGGCGAGAAATTTGCCATAAAAGTGTATCTCGAGTGGGCCGCAAAATGTTTTCGACTAAAAAAAAAGTTGCACTAGTTAGAATCGAAGGGAAATGAAAGAATGAGTAAAAATAAACTGGAATATTAATAATGAAACTTTAATTTATTCTAAGTCAGTACAAGACATAAAATAATAGTATCGTGATTATGACAATTCAAAAAAAAAAATTTTTTTATTATATTATTATTTACAAATATATAGCATTTAAACCAAATCAAACCGAAATTAATATATTATTTGATCAAATAATTTATGCAATCAAGTATTTATGCAGTCTAAAATAGTATAAAGTCTCGTTAAAAACCACTGCAAAAGTTTACAGATTTTTGCGATGGTTATTAGTTTGAATTTTTTTGTGTTTGTGTTGAAATAAAATGCGTCTATTTTTGAGGGGACAATGTCTATATTTTGGGGAATTTTTTAAATGTCAATGATAATATTTTGGGACAAAAAACATGTACATATATATATATATATGCTTACCAAAATTTGGATTCAAAGATTGAGAGCATACGACCTTCATTATGGTAGAAAGATTGACGTCGGTTAGTCTTGATCTGTGGGCTGTTTTCTTACGTTTCATACGTGAGAATAATTGTTCGCATAAATAGGTGCTTCCAAAATAACATAGAATATTTGCCATATATTTGACCTAAATAAGTGTATATTTTTGAAATACCCACTTCTTGGTATTTCTCTTTAAGAATGGAATCCTTTTGGAAATCAATAAGTTTCATTTGAATATAAATAGGAGCTTTTTCGAATTAAATGAAAAGGGACATGTAAAAAGCGAAAAACGTCTTCTTGCTCCTTAAAATCTTTAAGTCGCCTATCAAATTCTTTTTTAATCTTTTATAGTTTGAGACAACATTGAAAAAAGGTAAAACTTTGATTCTTATTGTTCAACAAAAATTTTTATTATTGCAATTATATTACAGCAGGTCGTTGCATCTATATTGTAACTATAAATGTCATATGAAAACGAATAAATCGAATGTTTAAATCGATATTTCTGTTTTATTATAAAAAGCAATCATCCCTTTTTATTTGTATCTTTCCTTGAGGCATCACAGGCCACAAGAAATTGGTTTTGGAGACAAATGCGGGCCGAGGGCTGCCGGTTTGACACCCCTGCTATACAGGGTGATTCAGAACTCTTGGGCCAAACTTTAACGGGTAATAGAACACACCTAAACAAGCACTTTTCTTCATACAATGCATGGTCCGAACCCAAGCGTAGAAACGCTAGAGGACGCTTTCCAGTGAACACTTAAAAGCGCTGGTTTTTGCAGTCGTCGTTATTTCTACCTTGGAGTGCAAATTCTTTCACAAATCAGGAAAAGATTGACATGCATTTCATTTACGGAGCTGCGGACGGGAATGCGAGGGAAGCCCAAAGACTGTACCGAGAGCGCTTTCCGACCAGACGCGTGCTTGATCGCAAAACCTTTCAGCGATTGTATCGGTATCTGTGCGAAATGGGCTCCTTTGTCAGCGGGATACAAGGCGTGCAAGGAGTGTGAGGATGCCACGTGTTACAGAGGAAATTCTACGTACGGTTGGAGATCGTCCCGAATGTAGCACGCGAGCAATTTCCCATGCCATACGTGTGCCCCCCCCCCCCCCAATCGAAGGTGTGGCGAGTTCTACGAGACGAACGATTACACCCCTACCATGCACAGAGGGTGCACGTCTTGACACCTGCAGATTACCGGCCTCGTGTGGATATTGCACAGTGGTTCCTGCAGCAGACCGCAGTGCAGCTGGACTTTGATGCACATGTCTTATTCACTGACGAATGCACCTTTACACGTGAGGGCATTTTTAATACCCACAATTATCATGTGTGGGTGAGCAGAAATTCGTATGCCACACGTCCAGATTCGTACCACTGACGTTTCTCCCTAAATGTTTGGGCTGGAATCCTACATGACCATTTGATTGGCCCATACCTTCTTCCAGCAAGACTGAATATGAGAACGTACCTCGTCTTTTTACAGGAGGTTTTGGCAGAATGACTGAACCCTGTTCCAGCAAACATTCAAACACGTATCAACAGAACGGATCGCCATCCCATTTCAGCGTGGAAGTGCGGAACGCCTTGGATGCAACATTTCCAGGACGATGAATTGTTCGGGTGGTCCCATCGCTTGGCCTCCACGATCGCTCGATCCCTCATGTCTGGACTCTTTCCTATGGGGCCACATGAAAAGCCTGATTTACGATAGCCCATCGATTCCAATGAGGACCTTATTACCAGGATTTCTATTGCCGCTGCTTGGTGTTTTCGCCAATGTACGCCAATCACTACGTCGATGGTGCGAAGCCTGCATTAATGTTGGCGGTCGTTCTTTTGAGCAGTTTCTGTAATTTGTTCAATAAAATCCTTTAATTGATGTTCTGTAATTTCTGCAATTGTATCAAATCTCTTCTGTCATTCTTGTGTTTTTTCATTTCCTGACACAGTAATTGCTAACTCCTAGCCTTTCACCGCTTGAGTTCGGACCATGCGTTGTATGACGAAAAGTGCTTGTTTAGGTGTGTTCTATCACTCCTTAAAGTTTGGCCCAAGAATCACCCTGTAGAGGTTCTTTGTCTGATTTAGTATATCAACATAAACAAAGATAAGCATTTAAAGACTTTATTCATTTACTGTATTAACTAATTGAACATGGAATTTAAATGATATTATTTGCGTATTTCTACATCCATTACGTTCAACTATGGCAACTCAATATGTCAACTAAAAACATGCGTTTAGTATCGCCTTGATTCCACGCCATTTCTAACACAATTTAACGTCTTAGTTTAAGTTTGTAATTTCGAATTAATTTTAGAGTTTAGAATTCGGTTTTATATTATTATGAGAAATATATTTCAGAATTAATTTGACATCAAATGAAATTCATGAATGAATTTATAATTAATTTAGACCGGCAATAATCTTTCATATTATTCTCTGAAATTCTATATTAAACATTTTTCTAAATAATTTCGTGATTTTTCCTCTTTCCATGCGACACTCTCTCTCTCTCTCTCTCTCTCTCTCTCTCTTATTCCATCTGTCTATCTTTCGACTGATAAAGTGAATTTAGCATCGAGTGCTACCAGATAGATTGTCGATCATTTTCTCGTTGTCTGAATGTATTTGAAATTCATTTCTTTTTCAAAAAAAACCACTCTTCTTTCTTGTATTATTGTTCCTACGACCATCAATGAATTTTTGGTAAATATTGATGACATTATAAAATGCTTAGCTCTGTCAAATTACCGACATTGGATATACTAAACCGAAATATAGAAGAATCGTCTTGCCTCCTACTAAAATATTTTATTCATGAGCCACACAATGGTATTTCAATATCTCCATCTTTTATTCAAACATCAGAAAATCAAATATTGAAAATACCTAACACTTGAAAAAAAAAAGTGTCAAATACACCTCATATATCACTTGATCCGATATCACTAGGCAATAAAAAATTTGCATTATAATTTCGAACAATATATATTTTGCAATTTTGGAAGAGACACAATTAAAACGAATATTTTTATTGTAATTCTCTGGTTACTATGACAACCAAAATCCAACAATACCTCCAGCAGTTCCATTTTCTGTCGAGCTTGGCTATTCAGTCATTGTTGCGACCTAACAATAAATATGAGATGGTGCGCGAAATGGATCTAAGATCCATACAAATGTATGAATAAAAGTTTTCGAAAAGGTACAAGATTACTCGACAAAAGTATCGAATTCAAAAGATATAGCGACATGCAAATGAAGTACATCAGCTAATACTGAAATCTGGATGGGGGGGGGGAGAGTACGTCGTTGATTGTTACACGAGTTTATTCTACTAGCGTACCTCTGAAAGAATTGGCAATAACAAGATTAAAACGTGTGACTGGCTCAGTTTCGTTGAAGACTAAATTGCAAACACGCAATTTGTCCAGCTGCACTCCGATGCATATTTATATCTTTTGTCAATACGAAACACTTCTTCGAAGTTATCTTATATGTGTGTGTTGAAGAAAAAGTTTGTTTCTAACACTAGCTTTAAGCTTTAAACAATCGAATCCTCTTTCTAAACAAAACGAAAAAAACCAATTGAACCACTTACGGTCATGAAAGTTTTCTCTTCATGTGTGTGTGTGTGTGTTAAAAATTATTTGCAGACTTTTATGGTAGTATTCCTAACCTGGATGCTAGAAACCTAAGCTGTTATTTATTTTATTATTATTATTATTATTATTATTATTATTATTATTATTATTATTAACTACTCTGCCAACCCCTTTTATTCCCTAAGGGAAACAGGCGAAGTGTTCAGCATTAACTAGCTTTATTGGAATCTGGGAGCATGGGAACCAATGAAAAATAGCTGGTCCAAGACTAACAATGATTTTAATTGGCCTCCCGGGAAGAGAGTATGAGCGACAACTGCCGCCATCTGATGGTTCATAACACTACATATTATTGTCTGAATCAGTGTGACTTCCATAGTTATTGAGTTTCGGTATTAAAAATTCAAGTTTCCTTGAAGAGAAAAAGCAGCCTCTTGCAATGGACATACTCATCATTTCAGCAGGTGTTTTATTATTATTTTATTATTAATATTATGGAGAGACGGTTACTTCCAGCCTCGCCAATTTTCCTATGGATCTTACGTAATATCTCGGACAATGTTCTTTCCATGTATGGATTTCTTATCCAATTAAGTCTATAGGAAAGGTTTCCTAACTGTGATAATAATAAAATTATTTGAGTAGGTATAAATTATACAGCACTATTTACATATATGTAAACAGTGCTGTATGAAGTAAGTTTCATCTCAATATTACTTGTTCTTTACGCTGAAATTGATAGGGTACAAGTACTTGTGATGTATTGTATTTTCCTCCCATGCATACTTTCTTCTAGGTTCTACAGCGATGTTATGCTCTTCTCATTATAATAAAGGCATTGACAAACTTTTCTTTCTCCTCCTTATACCTTCCTACTATTAGTTGCATGCAACGAATTTTGACAATATTTGGAAACATTGGAAAATCCTCATATAACTTTTGACTCCCAAAAACTTAACTGCTAATAGCCTACTGTTGACCGGAAATCTTACTGAAAACATAAACAGTCGATTAACACGTATTTTTCATGATATGTATGTATGTATTATATACTCTATTCTTACAATAAAGTAAGCTAGAGAAAATAAAATATTATTGAAAAAATCATAAAGAAGAGAAAATACATTTACGTCAGTGCTGTATTTATCAATACTCTAAGTTTAAGTCGTCTGTTTACAAGATGAATCGTATGTCTATCAGTACTACTTCAATATTGTCTTATTTATATGATACAAAATACTGTAAAGGTTATGCTTATTACTAACATTAGACATCGAAACGGAAAAATTAATGTGAAAAAGAAATTCATATTTATTTACGGGTATAACGATTCATGCATGGATAACGAAGAAGTAACAACATGAATTGTTAGAATATTTTTATTTTTTTCTAATTAATTTAACTAATTAACAGTTAATTTTATGTGGTTATGATTTAATACGACATCATTAAGTTTGTTTACATTTCTGTCGACTGTGAATGGCCATGTATGGTCTGGAAGTGTTTGTGTGCGTAAGTTTTCAAAAATTTTAAATTTTTATTAATAGATTGTATATTTTAGGATAGTCAATGATAAAACAGACTAGTACGATGTATCTACATATATTTTATGCATTCATGACACTAACGTTTTCTTAATTTTTTCGATATTTCTAAGCTACGCGGTTTTTCCGCGAGTTTTTTCAAATTGTCGCAAATCTCCAAAAAAAAGTTTTGAATAAATTTATTCAAAAATGCAAATAAGTGGACCCGTGCAGTCAAACCAGTGTTGTTCGAGGGTCAGCTATATTTTGCTAAGTAGAATCTCTTAAAATCATGGAAATATAGTATATTAAACTCGGCCGGAAAAAAAAAAAAAAAAAAAGAACTGTTTTCTAATAGACATATACAATGTCTTCACCTTAAAAAAAAAAAAAATATATATATATATATAATAAATTTTTTACCTTGGGGATATTGTATACTAGGATAACCAAGTAATTTTATAAGCTTCGTTATTTTTACTCCTAATCCCAAGTATGCAAACAATTAAGTTTGCGCCTGAAACAAAGTTCAAGTCTAAAGATGGTGCAACTCCAGGGCAACTCAACTCAAGTATGCAAACTTAATTGTTTGCATACTTGGAATTAGGAGTAAAAATAACAAAGCTTATAAAATTACTTGGTTATCCTAATATACAATATCTTCAAGTTAAAAAATTTATTACACCTATATCTTCTCCAGAGATTTTTATTAAAAATAAAAACACCTTGTTAGAACTTTTATAGGTAGAGTTCATAAGGCTCCGTATTACTATAACCGTGATATAGAATTCTGAATTGGATAAACGGCGGGGCGTAATGGCGGTTGCCAAGTGTTTATATATGTGATCAGTGATTTAAATAGTCGTTATGATTTTCTGAAGAAAAGTTTATTTATTTTGTAAAATATTTGCTACTGATGCTGGTAGATCGATTTGATCTACGGGATATTTATACAGTATATAGAGGTAAGTGTTCTTCATTCTGTGAAACATTTACTACCTTTGCTGGTAGATCGACTTGATCTACGGGTTATTTACATTGGGCTCTAGGTCCCACTTCTCAAACTTTATTTTAATAGAGTTGTTGCCTTCTGTTAATCATGACAAAACCTCTCAATGAAGGCATATTTGAAGAAGTTTACAAAGAATTCCTAAGATTAGGAAAACTTTTGAGCGACAACTGGCCAGGAAAAGTAAAGCTCTTAGATACATTCCCCCCTACAGCAGTCACAGAAGATAGGATGGATGATTCTAATGAAGGAAGTATGTTGACTGAACCAGAATCAAGTCACTCCACGAATACAGAGAATGCTGCATCTCAGGATAATACTCCGCAGTTTGTGGAAACCAACACAGAATTTCAAACAGTCAAAAAGAAAAGGAAAATCTCCTCTACTGCAGATACACCCAAAACAGTGGAGATAGAACCAGATAATGTAATTAAAGAAAGGGTACCCCCAGTCGTCCTAAGGGCCAAGGAGCACTGGACGTCCGTTGCATCCACAATGAAATCTTCAGATATCACCTTCATTAAAGCCACAAACACAGAAGAAGGGATTCGCATACAACCTAAAACATCATCAGATTACAGAAAAATGACCAAACTTCTAGACAACAACAACTTGCCATATCACACTTTTGCACTCAACAGTGAAAAAAATTTAAAAGTAGTGTTAAGGGGAGTAACTGAAACATTACAAATAGAAGACCTCACTGCAGACCTCCAACTTAAGGGATTTAGCCCAGTTAAAGTCAGCCGAATGCGGAGAGCTGATAAAACACCCTATCCCCTAATTCTAGTAGAAATAAGCAAAGACCAAAATCATATATACAATCTCCAAACCATCTGTGATCTAGTCATAAAAGTTGAGGCATTGAAACATAAATCAACTACAACCCAGTGCCATAGATGCCAGAAGATTGGGCATGCCCAACGATGCTGCAAGGCCGAATTTCGTTGCGTTAAATGTGGTGGCAAACATGCATCAAATGAATGCCATAAACCTCGTACACTTCCAGCAAAATGTGCAAACTGCGGAGGACCACACCCTGCAAACTATAGGGGCTGTATAGCATTTCCTCAAAACCAAAAATTACAACTCAAAACCAGTAAACCTCTTCAAGAACAAGCGTCTTCCCATCAAACCATAGTCTCCACAACGGATGGAAGATCGTATGCTGAAGTTACAAGATCAACCTTCCAAAAAGACCCAAAACCAAAGCAGTCACAGCAAACCAACAAGCCTATCCTACTGAACATAACAAGTCACTTAGGTGAAATGCTTGCTGAACTCCAACAAACCAACCCAACTCAAGAAGCCAAAGATATCATCTTAAGGCATACACAATCACTCTTTATGGAAATTCTTAATGGATAAATCTAAAAGAAAACCGAAATCATTACAAATTGTTTCATGGAATGCAAATGGTTTATCTATCAAATTACAGGAGCTGCAGGAGTTTGCAGCAGAAACTCAAGCAGACATCATCCTCATAAATGAAACACATCTTCGTCCAAGTGACAAAATCAGAATCAATAGTTATAGCACTTACCGAACAGACAGATGCTTTGCTAGAGGTGGAGGCACTGCCATCTTTGTGAAAAGTAACATAAAACATAATTCAATAGCAGAACCCCAAACAGAACACATGGAAACTACAGGAATAGAAATACATATGGAAAATACAAGCAGCATTACGATATATGCAGCCTACAATCCCCCAAATAAAAAACTCCTTGAATCTGACTTAGAGGTGATACTAAATACAGGCAGAGCAGTGATTATAGCCGGAGATCTTAATGCCAAACACTCAGTCTGGAATAGCAGAAACTCAAATATTAATGGAAGAATACTCAACTCTTACACCACTTCAAGAAATATAACAGTAATAGGACCCACTGAACCCACACATTATGGAGCTACCGGTCGTCCTGATGTACTAGATATAGCTATATTAATAAACATAGCTCACAGCTATCAGATACAAGCAATCAACGACTTAAGTTCTGATCATAACCCCATCATATTACAACTAGGCACCATACAAGATTTAACAGAAAACGCCACCACATTTATAAATTGGAAACAACTTCCCTCAGCCTTCCAGGAAAACCTTGGTCCAATACCGCATATAACATCTGCCGAAGATGTAGAAAAAGCAGTGAAGACTCTTGAAAAACGACTGTTGACAGCTATAACACAGGTAACAAATATAACCAAATGTACACCATCAAATAAACTTCCACAGGATATAAAACGTCTTATCCAAGAGAAAAACAGATTAAGAAGACAATATCACAGAACAATGGACCCAGCGGATAAACAAGCAGTGAATAGGGCAACAAACCAGGTTCGATATACCCTAAAGGACCACCGTAACCAACTCTGGAATAACAAAATTCTCCAATTAAACACAGAGGATCGATCATTATGGAAAATGATGAAATCACTCCGTTCAAAGCGTTTTACATTTCCTCCAATCCAAGGTGAATCTAATGTTGTCTACAACGACGAGGAAAAAGCTGAAGCATTTGCTGACAGTTTAGAAAAACAATGCAGCCCCAATTATATCAGTACAGATATAAATTTCATAAGTAAAATTCACACCCAAGTGCGTAAAATAACTCAAAATGCCTCATTCCAATCCAATAACAAATCCGTGTCACCAACAGAAGTATATGAGATTTTAAGAAAACTAAATAACAAAAAAGGCTCCGGGTCCAGATAGAATAACAAACAAGGTACTTAAGTTACTTCCTCGCAAAGGGGTTATGCATCTAGTAGCCATCATTAATGCCATCATCCGGCTAAATTATTTCCCACAGCGATGGAAAATTGCCGACGTTTTCCTAATTCCCAAACCTGGGAAAAATACACAGTTTCCTGAAAATTACAGACCAATCAGCCTTCTTTCATGCATAGGTAAGATAGCCGAACGTGCTATTCTCACTCGGATTCAACTGGCAACAGATATCAACCATATAATTCAAGATGAACAATTCGGCTTTAGGAAATATCACTCCACAACGCCACAAATTTACAGAGTTATCGAACATAGAACCCAAGGGTATGAATGGCACCAACACTCTGGCGCAGTTTTCTTAGACATCACTCAGGCATTTGATAGAGTGTGGCATCATGGACTAATTTTTAAACTACACGAAGTTGGTGTTCCATTGCCACTAGTGCTACTTGTCAAATCATATCTACATAATAGAAAATTTAAAATAAAACTCAACGGTATCAGATCCACAGAGAGGAGAATCACGGCCGGAGTACCTCAAGGCTCTCTGCTATCTCCCCTACTCTTCTCCATATACATGGCAGATCTCCCCAAACTGTCTCCAGCTATCACCGCTCTGTATGCGGACGATAGAATCATTATAGCCAGATCCCTCCGTCCACACTTGGCCACAATCAAGCTGCAGAGAGCAGTCAATGAATTGGAGGACTGGTACACCAAGTGGCGTATCGCAATTAATTCAAACAAAATCTCTGCAGTACTTTTCACCAGACGTAAAGCAGAACCGAATACAAGCATACAAATGTTTGGTAAAATCATCCCTTGGCGCAATTCTAGCAAATATCTGGGAATTCATCTTGATAGACGTCTAAACTTCAAGTCACATATGGACAGTGTTGCCACTAAGGCAAGTCAGACTATAGCACAGCTATATCCACTTTTGAACAGGAACAGCTTCCTAAGCATAAACAACAAAATCCTCCTTTTCAAATCGGTAATCAGACCGCAACTAACTTACGCCTCTCCAACGTGGGGTCACACGACCAAAAGCAACATCAACAGACTTGAGATAATACAGAATAAATGCCTAAGAATGGCATTTAATGCCCCATGGTTCATCAGAAACATCCAGTTACATCAAGAAGCCAATCTTCCAGATATTAAGACCTACATGACAAGCATTGCGGAGAAATTCTTCACAATCACTGATAATGACCCAAATCAGCTAGTTCGACAGGCAGTGGACTATAAGCTCTCAGATCGTTTCAAACATAAAAAACTGAAATCCTCCATCGCAAGAGAAAGCTGATACAGCCTCAATGCTCACAATGAGCGGGTAAATTACCCACAATCTAAAATCCAGATGAAGGGATAAAGAGTCAAGGACTCAGTCCATCAACCAATTAAGTTCAAAGTTCAACCTTGGTATGTACGTATATACATACATACTTTTACTAAGTTTAGATATTATATATATACGTTTACTAAGTTTAGATATTTATACTCTGGAAACCCCGTTTTGGAGACCAAACAAACAGCTGTTTCAATCTACTTCAGGCCTCCAGTAAACAGGGTGATGAGGGTGTTACCCTAGGCGATAAAATTTTACCTAAAGATATTTACACTTGTGTATGGCACCACTAGGATTTGAACCCGTTTCCTACCTAGTTGGTAGGAAAAGCTGGAACGCAATTCACTCGCAAAGTAAATGGCCAAGTTTATATCCCAGATGATTTGTTTTGTACTTCCAAGAATGTTAATGAGCATTCCTTCCCTCCTTTTTTTTTTTGCAAATAATCCAAACGTTCAGTTGGAATTATGCTTTACTACTGGTTGACAACTAAAATGATTTCCCTGATTTCATTTTCCTGCCATTCTATTCCGTGCTGCTACGCAGACAGCTTCCATTAAATATAACCTCTGCGGATATGAAGAAATATTTTCAGAAGCTCACGAAATAAAGCGAGGTCATTACAAGAAGAATAAATCTTTCCATGTGCTCACTGATTATGTCTGCAACAGAACAATATTATCACATTTTCATTAATTCAACTGGCATGATAAAAACAATCGTTTAGAAACGTGAGAAATGTTGCCTTATCACAAAGTTCTCAACAAATACATTTATTATAAAATACGTACAATATTTCTTGCATATACACGAGAAACTTGAATCGAAAATTAAATAAAAGGACCTAGAAAAAAAAAATTAATGTGCTTATTTCAATGCAACTTGCACAAATCACGGATTAGAGGTTGCTATGGAAACGCAGGTCTTCTGAAATGAATCATGTGTGTGTGTGGAAAATATAATCCTTAAGTTATTTTAATAAAGTGCTTCGTGAAATATGTTCGTTAATATAACAATCTTAAAAATGATAGGGAATTTTCAATATTTTATGCATGATGTGTATACACCATTTGTTTATATGAAACTGTTAAGTATTTTATTTATGAGTAAATCTAATCGTAAAACTCGTATAATTGTGTAAAATTACAATATATTTAATTTCGGAATAATTTCATTGAAATATTTTAGAAATGTATTTTGTAATAATAAATAATATTAATATTTTATATATGTTTTGTAATAAACGAAAGTAATAATTTATAATACTTAAAACAAATTTGTTATGTCCTTAAAAGGACTGGCTTAAAGGAGCGAAGCAAGAATGATTTTCATCTTCCCTGTTATCTGTAGAGGACAGTGTAGGATAAGGTGTTATTGAGCTATATAAAGCTTTGATCATGGCAGGAGGATAACAGCAATAGCCCAGCCTCAGTTAAAACTTCACTGGCTACAGCATTGCTATCCATTACCCTCCAAGGGTATTAAACCGCATCTCACGGTCGATTCTTTTCTTCAATTCAACCCCAATTGTTATGTCCTTAAAAGGACTGGATTAAAGGGGAGAAGCAAGAATGCTTTTCATCTTCCCCGTTATCTGTAGAGGACAGTGTAGGGATAAGGTGTTATTGAGCTATTAAAGCTCTGATCATGGCAAGAAGGTAACATCAATAGCCGAGCCTCAGTTAGAACTTCATTGGCTACAGCATTGCCATATGTAAAGGTAAAGCCGTCTGTAAAAATTCGGACGATCCGTAGGCCACTCAATCGTGGGCGAAAGACCGTCCATTTCAGCGTTGGCTCCACTCAGTGATGGCCTTCCACCACCACCACCGAGCAGAACCGTTTACATTCCGAAGAAAAGCATTCACCAACAAGGCCCCTCACCGAGCCGTGCCAGAACACACTTTCCCCGGAGACTCAACTGCTCCCTTAAGGCAAAAACCTTAAGAGAGCGATCTCGGACTCCCAGGGGGTAACAGCAACATCCGAGCCTCAGATAAACTTCATTGCCATATTTAAAGGTAAAGCCGTCTCTAAAAATTCGGACGATCCCTAGGCCACTCAATCGTGGGCGAAAGACCGTCGATCTCAGCGGTAGCTCCCCTCAGTGATGGCCTTCCACCCACACGCCACCACCGAGCAGAACCGCTCAAATTCCGAAGAAAATCATTCACCGACAAAGCCAATCAGCGGGCCGTGCCGAAGAACACTTTTCCAGGAGACTCAAATTGCTCCCTTAAGGCAAAAACATTAAGAGAGCGTACTCATAGCTCTCGAATCTCAGCGCCCCAGGGGCTAACAGCAACAATCAAACCTCAGTTAAACTTCATTGGTACAGCATTGCCATCCATTACCCTCCAAGAGTATTAATCACCACTCCAATTGTTATGCCTTATAGTCCTTATAAGGACTGGCTTAAAGGGGCGAAGCAAGAATGCTTTTCATCTTCCCCGTTATCTGTAGAGGACAGTGTAGGGATAAGGTGTTATTAAGCTATTAAAGCTCTGATCATGGCAGGAGGGTAACAGCAATAGCCGAGCCTCAGTTAGAACTTCATTGGCTACAGCATTGCCATCCGTTACCCTCCAAGGGTATTGAATTGAATGAATCAATCACCGCATCTCACGGTCGATTGATCCCTATCTCCTCCAATTGTTATGGAATAAATAAATAAAAATAATAATTCAGCGATCAAAATTATGATGCGGTGTATAATAAAATATGATAATATGAAGTCTAATTGCTCACGTTTAATAAAAGTAAGATTTTATAATGTAGAATATTATAGATCCATTTATATTTTATTGTTAAATATTGAATAATATAAAAGTTTTGAAATTTATCAGTTTTTGAGTATATAAACTTTGTCATCGGAGATGCCTTGGCTTGCAGTACTTAAAAGACATGGACTCTGCCCTGGTGCCCGTATATTCATCTTTTATTTAATCACTGTACTAATAAAAGAGGAATGGTCTCCTGAGCAGATTCCGTGTCATTTAAGTAGTTTAAGCCAATGTAACTTCGATGGCGAAGATTGTAAATTTCGAAACTTTCAAGTTTCTCTTTATATTTGGCTATAAAATATGGATGGATTCATAATGTTCTTTATTATATGATTTTCCGTTTCTCTGCATCATGTGGCATATCGAATGTTCCTAACAAAAGAATGGTGGTCAGTGGATTACATTCTGCATAGTCTTGATATGAAAATCAGTTCTTCATGAAATAACTTATTTGATTCGACAAGAAATGAGTATCAATCCAATACCCTTGGAGGGTAATGGATGGCAATGCTGTAGCTAATGAAGTTCTAACTGAGGTTCGGCTATTGCTCTTACCCCTCCTGCCATGATCAGAGCTTTAATTGCTCAATAACACCTTATCCATACACTGTCCTCTATAGATAACGGGGAAGATGAAAAGCATTCTTGCTTCGCCCCTTTAAGCCAGTTCTTATAAGGACTAATAAATTATTTTTTCCTAGTCTACGATAGTAGACTTGGTTTCAAAAGTTTGTTTGGCACATAGGTGGATTGTATTACGACGGTTATGAATTGTGAGTGAATTTGATCGGTATTCGACTGTGTTAGTTTTTTTTTGGAGTTTGTGTGGTGTATAGAATGATTGTGGTAGTGTTATTATCTGATGTGTAGTTCTGGTTACTCTGGGTAAGTACTTTACTACAGAAAACTGTAATTGCAACGAGGGCGATTTGCTAGGCCTAATTTTTGCTTCCGTTACACACCATCATTAGAATCGCCACTGTTGGCTTATATATATTAGAAATAACAGATTCTTAACTATTGTAGAGCTATCATCACCATTTGCGAGGAGGAAGATGACGCTTATATTGAATAGATCAACAAAAGGCAGGCACTCAGCATTCTCAAAAAGATTGTAATAAAAGTCGAACGCGAGTTGCCCGGAATCCTTAATTTCTACTCCATCTGGGCGGTGTCTTCTCTTGGCAAGGAGCCACCCAGATGGAGGAGAAGCTTGATTTGGTGATTTGCACTCCCCCCAGATTTTGAAGAGGTTCATGCGCCCAAGAAGCGCAAAACCACCTACGCAGAACCTCCCATGGATTCCGGAATGGAAGATGACACTCCCAGTTCCGATCCATCGGTCTCCCCCAAAGAGAGGGTGCCACCGATCGTCCTCCGGGAAAAGAAAAAATTGACACACTTAAGGTCCACCATGACAAGCTTACAAATACAATATATCTCAGCTAATAACATGGATGATGGCATTAAAATCCAGCCTGCTACTGTAATCGACTATAGAAAACTGACCAAAGAGTAAGATTCAAGTAATACTCAATACCACACTTTCTCTGTCGGTTAGGAGTGGAATCTGAAGGAGGTGTTACAGAGGATGTAACTACAGATGAAATAGAGGCCGAACTCCGTCACCAGGACCTGCGACCTATTAAGGTCGGTAGGATGACTAGAGCGGACAAAACCGCTATGCCTCTGGTTTTAGTGGAGATCCATAAAGCTTACAAAAATATTTATGACCTAAGATCAGTCTGTGGACTTCGGATCACCCCAGAGCATCCGAGGAAGATAGCTTCAATGGATGGTGTCAACGATTTGGCCATACTCAGAGACGCTGTAAGGCAGAGTATAAATGCCTGAAATGTGCCAAGAGCCACCCCACTAACACTTGCACAAAGCCGAAAACCATCCCGGCTAGTTGTGCAAACTGTGGTGAAGGCCACCACAGTTCGCACAACAACTATAAAGGATGTCTTCAACACCCGAATAACAGACGGTCCGAAACAAACAGACAATCAGCTGCCTTTATCAGCTCACGAACATCTCTGGCACTACAGTCTCACGGTGTTCAACAATATGTGGCAGAAGTCCCACCGCCGCAGTTTGAGGCCCCTAAGAGAACAAACTACCAACGGCAGGCAAGAACCTAAGTGGACATGGTCTGTTCCAAAATGAAAACGAAGGAACAGAATCAGAATCAGTCATCAGCGCAGTCAAACCTGAACTGCCATTACTGTCTCGCTGGCAAATATGCTACAAGATGTCAGCAGGTCCAATCCTTCACCAGCTGCTACAAAAAGATTCCCATATGAAACTCGATCAATCCTCTCAGCACTTATTGATGAACAAGAATAAACTAACTCCAGACTCTTTACAGATTGTGATATGGAATGCCAATGGCCTCAAACACAAGATGATGGAGCTCCAAGAGTATTCAGAGACTTCAGCCAGACGTTGGTTTGATAAGTGAGACACATCTGAGGCCATCGGACAGTCCCAAAAGTAGGGGAGATCAACTCTACCGAACTGACAGGCCAAATTACAGAGGTGGTGGCACTGAAGTCTTCATTACAAATTATATTTAACACCATACATTGAACAACCTCAACAACTAACCTCAAGGTTACTGGTGTGGAGGCTCTTACTAGCTTGGCTGGCAGACTGAAAATTTATGCAGCATACAACCAACCGCAAAAAACAGTCTGCACACGGATCTGAATGCCATCCTAGATGCTAGGGAGCCCATCATTATTGCTTGGGACTTCAACTCCAAACACTCGGCATGGAATTATAGAACCACAAACAAAAACGGAAGCATCCTCGTCAACTACACAGGATTCAACTGCGATGTCGTCACAGACCCCACTGAACCTACTCATCACAGGCCGAATGGCTCGGCTGACATCTTGGATACAGCCATCGTATAATATGTTACATTTCAATATAATTTAAGAACATTAAATGAGCTGTCATCAGTTCGTGATCCAGATATTACAGCTGGGAACGCGACACAAACTCTCCCCCCTCACACTCATTCACATCCTGGGAAAAATAAGCAAAAGCTCTCCCAGAGTTCATTGGCTCTGTTCATCCTATAAAGTCAAAGCAGGAAATTGAAACAGCAGTCAAAAATTTTACTGAGCAAATTAAGGCAGCCAAAACGACAGTCACCTCTTACACAACTCGCTCCACAACAAATCGGTTACCGGAGGATATGATGAACCTGATCAGAGATAAACATAAAGCAAGAAAAGAGTTTCACAATACTCGCGCGCCTCAATACAAAGGAATTTTTAACAGATTAAATGGAGCTGTGAGAGACGCCCTCAAAGAACACAGGGATTGACTATGGGAGAATAAGTTGGCTTCCTTCTCACCTCCGGATCACTCTATTGTAGGGACTCTTGAGAAATCTCAGAAACTAAAACAAATCTCTTCGTCCTCTACAATCGGACCTGGGCCTTGTGCACACGGATGCAGAGAAGGTAGAAACCATTGAAAAAAATTTAGAAGGGCAGTGTCGACCTGCTTATGAAAACTTAAATTTCAACCACTTGTATAAAATTCATCGTCATGTGAGACATGTCTAAAAGGTCCTGACGCCTGTACTAATCAAATCGTCCCTACTTCACTAGCAGAAATCTACGAGATTTTTTAACATTAAGAATGTTAACATTAACGAGATAACATTAAGAATGTTAACAACAAAAAAAAAACAACTCCTGATCCAGATAGCATCACAAATAAAGGTATTAAACTACTACCCCGCAGAGCCAATGTGCACCTTACCAATATAATCAACGCGATCATTAAATTCCGATATCTCCCTTCCCCCTGAAAAACTGCTTATATAACCCCCATTCATGAACCAGGCAAAGAACCACATCTACCGCAAAATTATCGTCCCATTAGCCTGATTTCAAACCTGGGAAAGATTGCCGAAAGGATCAATCTCACCAGACTCCAATCCATAGTAAATAAGCTGAATATCCTCCCAAATGAACAATTTAGATCCCGTCAAGATCACAGCACCACTCAACAGATCCATAAACTAACTCAATATATTACCACAGGCTTCAATTGGCAGCAACTTACCGGAACTGTCTTTCTGGATATGGCCAAGGCCTTCGATAAGGTGTGGCATTGTGGTCTGCTCCACAAGCTCATCGCCTTTAATATCCCGCTACAGGTAGCGGGATATTAAAGGCGATATTAAACTCACGTATGCTACGCTAGCATGGAGCTACACCGCTGATACTAATATCCTCAAACTGCAGCGAGTACAAAACAGGTACCTTCGTTCTGAAAGCCCCACGGTTTGTTTGTCAGAGATGTTCGGCTGCATTGGGACACAGACATCCCTTATATCAGCTCTTTTCTTCAGTCCCTTGCAGCAAAGTATTTCCTAAAAACGTCTACACATCCCAACACTGGTGCAACAAGCTGCTGACTATGATGAAACGGATCTCTATAAACACAAAAGACCTAATGCCATCCTGATTTCAAGAAATGATCTATAATCCCCTTGCCCCCCTCAGGGCAAGCATATTGCTCATAAATTTTTTTCTTCACTGTATCCATTCAGACAGCTGGGAATATGAAAAGCATCTTGCTTCACCCTTGGAGTCAGTAAAGTTGAAGTTGAATAAATTTATTCCCGGTGTTTTGGCGGGGATAAGAATAGCTCCACTACAGCCCATGCATGTCGTACGAGGCGACTAAAATGGGTACAGGGAGGGTAATGGATGGCAATGCTGCAGCCAACGAAGTTCTAACCGAGGCTCGGCTATTGCTGTTACCCTCCTGCCATGACCAGAGCTCATAGCTCAATAACACCTTATCCCTACACTGTCCTCTACAAATAACGGGAGTATGAAAAGCATTCTTGCTTTGCCCATTTCGCCAAAAAAAAAAAAAATAATAATAATAATAATAAATAAAAAAATAAAATAAAAAAATAATTTAAGCTTAAATTAATGAAAGAAGAGGATTTTGAAAATACAGTACAGTACTTCACTAATTAATGACTTGGTTTACCATTTTCTTTCCTTCGTTATTTATTTTTTTATTTTTTTTTGTTCGGCAAGTTTGTGGCTTCATACCAGACTTCTTTTTGTCAATTTTATCTAAAAAGAGAAAAAGTGAGCAAAGTCGCAGTGTTCCTGCTTTTTAGACAAAATAAATGGAGAGAGTTCGCAATCTTCCTGCGTTTCCAACCTTAATTATTATTTCTAGGCGTTTCTACGTACGAAAAGCCCTCAGAGTTTTTACCATCACTTGCTACCATATTTACTTATAAAACCTGCAAGTAAAAAGAGCATCCATCTATTTCGACTCTTTCACTGTTTCTAAGCTTCTTAATACCGTCGTTGTTCAAAATAAAAAAAAATTAAATGTAGAACATAATTTATTTTTTGTTGTCAAAAAATTTTATCACAATCTAAGATAATTGTAGATTTTTTTAACTTATTAAAAAAAAATTTTCTGAGGAAAATAATAATTATCTTGCGTTTAGTGGATACACTGATCACATTAGGCAAGTAAAAGTTAAGAAAATATACTTAAACTAAATTATTAACTAAATTTAGTTAATCTGTTTCTGCACTAACACTTGTTCGACGTGTGTGCCCATTTTAAAGAACATGCATAGAAAAAATCATTCTTGCGTTTACTTTTCTTCCAAGAAAATCGAAGACAAAAATAAGAAATAGTTTTCAAGATGGCGTCTCGCATGTTAGTGTTTTGTGTTGTGTATTTTTGATGGTGAATTGTATGATATATATAGAGGTAAGCGTTCTTCATTTTCTGAAATTTCATATGCTATTGATTTGTACATTTAGTTAATCGCTCGATATTGCTTGCAATCCTTTCCATCTGCAATATCCTCTACAAAATTTCTGCTGGCAGGTCTCAAGACCTGCGGGATTTCTAATTGCGATCATAAGCAATTTTCCAATTACTACCTACTAGATATAACAACAAATAAAGCAGACATGGATAATATTACTGATCTGCTAGAGCATCTAAACAAAGAACAAGCATTAAAATTGTTTAAATTACTGCTTAAAAAATTTGACACTGAATGGCCAGGTTTCCTAAACCTGTACACACAACCGGAAGAATCCGATGATATGGACGGCGAAGTGGAAGAGATCAATGACACATCCATCTCCCTGCCCGAGAGCCCCAGTCAGACGGTCTTCACAGGAGAACAGACGGGCAAGAGACGGCGAATCGAGGAAGATCATGTGGAAAACGAAACTACCTCACAAACAGTCCCGGAAAAAAGGGAAAAGGTCCCTCCGGTAATTCTCCGTGAAAAGGAAAAATGGACCACAGTTGCAAGAAACCTAAGAGAACATCAACTTGGATACTCCTCGGCCACAAACACCGACGAAGGTGTAAAAATTCAACCAACAACAGTGACAGACTACAGAGGAATAACAAAAATGATGGATAACAACAAACTACAGTACCACACCTTCGCAATAAGCAGCGAAAGAAATCTGAAGGTTGTACTGCGAGGTGTCACAGAAGGCATTACCTCCGAGGAGATCGCGGCTGACCTTACCCAGCAGGGCCTATCACCTATCAAAGTCAGCCGGATGTACAGATCCGATAAACAACCAATGCCATTAGTATTGGTTGAGATACAGAACACTCAAAGACAAATTTATGACATAACTGCAGTCTGTGGACTTAAAATATCAACAGAGCCACTCAGGAAAAGGGCATCAGCAGGGCAATGCCATCGTTGCCAAAAGTTTGGCCATGCCCAAAGACTCTGTAAAGCCGAGTTCAGATGCCTGAAGTGTGGTGAGAAGCATCAAACCATTACATGCACAAAAGCAAGAATCACACCAGCCAAATGTGCCAACTGTGGAGGTCCCCACCCAGCAAACTATAAAGGATGCAGCCACCATCCCAGAAATCACGGAACTACAAGACCCGTCCAACCTCCCCCTGTCTGGACCACCATTCAAAGCATCTCTGCTGCACAGTCATCAAACCATCAAAACCCAAGCCATAAAAGTCACGAAAGGGCTCAACCTTCCACCAAGACCTATGCTGAAGCAGCCCGCCCAAAGGACACAATACAAAGCAATCAAATAGGCTCCAACATCACAGCAATACTGACTTCTTCGCTAGCCACTATGCTCCAGGAATTCAGCAGAACAAACCCAACTCCATCCTCCACAAAGAGATTCCTGCAAGGAACCCATTCCATACTCACAGCACTCAACTATGAATAAAACAAAAGTAAAACCTAACTCGCTTCTAATTGCAGCCTGGAATGCCAATGGCCTCACCAACAAAACATTAGAACTACAGGAATTCGCACAAAGACACAACCCGGACATAATGCTGATCAACGAGACCCACCTAAGACCTGCCAACAACCCAAAAGTGAGAGGATACACAATATACCGAACGGATAGACTCAGCTCCAGAGGGGGAGGCACTGCCATCTACATCAAACCATACCTTCACCACAATGCCATATCCAACCCACAGACTACAAACCTGGAAACCACAGGAATACAAGTCCACACAAACAATGCTGGAAGCCTCAAGATATTTGCTGCCTACAACTCACCAAGCAATCCTCTACTGACAACAGACCTGGATGCAGTCCTCGGCACCACAGACCCCACCATCATAGTAGGTGACTTGAACGCCAAACACACAGCATGGTTCAGCACCACCAACAACAGAAGTGGTCGCATACTACACAACTATTCAACACTTAACTCAGTTGTGATAGCAGGACCCACTGAGCACACTCATTACAGCCTGCATGGCAGATCAGATGTACTTGACATAGCTATCCTTAGAAACATCAGTTATCAATATAAACTAGAGACGCTCAATGAACTATCATCCGACCACAACCCAATACTGATCAAACTTGGCACGCAAGATCAACTAGCCCACCAGCACACCTTCATATCGTGGGATAGGCTAGCTAAAATCCTACCAGAATACATTGGTCCTGTACCAATCATCCACAAAAAAGAAGACATAGATGAAGCAATAAGCAATTTAACAAGCCAAATTAAAAAAGCACTAGAAACAGTCACCAAAACCGCAACCAACCACCCATCCGGTCGGCTCCCAGAAAACATAATGGACCTCATCAGAACAAAAAACAAAGCCAGGAAAAGATACCACAACACAAAAGCCCCACAGGACAAGAAAACTCTGAACAAGTTGAACAACCAAGTCAGAAAAGCACTTCAACTCCACAGGAACCAGGATTGGGACAATAAATTATCATCACTCAACCCAGAAGATCACACAATATGGAAATTTCTAAAGATTCTGCGCACTAAACACAATCCCCTACCGCCCATGCAAACTGCTCAAGGAACGGCGCACACAGATAAAGAAAAAGCAGAAGCAATAGCAGAAAACCTAGAAAAACAATGCAGCCCGTCATATGATAATATAAACATCACCCACATATATAAAGTCCACCAGAGGTCAAGCGTACCTTAAATCAGTCCGAAGACAAACTAGCCAGCATCACCCCCACTACTCCAGTTGAAATAACCAACATCATAAAACATCTAAACAACAAAAAAGCTCCAGGGCCAGATGGAATTACTAACAGAATCATCAAATTACTTCCTAGAAAGGCTATTATGCACCTGGTTAACATAACCAATGCAATATTGAGGATACAACACTTCCCCTCTGCATGGAAAACAGCAGACATCATACCAATAAAAAAGCCAGGAAACAATCCGCAACTCCCGCTAAGCTACCGTCCAATAAGCCTACTCTCCAACCTGGGAAAGATTGCTGAAAAAATTATCCTTTCAAGACTACAAGAAAAAGCAGACCAATTAGGAATAATCCCAAACGAACAATTCGGCTTCCGCCGTATGCACAGCACAGTGCAACAAATACACAGAATAGTGGAGCATATCACTCAAGGATACAACTGGAACCTTCACACAGCTGCAGTTTTTCTGGATATTGCCAAGGCCTTTGATAAGGTATGGCATCAAGGATTACTCTATAAACTCATTCAGGCCAACATACCAACAAACCTTACCCGTCTAATAAAATCATACCGCACTGACAGATCCATGCAGATAAAAATAAATGGCACCATCTCAACTAGGCGCAAAATCCTGGCAGGAGTACCTCAGGGATCTCTTTTGGCTCCTTTACTTTTCACAATCTAGGTGGCTGACATTCCACAGAACCTGAGGACTACCATCACAGCCCTATATGCAGACGACACAGCCATAATGACAAGATCTCTCCGCCCACACCTGGCCATCAGTCGTCTCCAGGATACTATCACAAAGCTAGAGAAATGGTTCTCCGACTGGAGGATACAAGTAAACCCCGTCAAAAGCTCAGCTATACTGTTCACCAGACGCAAAGCCTTCATCCAAGATGATATTGAACTTCTCGGAAAAAAGATACCATGGCAGACAGAAGCCAAATACCTTGGAGTACAGCTAGACAAAAAGCTAAATTTCAACAGCCATATCAAGCTCATAGGCACAAAGACATCCAGAACCATAGCCCAACTCTATCCCCTGATCAATCGCAACAGCAAATTGGATAAACGCAACAAGCTGTTATTATATAAGATGGTAATTCGACCTGTAATCACATATGCATCCCCGGCATGGAGTCACACATCCAAATCTAACATCCAGAAACTACAGAGGATACAAAACAAATGCCTGCGGATGATCTTAGATGCCCCATGGTTCGTCAGAAACACGCAGATCCACAGAGAAACCGGAACCCCTGACATCCGTTCTCTCCTTCATGACCATGCCGAAAAGTTCTTAAGCAAGGCATATTCTCATCCTAATCCACTAATCAGACAAGCTTCCAGTGATAGTGAACATGACTATCAAAAACACAAAAGACCCAAGGCAATCCTGCTTTCAGCAGAACAGAGCTAACTCCATAGTTCACAAAGTGCGAGCATAAGTCTCACAACCTCCCCCATCAAGCTTCTCAACACAGATAAAGGGGAAAATAAAAAGCATTTTATGCTTCACCCAGCAAGCCAGTAACGTTGTTGTTGTTGTTGAATGAATGCTTGAAATGATAATCTAATTTTCCCTAAAATTAGATTTTGGAAAGATTTGGCATCATGTTTCGGATACTGGAGAGTCTTTCATCGGACCTCAGACGGTGTACTTCATGAGCATCAAAAACAGTTCGTGGCAACGTTTCACGCGGGACATGGCTTGGAAGATCGCGTACAGCCAACGCCCGGTGAAACTGGTAAAATCACAGTATCCGGAAAATGCGACCATATTGTGTCATATGTTCTACTACATATAAAATAACTATTTTATTATTTCATCGGAAATTTGCATATTTTTCAGAATCGTCCTGTTATTTTGCTCTGCAGAACATATTTTAGATATTAATACTTCTGAATGGAACCATTTTATTCTGAAAAAAAAAAAGTTACAAAATATCCAAGTCTTATTCACATTCAAATACAACGTAAGCGTTGACGCATTCCCACAAGAGAAGGGATATTATCTTTGAGATCTAGACAGAGAATTCTCGGAGAAATGTTAGTATTTCTTCCTTTTCTTTATACAGCTTTTCTTCGGTTCATAAAACTTTGATCATTAGTTCTGGAGACACATCACTGATCCACAACTGATCGCAAGATGCGGAGCGATGTCGCCATACTTACCACAGTTGTACAAAGATTCCATGAATATTTCTTTTCGAAATATTTCAATATTATTAGCATTCCTAGTCTCTTACTATAGCGACCTCTATTATTTATTGATCGAAATAATGGCTGACTGAGTTGGAAATTTACATTTCAAATTAATGTTTTATATTTATTATTTGCTTATAGTAATCTTTGATTTATTATTTGCTTATAGTAATCTTTGATTAATTTGGTTAATTTATCGCTAAAGTTTTTCATTATTTATGTTGATTGTCATCGATAAAATGAAAATTATTTATTTGAATTTTAAATACTGTATTTTAAACAAAATAACGACATAAGTATAATTAATCAAATAAGGAGTCAGGCTATTCACAGTTTGAAAGTTAACAAAAAAAAAAAAAGAACGCAAGAGGTCGCTCTCTTTGTTTTTAACTTCTCACTCGTTATCGTAAATTAATTTGGAAACTTTACTAGTTTGCCGTTAGGTGGCAAATTTAATATCGTTCCCTGTGATACACCTTAACTCACCCACGATAGTACTGATAAAAGTACAGCTTTGGGCACAAGAACATTCCATTTTCCCAGGTGATCTCTATAAACTAGAATTAATTAAACTTTCCAGTGCTTTATAGTGGCAATATTTATCCAGTCAGTTCGCTTCTATGTCAATAACTTGCTACGAAATTATATTTGTGGGAAGCACATGTTGAACAAAGTTGATAATTGATGGTATTTTGATTAAAATACGTGAAGATGGAACATTTTTTTTTCTGTCCCTGATATCCTATTTGTTAAAACAACACATAATACAGTAATGAATTCTTTACTAAGTTTCTTATTGGCCAACGTTGATCACATGACACGTTCTCGGTGGCTATATGGTTCCACTGTTTCACAATAATTGTTTAAACCTACTTTTCGCTCTGATATCAAACTGAGTACCTTCAGGCACTGCTAAAGAGCACAGAGAGAGGGAGAGAGTCCAAATTATTAACACAGTGTCGGCAACACGCCCAAGTAGATGTCATCAAGTTCAGGAGATGGGAATCAACGCGATCAATAGCTCATTAAATGGCTTCGTAGGCCATACCCCGTTCCGATGCTGTGTGCAGAGGATATTGCTCGTTACTTTGTGAAATGCATTAACCCCGCTCGTTAGTTCGTAGCGACAAACAACGCAAGACCTTGACGAGTCTTTTGTGCGAAGAACTTTTTTTTTATTGCTTTTATTCTGCCACTCTTTGTTTGTATCTTTTTTGTTTCTTGCGACAGCGTAGTGCACCTCTGGCTAAACAGTCTTAATGATGGATGGAAAGGCTGCTAATCTGCAATAAATCAAGTGTCGCATTGAAGGAATCCTGAATTCTGGTGGTGATGGCTGTCTGAGAATCACATGTAGCGTGTAGCATGTTTCTCATTCCACCCACCAGCAGTGCGCTGCCAGCACATCTTGCTTAATATTTCACTCGGAAAATATTTCTCGGGACGTGCGCTGCCCGAATATTTGCTTTACCATTTCGGCATTCAAATAATTCTTCCACAGCAACAGAACAGACGGCGTTGGTCCGCTTATTGTTCAAACTTACCGTTTTCATACTTTAGATTACGCTCCCTTTACTCGCATTATCGTTCTATTCATCATTTATCTTTGTCCTCAACTTGCGTAGCGTATTCTGTCTCTCTCTCTATCTCTCTCTCTTCCCATCTCTCTTTCTTTATGACATCCCCTTATGTTTATCATTTTACTTTATCACTTTCTATTTTTTTATTTTATTTTTGTTTCTAGAATCTCTCTATCTATCTATCTCTTTTATTGATATTGTTCTGCGTCTTATTTTGCCACTGTATTTTTTTTTCTTTGTTAATTTAACCTTTTTGTTCTCTATGACTACTGTCGCACGTTACCTTTCTTTCTCTCCCTTACAATCCGACTTTCTTCTTCATTACTGTCTTATTTCTTCTGTCTGTTTCTCTCTTTATTTCATTTCTTTTTTTATATTTTTTTTCTTTACCATCTATCGCTTGCATAGGAAGGAAAAGAAACTTTCTTTGAAATCTAATCCTTGACTAGAGAATTTTTCTTAATTTTCAGAGAAGTCTAAATTAGACTGTGTGGAATGGAAGTAGGATATTTTCCCTGGCAATTTCCATTTATTGCCACAAACGACGCAGTTACCGGATAACATGCTAACATTTCCCAACATAAAATTACCTTTGAAATAACGTGTCTGCAGTGAAGTTGGAAAAACAACAGTGACATTTGATTAGTAAGATGCACCCAAATATGGGATGGATTGGGTTCCCATCTTGTACTTCGAAAAACAGACCAACCGAAAGGAAAACACACGCAGCTGTCTGATGGATACTCTTGTCTCATAACCTTGGTTGCTTAAAGAAGAATAACTTTGGATAATTTTGAAAGGTCCAACTCGGTCTTCTGGCATTAATTATTCTTGTCATCTCTCCCCTTCATCAATTTATTTTTTCATTTTCTCTTTTATGTTCCATTTTAATCATTGTTTGCAATATTAATAAACTAGTTAACTGGTTTACCGGTAATTGACACAGAAATTCTTTAAAATTTACTAATAAAACAATGTTTTCGACCAATATTTTGATAAACGAAATAATTTTGTAACGTTATAATAATAATGATGTAAACATTTTATTGTTGACTAATTTTGTAAAATATAGTTCTTTGTCGTTGGGTTTCTTGATGCAGATGACTGTAACAACTCTGACGAACGAAGAGGATGCGAGACGTCCATTGATGTGCTTCTTCAACGTGACACATCAATGGATACACGTGACACATCATTGACATTTCAACATCGGCTATCTAAATAAAAGGCAACTGGTTAGATTCGCGCCTGACGCATGGGTGTTTATGATGTCCTTCATTTATACATACAATATATTCTCTCCACAGATGAAGTGAGTCACCACGGGAGAAATAGATCCAACCCTGCCCGCAATAGGGCAGGGTTGGATCTATGTAAAATGTAAATATATATACTAAATATATTTACGATGTTGTATTTAGAGTGTGCTATATTTACAATAAGTGAACTCTTTTATGTTTTAATAATAGTGGTTCTGGATGTGTAGCTCAGTGAAAGTGGTGTGTGTCTCCCCAGCGCTTGTTCGTTCGAAGAAAGAACGTCGTAAGTTCAACTGTAGTCGCCGACTAGAGGAACATTTAATAAACATTTTCCGACCTGTTCCCGAGTTAGTTGATCTCTGGCACAGGCAAGCGGGTTTTGTTCTCCCTAAAACTCATATGTTGTTTCGTCCCATAACTCAAAGCAACGCTGTTTTTAGTAAACATAGTATTAGGATTAGGGACCACGAGATGCCTGCACTTGTCAGTGACCTCTCCTCAATGGACACAATGTATAATTAGTGATAATGTTGGATCAGCTATCTCTGATTGCTACTGGTAGAGATTGAACCTCAGTCTCCAAAAAGTAAGAAAGGCTAAAAATCCTTGCCTTCTCCCTATACAGAAATAAAAGGCATTAGCTGCTTTTTTGTTTTGATTTTTTATGGTTCTGGATGAGGCAAAATGCATACTTCCTCGAAGAGTCTGTTAAGCTTATCTGAGGATGGCATCGATCCTATATTCTTGGAATGCTTCTCAATGCTTAGAAATTCTGTCAGAATCTCATAGTTTTTTGCTGTGGTGGCAATAGGTCAGATATATAGCACTGCATCAGCATGGAAAACACACTCACTCGTATATAACAAGAATAACAACAATGATAATTTTGATTATTTCATAAGTGTAGCAAATCTCTTTCAACTTCAATCCTTCCTTTTCCCATAAAATCAGTGGCACGATTCTTTTCTACCCACTCCGTTATGGAAATATCGTTTATGGAAATAGCTTTGTTGATGATGTTAATTGTTTCTGCTGGTGAAGTCAAGTTAATCGGATTTAAATGATTGTTAGGTTGTTTTATGGTCCTTAACTTCCGTCTAATATGAAGATGATGATGCACCTTGTAAACTAGACTGATGTTTAAATTTTCTCATGCCGGATTGCACTGTTTTTCCATTACTTACTATAGCTTTTGCTTTTTTTCAAGCAAGATGCAAGACGTTGCTGACTATAAGGGTGAAGCAAAAATGCTTTTATAATCCCTGCTATCTGATAAGGTTACTGTGTATGAGGAAGTTTATGGGCTAAGTGCTCTGCCTGGGTGGGTGCGAGTTAAAGATCTTCATTAGGAATTAGGATGGCCTTAGGTCTCCTATATTTGGAGAAATCCGATTCATCGTAATTTTAATTTGCTGCTTGTTGTACTAGTTCATTTGGATGTGAAGAGGATGCTGAGAAGAACTTCACTGCTAAAGATTGCAGGAAAGAGTAGATGTAAGGGATATTTGTATCCCGGTGAAGTTGGACATTTCTGATATACCATGGCGCATTTAAGATCATGCGTAGGCATTTGTTTTGCACTCTCTGCAGTTTGAGGATATTTGTTCTTGAGGTGTGGCTCCAGGCTGGGGACGCATAAGTAATAATTGGTTGAATCATCAACTGATAAAGGAGCAGTTTTATTTTGGTATCCAGCTTGCTATTCCTATTGATAAGAGGGTAAAGATTTGCAATAATTTTTGATGCCTTTGTAAATGAGGCTTTTGTGTGTGGACTGAAGGTTAGTCTTCTGTCCAGCAGTACATCGACATATTTGACTTCTGCTTTGGAGGAAATTTTAATATTATTTCAAAATATTATTGATTATTATTGATTCAGTCCCTTCTGATAAATAGGAAGATGTCTTCTTTAGGGGATATTGAATTTTTAGTGGAAAGCATGGCGATACTCTTCTGAGGGTTTACTTGCAATGGCCAATTTGAGAACCAGTGCTCTAGTTTCAGCAGGTTTTCTTCCAGTTTCTTGGTACCAAGATGCGGTTTAATAGATCTGGCCTAGTATAGCTGTGTCGTCAGCGTAGAGGGCAATGATAGATGACATTAGATTGCGCGGTATGTCAGCCATATAAATTGAGAAAAGTATTGGTGCAAGAAGGGTACCCCTGAGGCACTCCTACCAAGATTCATCGCTGGGTAGATAATACATCATTTAGTTTAACTTGCATACGTCTGCCACTTAGAAATGACTTTGTGAGGTGGACTAGATCCAATGGAATGCCGGTTAAAATCAACTTATATAGTAGTGTGCAGTGCCATAGCATATCAAAAGCCTTTTCTAAGTCAATAAAAACTGCTCCGGTGTATTGGTGCCAATTGTAACTTGTGGTAATGAACTCAATTAGTCTGTGTGAATTTGTTGAGTGCTGCTGGGAAACTGGCAAAAACCAAACTGTTCTGTAGGAAGGATGTTTAGCCTTTTTTGCTGAAAGTTGAATTCTGGAAAGGATAGCTCTTTCTGAAATTCTGCCCAAATTAGAAATCAGACTTATGGGACGATAACTTCGAGGCTGTTGAGGATTCTTGACAGGATTATAAATAGGAACCACGTCTGCCAACTTCCATGCAGAAGGAAAGTACTTGAATCTGAACATGGCGTTTATTATTATTGTAACATGTACAATGGCCTTTCGGGGCAGCAGTTTAATAACTTTATTGGATATGCCATCAGGTCCAGGAGTTTTTTTTTTATTCTTTAAATTTTGTATAATGTCATAAATTTCAGCTGGAGAAGTAGGTCTGAGTTGACTGGTATAGGTATCGGACCATTTCAGCACGTATTTAATGTGGCAGTGGATTTTATAAATATGATTGAAATTTAGATTATCGTATGAAGAGCTATACTGTTTTTCTAAATTTTTAACAATAGTTTCGGCATTTTCTGCATCTGCACGTCCAGATCAGTTTTGAGAGGGGAAGAGATTTGTTTTTGTTTTTGATATTTCTCAGCAGCTTCCAGATGGTTTGATCCAGTTGATATGGAGGCTAATTTGTCTTCCCATAGTTTGTTTCTGTGGGCTTTAAGTGCATCTCTCACTGCACTGTTCATTGTGCTGATAGTGAATTGATGATGGTTACTTTTTAATGAAGTCCGCGAGTGCTTTTTTCAAGGACGCAGGACGCAGGACATATATGGCGCAGAGGGAGAAGCTTGACGCTTTTCATATTCCCTGTTGTCTATTTCGGGAGCAGTGATGGGAGAGATTTGTGAGCTATTTTAGCTCGCCGTGAGTGGGCAGAAGTGGTTATTCGTCGTTGAGTATTAGGATGGCTTTCGGTCATTTATGTTTCCAGTAGTCATTACCGTCATAGTTTCCGGCTTGTTGTATCAGTTGGTTTGGATGCGCAGATGTCTTCATAAAGAATTTTTCTGCTAGGAAGCGTAGTAGTGGAGAGATGTAGGGGATATTTATGTTCCAGTGGATCTGGGCGTTCCTGATGAACCACGGGCTGTCCAGAATCATTCGCAGGCATTTGTTCTGTAGTCTTTGTAGTTTGAGGATGTTTGTCTTGGAGGTATGGCTCCAGGCTGGGGAGACGTATATGACTGCGGGACGGATCACTGTCTTGTACAGTAGCATTTTATTTGTTGAGCTTAGTTTGCTGTGTCTGTTCATCAAGGAGTATAGCTGGGTGATAACTTTTGAAGCTTTGATGCATATGCATATGCTGTTGAAGCATAGTCGCTTATCGAGAAGTATTCCTAGGTATTTTGCTTCAGTTTTCAGGGGATTTTAGAGTTGAACAGGGTGATGTCTCCTTTGGGGGATGCTCGTCTTCTTGTGAAGAGTATCGTTGTACTTTTCTGGAGGTTTAATTGTAGTTGCCAGTCTTTCAACCATTTTTCTAGATTCAGGATGGTGTCTTGTAGTTTTTTGGTGACGAGAAGTGGTTGACGAGATCTGGCTAGAATAGCCGTGTCATCAGCATTAAGGGCGATGGTGGATGTGAGAGGATTTTGAGGGATGTCTGCCATATAGATGTTGAAGAGGATCGGGGCTAGCAGTGATCCTTGAGGAACTCCAGCGAGGATTTTCCGTTCGGTTGAGATTGTTTCATTGATTTTGACTTGCATCCTCCTGTTGGAGAGGTATGATTTGATTAGGTGTATCATGTTTAGTGGAAGGTTAGCGATGATAAGTTTGTAGAGGAGGCCTTGGTGCCAGATCTTATCGAAGGCCTTTGAGATGTCTAGGAAGACAGCTCCAATGTGTTGATTCCAATTGAATCCTGTAGAATTGTATTCTACCAGTCTATGGATTTGACGAGTGGTGCTGTGATTTTGACGGAAGCCGAATTGTTCTTCTGGAATGATATTTAATTGGTTGACATGATCTTGGAGTCTGATGAGGATGATTTTCTCAGCTATTTTCCCTAAATTGGATAGCAGGCTGATGGGACGATAATTTTCAGGTAGGTGTGGGTCTTTTTCTGGTTTGTGAATTGGGATGATGTCAGCTATTTTCAATGACTGGGGGAAGTGCTGCCATTTGAGGATGGAGTTTATGATGTTTGCCAGATGTGCTATGGCTTTGCTTGGTAGTGCCTTGATGACTTTGTTAGTGATGCCGTCAGGAGCTGGGGTTTTTTTGATCTTGAAATGGTTAATGATACCGATTATTTCGGTAGGTGAGATAGGCATTATAGGACTTGGATTGACATTGGGACGATTTACTGTGAACCTGACTTTACGATGGATCTTGTATACGTGGCTGATGTTTAGGTTCTCATATGCAGGACTGCATTGTTTCTCTAGGTTTTCTTGCTATGGCTTCGGCTTTGTCAGCATCTGTGTATGCAAGGTGCTGTTCTGCTTGCAGAGAATGGAGGGATTTGCGCTTGTTTCTGAGGTTGTTTAGGAATTTCCATATAGAATGATCTGCTGTGGAGATGGAGGTGAGCTTGTTGTCCCATTGTTGGTTCCTGTGGTTCTGGAGAGCTTCTCGGACAGATATGTTTAATCTGTTGAGGGCTGTTTTGTCCTGGGGAGCACGAGTGTTGTGATATCTTTTTCTTAGTGTTTTTTTCCCTTATTAAGTTCATGATTTCTTCCGGGAGACGATTTTGTTTGTGGGTAATCGTGGATACTGTGGCTGCTGTTATGGCTTTATTGATTTGATTGGTGAGGTTCTTTATTGCCGTGTCTATTTCTTCCTTGGCTTTTATATGGGGAACTAGACCAATGTGTTCTGGTAGCACTTTCTTGAGTTTCTCCCAGATGATGGAGGTTTGGAGGGAAGGTGACTGATCTTTGTTCCCTAAGTGAAGTAGGATTGGGTTGTGGTGATGATAATTCGTTCAGTGCTTGAATGCTGTGCTGATATTTGATGTTGTGTAGAATGGCGATGTCTAGGATGTCGGCTGTGCCAGTTGGGCTCTGGTGGGTTGGTTCAGTTGGTCCTGTTACGACAGCGTTGTTTAATCCTGTGTAACTGAAGAGGATACGGCCATTTTTATTTGTGATTCTGCTGTTCCAGGAGGGATGTTTGGAGTTTAAGTCCCCAGGGACGATGATGGATTCATTTGTGCCTAGTACAGCATCCAAGTCAGAAAATAGCAGGGTCTTAGCAGGGGGAGTTGTAGGCGGCATAGATTTTAAGTCTTCCAGTTGTATTTGTGTGGACTTCGACATCGGTGAATTCTAGGTTGGAGGTTGGGGGGGGGGGGTGAGTATTCCATTGTGCCTGATGCAGTTCCTGATAAATATGGCTGTACCACCACCTCTGTAGTCCAGTCGGTCATTTCTATATAGTGTGTAGCCTCTCAGTTTTGGATTGTCTGCAGGTCTTAGATGAGTTTCATTAATTAGGATGACGTCAGGGTTGTATCTGTGAGAGAATTCGTGAAGTTCCAAAGTCTTGTTTTTTAGGCCATTGGCGTTCCAAGCGGCGATCAGTAGTGAGTCTGGCAGTAATCTAATTTTATTCATTAACAAGCATTGATAATATGGTTTGAGTTTCTTTTATAAATCTTTTTGTGGAGTTTGGTGAAGGGTTTGACTTACTGACGTCTTGAATCATGTTTGCCAATGGGGCTGTAATGAGTGTTGTCATGTTTGGAAGAATTTGGTCCTGCTGGATATATTTGGATGAGCGGGTTACTTCGGTGTATGTCCTGCTTCGACGGTGGCTTTCCAGACTGTTGGTATTTTCCACTTGTGGGAGCTGGTATTTTGTTGTCTTTTGTTGGGTGTCAGGCAACTGGGGAGCCGTCAGCTCTGGTGCCTGTGGGCAGGGTTCAGAGATCTGTTTCCTTTTGTTGTCTGTTTTATTCTTAGGATAGTTACTGCAGCCTCCGTAGTTTGCGGGGTGGAGGCTTTCGCAGTTCGCGCATTTGGCTGGTGAGGTCCTGGGTTTTGAGCAGGTTGCTGTGGGGTGGTTTTGCCCACATTTGAGGCATTTATAGTCTGCTCTGCAGAGTTTCTGCGCGTGTCCGTACTTCTGACATCTGTAGCACTGGCCTGACGAGTCTCTTTTTATTAGTGGTTCTGTTGTGATTTTCAGACCACAGATCGTTCTTAAGTTGTATATGTTCTTGTGTGTATGTTAGGTATCTCTACGAGTACTAGGGGCATTGGACTCTTGTCAGCCCGTAGCTTTCTGCTAACTTTGACAGGTGGGAGATCGTGGAGGCAGAGGTCTTCAGTAATTTCATCTGTGCAGATGTTTTCTGTTACTCCCCTGAGTACAACTTTTAGGTTTTTCTCCGACTTCAGTGAGTAAGTATGATATTTAATATTTGACTCTTCCACGGTTTTTGTGAGGAGTCTGTAGTCGCCTACTGTGGTAGGCTGGATTTTAATTCCGTCGTCTACGTTTTTTGCCCATGAATAGGCAATTTGGTGGCTTTGCATAATAGGCCTAAGGGCCGTCCAACGTTCTTTTTCCCGTAGAACAATTGGGGGAGCTTTTTCGTTGTTGGGTGTGGGGAGGTCAGTGTTGGGGGTATCTTCTTCCATCCCTCGTTTATCTAAGTTTCCGCTGTTTTACGTTTTTTCCGTGCATGGGTTTCTGTATCATGTTTTGGAGTGGGAGCAGAGATTATCAGGTTCATCTTTCCTTCTTCCCTGATGTTGAGTTGTCCCCTTCTGTGGAGTTGTCTGTCGCTGAATATAGGTTTAGAAACCCTGGCCCCTCTACCTCAAATTTCTTCAACAGTTTTTTGAGGAGGTCGAGCGCTAGCTTCTTATCCAACGATTGGATAAAGTCATCGGGACTTAAACTGGTCATGTTTGAAATAATCAAATATATGCTTACCTGAGCTGGGTCTCAAGGATTTCCGTATAGCGTATAAACACAAAATATAACACACTAAAGGACTATCGCGAGACCGCAATCACTAATTAACAACACAATCATCAGCTACTTGTTTACCTTCGCTTTCCTCTTATATCAAAAATCTGAATCAACACTCCGTATTATTCTTAACTATTTAAATCACTGATCACATATATAATATAATAAACACTTGGCGATGTGTAAGTAAAGCCAACTCTAAAAATTCGGACGATCCGTAGGCCACTCAATAGTGGGCGAAAGACCGTCTATCTCAGCGGTGGCTCCACTCAGTGATGGCCTTCCACCCCACACACCACCACCGAGTAGAACCGCTCATATTCCGAAGAAAATCATTCACCGACAAAGCCCCTCAGCGGGACGTGCCGGAGAACACTTTCTCCGGAGACTCAAATAGCTCCCTTAAGGCAAAAACCTTAAGAGAGCGAACTCAAAACTCTCGAATCTCTGCGCCCCAGGGGGTAACAGCAACAGCCGAACCTCAGTTATCAGTTACACTTCATTGGTACAGCATTGCTATCTATTACCCTCCAAAATACACTTGGCAACCGCCATTACGCACCAGCGCCCTCTGTTTACTTTTTTCAAGTATTTGGTTTTTTCAATTATATATTTTACATATAAAATATATATTTTAGCGATTACATTAATCGCTAAAATATATATTTTATATGTAAAAACTTAAATGGTGTCTAAGCGTATAAATTCAGAAAAGAGTTTTTAAATGGTAAATTTTTCTGTTTTTCTTAGCATTATCCATCAAATCAAGTATGTAAATCATTTTAACTTTATTTTTGATTGGGTGGCAGCAAATGAAGCGTTTAATATGGTGACTACCAAGTGTATAAAATCCAATATGTGTAAAATAATGTATTTTATCTATTCACAGTAACCTGAGAAATCAATTAATGATAACGAAATACATAAAAAAACGCTCCTTCATAAATTCAAAATCTTTTTAATAACAAACTATTTTCTGAAAGAAGAAATTTCTTTTTTGTTCACCTTTTTTAATTACGTCATTCTGTCAGATTTTATACAGAACAGGGGAAAGAGAGAACAAAGAGTGTGCTGGCGAACCATAAAAATTTCTTGTTCTTTTTCACGTCAACTCTTTAACTGAATTCGACTTGAATAATTAAATCATTCTAGTATGATCAGAGCGATAAAGTCGGCGACAAAACTTCTCTTGTTGTCAACCTCTTTCCTTTGCACTCAATGGGGCATATCATGCTGTGCTATTAGTTGTCATGGTTACAAATCCAATGGGATGTTAGCAACTTCCCTCTTTTTTTTTAGGGGTAGGGGGGGATTGGGGGTCGAAGTGGTAAAAGGCATTCAAAGCTTGGCAATGTGTTGAAGCATTACTGGTTGAATGATAACTTTCACGAGAAGTGTTTAAAGTGGATTATAGAAAGCATAGCTTGGGAATTGTCTCGTGTTTCGCGCCCGTGAATTTATTCACTTGGTATCACTCCGCAGAAATCTTTCCAGGGTTTGATGCAGTTAAAGAATCCTAAAAAGGAAATATTCATATAAAGTACATTTTCTGAAATAGAGTTTTTATTGTAAATGGGGGAAATCATTGATTGTTTAGAATTTTTATTTTCCCCCTTTAGTTTTTATAACTTCAATAAAAATAAATAATTCGAAGGCCTTTTATTTTTCAATGGGGAGTAGGAGCTCCTTTACTTCTAACTGACTTTCTGTTGATTAGTAGACGGCCAGTCTCCCTCATTGAAGAAAGACTGTAAGACAGATAACTAGCGCCACCTAGTGGTCCTACATTCTAGCATCGGTATTGCTGTCTAGAATAGCGTGAGTTCTCCGGTCGATTTTCTTGAAAATGTGAGGCTAGAATTCGATTTTTTGGAAAGGGGTAAACCCTACTTGTCACCAGCAGAGATCTACTAAGTAGGAACCGGCCGAAAAAAAAAGGCTTAGAGAAAGTTTAAAAGTTTCTCTAATAGTTCAAATTTCCTCTAGAATGAATTTAGAATTTAGAGCGATATTTCTTTAGGGATCTATCGCTATGCACACTGCTTGAAAAGAAGTCAACAGACATAGTGTGAGGAACACACAGCCGTGGTGCCTACCTTAATAAGATGTAGGTCCTCGTTTCGCTGCGAAGACTGTAGGAATCTTACGGAGCATACTTTCCAAAAGCGTACGACGCGGTCAGTGGGAATTTGGGACCATTCTTCCCAGAGGCATGTAATGAAATCCTGGAAATTACGGGGCTTACGTCCCTTGACCTCACCCAACGCTACAGTCCATCCCACAGGTGTTTAACTGAATTGAGATCAGGACTCTGTAGAGGCTAGTGAAGTGTGTGGAGCTCATGTTCAAAACCACTCATCGCCTGTCCATTTGCTTGATAAAGGGTGTGGCGTGTTCGGTGGTCCATAACCCAGCATTTCAAGCTCCCACGTCCCGCTGTATACGCTCTTTGCACCACTGAACACGACGCTGCAAATTAGTTCGGATAATGTGGGTTGTGCATATTGCGGTCCTACCATGGAAACTCATGTTGTGAGCCTCGGTGCTGAGTACTTTTTGTGCAAAAATCCTCATTCACCGTGAGTGTGGTGAGTCGTTCATTGCAAGTGTCCTTTCAGTGGACTCCCTGCGCTTCCATCTCACTATGGTATCACTGATTGTTTACGTGCGTTTGATCAATTTGTCAACAAATTGTCGAACAGATAGTCCAACAACGTCACATCCTCTCAACACACTGATGAAGAAGATAGATAGGCACCCTATCTATCTTCTTGATCACTGAATCCTTGTAGGTAAACCATTGATGTCAACTTCTCTAACCTGCATCGACCTTAGGCTACGTCTCAGTGGCATAAGCTGAAGCAATAATGTGCTTTGATCATAAAAATCTGAATTCGAATCCCACCCAGATGGGACTCGAGCCAAGATCCCATCTAAAATTATTTTAACTAAAGCTAGGGAGATGATCTCATTGAAGTGGAGAGGCTTCGAAAACTGGAAAAATGTCTGGAGAGAGAAACTGCCGATCGCAAAACACACAACTCAGCCTGAGAATATCCGAGATTTACAAGATATGAAACACGAGTCTGATAGTCTTAGTTAATTTGGCAGAATGTGTCCAAATAATATCCTTCCCCTGGGATAACAGAACCATATTTACTGTTATCTCTTTAATACAAAATCTTCTATAAATCAAGGATCATAGAAGTAATATATATAATTTTATATATATATATATATATATATATATATATATATATATATTTATTTATTTATTATATATTTAATCTAATTTTAATATACAAATTGAAAGTAAATTTTAATATACAAATAATTTTGTATTTTTAATCTAGGATAAGCAGCTATGGAACCTACACTTTTGACATATTAATAATAAAAAATATGGCGAACTTTATGTTCATTAACATTGTTACAACTCATCCTTAATTATCAATAGTCCTTATAAGGACTGACTTAAAGGGGCGAAGCAAGATTGCTTTTCATATTCCCTGTTGTCTGTAGAGGAGAGTGTAGGGATAAGGTGTTATTGAGCTATTAAAGCTCGGATCATGGCAAGAGGATAACAGCAATTGCCGAGCATCAGTTACAACTTCATCGGCTACAGCTTTGTCATCCAATACCGTCTCTGGGTACCACTTTTAGTCGCCTCGTACGCCATGCATGAGCTACATTGGTGCTATTCTTATCCGGGCAACCACACGGGGAATAATTATCAATAGCAAATTGACAATTGACAGTTGACATTTATGTCTTTAGGGGTGAAGCAAGATGCTTTTCATATTACCAGCTATCTGTTGTGGTTACAGTGAAGGTAAAATTCATGAGCAGATTGCTCGCCCTGAATGGGCATGGAGATTATGCATCACTAAAGGAGGCTAATATAGCTTTTGGTCTTCTATATTTGAATATGTCCGTTGGATCGTATGCTGCAGCTTGCTGAACCAAATCGATTGGATGTGTGGACGTCTTTAGGAAAAACTTGGTTGCTAAGGATTGTAGAAAAGAGAAAATATAGGGAATATTTGTGTCTCTGTGGAGTTGATTGTTTCTAACATACCACGGGGCGTTCAGAATCATTCTCAAGCACTTATTCTGCACTCGCTGTATTTTGATAATGTTAGCATTAGAGGTGTGACTCCAGGCCGGAGAGGCATAGGTGATTATAGGACGAATCGTCATCTGGTATAGTTGCAATTTGATTCTGTTGCTGAGCTTGCTGTTTCTATTAATTAGCGGATAGATCTGAGCTATAGCTTTAGATGCCTTTGTGCACGCAGATTTGATGTGTTGGTTGAAAGATAGCTTTTTGTCGAGAATTACACCGAGGTAATTTGTTTCTGTCTGCCAGGAAATTTTAATATTGAATAGTAACACATCTCCTACAGGAGGCATTGGCCTTTTTGAGAAAAGAACGGCTGAGCTTTTCTGGGAGTTGACTTCCAATCTCCACTTGGAGAACCAACCCTCCAGCTTTAGAAGGTTTTCTTGAAGCTTTCTGGTAATGAAATGGGGTCTGAGAGATCTGGTTAGTATTGCCGTGTCGTCTGCATACAGGGCCAAAATGGAAGTCATCGGATTGTGCGGGATGTCTGACATGTATATAGAGAACAGCAATGGAGCCAGTAGAGATCCCTGCGGCACTCCAGCAAAGATGTGGCGCTGGGAGGATGTAGAACGGTTGATTTTTACTTGCATTGATCTATTCTGAAGATATGAATGGATTAAGTGAACCATTTTTAGTGAGGTACCGGCTGAGATAAGTTTGTGCAGGAGTCCAAAATGCCAGATTTTATCAAATGCTTTGGATAAGTCTAGGAAAACAGCGCTTGTGCACTAGTGCCAGTTGTAGCTTGGTGGTGATGTATTCCACAATTCTGTGGATTTGCTGGGTAGTACTATGGTGTTGCCTGAAACCAAACTGTTCTTTTGGGAGGATGTTTAGGTCATTTACTGAGGTTTGGAGTCGTGAGAGGATGACCTTCTCTGCAACCTTACCCAGATTAGAGATAAGACTGAGTGGACGATGATTTTGCGGTAGGTGTGGGTCTTTGCCTGGCTTATGTATAGGAATTACGTCAGCCAGTTTCCAGGTGGAAGGAAAATAGTGAAATCTTAAAATTGCATTTATTATACTGGTCAGGTGCACTACTGCTTTTCGGGGCAGAAGTTTAATCATCCGATTAGTAATGCCGTCTGGTCCAGGAGCTTTTTTGTTCTTTAATTTTTTAATAATGGCATATAATTCAACAGGTGATGCGGGTGCAATATGATCAGTGCTGGAGATAGGAAGTTTGAGTAAGTGTCTGACCTTGCTGGGAATCTTATATATATGTGATCAAAGTCAAAGTTTCCATACGAAGGCCTACATTGCTCCTCTATCAATAGCAAATTTGGTACAGTCATGAATTAAATTTTTATTATCAATACAGCCAAAAGGTATCGCTGTTATTGTTTTAGATTTTTAAAACATTTGCAATATTTTTCAGATAAAACTTATAATATGAACAATTTTTTCACTTTTCATGTTTTTATATACTTAAAATTAGAATTTACAAGACAACAAATGTAGCAGGCGAAGGACTGGAGGATTTGTCTAAGCCTTATTCTGTTATAAGGTTATTGAATTTTAGAAAAGAACATTTTACAGCATCATAATAGCATATTCTTAAATCAATATTTACAACAAACATCTTAGCATCAGCGTAATCTGAAAACTAAGGGATCCATCAACAATGTGTGAGACCAAATAGATAAATGTTTCGTGTCAGGTTATTTTCTTTATGACTAAATTAGTCTGTTAGCCATAAATGCGAACTTCTTTCCCTAGGTGGCGCCGCTGTAGCAATGTCTAGAGGAAAATGTTCTTTGCAAAATAAATAAATGGTAAAAAAGTAATAATAATAATAATAACAATAAAATAAAATAAGAGATACTCAAAGGATAGCTCCTGCACACATTATTTCTCTTGTGAAAGGTAAAACTGCAGCTAAATGTCAAAGGAATTTGAACAAGGAAAAATATATTTTTAAAAATCATAACACCACTGCTCTTTTGGATATAGCTTCGAAATGCATATATCTGAAAGAAATACATGAAAATATATTTCTTATTTATGAATAAGGTATAATTCATGAGATGTTGGTTAAATAATCGATATTTATTACAAATTTAACAAATTATAAATTTTAGCGTGTAATAATTTTAACAATTTTAATATCCCACTTCTTGTGGGATATTTCCCCACTCTTCTGTGAGAGCAATTTCGAGCTCTTAAAGCGATCGTGGTGGCACCAATCGAGCAGAAACGCGCCTCCTTAAAGCATCCCTGGCATGTTTGATAGGATTACAATTCGGTGAACAGGTAGGTCAGTCCATTCGTTCAATACCCTCTTCCTCAAACCACTCTTGTACCAAATTTGCACGGTGTCGACGAGCATTGTCATCCATAAAAATGAATTTTTGGCCGATTGCAGCAGCATTTGGACGAACTACAGGTTTCAAAATCTCATCGTGATACTTTTGGACTGTTAAGGAACCGTTTCTGATAAAATAGAGATTACTGCGGCCACCAATACTTATTCCAGCCCATAACATCAAACTCCCACCTTAATGTTGGGGTCTTTCACGTACAAACTGTGAATTATTTCTTGTTCCACTTTCAAGCCATATCAAGACACGTCGGTTATCTGGTTGCAGACTGAACCTGAACTCGTCACTAAAACGTACACAACCCCAATCTTCATTTGTCCAAGTGCGGTGTTCCTGTGCCCAAATTCTTCAGGCTCTTTTGTGATTTGCAGAAAGTGGAATGCAAACCATTGGTCTTCAAGCATATAAACCTATGGATTTTCCGTGTCCAGAAAGTGATTCCAAGGTCACGAAATTATGCTTTTAGATACACGACACACTTGAGCGACAACTTGCTGCCTTGTCCAGCTTCTAATCGACCAATGACTCTCTAAGCCATCGATTCCAAGATATGATGCTCTGCCATTTTTAATAAACTATTGGGTAGTAGGCGATCCAAGTTTACAATTGAAGTGATAATTATGCACTGTGGTAGTGAGTGCAACTAACCACGCTTTTATATCCCTCCCCGTACATGCTAATACGGCTAAGACACGTTTCGACAAGTCTTCCACAAATTAGAAAACTCCACAGGCTCCTTAAGAAGGTCACTTCTTGGCCTGTGGAAATCACCAACAAACTAAAACCATATAACTCCATACCCCCCCCCCGTATTTATGGACTCCCAAAAATTCACAAGGAAAATGTGCCATTACGTCCCATAGTGGATGGCATTGATTCCTCCACATACAAACTAGCTAAACATTTGGCCAAAGCTCTCTCACACTATACTGGCAACACACCTTCATACATAAAAAACTCAGCCCACTTCAAAGCCAGCATAGAAAACCTTACACTCAAACACACTGACATAATGGTCAGTTTTGATGTCTCCTCCTTATTTACGAATGTCCCTCTCAAAGAATCCTTAGAGCTAATCCAAGCTAAATTTCCTCCCGATATCACAGCCCTATTTCAGTTCACAATGAACTCGGGCTATTTTGTTTGGCAAGGAAAATTCTACAAACAAATAGAGAGGACAGCCATGGGTTCTCCACTCTCCCCACCCTTGGCCAACTTTTATATGGAGACTTTTGAAGAGCAAGCCTTGAACTCTGCCCCACAAAAACCAACCATTTGGCTTCGCTATGTAGGTGATGTATTCGCTATTTGGCCACATGGCTCTGATGCACTCCTCTCCTTCTTAACACACTTAACCAACACCCCACAATCAAATTCACCCTGGAAGAGGAAAAAAACAACTGCATTCCGTTCTTAGACACACTGGTCACCCACCAGCCTGATGGAACCTTGGTTTTTTCAGTATATAGAAAACCCACCCATACAGGCAGATACATTCACCAACAATTCCCCCCCCCGCCCCTCACAACAATATGGAGTCATTAAGACACTACACAACAGGGCTAAACTTATCTGCTCGAATGACATTTCCCTAACCACAGAACGAAACCACATCCTTAACAACATTCTCAGCCAATGGCTACCCCCCCAAAAAAAATCCAAAAAATATTAAAACCAGCAAACCACAACCCCCCCTCCCCCTCACAACAAGGATTACTCTAAATTCATCACCATACCTTACATCCGAGGCACCTCAGAAAAAATCACAAAAATTCTAAAAAAACATAACTTCTTGTTACAAACCATATAAAAAATTGGCATCCCTTATCCGCTCAACAAAAGACCAACCACCCCCTAGACCTACCTGGGGTGTACCAGGTCCCTTGCAGCTGTAAGCTGTCCTACTTCGGCCAAACAGGCAGGACAGCAAATATCAGAATTTCAGAACACAAGGACTACATCCGGTTGCACCAATACAGCCACTCTGGTCTTGCTGACCATGCTCTGGATACCTGCCATAGAATACGGTGGAAAAAAGCCAGGATAATACACCGTAGCAAATACAGATATGAAAGTCCTTTCATAGAATCAGCTTCAGCCCTAAGAAACGAGCCAAACCTCAACAAATTTGGCTGCATGAGACTTCCTCAAATTTGAGAAACCTACATCAGAAGAGACCTCCAGCCCAATCACCCAAGAATACCAACATCGCCCGCTAGAGGGCACCATCAGGACTTTAGGAGAAATAATAGCTTCATTCTTCTTGCTCATTTATTGTTTTTTTGCTGTGCCTGCGTGCACGTATCTTGTACAGAAGTTCTTGAAAATGGCAGCGTGACGTTGCCGAAATATAGAAATATATTAAAATTTATTTTAATGTATATCCTAGTACGTTGTAATTTCCTGAAATAATAGAGTGAAAATGCATAACCAACGTCTAAGCCTTTCCACGAGAATTCCACGAGAATAAGTCTTAACATAATTTTGTATGCATTTGCGTGTTCTGCACTGTTGTATATTAAGAATGTTTTAAAATAACTGTTACATTTGTAAAATTTCTATAACTTTATAATTTACAAGAAAACCAAAATATCCTTATTTGTTTTAAGCAGTATATATATATCGAAATCCGTTGGTTCCGAAATTTTGGTACAAAATGATGGAGTGCTCAGAACTGGGACGTGCTTACACAATTAAAATTAACTGAAAAATTAAAATCCTGATCCAGACTATGGATTAGCCAGCAAGAAGTTATATCAAAGACATACGAATGAAGGTTTAGTAGCGATCTTAGACGAGGAACATTTGGTTGGAAAACGATTCCCGAGACCAACGTACGTTAGCCTTGGACATCGAGTCTAACGATTCCCCCAAGATTAACTAAATATCAAAAATTATAATCTAAACTAGTGATTTACACCTTTGCTGCATGGTGGAAAGATGTCAAGATAACTATACTGGCAAAGAGTTAGCAAAATACTTTCAAGATGTTGAAACTGAGTTCCAGTTTAAGAGAAAATCAATCCAGTGATTTCCTCAGGATATTAATGGCAGCTAGGGAACGAGAGAAGCCAAAATGAATGATTTGGCGTAGAGAGACATTGATTGCAGATTGTGTGTGTGTGTGTGTGTGTGTGTGTGTGTGTGTGTGTGTGTGTGTGTGTGTGTGTGTGTGTGTGTGTGTGTGTGTGTGTGTGTGTGTGTGTGTGTGTGTGTGTGTGTGTGTGTGTGTGTGTGTGTGTGTGTGTGTGCGTGCGTGCGTGCGTGCGCCAATACGAGATGGCAGCACTAGTCTGTTTATTTTCAGAGTAACATGAAGTCTACTACAGTCGCCAACTACGGACAAAGACCAACTTCCCACCGATTTCCCAAAGTTACTCAGTTCCTCTTATTCCGTGTGAGAATAAAATGCATCAGTGGATTTCTTTATTGTTAAATTATACTTATGAATAGATTAATTTATTTATATATTTACAATTATACTTTTACAACTGGTAAATTACTTGGATGTAAGATGTAATTTGTGTTTTATAAATGTATAATTTTCGAAATTATATAATTTCGAAATGTAGAACAGTGAGAGAGTATAGAGAGAGACCAAATAGTGTTGTGAGGAGACAACTGAGTTGTCAAGGATGTACAATCTGCACAGGTGCTGAGGATGTGTTTGAAAGGAGGAAGAATTACCAGAGAAACTGCCCTGTGGAGAGAAGTGGAAGTGTAAATGAACTGATTGTGCTAGTTAGAACGCATGATTTTCAAGGAAATATAAATTAATTAGCACGGAATTTGAGTGACTGTGAAGCGTACAAGTACTAAGTGTATGGTTGTTGTTGTTATATTGCCAAGGAATGATAATAAGGAGAACAGAAGAAGAATGGCGATGATTATGATTGATGTAATAGCAATGATGTGTTGGAAGAGAGCGCATCTGTGGGTCCATACAATAAATTTCAGGGTAAAACAGCTATTTGCTGAGTTCGCGTTGCATGTAAGCGAGAGTGGTAGTGAGAACCTTGGTAGACTGCTGGTGCGTAGAGAAGAATTTGCCTATACGGTGAATCTCGGAGTGTCGACTATCAGAATACGCGTGTGGGTAGTCGGGTTCCTGATGGAGTTACAGAGATGATCTCGAAGGATGTAGTTAAGTTGAGAGTCTGATCTCATCATAGGGTAAGAAACTAGAGAACGAGAAGGGGAGATTCGTCAACTTTTCACTGTGATTAGTAAGATGGGTGAAGATGGGTCAAGTGTTAAGAGTTCTTTTGAATTTTTGTCATGTTGGTGGTTGGTTACTTACCGTGCTCACTAATGCTAGAAAAATCGGGAATAAAACCCAAGAATTCTTAGCATTAGTAAATGGAAGTGAACTAAAAATTATTAGCAGTAGTGAGATCTGGTTGGCGGTAGAGGATATCATTACATAATGGAACGCAAATGAGTACAGATGAATTTCAGCCAACCAGAGCAAGTTTGAGACTGTTTAGTGCTAAATAGAAACTTAAGTTTCAAAATACGTAGTTACAGAGAAAGGGTTATCACCTGGCCGATTTTAACTATAGAAATAGACTTATAAAATTGAGGAAGGAACAGCATTTAAAGGGGAGATGATAATTTATTGAGGGACACTTTCTTTAAGCTGCACGTTATGAACGTGAGTCGTACAAAAATATTAGATTTGATAATAACATCTGAGAATTTGTACAGAAACGAGGAAACCGTTTTGCCTTCGTCTAGTGAAAATTATCACGCGGTAGTTTTGATTTGAGAAGTGACGATGCATGTAAGAACTTTCATTAAGAAGGGACGTATGTGGAACTATAAAAACAGATGCGATAAACTGCGAAGGCAGCTTGCAGTTATGGTGTAGTATGAGAAACTACATGCTCTATGAATTAGTAGTGCGTGGGAAACGATCACTGGTTGTGGGAAGAAAGCTGTAACTGACTGCATTCCCAGAGTTAGAAGAATTAATCGCAAGAGTGTGAAATGGATGGAAAAAAAAAAACTCGAAAGCATGAGCTAGAAAGCGTTAAGGAATCTGTAGCGTGTGAAACGTGATAAGCAGTACAATGAACAGACCAGGCGAGTGATGAGATAGCTGAAATCAGACTACGAATAGAAGTTAGCTGGAAGGGTTAAAAATATCCGAGAATTCTTTCGCTATGTGTAAGTAAAAGAGAAAATGATGATGGTAGAATTACCTTACTAAATACAGATAGCAGGATAGTGTTAAATGTAAAATGCACTGGAAATAGCTGAGTTACTAAATATCACTCCGATAACATTGATAGTCCCATTATTTCTTGGGAAGATGAGATGGATCTATACATTAAATTAGTACGTTGTTAATGAGTGTTTGAAGATCTTGATGCAAATACAGATGTGGGTTGGATGAATGAGAGAGCATGCGTGTTAATGGAATGTACTAACCTGGTTGTATAACTCGAGTCTCAACACGACTACGATTCCTAATAAATGGAAGGACAGTAAAATAATTCCATTATTAAAGGGTGAAGCTAGGATTGATGCAGCCAATTATAGATTAATCTGTATCTTTGCGGTAGTTAACAAGCTATTAGAGAGGATGGGCTTATATGAAGGACAGCATGACTTTATTAAAGGTGTGTTTTGTTTTACCAATCTGATCGCGTTGTACAGTATAGTGAAAGCAAACTTTGATAAGGGAAATTGATACGTTATGATTCTTTTAAATGTTTTAAAAGAATCATAACGAAATAATTTGAGAAAATAACAATTTTATGTTTTGTTAGCGAGACCAATTCAAAATAAGACCTGTTTCTATTCCTTTCTCGAAGTATCGATCTAGAAATGAGAACTGTGACCCGAGAGATGCCACCTTTTGTATTTACCTCTTAGCTTTAAGTAGCACTCGAAAGATTGTTGAAAAGATGCGTGCGGAGAAAGATTCTTTGAACATTACGTACCTGAGATCGAGAAAAGGAACTCTCCATAAATGTCAAAATGCTTAGAGAGGAATATTTACAAAATGCGTGAGAGAAGAATTCACGCCCTTTTGCATCGATGCAGTAAATACATTTTCTCCCTAACCCTTTTGAGAGCCGTTGAAGAGATTGTCACTGAATAACAGTTCACTTTTATCGACCATCAGGGAGAAAAGGGGATTTATACGAAAATTTTATCGGAGTAATTTTATCTCGGTGATAGAAAATGTGGGTATTTCAAAACATTGAAAGGTACTAAAAGGTATACTTTTAGTACCTTTCTGTTTATATTTCTGTCCTGAAAAAGAACTATCATTAGCTTTAAATCGTGTTATCCATTTTAAGTATGTTTCATCACACTATTATCCATGAAGAAGAAACAATAGAGAGTCAGGTGGAGTGAGGATGGAGAGATGATGGTGACCAGCTTCTCCTAAGATAACTGATACAAAAAAATTCTGATGTCAGTTAAATATAAAAAAATAAACCTATCTGTATATATTTTTGGATATTCAGATTTATTATACAAATTAAATATTTGAAATAAATGTTATTAGTGAAATATTGCTGTAAATTATCTTAAAAAAACAAGAACTGTAAAAGAAAATACACTGAGATGCGGGGACCATTTATTAGAGGGATGACGAAGCTATTTCCCTTCCAAATATCTTACTCCAATAATCTTACTTATTTCTGTATTCACCGTTATTTTTTCCATCTCTTGTTGAATTTCAGATAAAGCAAATAATTGATTATCCCAAGAATAGGTAGATTGGTTATACTTAGAACCCTCTCTACTGTTCCTGCGTCACCTCGGAAATCAGGAGACCTGATCTTAGCACGCAACAGTATAGGAGAGTCGTATCAAAGACTTATAAATAGGCAAAATGACTTTCTTAATCTTACATGTCAATGTTCCTCTTAGCAATGCAGTTAACCTTTGAGTTGCATTTCCAGTGTTGGCGGTACAAGATATCATTACAGAATAGAACACAAATGATTACAGATGAATTTCAGTCGACTAAAGCAAGTTTCAGACTTAATAGAAGTTTAAGGAACAAAGTTAGGCGCTGCTGTCGATCAGATCGAAACCATTTATGTCCGCCCTTGAACTTTAATATTTCCAGTAAAGAGACCGGAAATATTCATCCAAGGGTGATAACCAAAATTGGTTTTTTCTAACTGAGAGTTCTCAAAAGAAGCTTGATGAATTTAAGCTTCCAATTACTTTTATATTATTATTAAAAGGTCATACAACAAACACCGTTTGATAACATCTCTGAAATAAGTTTATAAAAACGATCTGCATTCCCAAATTAACATTATTATATCAAAATAACTCGTTTTTGCCTGTTTATTTATTTATTTTTATTTTTATTTTTTTTTTGGGGGGATGGACTAAGTCCTTGGCTCTTCATCCCTTCATCTGATTGAAAAATATCTGTGTGGATGGGGTGTTATTGAGCTAAAAGCTCTAGTCATGGCTGAGGTTCGGTAATTGCCGAGCCTCAGTTAAACCTTCATCGGCTACAGCATTGCCATCCGTTACCCTGTGTATTGCCTATCATCTCATCCATCCTTTTGCCTGTTTATTTATTTTTTTATTTATTTCTTGGGAGATGGACTGAGTCCTTGACTCTTTATCTCTTCATCTGATTGAAGAAAATGTGTGTAGATGGGGTGTTATTGAGCTAAAAGATCTTGTCATTGCTTGTCACCCAGCAATGGTGACCCAGCAATGAAGTTCGGCTATTGTCGATTTGCCGAACTTCAGTTAAAACTTCATTGGCTACAGCATTGCCAATAATTACCCTGGATCTGTTCAGGATCACCTCCATCTTTTGCCTGTTGACAATTGACATTTATGACTTAAGGGGTTAAGCGAAAAGCTTTTCACATTCCCCGTTGTCTGTTACGGTCACAGTGAGGGAAAATATTATGAGCAGTGCTCGTCCAGAATGGGTATGGAGATTATACATCACCGAAGGAAGTTAAAATGGCTTTTGGTCTTTTGTGTTTGAATGTATCCGTAGGCTCATAGGCTACAGCTTGCTGAACTAGATAATTGGGACGAGTGGACGTCTTCAGGAAGAACTTTGCAGCTAAAGTTTGTAGGAAGAAGAAGAAGATATAAGGAATATTTGTATCTCGGTGAAGTTGATGATTTCTGACGAACCATGGAGTGTTTAGGATCATTCTCAAGCATTTGTTCTGAACCCGTCCGTTGCAATTTGATAATATTTGTAGTGGAGGTGTGGCTCCAGGCTGGAGAAGCATAAGTAACTATAGGACGAATCGTCAGCTGGCATAAAAGCAGTTTGATTCTGATGTTTAGCTTGCTACTTCTGTTTATTAGGGGGTAGATCTGAGCGATGGCCTTAGATGCCTTTGTACATGTAGCCTTGATGTGTTGATTAAAAGTTAATTTTTTGTCGAGGACGACACCTAAGTATTTTGTTTCCGTCTGCCAGGGAAGTTTGGTGTTGAATAATAAGATGTCCCCTACAGGAGATATCGACCTTTTTGTGAAGAGGATAGCTGAACTTTTTAGGGGATTTACTTGCAGTCTCCATTTGGAGAACCATCTTTCTAATTTTGGAAGGTTTTCTTGAAGTTTTCTAGTAACGAGATGTGGTCGGAGAGATCTGACTAATAATGCTGTGTCATCTGCGTACAGGGCCATGATGGATGACATTGGGTTGTGCGGGATATCAGACATGTATACAGAGAACAGTAATGGAGCCAGTATTGATCCCTGTGGCACTCTGGCTAAGATGGGTCGCTGAGATGAGGTAGTTCCGCCAATATTGACTTGATTGGTCCTGTTTTGCAGATATGAACCAACTAAATGTGTCAATTTCATTGAGATACCAGATGAGATAAATTTATGTAGCAATCCTAAGTGCCATATTTTGTCAAATGCTTTGGATAGGTCAAGGAAAACAGCTCCAGTGTATTGACGCCAGTTGTAGCTGGTAGTAATGTATTTCACAATTCTGTGGATTTCGTAAGCAGTACTGTGGTATTGCCGAAAGCCGAACTGCTCTTTAGGAAGGATGTCTAGTTCATTTATTGAGGCTTGAATACGTGCGAGGATGACCTTCTCCGGAATCTTGCCTAGGTTGGAGATGAGACTGATTGGACGATAATTTTGAGGCAGGTGAGGATCCTTGCCTGGCTTATGTATAGGAATCACATCGGCCAGTTTTCAGGTGGAAGGAAAATAGTGAAGACTTAGGATTGCATTTATAATTATGGTCAGGTGCACTACTGCTTTTCGGGGCAGAAGTTTGATCACCCGATTAGTAATGCCGTCTGACCCAGGAGCTTTTTTGTTCTTTATTTTTTTAATAATGTCATATATCTCAGCAGATGATGTTGGTGCAATATGGTCAGTGCTGGTCAGGAAGTTAGTGAGTGTCTGACCTTGCTGTGAATCTTATATATGTGGCAAAGTCAAAGTTTCCATACGAAGGCCTGCATTGCTCCTCCAAATTGTATGCTATAACTTCTGCTTTTTCTACATCTGTGTGAACAAGGCCCTGGTCAGAGAATATTGGGTAAGGGATCTGTCTTTGTTTCTGATATTTTTCAGTAGTCCCCAGATGGAGTGATCACTAGGTGAAATGGAAGCTAAGGTTTTTTCTTCCCATACTTGGTCTCTATGAGCTTTGAGTGCATCTCTTACTGCCCCTCTTTTGCCTGTTTTGCTCTCATATAAATTAATATATTTCATTTCTTTTTATAAAAAAAAGGTGTAATAATTAAAGCTAAATTTTTTAGAGTAAAATATAAAATTTTAAAATTTAATCGTCATTTTAAATAAAATGGAATTGTATTTCAAATTTGATTAATTTATTATTAGAATAGATATAGATTATATAATTTTATTATTAAATCTAATCTGAAATTGATAATCACGAATTAGTTACTAATTTATTTATGCATTTCATTAAAACTGGAAACAGAATAAATGCATAAATCCAATTATTCTTCTCACATTGGTTTAACGATTGATGATGTTTACTTGCCATTAAGTAGATTAAATATAATTTCAGTAAGAATTATAATACAATTAGAATTTAAAATTCCTCAATTGTTTGATAAAATATGTCAGAGTTCGCTCTGGAGTATATTTTTTGTTTTGTTATTTGATTTTTGATATTTTGCCTATTGTTTTCTTTAGGAATTAATTTCTTGTACCTTCGGGGCTACAGTTTATCCTCTCTTCCTACCATTCTCACTCTCTCCCTCTCTCTCTGATTTTTGTTTATTTTATTTAACTTCATTATATGCATTTCTTAACAAAAAAAACTCTTTACTTTTCTGGAGGATTCCATCCTTGGAATAATTTCTTGTTACTTCACATACATGCATGTGAAAAATTACCATATTTGGGGATTTCAGAATGCGGGGTATGCATGGGAGAAGGGTGATTCTGAATATGCAATAGAAAAGCAGCCAGCATCAAGAATAAGAATAAAGAACGTCGACGGCGAATATCAGTAATCCAAAGGTTCGCTTAGTTGCCTTCTGAATCAATGGGATTGATACCAAGCCCTTGATATCTGATGCTGCAGAGACGAGAGTTAAGGGCTTAGGAATATTACATGTGCATGTATTCATAGTGTTCCGGTAAGAGAAATGTGGAAATAAAATACAATTTATGACACGATTGTAAACTTCTTTTATCAATACCCATTCAGCACAGAACTAATTTATTGATTTACTCGTTGAGGAACACATAGTTTCAATACTTTTAAACTAGTTTAAAAAGTATTGAAAAATGCTCAAAATTGCCGATAGAGAAAATAAAGCATAGGTAGAAATTCAAAAGATAACTGGTTAATAAGAGAAGAAACATCACAAGGAACTAAGTCATTTCGTATAGTTTCCCAACGTTTCGATTGATTATATTTTAAATTCAACTTTCATTATCAACTTCACTCTACTGACTTAATACTTGGATGGGATATGGCTACGCAGCGTATGCTATTAAAAGAATTGATAATAAATATATATTATTCTCCCAGTATCGAGATTTGGTAATTATAATCTTCGAAATGAAAGTTTCATTGTTATTGGAGTGTCTAAAACTCTATCCAGGATGAATAACAGCTGGAATAGGATGCACCTTTATACGGACGATATATATATATATATATATATATATATATATATATATATATATATATATATATATATTTCAATAACTCGTAATTTCAATAACTCGTAACTTGGCTACAAATAGTTTGGACTGGAAAGTTATTGCTCATGATAGCATGAATCCGCTTTAGGAGGAGGAGAATGAACGATCCTTTCCCTGATCCAGAATTCATTTTTTTTTATATAGAGATCAAACATAGATCTTTTTCAAGCCGCTTCAGACTTCCAATAAGCGAGGAAGATTGTCTTACACCAGACGATGGAACACTTACGAACATCCGTGGCCAAAATAGGATTAGAATTCATACTCTATTGGTTGGGTTGGAGATTAGGTATGATAACCAATCGGCCAACCTAGCCTAAAATTCCTATTTGCTATTCGAAATTTCTTTTAAAATATGTGGACTGTTTTGGATGTTATACAGCTAGATTCTTGTATTCTTGTGTTCTAATTCATTCAGGATAACGTCATATTAATAATGCACTTTGAATCTGTTTTAAGTTATCTTTCTAACGAATCTCTAAGTACAAATCAGATAGAAAATCTAATTATGGGTTTCTTCAAGAAGAAACACAGTGAAATGCTATGGAATGGATGTCAGGGGTTTACCTTGCAACACAAGCCCAGTACATCATTATCACTTGTGACATCGTAATAGGCTAAACATCTTCCATAGAAGATGTTTAGCCTATTACGATGCCACAAGTGATGATGATTCCTCTATATTTTTTTTTTTCAAAACTGAAATTGCTTCAAGTGTTGATGCTGTTTCAACACAACCCTGGTTTGTTGAAAGATGGATACACCAACGACATTACTTGTATAAAGATTGAGGCGTGTCTGAAATTGTTTCTTGGTCCTTGGCACTTTTAAAGAATGATTTCTGTACGCGAAGTATTAAGAATGTGCCTGGGAATTGTAATTCCAAAAGAAATGAATCAATAAAATGCCAGTTCAGATTTATTTGATGAATCTGAACTGGCATTTGGGAAAAGAAAACCAGGACGTCCTCTTAAACGATTCAACGATGACTTCTAAGGCCGGAACAGGCCATGCTAGGCCTAAATCCTTGATACGTATGATGATGATGATGATGATGATGATGATGATGATTCATTTGATTTCCTCTTGGCTTGTTGATGTCACAATTCCGGTTATTAATTTTTCAAGACGTGCAGTTTATCAGTGTTGTATAATTTGGGTCAGTGATTTGTATACTCTACAATTCAATAGATGAATTATAAGGATATCGTGCATAATTTAACTCTAAGTTAATTTCGACCAGTGAATATCATATTAAATCTTGAATCTACTTTTGATTAATGAATACAGCTGATCTGAAGTTTGTAAGTTTTTCCAGTTCATATGGATGGATCATTATATAAATTGAAGAAATATAGACCTGCTAGTATTACAGAGAAAGTCGTAGAAAAATATAATTAGGAATCGTATCGTGGGATCTTCGGCATATTTCACAACTAAAATTTAAAACAAACGTTATATCACACATATATATATTTATTTATTTATTTATTTATTTATTTATTTATTTAAAAATAAAATACGTAAGGGAATTGTGTTTACAATAGATAATATCCCTCCGCGAGATCTTACCAAATCTTCAACGAAACGCGTGTTGTTATAATTATTATTTCAAGGGAAATCGTTACACGTTCGAGATAAATATATATAAACAAAGAAAAAATATATTTCTTTATGTACTGTAGTTCTAAATTCCTCTATGTCGTAAAATAAAATATTTCTTTATATACTGTTGTTCTAAATTCTTTTATGCCGTAAAATAAAATATTTCTTTATGTACTGTAGTTCTAAATTCTTGTATGTTGTAAAATAAAATATAGTTCTAAGATAAAATAATGAAATAAAAGGTTTTTAAAAAATTATATTAATTTTATATATAAAAAATAAGTAGGTTTTTTTAATCATTTATAAATCACATAAAAATAGAAATTGTTTTTTAAAAAGTTTACTAAATATTAATAATATATTATACTTTTCATATTTTTTTTAAATTCAAGTTGTCTTATATTATGAAACTAAGAGTCTGTTTATGGAGATTCATGATACTGAAAGAACTCTTTTCAGGTTCATTTTCAGAACACATTACCTTTTTTTGTTCACATGTGGTGCTGATCATCGCATCCACTTAAATTGATTGCAAAATTTATTTTATTTCAGTTTATTTCTTTATTATAATCAAACTCTTCGAAAATTGTATACGTTCACAAAGATCTGAAAAGATTCCAAAAATGTTGAAAACTAAAAATACAATAAATAACTAGTTTTAGAATGGCGTATGTTGTAGCAGGTTCCTCATAAAATGGTCAAACCTAGAATAGTCACGTACTAAACAAGCAAAGAAACAAACAAACGTAGCGACACACAGAGGGAAAAAAGATCATAATAGATATTATTAAAAAAATAAAGAAATAAAATATAGAAATAAAAAGGTAAATAAATTAATATTAAAAATTTTTAAAAATACTTAATTAAATAACAATATTTTTTAAAAAAATAATAAATTAAATAACAATATTTTTTAAAAAAATAATAAATTAAATAATAACACCATTTATAAAAATACATGATAAAATAATAAATATCAGAAAACTCATGAATAGATTAGACGGAAAAAACAAGATGGCGGCTCGCGTGGTAGTGTTTAGTGTCGTGTATTATTATTGATGGTGAATTGTGAATTTGACGGTTATGATTTAGTGATTTATGCGTATTCATCAGTAATTTCAGTTAATTGCTTACTGCCATAAACAGGCACTTTATTTATTTTCCATCCAGGTAAGTCAATTGAAGTTATAAGGGCGATACGCTAGGCCTACTGCCGTTAGTATCGCCATTGCTGTATTTTATATCGCGACATCTTATTGCTGGTAGACACCTTAGGGTGTCTACGGGATTTGCTAGTGGACCCTCAAAAGTCCACAGGATTACTTTTACCTGCTCGGAACACCAGAGCAATCTCTACTCTTTCTCCATCCTTGACTTAACACATTTCCAAATATTGTCATGGCAAAACTTCTGAATGAGGCCAAATTCGAAGAAGTCTATTTTGAATTCCTCAGACTGGGAAAGCTGCTGAGTGAAAATTGGCCAGGAAAAGTCAAGCTCTTTGACACATTCCCCCCCCACAGCTGTCACAGAGGATAATATGGTTGACATGATTGAAGAGCCCACAAGTCAGACACAATCAGATTTAGCACACTCCCCAAGTGTGGAAGATGCTACATCCCAAGACAGTAATTATCATTCCTTGGAAACTGATACAGAGTTCCAACTGGTGAAAAAGAAGAGGAAAATCTCTACCAGTGTGGAAGAACCCAAAACAACAGGGATAGAAGTACTCAATGGTCCTAAAGAAAAGATACCACCAGTCATATTAAGGGATAAAGAAAAATGGATCCCTTTCACATCAGCCCTAACAGAACAAAATATCTCATTCTCATGGGCTAAAAATACAGATGAAGGAGTTAAAATACAACCCTCTACTGTCTCGGATTAAAGACAGATGACCAGATTTATGGACAATGCTAGCGTCCCATACCACACCTTCACTTTACCTAGCGAAAAGAACCTGAAAGTTGTTCTACGTGGGATAGCTGAAGGTATCACTCCTGAAGAAGTGTCCACTGATCTCTCCAGACAGGGCCTATCCCCAGTTAAAGTGAGCAGAATGCTCAGAGCAGACAAAAGACCAATGCCTTTGGTGCTGGTAGAAATAAACAACACACAAAAGCAGATCTATGAACTGACTGTAGTATGCGGTCTCAAAATTACAACTGAGCCTCTAAGGAAAAGAGCATCTGCAGGTCAGTGTCATAGATGTCAAAGATTTGGACATGCTCAAAAATTATGTAAGGCAGCCTACAGGTGCTTGAAGTGCGGCGAGGGACACCAGACCATCTCTTGCACCAAACCTCGCACAACTCCAGCATGCTGTGCAAACTGCAGAGGACCTCACCCCACCAACTATAAGGGATGCCTTTCCAATCCAAAAAACCGAGGAACAATAAAAGTCAATCTTTCTCAGCCACGTAACAATGTTTCAAGCATCCAAACAAATGGTCTTCCAGTCCGAAACACCTTGCCTTCTACCTCACAAGAAGGAACAACCAGGGACAAAACATATGCTGAAGCTGCAAGAACTAAGCCTCCTACATCTCCCGAGCTAGAATGCTCCAACATAACATCTGTCTTAACAGCCTCACTTGCCACTATGCTGCAAGAATTCAGCAAGACATGCCCATCAACATCTTCCAGAAAAAGATTCCTGCAAAGCACTCAAAACATTATAACAGCCATCTGTCATGAATAATAAATTCAAACCAAAAGCTCTTAAGATAATAGCATGGAACGCTAATGGACTAATGAACAAGATATTGGAACTAAAAGAATTTTCAACTCGTCTCAGTGCAGATATCATCTTGATTGGTGAAACAACCTAAGACCAGCTAATAACCCAAAAATCCGTGGATATACTATGTACAGAAACGACAGAATTGGCACAAGAGGCGGAGGCACAGCCATATATATTAAGAGTTATTTAAATCATAACACAATAGACAAGCCCAAAACAGTAAACCTGGAGGTGACTGGTGTGGAGGTGCATACCTTCAATGCCGGGAGTCTCAAGATCTATGCTGCATATAACCCTCCAAGCATTCCTCTGCTGACAACAGATCTGGACTCCATACTTAGTCCAAATGACTCCATAATAATAGCAGGAGATTTCAACTCAAAACACACATCTTGGTACAGCTCATCTACTAATACCAAAGGTCACACACTTTTCAACTATGCAATGCTCAACTCTATTGTAGTGACCGGCCCTACTGAGCCCACCCATTTCAGCCCTTCGGGTGGCTCGGATGTGCTGGACATTGTCATCTTTAAAAATTTAAGATACCAATACAAATTGGAATCAGTCAACGAATTATCTTCTGACCACAGTCCAATAGTGCTTAATCTAGGTTCATCAGATCAATTCTCTCCTCTGCACACATTCATACCATGGGACAAGTTAGCCAAGGTTCTTCCTGATCATATTGGTCCGGTACCCAATATCAGTAAAAAGGAAGAGATTGACACAGCAATAAATAACTTAACTATACAAATTCAGAAAGCAATTGAATCAGTCAGACAATCCACTGCCTTCAACCCAACTAACCGAATCCCTGAAGAAATCATGGATCTAATCAGAGCAAAAAATAGAGCCAGGAAGAGATACCACAATACCAGAGCCCCACAAGATAAAAAAGTATTGAACAATCTAAACAGGCAGGTCCGAGAAGCTCTTCAAAAACACAGAAACCAACAATGGGAAACCAAATTGACCAACATTAACATTGATGATCATTCTGTATGGAAATTCTTAAAAGCAATCCGCACCAAAAAACAACTCATACTCCCTATCCAAACCAAGAAAGGAACAGTTCACAAAGATGAAGAGAAAGCCGAGGCAATAGTAGATAATCTAGAATCTCAGTGCAACCCATCGTATACTAATTTAAATATCAACCTTATATACAAGATTCTTCGTCATGTTAGGTCAACCTTAAGACAGAACAATGTCAACTCAGAACTTATCACTCCTACTAATCCAACAGAAATGATAAATATCATCTCCCATCTAAACAATAAAAAAGCCCCAGGACCGGATGGCATAACTAATAGAATAATAAAACTACTTCCAAGAAAGGCCATAGTCCATCTCGTCAACATTACAAATGCCATCTTTAGATTCCAGCATTTCCCTTCTACATGGAAAACAGCCACAATCATGCCACTGAAGAAGCCAGGAAAAAATGCTCACCTACCTGAAAGCTACAGACCCATAAGCCTATTATCCTGCCTCGGAAAGATAACAGAGAAAGTGATCCTCTCAAGATTCCAAGCAGAAACAGATAAGTTAGGAATTTTGCCTAATGAACAGTTCGGCTTCCGTAGGGCCCATAGTACATCCCAACAAGTGCACCGGCTGGTAGAAATTATTACTAAAGGTTTCAACTGGAAACTCAATACAGTTGCCATCTTCATCGACGCAGAGAAGGCGTTTGATAAAGTATGGCATCAAGGTCTTCTCTACAAACTGATAAAATTTAATTTTCCAGTCAGGCTAATAAAGGTAATACATTCTTACCTGAAAGACAGATACATGCAGGTCAGGGTAGGCGAAACGGTTTCGACCAGACGCAGAATCTCGGCAGGCGTACCTCAAGGATCTCTTCTGGCACCTCTACTGTTTTCAATATATGTAGCAGACATCCCTCTGAACACAAGAACAACATTCACTGCATTATATGCAGATGATACTGCACTGATGGCAAGATCACTGAGCCCAAAACTGGCAACTAAAAGATTACAAAATAGCATACACACCTTAGAAAAATGGATGGCAGACTGGAGGATCCAAGTTAACCCCCAGAAAAGCTCAGCCATACTGTTCACTAGAAAGAAAATTCACACCATGGAGGATATTTATTTATTGGGAGTAAAGATTCCATGGCAGACTGAAGTTAAATATCTTGGAGTGATTCTTGATAGTAAACTCCTATTCAGCAAACATATTAGTTACATTACCTCTAAGACATCCAACGTCTTAGCACAGCTCTTCCCTATGATCAACAGAAAAAGTAAACTGGATATGCAAACAAAATTAACAATCTACAAGATGGCAATTAGACCGGTTATGCATCACTTACGCATCCCCAGCTTGGAGCCACACCGCAAATTCAAACATTCTAAAACTTCAGAGATTACAGAATAAGAGCCTGAGGATGATTCTGGATGCCCCCTGGTACATAAGAAACACCCAGATCCATAGAGAAGTTAATATCCCTTATATCTCTTCCCTTCTCAAAAATCTAGCTGAGAAGTTCTTTACCAAGACAAGTAACCACCCAAACCCTTTAATCAAGGAAGCCTCGGAATATAATGAAGAAGAAATCAACAAATATAAAAGACCAAAGTCTATCTTAAGTTCAGCTGAACACAACTAACTTCACTGCCCTCAATGGGCGAGCATAAAGCTCACAAACATTCCATTTAAAGTCCTACCATTAAAAGACAAAGGGGAATATGAAAAGCAATTTTGCTTCACCCATCTAGCCAGAAATGTTAATGTTAATGTTAATAGATTAGACAATATTATATTATTTATTCGTACATTTTTTGAAAGGCTTTTTGACATTCTAGAAAATACTGATATTGACTTGGTCACAAATAGCATCAGTATGTGTAGTACGTGTAAATGGAGAGGAAACAGGAGAATTCCCGGTGGAGAGAGGAGTCAGACAAGGATGCAAGTTATCACCATTATTGTTTAACTTTTATAGTGAACAAATGTTTAGAGAGGCACTTGAGGATGTAGAAGAAGGAATAAAAATAAACGGTAGAATCATTAATAACTTAAGATATGCGGATGATGTAGTAGTGATGGCAGAAAGTGAAAATGGGTTACAACAAATTATTCAAAGAATTGAAAACTCTTGTAAAGAATATGGACTAAGAATTAACACATAAAAGACCAAGATAATGATAATGGGTAGAAAAATAGGAGATAATGTAAAAAGATGTGGAGGAAAGATTTTAGAAGTGGAAATATTTCAATATTTAGGTAGCTGGATCTCAGAGAAAGGAACTTCAGAGTTTGACATTAGAAATAGAATAGGCAAAGCTAAAAAAAAAAAAATCAGCTAACGCCTTTTTATTCCCGTATACGGGAGTAGGCGAGGCCATTTAGCCCTATTTAACTTTTGGAGACTGAGTGGGCAGTTCAATCTCCACTGGTACCCAATCAGAGACAGATGGCCCAAGGCTATCACTAATTAAGCGGTACGCAGTGAAGAGAGACGGCTCAAATGTGCCGCCATCTCGTGGTCCCTAACCCTAACACAATATATTTAATGTCTGAAATAATGTGGGTTCTACGGTCGATTTTCTTGAGTTTACAGGACGAAAAACCCGAGTTTCCGGGAGGAAAAACCTGCTTGCCCGTGCCAGAGATCGACTAACTCGGGAACCGGTCGAAAAAAGGCTTAGAAAAATTTCCTCTAGTCGCCGACTAGACTCGAAACCAAGACTTCCTTCGTGCAGCCAAGCGCGGTGGTGTGCAAACGCCACATCCACTGAGCTACACAGGCTCCTAGGCAAAGCTAAATCGGCATTTATGGAAATGAAGAGAATTTTAATAAACAAGAACACTAAAATAGGCGTTAGAATTGGAATAGTTAAAGCAACAGTTTGGAGTATTGCAAGTTATGGAAGTGAGTCATGGACACTAAGAAAGAGAGATAGGGAAAGAATTAATAAAATAATTAATAAATAATTAATAATTAATAATTAATTAATAAAATAATTAAAAATAATTACACTTTTATTTAATTAATAAAATTGAAAAAATAATTAATAAAATGGTAATATATTTAATAAACTAATTAACAAAAGTGATAAAATATTTATTAAAATAACGTAAAATTATTAATATAATAATAAAAAATTAATTTAAAAGTGACAGCGTTGCGAAGGCAACACGCAAAAAAATCTACAATAAATATGAAAGAGTCACGCTTCAAAGAACGCGAAAGGTCATTTCTAGAAACATTAATCCAAAATTCGCAAAGAGGACCGCTAATAGCATCTCCTTTTCTTGCCATAAACAACATGGCTTCCTTTCATAACCGAAAGCAGTCAATAGGCAAAAGGATCTTAATCATACCTGAATAGAATCACCTCTGTCGGCATGAAAAATTTTACTTTATATTAACCTATCCATCTCCGGAACATAATAGCTCTTTCCATTACGATCGAAATGGATTTCTTTAGGGAGGAGAGTGTCAGTGTTTTTCTCTGAAAGACATCCATTATTGGCTAATATTCGGACTCAGAAACTAATGATATCAAATAACTTTGCTGCAGTACGAGGACATAAAAGGTTGAAAAGATTATAGCAATAAGGAGAAACAAGAATAGAATGAAGAGAAATAATACCTTTTGAAAAAGTGAGAGGTCCTTTATTACATATATTTATTGTACATATACTGGATATTTAATACCAATCCTACCCAGGAAAAATTACACAACATATCTCTATTTAATGCCTTGTGTAGGCACTAAAGTAGTGAACGAAGCTATCCACTTTTTATTCAAAAGTTGTACATTATAGTTATTAAAAGGCAGTTCGCGAGAATAAAAATAGTTGGAATGAAAGTAGAGAAACAGATTCGGTGGATCTGTAGTTTAATACACGAAGATGTTAGGGAGTTCTGGTCCTATCAAAAGCGTAGGAATAATGTATGCTGGTTTAGTGGAAAAGCGCCCATAGAAGTATCTGTTACAACATAATTCTGACACAATCTTTGCGAATACGATGGAAATGAGTCCATGAGAGATGAGGGAAGGCATTGATTTGCCGAATTGCCTTCTTTTGGACACCAAGGAGATTTTAGGGTGATGTACCATCCCAAATATGAGCAGAATACTCTAAGGTTCAGCTGACTTGGGATTTGAACACTGTTGGATCCATATGAAAATTACCATCTTCAGTGGAAAAGGACGATATCTTTTGAGGATGGCACTGATGAGATGTGTTTTGTGCTGGGAAAATATAGATTGAAATATTACGATATATAAGAGAAAGTAAGTGGAGATCCTCCTCCTCATTGAAGAATGATATGAAGTCTGTGCTTAATACCCTGGTTGTAGTTCTTGAGCTTGGGATTTTGTGCAAATATGGTACGTCAGATGAATACGAGGAGTGGAATGGCTATCATCATCACGATGATACCCAGCAATCAGTCAGAGAAAACAGGACACTTTATTCAGTTACAAAAAAAAAAAAGGAAGGGGAAGAAATTTTACGAATTTTCTGAACAGCTCAAATGAACAGAACAAATGCTCTGAAAATATAAAGAGTCACGGGCAATCGTACACAGGCTTCTCAATACATTTCTGTGCTATGTGTCCAGAGGTGGGTAGTGTGGACTTGGGGATATACGATGGATTTAAACAACGGAATCCATACTGGTATTCTCAACTCCTTCATCATTCTATTTGTGTTGAACATCGCCTGATTAGCCACTTTTCAATTATTATTTTCCCCACTTAGATTTACTTCCTTCAAAACTGTCGAGTGTAAGCTAAGTAAATCTACTTCTTATTGTTGTAATTTGATTCTATAAACTGGTCGGGACGATTCTTTAATTGGACTAATGAGATTCATAATCCTAGTTGGGTGTTACTGTTTTGTGATCCCTATGTTCGGGAAATCCAAAATTGTCTAAGTAATAACTTAAGAGTTGAATTTGAGTTCCTCCAATTTAAATAAACGCGCACTTTACCGTGCAGGCGTTAGAATCCAAATTCGACCAATGAACACAATATACTACTTGTGGTCGTTTGGCCGGTTTCTCTGTTTTGAACAATGAAAAATCCCCCCCCCCCGTATGACACCGGCTAACTCAGCATATGATTGAAAACAGCTGACAATGGTTCCTTACGTCATAGACTAAATTCGAATCCAGATCTTTCCAACAAAAGAGTTCGTCTAACCCAAGTGAGCTACAGTGGCTCAATTTGTAGTTACCATGAAGTAACTAAAAATCAAATCTAAGTTATCTGTTATGGCGACTGAAATCGAACTTATAGCTGTCTTTCCTCTGGCGTCTAACGTTAAGCAAGTGGGAGCCTTACCACAGATCTACACAGACACCCTTAATTTATGAGTAAACGTAAGTGACGTCAGCATACTTCTTTCCCTCAGATTACACGGTTTACCAATCTAATGCAATTTATTTCTCTTTGAAATAATTTTCAGAGAGAGAAGTATAATACTGTAGATGAGTCAACGATGGTAATAGTGAGATAGTAGTGTGCTAACGTCACTTCCGTTTAAACAAACTAAGATATACATATGTATTGGTCATCGGGAAATCGTTCCTATAAGCCAAACTATCAGTTAATACGCTTACGGTGTCCCTATGCGTTTTAAAGATGTTCGCTGAAACAAAAACAGGGAAAAAAAAATGTAATTGGTTGCTTCATCATGGAAAGGATTCGGTAGGCATAACGTTGCCTGTGCTACGCTATGTCTGCCGCTATGTTTGGATTATGCATTCCCTAGAAAAGGAATATTGTTGTCCGGATGAAGCGTTTACTGCAGTCCGACTTTTTTTTTTTTTTTTAAGGAATGCAAATCCTTCTTTTGAATTGACCAACAGTCGACCGACTTCTGGTTGCCTCTCTTTTTGTCGATCATGCGAATGCATAGCAAAGACGTTATTAAAAGAAACAGGAAGGAGCGATTGAGACGCAGAGTAGGCAATCACATGGATCTTCGAAGTCGTAGAATGCATTGAAACGAATTCGCCAACTGAAAAAGCAATTACGAAGACAAGAAAAGCATTTAAAAGAAATGAAATTGCAAAAAAAAAAAAAAAACGGGACTTCAAGCAATCTGGATGACTGCGTCACTATTCTAAGGTTGCATAAAGAAAGAGAGAGAGAGGGGGGGGGGGAATATATAGTAGTTCACTGGAATCGCTGGCGTTTTCTCTCTAGCAACAAACTTTTGTCGTCCTCTGCGTTTTTATTCGTTTTTTGGTTTTTTATGAGATAATTTTATATTGTCTTATTACGTTCATGACTTCAACCCCAGCTTTCCCCTTTTAATTTTAAAATGTCGGATTTTAGAACTCTTCAGGCTATTAGTTATAAGTATAAAGATGATCCTAGTCATTAAAAATATTAAACGTCACAATAAAAATTGATTCTCGGACCTTTTATGACTTATATGTTGTTTATTTACTGCCATTATTACTAACATAAAATGCTTTATTATTTCAAATTTCTTTTCTTAATTTCAAATTAAAATTAAAATCATTGGCAAATTTTATTCTTCATTCAATGTTCGCAAATAACTTTCGCAGAGAAGTTATTACTTTGCATAATTTCTAAATCTTTTGCCATTAAAAGTGGTCCTATTGAAATAAACCGAGATCACTCAATAAATCCTGCAAGAGATATCAAACGGTAAACCTGAATAAAAATAAAAAAATAAAAATAAAAATTCACTCGGAGTGGATTATGATATACATTCTTTACAGATGCATAGAACAAAAATACCCTCCAAATAAGCCATTAGTAGTAACGGTATTTTTTGAAATATTAACTGTACAGTTAAGGATGAGTGGCTATATACTATTTAATTAAACACTCCCTGTTGGGGTGCTATTGTTCGAATTTGGCTAACCTAAATAATGAGATGGGCATACTATTATGTCTATTAATTCAATGTATAGGAAGAAGCCAGACTCATATGGTTGGAATTTTTCCTACTGGAATCTATTGGTTTTCCTAAAAGCAGGTCCTCCTAAAAGCAGGCAATCTGGACAGATAAACACACACCTTTAATAAACAATACATTGACTTCATGGTCTTAGTTTTTTTTCGGCTGTAATTCAGAAGCAGTCGCAACAACCATCGTTATTTGCGTCAAGCGAAAGTGATAGGTATCGAAGTGAAGTAAGTTGGAGGACCATGTTACATTTCGGAACATTTCACATCTTTCTGTTTTAGTATAGAAAAACAGACAACGTTATATACGTAACCAAATACTTAAAAGTCCTTAAAGCTAAATGGGCGAAGCAAGAATGCTTTTCCTATTCCCCGTCATCTGTAGAGGACAGTGTAAGGATAGGGTGTTATTGAGCTATATAAAGCTCTGATCATGGCAGGAGGGCAACAGCAATAGCCGAGCCTCAGTTAGAACTTCATTGACTACAGCATTGCCATCCATTACCCACCCTGGATACCCATTTTAGTCGCCTCGTATGACATGCATGAGCTACATTGGGGCTATTCTTATCCCGGCCACCACACCGGAAATCATAAACCAAATACTACTTCAGAGTAGATCAATTCAAAAGTAACATATCAATATTCATAACTGGTGTGTTTATAAAAGTAAAAGGTTTTGTGTAATTTCTTTATTTTATCTTAAAAAAGTTTCAAATTTTAAACTTAATTTATCATAAAGTTTGTTATTTTATTCTATTTTTCTATTGCTTTTTAATTTATTCTGTATAAATATCGAATTTTGCTTTCCGATTTGCCATCTCGTGTCAAATATGGCAAAACAAATCTGAACTTCACACACACAAAAAGTGTTTTTTAGAGACTTATATATTTCTTTATGGGTTTTGGTTTCTAAAGCGATTTTCTTAGCGCTTCTCACCATTGTGTTTCTTTCTGTGACCATTATCTGGATCAGGTTTTCAGATTTCTCTCCCACACCCTCACCTGCTGTGTGCCTGTGAGTATCCCACTGCTCCATTTGCAATCAGAATGCTGATATTCGAAGAAGTGAGAGGCGCTTCTGCATTATTCAGCAAGTGATGATTCCATATTTTAGGGAAGTTTGGAGTGAGGTTCTTCATTAAGATACGTTATATGTATCTTAATGAAGAACCTCATTGTTGATAAAGCCAGTTTTACATAGAATGGAGTTTTATTTGCCGGCGTCCGACAATGATGGTTTGACCTATTTAAAAAGAGCATCTGTCATTATCTCACAGAAAATTACTGAAATTTTAAAGTATTATCACTCCACTCTTTTCAGATACAGTTTACCCATAATGGAAGGGATCATAGGTTAGCGGTGTCATCATGGAAAATGGCTGTCACTTTATGACACATCCCATAAGTTCGATCAAGTCCTTATCCTTATGAGGACTGGCATAAAGGGGCGAAACAAGAATGCTTTTCATCTTCCCCGTTATCTGTAGAGGACAGTGTAGGGATAAGGGGTTATTGAGCTATTAAAGCTCTGATCATGGCAGGAGAATAACAGCAATAGCCCTGCCTCAGTTGAGACTTCATTGGCTACAGCATTGCCATCCATTACCCTCCAAGGGTATTAATCATTGCATCTCACGGTTCGCATCTGAAGTTCGATCATGGACATACTCCACCAATATAACAATATTATAAATGTGGTAAATAGAATGGTGTAAGAAAGTTTTAATACAATGTCGCACAAAGGAAATAGTAGTATATTTAGTGTTTGCATGAATCAAAAAGTAAATTAAAAATACGTAATTTAAATATAAATATGTATAGTAATATATCCACAAATATTTACCCAGTACTATGTCGATCGTTCAGTCTGTTTTGCGTCATAAATGCAAAGAAGGCTAAAAAAGCTTTACTTTGCCTCGTCCGTATAACGCAGAAAGCATAGGCACGTGAACATTAGCAGTGTGGACATTCTTTGCTGTTAGGATGAGTGGACAAAAAATAGTTCATTCCTCTCGAACGTGGTATGATAGTCGGAGCACACAAGTTCGATCATTCGGTCGGAGAGTTTTGTGCCAATTGCACGTGCCCCGTCTGCTATCAGCGAGGTTATCGTGAAGTGGAAACGTGATGAAACCAAAAGACCCTACCCCGAATTGGTAGTGGAGGAAACTGACAAATCGGGACCGACGAACTCTCAAGCAGCTGCCATAGAAAATCATCAACTAGCCTTAGGAAACCATCGCAAACGACTTTCACATGAACTCTGGAACGAATTCCAGTGGCAGAACTATTCACTGAAAGGTGTTTACCCTTGGGTTTCATGGTCCTGGTGAGGTTCAGCCCTTGATTACACCTGCCAATATTCGTCGTCATCTGGAATGGTGCAAACAACACCATCATTGGACTGTGGATTAATGGAAGAGGATCCCGTGGAGTGGTGAATCACGGTACACGATCTGGCAATCCGATGGACGGGTTTGGACTTGGGTGATGCCTGGTGAACGATACTTACAGGAATGTCTTCTATCGATCGTGAAATTTGGAAGCGTTAGCGTAATGAACTGGAGCTGTTTTTTCCTGGTTTGGACTGGGCATATTGGTTTTCTGTGTCCGGATTTTTAAACGCTGATCCCTATCATGACATTTTGGATAATTCCGTTCTTTCTGCACTGTGGCAACAGTTCGGAATGTCTCTTTCCTGTATCAGCACGATAATACACCTGCTCACAAAACAAGGGTCTTAGCTCTGTGGTTTGAAGATGTGAGGGTGGATGAACTAAACGGGTCATTCCAAAGCCTCAACTTCGGTTTCATGTTAAAATTACACGGGACAAAATTACACGGGATAAAATTACACTGCTAAAATTACACAAGGAAGAAATTACATATAGATAAAAACACACTTAGAAAAAATTACACAAATTTGAATATTCACACCGAAGTTTTTTACTTTAGAGTTTTTAAATTTTTATGATGAATTTTATATTTATTTTCAGATAAGAGTTCCGTTAATTTTGTAATACTTTGTAAGACCTACCTGTTGACTTTAATTCGATTAAAATATTATTGGTATTTTGTTGTCAAATTAAACACATAAACTTTCTTAATATTGCAAAAATTACTTTTATTTTAAAAAATAATAAAAAACAAACACTAAGTCATATAAGCTATGCAACGTAAAAAAATCCAATCGTCTATTAGAGTCATAATTTTGTACAATATTTGAAATACGTTGTTTTAACGAAATGTACCTACAACGTCCTGGGTTTCGTTGACCAGTTAAATGCTGCAAATAGTTTGTATGTTGTAAAGAAAATTCTTTAACGGTGTTATCAAAATTTTCAAAACAGTTGGATGGGAACACTGAAAGAGCGACTGAAGTCCAGAGTGCCATCCTTCGATACAATTTGTAGTTCTAGCTATACGGTTGGCTGCAGAGTGTCTATGGTTCCAAGTAGAAATATTGAATAGAGGTTGTCTATAAGTGTCGTTCCTGAGCTGTCGACCTCGAATATATGTACGTTCGAAGTAAAGGAGAACTTGCTCGATTTGTTCATTATATTCGTTGCTGATCTGTTCTCTAAATTAGAGAACAGATCAGCAACTTCTAAAAATGTTTCTAACACTTCTTCTTCTGGTAAAAGTGCAAGTGATTGTAGCATTTTAATGTGTACTGCAAATGAATGATTAGATTCATATAGAGATTTTAATCCACATTTACTTTGCGTATGAAAGATTGTGATAAGTGAAAAAAGCAGCCACCAATTTCGATGTTTTCAAACACGGCACGGAAAGCATTCGTTGCTGCTGTTTCAAAATCGGTCAACATTTTTCGTGGTCGAGCTTGAGGAATTTTCTCGAGTAACATGTTTAGCATCTTCAGGTATATTTCTTCCTTTTTCCCTGGTAGAAGAGCCAGTAGACAAGGAAAAGCGACGCCTTAATCATATTGGACATGGATACTGTATAACTGATAATATATTTCTGGAACCACTTTAAATGTACCATCTGCTAGCTAAAAATCTTTAACCACAAGTTCATCTAGTCTTGTGACCAATTAGTATTATACGTTTTGGATCTTCTGCGCCGGAATCATGAATAATCCATTTAGAGTACTTCACTTCTCTGGTATTTCAAAATTTTTGTTATCTGGATTTGACGGAATGTTTCCGATTGTTTTAGCTTTGGATCTATTTAATCGCCTCGTCATGGAGCTCTTCTTCGGTTGTCACATTTGTAATCCGTCTGATATAGTCACTAAACTGTTAGCTATAATTGCACGATCCGTTGCGCCTGGATTCGACATTTTTCTTTTCATTTGATTTGCAAGTTGATGAGCTTCAGATTCAAAAGTCCTATTAACATGACAGTGTTCTGAGACTCATGGATAATCTTGTTGTCTCTGGTATGGAGCAGCGATCGACAATGTAAAATCCTTCTTAAAATTCTACTGGAAAAAGCAATAGACAAATATATAATACAGTTTCTGATAAAATATTACTCTAAGACAATTGCAATAATTAAAAAGGACACACTCACAACAGAACCCATAGAGATCCAAAAAGGAGTAATGCAAGGATGCTCATTATTCCAATGCCTATTCAACATATATCTAGAAGAAGTTATAAAGAGGGCAATAGACAATCAGCCTGGGATCAATGTCAATGGTTAAAATATAAATAATATCAAATATGCAGATGATCTCGTCCTTCTTGCAAGAACCCCAAATGAACTACAATAGTTGATCAACAAGCTAAACGAAACCTGTAAAACATATGACATGACAATAAATATACAAAAGACAATAGTGATGAAAACAGGGAGGAAGAGAACTACCATCATAGCCACCCTAAACGGAGAACAAGTAGACAACTTCATACACCTTGGTCAAAACTAACAGAAACAATAGATGAACTCAAAACAATCAAACACAGAATAGCGATAGGATGGACCACCTTGGGAAAATTACAGAAAATCTGGAAAACAAACAAGATATCTAAGCAAGCCAAAATCAAATTATATGAAGCAATAATTATACCAACAGTCATCTATGGAACAGAAGCGTGGACAATTAAAAAAAGAGAGGAGAAAAAACTGCTGGCATTTGAAATGAAATGCTTAAGAAAACTAAATAGAACAAGTTGGATAGAAAAGAAAAACATCACAGTCAGACAAGAACTATTGTATAAAAAGACAATAATAGAAAAAATTAGAAAACAACAACTGAGATGGTTTGGACACACTATACGCATGGACGCAGACAGTCTTCCTAACGTTCAAATCAATACTTTTTCCAACTGAAAAAAGAAGACCCAGAAGACCAAGAATTACCTGGATGAAATTAATAAAGAACATCTCGGGATGCAGAACATATAAGGAACTTTTTCGAACAGCAAGAATAGAGAAGACTGGAAGATCTTGCTCAAGAGAAGACTCAACCCGTCTTAGACGGAAGAGAAGAAGAAGAATTTTTTGTTTGTATAATTTATTCCCTGTGTAATTTTGTCCTCGTATAATTTTTGCAGTGCAATTTTATCCCGTGTGATTTTGTCCTGACACGAGTAATTATATATAATTGAATTATATATAGTAGATTATTTTCAAAATAACATTTCGTTTTATTATATTATTTTTACTTTATTTAATTAAAAATAGCTTTAAAATCTTATATTGAAAACTTATTTAGTATAGATAATAAATTGTTGCAAGGTATTTAATAAAAATATTTTTCTAAATCAATTTGATTATAATTAATTAATAATCAAATAATTAATTTTAATAAATTTCTGCCAAAAATATTTTTCTAAATCAATTCACTTGTTAATTAATAATCAAATAATTAATTTTATTAATTTAATTAATTTTATTAAATTTCTGCCAAAAAATAGTATTACATAATTTCATCTTTAATAAATGAACTTTTCCAAAACACGATGACTGACCGATGACTGATGCGGCATGATGGATATCAGTCCCATGGACTCAGATCCCTTCGTCGCTATGAAATAATCTTGTATTAAAGATTAGCGAGCACCTGGCTCACCCTATTTAGGGCTGTACGGAGGCACCTGAACCGATAAGCAGAGCCGCTTTCGGGCGCTTATGTTTCCACCTGTCGTGTTCGTCATAGTTAGAAGACTCTCGAATGAGTTGATTTGGATGAACAGCTGCTTTGGCAAAATAAGCAGCAGCACTGTTATGGAGGAACGTGGGAATATCTGGAATATCGGCATCACGGTGTAAAAGAGCATTTCTGACAAACCATGGAGCGTTAAAAATCATACGGAGGCACTTGTTTTGAATAACTTGTAGCTTTTTGATGTTGGTGGGGGACGTGTAACCCCATGCCGGTGATCCGTACAGTTAACGATGGTCTGATAATTGTTTTATAGATCCGTAGTTTGTTTTCAGTGCTGACTTGACTTCTTCGATTGAAGAGAGAATAGAGTTGCACAATTGCAGAGTTTGCTTTTTTGCATGCATAAACTATGTGGGAGTTAAAGTTTAAATGATTATCAAGTTGAATGCCTAGATATTTGGTGCTAGTTCTCCATGGGATAGCTATGTTAAAAAGTTTAACTTCTCCAAAGTGAGATGCTTGTCTTCTTGTGAAGAGAATGGAAGTGCTTTTATCGGCATTTACAGGTATTCTCCATTTCCTGAACCAGTCCTCCAAATTTGTTGCTGCAGTCTGCAAGCGCTGCGTAGCTATATGTGGCCTGAGAGATCTGCTACGAATTGCCATATCATCCGCATAACTAGCTATAGTGGTTAGTGATGTGCTAGGAACATCGGAAACAAAGATGTTAAAAAGCAGCGGTGAGTGCAGCGAGCCTTGAGGAACACCAGCAGTGATTTTTTTCAGTGAGGATCGAATTCCGTGCAACGTGACCTGGATTTTACGGTCTTGTAGAAAGGAGTCAATAATTTTAGTAAGGTAAAGAGGGATGTTGGCTGAAATTAATTTATAGATGAGACCTTTGTGCCACACCTTATCAAATGCTTTTGCAACATCTAAAAAGATAGCTCCTGTGTGCTCTTTCCAGTGATGAATTCAGTGAGTCTGTGAATTTGCTGTGTAGTGCTATGTCCGGTACGGAAACCAAATTGTTCTTTCGGAATTATGTTATTTTTATTGACCTCCTCATTAAGTCGGTTGAGAATGACTCTTTCCGCGATTTTTCCTAGGCATGATAAAAGACTGATAGGTCTATAGTTCTGTGGCATTTGAGGTGCCTTACCAGGCTTGAGTATAAGGAATATATCAGCTTGTTTCCATCTTGAGGGAAATAATTTAATCTCAGCATTGCATTAATAATGGCTACTAAATGCATGACAGCTTTGTGTGGGAGGGCTTTAATTGTTTTGTTGGTAATTTCATCTGGACCAGGGGCTTTTTTGTTTTTAAGCTTCTTAATGATTGAGTAGACCTCTTTAGGTAAGGTGGGACAGATATTTTCATGGCTACAAGGTTGCCGAAGCGCGGTGCGTACTCGATGGTGTATTTTCTCTATGAAGACCAGATCCGCATGTGCATAATTAGGACGGCACTGAAGTTGGAGAGCAACCGCGAAAGCTTCTGCTTTTTCATTATCTCTATAAACAAGACCTCTTTCTCCGTGAATGGGCTGGATGTTAGAGCGATCCGTACGGAGAGCTTTAGTCAACCTCCACAGAGAATTATCTTCAGTATTGAGAGAACAGAGTTTTCTTTTCCATTGCTCGTTCTGGTGATCATTTAATGCGTAACGGACTAGGTTGGACGCTCTATTTAGTTCTCCACGGTCTTGCGGAGATAGCGTGTTGTGATAGTGGCGTCTGAGTCTATTTTTGTTCCTGATCAGAGCAAGGATTTCGTCAGGAAGTAAGTTTACTTGAGCTGGGGTGGAAATAGAACAAGCTGCGGATAAGCCAAAATGGATTTTACATTCAAGATTGCTGACTGCCGCATCAATTTCTTCACGGGAAGAGATAATAGGTACTGAGTCTATGATAGTGTTCATTTTAGCCTTGAATTTTGCAAAATTAGTGAGGGATTGCCTGGGAATGAACTCAGGCTCCCCTCCTAAACTTAAAAGTACTGGATTGTGATCTGAGCTAAGTTCGTCAACCACTTGAAGTTGGAATTGATGAGAAATGTTGTTAAATATTGCAATATACAAAACATCAGGTCTGCCGATCACTCCGTAATGTGTTGGTTCGATCGGGCCTGCAATAACAATATTTCTCTTCAAGGCAAAATTGTAGAGGATCATTCCGTTGTTAAAACTCTTGCTGTTCCATAAAGGATGCTTGGAATTGAGATCTGCTGCTGCAATTATTGCTTCAGTGGTGTCTAGTAGCTGAGAGAGAGAGATCGGAGGGGAGAAGTGGTTTGCCAGGGGGGTTGTATACAGAATAAATCATTAAGCTGCCTGCATTTTTGGTATGAATTTCTATGCCTGTCTCCTCGAGGTTAGATGTATTATTCTTCTTAATCTCATTATAGCGGATGCTTCTTCTGACAAAGATGGCAGTGCCTCCACCTCTGGCATTGAGTCTGTCATTTCTAAGTAATGAGTAGTTTCTGAGTTTGGGATTATCGCAGGACGTAGGTGAGTCTCGTTAATGAGGAGAATATCAATTTGTAAATGATCTGTAAGTTCCTGTAGTTCCAAAATTTTGTTGTTGAGACCATTTGCATTCCAGAATACTATCTGCATAGAATTTGATGTTGAGGCGGATTAGTCATTAATCATAGAGAAGATGACCTGAGTATTCCTAATGAATTTGTTGGTGTCGGCCTGGCTTGGATTTGTTTTGCTAAAGGCCGTTAACATCTACCCTAGTGAGGCAGCGAGAATTGCTGAGGAGTTTTGACTGCTAGTTGCAGGGAGTACCTCGGTGTTACGTGAGGAAACCGCCGAAGCATAAGATTTATCTGGCGTAACTACCCGCGCTTTGATTTCAGGCGCAGATCTAATGATACTTTTCTGAATGGATGGGACTGACTTCTGTCTAAACGTTTGGAGGTTGGATGGATGTAGAGAACAACCCTTGTAATTCGCAGGATGTGGGCCGCTGCAGTTCGCACATTTAGCAGGTATGGTCTTTGGCTTGATGCAAGTGTGCGAGGGATGGTTGCCACCGCACTTTATGCATTTGTAGTCTGCTCTGCATAGCATTTGCGCATGCCCATATTTTTGGCAGCGATGGCATTGACCAGCCGATGCCTTTCTTCTCAGTGGCTCAGTCCTGATCACCAAGTTGCAGACTATTCTGAGATCGTAGATTTCTCTCTGATCTTTACTGATCTCCACTAAGACCAGAGGCATGGGACGCTTGTCTGCTCGATACATACGAGAAATCTTGATCGGCTCCAAGCCTTGTGATCTGAGGTCAGTAGCTATCTCTTCTGATGTTATGTTTTCTACCAATCCTCTGATCACTACCTTAAGGTTTTTTTTTCACTTTTTAGTTGGTAAGTATGGTATGGTAATTTTTATTCATCCATAAGCCTGGTGAGCTGGCGGTAGTCCGTTGTTCCTTTGGGCTGTATGCGGACTCCATCATTTGTGTTTTTGGCTGATGAGAACTTGATGTTATTGTTCTTCATCATTCGTGCAAGTGACGACCATTTCTCCTTAGATCTCAGGATAACTGGTGGTATCCTCTCTTTGGGCTGTGTCAGTATATCTGTCTCTGTTCTTGCACCAGATAGCACTGATGTGTCCATTTGATGTACTATTTCAGGTTCTGCTGCTGGTGAACTCTTCTTATGCTTTTTTCTGCTGACAACCTGATTGTCTGTAGAGTTATCTGAGTCCACTAGGGGCTGGTCATTAACCAGTGACATAATCTCTCTGGTGTTATCTTGAGAAGTGCTGGGGAGAGGGTGAGGGGATTGACAGTCCTCTGTATCCACCTCTTCTACTTGGTGGATTGCCACCTTACCTGGCCATTTCCTTTGTAGAAGGCCACCAATGTGTTTAAAGACAGCCAAAAGCTGTTTTAAATCAAGCTCGTCGTATGGAGAGTCCATAGTTTGGCTTGAGAGAAACTAGCAGTTTCCCGGGTAATCCTGTAGACTGAGAGTCTACTAGCAAATCCCGTAGACAGCTTAGAATAAGCGTCTACCAGCAAAACGTTAGTCTGTTATGGGAGACTGTCCTAAAAAACGAGGAAAAATGAGTTTCAGGAGCTTACTTGGACACAGTACAGCGATCTACCTCCATAAAAAATCATTCGTCCACCACTGGTCCTCATTGCGGGTGGGGCCTGCCGGCCATTAGACCTGTGCATATTTCATACAGAGGGGGATATAGTAGATCAAGAACTGTGTTAGTTCCAGTGCAATGCGAGCTTCCCGAAAAACCCTATATAAAAATCAACTAGGCAGAGTCTAAAGGAATACGTCCGATCACAGTGACAGCAAAAACCCGACTCTTTTTCTCCTTTTCCAAAACATTTGTTTTTTTTTTAAATTATATTCCATATTTATTTATATATATAAAAGGCATCTTTGAAAATTTATGCAAATATAAAATATTATTTAAAATATAATCTTTTAAAGTAAAAATATTAAACAATATAATGATTTTTATATAATATAATATCATTTTTAATATAATGTCATTTTTCCAGTTTTACTATACAGAGGTATTCTATAAACTTATTTTATTTAACTTTTAAGAAGTCAATATAAAATAATTTACTACAAAAATTTTATATTAAATATATATATGTATATATTTAATATAAAATAAAAATATTTTAAATAAATATTCAAAATATTTAAAAAGAATGAAAGATAATTAATTAAATATTTAAAGTATAATAATATAACAAATTATAAATAATTAAAAATGAATATATTTCATCGGTCTTCAGAGGAAGGCGATGAATCCTCCATCATTAATGGCTGTAGATGAATCCTCCATCATTAATTCGCTTTAATGATGTTTCTAATGTTTTGTAGAAGAGACTTAACAGATCAGAAGATATAATCAATGTCTTTCACTATAAAACATTATTTATGATACTGGCACGCTAGAAAAAAATTTAATTAATATATAAAAATCAGTTTAATATAAAACTTATATAAAAATTTTTGAAAATTTAATTCCTTAGCTAAATTTAAATAATAATGATTGTTTTGAAATATTCTGTTTCAAAAAAGTGGTCTTCCCTTAAACACCTTATTATTTTAATTATTTTTTTTATTTTATTAATTTGGAACATTTTCAATTTGAAGCAAGTGGAATATACAATGATATTTTAAGTCCTTTTTAGGACTTCCCGGGTAACAAATGGCAATGCTGTAGCCAATGAAGATTTAACTGAGGCTCGGCTATTGCCGTTACCCAACCATGACTAGAGCTTTTTAGGTCAATAACACCCCATCCACACAGATTTTCTTCATTCAGATGACGGGATAAAGTATCAAGGACTCAGTCCATCGCCCAGTTCTTATAAGAACTCTAAGATTTTGAAGCAAGTTGGTATTCCATTGCCACTAGTGCTACTTTTCAAATCATATAACAGAAAATTTAAAATAAAACTCAACGGTATCAGATCCACACAGAGGAGAATCACGGCCGGAGTACCTCAAGGCTCTCTACTATCTTCCCTACTCTTCTCCATATATATACATGGTAGATCTCCCCAAACTGTCTCCAGCTATCACTCTGTATGCCGACGACACAATCATTATATCCAGATCCCTCCGTCCACACCTGGCCACAATCAAGCTGCAGAGAGCAGTCAATGAATTGGAGGATTGGTACACCAAGTGGCGTATCGCAATTAATCCAAACAAAAGCTCTGCAGTACTTTTCACCAGACGTAAAGCAAAACCGAATACAAGCATACAAATGTTTGGTAAAATCATCCCTTGGCGCAATTCTACCAAATATCTGGGAATTCATCTTGATAGACGTCTAAACTTCAAGTCACATATGGATAGTGTTGCCACTAAGGCAAGTCAGACTATAGCACAGCTATATCCACTTTTGAACAGGAACAGCTTCCTAAGCATAAGCAACAAAATCCTCCTTTTCAAATCGGTAATCAGACGGCAACTAACTTATGCCTCTCCAACCTGGGGTCACACGATTAAAAGCAACATCGACAGACTTCAGATAATACAGAATAAATGCCTAAGAATGGCATTTAATGCCCAATGGTTCATCAGAAACATCCAGTTACATCAAGAAGCCAATCTTCCAGATATCAAGACCTACATGACAAGCACTGCAGAGAAATTCTTCACAATCACGGATAATCACCCAAATCAGCTAGTTCGACAGCGGACTACAAGCTCTCAGATCGTTTCAAACATTAAAAATCGAAATCCTCCATCGCAAGAGAAAGCTGGTACAGCCTCAATGCTCACAATGAGCGGGTAAATTACCCACAATAATCTCATCACCCACATTCTAAAATCCAGATGAAGGGATAAAGAGTCAAGGACTCAGTCCATCAACCAATTAAGTTCAAAGTTCAAAGTTCAAATTTAAAACAAGGCTGGATCAATCGACCGTGAGATGCGGTAACACCTTATCCCTATGCTTTTCATCTTCTCCGTTATCTGTAGAGGACAGTGTATATAAGAATTTGAAACCAAATCGGTTTATAAGAATTTGAAACAAATCGGTTTAGCGAGATTGGAATCGACCGTTAGATGCGGTGATTATTACCATTGGAGGGTAATGGAGGGCAATGCTGTAGCCAGTGAAGTTTTAACTGAGGCTCGGCGAATTGCTGTTACCCTCCTGCCATGATCAGAACTTTAATAGCTCATAACACCTTATCCCTACACCGTCCTCTACAGATAACGGGGAAGATGAAAAGCATTCTTGCTTCGCCCCTTTAAGCAAGTCCTTATAAGGATATAAGGAATTTGTAACAAGCACTGATCGTGATTGAAATAGTAAATAGTGAAAAAAAGGAGTTTAGGTTGTGAATGGAAGAGTGTCCGAAACAACAAATATAAATAAGCACTTTTAAATTTACATAGGTATTTAAAAAAATATAAATAAGCACTTTTAAATTTGCATAGGTATTTAAAAAATAAAGCATCCCTCTATGACACCCAAGATGGTGATTTGATCGATTTGGAAAGATCAAAAGAGCGAAGAAGTAACATATAATTTATGAAGCAAAATTAGTTTTTATAAAATAAAGTAAATCAGCTAACGCCTTTTATTTCCTTATTGGGAGTAGGCGAAGCCTTTATAAAATAAAATATAGAATAATAAGAAAAAATAACATAATTTGTCTACTCTTAGTTCTTGGTTATAGATGAGAACCAACGATGATCAACATAAACGATAATGATAGATGAAATAGTATTCCATGTTTCTTCGCTTGTTGAATTTAGTTATGCCGTGCTTTTTTGCGATACTAAGAAGCCATTGATTGAAGACGCACCATTATTATAAAAGTCAAATTTTACCCTTAAAACGGACTTACCTTAATCTGAATCGATTGCCATATTTTAGTTTATACCCTAAATCCCAAATTTTGTAAACTTCCATCCAAAATGAGATTTGCAGGGGCGCAAAGAACACTTTGCGCCCCTGCAAATGACCTAATTGCAATGAACCGAGATAACTCCACAATTTTTTGTAAGTATTTTACATACAGAATATTAAAATCCAATCCGGCCAGCCAAAGTACTGAGTAACTTTGCGTAAGGACAGACAGACAAAAAGAATTTAACAAGTGCTTAACCATTTTACAAAACGCAGGTTAAAATATAAGAAATCGATGCCGTATTGTCTTATGAGTTTATCTCCGTGATTTTTTTTTTTTTCGTCTCACCAACCACGACTACTTTTTGTTCAAACTGTCTTAAGAAAAAAGGAAATCATTTACAAGCAAACGATGTCACATTTTTCACACAAAAGAAAAGCCAGACAATATCTAAGAGAGAGAGAGAGAGAGAGAAAGAGAGAAACAGAGATGAATTTCTTTTCCTATTCTCTATTTTTATTGTTGGTAAACAACGGGAAAAATCAATGCCACCTAATTGTGCTGTCAAACAGTAGCTGCTCTTTAGACTGGCTTCTCTTGTAATGAACGTGTCTGGAAGTATTTTAGAAAAACACTTCTCTTAGCACTGTGGCTTTGGTTGGAAGGTTGATGAATGAGTTTCTTAATTACGACAACTGAAAGCAATTTAACTTGGACATTTTTGTTCGCGTGCTAATCATTAATGAGTTCTCAGTATGCAATTGAGAAATAATGAAATAACAAAAGAATATGCTATTAAAGATATCCCAGTAATTAGTTGAACACAATTTTTACATGGAACTTATAAAAAAATGTAATTTTTTTCTAGCATTTCAGAAAAGTATGGAGAAAATTAAATAAACTAAAAATTATGATTTCCATTATTCCATGTCTTCATAAAATGAAAGTTATTCAAATTTAAAACATATGTAAAACATAAATAAATTTGAAAATAATATTACTATTTAAGAACACAAAAATTTAAGAATACAAAAATATGTATCGTTAATAAATAAATATTAGAAAATGCATATAACATAGAAATATCAGGAATTCGTCTTTCATATCATTCTTAACAATTAACTTCATTTAATTTTTAAAAAGGTAAAATATTTATATAAACATAAATCAAAAATTTTAATTTTTTCGTCATTCTTAAAAATTAATTTCAATTTATTTTTAAAAAGATAAATTATTTTGTAAATAAAAATATATGTTTTGAAATAAATATTAAGTTAACAATTAACTTTATTAGTTAACAATGGCTTAGTTAACAGTTAACTTTGTTATATGTTTGCAAACGTAAATGGTTTTATGTACAGTTTTATCTTTGATTTAATAAACATTCTTTTATTTTTAGATATATAAATATTTTGCGTAAATATATGAAAGAAAAAAAAAATAGAATTTTATTTTAATTACAAATATTTATTCAATATATCTTAATTTAATATTAAGAATTAAGATACAAATAAAATATTAAAGATGAAGGTAAATAATAAATAACTATATTGGAATAAATCAAGAATGTGAAATGGATCACTTATAGTCTTCTTCTTCTTCTTCTTCTTCTGCAGCTTCTCCCACTTAAGTGGGGGTCACTGTGGATGATGAGTCTCCTCCACACCTTCCTGTCTTGGGCTGTCACCACATCCAAGTTCTTCATCCTCAAGTCTTCTTCTACCAGCTCCCTCCATCTCTTCTTTGGCAGCCCACGCTTCCACCTTTCTCGCACATCCATCTGCATGACCCGTATTCTCATATATTCTTCCTCCCTCCTCATCATATGACCAAACCATCTCAACCTTGCCTCCTGTATTTTCGTTCCTAAGTTCGTAACTTTCACTGTTCCCCTGACATAGTCATTTCTCAGACGATCCTTTCTGGTCACACCGCACATCCACCTAAGCATTCTCATCTCTGCTACTTCCATCCTGCTGATGTTATTTTTCCTCAGGGCCACAGTTTCTATAGCATACGTCATAGCTGGCCTCACTACCGTCCTATAGATTTTGCCTTTCAGATTGATCGGCATCCTCTTATCGCATAACACTCCAGCCATTTTCCTCCAACCCTCTTGTATCCTGCATCCCACTTCCTTCTCAGCTCCTCCATCTTCTTCCACTGTTGAACCTAAGTATCTAAAGTCCCTCACCTTCCCGATGACATTTCCTTCCAGCTCTAGATCTGTCTCCTGGCCGCCGCCCACAATGCAAGACATATACTCTGTCTTACATCTCCTCAGTCTCATATCTCTCTCTCTCTCTCTCTCTCTCTCTCTCTCTCTCTCTCTTCAGGCACTTTTCTCCATCTTTCCAGTTTAGTTCCTGCTTCTTCTTTTGAATCTGCACACAGCAAGATATCATCTGCTACAACATTGTCCAAGGCGCATCTTCTCTCACCTCCTCCTTCACCACCTCCATCACAATGTTAAACAGAAACGGACTTAATGCTGACCCTTGATGCAAGCCAACTGTTATTTGAAAACTTTCTGTCTGTCACAGACAGGTCCGAACACTTGTCTTCACATTTCTGTACATCTCCCGCACCAACCTGACATATTTCTTCGGCACCTTCTTCTCCCTCAGACACCTCCAGACTTCTTGCCTTGGCACTCTATCGTATGCTTTCTCCAGATCAATAAATGTCAGATGTAGGTCCTGTTGTTTCTCTCGAAACCTTTCCATCATCTGCCCTAACCCAAAGATAGCATCTGTTGTTGATCTACCAGGCATGAAGCGAAATTGTTCCTTTGCAATCTCCACCGCCTTCCTCAATCTTCCATCAAGAACCATTTCTAGGATTTTCATTGTATGGGACATCAACTTTATTCCTCTGTAATTTTTGCAGTCTTGTGCATCCCCTTTACCCTTGTAGATGGAGACAAGAGCACTTTTCCTCCATTCCTCGGGTATATTTTCCTGTTGGCAAACTTTCATGAACAGGTCCCACAGCAGGTTAATTCCTTCTTCCCCCAATGCCTTCCATGCCTACACTGAAATCCTGTCGGGGCCCACCGATTTTCTATTCCTCATCCTCTTCATGGCCTTCGTAACTTCCACTGTAGTGATGTTCTGCATCATCCCCTCAGAAGGCTGCCCATCTTCTCTGTGAGTCCTTGCATTTTCCTCCTTCAAAAATCCCTCAAAGTATATTATCCATCTCTTCCTTATGGCCACATCCCTCCATAATAATCTTCCTTCAGCGTCTTTGATCTGCCTCACATGTAAGATGTCCTTTGCTGCTTTATTTCTACATTTCGCTAGTTGGTAAATTTTTCTCTGTCCTTCCTTTGTTTCTAGTTGATCATACAGATCTTGATATGCCATGGCCTTTGTCTGTGCCACAACTCTCTTGGCTTCTTGCTTTCTTTCTCTGTACACCTCTCTGTCCTCTTCCACTCTTGATTCATCCCACTTCTGCTTTGCCTTCCTCTTAGCTGTCACTGCCACTTGTACATTATTATTCCACCACCAACCCTCCTTCTGCTCTCTAATCTTTCCAGATATCTTACCAAGCACCTCGATTTCACAGCTCAAGATTACTTTTGAATTATGTTTCCACCAAACTTGTACACTTTCCAGTCCATCCGAAATCCTCTCTAACGCCGTCTCCCTAAAACGATTCCTCACACTCTCTTCTTTTAAGCGAAACCACTTAATTGTCTTCATCCCATGGCTTCCAGAAGTTCTTATATTCAATCTTATTTTAAAGTCTGCGCTTTACTTTGAAATGTAAAGTTGGAATTACTTTACATTTTTCACAACCTTGAGATGTTTTCTTCTAGTCAAAATGTAGTCAATTTGTGAACTGTTGTTACCACTCCTAAATGTTATCAAATGCTCTTCCCTCTTGTAGAAAAACGAGTTCACAATTACCAGGTCAAACGCTACTGCAAAGTCCAAAACCCTCTCTCCTTCCTGGTTCATTATTCCCACTCCGTGGCCACCATGCACCCTTTCACAGTCTCTATTCTGTCTCCCTATATGTCCATTCAAGTCTCCTCCGACAATCACCATCTCATTTTCTTCCAGTTCCCTCATTTCTTCATCTAACACGTTCCAGAACTCATCTTTATCCTCTGCTGTGCAGCCAACTTGCGGGGCATATACACATAATACGACCACCCGCTCTTCTCCAAGATCCAATTTCATTTGCATGATCCTGTCGTTCCTTCTACCCGCTTCCAGTACTTCGCCCTTCATTCTGCCACACACCACAATTCCTACACCATTTCTTCCCTCGTTATTCGCTCCAGAGTAGAACAATTTATATCCATCTCCCAGTTCCTTTGCCTTTCCCCCCTTCCACCTTGTCTCCTGCACACATAAAATGTCCAACTTCCTCTTCTTCATCATGTCTGCCACCTCTCTTCCCCTTCCAGTCATGCTTCCAACATTCAGTGTTCCCACTCGCAACATCCTCTCCACCTGCTGGGCTCGCTTCTTTAACTACACCCGCCCTTGTTGCGGTAGCCCTCGTCCACTTCTCGCAGCTGTAGGACGATGTGGCTGCGCGTCGCATAAGGGGTACGCCCTAGCCATTTTCTCTTTGACTCATATCATAGCTAGAGCGGTCAGTGAAGGTTTACGACCGGATACCCTTCCTGACAACAACCCTCGCCATTTATCCGGGATTGGGACCAGCACCTATTGAGGCTAGCTTGCCTCCTTCGGTGGCTGCATAAGACGAAATGACTTAGCAAGATAGGAAAGATTCACCCCTAGCCCTCGAATACTCTAATAGCATCAGGGAGAAGGAGCAAGGAGAGGAGAAAGAAGCAAAGAAAGAAGGGAAGGGACCAGTCTACAGAATAATGTAACAGATGTATATTACATGAAGTAAGGCATGGTCCAGCATCTGGTATCTCGGGTTTGCCATGCCCGTACTCACTAAAGTGAGCTTTTGAGGTGAAATGGATCACTTATAGTATTCATCAGAAACCAGTTTTGAATTGTGCCCGAAGATTATGACGTCATTGTGTTGTTATCAGTTACCCGTGCGTATATTCTCTTCTGAACTTTTTGCTTATTTTACAGAATGAAAAAAACAGAGTTTTCAGATGGAAAAATCCTTCCACTCTTATGTACGATGCCATGTATAGCTCCGAAAAAAAAAACTTGGAATATTTATCTGAATATTTATAGAAATGGGTTTATTCTATTACATTCTAATTCGAACGTTTTAAAGAAAATTAATTTATACAAAACAGTAAAAAAAAAAAAAACCGATTTTTCAAAAATCGAAAATTTCAATTTTAAACATTTGATTTCAGCAGAAAAACTTTTTTATAAAATTTTAATTTGTAAACTTGTCTTTTGTAAATTTTATTTTGCGGAATTTTAAAATAGACTTTTTTTAATTTTCGGTAAAAAATAACCAATAAAGCATTTTTGCATTTTTTAAACTAACAACAATTTCAATTTTAAAACATATTTCAAAAGGAATTAAATATTTCAAAAAAATCTTAAATCTGAAACTTGCTAACCTACTAAATTCTAAAAAGTTCTAAAAAAATATAAAAATATAACTTTAATAATACTTTATTTAAAATATTTTGGGATAAATCCTAAAAAAAAAAGAAATTCTTTCTGATGAATACCTCCCACACCTCTTTCTGTTCTACATACTATTTAATATGCTTAACGTACCCAGAGAAAAAATTGTACGGTTTCAACTTATTAAAAGCATATCCATTGTACTTTTTCCATCACTTGTGGTTGCCTAGTTACCGATGATGCATGCTGCAGGGTTGAAACAGTTAAACGATCAATAGCCTCGAGTTTTCTCTTTTGACGTAGCTGAATAACAGCCGGAACAAGAACGATCCGAATACGTCCGTGAAAATTTCAAGTTTCATAGAGGAAAAGATGCGGAATCCCTCTTGATTTGATTAAATATTACACGTTTTGTATTTCCGAATCCTTCTGAGACTTTTTTTACGATAATATCATATGTGAGATGATCTAATTAAGTGGAAGTTTCTCTTTCATTGCACTAATTGCTCCATCAAGACATCTCAATTCAAGCTGTCTCTTGACTATTCTCTGAGGGAAACCGCATCTATTTCCTTTTCCCTGCTTTACTGTAACCAAAGCGCTAACCCTTGACATTCTGACACCAGTGTTTGATAAATGTCCGCAACCTCCCTTGCCTTGTGAATAGCTACTCGCCAATGCTTCCGCTAATCTCTCTCTCTTTTCCGGACAGCTTGGTGGCATAAGATTGAGAATGGAGTATCAATGTTTATAGCATCTTTAAGGCATCTCACTTTTTTTCCCTGCAGTTAGTCTGATGACTTAAGTGACGCAATGATTACAAATAGCACAGTAATGCCACCTGGCGATATCCAAGCACTATTTTTATACTTGTTTTATAGATGTTTAGAACTGTAGTAAATACCTTTATTACGTAGGAAACGAATTAGATGATCTAGTGCTGCCACCTAGTGGTTACTGATTTCTTCTCTTTGTATTATTTTTTTTTTTGTTTATTTATTTCCTAACTGGTGTAATTGATTGGTTTTCTTAAGATTTAACTCTCTCTCTCTCTCTCTCTCTCTCTCTCTCTCTCTCTCTCTCTCTCTCTCTCTCCATTTTGAGATTATTAATTATTTTAGGTTTTTCAAATATTAAATTAAGATTTCAGCATGGAAATAACTATCTTTTTCGCATTGCAATAAATAATCTTAAACAGACCAAAGTTGGTCGGAACTAGTACCCATTTTAGTTATTTTCGCTTCGTTTGATCCAAACGCGTGTGCTGGTTCGTTTGATTCAGAGTTTGAATGCCCCTTTAATCCGTCCGTTTATGCTCGGTTAAGTAAACTGAATGTGCCCGGGCATGAAGATAAAAGACAGTGTCAGAGAAGCTACAGAATCCGACTTTATCAAAAGAAAAATCCTCGGTGCTTAAATAACAAAGAAATGCATTAAAGAAAGTATTCCTTTTGTATACTTTAAATGAAAACTATCGAAGTTTCACTGAAGCGTTCCTTTTAAAATCTATTTGAAGCTGTTGGTATAATCTAAATAATGTAATCCACTGTCTTAACAGAAATAACAATAAAATTAGTACAATGTATATAAGCATCAACAATTTATGGTCTATTTAACATGTAGAATAGCTAGTCAGTGGTTCAGTATATTAAAAAGAGAGAAAGAAAGAAAAAGTAATGTGAACTGGTGAGGTTTACATTTTTTTACTTGTTTATTTCTTTTCGATTGGATGGAATGGAGTTCATGGTTAACTCCTCCTTATGATTATTCCCACTAAACGTACGTTACTCTCTCCTCCTAACATAGAGATACTTCTTTCCTCGTTTTCAAATAATCTCCGAAACTAACTGTCTCTCTTCGGTTGCCATGACAACGCACGCACATCTTCTATAGAAAATCCATAAAATAATATCCGTTAGGTTACTTTTTAGTTTCATTGGGTATCAATCTTTTGACCAACTATAGCATCTCATTGTCAGGTATGGGCTATCCTTCGTATTTAAGTTGATTTTTTCTGTTCTTCCTCTCATGAGTATAATCCCAGAACCTAACACTGCGTCTCTTCGGTTGTCATGACAACCCATGCGCAGATTCTGTAGGCAGCCCCGAGAAATAACATCAGTTGGTGTCGCTTTCTAGTTTCATTCGGTACAAAGCGTTCGACAAAGCCACCTCCTTCTATTGGGATCTAAAGTCAATCCGTTATCTACAAAGTTGATGATACTTTCTTCGAGAATTGTGATCGCGTATTTCATCGTGGTGAGTTTTGAAAACTGGAGTGTTTTTGGCATCTTTAAAGATAACTTATGTTCAAATTTCATTGATGTATTGACTAGTGTTAAACATAACTGACCAGTTCATAATTTAGGACTCGTCTTCGAATAATTTTCGAAGTTATTTGATCATGACTAGTCCTACTTTGATTCCTCCCGGTCTTTTCGATTATGACTGGGAGTGCTTCTTCCGAAATGCGTCCTCTGATTCCGAGTATGCCAACTTTACTGGTTGTCCTTTTGGAGATAATCACGACCCAGCATTCGGTCCTGAATATCAGGATCCCTCATACTATTCGCGGAACTATCGCATCATCGGTACTATTTTTCAAGGTATTATCCTACTGGTTGGTGTCCTAGGAAACATCATGGTGGTGCTTGTTGTGACCCAAACTCGAAGTATGCATACACCAACCAATTGTTATCTCGTTAGTTTGTCAGTATCTGATTTTTTGACGCTAACTGCTTCCGTACCCAATGAAATCCTAGCCTATTATTTACTAGGAGACGAATGGATATGGGGTAGAGCCGGATGTGCGCTATTCATATTTTTTCAATATTTGGGAATCAACGTATCATCACTATCTATAACTGCTTTTACTGTGGAGCGTTACATAGCCATATGCCATCCCATGAGAGCTCAAATTGTATGCACAGTAAACAGAGCCAAGAAAATTATCACTGGAGTTTGGATCTTTGCATTCATCTACTGTTCACCATGGCTTTTTCTTACCAAAACCAAACCCCTTTATTACAAGGGACAAGACTCAATTGAAACGTGTACTTTTGCTCTCTCCAGAGAATACTATTTGGGTTATTTCTTTGCCGATTTTATACTGTTTTACATCTTACCCCTGGCGCTTTCTTGTGTGCTTTATAGTCTTATAGCCAGGGTATTGTTTTCAAGAGATATTAGGAGCCAACGAAGGTCAAATGGAACTGTCCGTGTCGCCGATTCTAAGAGGTCAATCAGCGGAGGAAATGCCAGAACTCAAGTAAGTAAAATTTGTTACTAGATCTTCATTTTCAGAATTTGATTGGCAAAAGTGCTCTACTGATGTAAGGTATCGTTATTAAAAATGGGCCAAGACTTTGTTTTCAAAGTACTGGAATGCTAGAGAATAATTATGTAATATATAAATATAGGCATATCATAATCCTGAATATGATATATATATATATATATATATATAAGTGTAAAGTGATATTATTTATCATAAACTCTCAGCAGATATGTTAAAGATATAAATATTTTCTGAAATTCTGAAAATATAGAAGACACCTTTAATTTTTACTTATCTTATTATTACAATATTTAACGATTTCTTTTTAGGTCCAAGGATACAGGTAATCAAAGATTAACATATTGTAATGCATCAACCATGAGTATATAATGATTGTTGACAATCTCGTGCAAACATTTTCTTTTTAGTTCTTATTAAAATGTATAATTTATTTATAATTTATATATTACAATAGATACTGTATATCCGTAATCATAATTACGGACATTAGTTGAATACACGAACAGGGTAAAGATATGGAATAAATGAATTAGCAACAAACAATTTCACAGGGGTCTTGAAATTCACGCTTGCTCTTGTTATCATTGAGGGAGCGAGAGGTGTGATTGAAGTCTGATTAGCGGAATGAATTACTGACCATTTCAAACTATATATTTAGAAATTTATGTACATTTAATCATACAAATACAACATTCTATCTTTTTGAATTTAGCTACTTGAATACAAATTCTACCCTACGGTTCTTCTTTATGAACTGTTCAATAACATCGTTATAAAAAGTTGGTTGTAACTTAATTTTCCCAAGCAACACGCATACTTGTAAAGGCTGGCTGAAGCTCACTGGCCAGAGCATCGTTGACTGCGTATGGCCTGTGTTTAAGCAACAGAGTGAGACGATGTGAAATGGCTATGCGCGCGCATGAAATCCAGTACTGCTGCGAGGAGACCTGGAAACTCCTACAACCGAGCAAGCCAAGGTAGACAAGACCGATGCTTGACTAGACAAGCAAGCATCGGCCTTCGATACACAACGCAAAGCTCAATTATTGCCATGCAAGCTTAAGACATATTCTGTCTACAAAAATAAAAGTCTAAACGGAATGCTTATAAATGCATGCATTTATTGCGTATCTAACGTATATTAGTACCACAGATCCACGGCGGTAATATTATGCTATAAGTTGTGAAATTTCTTGCATACGGAGTTGATATAAGTATAAAGGGAAAAAATCTCTAAACCTTGCTCTAGAGACCAAATATGATTGAAAATTTTCAATAAGCAGGTTGGTGCTTTGACAGCGAGCGATGTTTTAACTCCTAAAACATTCACAAAGTCCCATGTTTACGATGCAATTGTAAACAATTTAAAATTTTGTCACAGATAACTTGGGAAAATGCAGGAAATTAGTGACTGTTAAAAGTAGAAATTGTGAATTAAAATGTATTTTGAAGTCACAGATAACACCAGTGCTTTAAACCAGCTAAAAAAAATCTATATTAATTTTTTATCAATTCCACGCATGTTGGGTGTTAATAGGAGTTAAGGAAAAGAAACCTGTTAGCCTTATAGAATATCTGAAGACTGTAGACATCAGAACACTCTGTGAGACAGGCTCGTCCACAGAATCGAGGCATATAGAAAGAAACAGGAAGTTCGGAATCGCATTCGTTATGTTTGCTGTTGGACTGTAAAAGGATGTTGGGATGGCACCGCTGATGTTTAAACAGGCCTAATGGAAACCGGAAGAATGATGGATGTCCCTGAAATAATTTCTTGAAAAACATAAGACAGAAACAAAATATATGTGAGATAGTAGATGAAATGAGTGAGTAAAAGAAGTGTTGATAAAACGCACTCCGTTCTTCTAGATAGTACATGGATTTTAGAGGGGGGGGGATTCGAATGCATCACTACAAACATGAAAATCCTGTTTTAAGGATAACTCTTCTAGTAAATTTTTGATTTCTTTATGTTGTTCTCCCAAGAAAGGTTGTTAACCTATAGTATATTAGTACCGTGGTCGCTTAAGGATATTTTTTTTTCAATTCATTTTTGTACAAAATTCGGAAACCCTGCTCTAGGGACCAAACATGGAACTTTATTAAACCTTCAATAAAGTGGATGATATTCTCACACAGGGCACTGAAATTCATCTTCTGCCTAAAGAGAATCACACACATTCATGTCCACAGTAGGATAAAAACCCGCAGCTTGGTGGTTGAAAATCGGGGACCCTAACCACTCGACCAACCAAGTCGACATACAGCAGATATGAAATTAGGAAGTGATAGCAATTTAGTTTAGCGTAGGATAGGAATGACAATTATTCTGAAAAGAAAAATATGTCAGAAACATTAAAAAAAAGTGAGGGGAAGAGCTTTAAGTTGTGAACTCAGGACTGAAATATTATCGGGTAGAAGTAAAAGAGTTTGAATTTAAAATGTTCAATACTTATGGCAAATTCTGAACTAAATGTTATCTGATTAAGCCATGGGAGCATGAATCAGAAATGATAATGGTTGAAAAAGATAGAAGAATATTCTTAAATTTCAGTCAGGATTAATATTTCACTTGTTTTTATATTTTTTCAATTTGGGTGTATGGTTTCATTTTCGAAAATCGCGTGCATATTTTTCTTTGTTTGTTTGTTGTCATTTTCGTCCCTAATTAGTAATTTGTAAATACCTTGAAATCAAATTTTTGTTCCACAATTTATTTTATTTTCTAAAATCAAGTAAAAATATTTAAATAAGGAAACTGAATAGATTATTGGAAGATATCACACCAAACGAAGTCTGTCCTCCAATGAATGAAGATTTAGCGTTCTGTTTATAAACAAAGCCAGACGAGTTCTAACTCATCTCACTCTCCTTATTAAGAAAACAGTCAACTGTTATTTTTGCATGCGTTTTTTATGCGATCTCTCGTTCACTAAAGGTTGTAAACCTATTATACATCATAAGTTGATCGACTTAAGATTTTTTTTATGATTCTTTATTATAAAAATTAAATTAAGGGGATAAAAATCCCTTATTATTCTACAGTCAGTATGCGCAGTAAAATAATAAGGGATTTTTACCCACTTAATTTAATTAACTTCGCCAGAAAAAATAGCTGTTTGGCTTTTTATTCTTTATTATTTTAATATTTTTTTATATTTTATTTATTTATACATATTCTGAAAATGAATTTTTAGAAATAATTTTATTTAAACCATTTTAGACCTCTAATAAGTGGAAAATACTCTCACACCATGCAAATAAATTCATGATATTAGTATTATCTTCAGTCCTAGGAAGGTTGTAGTTTTGTTCTCCTCGAGAATTAGAATCGACCGTGAGATGTGGTGATGCATTGCCATCCAATACCCTTGGAGGGTAATGGATGGCAATGCTGTAGCCAATGAAATTCTAACTGAGGCTCGGCTATTGCTGTTACTCTCCTGCCATAATCAGAGCTTTAATAGCTCAATAACACCTTATTCCTACACTGTCCTCTACAGATAACGGGGAATATGAAAAGCATTCTTGCTTCGCCCCTAACCTAAGCCAGTCCTTTTAAGGACTTTAAGGTTGTAGTTTTGAGTCAACATAATCAATGTCAAATTCTCAATTTCACATTCAAGCATTTTCCCATTACTTCGAAGACGGCGGATATCACGCCAATCAAAAAGATTGGAAATAACTCTCAATTCCCCGAAAGCTACAGACCTATCAGTCTTCTATCCACCCTCGAAAAGGTAGCGGAAAAAGTCATCCTTATAAGGCTTCAGACAGCAACGGATAAGATAGGAATTATTCCGGACGAGCAGTTCGGATTCAGAAAAAACCATAGCACTGAACAACAAATACACCGAATGGTCGAATATATCACAAAAGGTTTCAACACTGGAATCTCCACGCAGCTACGATCTTTATAGATGATGCGAAGGCTTTTGATAAGGTGTGGCAACAGGGTCTTCTCTACAAACTCATCAAATTCAACATACCAATTAATCTAGTAAACATAATTGACACATACCACAAAGAAGATACATGCAGGTCAAAATAAATGAAACTGTATCAACCAGACGCAAGATCCAATCAGGTGTGCCGCAGGACTCACTTCTGGCCCCCTGCTATTTTCAATCTACATAACTGATATCCCTCAAAACCCAAGTTCAAAATCACTGCATTATATGCAGTGATACTGCTTTATTAGTCAGATCTCTCAGCCCCAAACTGGCTATTAGAATACTCCAAAGCAGATTCATACACTGGAGAAGTGGCTGATGGACTGTAGGATCCAAGCAAACCCCCAGAAGAGTTCAGCCATACTGTTCTCCAAAAAGACGGTCCAGATCAAGGAGGACATACACCTGCTAGGAGTCAAGATTCCAATGCAGACTGAAGTCAAATATCTGGGCGTGATGCTTGACAAAAAAACTCCAATTCACCAGTCACATAAAACATAAAATCTCGAAGTCATCCAAAGTAATCTAGCAACTCTAATCCAAGATCAACAGAAGAAGCAAACTGGATACTCGGAACAAACTACTCTTATACAGGATGGTAATACACCCCGTCATCATTTACGCAACTTCTGCACGGAGCCATACCTCTGATACAAACATTCAAATACTGCAGAGGATACAGAATAAATGCCGGAGAATGATTCTGGACACCCCCATGGTTCATTAGAAACTCCCAGATTCACAGAGAAGTCAACATTCCCTAATCACATCCCCTCCTTCATGATCTAGCAGAAAACTTCTTCACCAAGACAAGCAATCATCCAAATCCGCTGATCTTGCTTTATTGTAGTCTGAAGCAAGCTTCAGACTACAATGAAGCAGAATTCTACAAATACAAACGACTCAAGTCAATTCTATGCTCAGCTGTGCAAACTAATCTCACTGCCCTTCTAGGGCGAGCTTAAAGCTCAGTAACTCGCTACTTAAAGACCTTCCCTCTCAGACAAAGTGGAATATGAAAAGCATATATGCTTCACCCATCAAACCAGTAACGTTCTGCGTTCATAGTTTTGGTTTGTGTAAAGATCTTGAAGTTACTCATATATTCCTTAGATCTTCAGATTTCTTCTATCTGATAACTATGTGAATTAGAAAAGATTGGCCAGTTAGAATTACAACCAAAGCAAAGAAGGTTACAAGGAGACCATCATGTTATGTCTGCTAGTCGCGTGTGTTTTCTCAGTCGAATTCACCTGCTTTTGCTGCATAGAAAAAAACGAATTTCCCAGTTTTTTTGCACTTACGGTAACTTAATTTCAGTTAAAAACGATGGTTCCTCGATGGAATTCGAACCACCCACTGTAGGAAAATGTCTCAAGAAAATGATACTAAGGAGATTAGTTTAATGGGGAAAAGTAGCTTGGAAATCTGTTATCAATATTTTCAAGGTTGTAGAGGATATTTATGAATATTTTTCAGAACGCAGTTCAGGAAAATGGGGGGGGAGGCAGGGATATCAGTTGCAAGGGCGCCGATTAATCTAAAATTATCCGAATTGAAAGATGGGAAAGCTGATTGATAGTCAAGTTTATAAACTGATAGTGCGTTTTTATTTCTTGAAATACAGACAGAAAAGCAGTTACTATATAAATAGAATTAAAATTTTAGCCATTATAGTAAAGTTAAAAAACATAGCACTACTGTGCTGCTATATTCTAGGATCAAATACACTTGTTTGAGAAGCCACAAATCGAAAAATTCGTTTGCATAATTAAATGAAACATAAAGCGTTACTAGGTTCTATTCAAGTTGTCGACTATAGAAACTTTTGTCGGCTTTCCTCTGCTGGTTCACTAATCTGTTGATCTTGGACATGGAAAGGAATTTTTTTTCTTTGTGAAACTCGGGTTTTTGCTCCCGCAACTCAAATAATGACTGTATAACTTATACTAAATTCAGACATATACTAAATATCTCTTCAGATTTAGGACCACGACTTGATTTCAGTTACTTGCCATACTCTCTCTCTCTCTCTCTCTCTCTCTCTCTCTCTCTCTCTCTCTCTCTCTCTCTCTCTCTCTCTCTCTCTCTCTCTCTCTCCCGGAAAGCCTTGATTCGTTGCTAGTTTATAGTTCAGCTGTCGGTAAAGGCTTGAGGGTAGAAATTGACCCCATCCATCTTAAGAAGGTAATCAAGGTTTAAAGAGTTTTGTGATTCCCTGGACCCAAGGCATTACAGGATTTGTTTTTCAAATGCAAAACTAATTATGATTCCATCCAATATCTATCTAAAATCATAATATTTATATTGAGAGAAAAACAGAATAGGAATTTTCAGTGTGGAAAATTATAGGTGATCATAAAGTCGTGTAACATTCTTTTTTATTTGAATGAGTAAGTTTTGATAAAAAAAGTGAACATATCAAAAATTAAAAGACTACGTATAAACTCAGTTCATTTTAAAACGTTTACTACGTTTATTTTAAAAACGACGTTTGTACTCCAGAACAAAAAGCTAGTTTAGTTTCTTCTCAGCATACAAGAAGAGTGATATTTTCAGATTTATGGCACAATCGCGAGGAGATCTAACATTTCTTCTTTCGACGATACAGCTTTACGACGGTTATTTTCGAGATCGGTCGCTAGACAACATCCTGCACCGAACGTAATGGTAAGCTTTAGGAGGGATAAAGACGTTTCCATGTAAGAAAATAATGAATGCTTTCGCTATTATTGTTCTGCCAGGCACACATGGAGGACTCCATGTAGTGTGGAAGTTATTGCAGTGACTACAATCTGCAGAGGAATGAGGTGAAATTCTTAATGTGGATGGCATAATAAAGAATCCATTACTGTATCAGTTCTTCCCCATTTTAACTCAACTTTAATTTTTCCTCTGCGGATTGCAGCCTCTGCAATAACTTCCACACTACATGGAATCCTACATGGCTGTTTGCTGGTTCAACAGATGCCAAGGCATTTGCTCTCATCAATAATTCCATACAACTTTTTCCATTCTCCTCATCCTCATCTCTTCCTTACTAATGATCCTTCTAGTAAAGTGTGGACGTTGTTTGTCTTGTAGACAGTTCAGATCACAATCTATTGTTCATTTCTTCGTTTCATAGATCAATGTTCACACAGCCACTCTCATCCACGTCCTATCTGGCATTATAAGATAAACTATGGAGAAAAACATACACATGAATAAAACATCGTGGAAATATTAACACACGGAAGTCATAATTTCTTATTTTCTTGATTGTATTATTATTTCTTCTGATCCAAACAGTTGAACAAACATATCATTGAAATAATTCTTATTAATATGGAAACATTTGTTCTCCATTCTATTTCGAATCCTCTTTCCTTATTTAAGCAACATTATTTCTTCTTTGTCCAATAGATGTGCCGAAAGTATTCAACATTTGACTTTCATCAAAATCCCCATCTTCATTTTCTGCTTACGCTAAACCTCATAAAAATTACCCAAATATCCGAAACTGATCGGAAAGAAAACCAGACAACATATTAAATACTGGATCCCACTTGGATGGCTAAGTTAGCTTATCCGGTTCTCCATACAACAGGATTTGGGTTGGAATTTCAATACCTGTCAATGTTTTTGAATGTCTGTAAAGTTTATAGATGAATTTTATCGCCCTTTCTGAGACCAATACCAATACCCTGCTTATTTCAGGCATCAAATGCCTGGAAAAACAATTTTTTTCCACTTTGGCCGGTATCCATCAGGGTTCTCTAAAATAAGTGACTCACTACAGAAGATGGCAATTAGATTGATTATTAAGCCATCTCTCACCAATTGACCCCACACCCAATCACGCACTGAATTTATTATATTGCTTGCCTTTTCCCACAAGCAGTTTCTATGGTTACTCAGAACGAACATAAGTAGTTTTCCAGCTCTATCAGTGGCTATTCGCTTCTTCTTCTTCATAGTTGAACTCAAACCTCACAGAATATATGTTTCTTACTCTCCAATATTAACAAGTTTCTTCTTTCTCTCATCGGTAACTATGTACTATAGAACACGGGTATATATATTTTGGTTCTAAAATGCATATGGAAATGTATACTTTACATTATTTCTATGACACGAATATAATTCTTGAGATCGAAGTTTCGTATAGTTTCCACTTTTAGGCCTAATTATAAGTAATGATCTTTCTCAAATAACTTTTGCTATTATCGATCTTACCCTCCCCCCCCCCCAAAAAAAAAGCTACGACCTTTATAGGTGGATGGCAAGGACATTCTATTTTAGAAGAATCTTTGTTCTCTTAGCATTTGGGTGGTTGGTTCATTAGATTTTATTTTTACGACTTCCCATTGCAAAGTTATGCAATTGTTTATAGAAAACCAAAGGTGTACCAGATGCATTGGATAATTCATCGTATATAACTAAAATAGTTTGTTTATATACTGTACATAGTCCTGACCAATAATCATGTGACACATTGACTTCACCACAATACATAAAATCTGTAAAGGGGGGTCCCAACAAATACGCTTTATACGACAAATCACCTTATAGAACTCTTATTGAATTATTGGAATATATCATTAAAAATAGTAAAGATAAAGAAAATAAAGATAAAGTTTGAAAAAATGAACTACTTCCTGACAGCATTATTTTATGGATTTTTAAACTTCATCCCTCACATGCGAACAAGTCCTTCACTAGAAAACATCTGCTAATGTACAACCAGTATACAGGACAGTGTCCATAAAATAACAATAATAATAATAATAATAAGGTAGTTAGTTTTGGTTACAAGTAGTAGGGGTTACTGATACATTTGAACGTTTCATACATTTGAACTGAAGTCTGAGAATAAGCTCGTGTGTGGATGCACAAATGGCAAGAAGTATTGGGAACAGATAGGAGGACCTTGAGACATTCATTGATTCAATTTCGCCTGAAATATTTTAGAATGTCAGACGTATCTGATAGAGAATGACATTATGACTGTCATAGAATGATGGTTGCCTTACATTTCGGTAGGACAGTAAGGAGAAAAAAAAAAGGTAAGGAGCGGGGGACTGTTCATGATAGATATATCCGAAAGTGGAAATCTAGGAAGGAAGGTTGTACTACTGACAATATTGGTGTGAAGTTTAGGTATAATAAGACGGATTTGGTAGTTTTGGACAGTCCAAGATAGATTGAAAAAGATGCGATTGAATTGTTTCAACAAATAAAATTAGTAAGACGTAGACCGTCATTATGGGTGACTTTAATTATAGTAATATTGATTGGAAGCGGGAAGTGTTCTTGAGTTACTCAAGGACTGTTATTTAACACAGCAGGTGGTCAAGGAAACACGAAGATTCCCTGTGTTAGATTTTAGGATAACCTCGTAGGATGTGACAGTCAATGAAGTATCCACGCAGCCTTCAATTGGTGAGAGCGATCATGTGATAGTGACATGGAGATGGTTGGGGACATGCCAGAACAGCAAACTATGCGAGTCTCAGACAACAGCTTGGCAAAATTTACTAGCATGAGACACTTGTTGAGAAGGAGATAAATAGTGCTTGGAAGTTGTTCAAAGAACATTTGCGAGTATAAAAAAGGTGAACAATTGCATGATGAATATAAAACACATTGATATCATCCTATAAAAATGACAAAGATGATAAGAAAGAAATAAGTTAGATTGTGAAGGAAAACTGGCACAACAAGCTAAGAAAAATTCTAACAGACTTTTTCGTTGTTTAACTTACGTTGTGATAAGTATGGTAGCAAGGTGAACAAGGCTGAAGATATACTAGAAATATTCAATGGCTATTTTGTTATCACATTTCATTGGAGTGGAAATATTGTATGCTAGGAGTAGATGCAATGATGATGGAAGTAGAAGAAAGCAACAAGAAAGAGTAGAATTGATATCAAGTTTGCTTAAAGAGAAAACTTGATATCAATAAAGAAATACTATTAGGATAAAATATTTCCGCTATGGTTCTCAAACAGATGTATCGAATTACTGACCAGTTTGTGTTTCTGAAGTTATAGCAAAGGTCATCAAGGAGTTGGAAGGTTAGAAGAAGGTTTGATAAAAGTTGTTTATATAATGTGTAGATTACTACAGACGGATCAGGATGACCTAGCGATAGAGTGGGAATCTCTCTTCAATGTCCACATGTTAAAAGTTTGCGTTTCTCTAGAGATGCAACATACTATATTAGTGAAATGCAGTGCAAGAAATGTAGAACTAAAGGACTTGATGATGAATATGGATTGGTATGTTCAATGGAGACACTTAGCAATTGTAGTGAAGACGACATCGCTGAAAATAACGAAACTTATATTAGTAGGTTCGCGACAAAGAAGTGATTAGATCATTATAAACGGTGTTTATTCATTGTGTTCGAGTTACTATGCACAAACTTAGTCACTTGACTTTAAATGAGATGAAGAAATTTTAGAAAGGGGTTCGAAGAAGAAGAATTACTAAGATAAATTTAGGACTGTGGAATGGTCACTTTGAGCAGATCAGGTACGTGTTGGTTGCAAAGTATGGCTGATTGGTGTAAGAGGAGGGAAGAGGGTATGATAGACATCTATAAGTTGTATTTTATGAAGGATAGATAAGAGAGAGAGAGAGAGAGATTGTTCAGTACATGGTTAGGATGGAAAAGAACAATTTGTCATTCATGGACGTTGAAAAAGAGTTCAGCAACAGGTTAGTTAGGAACAGATTTTTCTCTTGACGGTCGGTGAGTGAGTGGAATGTGTTACCAGGCAGTGTTGGGAGTACATCAGTTTTTATGGAGATGCATGACGGGCATTGCTTCAGCGTGATGGATCATCCTTCAGAGCTGATCTGATTATTTTTGACTTTTAGTGTAAACATGATGTACATTAGCTGATGTTTTGTGTCGAGTGACCATGCCACGACCCTGGAGTTCATAATGGCAGAAGCGTATCAATAATGCGTTTGTTATCCTTCGTATGGTTCCGAATGACGTAAATTGTAATAATAATAATAATAATTGTTGTTATTATTTATTTATTTATTTATTTATTATTCACATAATTGATACACAGTCAAAACAAGATATCATATAAACAAAAATTTGATTGGTAATTCAGAACAATTCAGATTCTACCCAAGAATCTAAGAATAGTCCGTCAGATAGCGTCGTAAAATATGGACTATTCCAAGTAATGCTCTTTTTTGTAGCTCATATGGGGTCACTTCGTTGATTTTTAATTGCTGTAAATAGTTTGACAGCTTCTTTGAAGTTGCCCCAAGTGCACCGATAACTATTGGGATGTCTTTGGTGTGTTTAAGCCACAGTCGGGCAACTTCGATTGCCAGATCTCGATATTTAGTAATTTTTTCCAGTTCTTTGTTGTTAATGTTGTTAGCACTGAGTGCTGCGATATCAATAATCCAAACCTGTCGATATTCGATAGTGTGAAGATGTGTCAATGTGTCGATATTGTCAATTGTATTCCAAATGCCGATCAGTTTGTATTCTAAAGTCCCAGAGAATTTTTGCTGTTTCGTTTTCCAGTACTGTCTCTATTTTATGGTGCCGCCAGTTATCAGAAGTAGGAAAGCCATATTTTTTGTATACATGCAATGAATTATTTTGGCCACTTGATCACTTGCTGCAGGCACCGATTAGATGTTCTACAGTCTCATCTTTCTGATTGGATAATCCGCATTTGCTGTTATTATTAATGTTCAAAATTTTTGCTTTCATTGCATTAGTTTGTAATGCCTGTTCTTCAGCCTGCTAGAATAAATCCTTCTGTCTCTTTTTAATATGCCCGTATTGTAGCCATTGTGACTGGTCTTGTTCACGTCAATTATTATTATTATTATCGCCAGATGTCTTTCAAAATATATATAAGAGAAATCCAGGTTGCCACTTTAATCAAAATAATTCGTTGACTTTTTTTCCATTTAATTATCTGTTAGCAACATTGGTTTTTGCAGTAGCTGCCAAGCATTAAAAAATGCCCTTTTATAAAAAACATCTTTGCATTTTATAAAGACGAGGAATTTAAGAATTAAGTGTAAGTTATCGTCATTGGAGGCTTAATTAACTTTTCAACGTTATTCTCTTATTTTAACTAACCTACGCTAATATAAAAAGAGAAATCGTCATTGCGATAGCGTTTTCCATAAGAAAAAAAAAGGGAAATTATAATAAATGAGATTGTCTTTTAATTATTGGAATAAAAAGTACGCAACATAACATCCTGTATTAGAAACCTTTATGCAGATATAAGCAGCGCAAATGCAAAATACTTGGTCACGTGCATCATCACATGTTCTAGGGAACTATTAAGAATGCTACTGGTCAGTAATCGTCAAGAGTGTTGATCGCAATGGGAAAAACAAAGAATCATACGGAGTTCGATAAGGGGCTTATGGTAGGAGCCCATCTAGCTGGAGTCCTGATTCTGAAAACAGCAGAGCTGACTGATTTCTCAAAATGCAAGATATCTCGGTGTTTAATCAGTAGAAAAATAACCCATGTTGCTTATCTAAGGAAGCGTAGCTGTGCTCCTAAGACAGTTTGTCAGGAAGATCGACGTCGTCTGGAAAGGCATCTATGAACAAACAGAACTTCTTGTGTGCAGCAACTGACCGAAGGGTTTAATGAAGGCCCGACCCCATATCTCACCGAACTATGCGCAGGGAATTGAAGAGGGTCGGTATTGACAGTTGCACGCCTATAGGGAAACCACTGATTTCTACGAAGAACGGGAAAGTTCATCTACAGTGGTGTGAGGCACACCGTGACTGGACACTGGAAATAAAGTCATGTGGTTGGGCCAGTCACTGTACACCTTGTTCTGTACCGATGGTAGACAAAGACTTTGGCGGAATCCATGAAGCAAGTGAACTCAGCTTTCCTCGTAAACACAGCTCAAGCTTCTGGAGGTGGTGTCATGGTGTAGGCATGTTCTGTTGTTACGGAATTGGTTCCGCGATATTACTGGAAGGTCAAGTGTCCTCCAATATCTGAACATTGTTGCCGATCAAGTCCATCTTGCAATGCTGACTTTTTATCGAACAGGTGATGGTTCTTACATGGACGACAAGGCTGTTCACCAGTGTTTCATCGAACATGACGGCGACTTCCACCATCTCCCCCTGGCCACTACAAGTCCCGGATCTGAAACTAATTAAGAATCTAATTCCATGGAATTACAAGCAAAATTAGAAATAGTTTCTTCTTACTTTACAAAAGTCATCCTGAGAAATTCCGCCTAATTGGACTAAAATGAACAGATGATTTTAACAGGGGTTGTTTTCTTCTCAGAACTCCTTTATAAGAATCTTTATAAGGACATATAAAAACCAGCTGACTCAAGTAAAGAACAGCTAGCCTATCAGACGTTTATTAATGATGTATGGTTAAAATATTTCTTACTAATACGTCACTGGAAGACTTTTAAAAAAAATATTCAACTTAATGTCCTGCGTTAACTAAACGTTAATAATAATAAAAGAGAAAATATATAGCACATATTATCGTCTACTAATATACATAATCATTCCACCACCTATGAAATAGATATCTAAAGCTTTATTTATCTAAGGTTTTTTCATAATTAACTATAAAAAAGAAGATAAAAAATTATTTAAACTATTAATATTTCGATAATATTTTGAAATATTAAATTTCTTAGAAAATAAATTCTTATTTTCAGCTACACCATTTAAATTTTATCACTCTTTTGTTCTTATACAGTTTTCGTCGCTTTTTTCGAGTGAAATAATTGCAGTAGTTATTGTTGTGTTCTGCGAATTTCATTTATTTTCACTCGAAAAAAGCGCCGAAAACTTTATATAAGAACAAAAGAATGATAAAATCGTCATCATCATCATCATCATCATGCATATCAAGGATTTAGGTCCAGCATGGCCTGTTCCGGCCTTAGAAGTCATCAATGATAAAATTTAAATGTAAACTACTGGAATTAAGAACACAACAATAACTACTGCAGTTATTTTCACTCGAAAAAAGCGACGAAAACTTTATAAGAACAAAAGAATGATAAAATATAAATGGTGTAATATATATATATATATATATATATATATATATATATATATATATATATATATATATATATTATATATATATATATATATATAAGAAACCTTTTTTTTGAGTACCTCAACCTTTTTTTGAGGCCTCCTCAGTGAGTAGCTAGACCCTAAATACCAAGGTTTTAGTAATACAGAGCCTTATCAACTTTACCTATAGAAGTTGATAAGGTTGAAACCGGTCTGGGTAGTGACCCCACCCATAATGTATTGCAGTATATATCTTTTAGTGAGATGTGCTTTACATTATGGGAAAATACTAAGAATAGTGATCAGAGCTTTACATATATATATAATATATATGTTAATAATTAATTATATATATATATGTAATTAATTTTCTTAATTTGGGGATATTGTATATTAGGGTTACCAAGTAATTTTATAAGCTTGGTTATTTAACTCCTAATCCCAAGTATACAAACAATTAAGTTTGCGATTGAAACAAAGTTCAAGTCTAAAGATGGTACAACACCAAGGCAACTCATTCTAAAGGTGGTGAATATACAGTATCCCCAAGATAAAAAATTAATTACACACACACACACATATATATATATATATAGGAAGTGTTATTTTCGAATATATTAAACCTGGAGTAAAACCAGGTTTAAAATAGCTTGGTATTCTTAACACACACACACACACACACACACACACACACACACACACACACATATATATATATATATATATATATATACAGGGTGTTCGGGATAAATTTGACAGTTTCGTAAGGAAAAAGAAAATCTTCTTTCTATCTATTAAATTTAATGAATTGACAAAAAAACATTACAGGCAGAGTTAATTACAATACTATCAACAAGATTTACTCAAAATAACCACCATTAGCATCGATCACAGCTTCAATTCTGCTTCGGAACCTCGAACAAGCTGATGCTACAGTCTCCCTGGGAAGGGCCGCAAAAACTGTTTTAATTTTATCCATTAACTGGGCTTTTGTATTACCGGAAGTGCGATTGGTGTCTTTTTCAACTGCGCCCCATACAAAATAATCCATGGGGTTAAGGTCTGGGGAGTTTGGAGGCCAAACATTTGGACTGGTGAAGTCGTAGAAATTTTCAGACAACCATTTTTGACTTTTCCCAGAGGTGTGGCAAGGGGCCGAATCCTGCTGCCATACATACGGCCTACCATTGGCTACCCTTGTTATCCAGGGGCTTGACTACAGTTAGCAACTCCACGAACAAAGCCAGAATTCCAATGCCAGGGTTCTTCAACACCTGTTCCTGCAGATTTGCGAGGAATTCTGCTGTACGAACGCAATCAGATCGTCTGCTAGGGATCTTTCTTCTTGCTACATCCTCGTAGTCACCATTGCAAGTCTCTAGTTCATGCCTGATTGTTTTTACTGTATTCAGGGAGCATTGGGCAGCAGTCGTAATATCCTTATTTTGATGGCAGGCACGAATCATCATGATACAAGTTATTCTCTTCCATGATTCAGGTGGGTTCCAGCTATTCATCCTTTCTGACATCTTGTATATGAATGAAGAAGGGTCCAAACTTTTAAATGAAGAGAAGTGTGTGTTAATACATGTAACTTACGGAAAAATATAATTAATTATAAATATGTCAAATTTATCCCGAACACCCTGTATATATATATATATATATATATATTATATATATATATATATATATATATATATATATATATATATATATATATATATATATATATATATATATATAGGCAGTGTTATTCGAATAAAAAAATTAATTAGATAAAATAAACAGAGTATTATTATTATTTTGTCAATAAAACTCGCTTTAGCATATAATTCTCTTTAAACCATTGACAACGAGGAGGAGGATTTAAAGTCTCCTAAGGATACAGAGCATTTTAAGCCTCTCCTTGAACCCTTTATTTAAAAACGAAACACTTTCATTATAGCACAAGCATGTAATTAATAGATAAATAAACACCAGAGGGCATTTCATATAATATGATTTATTTGTAGCTCTTTAACAGCACGTATCACCTAATTTTTTATAATTCTCGTGATCATTCAATAGTTAGTTATTTAATTCTCACAGTTATTGTTATTTTATTTAAATCGGTTGTTGTTATCATTTCTCAAAGTTCTCATCCAATTAGAAGAGTGTCCAATGATTCTCGAACATCGAAAGCTTACGACTTGTAGTAGATGTCATTAAGACTGAAATCTGATAGCGAAATGGGAGATAGCGAGTAGGACCAAAAAGATAAAGAAAACTACGCAATCGCCAATGGCGAAAAGACAAGTTCACCTGAGTAGAATACTATGATAGATACGTTCAAGCTAACCAAGCAGTACCTAAGGCTATGGATAACAAAGCACATGGAACAAGATTCTTGAAACGGAACTGACTGAAGATCTGAAATGCAGAATAATAAACGTCAAGGAATACGTGAGAAATGTTCGCATTTAGCTTGGGGGGGGGGGGTTGTTAAGTACTCTATGCAGTTTCAAAGATTGTAATAACAAAGAAAAGGAAAATATTGAAACAGTATTCAACAGATAGGGATATTTTAAACAAGGCGATGTAACATATACATTTTTTTTAAATACCGAATCAGTGGAATATATTTCAAAACAAAATGTTTTTATTTTGGTTTCCAACATATTGTAATATTTGTTTAAAGAGCATTCTTGTGTGCTAACGTCGTATGCTGCAGACTTTTACGTAATTCAATAAATGCAGCAAGATATTTTTTTGATAAGTCTATTAATTTTTCATCGAAAATAAAATAAAATAAAACATAGTTTTTTATATAAATTGAATTAATCAGTTAGATTAGTTTAAATCTATTTTTTACAAACATACCTAATTTTCTATTGCATCATATTAATTCATTTATTCAAATACATAGAAATAATATATACAGGGTGTTCGGGATAAATTTGACATATTTATAATTAATTATATTTTTCCGTAAGTTACATGTATTAACACACACTTCTCTTCATTTAAAAGTTTGGACCCTTCTTCATTCATATACAAGATGTCAGAAAGGATGGATAGCTGGAACCCACCTGAATCATGGAAGAGAATAACTTGTATCATGATGATTCGTGCCCGCCATCAAAATAAGGATATTACGACTGCTGCCCAATGCTCCCTGAATACAGTAAAAACAATCAGGCATGAACTAGAGACTTGCAATGGTGACTACGAGGATGTAGCAAGAAGAAAGATCCCTAGCAGACGATCTGATTGCGTTCGTACAGCAGAATTCCTCGCAAATCTGCAGGAACAGGTGTTGAAGAACCCTGGCATTGGAATTCTGGCTTTGTTCGTGAAGTTGCTAACTGTAGTCAAGCCTGGATAACAAGGGTAGCCAATGGTAGGCCGTATGTATGGCAGCAGGATTCGGCCCCTTGCCACACCTCTGGGAAAAGTCAAAAATGGTTGTCTGAAAATTTCTACGACTTCACCAGTCCAAATGTTTGGCCTCCAAACTCCCCAGACCTTAACCCCATGGATTATTTTGTATGGGGCGCAGTTGAAAAAGACACCAATCGCACTTCCGGTAATACAAAAGCCCAGTTAATGGATAAAATTAAAACAGTTTTTGCGGCCCTTCCCAGGGAGACTGTAGCATCAGCTTGTTCGAGGTTCCGAAGCAGAATTGAAGCTGTGATCGATGCTAATGGTGGTTATTTTGAGTAAATCTTGTTGATAGTATTGTAATTAACTCTGCCTGTAATGTTTTTTTGTCAATTCATTAAATTTAATAGATACAAAGAAGATTTTCTTTTTCCTTACGAAACTGTCAAATTTATCCCGAACACCCTGTATATATATATATAGAAATAATGTACATGGCTGAAGATAGGGGAAAAAGTCCTTTTTAGGACTTCCAAGGTAACAAATGGCAATGCTGTAGTCGATGAAGTTTTAACTGAGGCTCGGCTATTGCCGTTACCCAGCCATGACCAGAGTTTTTTAGCTCAATAACACCTCCTCCACACAGATTTTCTTCATTCAGATGACGGGATAAAAGAGTCAAGGACTCAGTACATCGTCCAGTTCTTTTAAGAACTTTAAGATAATGTATATAATTCGTTATGGGACATAATTTGTAATGGGGCATGGCCTGTTAAAGGTATTGTTTTGCTTATTGTTCAACCAAAATTGTTGAACACACTTTGGTTGAACTTATAATTCTAGGCCAACTCAGCTTCTGTATGTATAAAAGGCTGTTATAAATGTGCTTCACGTCTAAACGGCATTTAAAACTGGTTACAGGAAAATTCATCGAAAAGCCAATCCATCGAAAGACAATTCATCGAAAAGGCAATTAATCGAAAATGCAATTCATCGAAAAAGAATTCACCGAAAATTTTAAATTTTCCATAATGTTATAGTAAATGTAATCCATTTAGAACAAAAACTGAACCATGCAGACAGCTTCTTGTACCAACAACTTCTGCTAAGTCCGTTAAGTCAGAGAGTTATTGTAATACATAATTTGGACACGTTATTTCTTTGTCTCCCCGAATATAGCTGAACTGAAAACTGGAACGGTTCGACATTTTCTTGTAAAAGTTTCAAATAGCGAATCTGAGTAAAATTCATCCCATAATAATTGCTGTATTGAAGTCGCATATTATACTAGCAACAATAATAATAATGGAGCTTGCGTAGTTCAGTCAGTATAAACGAAGCCGTTTAGTTAGAAAGACTTGAGTAGTTGGATCCCATTTACTCGTATTTTTCAGAACAGGACTGATAATTTTTATCAGTCCTGTTCTGCTAAAGGTAAGTTAGAAGGCATAATATGGAGATGGCTGGGTTTTTTTCCAGAAACAGGCAAATAAGTCCCATGAAACAGTTATCGGACAAGAAAGACTATAAGAACCATATTGTTCTATAATTTTTCCCTATGAAAGTAGCATTGTAATCTCCTTATTCACGGTTCAGGTTTTGTTCGAAATGGATCAATTTTCTCTTAACATCTTAGAAAATTTTAAATTTTCGGCGAACTGTTTTTTTGATGAATTGCCTTTTCGATGAACTCTTTGGATACCTTGAAACTAGATCTTTTCAACCAGAAGACATAATCGTTACCTACCGATCCTTAACTGTTTAACAAGGATCCTAAAATATCAAATTGAAGTCTAGCTAAGAAAGAATTTTTTTATTATAATTAAGAATTGTTTGGGCAATTACAAATTTACGAAATTATGATCCAATTATAAAAAAAAAAAAATTCATTAATCAAGGAATCTAAACCTTACTGCACCATAAACATATAACCAAATATCTATTGCGTTAGCAGAGTCTCATGCGAACAATACGATTTGAAACTATTCAAAAACTATCCAATGTGAATGCAGAAAGTGAACTTAAATAATTTGTTGCACCCCGGTTTCCTGTAGCGAAAATCCAACAAATTGTTACCTCACAATTAGCTGATCCAAATTGTGTGATCCCAGTTGTTGCATCTGGGATCACACAATCATGTAGAAGATAGCACATCTGCACGATCGTTTTAATTGTCCCTGTTAACAGAGCTTTGAAAGCCGTCCATGATACTATAGTATTTTAGTTGTGTAGTACTTCGTATTTTTCAGCATTATAAATTCGAAACAACTGATTTCCTAAATACGCAGATTTTGGTGTCAATAAAAAGGACTTCTTTAAAAATTGTATACCACTTATTCTTAGCCCTTTAAATAATAAACGCCATCTCCATTCTTATTTAAAGCCTTAACCTTTATCTGTATCAAATTGAGTTTAATGTATTGGCTCAGATTTCACGAGGGAAGAATACAAAACTTCTTCCTTCTGACACTCTAACGAACTGCTCCATTTTTCAACCTCAAAATAGCGATTTTAGCACCGCTGTTCCACTCACATTAAAAGCAAATATATTTCATTAAGTCAGGCTGCATGACCATTCAAATCTAAATTGTTCTGAAGTTATATATATATGTGTATGTGTGTGTGTGTGTGTGTGTGCAAATCGTAAATGATATCTGCTGGACTTCCGCAAATTGTCTTACCAACATGATTCCTAAGCTTAAATTTTCTATTAACAAAAATACCCAAATCACTATAATTATAAATGTTTTAATTCATATTCATTGAACATAAAGCCATTAAATGCTAGATCATTACCAAATCGCACACATTTGAATAAACATTTTTAAACTGAATTTCCACGTCGACTCTTCCAGTATTTTAAGATCATCCAGTAAAGATGAGGTCATCATGCAGTTGGCTGGTCTGGACAGTTTCATTTTATCAGCAAAGAGGCAAATTTTATATTTATTTGAGCAAAATCACTTATGAATATATTAAATAGAAATGTACCCTAACACGGAATCCTCGACCATTGCTCTCTGTCCGCCAATCAATTTTCTATCATTAAGTGACCATTACTATCTATTTGGAAATCAATTTCCTGTCATTAAGTGATAGAAATCACTTTTGTAAATTTCAATTACGAGTTTTTAGTGGGACTTTGTAAAAAAAGGATTTGCTGAAATCTCAATAAACTTCATCATCGCCATTATCCTGATAGATTTCCCTCTTGATCTTTTCATAAAAAGTAAGCATATTTGTCATAATCAATCTCTCTTTAACGAGATTATGATTCTCTACTTGACGCCTTTCTGCAATGAATCATTCTTAAGAGTGGATAAGCCTTGAAGACTTCCAATCAGAAGGACCGATTCACAATATCAATGATTGATTGAAGATGATCAAAAGTGAATTAATTAATACTGACACACGTCGTTTTTACCCTGAAGTGCATATATTTGTCTCATGTGTGTGTGTGTGTGTGTGTGTGTGTGTGTGTGTGGTTCTTTTAGGAATGCTAAACAGCGACATATCCCTCGCGCAGCAAGAAATGTATTACGTTAGGTGTGAAATATGAAAACGAGATAATAATTGAGCTTCTTATTAATGTTGAAGGGTTTTATTTTAAAGCTAATTCTGCATAAAATCAATTTAGACAACCAGAACATCACATAACATATTGTTACTTCTCAGTCAGTATAGACGAAGCCCTTTGGTCGGAAAGACCTGGGTTCGATTCCCTTCAGTGACGTGAGGAATCTCTATTTGGTCTATTTCGACGAAAGGTAAATTAGCCGGTCTCATACGGAGGTGGTGGTGGTGGGTTCACACGGAAACTCGGTTGTTTTCCCCCAGAACAGGCGATCCTGCCCCGTTAACACACATCGATTACAGTCATACATACGTCCCAGCCATATGCCGGTCCCGAGCCCGGATAAAATAGGGGGGGGGGGGGAGTAATGGTAGTCACCTACGGTCGGAAACGACTGAAAGGGAAAACCAGTCAGTTAATCCGAAAAAACGTTTGTAGCGAGAAGAGAGAGAGAGAAAAAAAATTATGTTTCTAGTTCAACCACTTTATATTAAACGGGGATGAATTAAATAATTAAAAAAGTAATTAAAAAAAAAACTTTATTAGAGTATTGTAAAAAAAACGGACTTACACTCTAATATACCTAACGATTTTCAGAAACTAAAGTTAATGCATTAGTTGTCGAAACGCATTAGGAAAAATATATGATTCAAATCCACCACTGGGCAGCGTTAATACTCGTACATTAGATAACCTGAAACTCAGGCTTGTCGCGAACTGTTTCTAAAAGGAATTTCGTACATTATCAATCTCATCATGAAAATGGTCTTGATGAAACGCAACAACAAATAATCCGATTAAATATAAATAGAATTTGTGTTGAAGGCGAATAAAATCCATGCTTTCCGAATCCAAGAATAAGTCACATACCTACGGACCAAGACAGACAAAAACAAATTTGTACGTATTTTGCGAGACGTATCTAAAAACACATACGCTGATATTTTGGTACTTGCTTGTGTCGATCTCTTAATCTAGTTAATTTCTACGTGATCTATTCTTTTCATATTATATTCAATTGACTTAAGAACTTTATCGTACACTTTATACTTAACATTAATTATATGATGATATTTAAGTTTTTAGGATTATTTAAAGTTTTTATTATTTTTGACAAAAAACACCTTATAATATATTACATCAGATAAATATATATAATAGAAACAATTTTAATTGATGTCACTGGGATAGAGAATCCAATACCCTTGGAGGGTAATGGATGGCAATGCTGTAGCCAATGAAGTTCTAACTGAGGCTCAACTATTGCTGTTATCCTCCTGCCATGATCAGAGCTTTAATAGTTCAATAACACTTTATCCCTACGCTGCCCTCTACAGATCACGGGGAAGATGAAAAGCATTCTTGCTTCGCCCCTTTAAGCCAGTCCTTATAAGGATAAGGATTGATGTCACTGTTGTGATGTGAAAGAAACACGTACTTTTGAGTTTGGGATGTTTTAGTAAAATTTCCCAGCAACTAAAACATGAAGTCAACTCCTAAGTTTAATATTGGCGTAATGGTTAAATAACCAGGAAACTGTGCTTCAGAGACCAAACATGATTTTTTTTTAAATGACTTCGAGCTTAGCTTTCAACGAGCAGTATAGTGGAAGAGACCTCACATCACATGATGAAATCCATCTCCCATCTAGAGACATTCTCAAAACATCCACAATCAAAATTGAATTCAAACCCGCATCCTCTTATTAGTACAATGGGTATGCTAACCAGTTGGCCATTCCATCAACAAGATAACAAAACTATATTTTTAATGAGATATGCATATTCTATCCTGATGCAAACAATTTGCTTCAAAATCGGCCAGATAGGTCACATTAATAGCTACCACATGAGCAGTTCTCTCTATGTCTCCATTACATCTCAAAAAATTCACAACACGAACGCATAGATACTCTAGAAGAAGAAAGAACCACTAAAAATTGCGGAGTTGTTGGAACTTCCTAAAAGTCCAGCAGCTCCCCTCTAAAACGGGCAACCCTCTCCCACCCGTATGAGACTAAATATTGAAAAAAATACCTCAGAAATATTCTTGACATCCAAGACGATATTCATAAATATTCGGTAGTCAAAGATATGTTCTTTGTTTTGTTTTGTTTTCAATCAAAGGCATTGTCAGTACTGACTAGGCTACAGAGGCTTCAGTCAATACCAGCTTCAGAGGACGTAATAAAGTGACCATCTAAGCCTAACTGTGATCCCACAGGAAAAAGATAATCACAGGTTATGAACACAGTCTGGACTTGTAAAAAAACTGAGAGGAAGAAGAGCAATTTGTTCACTTCCCTTTATTTCGCAAGTTGATATCCCCCTACTGAAAAGATGCTAGACAGAAGAAAAAAGCACCTTGCTGTCTCACCAAAGTAGATGTTATTAATGAAAAGTACATTAGTAATATGGGAAAGCATTATGAAAGAACATTAGGGTTAAACTCAGCAGGAAGTCTGGAGATAAAACGGAAACTGCATTAGAATGTCATCAAAGGAACCATGTAATAAAAAACAAGTAATACTTAGACCTTCCCTACACACTCGAAAAAATATTTTAAAAAAAAAGAGTTGGGTTTTGAGAGGTTTACTGATATTCTTCATTGCTCAAAGGGATATTCAAATATTATCCTTAATTCCAAATATAAAATTTTAGGACTGTCAGGGTTGGTTCCCGACATAATGGTCACATGCTTAGTCTCAAAATCCATATCATACACATATGTCTATTTATTTCTATAGTATGGGTTTTGCATTACGTTAATATATTTATTGTTATCATTATGTATATTTTAATAGAGACAATAAGTTGACATAATAAACAAGAATAATAAATGCGGATTATTTACGTAAAATAACATTTTTTTTATTTGTAGAAGATGAAGATGAAGATGCCCACGACAAGTTGGGTGAAAATTCTATAAATAAAAAATGTTATTTTTACGTAAGTAATCCATGTTTACTTGTTCATTGTTATATATAAATATTTACGATCATTGATTTTAACTGGTGTATTTTTAAATTCAGTTTTAATTTATTTTAATATAGTTTTAATTTTTTAAACTTTATGTTTTTTAATGTTTTATTTATTTTTTATATGCCTTTGCATTTATCTGATAGATTTTAATTTTACCAATTGTAATGTTGTCTCGCTAGTAAATAGTTTGTGTTTTTAACACTGGGAGTAGGGAGCTAAATCCATTATATGCTAATGCTAATACATAAACAAAAAAAAAGGAAGGTTATTTTAAGAACCAAAATAAACAACAAAACGAAACTATTTTAAATAGGCAAGGAGCCTTCGATGCCGTTAGTTATTCCAAAGGAACATATAACTTGACACATTTAATAATAATTTGGTGTACCAGACTGTCTAAATCATGTTCTTGTTCCAAATAAAAGGATATTGAAATAATAAAGAAATTTTAACTAAGCAGTTCTTCCGAACAAGGCCTAAAATTGATTACATACAGTATCTTATTTCACTGGCTAATTAGCGCAGTGATAAACTAGCGTCCCTTACGGAAAAGCAACAAACTAGTATATGAAATGATACAAATTTATTTTTGTGTAGTATTCTTGGAAGGTATTTAGAATTCAATCACTGCAATTTTTTTCTCCTTTATCAAGGGTTGTTTTTTTTTTTTTTTAATTGAGAGTAAAAGCTTTTTTGTCTTCTCTCAATAAGTTGTTCAGGGAAACAATTCCACAAAATATCGCATGTAATATTATAATATAGAAATAATAATTATTATTATAGAATATTTTGTATCTTTTATTATTTTTATATTATTACAAAACCATCCTTTTTTTAATATATATATATATATATAATATGGAGTGGGATCGAGGTAAGGAGTAATTGAGAATTCCAGAGGGGTAACAGATGGCAATGCTGTAGCCAATGAAGTTTTAACTGGGGCTCGGCTATTGCCGTTACCCCACCATGACCAGAGCTTTAATAGCTCATAACACCTTATCCCTACGCTGTCCTCTACAGATAACGGGGAATATGAAAAGCATTCTTGCTTCATCAATCTAGCCAAAATAATAATAATAATAATAATAATAATAATAATAATAATAATAATAATAATAATAATAATAATAATAATAATACATTAGATTTCCAATTACCTTAATAATTATCACAGGTTGAACACATTTAATATAATCTGTGCTTTTTTGGCAAAAGAAATGTTTAATACCTTTTTTTTTTTTTTGCTGGGAAGTAAATAAAATTTGAGTTTTCTTGCACACAATATAAAGAAAGTTGCGGAAGCCATTTCGTTTTTAACATTAAATATTGGGGGGATGACATATTTGAAGAATGCGTATTAAGTTCTGGTTGATCGAATACATAGAATCTCCACTTTGCTATCAACAGACCTAAATTCCACTGTGACATCGATATTTGAAAGTCTTTACATAAAGAATTCACAGACCTTGTTTGCGCAATTTCCAACCAGTAAGTATTCTATGTTGTTGCGTCAGTGATACGGAAACCTGAGACTCTAAAGAGACCCTACTATTCAGTTTCATGTTAAAATTCTATAAAGAACTTTTGTATTATTTAGTTGCATTGCTCAATGTTCTCATTTCCCTGGGGGAAATATCTCTCGCTGATACAATCAACTGCAATGACTATAATGGGAAAAAAAATCCAAGATAGTTTTGCTCATAAACTGTTTACGTGATATAATGGTACAATTCAGACTATATTTACCTACGTGTAGCAATAGAAACAACTCATGTTGTTTATATAGACTCTAACTGAAGTCCTGTTAGCTATAATGGAAATAAGTTCGCCCCTTGATAATTCAACGACGTTATCACAGAATGCAGGACTTGAAAAACATCTTTCTTACAGTACCTTGAGGGATATCAATTCAGTAAATTATCAATAATATTGTCCATTACAAATGGACGCCAACAGAAGATACCTTATCGCTAGAGTTCGTATATTAAATGCTACGAAGGCACAGTTTGTTTTGCATACAACAGTTCATAAAAATAAATAATAGAATAAACCCGTGAGAGTAAATCAAGTCTGCTAGGTTGCATCCTTTCATTTTTTTTTTTAAATAAGCATTTTTATTTTTATTTCATCGTTTAATTCTGAAATTGTTGCTTATTTCTGTGAAAAAAAATCAAGCAATTCCTATAAGATGAGTTATGTTTTTTAATTGATTGTTTGTCATTCAGCAAATTAAAGTAATTATTTTAGAAATTAAAGAATACAGTTTTTGAATTATGCGTTTAATCCTTTCATTCGTGTGGTTACACAATGAAAGGATTAAATTTTTCATTAATACAACTTTTCACAACAATAACCTAACTCGTATATGTTATTTGTCAGTAAACTAATATAACCATTAAGTATAAATTGCTCATTAGAAGTAAGAAATATCAAAATACTAATTCGATGAGGATTAGTTTAAAGTCCAAAATGCAGTAATGAAACTGAAAAACCAATGAATATCAATCGAAAATATTAACAGGCCTTTAAAATGATGGCTTAACAATCTTATTAATACAAAATCCCGCAACGAGGGGGGGGTAATACTTAGATCGCCCCACAGAAATTCACAAGCCAAACAACATCACTGAAGAGAGCCACCAAGAGAACTTTGCAGCCAGTTAGGTAAAAGCCTTATCCTTATAAGGACTGGCTTAAAGGTGCGAAGCAAGAATGCTTTTCATCTTCCCGGTTATCTGTAGAGGACAGTGTAGGGATAAGGTGTTATTGAGCTATTAAAGCTCTGATCATGGCAGGAGGGTAACAGCAATAACCGAGCCTCTGTTAGAACTTCATTGGCCTCAACATGGCCATCCATCCTAGGTAAAAGCCATTCTTCAATTCAGTTTCATATATTTTTCTTATACAAATTATAAAAAGGTGTATGAATTCATTACTAAAATACTCTGAAATAAAACTAAAAAATTTTTTTTCTCATTAATTTGAAAGTACATTTTACTTATCAAGAAATTATATTCTCATTTAAACCTTTATTTAAGTCTAAATAAACTTGTTTGCGCGTGAAATATCTTCACTACTGAACGGTATTGGTTGTATCGTAAAACTAACTAATTACATGAATTTACATTCCTTAAAAGTTTGAACGAAACCGAACACGTTTGGCAGGTGCCTAATAAATTGGGTAATCAGTGTATATAAAAGTCTTCAGGTTCTTTAACATAACAGTAAGCAAATCGCATCATATAGGAATTGGCTGCAATTAAAATACAAGTTGACCAATAGTACTATTGACAATAAATGATGAGTCGTGCTTGTAATAATTTTCCGATGAGAATCATAGCAGCTTGTTGTAACTTGAATGAAAGCAAAGGATTATAACATACTGTGACTCTTACCGCTTGATTCAGCAGGCGGTGATGGACGCAACTTTTTTCTTACTTTCTCTACCCCTTCTAAAGGCGTTTCTTCGATCAAGACAAGTTGATTACAGTATTTGTTACTGCTAAAAGACGATTGAGGGTTTGTGCTCTTAAAGGTCGATCGACTAAGCGCAGTTTCACAGTATTGGGTTTTTCTGGCCTGTTCACGAACTCTTGTAGCTCTTCCCTCCGCATCAAAAGCCATGATTTCTTTTCTTTTTCTTTTTTCCCCCTAGATGCGAAAAAAAAGGAAAAAAATCTTATTTGACAACTTCTTAGTAGCTTTTTAGGAAATTGAGGGTTATCTCTTCTTTCTCTTGGTTGCAGAAGTATTTTTTTATCATTGAATTATCCATGATAACATATTATTTGATAGCCGGCACAATTTACTGGTTATAAACAAAGCGCATCATAAAGTAATTGGCTAAAATTATAATACAAGTTGATCAATAGTACTGTTGACAATAAATGATACTAAAGCGCATGTTTGTAATCATTATCCAATGAGAATCATTGTATTTGTTGTCAGATTAACTATAATCGTCTGTCGCATTAAAATTAATTAAAGTTCTAGCTTTGCAATAACTAGAGGGCGCTGCTTGTAAGAATGAAAATGTTAGTCTTTTTCAAACTAGAAATATATCCGGTATATTTAACAACCGGAAATGGATTCTTTCCGTGAGTTGAGACTTTTATAATTTATTTCTGATAGAAGTCGAAATCCGACAGCTGCATACTAATAGTACATTTCATCAAACTTGTACCAGCAATTTATGTATGAAGTAAAACACAAAGATTGCATATTTTCAAATAATAAAAAAAAGTAAACGGAAAGAATGTTGTCAATAATTTCAAACACGTGTTGGCGCCTGTACTTGCATTTTAACTAATGGTTTCTGAGATCAATGATGCAGTTTCCAGAAGCGTTCTAATAGCTTCTTTTATAATATCTATAGAAAAGTTTTTAAACAAATTTTATATAGATTCTTTAGCATTGTATATTAGCTATTAGGGGATCTTACTTTGTAAGGTTTTCTCCAAAATAGGCTAAAAGGCTTCGTTCTGCGAAATTATTTACGTAAAGGTTATTTATATCTATTTACATTTCGCAGTCAAATAAATATTATTTTGGAAACTTGTTAGAATATGACTTCCAGCATGAAAGCAGCCTTTACTGATTCTAATTAAAATACATGAATTCAGCCACTATAAATAAAATGATGCTGAATTATGATTTTTTCATTTAATAAACCTTCACGCACATAACGGTGATACTTATTTCACACCGGTAATCGGCGGCTCATGAATCTTCCCCGGCTTTTTTTTTTTTTTAAGGTCTGCTTCATCCATCAAGATATGATGTTAAGTGACCATTGCATCCAAAGCACTAGGGCACCTGAAGAAAAACGGTTCAATGTTCGATTCTAGTATCCGACTAGAAGAACTTTTTCTTAGCTTTCTTCGTCATATTCGCAATTTAGTCCAGAATTCAGTTCTGGCACTGGCAAGTATGATCATCCCTGGAAACTTCGGGTTTTTTAATTCCACAAGTGAAGAAAATTGACCATATAACTCACACTATTTAAGACATTAATATATAGTGTTAGGAAAGGAACCACCAGATGGCGGCAGTTGGTTTCGGTACTCTCTTCCCCAGATTCCCTTTAAAATCATTGATAGTCTTGAACCAGCTATCTGTGATTAGCTATGGATAGTTGGTTATTCCTCCAGTTTCTAAAAGTTAGTTATGGATAAATGACTTTCCTTTGAGGAATAAACGGCGTTAGCGGATTATTATTTATTTATTTTATTTTAACCTTTTTAACAAATTATTTTTAATTTCATTTTAGTCATTATTTTTTTATTTTATTTATTTCTTTTGTGCTGCTTACTGTAAAACGTTGATTGAAAACAGAAATCGTCAGGAAGACTGTTATTGACTTGGATACTTCATAATCCAAGAAAAAGAAAAGTAAATATGAAACATCCTCGCTGTCGTAATTTAGAAACGAAACTAATTAACCTTCTTAACCCAGTTTTGAGTTTCAAAGCGAACTTTTCCTACATAAAAGTCTTCTTAAGTTTGTTTGTTTTTTTTCAATGTAACTAATGAAAAAATAGTAAACACTCGCTCGTATTGGTATCAGTTGTGGTTTTACAAAAGTCGAAGATGAAATGTGGATGAAATTACGGAAATCTTCATCCATAAAATAAATTTTTAAAAAATCCCTTCCATACTTTGTAGTTCGATGAATCTTCAGACGTTTTTTATTCCCAGGAATGTTTATAAATGTCCTTGAATTCATCTTTTGGAAGTGAACAAACTCAACAGTCTTGAAACTAATATGTGTATTGCCATTGTGTCATCCTGCAAACTCCAAGATTCTCCAGTTTTTGTGAAATGCTTTTGATTAAGAAATTTGAGCTGTTGATCCTTATCAGACACCATTTTAAAACTGAATGGTCTGTGAATAGTCTTCAGTAAAGGACAAAAAAATAAAATAAAATACGATGATGATAATTCTGAATATTGTTCCTTAGGGGGAAATATGCTTTGGTGTTTTAGTATGCTAGACGATTTTTCTGTCAAAACCAGAAATCAAAAATAAATAAATAATACTACAATTGAACATTTAAGAGTGTTTTCCAGTGATATAATTGTATAACTAAAATATATCCAAAACGATCCTGAATTTCGATAATTAATCGCATTACATTAATGTAGAAACTCTTCTATATGTCATTTGTTTTTGAGTCAGTCAAGATCGAACCTTCCTTGAGAATACATCTCTAATGACCAGGACAGACCGGAATCAGAATATAATATATGCAAGAGCAATCGCTACTTCAACTGTATTATTAGAGAGAAAATACTACAATTCTCCAAGGGGGGGGGGGGATTTCCTCCAAATAAGAGAACTGGTTTCAAATCCCGAGTAAAGACGGTACTGATTTTATTTCTCATTGATGATCACGTAATATGGTCTCAAGAAAGTGCTTATTGGGTGGATATATTACACATCTACAGCTGACAGGCAGGCTAGTGACTAATTTCAAACACTACAGAATTTATTAATCCTATATATTGAAATATGCAAATAATACTTTCAACAGGAAGGAATGGTTGGGGGGGGGGGGACTTGCCGGGAAATTTTGCTACTCAATGATGACAAGAAATTATAAATTAAAAATAAATAAATAAAAACTGTTAATTTATAAAATTTATATAAAATTATAATGTGATATAAATGAACAACGCATGATAGATTTATACGAGAAACAAAGAAACAAAAAGAATTAAGAACACCGGCATTTAACTGACATCATGCAATGGCCTTATAGCCTAAGTAGCTTTGGTCTTAAATTAATATTATGCTACAAGGAATAGAAGGGCTCACCGCAGAGGGCAATCCACTCCACCCACCATCTAAACTACACAGTTGCTCCCCTAGTATAAATTGCGTGTGTTCTCTGATCGATTTGCCTGCATGCGGAATAAAACCCCGAGTTTCCTGAAACATAGCTACCTCCATATGCAATAGGCTAACTCGCCTTCAACTGAAAAAGCCCTTTTTTTTTTTGAAAAAGCTCAATTTTTCTGCTCACGATAAGAATTGAACTCAGATCTCCCTAAGATTGAAATTGGAAATATAAATCTTTCATTTATATGCATTTTAATATTTATGTTGATATCTGATCTGACATGCTGTAAATCTTTAAGTTATATACCGGTATTTATTTTTCATCTATTTACTTGTTTAAATTTTCGTTTATTATTTTATTTATTTCTATTTATTTTTCTTAATTTTGAAATTCCCGTGAAATGTAATAAATAAATACTTTATAAATGTATGGCATCCATGCCAATTTTTTAAAGAGTCAACGAGAATATAGATTAATTTAATGGTTCATCAGTAATATGAAATTATTTGTCTGGGGAGTTAACAACAGCTTTTACTTATCTTTAATGTGAGTCTTGCTCTGGGCCGAGTTCCAAAGGAGTGGAAAAACGGTAAAATTTTTCCAATTCATAAAGAAGGTGATGAGAGTAGGGCTTTGAATTATAGGCCAGTGTGTGTGTGTGTGTGGAGTTGTGGTTAAACTGTTAGAAAGGTTAGATAGGACCAAGATTCAGAATTGGGTTGACAACAGAAAAATACGCTTTGGCGGCCAGCATGGATATATTAAAGGAAGATCGGGTTTTAACAATCTACATACTTTTTATACTAGAGTGACAAATGCATTGGATAAGGATGTTGCATACACAGTGGTATATTTAGATTTTGAAAAGGGGTTTGATAAATTGCCACAAGACAAATTAGTAGATAAATTGGAACCGATGGCGCTAAACTGTAGATTAGTTCGCTGGATTGGAGATTGGCTCTCCGATAGGTATCAGCGAGTTGTCTACGGAGGAGCGATATCCCAGAAGAGGAAAGTTACTACTGGTGTGCCCCAAGGGTGTTTTGGATCCATTGCTGTTTAATTTGTATGTAAATGATATCTGGAGAGGTCCGAATGATGATATTCAGTTGTTTTCGGATGATTCAAAGTTTGGGAGAGCTATCAGGAGTAGAGCGGATGCTGTAGCTTTGCAAGAGGACTTGATTACAGTGACTGAATGGGTAAATGAGTGGGGATATCACTTCAATGTTTCAAAGTATAAGAGGTTTCGAAATTTGGGAAGCAGAAATGGGAAGTAGAGTACACAATCGGTGGAAATATCTTGGAAGAGGTAGAGGAGATGAGAGATCTGGGAGTGATTGTAGACAAGGATCTAAACTTTCGGAGACATATTGCTAAACGTTTGAGGACAACACATCGGATAATGGGAATGATGCGGAGGGCACTGACGTGTAGAAGTAAGAATGTTACGGTTCCCTTGTATAAGGCTTTGATCAGGCTACATATCGATTACTGTGTGTAGATTTGGTCACCCGGTTGTCAAAAAGATGAAGATGGGTTGGAAAAGGTCCAGTGACGATTGACTAAGGTGATTTCTGGTCTCTGGAATGTAGAGTATGAAGACAGATTGACTAAACACAATTTCTATAAATTGGTGGATTGGAGGAGAGTGGATATGATCGGGACATATAAGCTGTTAAGGGGCTATTACCAAATTAATGTCGGGAGGTTTTGCACAGAATGGATGAAGATAGGAAGAGAACGATAGATAATCCCAGGAAGCTGTATAAGGAGAGTGGGAGGAGCAAGGGGTGAAGAGCAGAGGTTTTTTGTGTATATATATATATATCAGTGTCGTCGCGTGCCAATAGAGGTTGGGTGTGCTGTCGTGTGGGTTATGCAACTCGCGCTACAAATTCAGTGCATAGCGCATTAGCGCTCATCTTAATTGGTCCAATGCAATTAATTGTAGGATAACTTTGAATACTTTAATTTATCAATTAATTGTAACCACGTCTGCATAGAGTGGGGGAACAAATGTGTTTGCTTTAAGATATATTAGAAAACAATAATAAAGGAGAATGCTCTGTTTGGTTGGTATATTTGAATTACTCAAAAGTGCAAATATGTAAACTATCATTAATAAGTCATATGAGAATGGGTAATGAAAGGAAAGAATAAGTGTGAGTAGAAATACTTTGATTAATGGCAAACGAATTATTAATAATTGACGTTAGTGATATGTGTGTCCCATACGTTGCTGGGTAGAGCGAATAGCATGCGATCCTATAGTCTGGATATGAATAAGTGAATGAATTTATGATTGCATAATTAAAAATACTTACGAGGAGAAAGGAAAGAGATTTGTTTGCAAAGTATAAATAACTAATCAATAAATAGCCACTATAGGGGAGGAGAGAGAGAACTAATAATGTTGATTTATTTTTATTCAGGAATTGATAATAGAAAAATATAATATCAGTAATATTGATATTCCATGGATGTATACCCCACACCTAGCACACCCAGAAGATTCGCCTCTGAGTATATATATACGAGTATATATTGACTAAGTTAGGTAACAAGCAAGTAAATACAGACTATTTGAAATAGACTAGCAATATCACGCATGCGCGATTTACGTTGCATTATGTTGGCTAATCTTATGCGTGGTGATCTTCAGGAGATCACTTTTGTATTGAGAATTGACCAAACCGGATGTGATACCTTATTTTTGCTGCACTGATTAGGTTTTATTAAAAACATTTGCGATAACTCTTTTTCTAGTGCTTTAACGAAAAAGTGCGATTTATCTTTCAGTTCATTTCTGATTCCGATTAATTAGTTCACACAGTATATCTTTTCAGCAAACTCGTTTCCTTAATGCATTCTCAAATGTGTTTCTGTGAGTACATTACGCAAGCTATTTAATACATAATATAATTTTGAAGATCTTTCACGACACGCATAATTGCGTTTTATTTCATGCATGTTTCATATAAATAATTATAATACAGTCAAAATAAACAGAAGTAACAACCAGCAGAGTTTTCTGCAATTCGATATTGTACATTTTCTGACGTAAATCCTCAATTGAGGACCGCAAGAAGGCGCTACTAACGTTATCTTATTTCTACAGTGAAATAATTGCATTTTTATGGTTTTATTATTGCATTGTGTTAGTTGGCAATAAAACAGAATATCGTCTGTATTTGTTATCTTACTTTTAATTCTAGTACAACTGTTAATTATGTACTTCGTAATTTTGCTATTTAATTCCGAGTTGATGATTGGCTATTGCATCGTACTCTAGGCCAATGAGAGGGCGGGGGTTGGCCTTACCCACTCTCGTCAGCTCTGATTATACGTTTGTTATGGGTTATAATATCTACATTCAAAATAAATGCCGGTAGAATTTATCTAGTTATATATTCATTTTTATCGGAAAAGTTCCACACTGATGTTGTTTCAAATTTCTCTACTGCTTTATAACATTAACTTCAAATGCAATTTTCCGTAAACCCTGTTATTCACTTATTATAAGCCTTCTTGTGGAGCAAAATAAGTAAACAAGATCAGTGTCTAAAAATCGATGCTAACTGTTACGCCACCTGGTGTACGTAGAAGGGTGAGCTGTCACTCGATATGAACTTAATATTTGCAGCTCCTAACTTCTTCATTTGATTTTGGTTGTACTTAATAACCGAAAGCGAAAACATGCCGCGTGTTTCCGCTCTTATCCCACCACCCAGGGTGAAAACAAATAAAGCAATGTGGCGCCCTCTACTTGGGATTTCCGAAACGCACACACGCTAATGGGATTTCACTGATCTTATCATGGTTTCACCTTCCGTAAGTTTGATAATAAAGAGGTCGTGAAAAACAAAAAAGATTTCTGTACTTCAGTCCTTTTAGATTAATAATTAGGTCGAGGGCCCTTCGAAAATCTTTAATTAGTTACGAGCAGGCAAAGATTAATTGGGGAACTTTCACTTAAAGTCTGACATTTAGATATTTGTTTACTCATCTAATTACACTTAGCGCCATCTATCGAATATGTTATTATGGTTGCAATTAAATTATATTGAAAAGACGTTAGTGTTTCCGAGATTTAGAAAACTCATACTGCTCTCAATAGCTTCTACAGCTAGATCATGTTCGTATTTTGAAAATAATAACAATGATAATAAAAATGGCGTTTCCATTTTCCCATTAACCTATATCTTGCCTATCTTAGCAACGATAAAATAAGTTTTCGTTCGTATCGGAACAAACTCTGACGTTCTTAGCGCTCCTACATTGTCTTAGAAGCTTTTTGTATATGGAAAATATCAGGACGCAGGACATATATGACGCAGAGGATGAAGCTTCACGCTTTTTATAATCCCTGTTGTCTGTTTCGGGAGCAGTGATGGGAGAGATTTGTGAGCTATTTTACCTCGCCCAGAGTGTGCAGGAGTGGTTACTCGTCGTTGAGTGTCAGGATGGCTTTCGGTCTTTTATGTTTCCAGTGGTCATCACCGTCATAGTTTCCGGCTTGCTGTATCAGTTGGTTTGGATGCGTAGATGTCTTCATAAAGAATTTTTCTGCTAGGGAGCGTAGCAGTGGAGAGATGTAGGGGATATTTATGTCCCGGTGGATGTGGGCGTTCCTTATGAACCACGGGGCGTCCAGTATCATTCGCAGAGATTTGTTCTGTAGTCTTTGTAGCTTGAGGATGTTTGACTTGAAGGTATGGCTCCAGGCTGGGGAGGCGTATATAATGTGGGGCGGATCACTGTCTTGTAGAGTAGAACTTTGTTTCTTGAGCTTAGTTTGCTGTGTATGTTGATCAAGGGGTATAGCTGGGCGATAACTTTTGAAGCTTTGGTGCATGTGCTCTTGATGTGGCTGTTGAAGCATAATCGTTTATCGAGAAGTATTCCAAGGTATTTCGTTTCAGTTTTCCAGGGAATTTTAGAGTTGAACAGGGTGATGTCTCCTTTGGGGGAATGCTCGTCTTCTTGTTAAGAGTATCGTTGTTCTTTTCTGGGGGTTTAGTTATAGTCGCCAGTCTGTGAACCATTTTTCTAGATTCAGGATGGTGTCTCGGAGTTTTTTGGTAACGAGATGTGGTTGGCGGGATCTGGCTAGTATAGCCGTGTCATCTGCATAAAGGGCGATGGTGGATATGGGAGTTTAAGGGATGTGCCGTGTAGATATTGAACAGGATCGGAGCTAGCAGTGATCCTTGAGGAACTCCAGCGAGGATTTTCCGTTCGGTTGAGACTGTTTCATTGATTTTGACTTGCATCCTCCTGTTTGAGAGGTATGATTTAATCAGGTGTATCATGTTTAGTGGAAGGTTAGCGATGATAAGTTTGTACAGGAGGCCTTGGTGCCAGATCTTATCGAAGGCCTTTAAGATGTCTAGGATGACGGCTCCAGTGTACTGATTCCAATTAAATCCTCTCGTGATGTATTCTACCAGTCTATGGATCTGTTGGATGGTGCTCTGATTTTGACGGAAGCCAAACTGTTCTTGTGGAATGATATTTAGTTGGTTGACATGATCCTGGGGTTTGATGAGGATGATTTTCTCTGCTAGTTTTCCTAAATTCAATAGCAGGCTGATGGGACGGTAATTTTCAGGTAGGTGTGGGTCTTTGCCTAGCTTGTGAATTGGGATGATGTCAGCTATTTTCCATGACTGTGGGAAGTGCTGCCATTTGAGAATGGAATTTATGATGTTTGCCAGATGTGCTATAGCTTTGCGTGGTAGTGCCTTGATGACTTTGTTAGTGATGCCGTCGGGACCTGGGGCTTTTTTGATCTTGAGATAGTTGATGATGCCGATTATTTCGGTAGGTGAGGTAGGCATTATAAGGCTTGGATTGTCATCGGGACGATTTACTGTGAACCTGGCTAAACCATGGATCTTGTATACATGGTTGATGTTTAGGTTCTCATATGCAGTACTGCATTGTTTCTCTAGGTTTCTTGCTATGGCTTCGGCTTTGTCAGCATCTGTGAATGCAATGTGCTGTTCTGCTTGGAGAGTGGGGAGGAATTTGCGCTTATTCCGGAGGTTGTTTAGGAATTTCCATATGGAATGATGTGCTGTGGAGATGGATGTGAGCTTGTTGTCCCATTGTTGATTCCTGTGGTTCTGGAGAGTTTCTCGGACAGATTTGTTCAGTCTGTTGAGGGCTGCTTTGTCCTGGGGAGCACGAGTGTTGTGATATCTTTTTCTTTGTCTGTTTTTTTCCCTTATTAAGTCCATGATTTCTTCCGAGAGAGGGTTTTGTTTGTGGGTAATCGTGGATACTGTGGCTGCTGTTATGGCTTTATTGATTTGATTGGTGAGGTTTCTTTTATTGTCGTGTCTATTTCTTCCTTGGCTTTTATATGGGGAACCGGGCCAATGTGTTCTGGTAGCACTTTCTAAAGTTTCCCCCAGACAAGGGAGGGTTTTTTTTGGGGGAGGATGTGTCTGGTCTTTGTTCCCTAAGTGAAGTAAGATTTGGTTGTGATCTGATGATAATTCGTTCAGTGCTTGAAAGCTGTACTGGTATTTGATGTTGTCTAGGATGGTGATGTCCAGGATGCCGGCTGTGCCAGTTGAGCTGTGGTGGGTCCTGTTACGACAGCGCTGATTAATCCTCTGTAGCTGAAGAGGATACTGCCATTTTTATTTGTGGTTCTGCTGTTCCAGGAGGGATGTTTGGAGTTTAAGTCCCCAGCAACGATGATAGATTCATTTATGCCGAATACAGCATCCAAATCAGAAAATAGCAGGGTCTTAGCGCAGGGGAGAGTTGTAGGCGGCGTAGATTTTAAGTCTTCCTGTTGAGTTTGTGTGGGCGTCGACACCGGTGAGATCTAGATTGGAGGCTGGGCGGTTGAGTATTCCATTATGCCTGATGCAATTCCTGATAAATATAGCTGTACCACCACCTCTGTAGTCCAGTCGGTCATTTCAGCGTAGCCTCTCAGTTTTGGATTGTCTGCAGGTGTTAGATGAGGTTCATTAATTAGGATGATGTCAAGGTTGTATCTGTGAGAGAATTCGGGAAGCTCCAGGGTCTTATTTTTTAGCCATTGGCGTTCCAAGCGGCGATCTATATTGAGTCTGGGAGTAATTTAGTTTTACTCATTAACAAACATTGATAATATGGTTTGAGTTTCTTTTAGAAATCTTTTTGTGGAGTTTGGTGAAGGGTTTGACTTACTGAAGTCTTGAAGCATGTTTGCCAATGAGACTGTGATGACTGTTGTCATGTAGAAAAAATTTGGTCCTGCTAGATATCTTTGGATGGGCGGGTTACTTCGGCGTATGTCCTGCTTCGACAGTGGCTTTCCAGAATGTTGGTATTTTCCATTTGTGAGAGCTGGTATTTTGTTGTCTTTTGTTGGGTGTCAGGCAACTAGGGAGCCGTCGACTCTGGTGCCTGTGGACAGAGTTGAAAGATCTGTTTCCTTTTGTTGTCTGTTTTTTTCTTACGGTAGTGACTGCAGCCTCTGTAGTTTACTGGGTGGGGCCCCCGCAGTTCGCGCATTTGGCTGGCGAGGTCCTGGGTTTTGAGCTGGTTGCTGTGGGGTGGTTTTGTCCACATTTGAGACATTTGAAGTCTGCTCTGCAGAGTTTCTGTGCCTGTCCGTATTTCTGACCTTTCTGGCACTGGCCCGACGAGACTCTTTTCCTTAGTGGTTCAGTTGTGATTTTCAGACCACAGATCGTTGTTATGTTGCATATGTTATTGTGTGTGTGTGTGATAGGTATCTCTACGAGTACTAGAGGCATTGGACTCTTGTCTACCCGTAACATTCTGCTGACCTTGATAGGCGGGAGATCGTGGAGGTCTTCAGTTATTTCATTTGTGCAGATGTTTTCTGTTGCTCCACTAAGTACAACTTTTTTAGGTTTTTCTCTGTCTTCAGTGAGTAAGTATGATATTTAATATCTAACTCATCCATGGTTTTTGTGAGTTGTCTGTAATCGCCTACTGTGGCAGGCAGGATTTTAAGTTCGTCATCGACGTTTTTTGCCCATGAATAGGCAATTTGGTGGTTTTACATAATAGGCCTAAGGACCGTCCAACGTTCTTTTTCCCGTAGAACAATTGGAGGAACTTTTTCGTTGTTGGGTGTGGGGAGGTCAGTGTTGGGGACATCTACTTCCATCCCCTCGTTTACCTGAGTCTCCGCTGTTTTACGCCTTTTTCGAGCATGGGTTTCTGTATGGTCTTTTGGTGTGGGAGCAGAGATTATCAGGTTCGTCTTCCCTTCTTCCCCTGATGTTGAGTTGTCCCCTTCTGTGGAGTCGTCTGTCGCTGAATATAGGTTTAGAAACCCTGGCCACTCTACCTCAAATTTCTTCAACAGTTTTTGAGGAGGTCGAACTCCAGTTTCTTATCCAGAGATTGGACAAAGTCGTCGGGACTTAAACTGTTCATATTTAAAAGTATTCGAATACTCTTACCTGAGAAAAAAAAAAAAAATATATATATATATATATACATACAGTGATACTCCGAAGTAGGTGGGACCAACGAAAAGCGCGTAAGTCGAATTCGCGTAACTCGGGGTATAATTTTGCATGTAATTTATATATACAAACATACAATTGGGACCAAACGTTTACAAAAACACCTACATTTTTTAAGAAATATAATCATAATTGTAGTTTTTCGTACATAAAAAAATGAAAGTTATTTCGATATCGATGGTTTCATAAAACCGAATAGATTCGTCTGACGGCATAATGTATTTTTGTTGTCACGCAAAATTTCTTCATAGCAAGCCAGTGATTTTTTATTTTTTGACTTGTGGCTACAATTCCTTCCTCGTTAGAATCTATGTCCTCCAAAATCTGTAAATCTTTCTTAATTAAGCTGAGACCTTCTGTTAATTTTGCAATTGTCATGTACTTTTCTTGTTGGAGACCCTTCAGTAGCGAAGAGTCTCCGATATCGGAGACACCCCAAGAATCTCCGATAATCCTTACAGCATTTAAAACATTAAGGCGTTTCCAAAACTCTTTAACAGACAGTTGCTCATTTTGCCTCATAGCTTCATTCAGACTTGCAAGCGAACGCTGTGTGTAGTACGTTTTGAATGTCTTTCTTTTCTTTCTAGCTGTAGAAGAATCGGACTTGCTTCTTTTGGGCGACACTATTATTTTTTATGTGATAAAATTTTTATCAAGAACATACATTAAACAATCGCGAGGTTTGTAGACTATAAAAATCGTTTATGAATGGAGACCACGCGAAACACGTCAGTGCTTGTTTACAGCATGTGCGACACTGGCGAATATATATAATGGCGAGGAGAACGGGCAAGGGCCGGAAAATTGCATCAAAAGTCCAAGTGTTACCTTGTACTCCGCTATCAAAGAAGATTCACAAAATCTAAAACTCACTAATCACCACAGAAATAATAATAAAAAAAAAAAAAAACGCATCAAGCTTAATCACACTCCGGAGAACATCATTGACCATTGACGTTACTGACAGGATGGGTGAAGCACAAGTGCTTTTCTTATTCCCCTTTATCTGTAATGAGAGTTATTTGGGAATAGGAGATTTGTGAGCAATTAAGCTCGCCCTCTGAGGGCAGTAGTGTTAGCTATGATCGGTTGAGAGAAGAATAGCATTCGGTTTTTTGTGTTTCTAGTAATCTGTCTCATTGTAATTGACAGATTGTACGATTAGTGGGTTTGAATGTGAACTTGACTTCACGAAGAATTTTTCTGCAAGATCACGAAGAAGGGAGGAGATGTATGGAGTACCGGTTTCTCGCTGAATTTGTGAATTTCTGATGAACCACGGTGCATCCAGGATCATCCTAAGGCATTTGTTTTGGATTCTCTGTAATTTTGAAATGTTTGATCATAGTCCTTATAAGGACTGGCTTAAAGGGGCGAAGCAAGAGTGCTTTTCATATTCCCCGTTATCTGTAGAGGACAGTGTAGGATAAGGTGTTATTGAGCTATTAAAGCTCTGATCATGGCAGGAGGGTAACAGCAATAGCCGAGCCTCAGTTAGAACTTCATTGGCTACAGCATTGCCATCCATTACCCTCCAAGGGTATTGGATTGAATGAATCAATCACCGCATCTCACGGTCGATTGATTACCCTCAATCAAATTTTCATCCATCATGTCGAAATGTTTGATCATAATTTGTTTTCTCAATTTAGGTGTTTTCATAATGAGAAATATTTAGGTGTATGAGTAATTAAAGCAAAACTTTAAAAATTTAAGTAATAGATAAATATGTTTGATTGCGTTACTTTTATAATTATATTTCCATTAATGTTTAATTTAAGTTTTTGAAACAAATAAATATATCACAATTGGACTCTTTCTTGATATACTGAACAATTTTCGTTAGTTTTGCCTTGTTTTTTTTGAAAACTTATCAAATAAACTATATACTGTATTTATTCTTGAAATTTAGTAAAGCCAGTGCCGTAACGAGATCGTGGCGAAAGAGACGCCCGCCACGAGCGCAACTAGATTTGGGGCGTAAAAATATTATTTTTATTTTTTTAACGTAAAAAATAAAAATACTAAATAGATATAAAAGTCCGCTATTTTATATTGTATTTTTAAATTTCGGCAATATGCTGCTTTAAGACACACAAATTCTGCAATACACTGCAACTCTTTTTGATGGGGTTAATAGTAAGTATTTAACATATTGCATTTAGTAAAATTTAACTTGTTACATTTAAAATTTTCAAAATTTTTGTCCTTTTTGGGTTAGGGGAGCGCACGTTAGACTCTTGCGTTGAGTTGGGAGAACGCAAGTTAGTCACTTGCCACAGGCGCTTCATACCGTCGACTGAATAAAGCAATTCTATAAATTATTTTCCTCAAAACTCTAATTTTGCATTTAACGACAGCTCATTGCTTAGATTGGCGTTTTAACAAGTCATCCAAAGATATGTCATTCTTGAGAAGATACGCCAATAATATTTGATGAGTATTAATAGACGTTCTACTACATCATAGCTAATGAAGCAGGAACAAACTTTCAATACGCGCGCGCGCGCGTGTGTGTGTGTGTGTGTGTTTTAACAGCTAATCGCGTTCTTTCTTCTCGTCAAACAATGAAAAACATTTTTTTGTATAATTAATTATCGTCCTGTTATTCGGGATATAAAAATCCACTTTGTTTCTTTTATTATTTTTAAAAACTGCCAACTTAGACACCCATTACAATTCTTGAATTAAATATTTCTCTCCGGGTTTAGCGAAAGTTAAAAAAAAATAAAAAAGCACCGGTGAATTTTGCTTTAGAATTCATTTGTTTGAAATGTCACATAAAAGCAATATATCATAAGTTGGAAACGTATTAAACTAGTATAATTAATTGCTAAATAATGAATGTTCCTAAAAGATAATTATTCCTAACCATTGGGAAGAAAACTTAAAATGTCAGACGTCGAGCTCTTGTTACGAAGGTTCATTAGTTCATCGACCATTTTGAAATGCTGAGCCAATAGTGGAGTTTTCTTTGCGTAGCTTGAAAGATATATAGATTCTAAATTAACTGCAGACTTTTCGAGATATCTACAACTAAAATCGTTAAATAGCACATAAATTCCCTTTTATATACATTCGTGCATACATTTTTATTTTATTTTAATATCATTAATTTGAGAGTTAATGTTTTTAAATTTATGATACCTTTTATCACTGAGATTATCGATGTATGGTGTTCATCGCAACAAGAAACAAAACAATGATATATCGAATCTCTCTTTTTTTTTTGAAAAAGTCTTAGTGTTGATCGTAATTCAAAATAAAATCAAATAATCTGGAAACTAAGGTTTTACAAGCCGCATACAGGCAAATCGCCCTAAGAACACACGCAGTTTACAGTCCAGAAATACTGTTGGTTGTAGTGGGCGGAAGATGGCGTTGATGGTAATAGTAGTTTCGTTGTGTGTAGTTGAAAGATCAAATAGTGGAAAAAAGGACCCTTCAGCGAAGATTACTTGGACTTCTTGTGGAGATGTCACGTAATAACAATAATAATAATAATAGTATAGTAATACCCCGGTTTTTTCTGAAAACCCTAAAAAATGCTAAATAGTCCATGATTCCATATATAACCCGGTTCTACTAGAAGCCTAAAAAAGCGCTAAATTTACTCTGATTCAATTTATCGCTCTATTTCCCTTGATTCGTATATAATACGATTATTCCCGAACCAATTCGTCGTAGCGCTGTAATTCTCCTAAACCCTAAATTTATGTTTATCCAGTGCATTTGTTTTCCCCCTCACATCGTATAGTTGTTCATTGGCGGTGAAATCGTGTCCACGCTTAATTTTGTCCTCCAAAACGAGGACAAAATTAAGTGTTCAGCAACCATAACGTCTTCTGCAACAAAGGTAACTCGATTATTCAATGTTTTGGATTGATGATGAAACAGAACGCAACATGCCAAAAAGTCAGTCAATAATATGAAAAAGACTAGAAGTATTTCTAATCGGATTCAAAAACAAAGAGAGGATACGAGCGAAAACTCTTCAACTAGCAGAAGTTGGTTCGATAGATTTAAAAAAAAAAAAAAGAAGAAGAAGAAGAAGCCTCTACAACATTTGAATCGCCGGAGAAGCGACGAGTGCAGATACTGCAGCTGCTTCAACCTTTCCATCAATTTCATCCTCCCAATTGGTAGCGAATTATCCAGATTTTGAAAGAAAAGCAAGATGAGGCGTTTTGGATGCGATCTCTAGCTATCGACAATTGCTTAATAAGAGAAAAAGAAAACTATAAATGACACCAGACGACTTCATCACTAAAAATCAAGAATTTCAGAACAGCCAGAACCTTCGATAGCACAAAAAGAAACTTTGTATTTCTGTGTACGCATATACATGTGTTATGTATAGTTTGCCAGTTAATATAAAGATAACTTAAAGTAAATCTTTCATATTTATGAATTTAGGGACACAAAACACACGTGTTGAAAAGATTATTTTACTGATTAATAATAAAATATTAATCAGTAAAATAATATTTTCAACACGCGTGCTTTGTGTCCCTAAATTCATAAATATGAAGGCTGATCACCGTGTAACCTTAAAAGAAAGAGTGAAAGTAAAATTTGTTTATTCTTGGTCGCGTGTTCTCCTATCCCTATTGACTGTGGGTTAAAATGACCCCGTTTAACGCTATTTCGTTTAGAGCTGTCTTCTAGGACGCATCCTGAGCATTAATCGGGGTATTACTGTAATAATAATAATAATAATGCTTCTCTCTCTCTCTCTCTCTAACGCACGCACGCACGCACACACACTCAAATGCCTAGATGAAAGTAAATGTCATTGAAAGTGAGTTAGCCAGTCTCATACGAAACGGGCAGAGGGATTTTTCTGCGATAAAGCATGAACACTCGCCAGAGAAAATACATACCGAGAGATGGAGTACACTGTGCAGACAGGATAACATAGGATTAACCACCTTGCCGTGACATTAATAGAACATTAATTAGGTCCGTGTGTGAATCCAAAATGCTTTGGTCGTAAGTAAAAAAAAGATGGGATGAAACTGACGCAAGGTACACATGACGACATCTAAGATTTTCTTCCTTTCTTCCCCCCCACTCCTCCCTTTTTTTGATTTCTCCATTTTACGCTGTCCATAGAATACTAAATTCTATAGGGAACATTCCGGTGCTACCGGTAACAATCCTCACTGAGTATAATTGTTATTATAAACGCGAAACTTCCCTTTTCTTGGCTAATCTAAAAGGATGTTGTTTCTCCCAGGGAGATAATGCCATTGCTTAGTTAATTATTGATTGCTATCGCTTGAATGCATTCATTGATTTTACATGGAGGGACCTTTTAATGAGACTATCCTCAAACAATCTACTTACAAATAAGGGATGGAAGTGTGTGTGTGTGTGTGTGTGCGTGTGCGTGTGTGTGTGTGTTGCCAACCAAACGACACATCATAGTTTCTAATATGTGGAATATTAGAATAGTGTATTTACATTTAAGTAAAATATGCGCATACATTCTGTAACTGAAACGAATGTAGAAGAATATTGTAATTTAAAGTAGATTAGCATCAGTTAGTTATGAAAACACACACATACAAAGTGAAGATAAATTAAAATTCATCCAACTGCACTACAGAGTAGATTTGGATAAACAGGTTAATTTCAGCATCCTAGATCACCGTAAAACACATTTTGCTCACTTAAAACACATCCTTATAAGCATTAGGAAAATGGGGACAAGTGCAAAGTATACTGAAGCTCGAAGCTGACTTTCTGAAAGTTTTGATGACTGCTTGCATGGCTATCCACACTTAATACGCCACTGGAAATAATTTTAACGTTGCCATTACCTTTCTACGCGACATTAATTCTGTTGAACCATAGGCCAAATGTGTTGTCAGCAGTACGCTCTTAGACTTATTCACAGTTTTACAAGTCGTAAAAGTTGATGACTGGAATGAAAACCTTAACTTATTCCAATGATGGTCACTAGGTGGCGCTATACTCGTCTCTAGAACTATTTAAGAAAGTACCAGGTATCGTATTGGTTGGAATTACAGCAGCATAAATAAGACTATACAACTAATGTATTACATCGCTGAATCGAATGTGTACTTGAGGTCGGTTTGTCTGTTTTGCAGAATAAAGAACCCACGTTTCTAGGAAGAAAATCTTTGCTATATCCATATTCCCATTAACTTACACAGGGTATTTATTGGCTATTGGTCTTTGAACATCTCGTATGTAGCAGTGATACAAAAAAAAAGGAGGGTGTAGAAATTAAGACCTGGAAACTCGTCATCAACTGAAATATCCTTATGAAGGTTTCCTTATCCCATCTGCAAATTATTTAGAGATTTCTGCTAATCTATTTAACACAGAAATGATACTTAGATCTCATTATCCTTCCAATAATCATTACATATGAATAATAATATAACCTCCTTATGGATTTGCCGAAGTTCCCAACTGGTGTCTTATTACTTTGAAATTATGAGTTTCTCTTTAGGTAAATCGATTATTAATCTCAGAATTATGGAGCGATTTAACAATCTGAGAAAGGTCTCCTCCTTTGGTTTAACTGCTTTATGATTTTATTATAACCAATTTCAATTTTACATTTCGATTTTAGATTTTTAATATAAAATGTTTTCTAATATATCACAAGAGAGAAATTTACTGCAATAAGCAAGCTCACTCTTTTAAATAGGGAATGAACAAATATGATACGCATCTTTCAGACACCTGAAAGAATATTATTTTTACCCATGGAGTTTTTCCAAAAATCGTGTACGATTTCCACAGTCTCAATGGAAATGCATTCTATTTCCGGGTCCAAAAAGGGAACCCTTTTAAAGAAGTAGGACGTATGTCTTAAGTTGTGTCGAAAGTAAGCATAACAGCCTTTATCAAAGGCTTTCGTCAATAAGTGAAAAGCGAATAGCAGAGAATCTTTAAGACCAAATCGCGAGTCTTAGCAATTTTTCTGTTTCTTGAGTTTCTCGTCGACATACTTAATTTTCATTTTTTTTTTATTTGAGTTTATTTTTTCGTTTTTACAGCGGTGAAATAATACGATGATGCTGTAGGCTTCTTCTTGCTACAAAAATGGATAAAACATTAGCGTATAATATAAAACTAACGTCTTAATTTTAAACATTAAGATAACGTAAGTACTTTCCTGATGTTGGAATCATGACGTTATTCACCTTTTGCTGGTTTTTATGGTTCTTCCGTAACTCAGTTTGCAACGATGGTAAATGTTCTTCATTGCTGGTGAAATACCACCGCCGAGCTTCTTGGAATTTTGAAGTGGTAAATGACATTTGATCTCCAGGTCAGGTTTCTGTTCCCACCTTCTCAGTGCATCGTGAGTGATGCTCTTCAAGACCTTGACAAACCTACTTAGAGAACCAAAAACTCCTCAATTTCGAGGATATATCAGTTAAAACGGATGCCGCTGGCCGGCTGCCAAGTTAGTACACGGGGGCCGAACCTGAGAGGAAGGCCGAACCGGGGTGCCTGTAGAGGAAGGCCGATTAGTAATAGTTGGGGGGAAAACTGCCGATGCCACGTCTTGGAACAGAGACTGGTTTCTCTCCGTATGGAAGTCATGTCCTGGTCTGTCTTCTCTCACTGCACGACCTCACTATATTCTTTCATCTAATCAACCATATGATCAAACCTATGAAGACTCTAACAAAAAATAACAGAGACACTGCCATAAAAGCAAACCTCCCGCACAAACTAATCCCATAGAAAGGTCACATCACAACCAACCACAATATGCAAACCATACCAAAATCTCTTCACTAAAAACTCACTTTCACATCCACTTTACTAACATCAGTGGCATTAACCTAAGCATAAATGGTGTCCAACAGCACTTGCAGTTTTCCAGACCAGACATCTTATTTCACAGAAACCCAGATTGCATCTACATCTACTACTGTGAACCTCCAAAGCCCAGAATGCACACTTCATGGTTCTTTGTATACCACAAGAGTGACACCTGTGACTTTATGAAATCTGGCATAGCCGCAGAGAATGACTAATTTAGAAACTCCTGCTTTTGAGCTTCTCTGGCTCAAGGTTTCCTTGTCCCATTTAGTAACATTCATTAGTTGTATTTACCAGTCTCCAAATGCTAACAACCACTCAGATCTTTTCAAATCCTTCAATAGAAACTTGATTACCTGCAATCTAGCTATCCAAATAGTGAGGTCATCTTCCTGGCGACCTCAACGTCCATAATTCCAACTGGCTCCCCTACTCGAACACCACTGACCATTCAGGACCAGAAGCAGACGTCTTTGTTATAGGTAATGACCTATCGCAAACTGAACATCTACCCACTCGAATCCTTGATACCCCCCTCTTCAATCTCCAAATAATATGGATGTCTTTTTTGACCGGTTCTCCTTCCAGATCCACCATAGAGGTTACCTCTCTTCTCGGTAACTCAGACCACAGTCTGAAGCACCACAAAGAAGTCAATTGGGATAACCTCCAGAATTTACACTACTCCTTTCCTTGGTCTGACTATTTCTTACACTCATCCTCCTAACAGTGGCTGTGAACAAGTCACAGAAATTATTCTCACTGGATGAAGGCCTTCATCTCCCATTTAACTCATAAACCACATCCTCCTTCCAAGCCTTGGTTCAACTGAAAATGTGTCAAAACAGTCAAAGAAAAAAATTCAGCTTATCGCATGTGGTTGCATCAAGATCTATCTCCAGCTTCATACTTTGCCTACACCAAAGCACCCAACATATGCAACTCACAAACCCAATTTCATGAAGGCAACCAGCAGGAAACTCGCTTCCTGTCCAAATGGAAGCCATGCCTTCTGGTCGCTTGCTAAGGTTGTTGGACGCAACTTCTGCTCTCCTGCACTTCCATCTTTTCTCTCTCATCCTGATGGCACCACTGTTGCTTCGCCCAAAGATAAAGCTGAACTCCTGACATTGCCTCAAACTCCTGCATAGATGACCAAAGGAAATCGCCTCCTACCAAACCAGAATCCAAGCACCTATGCCAGTTTTAGATTTTCGACGAAACGTCTTCAGGAAACTACTAAATAACTTGGATACTAAAAAATCTTCTGGTACTGATAGTATCTCCGCAATTGTTCTCAAACATTGCACCCCAGAGTTAACACCTGTCCTTCACCATCTCTATAGTTTACTATACATATCTCGTACTTATCCCAATGCATGGAAACAATATCACGTCGGTCTTATTCCAAAAAATGACGATAGAAGTGTATCGTCAAAGTACCGACCAATTACCATCACTTTGTCATCTTTAGAATAATGGAAAAAGTCATCAAAAGCCAACTCCTCCATTACTAAGAGATCCACGAATTAATCAGCGACCGCCAGTAAGAATTTCGCCATCCAAGATCCACAGCTGACCTTAGCTTACATCACCCACCACAGGACATACCATGAACGGGTTCGGAGAAATTTGTGCTGTCGCCCTTGACATTTCCAAATCTTTGACCATGTGTGGTATCGAGGCCTACTAAACAAATTTCCATCCTTTAGTCTCCCTGCCACCCGCTGTAATTAGGTAGCCAGCTTTTTCTCTGGTCGTTCTCTGCTAGTCATGGTAGATGGTTCCCTCTCTTAGAGCTTCCAATGCTAAAGTGCCTAAAGACTCTGTCCTATCACCTATACTACATAAATGACCAACTCACAATAACCACTAATCTTATTCACAGCTTTGCAGACCATTTCCCCACTCATCCTACTCATTTGATAAATCATGCAGTACTCTGACATCCCAGTCATAAGATCATCTATAACTAGTGCCTTAAACATTGATCTTCATACTATCCCTCAATGTGGCGAGTACAACCTTGTTATGTTCAATGCCACTAAATCATGGTCTTGCCTTTTCTCGCTCTAAAGAGTTTCCAGCTTACCCTCAGTAATATACAAATCACCAGACAAGATCAGATCTCTTTGCTTGGATTAATGTTAACCTCCGCTCTTTTCTGATATAAACACATCACATCAATAGTCTCCTCAGCATCCAAGAAGCTGAACACCCTCTTTCGTTCAAGAGACTATTTTCACTATATAAAAATCTCAAATTCGGCCATGTGTAGAATATTGCTCACATATTTGGGACGTTGCCCTTTAAATCATTGGCGCCATCCAGAAGCGTGTAATGAGACCCACAGGTGATCCCTCTCTTACAGATTCACTTCAACCTCTATCTCACACGCGCAGTGTTTCAGCACTGTGTCCATTCTACAGCTACTTCCCTGGTCTCTGCTCCAGTGACTTGTCAACTATCATTCCTTCACTTTCAGTTGCACCTTAATACAAGAGCTACAGCTGCACAACATCCCTTTACTGTGCAATGCAAACGCACCGAACCTGCTTCTATTCATCTGCTTTTATTCCGTCCACTACTATCCATTGGAACAGCCTTCCTCAAGAAGTATTCCTAAACATCTACAACCTGCAAATGTTCAAAAAAAAAAATCAATAAACTTCTACCTCAGTCCTCATATGCATCCCACAGACGGCACTGATGTGCTTATAGGTCCCTCAGATGTATGGGATTAATAAACAACCTAAATAATAATATATAAATATATCAATAAATAATACCTAACTACATTAATAAATAATAAATAATACTTCATCATCATCATCATGAAATTCCTGACATGCACCCTCAAGGGGATGTACAGGATATGATTGTACTACAAGAAAAATTTATATCATTACTAACTTCCCATCTACAAGTTTCCTCCAAATCAGTCTGTTACTTGTCAAGACTCCAACATTATCAGCAAAATCTTATATTTCTATCTTCTAAGGCACTTTGTACTGTATCAATCCACCTATATCTTGGTCTTCCTCTGGGTCTTTTACCTGCAGAGAACACTCGTTTTGCTAATCTTTCCTCGCCCATTCTGTTTAAAGGACCATACCACCTGCGATTAGCTCTGCTAACGCATTCCTGGATGCTGACAATGTCCAGTTCTTTCCTAATATCCTCGTTTTTACTATGATATTGCCATTGATGCCATCTGTTCACGCCTCTAATCTTTCTCAGGACTCTCATATCTGCGGTCTCTAGTCTTTGGTCAAGTGTTTTACTTCTGACCCAGCTCTCAGATCCATAAGTTAAAACTGGTTTGAACACTGTCTTGTATACAGCTAATTTAGTGTTCCGACTAATTCCTCTCTTACTCCATATGAATTTATTCAATTGACTTCCTACCATACCAGCTTTCTTGAGTCTGTTACCTATTTCCATATTTAATTTACCATCTTCACTAAAAATCGTGCCTAAGTAGCTGAAATGTTTTACTTGTTCCACAGGTTCTCCGTTTACAACACACTTGACATTTTCAACGATTCTACTATTTTCATTGTCTTTGTCTTTTTATTGCTGACCTTCATACCATATCTATTACAACAGTTATTCAATTTATTCAAGGAATCTTGAAAACTTGTAGCGGATTTATTTAGAAGTATGACATAAAGCAAACAGCTGACATTAACATCTCCAATTCTGATATCATGTTTAATACAACTTTCCTTCATAATGTGATCCATATAGATAGTGAATAACAGAGGGGATAACGTAATCCTTGTCTGACACCAGATTTAACATTAAGCCATCTTCCCGTACTCCCTTCAATTCTAACTACCGACTTACAACTCAAATAAAGACTAAGAGTTGCTTGATATAATGCCCCATTGACACCATATAACTGTAACGTATTGAATAGCTTCTCTCTTGGCACCTTGTCATATGCCTTTTCCAAATCGACAAAACTTAAATACAGATCTTTGTTATATTCCCGTGCTTTCTCAACTATTTGTCGTAAAGTGAAGATCGAATCCTGACAGCCTCTATTTGGCCTGAATCCAGCTTGTTCTTCGACAAGCTTTTCTTCCACAATTCTTCTCATCCGTTTCTCAAGTATACTTGCATAGATCTTGCCAGGAACACTCAGTAGGCAAGAAATACCTCTGTAATTCTCACATTCAGTTTTATTTCCCTTTTTATATATGGGTACTATGAGAGCTCTACTCCAATCATCGGGAATTCGTCCCTCTGTCCATTCTTTCTGAACTGTGCAGTGCAGCCACTGTACGACTTTTATACCACCATACTTCAGCATTTCTGGTCGAATATCATCTACCCCTGCTGCCTTTCCACATTTCAAGCCTTTGATGGCTTTTTCTACTTCAAGTATGGATATGTATTCCTGCCTGCATGCCTGTTGAATGTTTTTACCACTATGCTATCATTGCTTGTTTCATTTAGCAACAAGTTTTCTAAATAATTACTCCATGCTTCAAGGATATCTTTTTCTCCCGTTTTCATATCTCCTTTATCATCTCTAATTCCTTTTACAGAACTCTTTCTTCCATTCCTAAGCTTCTTCCACAACCTCCAGAATATTCTGTCACCTTCTTGATATTTATTTTCTATGTTCTTGCCAAAGTTCTCCCATGACTTTTGTTTAGCTGGTTTTACACAGTGTTTAGCTTTCTTCCATTTGTCTCTGTATTCTCTAAGAGCACAAGCTGACTTATTTGCCAGGAACTTTTGATATGCTTTCTTCTTTTCCTTCACTGCCTCTTTAACTTCTTGTGTCCACCATGGAGTTCTAATTTTTCTATATCCTTGCAGACAACCTCACCACATGCCTCTCTGGCAGAATCAATCAATGTTTTCTTCAGAGTTTGCCACTGAATCTCCAAGGTTTGTTTCCTGCTCTCAAACTCTTTCATTTTTTCTTCAATAAGCTTCGTGTATTTTAGTCTACAGTTCACATCTGAGAGCTGCTAAACTTTTATTCGCTTTAAAACTTTCTTACATGTTATTCTTTTCAATATGAAATTCAATTTTATCCTGCTCAAGACTAAATAGTGATCGCTTCCAATTTCAAATCCTCTGTAGACTCTGGTGTCCTGCACCAGGGAGAAAACATCACTATCAACAATAACATAGTCAATGAGACTTTTCTTATTCCTTGCCTCTTCTCTCCATGTGAATTTGTGCACATTTTTATGTTGGAACATGGTGTTAGTAATAACCAGTCCATGTCCTGAGCAGAAATCCAACAGATATTTGCCATTATTATTAGCTTTGCTCTTTTCTCCAAATTTTCCCAAAATATTTTTTAATTTTTTTTATATTTATTTATTATTTATTGATATATTTAAGTAAATAATACTTAAATATATCAATAAATAATAAATAAATAAAAATCTGTTTTTTGTTTCATTCTACCCTAACCTGGCTTTTTATTCTAACTCTTCTAAATTTTTTTCGCTATGAATATTGGGAAAGTTTCATTATTGAGGTATTGGCTTTGCTTTGTATCACACACTCCGTTTATATCCTTTCAATCGAACTGTAATTTATTTGCGCAAAGGAGCCATGTAGTCGTTTTTGTTTTCCTTTTGCTAATTTTTTTTATTTTGCTTCAGAGGTTTTCTAATGACTTTTAAATCATAGCAAGTCCCCGCTGATGCTTCGATTAAAAGTTCAATTTCTCTACGCCATATTTTTGCATTGCTTTCTGGTCTTATTTCTTTTTTTGAAACTGCATTATGCTAATACTGTTTGCAAATTCTTTAATGTAAGCCACAATATTTGTAAAATTGAGTTTAAATGTTAATGATCATCACACAAATATTTCTTTTTCATGATATTATAACGAAGTTCTAATTTTAATAGATACCTTGTTCATCAAGAGATGAAAGCATTACATGATAAAATGAAATGATACAGAAACAAAGTAACTCATAAAAATTTATAGTTTATATAGAACATATAGGAAATTTAATACTAATTAAACTTTTTGTAAATTTTTATAATATTAAAAATATTCAATAGAATAATGATTTTTTTAAATAAACCTTTAGTTTATTAATATACGAGGGTGGTCTGAAACGTTCTCGGCCTCGATCATAGATGGCAACACTATCGGCAACTTCTTATTTCCTAAATTGGTACATCTCTCGTATGCATTCATGTGAAATTGCAAGTTATTCTATCAAGTAGTTTACTTTATACGGCTATCTGAAGCAAAATTGTTGTCTGCACCCCTTGAAATTATAAAATTGAGTATCGTGCAGTTATAAAATTCTTTGTAAAAGAAGGTTTAACGCCAAACGAAATTCATTCGAAGTTCATAAACGTTATGGGTACACTTCTCTTTCGTTTTCAGCAATTAAGAAATGGGCTGCCGAGTTTAAACGTGGCCGTACCAGCCTTGAAGATGATCCACGTGAAGGAAGTCTAAAAAGTGTAACAACGCCAGAAATCATTGATCATCTGCACGAATTGTTATTGGATGACCGGCGAATCGAAGTGCGTGAAGTTGCTGAGACTATAGGCATTTCAAAAGAACGTGTAGGATATATTTTGTATGAAGAATTGCAAATGAAAAAGCTTTGTGCAAGATGTGTGTAGCGCTAGCTCACAGCAGATCAAAAAACGCACTCGCATGAAAATCTCTGAACAGTACTTGGAGCATTTTAGCAAGAATAAAACTGATCTTGCGCGTTGCTTTATTACTATTGATGAGATATGGATTCACCATTACACACCAGAATCCAAACAGCAGTCAAAACAGTGGACAGAAGCCGGTTGTTCAGTGCCAAAGAAGACAAACTCGGTTCCATCAGCAGGAAAGGTCATGGCATCGGTGTTTTGGGATGCTAAAGCATTTCTTTAATTAATTATCTTGAAAAGGGTAAATCAATAACCGTGGAATATTATTCCGATCTTTTAACCAGACTAGAGGAAAAAATTCGTGAGAAAAGACCCGGTTTGCAGAAGAAAAAAAATCATCTTTCATCAGGACAATGCACCTGCCCACAAAGGTGTTTTGGCAATGGAAAAATTAAGGGATTTGCACTATGAATTATTGGAACATCCATTCTGTTCTCCAGACTTGGTTCCCCGTGAATTCTATCTCTTCCCAAAACTAAAACACTTCCTCGCTGGTCAGCATTTTTTCTTCGAATCAAGAGGTGATTGCAGCTGTAGAGGAGTATTTTGCAGATCTTACTGAGAACCAGTACAGGGACGGGATAATGGCGCTGGAGCATCGCTGGAATAAATGTATTAGTCTTAAGTGAGATTATATCGAAAAATAAAAATAATCTTGAAATTATAAATTCCTTTTTTCATTTCTTAGGCCGAGAACTTTTCAGACCACCCTCGGAAGTTTTGTACTGAACCTAGTCAAAGAGAATTATGTGTCAGATCTCGAAGGTTTTGAAAATCAAAGGTGGCATCTTTTTAGTGATTGGGTCGATTTTACAGGAGTATTTACTCATGTCATTGTCATTATTATAAACATTTTATGAGTTTTTGAAAATACGACTTTTTTTTTTGCTAGCTCACTCTGTCGTGTTCTTCTTCCTCTGTAATTTCTTAATCTCAGGATCACTTTTATACTTTAAATATTGATAGACTCGAACTCACATAATACAGGTAATTCGCGACTTTACGAGTTAATTCATTCCTAGCACGCATTCGTAAAGCGGGAACTGTCCATATACGCATATTTATTTGCTACTGGGGTTTTTAAAGGATGTTTAAAGGTTTTTAAATATCCGCGTTATATGAGGTAACCCTCGTATAACGCGGATGTTAGGTTCCGCAGAAATGCTGCGTTATATAAATCGCGTTATGCGAGACTCAGATGGCATAGAAAAAGCAAGCATTACTGTATGTAACTCGCCAGAAAATAAAGTGCTCAGCTTGAGATGAACACACTTATGATTTTTAATTCACCTTCCTGGCAGAAACGAGGACAATTTTCAACAATAAACGTTTTATACGGTAAACAATTGAGGTACATGCGTGCTAAAGAGTATTTCCCCTAATATAAATTCGCATAATACAGGTAACTAGCCCTCATATAACGCGGTACTTATACAACGCGGTTTCGATATTACGCGGTCTAAAATTATAGTAACCCTTGTTGAACGCGGTAATTACATGCGCAATACAGGCAGACACAAATTTAACGAAGCTAAAATTTGATTTTTAAGTCGCGCGGTGAAAAACATATGAAAAGATAAAGGGTTACTACAATTTGTAGACCGTGTTTTTATCGGAACCGTGTTGTATAAGTACCGCGTTCAACAAGGGTTACTATAATTTTAGACCGCGTAATATCGAAACCGCGTTGTATAAGTACCGCGTTATATGAGGGCTAGTTACCTGTATTTCTAACAAATACATTTAATACGAATTGAGCGTTAGCGAATTGAGTCCTTATTTAATTCCAGTTTATGTCATAAATGAGTTAGAAATACCGTTGTGTAACTTATACAACAGTATTTTAAGATAGTTTCTTATGTTAAATTGATTCAGTGTTACTTCAATCAGCACGTGTTTTGCTCAACAACATTTGGGTTTAAATCCGTTAAGATCTGAGGATGAACAATTTTTTTCAAGTCTTCATCCAGGCAACGTTCAGTCAACTGGTCTCAGAGATCTTCGTTTTATATATTCGTATTTTCTATTTTATTCGTATTTTATCCTTTATTTCTGTATTGTTTTCTTTCCCCCCCTTTCTCCGTCAAGTGCCTACGCATTGAATTTTGTCATACTTTTCTTATTCTAATAACACTGAGCAGGCAAAATTAATAACCAAGAGTATTTATATGCAATCCACTTTTTTTTGTCATTTCTCCAATTAGAGAGAGACAAAGTATGGATATCTCACTGATATATAATCTACTGGAACAAAACAAGCCCATTAGAGCTAGTAAAGCAGTAAAAAAGTACTTAAACAACTAATTAGTATAATAAGATCAGTCTCATTATTTATGTTTGGCAAGCCTTGATAATTGCCTCGACTGTTGCAAAAGTTTTCTTCCTTACGTCATTTTTTTTCCTAAAAGAAAGCCATTTGGAACATCTGTTTCTGCCTATAAAAAATAGCAGGCAGCCAATTAACAAAACTTTGAAAAAAAAAATTATAATTAACTAGCAAAACTGTAGCTAGAAAAAAAAACGTTGAACTGCATATCTATTTAGAGAATCTGCCTCTAGGCTACAGGACATACAGGACGTATGTTGATTTTTTTTTTGTAATATGTAAAACAATTATTAGAAAATTCTGTTCGATACTCGTAATTTTGTAATCGAACTTCTTTTTTTTTTTATAAATACATATTTCTCGCTAAAAAACCTCTATTTTTTTCTACAAGTTATTATTATTATTATTATAAAAACCTCCATGGAGTCAAAGACTCATCGTGGGAGGTCCACTGTTATACACACAGTTTATCATACTGTGCCTTAAATATATTCACTGTCTCTGCACACACCACACTCTCGGGCAAAGCATTCCAATCACTCACCACTCTCCATGCAAAAAACTTGTTCCTCACTCCCTTGCTCACACCCTCCTTATACAGCTTCCAGGAATGACCTCTTGTTCTCCTGCTATCCTCACCCATTCTGTGCAAACCCCCTCCCCCGACGTTAATCTGGTAATAACCACTCAACAGCTTATATGTCTCAATCATATCCCCCTCCTCCTTCTATCCACCAATTTCTGCAAATTGCATTTTGCCAATCTGTCTTCATACTCTACATTCCAGAGACCAGAAACCACCTTAGTCAATCGCCTCTGAACTTTTTCCAACGCAATTTCATCTTTTTGAAAACCAGGTGACCAGATCTGTGCAAAGTAATCCATATGTGGCCTGATCAAAGCCTTATACAAAGGAACCATAACATCCTTACTTCTACAAGTGAATATCCTCTGCATCATTCCCATTATCCGCTGTGTTGTCTTCACTATTTTAGTAACATGTCCTCGAAATTTTAGATCCTTGTGTACAATCACTCCCAGATCTCTCATTTCCTCTACCTCTTCCAAGATATTCGCACCGATTGTGTACTTTACATCCCATCTCTGCTTCCCAAATTTCAAAACCTTACACTTTGAGACATTGAATTGACATCCCCACTTATTTACCCATTCAGACAGTGTATTCAAGTCCTCTTGCAAAGCTACAGCATCCACACTACTCCTGATAGCTCTGCCCAACTTTGCATCATCTGCAAACAACTGCACATCACCATTCAGACCTCTCCAGATGTCATTTACATACAAATTAAACAGCAATGGACCCAAAACAGACCCTTGAGGTACACCACTAGTAACTTTCCTCTTCTGAGATATCGCTCCTCCATAGACAACTCGCTGATACCTATCAGACAACCAATCTACTGTTCAGCCCCATCCGTTCCAATTTAATTACCAGCTTGTCATGTGGCAATTTATCAAACGCCTTTGCAAAATCTAAATATACCACTGTATATGCAATACCCTTATCCAACGCATTTGTCACTTTATTATAAAAAGTAAGCAGGTTGCTAAAGCATGATTTTCCTTTAGTAAATCCATGCTGGCCATCAAAGAGTATTTTTCTGTTGTCGACCCAATTCTGAACTTTATTCCTAACTTCTCTAATACCTTGACCACAACTCCAAACACACAGACTGGTCTATAATTCAAAGCCTTACTCTTATCACCTCCCTTATGAATTGGAAACATTTTACCCTCTTTCCACTCTTTTGGAACTTGACCCAGTGAGAGACTCATGTTGAAAAGACATACAAAAGCTGTTGTTAACTCTCTGGCACATTCCCTCAAGACACGTGGTGAAATAGCATCAAGTCCCACAGCCTTATTTACATCAAGTCTATTCAATTCCTCATATACCTCCTGTTCACTTACTAACAGTTCCTCCTCCTCCTCTCCCACTACTTTCAAGTTCTGCATGATGTCACATTCGCAAGAATGAAATACCTTTAGAAATTGCTCATTAAATATCTCAACTATATCCTCCGCAGCGGTTACCATTCCTCCGTTTTCACCAATCAATCCCATTCTACCATAACCATTCTTTCTTCTACTGGCGACATATCGAAAAACCTCCTTAGGATTTTTTTTGGTTTAGCTAACTGCTGCTCATACTGCATTTTTGCTACCCTTATCAAGCTAGTCACCTTCCTCTCCTGCTCTTTGTACTTGTCATGCGACTGGTTGTTATATATACTCATTTTGTGTTTCCTCCATAATACCTTCTTCTTCCATATTGCATACCTTATCTCTTGATTCATCCATTTTACACCCACTCTGTTTACCCTCTTGACCCTTGGAATACACTCTGATATTGCCTCCACCAAATAGTTATTGAGTATGGCCCAAGCAGCATTGATATCCTATCCATCCAGTTCCTCTTTCCAATTTATTATCGCAAGCTGTTTCCTGAGCTTTTCGTAATTACCAGTCTTATAATTCCACATATATCCCTTTCTAACAGACGTCCTCGAATGACTGGTCACCCTGCACGTGATCACCTCATGGTCACTCTCACCAACTGGTGGAAGAATGGACACCTCATTTATAATAGCATCATCTGATGAGATGATCAAATCCAATACTCTTGATCCTCGTGTACCCTCCGTTACGTGCTGCCTAATGTAATTATCTTTCAAAAACTCCAAAAATTCTTTTTCTTTACCCCCAGATGCAGTCTCTTGCTTCCAGTCTATATCACCATAATTAAAGTCACCCATAATGATAACTCGTTTCTTGCTAGCTAGGCCAATTTGCATATACATTTCCTTCTCATTACCCTACATATTACCAGTTCTATAGCAACACCCAACTAAATATTTCATCCTGTAAACTTCTACCTCACACCATACGGCCTCAAAACCGTGACCACTATTTGCACCTTGCAATTCCACCTTAGATGGGCACAACTCATCTGCTACCATTAACAGTACTCCTCCTCCCTTTCTTCCCTGTCTATCTTCACGAAAAATATCCTATCCATTCATCTCTATTCCTGTCAGGATGTCATCGTCATCTAACCATGTCTCACTTATACCAACAATTTTGGGGGACTCGTGCAAAGCAACAATTTCGTTCCCCTTATTTCGAATACTTCTAGCATTAGTGAATAAACATAATAAATCATTACTGCTTCTACAAGTTGAATGTGTAAAAATAAATTTGGCGAGAATTTATCAGACAAAAATAGTAACTAAATTTTTTTTTTAATTTCTTATTTTTGAATATTAGTAAACAGAATGCTAACAGCGCCCTCTATTTTAACCTACAGGTTAAAATGCGACGAATTGCTTATTGACAATTTCATATGAACAGCAAGATAATCGTTTGGTTACCAATATTGAATATCAATAAACAAAATAACTGTTAGCGCCCTCTATTTCAGTCTACAGGTCGAATGTGTATACGAATTCTGTATGGCATGAATTTGTCACGAACGGTATACCTATTTGTTTTCATTACTACCCTTTATATGTCATCAGTATTGGGTTTGATCGTATTGGAACACTCACTAAAAAGGTGTCAAAGAAGTCTAGACTTCCGGACCACCTATTGGCTAAACTTCATTAACTTACTGAAGCGGAATTATCTCTTGTCACTATCGTTCTTGCTTCTCGTCTCACAGCTCAACCCACATTCTTAGCACGTAAACAATTTATCATTCGCTCCATCAACTACACGCAGGCTTTTGCTGCTAGGATAGGTTTCCGTTAGCTTCTTGCTTTAATAAAAACTGCCAGTTGCGGACTGCCTATATTATTTCCGGAATCTACATTACCGCACGACTCTCAGCTCACGCGCGCGAGAGAAGACAATAGAAGTGCTTAGGCTCTGCCCTTCGCCGTTGATGTTATATCATCAATTTTGCCACTTGTGGTTGTCACCTTATTGGTGTCTCTTTATTTAGAGTAAATCGCGTTTATTTTGCCACTGTAAGTGCTTTAAAATTTTCGCTTTAATTTCAGTATATTATAAATACAGTTCGTTTTTATTTACGCATAGTTATAATTTTTATGATTTTTATTTTTACTTGTTATTTTCATATATATCTTTATTAATTCCTTGCAAGTTATTTCACTATATAATAACTTAAAATTTACCCTCTCTGGTTGAAAATATTTGCTACCGACATCTATCGGCGATAATAAATAAAAGAAAAATTAATTAATGTTTTAATATATATATATATATATATATATATATATATATATATATATATATATATATATATATATATATATATATATATATAACTACCTTATTCTCGTAACCCTAGTTGTCGGCTCTACTTTCATCTATTTTCAAATTTGAAAGAGCCTTAATAGGGCGTATTTTTGAAAGCGGATAAAACGAACTCGATAACATCCTTAAATATGTCTTTCATACTCGTATATACAAAGTATATATATATACTTTGAAAGGAGGAGAAACGCTGAGAGCATTGCATTCATGTCAAAATGAATAAAAATTTCAAATAAAATAAATTTCGGGAATCATGGAATTTGAAAAGTTTGTTTTTCTTTTGGCAATTCGCTGTTTGCGATATTGTTATTAGAAATATAGTTCCTGTACATAGAACGCCATCTAACGGATATTAAGATATTAATTGTTGAACGTCAAGTTCAGCATATAAATATTAATAGTAATAATAAATAGTAATAATAAATAAATAAGTTTTCTACCTTTTTCATTGTACGTATTGTAACCTCTATTCGTTTTAATCGTTCTCTTTGAAAAATGGGCCTCCGGGGTCGTGTTTGAGCAGCTAATGGAAGAGACTAGCTCTCTAAGTAGATTACTGGCAATCTCCTGTCATCTTCAATTCCTATTTACTCTGCTTGTGACATAACACACATTCTCTCTCTCTCTCTCTCTCTCTCTCACACACACACACACACACACACACCCTTTTTTTTTCTTTTGGAACAAAAGATACGTGTTTGAAGTCTCAAGTGTCTAGTCTGTACGTGAGTTGATTAAAATGTCTCAAAAAAACCTAAAAAAAATATCTCTGTACACTTGGAAATAGGTACCGGAATAAAAAATATTAAACTTGAGAACAGAAGAGTCGGATGAAGTTATTTAAGTTGATTATAATTCGATAATAAATAAATAAATACCAGCATCGTAATTCATGCCAGACTAATGTTGTTGTTATTATTATTATTATTATTATTATTATTATTATTATTTTATTCACATAATTGATACACAGTCAAAACAAGATATCATATAAATAAAAATTTGACTGGTGATACAGAACAATTCAGATTCAACCCAAGAATATAAGAATAGCCCATCAAGTAGCGTCGTAAAATATGGACTGTTCCAAGTGATGCTCTTTTTTGTATGTCATATGGAGTGACTTTGTTGATGTGTAATTGCTGTAAATAGTTGGACAGCTTCTCTGAAGTTGCATCAAGTGCACTGATAACTATTGGGATAACTTTGGTGTGTTTAAGCCACAGTCGGCCAACTTCGATTGCCAGATCTCGATATTTAGCAATTTTTTCCAGTCCTTTGTTGTTATCACTGGGTACTGTAATATCGATAATCCAAACCTGTCGATGTTCGATAATTGTGATGTCAGGTCTATTGTGTTCCAAATGCCGATCACTTTGTATTCTAAAGTCCCAGAGAATTTTTGCTGTTTCGTTTTCCAATACTGTCTCTATTTTATGCTGCCACCAGTTATCAGAAGTAGGAAAGCCATATTTTTTGCATACATGAACTATTTTGACCACTTGATTATGGCAGTATTTATAGTCAGTTTGAGCTATTTTGCTGCAGGCACTGATTAGATGTTCTACAGCCTCATCTTTCTGATCGCATGATCTGCATTTGCTGTTATTATTGATGTTCAAACTGTTTGCTTTCATTAGTTTGTAATGCCTGTTCTTGAGCTGCTGGAATAAATCCTTCTCTTCACTTTTTTAATGTATCCGTGTTGTAGTCATTGCCACGTCTTGTTCACGTGAATTTTGTCCTCAGTATCTCGAAGAAATTGGTCATGCAAGGGTTTACTTTTACAGCTCACATATCGGTTATTTTGCTGTTCCTTTTTGTAATCGGATTTGTTTCCTGTTGCTTTTAGAAGTTCATCTTGTGTTATTGCTTGAAGCATTTGCTCACAGCTATTGTCGATGTAACTTTTTTAAAACTAATTTCTTCTTCTTCCACAGTCTGTCTCACTTGCAGCAGACTAAGTCCACCTATTCTCCTCGGTAGCTACAACCGGTCAACATCACTTCGTGGTTGTAATGTATGATGCATAGTGATTAATTTTCCAGTTTTGCGATCCAATTTGTCCAGGTCTTATTTTGTCCAATCTATTATGCCAGCTGTGTATTGGATCACTGGTATAGCCCAAGAATTCATTGTTCTAATTGTGTTTAATCCATTTAGTTTTGTTTTCAGAATATTTCTAACTATTTTGGTGTATCTTGCTGCTGCCTGTTGTTTACCTTTCGATTAGAGAATATCACTGGCTTCTAATATTCATAGGTATTTATAGTGTTCGTTAGCTGAATTTACTTTTAATATATTTCTCCGAAATATATGAAAAGAAAATATATATTAAATATATATTATATAAGAAATCCATACCGGATCAGTCGACGAAGCCCAGGTCATCAAGGACTGCTTCAGATGTTGGGATCCTGAGCATCAGGCAACAAGTGGGCTACAGGGCCCACTTGTTGCCCACTTGTTGCCTGGCAACAAGTGGGCTACAGGACCCAGCTCTCCTTGCTGGGCAAATCAGGACAGGAAGCTGAAAAGCGACTGGAAGAAACCAAATATAAAAAAATGGACTGTAAAAGAAAACAGAGAAGATATGGAATGTTTTTACAGATCAACGCAAGAAAAACGGGATTTTAGAAAGCGTATGCATTTAATTTGGAAACAAAAATTCCCAGAATCTGCATTAACACAACAACGACTCATAGACCAAAAGAATTTCATTTTTCGCAACAAAATATTTACCGAACTTGAGCTGCAAGAGTTGCGTAATAAACCAAAAACTCCAATAACAACAAATCATCAGGAGATTTGCTGATCTAGAATGCTGAACTAGAATCAAGCTATATCAAACTGGAATTCAACACAGTGAGCATCCAGCTGACGACATACCTCAGAATGTTTTGACAGAAGGGCAGTGTAAAATGAAGTCAGGGATATTGGAACATATGAACTCCATAAATGACCGTATAAGTCATTTATGGACGCAAATGCTGTGATTAAAACCATCACAACAGACAGCATAAAGGAAACAAATCAACTCCTATACAGCACAGCCATTATCATTACAGTGAAGCTTGGTTGCAAAAACGAAAGAGCAAAAGCCGAGAACCAAACAATCTACACCATTGAAAAACCGGTTGGAACGAAAAGTCAACAAACGTCGAGCTGATTTGAGCAACTTAAAGAGTTTTAAAGAAGGACAGTTGAAAAATAATAACATCAAAAACAAACTGATTAACACGTATAATTTGGCCAACGAAACAATTGCTGAAGTTGCTGAAGAACTAAAACAAAGAATTACAGAGACTGCTCAGAAAATTAGAACATATAACGCAATAATAAACCAAAGTGTACAAAATATGCAATTTCGACAGAACCAACATCACTTCTTTCAGTCTCCATATCTAACCACTCGGTATGGTCGAATGGCAGAATAATTTAATTATTTGTTGCAGTCAGACTCAGTTGAAGACTGAATGATATCTGGGCGTACTTTTCTCTTCATGAAAGATAAGGGTGCGGACCATATTGTGACTCAATGTTATCTCAGAGCATATTCAGAAGATAAATTGGACATTTTAAGTGCTACACCCGAAGCTCTGAACTATCGACCAATATGGATGTAACCATTTAATTTTATTGTTTTTTAAAATGACTTTTGGCTTTTAATTTTATATGTTTTTAAAGTGGGAGTGTATTGTACTGCATGTTGTGTTATTCGTGCCATACGAATAAATACATAAATAAGGGTGCGGAGCCAAGTAACTATCGTCCAATAACATGCCTACCAACTATGCTTAAGTTGTTCACGTCAATCATAGCAAATTCCATTTACCACTACTTATCAGATAATCAGATTTATACGGTGGAACAAAAAGACAATTTTCCAAAAATCTAGAGGAACAAAAGACCAGATTCTTATTAATAAAATGATTTTCAGAAATTCGAAAAGACGAAAAACTAACTTAAACTTGGCATGGATCTGTTGTACATGGATGACTTGAAGCTATATGAAAAATCGACCCAGCAAATAAGACTCTTTACTGAACATAGTTCATATTTTCAGTCAGGATATCAAAATGGAATTTGGTTTAGATAAATACGCAATTTAATCTATTAAACGAGGAAAAATTAATGACACTAGCAATTTTAATTTTGATCATGTTCCGTGTTCCTTGGGGGAGTATTATTATTATTATTATTATTACGCGAGACCTCAGAGGAGTCCAAGGACTCATCGAGAAAGGGCATTCTACTCCACTCCGCTACACACATCTAACCGTCTCCACTACTACTTTATTCTCCTACTATATACAATTACTATCAAAGCCATCTACCGCCCATCACCACCACAAACAGTATACGTTTTTGTCTGTAAATTGCGTGTATTCTGAAGGCCGATTTGTTAGTACAGGGATGAAAAAACCTCAGTTTCCTGGAGAAAAACCTCGCTATCTCCCTATGACAATGCATGTAGTCCGTCCCTGTATGCGAAATCAAGTAAGTTGTATTCCATATCCATACAGCGAGTTCAGACAAATCACTTGCCTTATAAAAAGTACGTTTTAAAATGAGTTTATTACTTTTACACTATTTAATTAATTATTTATTTATTTTGTTAATTTATTATTTCCGAAATATCCAAGATACCAGATCTGTCGCGTGTTCTAGATGTATGCTGATCAATATCTTAATCATGTGATTTATTTATCTTATTTATGGCAATAGTTTTCCGAATAACTTTTGCTGCGTATCACCTAAACTTCAGCTTACTGTTTACATCGTTCTGCCTTCTCCCTTTACTGGGAAGTTATCCGATTCAAATTATTAGGAAAGCTCTTGAAAGTCGACCTAAAACATTGTAGTAACCCAGTTAAGAATCAAACTCTATCAAATTTACTTTAGGATTCATAAATTGTACCTTTGATTAATGTAACATGCCACTTTAGATGTTTATTGGATTTCCAAATCAGGACATCTGCAGCTATTAACCCGTAGACCTGAGTAACCTTAATAACCTTGCTGTTCAGCTAGATTATAACCGTGGAAATTATCATTTCAGTAAATCCACGCACATTTCTCCATAATTACCAAACTCCAGCTGCTAAAAGTGATTTGAATCTTTGTTCAAATGTCCAACAGCTAGCGAATGCCACGGTATATTTTACAATAACGTTAGGATCAAACGAAATGTGTGTGTGTGTGTGCATGTGAATAAGAATTGATATAGTTAAAGAAACACATTAATTATATAACATTAACAAGTATAGTTCTTGATAATTTCCCAGAGTTTGGGCATGGAAATTCCATTGTTAAGGTCAATGGAAGGGTGATGTTAGGTGATATTAGGGTGATGTAGAAGGATGTCAAGATGTTCTTTTAAGAGACAGTATTTATGTGTACGTGTGTGTATTAATTTAGTGTCATTCCAGAGGATCCTGTGGTGAGGATCCTGTTTGTGAGGGATCGTGAGCCGAAGTATCATGGATATACCAACCTGAGAAGATACGTTTACGAAAGGAAATGCTAGTGTTAGCAATTTCATGTTTTTGCCAGACCAAACTAATTACGTTTCTTGTAGGTAATGTAAGATTGATGTTAAGAAGTACCTATAGAAAGAGATCGTTTTGTCCAGAGTAGGGACTGAATACACTATAGGTAGCAGAATAGATGGAATTTTATCTTTTGGAGATGGCATCGCAAAGCTGATTGAATGAATAGGCTTGAATGTGGTAGAGGTATTGAACTTTTTGAAGATATAAAACATGTGTTCTGAAATGCCTCTAATGTGCAGGATGGAGATTTGATCCGACTCATAACAATTGTTAATCTTTTCTATTTGTGAAGATTATATTATAACCGTTGTTTCTTTGATTTGAAGTAGTTCGGATGAGAAACATATGAGCTCTTGGATGAAGTTACTCGTATTTAAAAATACCATATTTTTGTGAGGGATAGTGAGCCGAAGTATGATGGATATACCAACCTGAGAAGATACGTTTAGGAAAGGGAGATGTTGATATGGAACCAACTAATTCATTTTTTATAAAGATACCTAAGAAACGTAGTTCCATTTGATTCAAGTTCCAATAGTGAATTTGATTCTGTAATGAACGTTCCGATTTTGTTAAGATTTCTAGTTGTTGACGTGATTCATTCTAAAAGGCAAAGATATCATCCCAATAGCGAAGCGATATGGAAGGTTTTGGATTAAATGTGAAATTGTTTCTTGCAGTTATTCCAGGTAAAAGTTAAGAAAGAATTCATTTCCTTCTTGAACCTTCAATTTTTTTCGTTCCAGTTAAAATATTCAGAATTATGACGAACTTGAAAAGTTCTGAAATATCTGATGGAAACCTTGATGATAAGAATTCTAGGATGCCAACTAGAGCAACATTAGTAAAAAATGAAGCCATGTTGAAACAAACTAACTAATAAATCTGTAGAATCAAGTTTAAAAATCTTTAAGTTTTGAGATAAAGTCGCTTGCATTTTTATTATAAGCAAAAGAATGGCAAGATAAAGAAGAGAAAAAGGAGATTTGAAAGAAACTTAAATTTTGCAACTTAAGGAGTCTATAAATTCTTAGCTAACTTGCATGATGAGTTCTTAGTTTTCGAACTGTATCAGGATAAATCAAAAATATTTATATAATAAGGTGTTAAATTTGTTAAGCTGACTCTGGATCTCTGCTAATTAACGCATAGGGGTTTTTATTCTTTTATATATATATATATATATATATATATATATATATATATATATATATATATATATATATATATATATATATATATATATATTTGAAGACACTGTACAAAGATTTCAATTCTGCAGGAATATTTAGAGGTAGAAGTTTAGGATTATGAATAATTTTGGCGACTTCAAAGAGTAATTGATTTCTATAATCATATAATAACTGATATGTGAGATATACCACCTTTGATATATAAGATTTAGAAGGCCTATTGGAATAAGAAAATAATAACTACGAATTTTACATCTGTTGGTTGTAGCTCTTCTCACTTCCGTAACATTTCCCAAGAACAGAAAGGTGTCGAAATATAGGATAGCATAAACACTTCCGAAATAATAATGTCACAGATCAATACTCGTACCTTGACAACAGCGAAGATATCCGACTTTGTTATTTATAAATAGGATTTGGATAAAAATCTTTTCTAAAGGTTGTTATACTGTTGATAATTCACAGATGTTAGTACGTGTAGAATTTTAATGTTTACTAAAGGGAGAGCTTTGTCTTCTATTTATTGGCAGAAAACCCTATTCCCTGAATGCAAATCCCGACTTGGAGACAATCTCGTATAGAACTTGGTCGCTTTGTCTTATAAACATGCTGAAATCAAACAAGCTTTGACTAAAAGGACTACAGCAGATAAAAGCCTTTTCTCTAAGGTAAAAAAACATAAAAGGACCTCCGACAGAGATTGTAGTTGGTGTGCATAAATACTTTTCAAAGCTTCCAAGGGAGATGAAATAGGAAATATGTAATATAGTTTTGCAACCGTTGTCAGCAATATCTAGAAATGTAATGGGACAAATATCTCGTCGTCTCCTTCCTTCATATTATCTACCTCTGTTCTTTGCAACAGCTTCCCCCCCCCCGGTATAGCTCCAGGCTTTTCCACTACCTTGTTAATAGAGTTCCTTCCTTTTCTTAACCATTTGCCCATACTTGGCACTGTTGTGTTATAGGTATTTGGAACCTCTCGTGTGTGAGTTGATGTAAAAAAGAGGGAAGAATTTATTTGTTTTTTTAGGGAAAAAATTGAATTTTGAGACGAAAGAAAACAAATCGAAATATAGTAACCATGATCAGGGTAAAACAAATACTCATGCCCACTAGCCAGTGGGGCGGGGGGTTGATTTTTCTAGCTGGTGAGTAGCTGCAAAGTAGACAAAATAGAATATTTTTTCTTTAATAATAATAAAAAACTTTCTAAATAAATTAGTTTTAATTTTAGTTAATATATATAATTAATATATAATTAAAAAAATTAACGAGAGTGAAGAGTGAGAAAGTGAAGTCGTCAGTATTTTACCTGGATGTGATAAAAATAAATGACGAAGAAGGGCTATGATGGCAAACGATTCGATGCGTAGGCAGTGTAGAAGGAATGGATGCGAGTTTTTGGATGTGTGGAGTGAGTTTGAAGGAGGACTGGATTTGTATCGGAGGAAGGGACGACCTACACCTGAATGCGTTTGGTATCAGGAGCCTAGAAAAATTAACAACCGGCATGAGATCTAACACAGAGAGTCAGGGAAACTGAATTATAAACGGAGGAATAGTGAGAATGTGAGTGTAGGTGTGACAATGCTATATAAGTTGTTAATGACGGGAATGGGCTTTATCATGGAAATGTTGACGAGGAGAGAACGATTTCAACTTTGTGTTCGTCCGGTTTGGACCCATCTGACTTGTGCAAAAATGTCTGCATGTATAAGACACTATAGAAGAATAGAGATCTGCAAGTTGTCCAATGTGCCAGGCAGACTGCAGACAGGAGTATACAAAAGAACATGCAGGTAGATTATTATGTCTGTACGCGAATGCTAAGAGTATCAGAAACAAAGGGGTAGAGTTTGTTGCCTTGGTCAATATGTTGAGACCTGAGATTGCAGGCATTAGTGAGACCTGGCTATCAGAATCAGACATGCTCGTACTAATTGGTATCGAGTATAACGGGTACAATGTTTTTAGGAAGGATAGAGAGGAGGGAGTATGCTGTTAATGATATCGGATGACTTAAATCCAGTTAGAGTTGAGACCTATGATTGTAGTAATACTACTAAAAATATTTCACGTGGCAGTGAGTTTAAAGCCATCTGGTGTGAGGTGGAATCTAACAAGACAAATGACATAGTGGGGTGTTGTTACAGACCTGGTGGATCGGTAGCTGGTGATGAAGAAATGCATCACCAAATAGAAAAGGTGAGCGCGAAAGGAGTAATCATAATTGGAGACTTTAATTATCCAAATATTGATTGGGTAGCAGTAGAATCTCACGAGAAGAATAAAAATGCATTTATTGAGCTGTTGTGGAGAACTTCCTCAAGCAGCATGTGATAGAAGGAACTCGAGGTCAAAGAGTGTTACATTTGATTATAGTGTCAGAGGGTGTTTTAGTTAAAGACGTAACTATTCTGCCTCCGGTTGGTGACAGTGGTCGTGCGGTACTCACTTGGGAAGTGACTAAGTTTATGAATGTTTTATTCAGAAAAGGTTACATGTTGAACTACAAAGCAGGAAATTATGACCAACTGAGGAGTAAACTGTGTTCAGTGGAGTGAAATACCAGCGGTTGCTGGATGGAAAGAATATCGAGATATATGGGAAGCATTTAAACAATATTTAAATGATGCGATATCAGAATGTGTCCCGAGAGTTCGAAGAATAAATAGAGTAGGAGTCAAATGGATCTGTGATCTTACTAAGCAAGATATTTTTAAGAAAATGATGATGTAAAAGGAATACCGTGTGCATAAGGAGAATGTGCATTATGAAAATTATAAGCAACAGGCTAGAATAATCACAACTGTTGTACGGAAAGCAAAGTCGGAGTGTGAAAAGAAACTGGCTCTGAGTGCTAAAGACAACCCACAAGAATTCTACCGATATGTTGCAAGTCAAAGAAAGAACGAATATGTAAGAATAACTCTTCTAAATGTAGATCGCGTGTAGATCTACATTTAAAAATCACTACTATTTTTAATTCTTCACTGCATGAAGGATCTCAGGTATGAGGCCGAGGTATTAGAGCTGTTGCACAAGCAATAAGAATTCAGCAAAGGGACTAATGGAATATCAGCACGTGTGCTGAAAGAATGTTCAGCTGAACTGGCCGTTCCTTTGACCAGGCTGTTTAATATGAGTCTCAGAATGAGGAAGATTCCTCAGGAATGGAAAGAATGTATGGTAATTCTATTGCACAAGGGTGGTGCAAAGCCCGATGTATCCAACTATCGCCAATTAGCATCTCAGGAGTGGTGATGAAGATTTTGGAAAAATTGGTCAGGGCTTGCATTCAGAAATGGGTTGACAGTGAATCTTTATTTTGCAATGAGCAACATGGGTTTACTAAGAGAAGGTCACGTTTTAGCAGCTTGGTCACATTCTATAGCAATGTTACCATTGAACTTGACAAGGGAAATGAATACGCCATGATACTTTTGGATTTTGTAAGACTTTTGACAGAATACAGCATTGAAGACTGTTGCATAAATTGCAACAGCTCTGATTGGTGAATATGGGTTTGTGTTCTAGAATATTAGCGTGGATAAGAGGAGGTGTATCAAAAAGGATGTGAGTCTGCAAGATTTAAGGTAAACAGTGGCGTACAACAAGGATCACTGCTTGGTCCACTGTTATTTAATCTGTACATTAATGATATTGGGAAGGATTTGACAAGCGACATGCAGCTATTTGTTAATGATGCAAAGATAGGTAGGGTATTCAGGAATGCTGCTGATATGCAGTCTTTGCAGAATGATTTGAATAGGCTGGAATTGTGGGTCTGAGAAAATGGATGTCAGTTCAATGTCAATAAATATAAAGTCATTCACTTCGGCGTGATGACATATCCAATGTCGTATTATATTTGTGAGATTACGCTAGAAAAAACTGATGAGGCTAGGCATCTTGGAGTCTTAGTAGATGGGAATTTGAAGTTCAGGGGGCCCATATAGCAAAGACTGCAAATACAACTCAAAAGATAATTGCAATGCTGAAACGAACGTTCATATGTAAAGATAAGGATGTCATTTTGCCTTTTTACAAGGCCTTGATAAGACTCACGTGGACTATTGTGCGCAAGTCTGGTCTCCTGGATTCCATTGTGATTCTGATATATTGGAGAGTACAAAGGAGAGTGTTCAAAATTATATCAGGATTGTGGAATACTGATTATGAAGACGGAGTTAGAATTTGTGTGACTGCAGACACTAGCAAACAGGTGAAAATGGGGCGATATTATTGATACTTACAAACTTCTGAAAGTTACCTACAGGATTTCAGTTAATCAAATTATTCATTTTATGGAGGGTGGGAAAAGGACAAGAGGGAATCATTGGAAGCTGAGAATGAATGCCGCTAAGAATAACTAGATTTTTCTCTCAGAGGGTGGTGCGTGATTGGAATGGATTGCCATTGCATGTTTTGAATGAATTCAAGAAAACGTATGATAGCTGGTGCGTGTAGTATGTGGCCTCCCTCGATGAATTCCTGACTCCCTGGAGGGCTCTCTTTATGATGATGATGATGATGATGATGATAATAATAATATAAAGATCTATTCGAGTAACAAAAATTATATACGGTATTTACTGGAATATAACTCGCCTTCGCGTATACCTCGCGCCCCTGATTTTGCTTTACGAAAAAAGAAATTAAAAACCTTTGCAAATAGTTCGCACACGAGAAGAAAAAAAAATTTAAAACTTTTATAAATAGGTAGCGAATGTTGTTATGGCAGTTTCAGATATTTTGGAATTCGTTCGAAGAGAATCAGCATTTCAACTCAACAATCGTCGGCTTTCCTTTGTCATTGAGTCGCGCGATCTTTTGTTAATATCGCACCAATCATAATGCATAGATGGAAGCAACCAGCAGAGAAAATTTGGGAGTGAGAGTGTCGACTTTTATTCGATCTTGGATTGCGTGGACATGGATTAAGATTAAGAGACCATCATTAGAACTGTTGTGCAACTGGAATTTGAAAGCTTGGAACGTGATTTCGCCAGAAATGATTAATTTAATTACAGAAGCATTGTCGCTAAAGATTCAAATATATCGCATGATGAAAGTGAGGGGGCCGATCGCGTAAATAACGGTGATAATTAAAATTTAAATGCATTCATTTTATGAATGTGAGCAATTATAAATTATAATGAATACTGATGATTTAGTTATAAACGTCAATTTAGTTTTTTCCTGAAAAACTAAATTGACGTTTTTAGTTAGTTAGAGTATCCGCTCTCCAGCAAAGAGGCTGTGGGATTCGAATCCCGCCATAAGAATGGATGTTTGCGATTGTCCTATTAATTCTTTGGGGAATGGGCATCTGAAATCATACCACCTCTTGCAGTAGAATGCTTCACTGGAACAGGAAAAAACAGGTTTTCATCCCGTTTTCCGGGATAATAAATCCATTCACCTCCGCACGAGACTGGGTAACTCACCTTAATTTAAAAAGCACCGATAACAGTTCTTCGCGTCCTAGACGGGACTTAAATCCAGGTTATTTCAACCGAAGGGTATTGTTGAAACCGCCTGAGAGCCGTGGAGGTTCCTCTATTTAAACATAGTTTCTTAAGCTTCCTTTTTTCCCTATTTTTCATTAATTTTAGATGCAGGTGCATCGCTGGAGAGATATTACCAAGAGCTTAACGAAATCAAAATTCATTATCCAATACTATTATTTATTACCATCAATACACTTTTCACAGACAGTCAAAAATTCTCTCTCTCTCTCTCTCTCTCTTTCTCTCTCCCTCCCCCCCCCCGATCAATAAATATACTTCATCTCCAAAGACGACAAAACAATATCTTCATGAAACAAAAAAGTTAAATCAGTTTTAAAAGTATTATTAATGATCCTTCTGACACTTATTCCTTTAAGGCATATTTGTTGTTAATTCTTTCTTAATAATTTCACATTTAGCTGTCGTGCAAGTTGTTGCCAACAAAGAGAATATTTTGGAGAAAGTTAGGACGGTTTTAATCAGTTTTTTTCTTTATTTTTTAAAAAAATCCAAGTTTGAAGTTCCTTCGGAGGTTTTAAAGAATGCTCCTAAAAATCGATTTGTTTAGGACTCCAAAAGTTCTCTTGTCTATCCGTTTTCGAGGATAAATTCTCTTACCCAAAAGAGAATTTATCCTTGAAAACGGTTTGACTGGAAGTTGAAATGGAAAAAGAAATAATAACACTCTTTTGAAACATATGCAGATACAATAGAATAATAAAAGTGTGGATAAGGATATAAATACCGACATCATTTATGATGAGATAACATTATAATCACAAAGGCAAGTTCATTCATAAGATTTCAAAAACATACACTTCTTGTTAAACATTTAAGTCAGTATAAATTCGACATGGAAGACTGTTTGTTGACCAATTATTTTATTGAATTTAAACCTGTACTAGTTTCGTATACATTACAGTATACTTCATCAGGAGAGTGAAATTAAAGAAGCAAATATAACTGAAATAAACAACAAGCAAATATAACTGAAATAAACAACAAGCAAATTAATGGAAACAGTAACAAAAAATATTTGAAAGAAGACAAAATATTTCAAATATTCTGTATTACATTATTCGACTAAATAGTTGCAGTTTGTTGTTCTATTTTTATATTCTCACAAGACCACATTGATTTTTATTTTGAATGATGACAATATTCATTTAATAATCATAATCATAATTTTTATATTTTATAATCATATACATTTATTGAGTTCATTCCCTATGATACGGAAATATATTCTATTATATGGAAATATATAATAGAATAGTGAATAATAGAAGAGTGCAGATATTGTATAGCTCTTGCTTACACCTGATTTTAATTTTATACCATCTTACTATACTTGTTTCTGTTTTAACTGCTGATTTTCGCTTTGGATTTTGTCGTATTCAATTATTATGTTTTGTTTTACTATTTCCTTGTAAAATCAAAAAAAAAAAAAAAAAGTGTTTTTATATAACATGATAACTACAACCAGAGTGCGCGCAAGCAGTTGTCTTTTGCTACGTCGTTTGCTATTACATACCGAGTAAATGGTTTAGCTAGTGATTGATGATATTCTTCCGCCACAGAAATAGATCGGGTTAAAGATTGATGATTTTCTGTATAAATGTTGCATGTTTATTTTCTTTCGAATGCTAGTTGATAGTTTTGAAAACCTGTGTACGCAGATATCAATACAAATATTGAAATACATGCAAAACATTTACTGCAAAAATATATCTAAACTTCGTTAAATTAGCTGGTATATTTTTATTTAATATTTTTGCTAATTGATTTAAAATTAATTTTACGAGAAATGTGATTTATTTAAATTATCTGCAGTATTGTTTTTCCGGGAAAATATCTCTTTTGACATATGCTAAAATTCCCTTTTGAATCAAACGATCATTAAGAAACTTATATTTCCAATTTCAAATTGCTACTCTTAACAATAATTTTCTTTTTCTTTGTGCGCAATTTCCTAGTATTAATTCTCTCTAGAGGCCTCTGTTTGAAACCAGATAAGCTCATTATTTTTCCTCTCTCTCTCTCTCTCTCTCTCTCTGGAATAGTGGTTTATCGTATAAATTAGTTTTTGATTTTCTCTGAAGGACACATACGATCTGCTAACACACATTGTACTTACTAACTTCAGAGAAAGTCAACGCAATCAATTCAATCTTGGGAACGCAGATATTCGGCTTTTGTAACTGCCACTGGGAATTGTGAATTATCCACAGTATGTAAGGAATTCAGTTTTATAAGTTTCTCATCGAAATCTTTCTTGGAATTCCCAGTTTTCACATTCCAATACTGTACGTATCCCTGTAGTGTTTTCAATTATGGTAGACTCGTATCAAAGTGCCGGAAATCTATAACCGAGCCGTACGTGCTGTAACACAGCCTAGATGGAGAATATTCGTGGGAGAGAAAATCTAATTTAACGTTCAAATTTCGAGGGGAAAAAAATAGGGATTTATTTTAAGTCCTTATCCCCCCCCCAAAAAAAAAAACCTTACATGCGTATTTTCTATAAAAATGTTTTTATTTCTTTTTTGCAATTCTCGTATTATTTACATGCTATCTTTATTAACATATTTTTATTATTAACAATAAATAACTTAAGAATGAAAATGTTTGAATTAGGGTTGATAGTATTGCAATAATAAAGAGATAGCAATAATTAATAAAATGAGTGGTTTTATTTAGGCTTCCTTTTTTTCATATTATTTTGGTTGTAAGTCTACTGAACTGTGCTTTCAAAATAACCCTTGTTAGAAAACAATCCTTCTCTCTCTCCTTATTTATTTAATACTTTTAGATTTATTTGTAATATGCAAATGTCTGGTCATTTTATTTCCACAAATGAGTCGAATTTTGATGTTTGAATAATAATAAGAAAAAAAAAATGAAAATCGCGTTAAGTTGATATCTATTTTTTTTCCCCCAATGTCTAGGTGCCTAACAAAAGAGTACAGCACTTCTTTATTATCATTTGTTGGTAACTCATTATTTCTTTTTTTTTTTTATTTGTCTGCGCAATTCAACAAAAAAATTCTGTGAAATTATGGGAACCATTGTACTGAGCTTAATAACGAAGAAGAAAAAAAAACTTATCATAGCATTCAAGACAGAACATATCATAATGTTCGAAGCAGTTTACATAGTGTGTGTGTGTGTGTGTGTGTGTGTGTGTGTGTGTGTGTGTGTGTGTGTGTGTGTGTGTGTGTGTGTGTGTGTGTGTGTGTGTGTGTGTGTGTGTGTGTGTGTGTGTGTGTGCGTGCGTGTGCGTGTGTGTGTGTACGAGAGAAAGAAAGAGAGAGAGAGAGAGAGAGAGAGAGTCGTCGTTAATGATTCTATTTTTCTCTAGACACCAGTGCTTTGATGATACCTTTCTTACATGTCTAGTGATGTGTATCTGTCGATATTCGCCGGCTTTTTTTCTATGCAGTGCCTCTCAAAGGCACTTTCGTGGCTCTTGTTACAAGACCCTAAACAATCTTGTCTGTGATTAACAGCATTTTTGTCTCCTTTCGTTATTATAATATCCAGATATCTGCGAAACTCCCTAGTGGGTTTGTCATTCTTGCCTGGAGAAATAACTTGTAGGAACGCATCTTTCTCAACGCGAAAGATAAACTGTTTTTTATTCCATAATTCCACTGCTTTTCCCTAAGTTGAAGAAAAACTGCGGTAGCCACTTCTTTCCTTGATCATTTTTCTATCTTGTTTGGAATAATGAAAATATGATTTAGGCTCCTGCCTAAGATACGGAGTTCATCTGTACGGTTGTTTAGATTGAGAGAATACAATACAGGAAACCTCGCTTAACGCGATTAATTAATCCATCAATTAATGCGCGCTAAGCGAAATCGCGTTAAGCAAATGCAATAAAATAGGAATAGTTATCATTCATCCATCAGTTAGCGTAAATTTGAAAAACAAAAGTACAATATAAGCTATATTAGAGGATAAAATCGTCAAAGTTAATAAAAATCAATTGCTTAATTGTCTAAACATTTGATTGAGCTGCTTTTTTTTTACCAAAAAATAAAATAAAATAAGTAAAGATGTTTGAATCACGCTCGACTTTTTCATCTTGCGATAGCTGGCGATCGCTTTATCAAGATTTCGAAGCTTCGTTCCATATCAGGATCAGCATCAAACAAAATTTCCTTAGCATACTCAATATGATTGAAAACTAGCCGAAGTTCTTTTCAGTTCGCTTCTTAGCCGTACATAACTTATATATTTAGTTTAATCCTTTATTCAAGTGTAAGCAAACAACGTTTGCGCCCGAAGTATTATCTGGACTGGGGCAACTCGTGACAAAGGTGAACTGACTTCACATCATTCTCCTTAGTATCCCATAATGCAAAGCAAATCTCCTTGCAGACATGTATAATCCAGAGTATTTTAATAATAAGGTGTGACACCTTTTGGCTAATCGTATACGAAAATATGACTTCTGCATTGCTTCAACCTTGGTATAACCTCTAGGTCTCGCTCCCACTGAAGAGACCTCAATAAAGGTCGAAACCGGTCTGGGTAGTGACCCTTCCCATAATGCATAGCATTATACATGTCCGCAAGGATATGTGCTTTGTATTATGGGATATTAAGGCAAGTGATGTGAACTCAGTCCGCCTTTACCACAAGGTTTCCCCAATCCTGAAGATACTTCAGGAGCAAACTTTGTTTGCTTACACTTGGATAAACGATTAAACTAAATATATAATTTATAATCTAACCAAGTGGGAAAAAACTTCCAACACCTTAGTCGTAACATTCTCTTCTTGTTCGCACTCCTTATCTGCTTCTTCATACGCACGCTGTTCTTCTAGTTGAAGGAGATCATTCCCGCTTAAATGTTCGGAATGGGAATCGAGCAAGTTTCTCACATCTTCATTATCCAGTTCATTAAATCCAAGTTCTTTTCCAATTATTTCTTCAATAATGTTAGATCTTGGGTTTTGAGCACGATAAACTAACATAGGCTTGAGTTTAAAGTCGTCTCCTGCATTGCCTCCTAATAAGAGCGTAAGACGATCTTTAGATACTTTGTATCCTGGATGAGATACTCCAGTTTAAGCTAGGAAAGTTTTTGTTGGCATATGCTTCCAAAAGAGACCAGTTTCGTTGACTATTTGCCGATCGTCAAAATCACTACCCTGAATTATCCTTTGCAATTCTTCGGGAAACTTGGCCGCAGAATCTTTATCAACACTAGCACATTCCCGAGTTATTCTTACGTTATGCGGTCCAGTTCGATTTTTAAAACGGAAACGGTCAAACCATCCTAAAGCTTTCACATTCCTCTTGAAATTTGCTTTCTTTCAATGAGGTAAAAATATTGAGAGCTTTTTCCTGAATATCCCCTGTGCTAAGAGGTATTCTTTGTTGGTTATAATCCTCAATCCGGAGTGACAGAAGACGCTCCATCTCAATCAGTAAATGGCTTTTGTTTATAGTGATCTTTGTACTCCTATGTAATATAGTGCAAACTGTACACTCGCTGCATCCCAGGTCTCGCACAATCATTGTATTACTAGCGCCACTTTAATGTCTCTTAACGACTTCCAACTTTTCCGCTCGCTGCAAGATTGGCCACAAATAATTTCGCGTAACGTAAAATTTCGCATAACGTAAAAAAAAATCGCGTTAACTGATTAATCACTCGCTTAAAGCGGGAAATGGTATCATTTCACTCAATCGCGCTAACTGATTATCGCGCATATCGAATCGTGTTAAGCGAGGTTTTCCTGTACTGCTATCCTTTCCATCCAAATAAGATCTCATTCTTATCCACTAGCTATAAACCTAGTTATTTGGACAAATTCTTATTCAAAGCAATAAATAAATAAAATCTTAAAGGATAACTCTATCATTTTATAATTATATTTACCTTTTGTTTCCTTTTTTTTTTTTTATTTCTTTGTAGGTTGTTAAGATGCTGGTTGTAGTGGTGGCCGTATTCGCCACGCTCTGGCTTCCATATCGTGTACTGGTTGTATACAATTCTTTTGCCAAACATCGCTACATGGAACTGTGGTACCTTATGTTCTGTAAGACCATGATCTTTATCAACAGTGCCATCAATCCAATCCTCTACAATGCCATGTCTGTCAAGTTTCGACGTGCCTTCAAGCGAATGCTTTCTTGTGAAAAAGATGACTATACAGCCAGAGGTCCTTATATCAGTGTGGTAGGGTCGCGTAGAACCCATACGTTGGCTACCCAAGTGTCTCGCACAACTTCTTGTAATGTCGAACAATTGCAGCAAGTCATATGAAGATATGAAATTTGTCAAACCAGTCTTGTGGTATTGTTGACTCTGTGAATCTCATGCATGCATCTTAATGTAACGATGTGTTATTTATAACCATGATGAAATATGTTTCATATTTATGACATAGATGTGAGACAAATATCTAATATTTAAAACATAAAAATAAAAATAAAAAAATGACATCTTTGAAAGCGACGCAACAAAGGACATCAAATCTATTAACTATGAGTCAACTTAACAAAATTTCTCTCCAATAAAATCATTTTTTCTTTTGATATTTGTCGGATTGATTAAAAAACAAAGTATAATATTTATATTTCATTGATCTACTGTTAAAAAGAAATGTAGTATTTATATTTAATGTCGGATTGTAAAACAAAGTGTACTATTTATATTTATGGTTGGTTTCTGAAACAAACTTTAATATTTATATTTGAACGACTAATTGTAAAAGAAATATTTATATACTGTAAACTTACAAAGTCTTTCTTTTGGATCCATCAATATTTCAGTACCAATTTCTGTCTTCTGATAATATTTACCATACTGTACACTCATGAAGTCTTTCTCTGGATCCATCAGTATTCCACATCAACTTCTGTATTCTTTGATGATATTGTATACATAACTGGTTATAATAAATGTATTACACAAAACAAAGTTGATATATTATGTTTATTATTACTGTATATCTTTTTATCGTAAATAGGAATTATTCATTATCATTATCTTTTTACAAGTAGATACAAATTCGCCTAGTATGGCAATGGCGTGAAGTGAAATTTGGTTAATTAGAACTTATGTACAACCATTCCTATGTTACAGTGTTCAAATTACGAATTCTTGACCTATTATGATACAATCTTACACACACACACACACGCGCGCGTTTACGCTCGAGTCATCTATTCGCTAAATACCAACGCCTTCAATTTTAGTAAATAAACAATGTTGGCAGCCGTAATCAAATATGGCGCCGTCCGAGACTTTTTAAAAGCGACATACCTTCTTTTTTCCACCAAGTGAAGTTTTTAATTTAACCTACAATCTTCTAAGCTTTACTACGTGTTTTTTTTTTTAATTATACTGCATATTCCTGCATTTATCTACTTATAATCTACACTTCCCTGTCCATTATTTCACATTTTTAAGATGACGATCCTTCTCACCAGCAAACAGAGACATTTTACTCTTAATATTTAAACTTAAATCATTAATCTTATTAAACAAGGAATCCTTAATTCGTCAGAATAATTCTTTCTAAGCATTTCTTTCTGACATCTACCTGCCAATTAATTCCCTACCGAACTCACGAAAAATAAATAAATAAATAAAATTCAAAATTAATACCTAATTGGAGCCATTTATTCGGTAAATTCAGTGAGAGAAATAATGTGAAAATCGAGACCGATCCCATTGAGCCACCGAAGTATTCTATTTTTTTTTTTTTTTTATTAACCGATTCGTAGAAAAAAAAAAAATCATTACCACGTATGTCAAAATCAATTTCCTTAACGAAGCTATTCTCTACTCTGCTTAACAAGTCTGCCTGAGATACGATTCCTAATTAATTTTTCCATCAACTTGTCAACAACGCTTATAAAACCGCTCTACATTTATCCATTCTACGCGAAAACCCTTTCCCATCGATAAAAACTCGCAAGTATCCAGTTATAAAAGGGCTTCGAATTTCCGTGACTCATTGATATTAATTAGTGAGAAAGCTCAGATTTGGCATAAACTACTGACTTTTATAAGGTTTTGATTTTCATTTTTGCTATTCTGTAAGATTTTTTTTTTAAATTCCATTTATTTTTTACTTTATTAGAAAGAAAAAAGAAAAGAAATTTCTCATTGAATAAACTATTATCAGTTGAACTAAGCCTATTTAAATAGAATAATATTCTACATTTATGCAGACGTAATGGAGTTTTGGCATTTTGCCAAGCTCATTATCATAACGTCGGAAACGGCACAAGAATGTATTGAACTAAAGGGACATATTAGGATAGTCGTTTATATAATGAGTGATATCAAGCAAGCAAGTAGGACCAGTACAATGCAACACAATAGAACTGCCTAATAAACATGTTTTAGCTCTTCATCTCTACAGATTTGATTCATTAAACACGGACGATCAACTGTGAATAATTTGTATATTTCCATTGGTAGAATTTAGCCAATCAGCCACAAATATTTTGAGCTAAACGATAATTCTATTTTATATGTTGTAAACTTTTTTTTTGTTGTTGTTGTCGAATTCCATTCTTTAAAATATTCTCCAAGTTTGGTCGATGGACATAAGAGCTCCTGTTGTATCACACAAAGAGAAGTATTCAATGAATAAAGCACTTAAAATCAGCACACGTTACTAAAGTGGAAATTCTTTGCTATTCAGTTATCGACAAACGTGTCTGGGTAACTTTTGTGCAGATTAAAAGCGCAGAAAAGTCCACTCGATTTCATTATAAACCTTTGTGTAGGCCACGCCATCTATTGGTAAGTAAACAATGTTCTTCCACGGTTCAATAAAATATTAAGGGATTTAATCTAGGGATTTATAAAATACTCGTCACAGATTAATACAAACATATATTCGTAGTAAAACAGATTTTATTTATTTTTTTTAATTGAAATCATTTGCATCTGAACATATAAACGGATTTAAAACTTTCTGAGTATTTGTTAATGTATCTAGATAAAGCTTATACAGTAGAACTCGAATGTTTTCAAAGATTTTGAAAGTTTTTTTGTTTCCCTCTTATGTGTTTGTTTTGCTTTATGTAAACAAGGTTATTCGACAGATTGGTTCACCGTAATATATCTTCCACATGACCATGCATTTCTTTTAACTAAATCGGCAGAAATACTTGTTCTGAAGTCCATTAAGCGATACGAGGATTTCTAAAAAATTAAAAAATATATTTAAAAAAAAAAAGAAAAGAAATAGTAGTTTTTGTTTTATTTCTGTGGGAAGTCCATTAAGCGATACGAGGATTTCTAAAAAATTAAAAAATATATTTAAAAAAAAAAAAAAAAAGAAAAGGAATAGTAGTTTTTGTTTTAATTCTGTGGGGATCCCTCGTTCTCTCGACGTCCTTCAGGTCTAGTTGAGCTCTCCTAATCAGGGATTAAGTATATATTTTTTTGACTGTAGCAGGGTGTGTTCACGGCAGGTTTGCCTGTTCTGAAGGACGAATCGAACTCAGGTTTTCCCGATTAAAGGGTTTCGTCTATACCGACTCAGCTACTGAGACTCGGGAAGAATTCCCCCAAACATATTAATGTTTTTTCTAATCTAAAAAAAATAAAAATAAAAATAAAAGAAGATAAAAAATAAAACCGCTATAGTGTATGAAATTGATAATTCCAGACCTCCTTTAACAGAGACTGACAATGCTGTAACTGATCGTGCTGTAACAAAGCGTGGTCCTCCCCCCCATCCCCCCCATCCAAGGAATTTATCAACAGCTTGCAACCGAAAGAGAAAGAGCAAACTAAAACGGAACAGCTAAACATTTTAAAAATCGAAAAGAAACACGTGACAGATAGTTAAACAAAGTGACACACACACACAGCGGTAGAGAGAGAAGTGCGCGTGTCTCCAAGACAAGTGAACTGACCACATTCTAAGTGTTTGCACTCGTCAATGTGCTAAAAGCTCCAGCTATCACGTCACGTGCAGACGAAGACAAGTAATCGCAGTGACAAGGGCTTCCACCTCATCAATTACTGCTGTTCAGTTTTGTGCTTCTGAGAGAAAAATCTGTAGCAGCGGAAGAAAACTCAACCCTATAACTATAGCGCAATTCCAACTCATAAAAAATAAATAACTAAATAATTAATAACAATATATCCAAATATTGGGCATATTCTTTCCGTTATCTATTTTTTCTTTTTTTTTTCTTTTCTTTAAACCGGATATGTACCGAGAACTTTCCGATCCGATTAAAATTAACTTCGAATGAAAGTAGGAAACCTCATCTGTTTCGTTTTTTTTTTTGTTTCTTTCTATTTTTTTCCCTAGATTTCATTTTAATGACAGGAGAAAGTCTTTTAAAACATTAAAAAAAAAAAAAACATCTGAATTAAAGAAACGTGCAACATTTGTTTAAAAAACTTTTAAAAGCAGATATATTTCATATAAAAAAAAAAAGAGAATGGATTTAAAAACACCAATATCGTTCAAACTTCACTCACCAAAACTGAGCATTAGAAATCCAATCGGCAAAAAAGTTGGCATAGTGCCAAAAAAAGTTAAGCCTACCAAAAACACTGAAATCAGCATGGAAATAAATAAATACGTTTCTGCACTTTAGCGAGCCGTTTGGAACAAAACACAAATTCCATTACCAATTTGGATCGATGATGTTGTGGTGATAATTTGAAAGTTTTCGCTTGTCGTGGTTATGCTCGCGAAGCACGTATGTGAAGCATGAAAGCTAATCAATTGTTATAACCACGCTCCATGCAGCACGTGAAAGCTGTTGTTCGCCAACACTGGGATTTCCCATAAATCAGATTAGTAAAACGATATCATAGCAGTACATCGGTATTCTCGGAAGATCAATACCATCTACACGAAATAGAGCGTTATTGGACTACATCATTCCAAGATTTCGTGAAGGGCGGTTTGGAGAACTCATGTTAGAATTAACACAAGCAAAGCGTGAGATCTATTCATGTTTTAAAATAAAATGAAAATTGTTTTCTCTAGTGAGAAGGCTATCGAAACGAAATAATAATAAAAAAAAAAATTATAAAATCTTTACAGAAACAAACGGAAAAAACATCTTTTCACTCAGGCAATAATTTATGTTAATTGAAAATAATAATAGGTATGAGTGCATATATATATATATATATATATATATCAAAACTAACGAATATATATCTATATATATATATACACACACAGTTGCCAAAAGTATAGGACACCCCCATAGCTCTACGTCGCCTCGTCCGTATGACGCAGATACACGCTCGCAACGTTTTATAAGCATAGGAACGTAGACATTAGCAGTGTTGACATTCTTTGCCGTCATGATGAATGGACGAAAAGAGTTGAGTCCATCTGAATGTGATATAGTGGGAGCGCAGAAGTTCAGTCATTCGGTCCCGAGCGATTTCTACCACATTGCACTTCTACTGTCCACGAGGTTATCGTGAAGTGGAAATGTGATGGAACCACCAAACCCCACTCTCGCGAACTGGTAGTCTCAGGAAATTAACAAATCTGGACTGGAACCCCGAAGCGTGTTATCACAGTAAATCGTCAATTAGTCGAAGTAACCATCACAAACGACTTCCGCCTGAGCTTACACTTCGGCTCGTGCATAGGCACTACAGAACTGCAGCGCCCCCAATTTATCTGGATATATAAATATATTTATTCATTTATTTATATTTGCTTGTAATATTTAATTTTATCATCAACAATCCTATACAAGTCTCTTATTTTGTATAAAAAATAATAAAAATCCATCTTGTGGCACTTAGGAGAGCGAAGGACGCTAACAGCACTCTGTTTACCACAGTGTCATATTGCTAGGCGCGCAAGCATATGCACGTCATAGTGAGATACGAGCTATTAGCGTAATGCGTAAACCGTCGCGCAGTTCCACTGTTGTTTATATGCAGTTTGCGCCAGTTAGTAGTGTTCGTAGTGCTTATCGTGTTTACTCCGTCTTTTTAATTATTTGGACATTACAATTAAAGGATTTAATTGTAATGTCCAAAAATTGTAAATCCATTCCTTTAATTACAATTAAAGGAATGGATTTTATTTTTAAGTAATTTTGAATTATACCAAACTGTATAATTTTATCGATAATAAACAATATTTTTTCATGTTTATTTTTTTTTTAAATTTTTGTCATAATTTTGATATTTCATCCAAGCACGTATACACTGTACTTACAGTGCGTATGTATATTTCGAAAGTTGCAGCACCCCCACGATTTCAAGCCACGAGCCGCCACCGCTTGAAAATGCCTGGAGTCGTTCGGAATGGTGAAAACAACACCGTCATTGGACTGTGGATCAATGGAAGAGGTTCTGTGGACGGTTTCCACGATATGGGAATCCAATGGAAGTGTCTGAAGCTTGCTGATGCCTGAGGAAATACTTGTAGGATTGCCTTGTATCGACCGTGAAATTTGCAGGCGCTGACATAATGAACTGAGCCCATTGGTTTCTGTAGCAAGATCTTCAAACACGGATGCCTACCATGACATTCTGGACAATTCCATTCTTCCCACACTGTGGCAACAGTTTAGAATAGGCCTTTCCCTGTATCAGCACAATAACGCACCTGTTCACAAAGTTTCTTCCTTCTCTCTAATATATATATATATATATATATATATATATATATATATATATATATATATATATATATATATATATATATATATATATATATATATATATATATATATATATATATATATATATATATATATCAGAGAGAATTTCATATATATATATATGAAAACATGAGTCTTCAGTTTATCGAAATATGAGTACCAGGAGATATCCGAATTGACGAAAAAGAATTGAAAAAATTACAAAGTATCGTGAGTTGCAAGTAGAAGAAGTTGAACGAATCTGGCAAAAGAAAAGAAAGTTGTTCCCATACTAACATACTAATAGGTGCTTCAGAAGCCACCCCAAAACATTGAAAAAACATCTAGAAGCACTCGAGTTAGATGTATTAAAAATTGGGCAGCTGCAAAAGGCCGCTTTGTTCGGCACAGCTTTCATTTTCAGAAAGTATTTCCACAACTCATTGGCCCTTCGGTAGGGCTCGAATTAGTGGAATATAACCAGCCCTTAAGACTGAGGAAGCAAATTTATAGTCTAATCTGAGTGTCTTAATAGATGTCATGTTATTTCCCCTTTTTTTTTCTAATGTAAGGGGTATTTCTCTTTTTTTCTTCTGCCTTTCTTATACCTCTTAATTTCTAGTTCTTTATATTGTGCTTTATATTGTGTGATTCTCACTTTAGGAATAACGGCTGGGCCTTTCTCATCTTCCTCTACCAGTATTTCTTCCACTGGGAGCGACTTGTTTAATTTTCCCCCTATGTAAAGCTCTTCAGGGCATTGCACCCATCTTTGCATTATTTCATCTTCAATTAACACTTTTCCATTCATATTCTTGATCGCACTCGCTGTCTTTATTATTTTTCCCAATTATTTATTTGAATGCGCGTTCAATGTTACCTCTACTCCCATGCACTTTTGTTCAATCCACTCTTAAAGAGAAATACCACTCTTGGTTTGGGATAGTTTTGTGTGCTTACTTCTTTGACATTATTAGCTGGAATATTTCTCCAGTGATCCGTGCCTTATATTGCATTTTTTTTTCTTTTCCATTTTTTTTCTGCAGCTTTATTTATTTCTCTCTTCAAAGATTCCTTTTTGCCAGAGACGTAGTTGGTGTTCGCATCTGCTCCAGGATAACTTAGTTTCAGCTGATTACGCAAATCTTTTGGGAGAAGCGTGTATTCTAATTGATATCGTTCCAGGATGCCTATGCAATCCATGTATATCTCCTTTTTAGCTGTTCAAATAGTGTATTTACTAGGGTTAGGCTATGTCTTTTGTAGAATTCAATGAGTCTTTCTCTTCTTTCATTTCATTTGCCATGTCTGAATTTACCAATAACCTTCTCTTCTCCCCCTGTAAAGACTGCATTCCAATCTCTCATCAAGATCAAGTTATCTTAGTCATTCACTCTATCAATACTTCTTCAGTCTCTTCTTCTTCTCTTTCCTCTTCACTGTATCCTGTTGTCGGCATGTATATTTGGAAAAGAGCTAGGTTTCTTGGTTCTGCTTGAATCTTAATTAGGATTATTCTTCGGCTATATCCCAAAATGCTTTTAATTTCATGTCCTAATTTGTTATTTATCGAGAATCCAACCGCCCCCATATCATTCTGAGAACCCGAGTAGATCATTTAGAAATCTTCACTCCAAAAACCTCAACTATGTGAATATCTTAGCTCCCTTACTCCAAGTTCTTACTCTAGTATTATATATAGTGTCCAATTAAAAATTTATATTAAAATTATTAAATTCTTTTAAGTATTTAATAATTTAAAATATTAAATATGTAAAAGGATTTAAGAACTTTACTAAATTTTAATAATAAAAATTTTAGTGTTATTTTTAAATCAAAAATCCAGAATAAAATATTTATTCATTTCACGAAATAAAGCTAGTTTTCATTTTCGGATATTTATATCGAACATCGATTGTTAGCACGATCTGTGGGCAACATTGAACTAGACATCTTTCGATTTTTTTTATTGGTAAGAACTCTCCAAAAGTCGGATTCTAATTACAAAGCGAAATCCAAATTTCTAATGGACATTCATTGCCAAATTATGCACAGTAGCTTTGTAATGGAAAGGAGGCAGGTGAGGATCTTATTCCCGAATTAAGCAGTATGAAAATGCACATATCTTGGAGACAGTATCTGCGTTCAAGTGTGTATAACAGTGAACAAGATCGTGACATAACTTCTAACAGAGGATGATCCTGGGAGCCATATGGGCTAGTAAGAATATCTCGAAAACTGTCGTCCTGTTAGGATGGTCACATGTCAGTATATAGTGCATTACCAAAAGATATCAAATGAAATTTGAGAAAATAATCGGAAACAGTCATCTTATCTTCAGCAATATATTTTGCCGTCCCCCGAAAAACATCTCCCCCAGTGCAAATGTACGTTTTGCACCGTCGGTAGAACCGGCCTGCTTCCTTGACCGTAATTCAAAACAACTAGCGTCTCCTGATTTTCTAAAATCTGCTGAGGAAAAAAAAAAAAAAATCTTTAAAAATCCTGTAGTGGGTAACTAGATTCGAACTTATAAATTCTTTCTTCTGGAGACATCTCAATTGCATTGGTATACCTAAGCCTAAAATGTATTTCTCGGGACATTCTCCAATTTAATAAAATTATGAAGAAATATAAAAATTATATTTAAAAAAATAATAATAAAAAACGCGAAAGTAATTCCGCGATGCATAGCTTTCTAGAAAAATAGACATTAAAATCAATAGTGGCGCCATCTGGTAATGATTACATACTTGATGAGATTTGCGACATAACAAAATCCATTACATAGACGTCATTATTTATACGAAGTGTTTGTGTCAGCCACATATTTCATTCTTTCAAGACTAAAATTCGTTTCTGTTATCTCTGTGGGAATGTCAACATTACAATACGCACTTAATTATCGCACGGGAAGGCTAAGAAATAATACTTCAGAAGGAAAGTCGCGTAGGGATACAATGAAAAATGTTTTAACTAGACGATTATTGATTACTCAGAAATCTTCGGAGATACATAATAATCAACATACCACTTAATTCGACAATTTCCTGTTCTTTTATTTATTCAAAAGGAGATTTTAAAAAAAAGTTAATTTTAAGTACTCACCATCATACTCTCACCTTCCCTACTTTCCACATATTTTAGACATCAAATTTGAATGCTGTGCTAGCCGTTAGCTACCTTAACAGTTATTGGATAATGTGACTGTGACGTCATCGCTCGCAGAGACCAAGGGTAATATATTAATGACTGTTCTGGCAAAAGCGTAGTTAGCTGGTCGTTTGGTAAGTGTTTTCGCCAGTAATGTTAATTTGATAAATGTTGATCGCAATAAATAAAACGGCTTAAATATTTAAAACGTGGTAGAATCGCGGGGTTAAATCTACGTTTGCATTAATTCTATAAGAATTGTTAAATACCATTTAAAACTGGGAATTAAGGCTTAAATTTTACGGAGATTGCACTTCGTTATTATTGCTTTAATTACTTAAATAATCTTTTCTTCTATTTAACGTTACTTGATTCTTTCTATACTTACTATTAAGTATACTTTGTCACATATTAACTTCTATCCCATCTTCCTTTTTATTCTGAAATTAATAAAACTTAATTTCAGGATAAAACTCGTCAAATATGGATAACGACAAAGCTATTGAACCTACCCAGGAGAAGGTAATTGACTCTACCGAGGAAAAGATAGGCTTACTGCAGGAAAACTCGATCGAATCTACTCAGAAGAAAGTAGATGTCGAGAAAAGCGAACGTGTTGAAGTCACATCTACTGAAGCAAATGATATTGCAAAAATGGAATCGGTGTCGTCTTCAGTTACCAGTGTCAACTTTCCACTTGTACAACGACTTGTTAACCTTTCAATTGTAATTTCGGTCTTCAACGCAATCCGCTGGGTGTATTCAAGTTTGAAGGAGAGAAGCAACGTGGCTTGCAAGCTACTAACGGCCATGGAGAATTCTGCCCTTGGGGTGATGCATAAAATGCGAACAAGATTTCCAAAAATAGAACAATACGGTAAGTTTTTAATGTTAGATTTTAGATCAAAATCGTATTTCCGAATTTAAAATTCATAGAAAGCAATGATTGCAATTCTACTTGCAGCTCAAGCAATCGACAAGACGCTTTACAAAATCCTCCAGAGAACAGAAGAATACGTCAAGAAGATAACTGGGAAGGTAAGTTCTCTAGCTACGTGCCAATGATTCTCAATTAAAGATAATTCAACCTCAGTTGAAAGTGAACCGAACATATCGGTCGACTAACAGCTTTTTGGGCGTAAAACTTTAAACCTACGCTGATAATTGACGTTCTCTTTCCGTAGATCAATAACTTTTACTCCACCAGAATAAAAACACCATTTCTCGATTCTCCACGGGCGAAGGAACTCGTTAATAACCTAGATGAAACCCTAAGTTCCATTGAGACGAAAATTGACAATTGGCTTCCATCTACCGAACGTAAGTGATCATAGCTCATCACTAGAGCTTAATTTTTTTTTCTTGTCCTTCGACTACAAACTTAACCCGCAAATGTTTTTTTCTTCTAGCCCGAAAAGAACTCTGCCTAGCACATCGCTTCTTTCATCTACCCATCGACATAATGTGTAGAGGAATAAAACGAATATATTACTTGATGTCTAATACAGTAAAACGTGCCTGGATAGTCCAAGAGGAGGCAAGTGAACTAATTACACTAAATTCTCATTTTTAAGTTTTTTTTTTATTATTATTAAGCTTAAAGTAATTTCTTTTTTCCCTTGTAGGAACTCTGCAAGAAAAGCTTATTCATAAAACTGTTCCAACGTCTATTTCCACACGTTTACCAGAATCCTGCCCTCTATTGTCCATTTATGCGATTAAGAAATGGCTTAAAAGCCAACCAGACTAGCCCTGAAAAGGTAAGGCGGTAATTCGCTTCTACTGATGACTGTTTTAGACAAAATGCAATTAAAGGTTTGATCTAATCGCAATAACCTTTTTTACAGGAATGTGGAGAGAAAAGAGCAACAGGGGAGCAATGGACAGTCGTAGAGGAATGAGAATACGTGAACGACCATCTCGATTTCTTGTTAATTTTTTGTTCTTGTTTCTTAAGTGTTCTGTATTTGACATTTCTGTAAATAAAGTTAAATATTTTTCATGATGCTCTTTATTTGTAACTGTAATAACATGAAACCACAATCGTCTTCACTCGAGTAAAAAAAAAAAAAATCTTGGCCGAATTATTAGGAAACTAGCAAATTACTTCGGCGAATTTAACCCCAACTACATTAATATTGAAGTTGTCATACCCATTCGACAAATTCTCGATATACGTGAATATCAGTCGAAATATCTTATGGCACGCAATATTCCGTTTCATGGGAATAAAGTGAAAAAGATTTGTTTCACTTACTACTTTCTTCAGCCAGCAGGGGTGAAGAAAATAACCCATCCCCTCACTATGGATCGGATAAAAATTTAAACTTTATATATGGCTTTGATTACCCTGGAAACAATATTTAAGTTTAAACTTAAGTATTGTTTCGCACATTTGATGCGAGTTGACTGACGTCTTCATAAATGCAGGGATATTTCCAAAAACTTGGGTAGCTAGTGCGATAGCAACGCGTTAGGTTTGCTACCAAATATCCTTTATCCCCCCTCCGAAAGAGAAGGCAGGTTTAAGTATAGCTGACAGAATTTCTCCAGTCATCCCGTTTTTAATTCGCACTGCTCCATTATGTTGAGTCAACATTCTTAGAAAAATACTCGGGCATTTCTTCCTTGCGTGTTTGGTGCATCAATTGTGCGGGCTCGAATGCTTTTAACCCAAATCTTCTCATGCAGGTTGCGAAAACAATCGTAAATTAGATCGCTGATCTCCTATGATCATTGGACTAAATAAATATGCAACTTAGAAAGGTCATTAATAGTTTCGCAGTAAACGAAACTCTGGCTCTTAATCAGTGGTATATATAGCTAGAAAATACAGATTACGCCAAATAATTATCAATCTGATTTTGGAAAAGTTGGTACTAGTACATTCGTAAAGGAGTTGACTGGCAATTTATGCTATACATAAACAGCATGGGGTTTATCATGAGAAGGTTTGATTTGAGTAACTCGCTCACACTTTTAACGTGGTTGAGTTAGACAAAGGTAATGGATATATATATATACACACACCCACAGTGTTGAGGCTGTTGCGTAAGTTGGACGAAATAAGATTGGACTACAAACTATTCGCTTGGATGAGATGGTGGCTGAATGATATAAAAACGTGTGGAGGGGTGCAACATTTAAAGTGACCAGGAGCGCATTCCATAGATCAGTTCTTGGTGTGTTGCTATTCAGTCTAGACAATAATCACAGTGGGAACGATTTGATGGGGGAGATAATATAGCTGTTTGCTAATGCAAAAATAGGAAGTAAAATTAGGAATGAGAGCGACTTGCGGAATGATTTGAACAGGCTGGAATTGAGCATGGAAAATGAAATGACGGTCAATGTCAAGTTATGCACTTTATTGATGCCGTATTATGTTGATAGGATTACGCGAGAATAAACTGAACAGAATAGGGATCTTAGTTTTAGTAGATAGGAAGTACAAGTTCAGGGGTTATGGCAATCTTTTGTTCCAAATGCAAACTCAGGATAAGTGCAATGTTGGAACAAACACTAACATTTAAGACAAGTTATTTTGCCTCTCTACATGGCCTTGATTGATGTAACTTCACTGAAGTATTTTTACTCAGATCTGAGCTGATCTCGGTTCCGAGATGATGCAAATACGGTGGAGGAAGTGCAAAGGTGAGAGTTAAGGGACTGGGGAATACAGATTGAGGATTTATATAGACTGCGCAAAAAACAGCGGTGATATGATACAGACCTGTGAACTTTGGAAGGGATCATACATGGCACCAGTAGATGGAATTTTTCATTTTATGGAGGGGGAGGGAGGTTAGGAGTAGATTTTTCTCTCATAGAGCGGAGCGTGAATGGAATGGACTGCTTTTGAGTGCAGATAGTGTGAATAAATAAGATATGACAGCTCTGGTGTGTGCCACAAAACATATACAAATAACACCGTAGTGTTATTTGTATACGTTTCCGATGTGAGGGTAGTTTGCCTCAATGAGTCCCTAGAGGTGTATATATATATATATATTAAAGATGTTGGAAGTTTTTGCACTTGGTTAGACTATAATAAATTTAGTTTACTCCTTTATCCAAGTGTGTGCAAACAAAGTCTGCGCCTGAACATATCTTCAGGACTGGGGTAAGGTGGTACACCGGTGGGCAACTCGTATAGATAAATATGACCTCGCCATTGCTTCTGCCTTAGTATCACCACTCTGGGTCTGCCTCCCACTGACCAGAGACCTCAAAGGTCGAAACCGGTTGGAAGCTTGGGTGATGAATGGCAATGCTATAGCCCGTGAAGTTTTAACTGAGGCTCGGCTGTTGCTGTCACCCAGGGCCTGAGTGGGGGATAATGAATGGCAAAGCTATAGCCTGTAAAGTTAACTGAGGCACGGCTGTTGCTGTTACTCTTCCAGGTGAGAAAATGAGCGGCTCTGCTAGGTGGTGGGGGAGCCTGCCACGGTGTAGAGCTAACTGAGTTTCTGATCCTGCGGGTCGCTCATTATTGGGTGATCCGGGGGAATTTACGAGTTTCTGGAAGAGGTATCCCCGCACTTAAACAAAGGGAAACCGGTCTGGGTAGTGGCCCTTCCCTTAATGCATAGCAGTATACATGTCCGCAAGGAGATGTGCTTTGCATTATGGGCGATACTGAGACAAGGAGTGATGAGAACTTGGTCCACCTTTGCTATGAGTTGCCAAGGGATGTACCACCTTACCTCAGTCCTGAAGATATTTTCAGGCCCAAACTTTGTTTGCTTACACTTGGATAAAGGATTAAACTAAATTTATTACAATATATATATATATATATATATATATATATATATATATATATATATTTTATGAAAAATTAAATGACTAGAACCGAGATTTAAGTAAAAAGGTTTTAATATAAACACACTACAAGTTTCGGCCTGTAACAGCCTTCTTCAGGTGACATTATAAAAGAAGAAAAAACACTAAACATTGAGGGTTAAAAGACTATGAACAACACAGACAGTCTTTATACATAATTAGCATGAAAACGTTGTAGTTGTATTTGAAGCTGTTCTTTCATTTGTTGCATTGTTGGGAGAGTGCGTGCTTGCTGCATCACGTGAACGCCAGTACATGATTACAGCTGAATGGCTATCTGGGAGGTTGTAGCTCAAGTTGTTATTTAGATAAACAGGATTGAAGATGATTTCTCTAGATTTCACGATTTTTCTCTCTAGTTCGTCACAGCAACGGAAGATGTTAGTAGATTTTTCCCAGCAGACTTTGTGACTTTGGTTATCATCATTAGGATTAGCCGAGAAAAGGATGACTTGATAATGCACTCGCTCGCTGTCTCTTATAAGTAATGTCCCTCATGTGTTCTTCCATACGCATTTCGACAGATTCGTCTGTCTGCCCAAAATAATTCATTCAGCTGTAATCATGTACTGGCGTTCACGTGATGCAGCAAGCACGCACTCTCCCAACAATGCAACAAACGAAAGAACAGCTTCAAATACAACTACAACGTTTTCATGCTAATTATGTATAAAGACTGTCTATCTTGTTCATAGTCTTTTAACCTTCAATGTTTAGTGTTTTTTCTTCTTTTATAATGTCGCCTGAAGAAGGCTGGTACAGGCCGAAACTAGTAGTGTGTTTATATTAAAACCTTTTTACTTAAATCTCGATTCTAGTCCTTTAATTCTTCATAAAACTATGTATGTTAACCGAGTCAATGATAATTCTGTCATATATATATATTAAATTAAAAGTAATGTTATTACTTTTAATAATATTAAGACTGTAGTACCATTAATGATAACATTGTAATAACATTTATAATACTCCGCATATTAATAATTCATATATATTATCCTGAAATCAACTTTCATTTTGGCTTTTACTTGGCGATGTTGTATATGTTTCCGATACATTTTGTTTTATTTTTGTCAATAGAAAAGCATGTAAACTGCAGATTCCTGCCAAGGGATACGCTCTAGTTAAAAAAATTATTCAAACGGAGCGATGGGTTTCGTTTGCTAAAAAATCTGTTTTCCTGTCATTCGATATGGATTTACTCTTCGCAAACAATTTTTAAAATTTGCTCGATGAAACAGGGAAAAAAAAATACCGAATATAATATTAATATATAAACCCAACGGCAAAATTAAGTAGATGAATTCGGAAATAGGCAGGATGGCTTAAATTTGCAAGATGATTGATGATGATAGACGCAGTTGCTTCGAGTTTGAATCCAGCTCGGAGGAAAGTAAATTAAATAAAACTCGGGGAGTTTAAATTAAAACCCCAAAATATTCGACTGATATACTTCAGAAGTACAAGAGAGAATGCCTAGAGATTCAGAAAGCACAAGCGCTTACGTCATTAGCGTAAAACTACACGTGGTTTATATTATTCTCTTCGTTTCTAACAGTATTATGTAGAAGTCCGATGTGGCTTACCGCAACCGACTTAACTGAGTTATTAGGCACGCGGACTTCCTACTACCTAATATTCCACTTCAGTAGTACCGCGCCGTTTCTGAGGAGGGGGATATCTTCCTAATGAGCTTCTAAACTAAACCGAGACATGCTGAGGAGGTATCGTGATGATTCAGAAGAGGTGAAACCTGCTGTTTGCTTAATTTGAATTTGAGAGGCGCACCTCTTGACCTGCCGATGTGCAGTGCGATTTGCTTGCTGAAAGGTTAAAGATTTGGTTCGTTCATTGTAATGATCATCAATGAATTACGTAGTGTTATTTTTCGGATTTTAAATCGTCCCCAGCGCTCTCATGAAGTGCTATATATATATATATATATATATATATATATATATATATAATTAAATTTACACACTTACCCACACACAAATTGCTACCTTATACCTGATAATACTTCCATTGAACTTGTCTATTAAAATATCTTTTCACAGTCGACATACTAAAGTAAACAAACTTGTTTTCCTATCTCTTCTTTCACAAGCAGACATATTGAAATTATTTATCTATTCACTCGATCATTCAGTATTATAAGTCACCGTTTTCTTTCTATTAGCTTCGATCCATCCTTCAGTTTGGTATGGTCGGCAGAGTCAACTACGAACATGAAGCCGGTATATGTCTGTTTTCAGAAAGCAGCTACTTTTACTTGAGTGTGAAATTAAGTCACCTTCACTTGAAAAGTCCTTAAAAAGGTTTCCACCTTTTCTAGAGAGGGGGATTCGACCCCAGGTCTTTGCAGCCGAAAAATAAGTAAGTACTTATTCGTAATGAGAATATTTGTGTAGATGACTGTGTAGTATGCTCTCGAGTGCCTTACCAAAGTCTAAATAGGATATCAAAGTTCTTTCCATCATCAAATTCTTTATCGCGATAACCAATCCAGGGGTTGACTATCCTTGACAAAGACACTGCCGATTCATTTATTATTTTATTGTCGTTTCCTTCATTTTTCCAACTACTGACAAAATTTGCGGGCCTGTAGATTCCCTTTTCACGCTTGACCTTTCCTGGATTTGAACAATACTTCTATTTTCCCAGTCCGTTGGAACTCCACCTGAATTTAATGAAGACCTTATAATTAAAGCCAAAGGTAAAATAAAATCTTTGCCCTCGCTTCATAATAATAATCATAATTGGATACCTTCGTCTATCCCACATTCTTAATTATACTTTGAACGATTTTCTTTTTCAAGGTCTTTTCAGTTATAAATTTAGTTCGCTGCATATGTACAATAGTTACTACTGTCTTCTGTTTTTATTCGTTGCTACCCAAGAATTGTCGTCAACGTATAGTGCACAATAGCACCAAGGTTGGACTAAAAACTAATAATCCAGATATTCTACTCCAGAAACCAAACGTTCTGCTTTAGACACTGCAAACAGTTTGATACTCAATACGCTGCGGTTTACAAGGGAGTACTGGAGTTTATTGATTTTCTAATCAGTAAGATCGGACCTTTGGTAACACTGCGCTTCTTCCATCGCTTAATCAACAGTATACCCGAACGATGCCGCATTTTTTAAGGCTGGATATGCAAACATCTCATTAATTTTTTTTGTTTTTTTTCAGCGAATCCTAAGCAGTCGTTTATGATCTACCAAAAGGCTTCATATTCTTGTTTTTCAAGATTTTATGTTTTGTCGTTCTCTCTATTAAACTACTCTTTGAAACATGATCATTTTTTCCAGAGCAGACATCCCTTCCCTCAGTACGTAATACCCCCCCCTACCCCGCATCTTTTACTCTTCGGAGATTAAATTCGTTTCTAGAATCTATCCAATGAATTTAAGTACCTGTTTCCATGGCGACGCGATCTGTATCTTGACAGTCTTTTATTAAATGGAATATGGAAAGGTGTTATCGCATTCTCAGTAACATCCCTTTTCACTTTCTCGTAATGCACTTGAACATCCTGAAAATAAAATTCCAAGAAGATTTTCTATTCAGATAGCCACTTGGAGATCAGATTTAGAGGGAGTTTGAAAGCATATGTTGCAACTGTTATCTTTCTCGAATTTTAATCTTTTGAAGGGTTTACTTTTGTCTTTTATACGGTTGGGAATCGCAATGGCGTCCAAGTGAAAAAAAAAAAAAAAAAAAAAAAAAAGTGATATTTCGAAGTTGCACACATTAGTGGGACTTGTTATAGCAACGTGTTGATATCGAATCGATTTGTGTGGGTGGGGGGAGGCTATACGAACTGAGCTACGGGGGGCTCTAATTTAATTTTAAAAATTATATTATTAATTTTAATTCTAAATTTTTTAAATGTGTCACATTTTAATAGAACCGCTACCAAAGTTATGTATGTTTTCGGAATAGCCTATGTCACCGCAGTTGACTGGGAGGCATGAAAAAGTAGAGTTTTCGTTTTGAAAGCAATGATTGGCTTTCCAGTTCGTTGTCTTTAAGTGGGTTGGTTTATTGTAGAGTTAAGAAGAAAACAGAAGCAAAAAAAAAAAAAGCACCATAAATGATAGGAAGAAAGAATTATGAAACGAAAACTTGTCTCTCGATTAAAAAGGATCCTAATTAAGAAATAGTCTTAACTATGTAAACTCTTCTCTATTAAAAAAAAACCCTTTATTTCACTTTCTTTTTTTTCTTAAAAGTACCTGCGACTCTACATAAGACAAGAATGACTCAAAGGCAGTCCAACTTCCAGTGCCTCCAAAGAATAAAACTAATTAGGACTTTTTTGGCTTTTTTTCTAGACCAGCTTCGTTACCTTCTCTAGAATGTTCGCAAAGTATTTTGGTTCTGAAAGGTTCATTTTAATTAAAAATCGTTTTACATCTAACTGAGTGCTGAAGGGAAGAAATTGATGCTTTTATGGCTCTCTGTAATAGCAGTTGGTCCTATAGGGTTAGATCGCTACTTGGCATTTTTCTAGACCATTTATCTTTTCCTTTTTTCCGAATTAGCCAGTTTCGATTTCTAGCACATGTCAGTGTGGTTCCCCCCCCCCTTCCTGGAAACTCAGGATTTTAATAACAAAATTTAAAAATAAAACACTCACGCCATTTTAGACAATAATATATACAGTATCTGTTAGCGTTTAGGACCACGAAATAGCAGTTTCAACCTTACTCTGTACCCAGATATCTATGAAATTATTGATAGCCTTGGGCTCAGTGTCAGTGATGGTTAAGAGTTGAGACCAACTGCTGATAGAGCTCTGCCTACTCCATTTCGATATGAAAAGCGTCACAAGAAGATTTATTTAAGAGAATTATTAAGATTAACGTGTTACCAAAAAATAAAATATAATAATAATAATCTACTAATCTAGATATTTTATGTCTTTGTAATAATTTGTTGATTCCTCTTTCCACTACAAAAATCGCAATTGTACTAAACACAATTTCTGCAACTCAACTATCGGAGAATTCATCAGTACAATGATAGCAAATTTCTGGGTGGTACAATTTTTTTCTAATTATCTTTCGCATATAGGGTTTCTTCATCCTAGTATAATTCTGAGATCTAAGATAGAGCGCTATAAAACATGATAAGTATTAAATGCGAAAGTTACGTCAAGGTTGCTGTGCTAGTTAATGAGCAAATGGGCTAGCTGAAGTGTAAATAAAGTAGCGAAAGGATAAAACTAAAAATTTTAATAAGTAGGATGAAAGTTGTTATTAACAAAATGGCCTATATTAATATAAATTGGACAAGATAATGCATTATTTATGAGGTATGTCGTGCTTATGTGAAAAATTCATTTCAAAGGAGGTTTACTTTTGAATAATGATTAAATATCCATTATAATTATTCATTTGTTTATAATGCATAAATTCTACAAGTAATACGAAATTAAACGTTTCATTAAAATTATGCAAATTAAAGTTATACAAAAGAGCTGTAGCGATGAATTCTAAAGCAAGTCATGTTATTGTTGTTCACAGACTTCTTATTACAACAATAGAAGCTAGTTATCGACCAATTCGACCAAGTTACTAGACTAAGGATTTCGACTGAATTTAGAATAGAGTCGTTTCGTTTTTGATGGGAATCATAAGGGGAGAGTCGAATCGTAAACCAGTTGACGATTTATTCGTCAACTGGTTTACCGACGTCTACAAAAAGTTGCTGTGGTAGCGTCCCCTGAAAAACATGTCAAATGTAAAACGTAAGCTAAGATTAATGTATTACAGTATTGAGAAAATAGTAGCGAAAAGGCCACCTGAAACCATAAGGCTTTTGTATAAAACGATCAGACAGAAAAAGAAAATATGAAAAGTGGAACCGGGTCACTACATCTGATTCTGAAGTCCACGCAATGCATCTCCCACTTCTACACAAACACACACACACGCACGCTTTCTGTTTCTCAGTAACTCTTATCGGCTTTTACTCCCACTCCTAATCTGCTCTTCCATAACGGCAATTTATGCACTCATTAATTAAATGGAAATTGCACTGAACTGTCCCCGTGGCTCAATTAGACACTAGCTAATTGGATTGACGACGTTCGGAAATTTGCTGACCGGATGGTGTGTTTCTAAAGCTTATAAGATCCCCTACGTGTTGGTTGAAATCGTTAAGTGAGGTGCCATAAAATTCTCTCTCTCTCTCTCTCTCTCTCTCTCTCTTTCGTGTTATATTGTGGTTTGTGTCATGCAACACAATTAAGCGACCCTTTTAATTTGATAGGGTATTAATTAAGATTTTCAGTGCATGGACAGAAGATAGACGATTTCGGTTAAATAAACATTTAACGGCTTTTCTAGAAGCAACACTCCGATTATTTTCGAAAAGTGAGGGCTTTTACTAATTCAGTAAAAACAGAATCTGACGAAGACAATTCATCTGTAAAGTGGAAAACTTTAGAAAATCAGCCATCTACACAACCAACTTCCTTGTTTATACAACTTATTTTCATTTCACCATAACTATTTATTTCATTTAAACTAAAGGTGTACGGAGACACATGCAAAATAAGATGGATGACCTATTTCTACGACTAATTTCTGACAATGTCGCATAAGAATAGTCGGAGTGGAAATAAGAGAAATTGAAACCGAGACAAATATTTGCGTAGACCACTACTAAGCAACTATATCGTGGAACCAAAGTGACCAGCACTTTGGCAACATGCCATTGCTAATAAGCCAACTCAAATATCATGTTGATCTTAACGGCCTATTTCCCTTCTTAACGATAGCCCACTGAGCGCTTTCCCCGCACAAGGATAACTAGAGAGTAAATATCCTGTGAGGATTAAAATATCTATATTGTTATAGGATATGCAATAACTATTCCTGTTACTGAACAGATTTTATTATTATAAGAGCAGCATTCCAAATATTGCAAACTGTAGTCTAGATCTATGAAGCGAATATGACCACCTCATCACAGGACTCTTTCCTGAGTCCCAGAATTCACTGCGGGAGGCTATTCTACACCAGCTAACACTACAGAATGTACAGTCTGCATCACATAATCCAGTATTCATACTACATATTCTACCGTGGCCGCTGCCCAACCGTATATAGTATTTAATAATTACTTAATAATATTATTAAAATACTAAATTTCGATTTAATTATTAAATTAAATATAAATTAAAATATGAAATCTGAATAACATAATGTTAACTTCAGAAAAATAAGGCCGTACTGAGTGATCACGTGATGCTGCACTAGAATTGATCTCCAGCGATTGTAATCTGGCAGTTACATCTGACGTGTGATTATTTCGCATTATGAACACGACTTTGAAGTGATTAATGAAAAGGCATTCTTTACATTATTACTAATTACAGTCAAATTAGAGACTATCGATGGAATCCAATCTAACACTACAGCTTTCCACTACGGAACCCGGAAGTAGAATGAGCATAATCACTGTGGTACGAAGTGATCATTTTGACATTAAGATAAAAATTGGCCCGCTTTATTTTTAAGTCTTGTTAATTCCCTGTTGTGTTTGGATTTAAATATATTTTTTTTTAAAAAATCAGATATATAATGTATGATACATATACAAATAACAGACATACACACTGCTTGGAAAGAAATCACGGTGTGATGAACGAACAGTCATGGCGCCCACCTTAATAAGATGTAAGACCTTTCAGAGAATGGTCCACAATGGAAATTTTGGACCGTTCTTCGAAAGGATGGATGTCCATTCTTCCTATAGACATGTAACGAGATCCGGGAATGTTATAAAGCGGGCGTTCGTTGACTTCACTCAAAGCTGCAATTCATTCCACAGATGTTCAGTAGGATTGAGATCAGGGATCTGTGGAGGCTAGTCAAGTGTGGTGACGTTCATGTCCACAAACGAAGGTGAATTGTCTTGCTGACAGATATAATGGTCAGTTCCATAGAAATACCACACAGTATAAATCATTCATTGTTCAGAATATTCAGATATCTCTCTCTCGGAGTTCAATATTTGTGGCACCATAAACAGAGGTCCGAGGCCAAATCAGGAGAAAAAGGACCATTCTATCACACCGCCACCTCCGAATTTTATAGTTGAGGTTACACACTCTTACCAGAGTGTGTAACCTTACTGGGCATCCGCCACACGAATACCTGTCCATCTGCTCGGTAAAGAGTGAAGCGTTATTCGTTGCTCCATAACAGAGCTTTCCAAGCTTCTAAGTCCCACTGTAGACGCTCTTTGTACCCCTGAAAAGGGCTCTGCATGTTGGTTCGGGTAATGTGGGTCTTGCATATGGTGTCTTGCCATGGAAACCCAGGTTGTGAGCCTGCCTTGTGAATGTTTTGGTGCAGATTTGTGTTCCAGCAGTCGATGTCCGGAACTCCGCAATCAATGTGTCTGCTGAAGAATGGCGGTTTTCACGGTCATCTTATGGTCATATTTGGTGAGTGTTAGGGGTCGTCTACTGCAGGTAGCACTTGTTGACTCCTCGCGCTTCCATCTCAGTATGGTATCACAAATTGGGCCTAGGATGGCCCAATTTGTCAACAATTTACCGAACAAATAGTCCTGCAACATGGCATCTATCACAACGCCTCTGTCAAACTTCGTCTGTTCCCTTTTTCGCAGCCATTTCACCCTGATACAGTTGCATTGACTTGGGAGCATCATATTCCTCCAATTTTTATTGGCTACAAACAAGTAACTCGTTACATGGCATGATGCAGCTTGCCGATGAGGATGTTCGTTGAATTCTTTCCACGCAGTGTATGTATGTCCATCGTTGATCAACGTTTTCTCTCAAGGTCCGGAACATTTTGCGTATTAGATTTGCGTATTAGAATGAAGTATAGGAGTGCTCAATCCGGGGACTGGTAGCAAGCCTAGTTACAATAGATAAAGCAATGCGCTATATAATGCATATTACCTATATTATATATATTATTACAACACTACCTAGGAATGAATCTCACGATTCTGTGGATGTGTAACAATATTATTATTTAAAAGATATACTTTTAATGAAAATAAAACCATTAAAATTTGGAGGTCCTCAAAATATTTATTAATGAAAAAAAAAAAATGGAGCTCTCTAGTTATTAGAATTGGAGGGGAAAAATATTATTAAATATAATTAGAGAACGCAATGTTAATTATTAAGCTGAAATGTAATTTGATGCTTGCACCATATACCATTCTCAAAAGAAGCATTTATTATTATTATTATTATTATTATTGCATGACGCCCAGGGAATTCAAAGGATTCCGTACACGAGGACACTAGACACAGTTCACTGTCTACCCTACTTAAGCTTCCCTACACCACAATGAACTTTGAAAAAATAAACACTGAAACTAATACTTACGTGAAATAAATTTAATCTGAAAATTCAATACAAAAAAAAAAAAAATCAACTGGCTTTTGGGATATTTTAATTCTTCGTCAGTCAGATGGTAGTTTACAATTTACTGTTTTTAGAAAAGCAACTCATACTGATCGTAATATTCATGCTAATTCTCATCATCATCATCATCATCATCATTCTGGTCAAAAGATTGGGACTCTTAAAACCTTGTTACGTCGTTAATCCGAGTGATAGCTCCACTATCACTCGGATTGCATGCCCTTTTATTAAAGGGATTTGTTAATGTATAGCTAAAGTTTTAAACTTCTAGTATTGTAGTTCCTCTGACGGATAGCTGGGGATCGGCAGCTATCCATAGTGAGGAATATAAATCTTACATCCTTTACCATGAACCGGAACAATCTAGCCTAGCAGAACATCTCATCTCGAACAAATATAGATTTTTTTTTTTGGGGGGGGGGGGGAGTAGATTCCTCAGAGAGCTTTTACATAGAAGTAGATTCCTCAGAGAGCTCATATAAAGAGAGTTGTGAGTCTTTTTTTACACCGACTGAACTTCAACAGATCCAATGGCCTATTATTCTCTTTATGGAAAATATTATTTACATCATTTTATGCAAATTTCTGATTATTATATTATTGTAATTTATATATATATAGTGTCGACGGGTCTCGAATCTGTGGACTTACTATAGCAGACGACATCAATTTTGGCGGTAAAAATTTGGAACATAGTGTACATGGAAGTAGTGTAGTATGCCATTAAAAATAACTTTGTAAAATGTTTTAAATCGGTAATTAAATTATTTCATTCTGGTGAGGGATTTTTTAAAATAGTTAGCCATGAAAATGTATAGATAGAAAAATTTTTAAATCTGTAACATTTATTTTTAAGATGTATATAGGCGCACTAATCGAATTTTATAGGCCCACTAATAGAATTTGGGTAGCGAAAAAAATGACGCACTAATCGAAAACGCACTAACTGGGGGCGCACTAATCGAGGGATTACTGTATGTCGGATTTCCCTCCCAGGAATCCAAGTTCCCGGGGGAGGGGAACTGCTATATCCGTATGAGAATGGATAACTTACCTTCAGTTGCAAAGCTATATAAAGATTCCTCTCTATTTAATTACCAATGCCTTTCAGAATCATCTGGTGCAAACGTACAAATATAAAAATATAATGTTAAATATTAAATTTAATTATTTATAAATTGTTATTAAATATTGCATGGAATATGAATTTTGCTTTATTTATGTAAAAATTAATTATTATTATTATTATTATTGTTTACATAATTATTATATAATTATATAATAATTTTAATTATTTCTTTTCAAATAAAAGTATAAATAAATAATTTATATGAATATATAAAAAAATGAATATAAAAACAAAATAAATAAATAAATATTTCATTTACATTTACACGCCGTGAACATGTTTAATAAATTCAAAAATAAAAAATATATAAAAACGAATTCGTTAATTCTCAAATTGCATTTGAAGTAATTTTTATAAATTGTCATCTGCTGAAACAAAGTCCACTTATTTATTTACAAAAACACGCAAAAAATAAATCTTTATTAACATTTATTTTTCCGCTAGATGGCATACGAACAAAAATTTAACCTCGCTTTCAAAATTTGCTAACACGCTTATGAATGTACATAACGAAGCCTAGAGATGCGTAAATACATACCAAATAGAGTTAATATACTGGTAACTGTTTGTGATAAATAGATCTCTTAATGCGGCACTGGGTAAACAGCTGCACTATTTCAATAAATCACGGTAATCTAACTACCACACGAGCGAACACATATCGGACGAATTGCAGGCGAATTACACATGGGAAAATGTAAGTGAAGGTACGTAACGTTCAGTTCAAGCCTCGAGATATTAAACATCTAAAGATGTACCTTTTAAAATGCCTGTACTTCAAAGTTTATAACATGAAAGGAAAACATTTGTTGCAAAGGCAGCCCTTTCGAGGTGCGTCAAGCAGTCACTTCCATGTGACTTCTTTAGCAAGCCAGAAATATAATTTACACCACTAACTTGGGAAATGTGTAGTGCGCATGATCCGCAAAGCTTCGTGCAATCTGAGTTAAATATTTACACAGGCTGTGTCAACCTCATATATTGTTATTAGACGATAGTTGACTGTCACCAGGCTGGAAGATTAGCTGAAAATATAATAATTTGCTAGGTGATGTTAGCGACGATTTACTAAAAGGCGGAAGTAATATTTAGACAGAAATAAGTACATAATATGATGATGATGATGATGATGATTGCAACATAATTCCCTTCGTCTTATTTTAACGAGATAAAAATTTATGGATTAAAAAAAATAAATAATAAACACTGCAAATGTTAACATTTGCAGTGTTTATTATTTATTTAATTATTATTATTATTATTATAAGTGTCTCCATGGAGTCAAAAGACTCATCGCGGGAGACCCCACATTGGCACACTAACTATTATTTACGCAATACCTATCATACTTCTCCTTAAATTCATTCACAGACGAAGCATTCACAACCACCTCTGGCAACGCATTCCGCAGTCCTAACATCCTTGTTAACCACACTCTTACATAATCTCCAGGGATGGCCCCTCGTTCTCTCCTTTCCTGCACTGGTCTTAAAAATGGCATCAGTATCAATCCTGTAAAATCCCTTTAATAATTTATATGAAGCCTACTTTTTGGAGCCCACAAATCTTCAATCTACCCTCGTATGGAACATCCCACAGACCTGCAACAATCTTTGTAACTCGCCTCTGAATCCGCCCCACCATTTCTTCATCACCAATAAATCCAGGTGACCATATCTGTGCGCAATTGATCTGATGTTTTGGCAATCTTTGCAATATGCCCTTTAAACTTAAGTTCTCTGTCTACAATAACTCCCGAGTCCCTTTCCTTTTCAACTTCTTGCAGTTCAGTTCCATTAATATAGTAAACAGCACGTGATCTCATCCTCCCGAAGTGCATCACCTTACACTTAGCCACGTTAAACGGTCAGCCATTTACCGATCCATACCGTCAGCAAACAAGAGGATATTTCCTTTCAAAGTATTCCCAATATCATTGATGTACACTCTTTGGTATCTATCCACCAGCCATCCTCTAATCCAAATCACCACCTTCGGATCCATACCCATTTGCTCTAATTTATGCAACAGAGTTCAGTGTGGAATCTTGTCAAAAGCCTTTGCAAAGTCCAGCAGTATCACTGAGCAAGTATTTCCTTTATCCAACTCTGTTACTTTATCATAGCAACTAAGCAAGTTACTGAGGCAAGACCTACCTTTCACAAAACCATGTTGTCCCTTATAAAGTGTCATATTGCTGTCCACCCAGTCCTGAATTCTAATTTTTACCAATTTCTCCAAAATCTTAACCACCACTGCAGATATATTGATTGGTTTATAATTTGCAACCTCAGTCTTAGAGCCTCCCTTGTGCAATGGAACTATTTTCCCCCTCTTTCCACTCTATTAGCACGTTACCAGAACTGAGGCTTAAATTAAACATCCTGGTTAAAGGAGTTGCTAATTCTCTTGCACATTCTCATAACACATGGGCCGATATGCCATGTAACCCAATGGCAGTGTTAGCATTAAGGTTCTGTAATATATCATGCACCTCTATTTCGTCTGTCTCTAGACTTTCATCGGTCAATGACACATTTGACACTGCACTATCACAACCAGAATTGTACACTTTTGCAAAATGATCACTAAGCAACTCAACTATTTGATTTGATTCTGTAATTTCCCTACCATCAACACTTTTTAAAGTAATCTTTCCATGGTCATTCTTCCTTTTACTTGCCACATCGCGAAAGAACGCCTTAGGATTTCTTTTGGATTCATCAGCTAGCTTGCTCTCATAATTAGATTTGGCTTTCAAAATGAGAAGAAAGGGGGGAAAAACACGGTTTCCTAACATGATAACTAATTGATTAAGATTTGCAAGTTGGGGAAAGATTTGCAGCAATGAAAAAGGACACTCTTTGAAAAATTATTCAGAAATCAATCAGATATCAATCAAATTAGCTCAAACAGATTGGTTTGTGGTATTACTACCACTACAAACATGCGTTTCAATTGATACTCTGAGATCTTAAAAAAATTATTATATATGAATATATTTTAGGCGTATAACCACAAATATTTTCTTTTTTAGGCTCTGAAAGGTGCTACTCGCACCATTCACTATAAATGTGTTGCTGACTTTTACTTACGTTAAATAAAAATGTGATGATTCCAAAAAACTAAAACGGACTGTGTCGTGAAAGAAAGGCAACAGCCTTAAATACAGCGTTAAGGTTAATTGGAAGATGAAGAGTAAATTATCTGGAAATAGAAAAACGTATTTAGGGGACCATGAAAAACACAAAAAAAACCCTCAAGGATACACTATTGTTCGTGAAACATTACGTACCCAAGATCACCCGTTGGAGGAGACAGCGGACAGAAAAATGGCTGTCTTATCTAACTACTATAATGCCAGGTATCTCAAATTACATCAACAAACAACGAATATTACACAAATCCTAAGTAAGAACATAATTTACTATATTTCGTGTGATAATAACCTAATGTATTAAAATTCGGCCGTCTGAGATCTTTTGGAGCAATCAAAGTATCTGCCAATTAATTTTATAATTTTTAATATTTTAATTTGTAATATTAATTGAACAGACTGAAATATTACTCTTATCAACATCAGTTTACACTAAACTCTAAACTAGTATTTTAACTTACTATTAATCCTTAACAAATAAGTATGTTATATTACCATTGGTGTAAAAAAAGTAAATATTGTTCTCGACTTACCTATGAACCTTAATATGCTACATTAGGTATTTGTACATCCAGTCTAAATATACAATTAGGAAGATAGCTAATCTCAGGTATTTCACCCCAAAAGTTAGTTTTCTGGATAGTTTGCATATATAACATTAATATATATATTGCTTGAAATGAAAAAAAATCGCTAAGGCCTTTTATTGCTTAAAGCAGTAGGCTAGGCCTTTTAACGCTATTTGGAAATTGTGGGGTAGCCAAACCCTGTCCTTAGCCAATCACAGATAGCTAACTCAAGACCATCGATGATTTTAAACGGCATGAAAGGGAGAGAAACACAGATAACTTCCGCCATCTCGTTATCCCTACCTGTAACATTATGTATTGTTGTCTGAAATAGTGTGAGTTCTATGGTCGATTTTTCTACAGTTGCGGGATTAAAATTGCCAGAACTGTGAACGATGTTAGTTTGTCGTTCACTAATACTAACCGTCCAATTTTCCAGAGTGCTGCGCTTTTGCGCACACCTAGCAGTGCAGCAATGGGGGGGGGGGGGATTATTAAATAAATAAATATTGTAAAACATATCTTGCTATAAAAATACCGTATAAAAATAATGATTTGTTCTGATTTTAATAACTAACTTCAATTTTTTTTAAAGCGTTATTTTTAAAAGCAGAGGCAGTAACGACGTCTTTTGGTCACAAGCTTCTTCTCAGGTTGCTTACCTCAACGCCTCTAAATCCTAAGAGCTTTGGTATGATTTATTGATGTGTGTGTGTGTGTGTGTGTGTATGTGTGAGAGAGAGAGAGAGAGAGAGAGAGAGAGAGAGAGAGGCGATGACGCGCACTGAGGTGTGGTGACTAGTTAAAAGCCAATGTTTTCTATTTGTTGAAAGAGTGTAAATCTCCAAATATCTATTCACTGTTATTGAGGTTCCATAAATGTGTCGACAGAGAGCAATAACCAGATGCAGGAAGACATTAAAGTGCCAGTATATCATCTATTTGAAAATAACTTTGAACATATATTTCGGAGGATAAAGATCGATATATCCTAAAATTCAAAGAACGAGAGTTCTGTTGGGAGTAATAAAACAACACTTGTCCATAAAGAATAATAAAAACGAATTAGGAAATATGACACATATTTCCATTTGGGAAAGAAGGACGACAAATTCTTTGATATACATTTAATGAAATTTGAAGCAGAAAAAGATTAATCTATAATAAAACTGCGAGTGGAACGTAATCTGTAAATTTTTATGTAACTTTATCAGCGTAATTCATCATCGTTCACGAATATTTAATATACAACGCCTATAAAAAGAAATGCTTAGAGCTAAGCGCAGGGCAGCTTCGCGAATTTCGGCCTGAAATAGGGAATAGAAGAAGCAGCACTTCTATTCCTTATTTCCCAACTTACTACCCAACTGTCTAAATAAATAAATACTATTATCAATAAGCTCCCATTTAATTAAAACTTTTAATATACGAAATACGTTATACTAGATACAAAGGATCACGTGATTTGATCTTAAAATCATATTCAGTTGATTGGCACGCACAAGGTCTCCTCGAAATGTAATCAACTGCGCGTGAGAATGAATCTGCAAACACGTGATATACGTGTTTGCAGATTCATTCTAAAGCTAAAGAGGGCAAACACACTATCACAACTGGAATCAAACACAATTTGACATTTTAACAGATTCAATTTTTAAAATACAGTCGGCAATAATAATTTATTTTTTTAACTTATTTGATCTTATTATTATATTATTTTATTATTAAAATATTTGATCTCGTTGATGTCTTTTCGCTAATTATGATTTCAAAATGACATCAACGAGATCAAGATGGGTAGATTTCTTACATTAATATGTAGAAATATAAATACGCCTGTTGAATTAAATTACAAATTAAGATATTCATTCGCGACTTGCACGCATGCGCTTTTACGTAGCAAACTGCTGAAAACTGTCAGCCATAATAATCACCTTCGTACGATGTGATTTGGCGACCTCTAGTGAGAAAACTAAGTTAATGCATTCATATATGTCTATTTTTTTAATAAACCTGGAAAATGTTAGCGGTTTTTTTCTGTTTATTTACTTTCAGAATAGCATAATGATCATTTCATTTATTATTGTTTACGTGTTGGGTGTCAAAGAATTTATGTTTCCTATTGGATAAACTTTTATAAATTGACGAAGTAAGAAAAATGACGCACAAAATAAGAAAATACTACCCGTCTACAGCCACTGATATCTATTGAATCACTGCATCAGATAGAGCAGATGTGTACCTTCTCAGTGATGACTAATCTTTCTACAATAAATCCCACTCTTCGGCCACACAAAACAATCCACAAGTGTACGTTGAAAAAAAAAAAATGATAAATGGAGCTTGAATACAATATGGTCTCCTGGATCATCTCGACACTAGTCAGTTTCCAGAAGATATAACTTGTTTTCCAGACTTCATCGAGCACCCGTGATAGATTGGTTTTTCTTTTTCTTCCCACACAGCGTCTTCGCTAAGGGAAAAACACTTTTATCATTACAAAATAAATTACTACGATGACAGGCTATCCCAGGCGGAGTCGACGATCCATCACAATTTGTCTCTGGAGTTTACATGGAACGATCGCGAGTTACACAACAGCATCAAATGCTAATGTACTCAACGATTATTATTTCCTGGACAGTTTTAAAAAGGTGATAAATTACACTTTTAGATAACTCATTAAGACATTTATTTTTAATTCTGAGCAGTTGTAAAAATTATGTTGTTTTAATTACTGGTGTCATCTTTAGTAAAAGGAAGAAGCAATCAATAATATTCTTATCTGTTCTTGGTTAAAATAATTTTAAGACAGTAACTTGGAAATTAGATGCAATTTGCGCATTCCTGAACATATGCAATCTTTGAATTTGCAACCAAACAAAACATCAATAGGATTTTCGAAACCATAAAATTAATTCAGTTAACTGGTTCCTTCGTTCCATTCATAGTTTATCTATTATGAACTCTAATGGTCGGTGTTCTTTATTTTTGTTGTTGTTCAATCTTTGAATTTCTTTAAAAAGTTCAGTGTGTTCGACAGCGACACAGCTAAGATTTTTCGTAGAAAAATCATTCATTGGGATTTTTATCCCACGGCAATCATATCTTTCTTGTATTATAATTAACATGTCCAGTATAAACGCCTATTTATATAGTATAGTGATTGGTTTATATACGAGGATGGTATGAAAAGTTCTCAGCCTAACAATGAAAAAACGAATTTATAATTTCAAAATTATTTTTATTTTTCAACATAATCTCCCTTAAGACCAATACATTTATTCCAGCGATGCTCCAGCGCCATTTTGCCGTCCCTGTAGTGGTTCTCAGTAATATATGCAAAATACCCCTCTACAGGTGCACTAACCTCTTGATTCGAAGAAAAACGCTGACCAGAGAGGAAGAGGTTTTAGTTTTGGAACGAGATAGAAGTCAGAGGGAGCCAAATCTGGGGAATAGGGTGGATGTTCCAACAATTCATAGTGCAGATCCCTCAATTTTCCCAGTGCCAAAACACTTTTGTGGGCAGGTGCATTGTCCTAATGAAAGAGGATTTTTTTCTTCTACAAACCGGGTCTTTTCTCACGAATTTTTTCTTCTAGTCTGGTTAAAACATCGGAATAATATATCCCGGTTATTGTTTTACCCTTTTCAAGATAATTAATAAAAAAATGCCTTTAACATCCCAAAACACCGATGCCATGACCTTTCCTGCTGATGGAACCGACTTTGTTTTCTTTGGCGCTGAATGTCCACCGGATTCTGTCCACTGTTTTGACTGCTGTTTGGATTCTGGTGTGTAATAGTGAATCCAAGTCTCATCCATAGTAATTAATCGACGCAAGAAGTAAGTTTTACTTGTTAAAACGCTCCAAGCACTGTTCACAGATTTTCATTCGAGAGCGTTTTTGATCTGCTGTGAGCAAGCGTGGCATCCATCTTGCACAAAGCTTTTTCGTTTGCAATTAATTATTCACGCAAAATATATCCTAGATGTTCTTTTGAAGTGCCTATAGTCTCAACAATTTCACGCACTTCAATTCGCCGGTCATCCAATACCATCGCGTGTACTTGATTAATGATTTATGGTGTTGTTACACTTTTTTGGAAGTTCTTCAAGTGGATTACCTTCAAGGCTGGTACGGCCACGTTCAAACTCGGCTGCCCATTTCTTAATTCTCGGAAACGAAGGAGAAGAGTGCCCATAAACTTTTATGAACTTCCAATGCATTTCTTTTGGCGTTAAACCTTCTTTTACAAAAAATTTTATAACCGCACGATACTCAATTTTGTTCATTTCAAGGGATGCAGACGACACTTTTGTTTCAGACAGCTTTATTAAACAAACTACTTGATAGAATGACTTGCAATTTCGCATGGGTGCTTATGAGAGATGTACCAACTTAAAAAAAAAAAGTCTTGTTGCCATCTATTGTCGAGGCCGAGAACGTTTCAGACCACCCTCGTATATCACATGAACCTTCAATGTTATGTGTAACGAATCGAGCTTATAATGGATTTTTCTTTGCTCAATCTAGCGCTACGGAAGCAAACGCTATTTCCTGAAGATTATATATGAACTTTACAGTTTTATATTATTGTAATTGTTTAGTTTAGTTTATCATTGAAGAATTAATATGAAGCACGCAAAAGTTAGAAAGAGCTTAGTTGACTTTTAAAAATTAACTCTATAAAGGACTAAGGCAATGAAGACTGTAAAATTTCGCTACATTCGATTACGAAACAAACAAACAAAAAAAAAAAAAAACATTTTCATAAATGAAAACCTCAGACCCTTCCGCCTGTAAGAGAAAGATAGGAGTTAAGGTATATGGGAATATATACACAAACTAAAAATAATTTTGTGCGAAGGTAGAAGGGAATTTTATGCAACGTTTATCAGATTCGTTGGATCCGTATGGTACTTATTTATATATGGCCCACCTGTGGATAATTCTCCCTTCCACGCACGCACGCACGCACACACACACACACACACACACACATACACAATGTTAACAATCTCTTTTTGTGTTGTTGGAGTTGTTTGACTTAGAATTCTAAGGTCTCCAACTCAAAAAGCGGCAAAAACCCATTTGATATTAGCTCCATATACACTGCTTGGAAAGAAGTTAGGAAGAACTATAGTGTGAGGAACAAAGATCCATGGCGCCCGATTTAATAAGAGGTACGATCTCCTTTCGCTTCAATGAGTGCAGCAATTCGACGGGGCATACTTTCCACAAACGTCCGATAGCGATCAATGGGAGTTTTGGAACATTCTTCCTGTAGGCATGTAATGTGGTCCGTTCCTGGATTGTTGTGGAGCGAATGCCCACTGACCTCACCCGACGCTCCAGTTAATCCCACGGCTGTTCAATAGTGTTGAGATCAAGACTCTGTGGGGAGAATCTGTGGACACCAGTCAGGTGTGGTAAATGGTTTCCACAGATTTGTGGACATGATGTTCATGTCCAGAAATCACTCAGTTACAGAAAACGCAGCATTGTAGCATTATGACACTGTGCATTAACTTGCTGAAAGTGATAATGGTCAGTTCCGTAAAAATGCCACAAAGTATAAAACATTGCATTGTACAAAATGTTCAGTAACCTCTCGGAGTTCAATATTCGTCGCACCACAAACAGAGGTCCAATGCAAACCAGGGAAAACAGGTCCGTACTATCACACCGCCATCCGAATTTCATATTTGGGATTAAGTAAGAGACGATCACCGGGCACCTGCCGCACCCATACCCGTTTATCTACTCGGTAGAAGGTGTAGCGCTCCCTAACGCAGCTTTCCAAGCCTCCACGTCCTACTATACACGCTGTTCTCTGCACCACTGAAGACGACCCTGCATGTTGATGCAGGTAATCTAGAGCTTGCATATTAGTCCTACCATGGAAACCCATGTTGTGAGCCTCAGTTCTGAATTTTTTTGTGCAGATTCGTGTTCCAGTCGATGTCCGGAACTCCGCATTCAATGTGTCGACCGATGAATGGCGGCTTTTGCATATTATCCTTTGTAGTTCCCTAAGGTCAGGTTCGGTGAATGTAGTGGGTCGTCCACTGCGAGTAGCACTTGCAGTTGACTACCTAAGCTTCCATCTCAATATAGTATCACTGACTGTTGACCTGTGATGGCCAAATCTGTCAACAGTTTGCCGAACAGTCGGTTAACTTCTTTCCGAGCAATGTGTGTTTTGGTTAGAGATGGAAACAAGTCCAGGTAAAATTGTGTTCCCAATGGAAGTACTTATTCATATATAGGTCAGGAAACACCTGTTCAGCTACATATTCAATTTAAAAAGTATTTAATACTTTATCAAGTATCTATGAAAGTACTTGGTCAAAAGACATAAAGAGGAAACAGACCACCTGAGACAGTGACTGAAAAGGGTCCGTATTAAATAGAGGGGTCATCTGTCACGTGGACTACCCTCTTTTGGAAAACAGAATTTTAGGAAAGTTTATGGTACATCGTTTTACATGGGAAAATGGTTTATTGAGATTCGAGAGATTTGATATTTGTGCAGGGTCAGCTAGGAATAAACGTAATGCAGCAGAATAGGACATCGAGTTCCTAGGAGGCTGATGAAGATAGAGATGTGATGTGCTAGTAGAAATGTTAGCTCGGAAAATGCACATCTGATCATCTCTGGCTAGGTCGGTGCTATCTGCAAAGAAAAAGATAGGAAAAAGTTTCGAAATCATTGAAGGTAAATGGATTTTCCTCACCCCATTGACATCTGGGAGATTATTCTGGCTGTAGAAGTTCTTACATTCGGGATGTTTGAGCGCTCTAAGGTTTGAGGAATGAATAGGAGGAATGGAACATACTCTCAGCTGTTAAGGATAAGGTAAGAGGCCAATGATTCAAATTCAGTTATGTGTAAAGAAAGAAGAACAGGCAACAGAACAGAGAACTGTAGAACTCGGGCATTAACGGAGTCTGAAGAGAACAGATCGTCCATGTGAGCCGTTCTGTGATTCGCAGACATCAGAACCAATTCTTACTACCGTTACTATCGAACCTCGAATCGGCTACAGGAACAGTGGTATCTACTTCTACTATGCGCAGAAGGCTTCACGAAGGTGGTCTTTATGCTACGCAACCGGTAGCCTGTATGTTCCTATTCACACGTCACAGGAGAGAACCTTTGAATGGGCTCCATGTCAACTGGACCCATGACCAATGGGGATCACTATTGTTTACAGACGATTCCCGATGTACTCTACAAACGACACGAAGCGTGCTCCGATCTGAAGAGGACTAAGGACACGTCAACATCTCTCTGATATCCTTGACAGGGACACTTATGGTGAAGATTATGTAATTGTTTGGGAGCATCGCGTTTGGTGGACGCATCGACCTCTTGTATGCTTCTTCTCTTACCTCTGTAAAACCTCTGTTATTTTACAGAGTCTGAAGTGAGAACAAGAGGCGATAGTTTGTTGACTTTGCTTTTCGGAATAGGCTGAATATAGATAATACAGAATAATATGGATGTTATTTCTAAGTAGGATGAAACTTCAGGTTAGGAAGATTTTTATTTTATTTTTTTGGTATCTAGGTTATTCAAGTGTGTTCTGATGTTTATTTATTCTGATATGCCTCGGTCATCTACACAAAACTTGGAGAAAGGATGGTCATAATTTTAGCCATCTTTAGTGCTACTTTTTCATAGAAGCGGGATAAGTGGGGAAAACACAGATGTTACAACTTATGGCCTTTACAATGGACCAGAAGGCACGAGTATCTTTTGTACAAGAGGCGACTTCTTTGCATTTAATTCATTCCAAGTTACATTTAGATTTCTTAGCTGTAGTTTTGCAGTTGCTGTCTATTTCAGTGTAGGCTGAGAATGAAGCTAGGGGTATAGCAGGAGTAGAAATCTTTGACTTTATCCCATAATTTTGTAATACTGAATAACAGGAAGTTGAGTTATGAGTGGTTGTGTAAAGGATATTACATATGAGAGGAAACATGTACAAGTTTATTGACTGAATTATCAAGAAGGCTATTTGATGTTCTGGTTGGAATATGGATAATTGCAATGAAATAATTGCTTGCAGTAAGCGCATCAGTATCTATTCCAGCTTGCTCATCTGAAATCATTATGAGAGTATGGACATTCACCTTTCACCGATAATAGGGAGATGTGGGTATGCGGATATTAAGTCAAAGGAGGTCCAAAAGTGAAGACTCCAGATTTGGTGTCTTTGGAAAAGAATATGAGTATGAAGGTCATGGAATATTAGTACAAATGCGCAAGTGGTATACAAGTGTACACTCGTTTAGAGGAAGGAATTATAAAAAATATTATTTGGACAGTTTTTAGCTCTTATTTGAGGGTCAGTCAGTCAAAAACAGGGAATTAGGTCTGCATGTTTGTAAATGACGATGCACATTATTCGAATTTACGTTTATGTCAGAAAAAAGTACGAATTTAAAAGCATATATTTATGAAACATTTATGGCAAAAGAATTAGAGAAGAACCAAGCCTACATAATTGGTGATATCGAAACGAAGAAGACAAAAACGAGTGAGATTCTTCTAAATAACAAATACAAGGTGTTATTAGGCAACGATAATCAAGAAAGGGAAAGAGTAGCTAAAATATTCGACACAAAACGTGAGGATGATCTTGAAAGCAAGGCAGCATCAATACCATACTTGCAGACTTACCTTTGCCTATGGTATCGAACGTCTTGTGCGTGGTTTCGCAGAACGTTCTGCTAAGGCTTGCGTCCTGCAAGTGAGGAATTTTTTGAGTCATTAAAAAGTACAGATGACATAAATGAAAAGGAAAAGTTAGTCATTTTGGACGTTTAAATACCAGAGTAAGAAATGAATACCATACATATCGAAATGTGTTGGAAAAATTTGGAGAAACGAGTAATGTTAATAATAATGGTAAATATCTGCTAAATTTCTGTTGAGGACATGGAACACTCATTACTAATTGTTCCAAAATAAAGATGTACACAAATATACATGGAAAATAAACACAAGGTATAAGAAAAGTCTCATTGATTACGTTATTCTGCTGGTTCAGGATACAAGAGTATAGGGGCTTTCAAATAGGAAGGGATCATAATTTAGTTTTGAACAGGATAAAGCTGAATTCCATATTAAAAAGAAATGTGTGTAAAAAAGCAGCTTTCTCAAGTGAATTGTAGACTCAAATATACAAATATTATTTTTTAAAAATTCGAAAACAAGAATCAAACCTTAGAGTCTCAGATGGGACTCTGAAGAAAGAAACGACTGATTCAGCCAGAGAGATATGAGTAATTGGCTGCAAGAATAGAAAAATCAGTACTTCATGGGACTTAAGAAGTCATGAAAAAAAAGTGTATCAAAAGTTCCTGGAAAGTAGGTCAGTTTCTGCCCCGAGAGAATACAGAAAAAAAGGTAAGAAAGCTAAACACTGTGTAAAACTGCTAAACGAAAGTCATGGGGAGACTTTGGTAGGAACATGGAAAATAAATAACAAGAAGGTGGCAAAATATTCTGGAGTCTATTAAAGAGCTATGAAAATTCTATTAAAATGGAGGAAAAAGCAGTGTAAAAGGAATCAGGGATAGTAATGGTAACCTCATAACCGAAAATAAAGATACTCAAGAGGAGTAATTACTTTGAAAGATGGCTAAATGAAAAGTGGCATAAAGTGATATGAAATATTCCGGGGGAGAACAATCAGGAAAACATAAATTCTGGAGGTTCAGCAGAAAAGACATCAAAATCCTAAAATTTGGAAAGGCAGCTCAGAAGAAGATAGTCGACCAAACATATTCACATACGGAGATATAAACGTTTTATCGTTGCCGCACTGCACTACACAGTGCAGAAGTATTGGTCTGAACACCGAATTCTAGATGATTGCAGTAGAATTGTCATAGTACCTTTCTATAAAAGGGAAATAAAGTTGAATTCGATGAATTTACTAAGGAGTGTTGCAGACAAGATTTACGTAAGCATACTTGCAAAGAGGGTAAGAAAACCTGTCGATAGGACTTCTTCTTGGAAAAGAACAAGCTGGGTTCAGGCCAAATTGAGGTTGGATTAAGAGGAAGATTTTCACTTTAAGAAAAATAGTTTAGAAATCACGGGAATGTATCAAAGTCTGTAGTCAAGATGTGTAGATCTGGAAAAGGCATACGACAAGGTGCAAGAGGAAAGCTATTCAAAACGCAACAGTTGTATGGTGTCAATTGGATGCTATATCAAGGGATACTTAATCTATATTTGAGTTGAAAATCAGAAGTAAGAATCAAAGGAGCTATATGAAGATGGTTTTTGATGTCGAATCGAGTTTATGGTAATGGTACACACTATTATTCATCTTCTGTATAGATTATATTATGAAGGAAAGTGACCATAGATCTGATATCAAAATTAGGCTTGATATATATTCAAATTAGCACTTCGTATAGATCGAGTTATACTCTTAAACACACCCAGTACAAGTCAGTAGGATTTCATAAATGAATAGAATAATCTATGTAAGAAATGTGGCAGGAAAATCGATGATAAAAAGACAAAGACAATGAAAATAGGTAGAAACATTGAAAACATCAACTGTATTGTGAATGGTGAACCTATAGAACAAGTAAAACATTTCAGCTACTTAGGCACGATTTTTAGTGAAGATGGTAAATTAAAAATGGAAATAGACAACAGAATGAACAAAGCTGGTATGGTAGGAAGCCAACTGAATAAATTTATATGGAATAAGAGAGAAATTAAAAACAAAACCTAAATTAGCTGTATCCAAGACAGTTGTCAAACCAATTTTAACTTATGAATCTGAGAGCTTGGTTAGAAATAACACACTTGACCAAAGACTGAAGACTGCAGATATGAGAGTCCTGAAAAAGATTAGGGGTGTGAACAGATGGTATCAATGGGAATATCGTATTAAAAACGAGGATATTAGGAGTGAACTTAACATTGTTTGCATTCAGGAATATGTGAGCAGGTCTCAGGTGGTATGGTCACTTAAAAAGAATGGGAGAGGAAAGATTACCAAAGCAAGTATTTGATATCAGAATAGCAGGAAAAACATCTACAGGAAGAAAGATCAAGAGTTAGGTGGAGTGATACAATTAGAACGCCTTAGACGACTAAGATGAGATGAGAGTATTCGAGTCCTAACAGGTGACTGAATGATTTAGAAGAAAATGGTCGATAGGAAGTTAGTTATAATATAAATGTGTAGTATTTTCATAACATCCTATACACCTCATGAGGTACATATCAGGAATTTGATGATGATGGTGTTGTCTTATGAAAATCTAAAGAGATATAGGTGAAATTAGTTTTATGTTTTTGCTGTTTTTGTTAGTAGTTTGAAGGAGGTTTGGTTAGGCCATAAAGATCACATGACAAACTGGTAATTAAATTGGAATGGATGGGACTGAACAGTAGATTAATTAGCTAGATTGGAGATTTCCATAGGTATCAGCGAGTTATCTATGGAGGAGAGATATCCCAGAAGAGAAAAGTTACCAGTGGTGTGCCCCAAGAGTGTTTTGGGTCCATTGCTGTTTAATTTGTATGTAAATGATATTTGGAGAGGTATGAATGGTGATATGCAGTTGTTTGCAGATAATGTAATGTTTGAGAGAGCTATCAGGAGTAGAGCGGATGTTGTGGCTTTGCAAGAGGACTTGAATACAATGGCTCTATTGGGTAGATGAGTGGGGGTTTCAGTTTCAATTTAATGTTGCAAAGTGTAAATTTTTGAACTTTGGGAAGCAGAGATGTGATGTAGAGTACACAATCGGTGGAAATATCTTGGAAAAGATAGAGAAGATGAGATCTGGCAGTTATTGCAGAAAAGGACCTAAACCTTCCGGGGAAATGTCGCTAACATTATGAGGATAGCACAGCGGATAATGAGAATGATGCGGAGGGCACTAACTTGTAGAAGAAAAGATGTTATGGTTCCCTTGTATAAGGTTTTGATCAGGCCACATATGGATTACTGTGTACAGATTTGGTCAAATGGTTTTCGAAAAGATGAAAATGTGTTGAAAAAGGGTCAGAGACGATTGAATAAGGTGGTTTTTGATCTCTGGAATGTTGAGTACGGAGACAGATTGAGAAAATGCAATTTGCAGAAATTGATGGATAGGTGGAGGAGGAGAAGAGGGATCGAGACATATAAGCTGTCAAGCGAGTTATTACCAGATTAATGTCGGGGAGGTTTTGCATAGAATGGGTGAAGATAGGAAGAGAACAAACGGTCATCCCTGGAAGCTGCATAATGGGAGTGTGAGCAAGGGGATGAGGATCGGGTTTCTTGCATGGAGAGTGGTGAGTGACTGGAATGCGCTGCCCGAGAGTGTGGTGAGCACAGAGACAGTAAATATAGTTATGGTGCGGTATCATAAACTGTGTGTGTGTGTAACAGTGGACCACCCGCGATGAGTCTTTGACTCCATGGAGGTTTATAATAATAATAATAATAATAATAATAATAATAATAATAATAATAAAAAAAAAAATCAGCTAACGCCTTTTTTTTTCTTTTTTTTTTTTATTCCCGTATATACGGGAGTAGGCGAGGCCATTTAGCCCTATCTAACTTTTGGAGACTGAGTGGGCAATTCAATCTCCACTGGTACCCAATCAGAGACAGATGGCCCAAGGCTATCACTAATTAAGCGGTACGCAGTGAAGAGAGACGGCTCAAATGTGCCGCCATCTCGTGGTCTCTAACCCTAACACAATATATTTAATGTCTGAAATAATGTGGGTTCTACGGTCGATTTTCTTGAGTTTACAGGACGAAAAACCCGAGTTTCCAGGAGGAAAAACCTGCTTGCCCGTGCCAGAGATCGACTAACTCGGGAACCGGTCGAAAAAAGGCTTAGAAAAATTTCCTCTAGTCGCCGACTAGACTCGAAACCAAGACTTCCTTCGTGCGGCCTAGCGCGGTGGTAATAATAATAATGATAATAATAATAATAATAATAATGTTCCATACAGAGCTCATACGGATTCTTGCCATAGCATGGTCTCGATAGTGCACCACACTAAACTAGATGTTATTTAATATAAAAAGGCTTTGTTTAATTGAAGTACTGCCTAAACGTTTCTTTTAACAAAAATGAGTTTTCAGTTTGTCAAAAATGACTGCAGTGAATTAAATTTCGACAAAAATAACTGTTAAACAAAATACCGTAATCCCCAGACGATAATTTGATACTGTAATAACAAAAATAAGCTTCCGTATTTAAATAACTAGCAGAGTGTAATCCATCACACCATAAAAACAGAATATAAAAAACATCGTCTTTTCAGAAGACTTAATCACCAGGTTATTCAAAAATGTCTTACCAAGTTCCCACATTCCCAAATGTGTGATTGCTTTTATATTGTTTTTTTTTTATATTTGTTTTTCTAATGATTTCAGAATTCTTGGATATTATATAGTTGCAAATGCATATTAATCTACTTTATTTTTATTTAAAAATAACCAATGCGATGTTTTTAGCATACGAATTCACAGTTGTTTCCAAAAACACTGTAATTTAATTGTGGTCGAATAATCGAACTGGTTAAAACAGCCGAAATATATGCATGCTTGAAGATATCGATTAGCTTTTCTCTGAGAAATTCACGCAAGCATAACGAGAATTCTCGAAGTCATGCGCGCCATCTAGCAAATAAAATCTTGTTTATTTTTCTGATAAAAATATAATTTTAATATCATTTCATCGCAAAGTTTTTCAGTGCGCCATTAATGTCATTTATTTTTAACTCACAAAGTATATATTGAAATGAAATTTTGCATTTGAACGCAATAATGATAATGAGATTCACAAATAGTAAATTTCTTTTTCATTTTCTATTCATTCATTATAAATGAATGAATAGAAAATGAAATAAAATTAAGAAAAAGCTACCCAGAAAAATATTTACAGATTCATTACACCGTTTCACTTTCTTGTGTGAAATAGCTACATTTCTTCCATATTATTCACAAATTTTACCTCTCTGTCAGTTAAGAATTTTGTGTTTTCTTTTTGTTAGCTTGTTTATCCGTTTCTAAATCTGGAAATGCAATGACTTCTTCAAAGTAGATTTCAATGTTTACCTTTAAAAGCTTAAGATAAGCAAAATGTAAACATAACCAACGGTTAACGACAAAGTGTTTTTAACGATTCCCATTTTTCCTTATCTAAATATCAACCTTTTTTTTTTCGATGTATAATAAACAATACTGAGAAATGCCACCATTTATAATTACTGGAATAAACTTCATAGATAGCAGAAAATAATTTCATAACTAGAAGTTTCGCAAAAAAAAAACCTAAACTGGAATTTTCAAGCAGCAAAATATACACTGCATGCAAAGAAGTCAAGGACACTATAGTGTGAAGAACAAACAGCCATGCCCTCCCCCCAGTAGAATGGGAGGCGGTTTGAACAATATCAAGATCAAGATAAAATAAGGATTTGTGACATCGTTGTGTTATGAGATCTTTGACGTTATTGTGATGGAGGCGTGGCATGACGTCATGAGTTTGGAATTTACCTGGGAGTAGATGTGTAGTGCAGTCAGGTCTTGTGTTTTGGTTCGCGTATGGAATTATGGGAGACACTTCGGACAAGATCAAGATCAAGAATAGATAAGGAATCGTGTCATGGATGTGTGTTGTTATCAGATGAAGATAAGTGACATTATCTGTTATTTGTAAATAAGTGACGTTATTGTTTTGAATGGAAAAGGAATATATATTAGTGGATAAGGATTCGTGGCGTGATTGGTGGGACACTATGAACTAAATAGGGGCAGGGTGAATGGGGAAGCGACGTCCGTGTTGTGGATGTGTGTTGATATGAGTTGTACATAAGTAAATGGTTTGCGTATGGCATTATGGGTGATGGATAGTGATAAGTTAAAGTTTCGAATGTTTGGAATTTCGCTGGGTTCCCCTTCTGTCAGGGACATCATGTGGTGTGTTTGGATCGGGTTAGCATTGTGGGTTATTTTAGAGCAAACGAATCGTGACGTTATTTCTTTGGAAATTTCGGGGAAACATACATCATGTGTTGTTTTGGTTTGCCAATGGAATTGTGGGTGATGTTTTTCAGATAAGATATCTTGGAATTTCCCAGGGTGACAAACATCTGGCATTGTCATCAAGCTTTGTGTTTGATTGTCTATAGATGGCAGTAGTAATTTTCCAATACAATTTGGGGTATTTCTTTCCTGTTAAAAGACTATGGGAATTCTTAGAGTAGAGTAGAGTCTAGTGGTGGCAGCGTTTAGACTTTTCTGAATAATTATATGCTGATGTCACTCGACCACAAACTTTTTTTTCTGATATACATAACTCATTCTAATATTTTGATTATTCTACATTAAGCCCTTGAACTTCATTATTTTGCTAATTAAAGTTTTTTTTTTACAAAATGTTTTGACTATTGGTATTTTTAGTTCACAGTGAAGAGAAAAACCAAACAATATTTACAAAATAAATTAAAATAAACGCAGACTTAAACTGATAAGTTTTGTATGTAGTCTAGAAATTCTAATAATAATTTAAGTTACATACAGTCTTTAGTCTTTTGTTATTTTACAGTCTCTCTGTAAAATAACAAAACACAAATACAATGTCTGAAAAGGTAGTTGACTATTTTTCCTTATACTTACTGTACGTTTTTGGTTCTGTCCAAAATGGCATCACAGGTTTGAATTCTAAACGCCATTTTGTTGACAGTATGTGTTACTTCCTGTTTGGATTCAGGGTGCTGCTAGAGTATGGAATTTTGGTAGATTTGTTATTAAGACTCGTAATTTTTTTTTCTCTGTTTTACTTTAAAATTCAGTTAACAACATTTTTCTAGTAAGAATAATTGAGCAATAAATAAATAAATTAATAACTGTGTGTGAATTTTTTTTCCCAACAGTGTTCATATTTTCATTAGTCTTTCTTGAAGATTAGTCATTAATTTCCGGTCCTCTTTCAGTTCCCACGACAAATTCGCACATGTGTGAAATCCTCTGATTAGGTTTGGAATTCTCCATTAGCGTTTTCTTATTGCCACCACATAAAAATAAATAGTTGTTTCTTATTATTTCAAAACAATATTAGCTCTGTAATATACTTTGTTAATTTCCATTAGATTACAACACACAAACGTTTTTCTTTTTTTTTAAACCGATAAATATAATTCTAATCAATAAATAAATTATGTGAATTTTTTCACTGTAGATTTTTCGAATGTGTTAACTTAAACTGTGTCCTTTTGCTTGCTAGTGTTGACACAGTCTCTTGAAATATTTGAGGGCTTGCATGAATAAATAAGACTTTTAATTCACTGAGTGGATTTTCAAAAAAAAAAAAAAGAACCTCTGGTTAGTTTGTGGCAAGATATTTCACAAGATAAAAAAAATAAAGAACGTCTCTGGTTGCTTAAGTACCTGGTTAGTTTGTAGCAAGAAATATCACAAGGAAAAATATAATTTACATAAGACCATATATATATGGTCTTATTTAAATTGCATAACACATCAACAACACCCTTTTCTTCATTTTAATTTACACATTTTATTGGAGTGAAACATTACTTAAAATTGTATTTACTGAATCTAACATACAGTAAATAAATAAAGTGAAAAATACAATCTTATTTTTTAGTCCTTAATCTGCTTATTATTAATTTTGCGTTATTATTCAAAGGTTCTTCCCATGGTTGAGGAATTGCTATCATGTGGTTTTCAACAATGTGACTCTGATCCGAAAGTTTCATTTGTATTTAGTTGGAATTTATTACTAATGTAAAATTAAGGGTCACATTTTTATTTTTTTGAAACCAATACATATAATTTTTAGCATTATTAAAAACACAGAAATGTTTGCTATGTATCCAAAAGCATTTAAAATACACGTTATGTTTTCATGTTTTGGGCATCCAATTTCATTTAAATCAAGAACAGGTCTCTCTAACAAGCTTGTTAATGTTTTTGATTTTTCTCTTCCTTTGGCGAGCAATATTTGATATTTGCATGTTTATTCTATCATCCAATTTACCTTAGTTTATCCAGACATAGGGAACCAATTTTCCCTTCAGCTGATGGTTATATTTTATTAACCATGAATTCTGTTTTTTAACTCTTTCAGGTAATTCATTCCAACTACAAGGTGATTTTGTCAATGCATATCTTAAAATAATTCCATCAGAAATAAAACTTTCTTTAGGAAATAAATTTGAAGTCTTATTCAAAAGAAAATGAACATCAATTATACCAGTGATAACTGAAAATTCGTATTTTTCACCAACTATCGATTTTTCGTATTCGTTTTCCTTCATTCTTCTTCTTAGATTACTTCATATGGCATCACAAATAAATAATTATTTATTATTATTATTTCACTGATTATTAGCTCTGATCTAATATTTTATGTTAACTTTCTGTTACAAAATTCTAAACAATTAGAACTTTTCATAAAGAAACATTCAAAGAATTTTGTGGCTCACCCATTATTTTTACATTACCAAACACAATACACCACAACACAATAAAGCAGCTGCAGTGGATGAACGATTACCTTAAGTCCAAAGTCACTCGACTCTATGGTTTTTTCTAATAGGACTGTTTACCCTTGCTATATGCTCCACCCAGCCCGTTCCTTCAAAATGAACCTTTTGCACAAATGACTCAACGACATTTTTTTGCATGCTGCTGGATATACTGTTGGTGCGATTTTATCTTACTTTGTGTGGGAAAAGGAAAAATTTGTATTTGTGTTATCTTCAGAGTACAAACATTTTTATATACCAAACTTCAAGAGTTTAAATGATGATTTTGGGTCAAATTATCTGCTGTCTCTCTGTAAAACCACCATATTCTAACAGTTTGGGTTTTTGTGAACGAAATGTTTTCAGATAACTCAAACAATGTCAATAGGTAGCATTAGACAATTTCTAAAATAATCAATTACATGGATATTAGTTTTCATCACTTTTTTCCCCATTCCTGGCATTAATTTCACAGTAGTGATTTTTTATAATGAATAAACAGAATTGCATTAAGGTATAAAGTTGTGGATTTATATATCAATTTCTAATCAGAATAACAGTAAAAAATTCACTGTGGAAAAACACAACAACAAAAGCACACATCTTTGTTCATTTAAATTTACAAATGCATATTTTATTATGCTGGAGTACTATTTACAAGTATATTCACAGAGAAAAATTCGGAACATGTACTTATCTAAAAATATTTCACAATATTTAGTTTATACTCTTAACATTTTCCAAAGAGTTCAATGAATAAAATTTTCGTTATTTACTGTTTCTTGATTTGCACCAAAATAGATGGTCACACAAAAGAGTTTTTAAATATGATACCCTGGTAAGCACAGGTTCATACATTTGATATTGTGTCAGTCTGGAAATGATGCCATGTCTCCATAAACTTTCTGTGTATTCTTTTGTCACTAAATATACACAAACAGTTTTCGTAAAATGCATAAATGTGTCCCAAAATAAAGAATCTTTATCGAATTGGATAAAATCTTGAAAGTCTAAATTTACCATTGATGAATTTAAATTATTAGGGATAATTTTCACCATGATACGAATAGCAGGTAATTCAGTTTCCAAAAATAGTAAATGATTATCAATGTCGTATATTTTTGGTTAAAATCTCTCAGCTTCTTCACAACTAATAGAGAAAACTTTACTTCCATCAGCTCCTGTATCATCAAGTATTAATTCCCCATCTTGGCATTTCAGAATATAACACTCACCAAGGTCCATTTCGTAGTCAACTCTTCTTTGCAAGTAGCAGAGGATATCAGACCACTTCCTTCATAACTTTTTCCATGTGGTCGTGGATAAATACATCACAATGAATGTGTCTTCTAAAATATTAATCGGTTTCCATCCTTTTAGAGCTATGTGAAGAGTTTTTTCTTGTGCTATTTTCCTGAAGAAAGATATTTTCAATGACTTTTGTGGTTCACCCATTATTTTACTTTACTTTACTGGACACAAAACATCACAACACAATATGATAGCTGCAATGGATTAACGAATTGCCGTAACTGCAAAGAAACTTGACTCATTTATTTTTCCTTATAGTACTGTGTACCTGACCCTTAACCCTGACCATTCCTTCCAAAATGAAACATTTTCATGCAGATGACGGACATGTTTCAACATCTTTTTGGATATGATGTTGATGTGAGATTATCTTACTTTGTGACAACATTGGGCAAACATTATCTTTGTGGCTCGAAGGGTATTATATATTATTTGCTCTTATTATGTTAAGTATTTTATCCTCAAACAGCATTTTTGATGTTAGACCATGTGACTAGCTCTCTCACTTGTATGTCCAAAATTGTTGGGATGGGGAAAAATAGCATTAGGTAGTGGAAGCGAAAGGGTAGTCAAGAGGGTGACAGGGGTCTTCGCTGCAATGCTATCCTACCCCAACCCCTAACCCCCTCTTCTACCCCCTCTCCTCCAGAAGATGTCTGCTCAGGCTAGTGGAGATGAACAAGCTCATCATTTGCGAATATCTTTTAGTGATGTCACCTCCAACTGATACTGATAACTTCGGGGGAAAAAAACGCTTTTTCTTCCCCTCCAAAGTTATCTGTATCAGTTGGAGGTGACATCACTAAAAGATATCCGCAAATGATGAGCATCATCTGTGCAAAAGATTAATTTTGGAAGGGACGGTCAGGGTTAAGGGTCAGGTAAATAGTACTATAAGGAAAAACAAACGAGTCGAGTCTTTGCAGTTATGGCAATTTGTTCATCTAGTGCAGCTCTCGCATTGTGTTGTGATGTTTTATGTCCAGGAAAGTAAAGTAAAATATTGCGTGAGCCACAAAACTCATTGAAATTTTCTTTTTTCAGGAAAATAGCATGAGACAAAACTCTTCACATAGCTCTAAAAGGATGGAAACTGATTATTATTTTAGAAGACGCATACATTGTGATATATTTATCCAGGATCACTTGGGAAAAGTTATGCAGGAAGTGGTCTGATATCCTCGGCTACTTGCAAAGAAGAGTTGACTATGAAATGGACCTCTGTGAGTGTTATATTCTGAAATGCTAAGATGGGGAACTAATGCTTGATGACACAGGAGCTGATTGAAATAAAGTTTTCTCTAATAGCTGTCAAGAAGCTGAGAGATTTTCGACATTGATAATCATTTACTAATTTTGGAAACTGAATTTCCAGCTATTCGTATCCATGGGAAAATTATCGCTGATCATTTAAATTCATTAATGGTAAAATTAGACTTTCAAGATTTTATCCAATTTGATAAAAATTCTTTATTTTGGGACATTTACAAACATTTTACAAAAACTGTTTGTGTATATTTGGTGACAAAAGAATACACAGAAAGTTTAGGGAGATGTGGAGTCATTTCCAGACAGACAGACACAATATCAAAGGTATTGAGCGGTGCTTATAAGGGATTCATATTTAAAAACTCTTTTGACTGACCATCTATTTTGGTGTAAACCAAGAAACAGTGAAAAAGAAAATTTTAGTCATTGAACTCTTTGGAAAATGTTAAGAGTATAAACTAAATATTGTGAAATATTTTTAGGTAATTACATGCTTCGAATTTTTCTCTGTGAATATACTAGTAAATAGTATTCCAGCATAATAAAATATGCATTTGTAAACTTAAATGAACAAAGATGTGTGCTATTACACTTTTGTTATATAATCTTTGTCAAGTAGCTTTATTTTATCCTCCTACATGTTTTGCCAATTTTTCTATTGGCATCCTCAGGGAATACAAACTAGTAACCTAAAATGAAGGTTACAGACTAGGTTATAACTGATGGTTCTAATTCATACAAAAAATTGGTATTGTGCGTGACAATGTGCGTGTCTCATTAACGTGATTTATACGTTATAGTTCATGACGTAATTGTTATGAAAGTTCATTTCTTTGATGTTTAAAGATCTGATAAAAGTTTTCCAAATTTCTGGTTAAATTAGACCTTGATTCTTGTTTAGGTTTTCAGTTTTACGGGCAACTGTAGCTGCTTCTTTAAAGGTTCTTGAATGGTAATTATCTTCTATGTATGGCATAAGGCTCTTATCACATTCAATGTGATGGTTAGTAGAGGCAAAGTGGGAAGAAAGGCCTGGAATATCTTGTCTGTTATTTCTGACATATCCTATGTGTTCTTTCTTTCTTGTTTCAAAGTTTCTAGAGGTCTGACCTACGTAACTAATACCACATGAGCAAGGTATATTATACACTCCAGAATACTTGTAGAATGGGTGAGGTTCTTTGGTGATCTTAAAAATTTCCGAATAGTGTTGATTGGTTTGAATGCCACTCTGATCTTATGTGGTTTTAAAAGGTTAGCTAATTTTTTGGAAAGGTTGCTGACAAAAGGAATCGTAATTATACTGATGTATTGGACGTCATCACGTTGTCGATGTGGTATATCAGTAAAGAGAATCTTGCTGTAGAGTCTTTTTGGGTAACTATTTAAAGAAAGTTCTCTGGATATTGTGGTTAATTCTGTTAGTAGGTCATCCTTGTCTGTTGTACTGTATAGCTCTTTTCTTGAGACTATGGATAATGCTAAGTTTCTGAGCTATGTGAAGAGCTGAGTTGAAATGGAGGTAACGTCCAGTATTTGTAGGTTTTCTGTATACAGATAGGTTGATACTATTATTGGTTTGTTTCTTTATTAAAATGTCAAGGAATGGCAGTTTTTTTATCTTTTTCCATTTCTAATGTGAATTTGATGGTATTGTGGAAACTATTGATTTGGCTGAGGTAATTCATTAGTTCTTCTTTCGTATGATCCCAAATGATAAAGATGTCATCTAAATATCTGTACCAAATTTTCGGTTTTGGAATGAACTGGGTTAAGATTTTTTTCTCTAGATCTTCCATGAATAAGTCAGTACAAGGAGGTGAGATAGAGGCTACCCATAGCTAATCCAGTGAGTTGTTTGTAGGTCGTTTTTTGCCAAATAAAATAGTTAGAAGTTAAACAGTAATTGAAGAAAGTAGTGATGTTTCTTGGGAACAATTTGTCTAAGATGTTGATGACTTTAACCACTGGAATGTTAGTAAACAGAGTGTAATGTCCAGGCTTGCTAGTATATCCTCTTCAAAAATAGGGATGTTTTTTATTTTATCTATAAAATGTTTTGAGTTTTTAATATAAGTATCCGAGACGTGAATGTGTTGTTGTAAAATCTTAGCAAGATACTTGGACAGTTGGTAAGTGGGAGAATAGATTCCATCAACTATTGGACGTAACGGTATACCTTCTTTATAAATTTTTGGAAGGCCATACAATCTAGGAGTTAGTGGGTGCATTGATTTTAGTTTTTTTATAATTTCTATAGGCCAGTTATTCATTCCGCGTAATAATTCATTGGTGTCATTATGGTTTTTTGTGGTAGGATCTCTACTGAGAACTTCATATACAGACCTGTTAGATAATAGATTTTTAATTTGTCTTCATAATCTGTAGTATTTAATAAGCTGTATGATAATCATAGCAACTGCAAACCGTCTCTACCAGATAACCAAGTGATAATTAACGTATCTAAACACGTTTTAAGTAAACCTGAGATCTCTATCCTCAAAAAATGATTCACTTTTGCTTTAAAACCCACTGTCATTCCTAAAATAGAGTTCATCTGCAACTTAGAAAAAGCCTTCTCATTACTTCCATTTCCAATAGCTAATGACTTACGATTAAAAAGCAGCATAATCCTTTCAGCTCCGTCAAGATTCTCCTAACACCAACTTTAACCAAATGGAAAGAAGAACGCTTCTCAAATTAAGGAATAATAAAGTTATCATCATACTTAAAGCCGACAAAGGTAATAATACAGTTATATTAAATACTACAGATTATGAAGAAAAAATTAAAAATCTATTATCTGACAGGTCTGTATATGAAGTTCTCAGTAGAGATCCTACCACAAAAAACCATAATGACACCAATGAATTATTACGTCGAATGAATAACTGGCCTATAGAAATTATAAAAAAACTAAAATTAATGCACCCACTAACTCCTAGATTGTATGGCCTTCCAAACATTCATAAAGAAGGTATACCGTTACGTCCAATAGTTGATGGAATCTATTCTTCCACTTAACCAACTGTCCAAGTATCTTGCTAAGATTTTACAACAACACATTCACGTCTCGGGTACTTATATTAAAAACTCAAAACATTTTATAGATAAAATAAAAAACATCCCTATTTTTGAAGAGGATATACTAGCAAGCCTGGACATTACATCTCTGTTTACTAACATTCCAGTGGTTGAAGTCATCAACATCTTAGACAACTTGTTCCCAAGAAACATCACTACTTTGTTCAATCACTGTTTAACTTCTAACTATTTTATTTGGCAAAAAAACGATCTACAAACAACTCACTGGATTAGCTATGGGTAGCCCCTATCTCACCTCCGTGTGCTGACTTATTCATGGAAGATCTAGAGAAAAAAATCTTAACATAGATCATTCCAAAACTGAAAATTTGGTACAGATATGTAGATGACATCTTTATCATTTGGGATCATACGAAAGAAGAACTAATGAATTACCTCAAACAAATCAATAGTTTTCACAATACCATCAAATTCACATTAGAAATGGTAAAAGATAAAAATCTGCCATTCCTTGACATTTTAATAAAGAAACAAATCAATAATAGTATCAACCTATCTGTATACAGAAAACCTACAAATACTGGACGTTACCTCCATATCAACTCAGCTCTTCACATAGCTCAGAAACTTAGCATTATCCATAGTCTCAAGAAAAGAGCTATACAGTATACGACAGACAAGGATGACCTACTAACGGAATTAACCACAATATCCAGAGAACTTTCTTTAAATGGTTACCCAAAAAGACTCTCCAACAAGATTCTCTTTACTAATATACCACATCGACAACGTGATGACGTCCAATACATCAGTACAATTACAATTCCTTTTGTCAGCAACCTTTCCAAAAAATTAGCTAACCTTTTAAAACCACATAAGATCAGAGTGGCATTCAAACCAATCAACACTATTCGGAAATTTTTAAGATCACCAAAAGAACCTCACCCATTCTACAAGTACTCTGGAGTATATAATATACCTTGCTCATGTGGTATTAGTTACATAGGTCAGACCTCTAGAAGCTTTGAAACGAGAAAGAAAGAACACATAGGATATGTCAGAAATAACAGACAAGAGATTTCAGGCCTTTCTTGCCACTTTGCCTCTACTAACCATCACATTGAGTGAGATAACAGTCTTATGCCATACATTGAAGATAACTACCATTCAAGAACCTTTAAAGAAGCAGCTACAATCGCCCATAAAACTGAAAACCTAAACAAGAATCAAGGTCTAATTTTACCAGAAATTTGGAAAACTTTTATCAGATCTTTAAACATCAAAGAAATGAACTTTCATAACAATTATGTCAGGAACCATAACGAATAAATCACGTTAACGAGACACGCACATTGTCACACACAATACCAATTTTTTGTATGAATTAGAACCATCAGTTATAACCTAGTCTGTAACCTTCATTTTAGGTTACTAGTTTGTATTCCCTGAGAATGCCAATCGAAAAATTAGCGAAACATGTAGGGGAATAAAATAAAGCTACTTGACAAAGAATATAAAAAAAAAGTGTAGCATTCTTATGAATAATTGTCAAGAAAAAATTCAACATAAAGATGTGTGCTTTTGTTGTTGTGTTTTTCCACAGTGAATTTTTTACTGTTATTCTGATTAGAAATTGATATATAAATCCACAACTTTATACCTTAATGCAATTCTGTTTATTCATTATAAAAAATCACTACTGTGAAATTAATGCCAGGAATGGGGAAAAAAGTGATGAAAACTAATATCCATGTAATTGATTATTTTAGAAATTGTCTAATGCTACCTATTGACATTGTTTGAGTTATCTGAAAACATTTCGTTCACAAAAACCCAAACTGTTAGAATATGGTGGTTTTACAGAGAGACAGCAGATAATTTGACCCAAAATCATCATTTAAACTCTTGAAGTTTGGTATATAAAAATGTTTGTACTCTGAAGATAACACAAATACAAATTTTTCCTTTTCCCACACAAAGTAAGATAAAATCGCACCAACAGTATATCCAGCAGCATGCAAAAAAATGTCGTTGAGTCATTTGTGCAAAAGGTTCATTTTGAAGGAACGGGCTGGGTGGAGCATATAGCAAGGGTAAACAGTCCTATTAGAAAAAACCATAGAGTCGAGTGACTTTGGACTTAAGGTAATCGTTCATCCACTGCAGCTGCTTTATTGTGTTGTGGTGTATTGTGTTTGGTAATGTAAAAATAATGGGTGAGCCACAAAATTCTTTGAATGTTTCTTTATGAAAAGTTCTAATTGTTTAGAATTTTGTAACAGAAAGTTAACATAAAATATTAGATCAGAGCTAATAATCAGTGAAATAATAATAATAAATAATTATTTATTTGTGATGCCATATGAAGTAATCTAAGAAGAAGAATGAAGGAAAACGAATACGAAAAATCGATAGTTGGTGAAAAATACGAATTTTCAGTTATCACTGGTATAATTGATGTTCATTTTCTTTTGAATAAGACTTCAAATTTATTTCCTAAAGAAAGTTTTATTTCTGATGGAATTATTTTAAGATATGCATTGACAAAATCACCTTGTAGTTGGAATGAATTACCTGAAAGAGTTAAAAAACAGAATTCATGGTTAATAAAATATAACCATCAGCTGAAGGGAAAATTGGTTCTCTATGTCTGGATAAACTAAGAAATTGGATGATAGAATAAACATGCAAATATCAAATATTGCTCGCCAAAGGAAGAGAAAAATCAAAAATATTAACAAGCTTGTTAGAGAGACCTGTTCTTGATTTAAATGAAATTGGATGCCCAAAACATGAAAACATAACGTGTATTTTAAATGCTTTTGGATACATAGCAAACATTTCTGTGTTTTTAATAATGCTAAAAATTATATGTATTGGTTTCAAAAAAATAAAAATGTGACCCTTAATTTTACATCAGTAATAAATTCCCACCGATCACAAATGAAACTTTCAGATCAGAGTCACATTGTCGAAAACCACATGATAGCAATTCCTCAACCATTGGGAAGAACCTTTGAACAATAACGCAAAATTAACAATAAGCAGATTAAGGACCAAAAAATAAGATTGTATTTTTCACTTTATTTATTTACTGTATGCTAGATTCAGTAAATACAATTTTAATTTGTTGTCCCTACTCGTGTGAATCACAAGTAGGGACAACAAATTGGTTAAGGGAAATGACACAGTGCCACCAGGAGTGAAGGAAAGAAACAAAGCACATATTAACCTATAAGAGTCAAGTGCATTTCAGACCTTGTGTTTTTGTGTTTTGTGCTCTGAATATATGTTAAAATTCAACAATTTGGAATATTCAGAAAACCTAGATAGTACCAAGATGTCCCCATTCTCGAAAGGCTGTAAGTAACTTAAATCATTATTAGAATTTCTAGACTACATACAAAACTTATCAGTTTAAGTCTGCGTTTATTTTAATTTATTTCGTAAATATTGTTTGGTTTTTCTCTTCACTGTGAACTAAAAATACCAATAGTCAAAACATTTTGTAAAAAAAATAACTTTAATTAGCAAAAGAATGAAGTTCAAGGGCTTAATGTAGAATAATCAAAATATTAGAATGAGTTATGTATATCAGAAAAAAAAAGTTTGTGGTTGAGTGACATCAGCATATAATTATTCAGAAATGTCTAAACGCTGCCACCACTAGACTCTTCTATAATGTAAGAATTCCCATAGTCTTTTAACAGGAAAAAAATACCCCAAATTGTATTGGAAAATTACTACTGCCATCTATAGACAATCAAACACAAAGGTTGATGACAATGCCGGATGTTTGTCACCCTGGGAAATTCCAAGATATCCTATCTCAAAAACATCACCCACAATGCCATAGGCAAACCAAAACAACACATGATGTATGTTCCTCCAAAAAATTCCCAACCACATAACTTCACGATTCGTTCTCTCTAAAATTACCCACAATGCTAACGCGATCCAAACACAACACGTGATATCCCTGACAGAAGGGGGACCCCAGCGAAATTCCAAACATTCCAAACTTTAACTTATCACTATCCATCACCCATAATGCCATACACAAACCATTTACTTATCTACAGCTCATAACAACACACATGCACGACACAGACGTCGCTTCCCCATTCACCCTACTCCTATTTTGCTCATAGTATCCCACCAATCACGCCACGAATCCTTATCCTCTAATATATATTCCTTTTCGATTCAAAACAATAACGTCACTTATTCACAAATAACAATTCCGTCACTTATTTACAACTAACAAATAATGTCACTTATCTTCATCTGATCACAACACACATCCACGATTCCTTATCGATTCTTGATCTTGATCTTGTCAGAAGTGCCTCCCATAACTACAATTCCATACGGGAACCAAAACACAAGACCTGACGGCACTGACACATCTACCCCAATGAAATTCCAAACTCATGACGTCACGCCACGCCTTCATCACAATGACTTCGAAGATCTCATCACACAACGACGTCACGAATCCTTATTTTATCTTGATCTTGATCTTGTTCAAACCGCCTCCCATACTACTGCCCCCACTTTAATAAGATGTAGGACCTCCATTCACTGCGATGACTGCAGCAATAATATGGGGAATACTTTCATAAGCGTACGATAGCGATCAATCGGAGTTTTGAACCATTTTTCCTATAGGCATATAATCAGATCCCAGACGCGGACTATCCTTGACCTCACCTGACGCTCCACTTCATCGCACAGATGTTCAATTGGGTTGAGATCAGATCTCTGTTGAGGCCAATGAGGTCTGGTGATGTTCATGTCCACATACAGCAGCAGCCTCATTACACGGTGTCTTGCTGAATGAGACAATGGGCTCAGCTCCGTAGAAACGCCACAAATTAGTGAAACAGTGTTCTGAACATTCTGGACAAAGGTATCTATCCAGAATGTTCAGATATCTCTTAGAGTCGAATATTCGTGGCACCACAAACAGAGGGTCGAGGACGACGCCAAACCAGAAAAAATAGGACCCTCACACCGCCGCCTTCGAATTTTATAGTTGAGTTTCCCACTCTGGTGGGTAGCCCCAACTATGCAATTGGTACAGATTACTGCAGACGTTTCCATATGCTCGGTAGTGGGCGTAACGTGATTCGTCGCTCCATAACACAACGTTCCATGCTTCCACGTCCACTTTACACGTTCGTAGCATCACTGAAGACGACACTGTATGTTGGTTCGGATAATATGGTGTTTGCATATGGTGGTCCTACCATGGAAACTCGTGTTGTGAGCCTCCGTTTTGAATTTTTTTGTGCAGATTGGTGTTCCAGCCGATGCCCGGAACTCCGCATTCAACATGTCGGCCGAGCGGTTTTTACATATTATCCTCCACAGCACCCTACGATCATGTTCGTCGAGGGTGGGGAGGATAGTCCACTGCGGGTAGCACTTGCAGTTGGCCTCCTGCGCTTCCATCTCAGTATGGTATCGCTGATTGTTAACACGAGATGTCCCACTTTGTCAACAATTTTCCGAACAGATAGACCTGCAACATGGCATCCTATCACAACGCCTCTTTCATACTCCGTCAGTTCTCTTCTCGCAGCCAATTCGGTGCAATTGTGTCCATGTGAAATGGCAGCGAGAAGCCCTTTCACCCAGACACAGTTACACTGTCTTTGGAGCATTCTATTCCTTCAATTTATCCTGGCAACAAACACGCGAATCGTTACATGGATGCATCTTGCCCATGGGGTGACCGTTGACTTCTTTTCAAGCAATGCACTCTCACACTTAGTTTTAAAATACAATATGCAATAGCCATCCATATAAAGAACAGCCACCTTATCAATGGAGAATGATGCGAAGTGACACTGTGCGCAGTTGAAATTTGGGCTGAAGATTTATTGAGGCTGTACAAGAAATATGTTCAAGATATCGCACATACTTTAATTTTTAGAGATTTTGATGGTCCATCCTAAAATGGCTTTTGATTTAAACCGAGATTCAAGGTATTTTTTTTAATGTTTATGTACATCGGATCATTTTGATCCCATTGTGTAGCATGTTTAAGTAGTCTACATTTTTCATTTTTTGTTCATTTCTGATGTTGCTTCTTAATCTATTTTTACTTACTTTCATTAAGGAACTTTCGTACATCAGTTGATTTAAACGAGCCGTTTGGTTGAAAACTCTGATTCGGATGCCGTCTATGACATGAGAAACCTTTATCAGTTGTTTTCGACCAACTGGTGAGTTAGTCAGTCTCATGCGGAGGTGGTTTGTTTTTCGCTCAGAGACTCAGGTTTTTCGTTCCTCGGAACAGGCAAACCGATGAAATCAGCATACGCAATATAAAAACATAAGACACTACAGGAATAACGATTCACAACCCTATTACGTCGGATTTGTTTCCAATGCTAGCAAGGTAAGGTGTGGGTATACGCGCGAGTGTAAATCAGGATCAGGAGGGCCTTCATTAATTCCTCGGCGAATGGAATAAGGGAATAAAAGAACCAATGGATCTGCGATGTGTCAGATAGACTTCAATTATTAATATTAATATCACTATACATATTATAATATATATTATTATTAATTTGTCACTTTCTAACAATAAAACAACGTTGATAGTATTTTGCATGAAACATTGTAAATTTAATTAGTATTAAAGATTAGCTATACTGTATTCCCACTATTACTGACCTCTTTGTTATGAATATCATTTTTTTTTTATTCAGAAACATGTGCATTGGACACTTCTTTTTTTTTTTAATCTTCTGGTTTCCTTGATCGATAGCCACGTGCATGCCCTTGGCAAGATAATCAAAGTATCTTCTTTTCTACCATGCAAACATCAGTTCATGACAGCAACTTTATCCCAGCTATTTGACGAGGTGCTTCGATTGGAAAAGCGTGGGTTTTAATCCCCGAACGCCAAAGGACCTTTATGATGGTTTTTTTTTTTTTGGTTGTTGTTTTTAACAGTAAGTTACCGATCTCTTAGAGGGGGGGGGGGGTTTGCAGAGTTTTTCTTAATGAAAACTCGGATTTTTTTATCTCACAAAACAGGCAAGAACAATATATTGTCCTTATATCCTTAGATGCTTCATCGGTAAATCAAAAACAACAACAATTCTCGCTAGTGAGGGTTCTTAGACACTTTGAGTGATGCAAATCTGAGTTCGCTGAAGCAAAAACCCTGTATAGACGGCTAATTTAATGTAAGAATGACAAAGTTGTTGTTCAGATTCACAAATAAAATGAAACACGTGTGTGAATATCATTAACTTTATGCATTATAAATAAAGGCAATCGTTATTGGATCAATGGAATAAATACAACATAAAGAATCAATTACACAAAATGAATTTGGAAAATTTTAATTCTTAGGCCTTTGCCCAACAGCTGAAGCTAGCTAACAGCACTCATAGAGGGCTCTCCTCATAAGACTTGAAGCTTTTAGTATAACTGTTTTTCACTTATAGTGTGTGTGTGTGTGTGTGTGTGTGATTTACAATTTTAAGAGTGTATCCCCGTGATGTCTTTGTCATAGAGACTTAATATACGATCCATTAAACCTGTATTAATTGTTTCTGTGTGCTGCATTTATTCTATTGCATATAATAATGAGATTAACCCAGAGCATAAGCCTAAATATCCGACTGAATAATAAAGGCGTGTTTGCTGGTAATTCTCACACAGCAGTTAAATACAAATGCAGAATAAACTCAACCGTTTCTTCCTCAAAAGCTTGAGGCGCACATTCTATTGGGAGTTGTACACGAACGCACAACGCTTTGAAATTGTAACGAACGCTTCACTCGCACCGATTTGTTCTTGATGCCATAACCTTCACGTATATATAGAGTACTGATGTGCTATATATAGATGCAGGGCAGATAAATAACAACATTAACAATAAAATAATTATAATAAGCAACGCTCACGGGAGTTGTCCAGTCCAGTCACGGACTGGACCATTGTGATATACTTTCTGAACACCAGTGTATACCGGACTGATATTTAAAAAAAAAAAAAAAAAAAAAAAAAGAATTTTTTTTTAATATATAGGATGAATTTTATATCATCAACTTAACTTTTCTTACGTCTGCTTCGAGCAACCGGAAAAAATATGAAAGTAGAATTTCTACATCTTCCAAACATGATAAAATCACTTTTACAAAAGCCAAAACTTGGACATTGTCGACTTACAGAACATCATAAATCACTACTGAACTAAGCTGATCTGCGACGGAGTGTCAGAAAAGAGAAGCAGGCAGCATTCTCTGCTGTGACCATCGCATGTTTCATCGCCAAGAGAATACGTTAGAAGCACAATACGTGAGTTACCGATGTGCTTTGGCGTCGCGATGGGAATAAAACTACCATTCCAAGCGTAAATTATTGGGCCGCCAGGACTTCACTTACTTCGTCGAGGGGGGAAAGGGGGAGCAAGCGGAAAAGCTTCCGACTTACATATGACATATTTCATCCCCCCCCCCTCTCTCTCTATCTCTCCATCATGGGCTCTTAGTTGTTCTCAGTAAGACGAACGAGTTTACTTCTTGCATTGGCTTTTTGACCTTATCATACAGAGATTCTATCGCGACGAGTAATGTGCGGATAAAGAAATGACAATAGAACACCATGAAGCCAACGTGGTGACAAAGAACTAGGTAGTTTCTAAATGGATCAAAGCCCTTCCAGCAATGCTTTAAGAGCATCGCTAATCTTAATGACAGACAATGAACAGCCTAACACTCAAGATTTTTTTTCTTTCTTTCCCTCTCTTCTTCAAAAGAAATCACACACACACACACACACACACACACACACACACACACACACACACACACACACACACACACACACACACACACACACACAAATAAATAAAATAAAATAAAATAAATAAATAAATAATAAATAAATAAAATAAATAAAATAATATATATATATATATAAACTTTCTAAAAATTGTGTCATCAGGTAGCCAAACAGTGTTAAAAAGAGCATTGCCAGTTTTTTTTATTCATTTACGAAGTCTAAAAACAGCAAAATAAAAAGAATTAAAAAGAAAGTTATAAACAATACACTTTTTTTTACATCTAGTATATCGTGGTAGACGTTTCAACTTTCTTTATTCAGTTTTTTTTTCAAAACCATCCTGCAGTTATAAACACTCTTTTGTCAATGTCGTTTTCTCTTTTTTTGTTTTTCCGTGTAGCTTCAAACGAATGCCGTAACGTTATTCATGACAAAGTAATTAACATAAACAGTTGCCCCTTCTAGTCGCCCCATACTTCATCTATATGTTGGGTTGCCATGGTAACCTTGACGACACTGAACAAGACTCACGTTTCCTGTTTTCACTAAACAAACGAAGTATAAAGCAAGCGAGCCAACAGCGAGTGCGTGTTTGGGTCTGTCAATAGGTTGAACATCATTCGGTTGTCTGAATTGCAACATGTCGAACTACTTTTCCCTCATTCAAATGTTATTGTGTACCGAACAGTTCCTCAGTAGTTTACCTGGAGAAAGTATAGAAAGGAACCAATCGTAATCCCTTTTCCAATATTAAAACAAGTAACTGTCTGTTTAGCTGTCACCGGTTTCGTGTTCGACTGTCAGATTCTCCTGCTTTGCTTGTTAGTGTCCTGACGCCTCTCGCGAGCCCTTTTGTTGGCATACAAGGACGTGTTTAATATCAACAGGTTTCGAGGTCGTGTTCAAGTGGAAAGATAAAGAAATATGTTGCACCATCTGCTCATTTTAAGAGCGAAAGACTTTCGTCCTTACAATTTTATTATAACATGTTTTACCGGAGGCGATTGGCAGATTCCAGTAACTGAACGAAGATGAGTGAAAGTGTGTACGTAAATACATTTTAGTTAAAGACGGATCGCAGAGATATTTCTTGCAGTTCCAAGTATATCTCATCATATCAATATACATAACGGTGGAAAGATATAGAAATTAGGTTAAATAAAAAAAAGACGAGAATAAAATTTATATATCATTTGTATACTACCCACCATGCATCATAATATATACAGTATATACTACGCATTACAAAGAAGTGTCGTCTGCAACATAGATAATTTTTGTTTGTTTTAGTTATATTTTTCGTTCGATCATGCTTTTTTGTTATCGGGATTTATTTTTTCCCCAATTTACTACTCGATTTAATTTTTTTTTAATGATAAAGTTTTTTTTTTTGTTTGTTTTTAATTATTTATTTTTGGTACATCAATCTTTATTTCGATTCCAATTTTTTTTTTTTTTTGCGTGCAGAATGAAAGGCCAATAAGCAAACTGGGTTAATCGTTTGGTAATGACCAATTAGCAGACGAACTCAGGTGACAAACTGAGGCAAAAATTATTGATGGCAGAAGACTTTTGAATACATCAGAGTGGTTTGCATTTTCTGCCAGTCTTCGAATTTCAAAGCCGAAAAATAGACATCCGTTATTTATAGACAAACATACATTATATATAAAGGAAATACTTTCTTTTGCCGGAAAATCCTTCCGCTCCGAACATACACTTTCCAATAGTTACAGGTATTGGGTAATAATTCGGTACCATTTTAACGATTTTTTCCCCTAAATCAGCCCCGCAATCTGAAAAAAATTATCATTGCTCACCCTTTATCTAGTCTAGGTCGTATTCCAATGTTTAAAAAATCTTCTGTTAAATAAGATTTAATATATATATATATATATTTTTTTTTTTTTTTTTTTTCCAAAATTCATTTTTACTCGGTTGGAATATTATAAAAAAGCTTTAATGACTGTTACCGAGAGATAAAAAGATGACAAGATATATTTTAAAAAGATACTACTAGTTTACTAGTTTCGTTACATGAACATCCTCAGGTATCACAATCAAAGAAGTATATAAAAAATTACAGAGACTTAAAATTGTACTAACAGAACAAGTATAAAAAGACAGTAGCGTGTTTGAAAAAAATGCAAGTATGAGTTCCAAACGAACGAATACTACGCGCTGTCGCGAGTGCGCCAGTACTGAACAGAAGCAACATGTGCTTCAGAGAGATTGTAACTCAGGCTGTTGTTGATATAAGAGGAATCCAGAGAAATTTCCCTGGATTCGACAATCTTTCTTTCGAGTTCATCGTAGCACACATGGATGTTAGAAGTTTGAGTCCAGTTTACAATGTGCTGGCGGCCTTCGTCTGAGTTAGCTGAAAAGAGAACGTGGCTAGAGAGAGCGCTAGCTCTAGTCCTGTTATAGGAGATATCTCTACGGTGTTCATCCAAACGTAGAAGGATGGATTTAGCAGTCTGTCCATAGTATGGCTTTCCACAATCACACAAAATCTTGTACACAAAATCTTCCTACTCAGTTTCCAGGAGTGTACAAGATTTTGTGTGATTGTGGAAAGCCATACTATAGACAGACTGCTAAATCCATCCTTCTACGTTTGGATGAACACCGTAGAGATATCTCCTATAACAGGACTAGAGCTAGCGCTCTCTCTAGCCACGTTCTCTTTTCAGCTAACTCAGACGAAGGCCGCCAACACATTGTGAACTAGACTCAAACTTCTAACATCCATGTGTGCTACGATGAACTCGAAAGAAAGATTGTTGAATCTAGGGAAATTTCTCTAGATTCCTCTCATATCGACAACAGCCTGAGTTACAATCTCTCTGACGCACACGTTGCTTCTGTTCAGTACTGGCGCACTCGCGACAGCGCGTAGTATTCGTTTGTTTGGAACTCATACTTGTGTTTTTTTTTTCAAACACACTACTGTCTTTTTATACTTGTTCTGTTATTACAATTTTAAGTCTCTGTAATTTTTTATATACTTCTTTGATTGTGATACCTGAGGATGTTCATGTAACGAAAGTAGTAAACTAGTAGTATCTTTGTAATTAAAATAAAAAGCCAAAAGGCTAGTTTTCTGGCAGTTGAATAGATTTGACTTTTTATTTTATTTACAAAATACAAGCACACCTTTATGGCATTCGTATAGTGAAGGTATGTAAGTTCTTTTCACTAAGCTTTGATATTTTCCAAGTCTACCTACTCACTGATGAGACCTCAAAAAATCAAGAATATCAAGAAGAGTGAGGGATCTTGCTCCACCTTTGCTTCGAATTGCCTTCGCCGATAGTTTTTCGGCATTGAAACTCATAGATCGTAGTTATCGATCTTGAGTTTCACTTACTGGCTATATAACAATATAGGATTCTTATCCATTTAATAGTAGTATCTGTTTTAAATATATCTTGTCATCTTATCTCTCGGTAACAGTCATTAAAGCTTATATATATATAAAGTAATAGTAGAAGTACATGACTTATTACATCTATATTTTCCGTAAAGTTAAGCGGGATATAAAAAATAAATTCTTACTGATAAAATAATTACTTTGGGCAAAGAGATGGACATGACACAGTATATACTTGGATATACCATAAAAAAAATCATTTGTAAGAGCACGCGGAAATTTGAGACAAAACTGCACGTGAACTTTCAGCCTTTTGTATTCTCTACTTACATGATTGAAATATTGACTAGCATAGCAAAAGAGCATCAAATAATATAGTTTGCATCCAAACATGCGAAATGAAAGCAAGCCACCGTGATAACGAGTTTTATAAGTCACCTTAGGCAGTTTTAAATTCCCTCTACATAAGATACTTTTTTGCTTTAAAAGCCTTCACATCAGGGCTATCAAAGGCTCATTTAAAAATAGCTTCAAAACCATTTTTTCCTTCAAAGGAGGAATTTTCGATGATGAAGCTCCTGGCATGTTATATACTTTCGTTATTGACTCGCTTTATTGATCCACAAGATGAAGAGACTTGTTAAGTTTCAAACTACTACTTACCAACAAAAACAAATGCAAATTTAAAATCCCAGCTGAGACTAATAACATGCGGCAAAATGTCCAGCTGCGCACAGATTGATCAATAGTATTATTTGGATCATCGTTTAGAATTATTTTTATTGCATGATTTATTTTAAAATTCATCTCATTACTAACTGAGCAAATGTAGATTACGTTTTTCACGTCCAAATGTATACACAGCGCCACCTTTGTTATCTAATAAAATGTAAATAAACGAAAGTGTATTGGACAGAAAAATAAGAACACTTAATCGGTTGCTACGGTTACCAATTTATCAGAATTTTTTATTGTTAACACTTTCTCTATGTTTGATTTAATTCCTTTGATTTTTATGCAAAAATCTATACAATGCGAACTAAATTCCATTTATGAGGTATGTTATAAGATTTATTTTTTTTTTTTTTAAAAAAAGAAAGAAAAAGCCAGTTAACATACTTGATGATATTAGTTACTTGTTATGTATGAATGCAAAACGTCACGTAATAAAATGTAAATAAGGAATACCCAATAAACAAATAAGGGAAAATATACATACATAATAACAGTTGCCATGGTTACGAATGCTATAAGTACAATTTTTATTTTCTTCGTTGCTGAATATATGCTACAATTTTCATTCCGTTATGTGTATATTTGTTCCTTATGTTAAATAAGTTTTAATATATAAAAAAGAGAGTTTTTCCATCCGAATCCCATTAATAATTAATCTCAATCGATAGTCCTTTTATTAAAGAAATAAAAGAATAAAATGATGGCTTTCTATCGCTATTTTTGCTTCTCTTTTTTTTTTTTTTTTTCTGGTGATCTATTCGAAGTTTATTATTATAGTCATTTTTGTTTAACTTTGAATTGAGAAATGAAAACGTAGATAGATAGCTTCGTTTCTTTCGCAGAGTTTACCGTGTACATAAAAGAAAGCGATTTTTCTGGAAATGCGTCCTGCTTTATATCCTACGCACTACAAAGTGTCGTCTGCAACCATAAAAGAGAAGAATAATGGATACTGTTCTCCTGAATATAAACTTCCTTCAAAAGTTGAATCAAAACTTTGCGATAGTTTCTAAAAGAATCTATTTGCAACTTTATCTATATATGATTTTTTTTTCTATATAACAACAAAAATAATTTTTTAGTCTCTAGATATCTATTAAATTCGACAACATATCACATAAACAAATTTTAAAATTCATCAAAAATAGCTATAAAATGTTTATATTTGTTTTTTTTATTATATATCAATAAATAATTTAAAAAAATCAAATTCTTAATGTAGATCATATGTTTCATAATTACTATCTTTTCCGTCTTCCATCACGTTTGGTGATTATGGGGTATCAAAGCGCCCTCTACATAATTATGGAGCTGTTTAAATTGAGCTCGCTAATATAGGGCGATTAGTGTTGTCTGAAAGAAAAATATAAAAATAAACGATTAAGTGTAATTACCGAGTTGATGAAAAAAAAAAAAAAACAGGTTGAATTTAAACGCTCGTGTTGTTTTTCTTTGCATTTCTGCTTTCAACTTTCTAAATAGGATTTGCATAATTATTCGCGACGATGGAATTCCACAATAAAGAAAATAATAATAAAAACCTAGCAATATAGTCACATATTAAAACATCGTGAAAGAGCTCTGAATTTTTTGTATTATTACTTCGCGTGATAGCTAATTCCTTATAAATATAAAAAACTACTCGGAACAATCTTTTTGAGTTTTTTCTTCTTCTTCTCATTATCTGTAGGAGACAAATTAAGTTACGAAAAGGCTTTATACACCACTTTGATGAAGAGCAAAGTTCTTTAAATTTTTAGAAGGGTTGGGCGCTGCTGCTAATAAAACACTGTTCATTGCAATTATGCCACTTATAGAACTTTATGGAGTTAGTGTTCTTAAAGAAATCATTCTTTTCGCTTTAAGAAATTATGCATCCATTCAGTTTATTTGAGTAATGCCTTTATGAACACAAAATGATAGCAGTTCTAATAATAATAATAATAATAAAATTAATAATAATAATAATAATAATAATCTTGACCTTTGACAGTTAGATTTTTTCCCAATGAGACTAAATAAAAAATAAAGTGTGCACACCGAAACCGACTTCACAATAAGAGTTGAAAAATAAAATTTGTAGCCACAGTTACTTTGACTACAAATAATAATAATATAAAAACTGACACTTATTTATAATATTTGTTCCTGCTGTTGATGTTTTCAATAAATATTTTACCGGTAAAATACAAGCTTTATTTTTCTGGAAACTGTATATATATTTCCTATAATTTTAGATATCACTGAAGTCATGGTGTGATATCCAATTTCTTGGAAAAAAAACTAAAAAACAACAACACAGAACTAGCGGTGAATGTTCAGTTAGCAGACAAAGCCACGCCCACTGAACAGTTTACAAAATATCATTGACTTCGATGAGTACACGAAAAAAAAAATGTAATAATAAAATTAAATAAAAAAATAAAAAATAAAACGAAAAGTGCGATGTTTATGTTTATAAAACAGCGTAAAATATCATTTGAAAAAAAAAAATATATATATATAAGCAATATGCTATTGGACTCATTTGCAAAATTTGTAAATTTGAATAAGTAGTAAAATGATGTATGCTTTAATATACTATTTAAAAAATTGAATGAATTAGTTAATATACAGAACCTGAAGCCGTTGTAATTTGCTCAGTGATTAAGATTAATATCATTTCCATTATAAATAAATAACTAAACATCATTTCAGTTTAAAGTATATTTAGCAAAAAAAAAAAAAAAAAGTATTTACACCCTTCTATATCGGTGTCAATAAATGGACTTCACAAGGCTAATTATGTATAACGAGAGGCACATCATGTAAAATTTATAACAACAAAAAAATACATATATTAATTTATAAAATATATTTATAATATTAATCTTGTATTTAATTTCTTAATCAATATTAAATTTCTTTTGAACTTTTTTAGTAACTTTTAATCTGAATTGTACACCTCTATCCACATACTATGCTCGCTCTAAAATAACAAGGTTGATGTAAGGTGTGCGTTGTAGTCCTCGTGCGGCTGCCGGGATAAGAATAGCATAGCATGCGGTTGCCGGGATAAGACGTAAATCCATGCGTGTCGTAAAAGGTGACTAAAATGGACGCTAAGTTTTCGAAAGTTTTGCTCTCTCAGGTTCCTTCCGGAAAATTTGTCCTCCAGAATTAATAACATCCATAAGAGCCAGTAAAACTTATCAGGATGAAAAAATATTACCATACACGTAGAACGATACTGCCTATAAGGGTGAAGCATAATGCTTTTATAATCCCTGCTATCTGATAAGGTTACTGTGTAGGGAAAAAATTATGAGCTACGTGCTCTGTCCGAGTTGGGCAAGTTATAAATCCTTAAAGGGACCTAGGATGGCCTTGCATAATTCTGATTCCTCATAATTTGCTGATTGTTGAACTAATTCATTTGAATGTGAGGACGATTATGAAAAGTACTTTACTGCTAGAGATTGCAGGAAAGAGTAGATATAAAGGATATTTGTGTCTCGATAAAGTTGAGCATTTCTAATGTACCATGGTGCATTTAAAATCTTCATGCGTAAGCATTTATTTTGCAGTCTAAAGATATTTGAGCTTGAAGTATGGCTTCGGGCGAGGGGCACATAAATGATAATGAGACGAATCATCAACTACTAGAGTAGCAATTTGAATTGAATTTTAATACCTAGTTTGCTGTTCGGACAGAGCTGAGCGATGACTTTTGATGCCTTTGCACATGAGAATTTTTTATGCAGGTTAAAGGTTAGTGTTCTATCCTGCAGTACATACATCATTATAAGGACTGGCGAAGCAAGAATGCTTTTCATCTTCCCCGTTACCTGTAGAGGATAGTGTAGGGATAAGGTGTTTATGAGCTATTAAAGCTCTGATCATGGCATTGAGTTTAATTTAGAGGGTAATGGATGGCAATGCTACAGCGTTGCCATCCATTACCCTCCAAGGGTCCAAGGGTATTAATCACCGCCATATGTTAAGATGAAGCCGTCTCTAAAAATTCGAATGATCCCTAGGCCACTCAATCGTGGGTGAAAGATCGTCCATCTCAGCGTTGGCTCCACTCAGTGATGGCCTTCCACCCACCACCGAGCAGAACCGCTCATATTCCAAAGAAAAGCATTCACCAACAAAGCCCCTCACCGGGCCGTGCCGGACACTATCCCCGGAGACTAAAATTGCTCCCTTAAGGCACCTTAAGAGAGCTAACTCAAACTCTCGAATCTCTGCGCCCCAGGGGGTAACAGCAACAGCCGAGCATCAGTTAAACTTCATTGGTACAGCATTGCCATCCATTACCCTCCAAGGGTATTGATCACCGATGTTTAAGTAAAGGCGAACTCTAAAAATTCGGACCACTCCATAGTTGCCGAGAGACCGTCCATATCTCAGCGTTGGTTCCACTCAGTGACGGGCTTCCCCACCACCGAGCAGAACCGCTCATATTCCGAAGAAAAGCATTCACTGGCAAAGCCACTCACCGAGCCGTTCCGGAAAACACTCTCCCCGGAGACTCAAATTGCTCCCTTAAGGCAAACACCTTAAGATAGCAAACTCAAACTCTCGAATTTCTGCATCCCAGGGTGGGTAACAGCAACAGCCGAGCCTCAGTTAAACTTCATTGGCTACCGCATTGCTATCCATTACCCTCCAAGGGTGTTAATCACTGCATCTCACGGTGGATTCATCAACCCAGGTCCACAGTATATACATTTACCATTAACATTACTGACAGGATGGGTGAAGCACTAGTGCTTTTCATATTCCCCTTTATCGCTAATGAGAGTTGTTTGGGAATGGGAGAATTGTGAACAATTAAGCTCGCCCTCTGAGGGCAGTTGTGTTAGCTATGATCAGTTGAAAGAAGAATAGCATTCGGTTTTTTGTGTTTCTAGTAATCTGTCTCATTGTAATTGACAGATTGTACGATTAGTGGGTTTGAATGTGAACTTGACTTCACGAAGAATTTTTCTGCAAGATTACGAAGAAAGGAGGAATGTATGGAATGCCGGTATCTCAGTGAATCTGTGAATTTCTGATGAACCACGGTGCATCCAGGATCATACCTAAGGCATTTGCTTTGGATTCTCTGCAATTTCGAAATGTTTGATTTTGAAGTGGGACTCCATGGTGGTGAGGCGTAGGTAATGAGTGGACGTATTACCATCCGGTAAAGAAGCAATTTATTATGTAGGTTCAATTTGCTCTTGCGGTTGATCAATGGGTAGAGCTGTGCTATTACTTTGGAAGATTTGGAGCCAATGAGATTGATGTGCTTGTTAAATAGGAGTTTATTATCCATTAACACCCCAAGATATTTTGGTCTCTGATTGCCATGGGATCTTATGACCAGAGAGCAGGATGACTTCTTTATTGCAGATCTTTTCTTCTTGAAAACAACATAGCTGAGATTTTGAGGGGGTTCACTTGAATCCTCCAGTTGGTGAAGCAGTTTGCTAGCTCATTGATACTTCCTTAGAGTCTAATGATTGCTAGGCGAGGGCTGAGCGATCTAGCAAGAATAGCGGAGTCATCGGCATAAAGGGCCGTAGTAGTTGTTCTTGAATTGAGAGGAATATCTGCCATGTAAGTTGTGAAAAGTATTGGGGCCAGAAGAGAACCCTGAGGTACTCCCGCCAGAATTTTGCGCCTTGATGACACAATTCCGTTGAGTTTTTACTTGCATGTATCTTTCATTAAAATATGATATGAGTTTCACTAGTTTAATTGGGATATTGTTTTCAATTAGTTTGAAGATAAGGCCTTGATGCCAGACCATATCAAAGGCTTTGGCAACATCCAAAAATACAGCAGCAGTGTGAAGGTGCCAGTTAAAACCATGAATGCTATTTTCTGTTAGTCGGTGAATTTGTTGCGCCGTGTTGTGAGCTTCGCGGAACCCAAATTGCTCATTTGGGATTATTTTCTGTTTATCCACTGCTGATTGTAGTCTTCATAGGATGACCTTTTCTATTACTTTGCCAAGACAGGAAAGAAGATTGATGGGCCTGTAGCTTTGGGGGAGTTGTGGGTTATTATTTCCAGGCTTTTTCAGAGGTATAATGTCCGCGATTTTCCAATCTGTGGAAAAGTACTGGAATCTTAAAATGGAGCAGTACATACAGTTCTTAAAAGAACTGGGAGCTGGACTGAGTCCTTGACTCTTTATCCCGTCATCTGAATGAGGAAAATCTGTGTGAATAGGATGTTATTGAGCTAAAAGCTCTGGTCATGGCTAGTTAACGGCAATAGCTGAGCCTCAGTTAAAACTTCATTGGCTACAGCATTGCCATTCGATACCCTGGGAGTCCTAAAAAGGACTTTTCAATTTTCAAACTTATCCAGCAGTACATACAGGACGCACGACGCAGGACATATATGGCACAGAGGGTGAAGCTTGACGCTTTTCATATTCCCTGTTGTCTGTTTCGGGAGCAGTGATGGGAGAGATTTGTGAGCTATTTTAGTTCGCCCTGAGTGGGCAGAAGTGGTTATTCGTTGTTGAGTGTTAGGATGGTTTTCGGTCTTTTATGTTTCCAGTGGTCATTACCGTCAAAGTTTCCGACTTGTTGTATTAGTTGGTTTGGATGCATAGATATCTTCATAAAGAATTTTTCTGCTAAGGAGCGTAGCAGTGCAGAGATGTAGAGGATATTTATGTCCCGGTGGATCTGGGCGTTCCTGATGAACCACAGGGCGTCCAGTATTATTCGCAGGCACTTGTTCTGTAGTCTTTGTAGCTTGAGGATGTTTGTCTTGGAGGTATGGCTCCAGGCTGGGGAAGCGTATATAATTGTGGGACGGATCACTGTCTTAAACAGTAGAACTTTGTTTCTTGAGCTTAGTTTGCTGTGTCTGTTGATCAAGGGGTATAGCTGGGCGATACCTTTTGAAGCTTTGGTGCATATGCACTTGATGTGGCTGTTGAAGCATAATCGCTTATCGAAAAGTATTCCGAGGTATTTAGCTTCAGTTTTCCAGGGAATTTTAGAGTTGAACAGGGCGATGTCTCCTTTGGGGATGCTCGTCTTCTTGTGAACAGTATCGTTTTGCTTTTCTGGGGGTTTAATTGTAGTCGCCAGTCTGTAAACCATTTTTCTAGATTCAGGATGGTGTCTTGTAGTTTTTTGGTAACGAGATGTGGTTGGAAGGATCTAGCTAGTATAGTCGTGTCATCTGCATAAAGGACAATGGTGGATGTCTGCCATATAGATGTTGAACAGGATGGGGGCTAGCAGTGATCCTTGAGGAACTCCAGCGAAGATTTTCCGTTGTGTTGAGACTGTTTCATTGATTTTGACTCCTGTTTCAAAGGTATGATTTGATTAGGTGTATCATGTTTAGTGGAAGGTTAGCGATGATAAGTTTGTAGAGGAAGCCTTGGTGCCAGATCTTATCGAAGGCCTTTGAGATGTCTAGGAAGACGGCTCCGGTGTGTTGATTCCAATTAAATCCCGTGGTGATGTATTCTACCGGTCTATGGATCTGTTGGGTGGTGCTGTGATTTTGACAAAACCCAAATTGTTCTTGTGGAATGATATTTAATTGGTTGACATGATTTTGGAGTCTGATGAGGATGATTTTCTCTGCTATTTTCCCTAAGTTGGATAGCAGGCTGATGGGACGGTAATTTTCAGGTAGGTATGGTGGTTTGTGAATCGGGATGATGTCAGCTAATTTCCATGACTGCGGGAAGTGCTGCCATTTGAGGATGAAGTTTATGATGTTTGTCAGATGTGCTATGGCTTTGCGTGGTAGTGCCTTGATGGCTTTGTTAGTGATGCCGTCAGGAACTGGGGCTTTTTTGATCTTGAGATGGTTGATGATGCCGATTATTTCGGTAGGTGAGGTAGGCATTATAGGGCTTGGATTGACATCGGGACGATTTACTGTGAACCTGACTTTACGATGGATCTTGTATACATGGCTGATGTTTAGGTTCTCATATGCAGGACTGCATTGTTTCTCTAGGTTTCTTCCTATGGAATGATCTGCTGGAGATGGAGGTGACTTGTTGTCCCATTGTTGATTCCTGTGGTTCTGGAGAGCATCTCGGACAGATTTGTTTAATCTCTTGAGGGCTGTTTTGTCCTGGGGAGCACGAGTAGATACTGTGGCTGCTGTTATGGCTCTATTGATTTGATTGGTGAGGTTCTTTATTGCCGTGTCTATTTCTTCCTTGGCTTTTATATAGATAACCGGACCAATGTGTTCCGGTAGCACTTTCCTAAGTTTCTCCCAGACAGTGGAAGTTTGGGAGGGGGGGGAGAGTGACTGGTCTTTGTTCCCTAAGTGAAGTAGGATTGGGTTGTGGTCTGATGATAATTCGTTCAGTGATTGAACGCTGTGCTGGTATTTGATGTTGTGTAGGATGGCGATGTCTAGGATGTCGGCTGTGCCAGTTGGTCTGTGGCGGGTTGGTTTGGTGGGTCCTGTTACAACAGCGTTGTTTAATCCTGTGTAGCTGAAGAGGATACGGCCATTTTTATTTGTGGTTCTGCTATTCCAGGAGAGATGTTTGGAGTTTATGTCAGCAGTGAAGATGATGGATTCATTTATGCCTAGTACAGCATCTAAGTCAGAAAATAGGCAGGATCTTAGCGGGGTAGTTATAGGCGGCATAGATTTTAAGTCTTCTAGTTGAGTTTGTGTGGACTTCGACACTGGTAAGTTCAAGGTTGGAGGTTGGGGGGGGGGTGAGTATTCCATTGTGCCTGATGCAGTTCCTGATAAATATGGCTTTACCACCGCCTCTGTAGTGTTGAATTCTGAATGAAGAGAAATTTAAATTATTAATATTCTCCTCAGAATCCAACATAATCCACCATGGCAAAGGCTACATTTGTAAATATTATTTAATGTAAATCAGTTGTTTATAATTTAATATTCATATAACTACCTTTAATTTTATCTAATATTTAATTATTTAATCAAGAATGTATGTATTAATAGTAGAAAAACTCTGTGATAAAATATTATTAAGCTATTTTATTTATTACTATGTTAATATTATAAGAATTTGTATTTGATAAATTAACTGCATATTATTTGAAATGTAAATATTCCTTATTTATTCCTGTTTGTAAAGTTTAACGTTATGTAATAGCTCAATTTTATTATATTTTGTTTTGTTGTCATGGAAACGTATGTAAGTGAACGAGCATGTTTTTGGAACAGAACGTGGGGAGAAAGCTGAAAGTTTACTGAAAAGGAATTAGTTAAAGAGATCACGAGAAGAATTTAGGCGGGAAAAACAGATATATAAGCGACGAACGCTGGAATTATTAATTTATTAGGAGATTAGAGCATTAGAGATTTATTAGAGAGAGAGAAGGATTGGCATTAGGTTGGAATCGGGCATTCGGCAATCACAGTGCGATAATAGCGAGTCGGCAAGTCACTCAAGCAACTAAATAAAGTCTACAAGTTGAGAAGCAGTTAGCTAATAAGTTTCTGAATAACAAATAAAGCAACGGAAGATAGCTGAGTGACTACTGAATGACTAGCGATATTTTAGTTGAGATTTATTTTCAGGGCCGACCTTTCAAGGAGACACTGAAACGTGAAGCATAATAAGAAGTAACTAGAGAATAAATAGAGGCAACAGGGTTGTGTTTAATGATAGCGGTGTTTAGAATTATAGTGCCTAAAGAATTATTTGAATGCCGGAGGAATGAACATCTGTACATATAAAACCCCAAGTTAAAGAATTATTGTGTATTGCCCTAATTCAAGAGTAATCAGTAGTGCTTCATACAAGAACATCTGATTATATGTATTGTGCCCGTAAATTAATTCAGTTAATGCTAGAAGATTTATTTTAATGAGTGCTGTTTATTGTTAAAAGTGTTTACAGGTATAAAAAGTGTTTGTGTGTATGTTGATGAAGGAAGAAGATTAACGATAAGATTATTCCAAGTTTAATATTTCTGTTCGGAGAAGTGTGTGAGTTTCATCTTAGAATTCCCTGATGTTAACAGTAACTATCGCGGAGAATTAAAAGAAGCGTAAAATTAAAAGTGTCTGTTTATGAAGAGGTATTACTGCAATTTTTATTGTATTTGGAACTTAAGGAACTATGAAAAGACTGTGATATAGAGATAACAGATTTATCTTGTCAGAGTTTGATTGTACTTATCGGAGAAGCTGAAGTGATTGTGATATCTTAATTACTGATTTGAAGTTAAGTGTAAAATTTATGATTTTAAAATTAAATGTTTGTTTTTGTTAATGAAAAGTTGTATTTTGCCTGAATCTCTTTTACTGCAGCATTCATAAAATATTCGAACCAAAGCGGGAAAATTAAGTAGGTTAAATATACTCGGCCAGTATATATAATAACATCATATAAAAGAGGATAGTTGTGAGTTGGTCTTTCTTCAATTCTTGAACTAATTCAGATATAGAGTGGCGCAGTGTATAAATATAAATTTTCTCTATATTGAATTAGAAATCAACTAGCAACTTATAATTTTGTTTAAAAACATCATAGTGACTAACATGTCAGATCCTAAGTATAAATTAAGAAGTAGGATCTAACAGTAGTCCAGTCGGTCATTTCTATATAGTGTGTAGCCTCTCAGTTTTGGATTGTTTGCAGGTCTTAGATGAGTTTCATTAATTAGGAAGATGTCAGGGTTGTATCTGTGACAGAATTCGTGAAGCTCCAGAGTCTTGTTTTTTAAGCCATTGGCGTTCCAAGCGGCGATCTATATTGAATCTGGGAGTAATTTAGTTTTACTCATTAACAAGCATTGATAATATGGTTTGAGTTTCTTTTAGAAATCTTTTTGTGGAGTTTGGTGAAGGGTTTGACTTACTGAAGTCTTGAAGCATGTTTGCCAATGAGACTGTGATGTCTGTTGTCATGTTTGGAAGAATGTGGTCCTGCTGGATATCTTTGGATGGGCGGGCTACTTTGGCGTATGTCCTGCTTCGACGGTGGCTTTCCAGAATGTTGGTATTTTCCATTTGTGAGAGCTGGTATTTTGTTGTCTTTTGTTGGAGGTCAGGCAACTGGGGAGCCGTCAACTCTGGTGCCTGTGGCCAGGGTTGAGAGATCTATTTCCTTTGTTGTCTGTTTTTTTCTTACGGTAGTGACTGCAGCCTCTGTAGTTTGCCTGGTGCGGGCCCCCGCAGTTCGCGCATTTGGCTGGTGAGATCCTGGGTTTTGAGGAGGTTGTTGTGGGGTGGTTTTGCCCACAACTTAGGCATTTGTAGTCTGCTCTGCAGAGTTTCTGTGAGTGTCCGTATTTCTGATATCTGTGGCGCTGGTCCGACGAGGCTCTTTTCCTTAGTGGTTCAGTTGTGGTTTTTAGACCACAGATCGTTGTTATGTTGTATATGATCTTGTGTGTGTTAGGTATCTATACGAGTAGTAGGGGCATTGGACTCTTGTCGGCCCTTAACATTCTGCTGACCTTGACAGGTGGGAGATCGTGGAGGCGGAGGTCTTCAGTTATTTCATCTGTGCAGATGTTTTCTGTTAATCCCCTGAGTACAACTTTTAGGATTTTCTCCGACTTCAGTGAGTAAGTATGATATTTAATATCTAACTCATCCATGGTTTTCGTAATGTGTCTGTAGTCGCATATGGTGGCAGGCAGAATTTTAACTCCGTCGTCTACGTTTTTTGTTCATGAATAGGCAATTTGGTGGTTTTGCATAATAGGCCTGAGGGCAGTCCATCGTTCTTTTTTCCCGTAGTACAATTGGAGGAACTTTTTCATTGTTGGCTGTGGGGAGGTCAGTGTTGGGGGCATCTTCTTCCATCCCCTCGTTTATCTGAGTCTCCGCTGTTTTTCAAGTGTGAGTTTCAGTATCTTCTTTTGGTGTGGGAGCAGAGATTATCAAGTCCATCTTCCCTTCTTTCCCTGGTGTTGAGTTGTCCCCTTTTGTGGAGTCATCTTTCGCTGAATATCGATTTAGACACCCTGGCCACTCTACATGGAATGTCATCCACAGTTTTTTGAGGAGGTCGAGCGCCAGCTTCTTATGCAGAGATTGGACAAAGTCGTCGGGATTTAAACTGTTCATGTTTAAAAGTATTCAGATATGCTTACCTGAGAAATATTTATAATGACGAAGAGAACGGGCAAAGGCCGGAAAACTGCATCAGAAGTCAAAGTCTCACCTTGTATTCCTCTATCAAAGACGTTTCACAAAATCTTAACCTCACTAATCACCACTGAAATCAAAAACAATCTTCGCAACAACAACCATCATGCCTGTATTCATCTTCCGCCATCTTGAATCTGATCAGCAGTACATACATGTAGAATGCAGAACGACACTGTTTTGATGGGTGAAGCATAAATGCTTTTCATATTCTCATCCATCTGAAAAGGAAAGTTCTTTGGGTGGAGAATTATTGAGCTTTAAGCTCGCCCTGAAAGGGCTGAGATTAACTGTGTTCAGCTGAACATAGAATTGATTTGGGTCTCTTGTATTTGCAGAAATCTGCTTCATTATAATCTGAAGTTGCTTGATCAGTGGGTTCGGATGATTAATTGTCTTAATTAAGGACCTTTCAGCTAGTTCATGAAAGAGAGACGTGATTTAGGGAATGTTGACGTCTCTGTGAATTTGGGAGTTTCTGATAAACCATGGAGCATCCAAACTCATTCTCAGACATTTGTTTTTTATTCTCTGCAGTTTTTGAATATTTGTTTTCGAAGTATGACTCCACGCAGAAGATGCGTAGGATATGACTGGGCGTATTACCATCTTGTATATGAGCAGTTTGTTCTGAATATCGAATTTCCTTTTTCTGTTGATCATGGGACAGAGCTGCTCTATTGCTTTGGATGTCTTTGAACTTATGTGTTCTATATGGTTGGTGAATTGTAGTTTTTTATCCAGAATTACTCAGAGATATTTGACTGTTTTCTGCCATGGGATTTTAACACCTAGTAAATGTATATCTTCCTTGATTTGAGGCTTTTTTCTAGTGAACAGTATGGCTGAGCTCTTATGTGGATTGGTTTGAATTCTCCAGTCAATCAACCATCTTTCCAAAGTGTGAATGCTGCTTTGGGGTCTCTTGATAGCTAGTTTGGGATTGAGAGATCTTGCTAATAATGCAGTGTCATCATCATATAATGCAGTGATTGTTGAGCTTGGGTTTTGAGAGATATCAGCAATATAGATGGAAAACAGCAAGGGGGACAAGAGTGAGCCCTGCGGCACTCCCGCCAGAACCTTGCGTCTGGTTGATACAGTTTCATTTATTTTGACTTGCATGTATCTGTCTCTGAGGTAAGAGTGAATTATTTTAACTAGATTAGTAGGCATATTAAATGTGATGAGCTTGTAGAGAAGACCCTGATGCCACACCTTATCAAAAGCCTTTGCAGCATCTAAAAAGACTGCAGCTGTATGAAGGTTCCGGTTGAAGCCTTCGGAGATGTATTCGATCAGCCTATGGATCTGCTGAACGGTGCAGTGGTTTTTTCTGAATCCAAATTGCTCATTTGGGATTATATGTAGTTCGTCCGTTTGTGATTGAAGCCTTATAAGGATTACTTTTTCTGCGATCTTTACAAGGTTAGACAGAAGACTGATAGGTCTGTAGCTATCAGGGAGTTGAGCGTTTTTTTTCCCATCTTTTTGATTGGTGTGACATCTGCTATTTTCCATGTTAAAGGGAAATACTGGAGTCTGAGGATGGTATTAATTATGATGACTAGATGTACAATGGCTTTTCTGGGGAATAGTTTAATTATTTTGTTTGTAATTCCATCTGAACCTGGAGCTTTATTGTTGTTCATGTGGGTTATAATATTTATAACTTCTGTTGGAGAAGTGGGTGTGAGAGGTTCAAGGTCATCTTTTTGTTGTGTTATGGCCTGCCTAACTCGGCGGTGAACCTTGTAGATGAGATTAATGTTCCGATTTTCATATGAGGAGTTGCATTGAGTTTCAAAGCTGTCCGCCAGAGCCTCTGCCTTTTCCTTGTCAGTATGGGCTATTCCTTTCGTGGTCTGAATTGGGGATAAAAGTTGCATTTTAGTGCGGAAGGTTCTCAGAAACTTCCAAATGGAGTTGTCTTCTGGGTTTAATTTCGTTAGCTTAGATTCCCATTCTTGGTTTCGATGTTTTTGGAGGGCTTCTCGGATTTGTCTGTTTAATTTATTCACATTTGTTTTATCTTGAGGGGCTCTTGTGATACCTCTTATGATACCTCTTCCTGGTTTTGTTTTTCAGTCTGATTAAATCCATAATTTCCTCGGGGATTCGGCCACTTGGGTGAAAGACTGTAGTTTGGGTAATTGATTTAATTGCATTTTTGATTTAACCGGTAAGGTTGTTTGCAGCCAATTCTATCTCCTCTTTAGTGTGAATAGTAAGGACCGGGCCAATGAGATCAGGTAGGATTCTAGAGAGTTTGTGCCAAGATATGAAAAAGTGGCGAGGGGAGAATTGTTCTTGTGTACCAAGTTGAAGCAGAATAGGGTTGTGATCGGACGAAATTCATTTATTGTTTCCAGCTGATATTGGTATCTGATGATTTTGAGGACGACTATGTCAAGTACATCTGAACTTCCACTTGGGCTGTGATGGGTGGGCTCTGTGGGTCCGTTAAAAAATAGAATGTTGCGTTGAGTAATGGTTTAGAGTTAGACCTTTGTCGTTGATTGTGGAGATATGCCAGGCTGTATGTTTGGCATTAAAGTCACCAGCCATGATGATGGAGTGTGTGAAGCCAAGAATGGAGTCCAAGTCAGATTCCAGCAATGGAATGCTGGGTGAATTATATACAGCATAGATTTTGATATTGCCAGCATTGTTGGTATTAACTTCAATGACTGTTATCTCTAGATGCTTGGTTTGGGGATTTGTCAGAACATTATGGCTTAGGTAGTTTTTAATGTATATAGCTGTTCCTCCTCCACTTCTGGTGAGTCTATTTGTTTTGTACATAGTATAGTTCCGTAATTTGGGATTATTAGCTGGCCTGAGATGTATTTCATTTACCAGTATTAGTCAGAATTATGCCTGTGACAGAATTCTTGTAGTTCTAGAATTTTGTTTTTGAGTCTGTTGGCATTCCATGAAGTGATCATGAGAGAGTTGGGATGGAATTTTCTTCTATTCCTTGTTGAGGGCTGTCAGAATTGAGTGGGTACGTTGTACGAATCTTTTTGTGGAGGACGGCGAAGGATTCGTCATACTGAATTCTTGTAACATGGTAGCTAGTGAGGCAGTTAGTACTGATGTTAGATTTGAGCCTATATGGTCATGAGATGTAGTAGCCTTTGTTCGTGCTGCCTTGAGTTGTCCGGCTGGAGATAGTTTGGACTGGGGTGGGACTAGCACGGCTGTCTTGAGCATCGCTGAATTGTGTTGGAAGGGTAGTTCTTCGTAACCCTCGGTTATTTGGGTGTGTAATCGGGGTGAGGTCCTCCACAATTGGCGCATTTAGCTGGAGTGGATCTTGGTTTTGTACACATGACGATCTGGTGGCCCCCGCCACATTTTAAACACCGTAATTTGCTTGCAAAGTTTTTGGGCATGGCCAAACCTTTGGCACTGCCCAGCTGTCGACTTTTTCCTGAGTGGTTCAGTAGAAATTCTGAGACCACATATCGTTGTTAGTTCATAAATCTCTTTCTATGTCTTATCAATTTCTACGAGTACCAGTCGCATTGGCCGTTTGTCTGTTTTGAGCATCCTGCTCGCTTTCACTGGTGTTAGGCTCGGATTCATAAGATCAGTGGTGATTTCTTCACAGGTGACACCCTCGGTCACTCTGCGAAGCACAAACTTGAGATTCTTCTCACTGGGTAAAGCAAAAAGTGTGATATGGAAGACTCTTGTCATATATGAATCTTGTCAGGTGTATGTAGTCAGTGACTGAGGCTGGCTGGATTTTGACTCCTTTATCTTGATTTTTATCCCAGGAATGTGCAATGTTGTGTTCCCTAAAGGCTGTTGTGACAGTGATCCATTTGTCCTTGTCCCTTAGTATTACTTGTAGAATCTTTTCGGTGTTCCTTAGGACTTCTAAGGTTCTTCTTCTTTTGTTAGAGTGCTCCCCTTGAGAGATGTTTTGACCGGGGGATTTTGGTGACAGAACAGCAATGAGATCCTCTAGTGCGACCTCATTCTCCTTCTCCTCTCCATCCTGATCATTAGGGCGAATATATTCTTTTATAAATCCTGGCCAGTCAGATTCTATTTTGCTAATTATGAGTTTGAGTACTTCTAGAGACTGCTCCTTGTTAAGGATCTGGATCTGATCTTTGATGTTGTCCATGTCAAATTGGCGATTTCCTGCCAGCAGAAATTGGTTAACAGCAGTATAATAATTCCGCAGGGCCAGGGGCCTGCAAGCAAAGTATCCTGTAGACCTAGACGGACTACTAGCAATTTATAATCCCGCAGCGCTTGAAGCCTGCCAGCAAATGTCCTGTAGACTGAGTTGGTCTACTAGCAAAGTCTTCTTAGAACCTACTAATTGGGAAAAAGGAGTATCAATATCTCACTTGGCCATAGTTTAGAAACCTACCTCCCTATAAAACCTTAATACCACCACTGGTCCTCATTGCGGGTGGTATATTGGCCTTCCGGTCATTTTACCTCTTGCACATTTCGTGCAGAGCGGAAGACAGTAGGAATCACACTGTGAGCTTACTGAGAAACCTTGTATGCAATGTAATTGGGCTCAGTCTAAAGTAACACGTCCGTTCTCATCACAATCGCCTACCGTCTTCAGTATATACATATATATATCCATACATATACATGCAGTCCTTATAGTCCTTATAAGGACTGGCTTAAAGGGGCGAAGCAAGAATGCTTTTCATGTTACCCGTTATCTGTAGAGGACAGTGTAAGGATAAGGTGTTAGTGAGCAATTAAAGCTCTGATCATGGCAGGAGGGTAACAGCAATAGCTGAGCCTCAGTTAGAACTTCACTGGCATTGCCATCCATTACCATCCATGGGTATTGGATTGAATGAATCAATCACCGCATCTCACGGTCGATTGATTCAATCATTATTCTCCAACAACCAAACATATATACATATATACATGATAAAATCAACTTAATTGGAATTTTGTTTAGCTGCATGTATATGTAGTCCTTATAAGGACTGGCTTAAAGGGGCGAAGCAAGAATGCTTTTCATATTCCCCGTTATCTGTAGAGGAGAGTGTATGGATAAGGTGTTAATGAGCTATATAAAGCTCTGATCATGGCAGGAGGGTAACAGCAATTACCGAGCCTCAGCTAGAACTTCATTAGCTACAGCATTGCCATCCATTATCCATTACCCTCCAAGGGTATTGGATTGAATGAATCAATCACCGCATCTCACGGTCGATTGATTCACCCATTGACCATTGACGTTACTGACAGGATGGGTGAAGCACAAGTGCTTTTCATATTCCCCTTTATCTGTAATGAGAGTTATTTGGGAATGGGAGATTTGTGAGCAATTAATAAGCTCGCCCTCTGAGGGCAGTAGTGTTAGCTAGGATCAGTTGAGAGAAGAATAGCCTTCGGTCTTTTGTGTTTGTAGTAATCAGTCTCATTGTAATTGACAGCTTGCACGATTAGTGGGTTTGAATGTGAACTTGACTTCATGAAGTTTTCTGCAAGATCACGAAGAAGAGAGGAGACGTATGGAGTGCCGGTTTCTCGGTGAATTTGTGAATTTCTGATAAACCACGGTGCATCCAGGATCATCCTTCTAAACAAAATTCCAATTAAGTTGATTTTATCTAAGAAAAATTATGGTGTATGAATATTTAAAACTGTTATTTTACAAAACTTTTTGTTCTTATAATATTAGGATTAAATTATTATAAAAAAATAAATAATAAAGAAGTTTATTAGGGCTAAAGTTAACTAATATTTCATATTTATAAAAATTATTATTATTTTTGATACCAGTTTCAAGAACATAAGAATATTGACATACTGATGTCATTATTAAAACTACATGTTATTAAACATTTTGGATTTGGATTAGTGGAGATAGAGTGATACAAATGTAATATTAACATTGATTGATTGATGTGCAAGTAGTAGTTCCCAATATCTTGATGTTTTGAAAGCAAATGCTAACGTGTTTCGTATTATGTCAGAGATTCTTGCATACATTTTCAAGGATGTGTCTATAAAGATGGGTTCGGAATCTTCTTCTTCTCTGATGGATGGACAGTTCTTGGAAGTGCTATCCTCGTTTATGAAATGCTGTTCTCCGTTTTCGACGATGGAGGGATGCGAATTGTTGTATAGTAAAAGAACTTGTGGAATGTACTTTACAGACGTATAATATCTTTTATGTAATGATTTCTCAACACAGTTATTTGTCTTCATTATTGTCTTCCATGTAAATATTTGCTTAATAAAAATGTATTTAACCTGAACCAGTGCTTGCCTATGTTTATTTTATGTTAAGATATCTACGAAGGGTGATTTAAGTAAAATATATTACGATTTCTCGAATATCTGGGAGGGTTTGGAAGCATATCATCTTTGCAGAGAACTTCTCAAAGCTAATTGACTCAATTATTTTATTGCGAATTTGATGACTGCAATATAAGTAGTGAAAAGATAATGGAATCATTACTTCATTGAAAACATGATTATAGAATTTGCATGGAGTTCAGTGATACTGATTCTGTTGAATATATATATATATATATATATATATATATATATATATATATATATATATATATATATATATATATATATATATATATATATATATATATATATATATATATATATATATATATATATATATATATATATATATATATATATATATACAGTTACTTACAGAATCATTAATAGCTAAATCATACCCGCACCCTTCATTCTCATTTGACAAGGCTTGTGCCAGACGAATCGTCAAAACTCAGAATAAACGTTTACAAACTTTAAATACCAATAATAGTAAATGAGACACATTTATTAAAAAGATATATAATTCATTGACAGTCGATATCTGAGTCTTGATTCTCCGTCTGAGAAATACATGATGTGGAGCTACCATGTGACCTAAACATCAGTTGACCTCAAAAACTAAACCAGCCCGAGAAAATTCCCCTCCGTTTTCCTGCAGACATCTTTAATTAATTTTTGATTAATGTAAAATTAAAATTACATTGAAGAGAATAAAACTATACTAGAAACGAAACTGTCCCAGTATACTGTCACGTGATATAAACAACGTCACACGTTGACCTCAAAAACGAAACCTTTCGACTGGTCAGAATCCAGTTCAGACCGGTTCGAGGGGGGGGGGTGAATTTAATTACTTTTTGATAAGGGAGTAATGAACTCCCCCATTAACCCAATTAAATCTTCGCTGTATAACTATTTATATAACTTACAAAAAGTCTTTATCTTGATCCTATATATATGTAGTGCCCCGCAAAAACAACTAAAGTGTTCAGTAATTAGAAATAACTGGTTCTGCAACTAAAACCAACTTATATTGTTTTACTTGTACTGTAGATTTCCTTTTTCATGTATATACAGTATTTGATAATGATAATGCATATATTTCACTTTATTAATAATTATTTTAAGATTTGTGTCGTGAGTGAAGTAAAAGTGGCAAAAATCTGATTTAATTTTTATTTGCGATAAATCTTATCAACAAGTTCACAAAAAATAAATAAATAAAATAAAATCTTCATATTTGATGCTCTGCCACTTGCTGACTTCTTTAAAAATCTCGTGTCTTCGTGACTGACTATTCATCATCATCGCAACGCTAATTACGAATATAGAGCACTGAGTATCCTAAACAGTAAACATTCTACCCAACATTGTTCATCTTACTCACTGATAGTTTTTGCACTTTTTAAATGCATACTGTTAGTTTTTGTAACTTTTTTTATACTTCTAATATAAATGTTTGTCATAAATCTTCCCATTACTATTATTATATGAAGAAATGAAAAAGTACCAAGACTCCACAAGGAATTGCATATACTCCCCCTCTCAAATAATTTGACTACGAGTGATACCAGAGATTGCATTCTATCAACTGATATGTCATTGCAGTTCAAAATGCAATTTCCTGCTCGCCCAACATCCGCTGAAAAAACGCAAGGACCAAACCTGCAGAAACCAAGAGACTGGAGATTTGATTGCTTTAGTCATGGCCAGTTATATATTGCTGTATAGAAATCAGATGGAAATAGTTTTATTTTGACTTAAAAACCGCAATAACAAAAAGTAAAAAAAAAAAAACGTTCTTATCATCATTCTGATGCATTTCTCAAATTTCTCATGCGAGGAATCTAATGTTTGTTTATTTCATCCGCAACTAGAAGAAAAGATAGCATGAGGCTTCGAAAAAAAAAAAAAAAAAATAATAATAATAATAATAATAATATATATATATATATTTGTCATTTTGAAAATCTTATTCATTTTCATAATCTTTGAAAATTGGCAAAATAAAAATACGAAAAAGAAAATGAAGACCGGGGGGGGGGGGGGAGGGGGAAGATACCTTCATGTATATTTCCAATTTTAAAGGAAGTAAAAAAAAATAAATAATTCTTGAAGACCAGATCGCTTTAATTCATTAAGGAATCTAACTTCTGTTTAATCAAAGTTAATCGCATTCATCTTCTGACTAATTTAAAAAATAAATAATATCTATATAATTATATAATATCCAATCCAAATAGTTTAATAACATCCTGTAGTTTTAATAATGCCATGAGTATATCAATATTCTTATGTTCTTGAAACGGGCATTCAATAATAATAATAATTTTTATAAATATGAGATATTAGCTAACTTGAGCTCTAATAAAATACTTTGTTATTTTTTTTATTATAACTTAATCGTAATATAAGATGAACAAAGAGTTTTCTAAAATAACAGTTTTAAATATTCATACACCATAATTTTTCTTAGATAAAATCTATCCAATTGGAATTTTGTTTATAATCGTATCGTGAGGATTGGCTGGATCAAACGACCGTGAGATGCGGTGACTGATTCATTCAATCCTATACCCTTGGAGGGTAAGGGTTGGCAATTCTGTAGCCAATGAAGTTCTAACTGAGGCTCGGCTATCGCTGTTACCCTCCTGCCATGATCAGAGCCTTAATTGCGCAATAACACCTTATCCCTACACTGTCCTCTACAGATAACGGGGATGATGAAAAGCATTCTTGCTTCGCCCCTTTAAGCCAGTCCTTATAAGGATAAGGATCGTATCGTGATCATTATGCTTTTCTTTGATCATTCTGTTCTCTTTATGGAGTATGAATGGCGATTTTGATGAGAACGGATGTTGTTAGATGTGTTATTTTAGACTGAGCCTGGTTACATTGCATACAAGGTTTCTCAGTAATCTCACATTGCACTGGTGCTATGTGAATTACTGAGAAACTCCCCCTCTGCACGAAATGTGCAAAAGGTCAAATGGCCGGCAGGCCCCACCCGCAATGAGGACCGGTGGTGGTATTAAGGTTTTAGAGGGAGGTAAGTTTCTAAACTGTGGCCAAGTGAGATATTGATACTCCTTTTCCCCAATTAGTAGGTTCTAAGAAGACTTTGCTAGTAGACCAACTCAGTCTACAGGACATTTGCTGGCAGGCTTGAAGCCTGCCAATTTGACATGGACAACATCAAAGAACAGATCCACATCCTTAACAAGGAGCAGTCTCTAGAGGTACTCAAACTCATTATAAGCAAGTTAGAATCTTACTGGACAGGATTTATAAAACAATATATTCACTCTAGTGATCAGGATGGAGAGGAGGAGGAGAATGAGGTCGCACTAGAGGATCTCATTGCTGCTCTGTCACCAAAATCCCCCTGTCAAAACATCTCTCAAGGGGAGCACTCCAACAAAAGAAGCAGAACTATAGAAGACCAGATGGATGAACTCATACCAACATCAGATGTCCCGAGGAACACCGAAAAGGTTCCATCAGTGATACTAAGGGACAAGGACAAATGGATCACTGTCAGCCCTTAGGGAACACAACATTGCACATTCCTGGGATAAAAATCAAGATAAAGGAGTCAAAATCCAGCCACCCTCTGTCACTGACTACATACAGCTGACAAGATTAATGGATAACAAGAGTCTTCCATATCACACTTTTGCTTTACCCAGTGAGAAGAATCTCAAGGTTGTGCTTCGCAGAGTGACTGAGGGTGTCACCTGTGAAGAAATCACCACTGATCTTATGAGTCGGAGCCTAACACCAGTGAAAGCGAGCAGGATGCTCAGGGAAGATAAAAGGCCAATGCGACAGGTACTCATAGAAATTGATAAGACACAGAAAAGATATATGAACTGACAACGATCTGTGGCTACAGAATTTCTACTGAACATTTCAGGAAAATGTCGACAGCTGGGCAGTGCCAAAGGTTTGGCCATGCCCAAAAACTTTGCAAGGCAAATTACAGGTGTTTAAAAATCCTGAGAGGGCCACAAGACCGTCATGTGTACAAAACCAAGATCCACTCCAGCTAAATGCGCCAATTGTAGAGGACCTCACTCCGCCAACTACAAGGGATGCATTACACACCCATATAATCGAGGGTTAGAAAAACTACCCTTCCAACACATTTCAGCGATGCTCAAGACAGCCATGCAATTCACACCCTGGTCCAAATTATCTCCAGCTTGACAACTCGAGAAAGGAAAGAAACGCCTAAAACTTATGCAGAGGCAGCACGAGCAAAGGCTACTCCATCTCATGATCATATAAGCTCAAATCTAACATCGGTAATAACTGCCTCACTAGCTACCATGTTCCAAGAATTTAGTATGACAAATCTTTCGCCTTCCTCCACGAAAAGATTCCTACAAGGTACCTACTCAATTCTGACAGCCCTCAATAATCGATAAAAGAAAATTCCATCCCAACTCTCTCGTGATCACTGCATGGAACGCCAATGGACTTAAAAACAAAATTCTAGAACTACAAGAATTCTCTCACAGGCATAATACTGGTAAATGAAACACATCTTAGACCAGCTAATAATCCCAAATTATGGAACTATATTATGCACAAAACAGATAGACTCACCAGCAGCGGAGGAGGAACAGCTATATACTTTAAAAACTACCTAAGTCACAATGTTCTGACCAATGCACAAACCAAGAACCTAGAGATAACAAGCATTGAAGTTCATACCAAGAATGCTGGCAGTATCAAAATCTATGCTGTATATAATTCACACAACATTCCATTACTGGTATCTGACTTGGACACCATTCTCGGGTTCACAGACTCCATCGTCATGGTTGGTGACTTCAACGCCAAATATACAGCCTGGCATAGCTCCCCAATCAACGACAAAGGTCTAACTCTAAACCATTACTCAACTCAACATTCTATTGTTTAACCGGACCCACAGAGCCCACCCATTACAGCTCAGTTGGAAGTTCAAATGTACTTCACAAAGTCATCCTCAAAAACATCAGATACCAATATCAGTTGGAAACAATAAATGAACTTTAGTCCGATCACAACCCTATTCTGCTTCAACTCGTTACACAAGAACAATTCTCCCCTCCCCACTCTTTCATATCTTGTGACAAACTCTCCAGAATCCTACCTGATCTCATTGGTCCAGTCCCTGCTATTCACACTAAAGAGGAGATAGAATTGGCTGCAAAAAACCTTACCAGTCAAATCAAAAATGCAATAAAGTCAATTACCCAAACTACAGTCTTTCACCCAAATGGCCGGATCCCCGAGGAAATTATGGATTTAATCAGACTGAAAAACAAAACCAGGAAGAGGTATCATAACACAAGAGCCACTCGAGATAAAACCAATTTGAATAAATTAAACAGACAAATCCGAGTAACCCTCCAAAAACATCGAAACCAAGAATGGGAATCTAAGCTAACGAAATTAAACCCAGAAGACAACTCCATTTGGAATTTTCTGAGAACCTTCCACACTAAAAGGCAACTTTTACTCCCAATTCAGACCACGAAAGGAATAGCCCATACTTACAAGGAAAAGGCAGAGGCTTTGGCGGACAGATTTGAAACTCAATGCAACCCCCTCATGAAAATTTGAACATCAATCTCATCTACAAGATTCACCGCCGAGTCAGGCAGGCCATAACACAACAAAAAGATGACCTTGAACCTCTCACACCCACTTCTCCAACAGACGTTATAAATATTATAACCCACATGAACAACAATAAAGCTCCAGGTTCAGATGGAATTACAAACAAAACAATCCAACTACTCCCCAGAAAAGTCATTGTATATTTAGTCAACATAATGCCATCCTCAGACTCAAGTATTTCTCCTTAACATTGAAGAAAGCAGATGTCACGCAAATAAAAAAAATTGGAAAAACCCAACTCCCTGAAAGCTACAGAACTATCAGTCTTCTGTCTAACCTTGGAAAGATCGCAGAAAAAGTAATCCTTACAAGGCTTCAATCACAAACGGATAAACTAGGTATAATCCCAAATGAGCAATTTCGATTTAGAAAAAACCACTCCACCATTCAGCAGATTCACAGGCTGATCGAATTCATCTCCGAAGGCTTCAACCGGAACCTTCATACAGCTGCAGTCTTTTTAGATGTTGCAAAGGCTTTTGATGAGGTGTGGCATCAGGTTCTTCTCTAAAGGCTCATCACATTCAACACGCCTACTAATGTGGTTAAAATAATTCACTCATACCTCAGAGACAGATATATGCAAGTCAAAATAAATGAAACTGTGTCAGCCAGACGCAAGGTTCTGGCGGGAGTGCCGCAGTGCTCGCTCTTGTCCCCCTTGCTGTTTTCTATCTATATAGCTGATATCCCTCAAAACCCAAGTCCAACAATCACTGCATTATTAGCAAGATTTCTCAGCCCCAAACTAGCTATCAAAAGACTCCAAAACAGTATTCACACACAAGAGAAATGGTTGATGGACTGGAGAATCCATGCCAACCCAAAGAAGAGTTTAGCCATACTGTTCACTAGAAAAAAGCCTCAAATCAAGGAAGATATACATTTACTAGCAGTTAAGATCCCATGGCAGAATACAGTCAAATATCGCAGCATAATTCTCGATAAAAAAAACTACAATTCACCAATCATATAGAACACATAAGTTCAAAGACATCCAAAGTAATAGCGCAGCTCTACCGCATGATCAACAGAAAAAGTAAATTCGATACTCAGAACAAACTGCTCACATACAAGATGGTAATACGCCCAGTCATAACCTACGCATCTTCTGCGTGGAGTCAAACTTCGAAAACAAATATTCAAAAGCTGCAGAGAATACAAAACAAATGTCTGAGAATGAGTTTGGATGCTCCGTGGTTCATCAGAAACTCCCAAATTCACAGAGACATCAGCATTCCCTACATCACATCTCTTCTTCATGACCTAGCTGAAAAGTTCTTCAATAAGACAATTAATCATCCGAACCCACTGATCAAGCAAGCTTCAGACTATAATGAAGCAGATTTCTGTAAATACAAGAGACCCAAGTCAATTCTATGCTCAGCTGAACACAGTTAATCTCACTGCCCTTTCAGGGCGAACTTAAAGCTCAATAATTTTCCACCCAAAGAACTTTCCTTTTCAGATGGATGGGAATATGAAAAGCATTTATGCTTCACCCATCACGTCAGTATCGTTCTACGTTCTGCGTTTCTGCTGTATCGTATCATAATAAGGCATTCGATTGAATTGTGAATTCTGATTGAAAGGTCATTTGAGATTGACGGAGTTTCTAGTGAGTTTTGATGCGATCGGAAGTATTATGTTATTTTAGGCTGTACCTGATTGAATTTTATGTAAGGTTTTTCAGGAAACTCACATTGCACTGGAGCCAACACAGTTTGAAACCTACTGTCTCTCCCACTGAATGAAAAATGCACGAGGTCTTATGGCCGTGTAGGCCCTACACGAAAAATTGACCAGTGGTGAATGTATGGTATTTTAGGGAGGTATGTTTTCACTCTGTGGCCAAGTGAGTTCTTGACACTCCTTTTCCTATTTATTATGGTACTATAAATTGCTGTTACTTTGCGCGTTTTCCAGCGCTTGGTTTTTCTATCAGTCTTTTGCAGCTGGGGGATTCTCATTACAGGTAGACCACTAATTGGGACTACGGGATATCTATGCAAACTCAAGGACCCACGATCTTAAGCAGTTATTTCGCACCTTATCATCTCGGTATGAATGAAATTGACGCTGACGCCCTGGTAGAGTCACTGGACATCTAAATATATATACTAAAAATATACCATAAATATACTAAAAAAGATCCTCAAAAAATTTGAACTTAATCTATACTCTATGTCGGGGGATGACTACGAGGAAGACGGCAATGCTTTAGCAGATGAGAGGCGGGACTTGGTGATCTTCGCCCCCTCAGAATTCACGGAGGTCCATGCGCGTAAGAAGCTCAAAACCACAACCTCAGAACCACCAAAAAAGAGGAAGGAATAGAAGACGAGGAGTAGAGGAGGAGCCCGAAACCTTGTTTCTGACTCCTCTACATTCACTAGAGAAAAGATACCTTCGATTATTCTCCGCGAAAAACAAAAATGGATGTCTCTAAGGGCTACCATATCCAATCTATCTCTAAGGGCTACCATATCCAATCTATCTCTAAGGGCTACCATATCCAATCTATCTCTAAGGGCTACCATATCCAATCTATCTCTAAGGGCTACCATATCCAATCTACAGATCTCTTATACCTACGCCAAAACTGTCACCGACGGCATTAAGATTCAGCCCACCACAGTGATGGACTACCAAAAACTCATAGGTGAAATGAATGCCAGAGGCATTCAGTATCACACCTTCTCACTTGGTTTAAAGAAAAATCTGAAGGTAGTGCTCAGAGGAATGTCTGAAGACGTTTCCACAGACGAAGTGGCTGCTTATCTACACCAGCAGGACCTACCATCCATTAAGTTCATCAGAATGACCAAATAAGACAAGACTCCGATGCCACTGGTATTAGTAGAGATCAGTCAAGCTTACAAACATATATATGACCTGACGTCCATCTGTGGTCTGAAAATCAGCCCAGAACCTCTAAGGAAAAGAGCCTCAACAGGTCAGTGTCACAGATGTCAAAAATTTGGCCACGCCCAGAAAATGTGTAAGGCTGAGTTTAAATGTCTAAAATGTGGAAACAGCCACCCAACCAATATCTGCACAAACCCGAAAAACCACACCGGCTAAATGTGCCAACAGCGGTGGCCATCACACAGCCAACTATAGGGGTTGCATACAAAACCCATAAATCAGACGATCAGAGACAGATAGACACTCTTTCTCGCCCAGTAGATCAACGGCAGAGGCCTCAGCTTCACAGCCTCCCAAAGACCAGCAAAAATTGTCAGAAGACCATCTGCCGCAGCTAGAGGCCTTTAAAATAGCAACTCAGCAACGACAGACAAGGACATTTGCGGATGTAGTCCGTTCTAAACAGATAACCCATGAACAGGATCAACCAGCACCGCACACAAATATGACAGCTATTATCACCTCTTCTCTGACAAATATGCTGCTAGATTTTAGCAGATCCAACCCCTCTCCATCCTCTACTAACAGATTCCTTAAGGATACACAAACCATCCTCACAGCGCTTACTCATGAATAGGAAGAAACTAAATCCAGACTCACTACAGATTATTGCGTGGAACGCGAACGGCTTCAGAAATAAGATCTTGGAGCTACAGGAGTTCACCCAAAGACATCAACCGGATGTGGTTTTGATAACGAAACGCATCTGAGATCATTGGCCATCCCCAAAATCAGAGGATATCAACTGTACAAAACTGACAGGATGACCCACAGAGGCGATGACCCCCAGAGACCCACTGCCATTCTAATCAAGAATTATATCAGTCATCACTCTGTAATATCCCATCTCTACTAATCTTGAGGTTACCGGTGTAGAGGTTCTCACGAACTCGGCTAATAGACCAAAAATCTATGCAGCATACAATTCTCCATTAAAAACATTACTGTCTTCGGATTTGGGCGCCATGTTGGGGACCAGGGAGCCTGTCATCATTGCTAGTGACTTAAATGCTAAACATCCCGCCTGGAACAGTTGAACTACCAATAAAAACGGACACGAACTACACAAGATCCAACAATGCGGCTGTGGCTGGTCCCACTGAACCTACCCATCATAATACGTATGGTACCACTGATGTCTTGGACATAGTCATACTGCAGAACGTGAGACTCCAATACAGTTTAATGACACTTAATGATCTTTCATCTAATCACAACCCAATACTGCTACAGTTGGGAAACCAAGAAAACCTGTCACACACACACACACACACACACACACACACACACACACACACACACACACACACACACACACACACACACACACACACACACACATTCATTCATATCATGGGAAAGGTTGACTAAAGTACTTATGAAACATATTGATCCCGTTCCGCTTATAAAATCCAAAGAAGCAATTGAAACAGCTATTAAAGATCTGACTCAACAAATTAACACAGCCTTCGCAGCAGATACCACTTCTACAACTACCCTCAGGTCCAATCACTTGCCAGAAGATATCATGAACCTGATCAAGGAGAAAAGTAAGGCCAGAGAAAGGTTTCACCATACCCGCGCACCACAAAACAAACGAATTCTAAATAGACTCAACTGTGCAATGAAAGATGCCCTTAAATCACACAGAAGTAAACTTTGGGAAGAAATATTGACTTCTATCGTTCTTGACAATCACTGCATTTGGAACTTAATCAGAATGATCAAAAACAAAAACAAATCTCTTCCCCCCCCCCCTCTCCAAACGGATCTAGGCCTCATCCACACTGATGCAGATAAAGCCGAAGTAATTGCAGAAAATTTAGATAAGCAATGTAAACCTTCATATGAGTATCTAGGCTTCAATCACATCTACAAGATCCATCGACATGTCAGATGTTCATTAAAATCTTCTGTAACATGCTCCAATCAAATTGCACCCACATCACCATCAGGAATATATTATATAATCAAGAAATTAAAAGAACAGTAAGGCTACTAGACCTGACGGCATCACCAACAAGGCGATATAGCTGCTACCACGTACAGCTACTGTACATCTGACCAACATAATAAAGTCTATCCTCCGTTTCAAACATTTCCCTTCCTGATGGAAGGTAGTGGATATAATTCCAATCCATAGGACTGGAAACGACTTGCACCTACCTCAAAGTTACAGACCAATCAGCCTCATCTCAAATCTGGGTAAAATTGCAGAGAAAGTTATCCTTACTAGATTTCAAGCATCCGTACACAAGTTAAACATTCTTCCTAATGAGCAATTTGGGTTCCGTCAATACCATAGTACCACACAATGATACATAGACTAGTCGAATACGTCTCCACGGGATTCAATTGGCATCAATGCGCTGGGGCTGTTTTCCTTGACATAGCCAGTGCATTCGATAACATTTGGCATTACGGACTACTACATAAACTTATCTGAACTGGAATACCATTGGAAATTATTCATTTAATGAAATCATACCTTTTTGACAGGAGTATGCAAGTTAAAATCAGCGGTGCGGTATCAGCACAGAAACGCATATTGGCTGAAGTCTCACAAGGATCCTTACTGGCACCGATTCTGTTTTCCATATACATGTGTGATATCCCGCACAATCCATTGTCATCTATCAAAGCCTTTACGCGGATGATACAGCGATATTAGCCAGATCTCTACGGCCACATCTTGCCATCAAGAAACTGCAAGAAAACCTACTACTGATTGAAAACTAATTCAGTAAATGGAGATTGCAGGTGAATCCACAGAAGAGTATAGCCATGCTATTCTCCAGAAGACGACCGATGCTTCCTAAAGGGGACATCTTCCTTTTCAACACAAAAATTCCGTGGCAAACAGAGATCAAATACCATGGTGTACTGCTGGACAGAAGGCTGACTTTCAGCTCCAAACATATCGAAAGCCATTGCCCAGCTCTATCCTCTAGTCAACAGAAACAGTAAACTGAACACCAGAATCAAATTACTTATCTACAAACGGATGACTCCTCCAATACTTACTTACGCTTCTCCGGCTTGGAGCCACACAGCTGATACTAATATTCTCAAGTTACAGTGTGTGTGCAAAATAAATGTCTACGAATGATCCTACGCGCACCATTTATACCAGAAATGTCAATCGTTAATTGTATCGTAATAAGAAGATATAGAGAGTTGAAGTGCGATTGAGATCAGACGTGTTATTTTTAGATTGAGCCTGATTAGATTTTATACAAGGTTTTTCGGGAAGCTCACATTCCACTGGTGCTAACGCAGTCTGAAACCTACTGTTCCCACCCCCCCCCCCTGCATGAAAAATGCACGAGGTTTGATGGCCGCGTAGGCCCCACTCGCAACGAGGACCAGTGGTACTTTAGGGAGATAAATATTCCCCTCATTCATATTCATATTCTTTTCATATTCCCCTCAGACAAAGGGGAATATGAAAAGCATTTATGTGCTTCACCCATCAAACCAGTAACGTTCTGCGTTCTGCGTGTATTGTAATATTTTTTCATGCTGGTTACTGATAACCTTCACTGTCTCTTATGGATGTTAATATTGGAGTACAAATTTTGAGTCTTATGACTAAGAGCCTTATTCTTATCAATATTAATTCAGGGTTTTCTTGATATCCTTCTGGCCAAAGTTCATAGGAAGCATGCAGTTGGCAGTTTGTTCAGAAAGTGATTTGCCTTGGTCGTTCAGACAAGAATTAGTAAAAAAAAAAAAAAACTGATGCCAAGGGATCCTCCTCTTCCTTGGATGAGCTTAACATGGTATTTATCAAGATACATGGGAGGTGGGAACAGGAAAGGGCAGAAGTTATCTCCAACAACCTTAGCAAGAGACGAGAAGGCTCGACTGCCGGTTGAGCAAAAGGCAAGTTTATTGCATTTCATTCTTATGAAGTCTGTTTTGGAATCGTTGATAAATTTTTACGTTTGTTTTGGGCTGTTGAGTAAGTTGAATGAGAAGCTAGTTTTTAATTTAAGTTGAACATATGCTACATTTTATCATGGAGTTAATCGACCGTGAGATGTGGTGATTAATACCCTTGGAGGGTAATGGATGGCAAGGCTATAGCCAAGGAAGTTCTAACTGAGGCTCTGTTACTGCTGTTACCCTCCTGCCATGATCAGAGCTTTAATAGCTCAATAACACCTTATTCTTGCACTCTACAGATAACAGGGAAGATGAAACGCATTCTTGCTTCGCTCCTTTAAGCCAGTCCTTTTAAGGACTTTGTGCTTTGATAATAGGAAACTTTTTCAGATCATATTTATATATTTATTTATATAATTTTATGTTTATAATATATAAACATAAAATTTATTATATCATAAAATTTATGATATAATAAATTTTATGATATAAAATTTATTAAGATTGAGGGTCAAAGCTGTATAACTGAGAGGAGGCCTTCACATAGCCTTTAAAGGAATGTGGAGAGCCGATCAGGGCTTCTGACCTAATGTCCAACCTTCACCTTCTCGTGGTGCACCCTGTTGGGTACCTACCTGGATATTGAACGAACAAGTATGGGCACCATTTGGGATTTAGCCGACTAAATTGTATTCTTATTGGTTAAACCAAATTACAAAATGAGTAGTTCTGAATGCCTGGACAGAGGGACGAATTCCCGATGATTGGAGTAGAGCTCTCATAGTACCCATATATAAAAAGGGAAATAAAACTGAATGTTAGAATTACAGAGGTATTTCCCTACTGAGTGTTCCTGGTAAGATCTATGCAAGTATACTTGAGAAACGGTTGAGAAGAATTGTGGAAGAAAGCTTGGTGAAGAACAAGCTGGATTCAGGCCAAATAGAGGCTGTCAGGATCAGATCTTCACTTTATGACAAATAGTCCAGAAAACATGAGAATATAACAAAAATCTATATTTAAGTTTTGTCGATCTGGAAAAGGCATACGACAAGGTGCCAAGAGTGAAGCTATTCAATACACTACAGTTTTATTTATGGTGTCAATGGGGCATTATATCAAGCAATACTTAGTCTTTATTTGAGTTGTAAGTCAACAGTTAGAATTGAAGGAAGTACAGGAAGATGGCTTAATGTTAAATCTGGTGTGAGACAAGGATGTACATTATCTCCTCTGTTATTCATTATCTATATGGATCAAATTATGAAAGAAAGTGGTATTAAACATGATATCAAAATTGGAGATGTTAATGTCAGCTCTTTGCTTAATGCGGACGATGTTACTTCTAAATAAATCCGCTACAAGTCTGCAAGATTCTCTGACTAAATTGAATAACTGTTGTAATAGATATGGCATGAAGGTCAGCAATAAAAAGACAAAGACAATGAAAATAAGCAGAATCGTTGAAAATGTCAACTCTGTTGTGAATGGAGAACCTGTGGAACAAGTAAAACATTTCAACTACTTAGGCACGATTTTTACTGAAGATGGTAAATTAAATATGGAAACAGACAACAGAACCAACAAAGCTGGTATGGTAGGAAGTCAATTGAATAAATTCATATGGAATAAGAGCGAAATTAGTCGGAACACCAAATTAGTTGTATACAAGACAGTGTTCAAACCTGTTTTAACTTATAGATCTGAAAGCTGGGTTAGACGTAAAACACTTGACCAAAGACTAGAGACCACAGATATGAGAGTCCTGAGAAAGATTAGCGGCTTGAACAGATGGCATCAATGGCAATATCATATTAAAAACGAAGATATTAGGAAAGAACTTGATATTGTCGGCATCCAGGAATGCGTTAGCAGAGCTAATCTCAGGTCATATGGTCACTTAAACAGAATGGGTGAAGAAAGATTAGCAAAACAAGTGTCAGGTTGGCAGGAAAATGACCCAGAGGAAGACCAAGATATAGGTGGATTGATACGGTAAACAGTGCCTTAGAAGATAAAAATATAAGATCCGAGAATTTTGGAGTCTTGACAGATAACAGACTGATTTGGAGGAAAATTGTTGATAGAAAATTGGACTTTTTAAGTGCTACACCCGAAGCTATGAACTGTCTAACCAATATGGATGTAACGTTTTAATTTTATTGGTGTTTAAAATGACTTTTAATTTTATATGTTATTAAAGTGTATTGTACTGCATGTTTTGATATTCATGCCATACGAATAAATAAATGTAGATAGGAAGTTAGTAATAATATAAATTTTTCATGTAGTACTATCATATCCTGTACACCCCTTGAGGGTACACAGCAGGAATTTGATGATGATGATGATGATGATGATACAATTTATGATATTGATGTTTATAATATATAAACATAAAATATATTTATATAAACATATAAATATGTTATGTTTATAATATTTATAATATATTTATATAATATATAATTTTATATATTATATCATAATTTTATGTTTATATAATATAATATAATATAATATAATATAATATATTTTTACTATCATAATTCATGCTTCTTGTTTTGTATTTAATTCCCGAAAAATGCTTCGCATTATTCAAACAACGGTAAACTTGAATATTCAGAGTATATAACTATTTCTAAGTAAAAAAAAACATAACTGCGTATTAATGAAATAATAACTTTCATTCCGTAGTACATAATTCGTCTTCTTTCACAGAACCACAAATAACCGCACTTTGTTGCATAATTGACATTCTTCACAAATTCGCGGAAGAATTTAATAAGCATAAATTACCTCGAACAAGTACTTATTAAAATTTAATTACAAACTAAAAGAGCAAACGACTGTTGTTCCCAAAGATTCTCGACTAAGAAAACTATAAGTTAACTTAGGAATAAAAGGGAATTTCCTTGTTGAAGGTTAATATTATTCCTTGAATTAAAAGACTTTTTTTTTCTTCAAGCATACTTATGCTCCTCGGATATTGTAATGATGATATTATTTTAGTGTCCCATAGATGGCACTCGTGTTTAAGTTTATTAGTTTCTGGATGTGGCACTTTATTGTTAATAATCATTATAAGCAGTGGCCGCTCTGCTTGAAATCGTGGGCGTGCTGGAACTTTCGAAATATACATACACAATAAGTACAGTGTATAGGTGTTTGGATAAATTATCAAAATTATGGTAAAAATTTAAAAAAAAATTAAACATGAAAAAATATTGTTTATTATCGATAAAATGATATAATTCAAAATTACTTAAAAATAAAATCCATTATCATAACCCCAATAATGTTTTCTAAAATAAAAACTATAACAAATGTTATGTCTTTAATTGTAATGTCCAAATATTTAAAGAGACGGAGTAAACACGATAAGCACTACGAACACTCTACTACTGGCGCAAACTGCATATAAACAACAGTGGAACTGTGCGACGGACTGTGTCGCATTACGCTAATAGCTCGCATCTCACTATGACGTGCATATGCTTGCGCGAGTAGCAATATGACACTGTAGTAAACACAGTGCTGCTAGCGTCCTTTGCCCTCCTAAGTGCTACGAGATGGTTTTTTATTATTTTTTATACAAAATAAGAGAATTGTATAGGATTGTTGATGATAAAATGAAATATTACAAGCAAATATAAATAAATTAATAAATATATTTATATATCGAGAAAAATTGGGGGTGCTACAGTTCCGCAGTGCCTATGCATGAGCCATCCCTGATTATAAGATGATTTTAAACAGGAATAAAATGTCACAAAAAAAAACTGTTTTCGCTTATTCTACGCAGTTAACTTCAACTCTTTTCATCTACAATTTAGAAAATTGAAAGATGCATCAACGTTTGAAGAAAAAAGTTTGTATTTGACATGTTTCGTATTTGACGCTGCTAATACAAGTTTTTCATATGAATATGTTTCTCTACATGTATTGCTTAGATACATGTATTGAATATAGCATCTGTTTTTAAAAGCTGAACATAATATGATGTACTGTATGTGGAGCTGCAAATGATGTGATAACGTCGATCTCCTCATTAACATCTGGAGGAGGTGTTATCTAGGTAGAGTCGGTAGCCCATGGTCACAGAAAGAAGTTTCGGTGATACTCCACCGCGTTTAATGCATGGGCGGTGATACTCCATCGCCCATGCATTGTTACAGTAGGACATATGGTTGACAGTTCAGTAATAGGCCATAAAATAGTTCTATTAACCATTGAACTACCCCGAGGTTGTCGACACATCTAAAGGATCTTGGAAACTTCGTTAAAATGTTTAACGAGATATGCAGCTGATATGCGTCAAATGGAGAAACATTCACTGTGGGTCACCTTTAAAAACGATCCAAAACACCTCTTTCTAAACTGTTCTGGGTCTGGAATTTCATCATAACTATTCTGATCTCGATTTTTTATCAACCGGACACATACCATGATTGAAAAGGAGAAGAGATCTGAACAGTGTAGGTAGCTGGAAACCCGTTTCCTAGATCAGTGTTTCTCAAGCTTCAGATATACGTATCACCTTCTTAAATTTTCATTATTACCAAGTACCCCCTTATCAAAATAATAATAATAATAATAAATAAAAAGTATATTTCATTGTAAATATCTATTTGATTTGAATTTAGATGTACATGTGAACAAAAAATATGATTTTTTTTAATAGAACAAAATTTATTAAGATACTATAAATTTTTACTTAATTTAAATAATTTATCATCAATGAGAGGGATACAATCTCAACTTTTGCTTGTTGTTTACAGGTACTTGTATTTGCTATATTGCTCTCTTTTGCGGGTTTTATGAATTCCGTCTTTAACCAATGATCCATACGTAAGAATTTCAAAGCTAAAAAAATTACTGTATTTACTCGAATATAACTCGCATTTGTCCCCAAAAATTAAAGCCAAAAATCGTGGTGCAAGATATATGCGGAGATTTTCGGAAACTAAGGTTTTCAGAAAAAAACTGAAAATGGGTGTGACTTACCAAGAAGCTCCTACTCGCAATCGCTACTTCCGGCCTCGAGAGCGGTTTCCTTGTGTGCATCGTCAAAGTCATCTACCCAAATGGCGTCATCTTCTTTCCCATTATTTCAAGCAAAAATTACCAGTAATTTACAAGACTTCGTAATCAACAATCCTTCACAAATGATTAATGAGAGGTGAAAGCATAGCGCGAAACAGACAGCAATTATAGGCCAGTGGAGATAGAGCAGCTATGAAGAATTGCATGTGATTGGTGCGGTATTAACAAAAGATTTCGCGATCCAAAGACAAAGGCAAGCCGCCAAGTGGGTTGGCTCTCATTTCAACAACTCAGGTGTAATGCTAATTCTCTTCTACCGAATTCCATAATATCTGAAACGTATTCAATATTTTTAGTTTTAACACGTTCAAGACTGGATGGTGACAAACAAATTCGTTTACGGAAATCTTATTGGCTTCTCTGGAGTACCAGGAAACATGAGGTGCACAGAGTTTTTCTCCATCTGACACTCACACAAGGAGGGTTCGCCCCCTGCCCATCTTAAAGTATTCGCTAAAATATTCGCATTTTATAACACTTTTGTATTCACACACACACATGGTGTGTGTGCGCGCACACACACTTTCTCTCTCTCTCTCTCTCTCTCTCTCTCTCTCTCTCTCTCTCTCTCTCTCTCTCTCTGTATATATATATATATATATACTGAGGCTACTAAAACCGTTTGCAATAAATGTTTAGTACTATAGTTAGTAAGTATTAACCATGACGGTTACTATTTATACACTGCTTGACAAAATTAATAGAACAAATACTTATCATGAATATTTTATTTTTTAACAGTGTCAATGAATGCGAATATTCAGTTTTATAGGTATTGTCTACCATGAAAATCCTAATATCGACGATTAATTAATCTACCACTCAGCAGGTCCATACACAATCAAAATTACTGATGTCAATAAAAGCATCGGTTACGACCACATTCATTAATTCCCTTCCCTCCTGTTTATTTATTTATTTATTTATTATTATTTATCAGTCGGTTAGCTTCGTCTCCAGTATCTTCAAGATGCAAGTCATTATCATCATTTAAATGATTCGGTCCGTCGACTTGAACCGAGCAATCACAGGCAAATGTAGCACATTGATTCATGTGTCATCTTCGTCTCACCACGTCTCACCTTCGCCTCACCACGATCAATGCTTCTGGAGATGAGAACCATTACAAGAATAGCTGGCCGAGGTGAGCAGTATCATGGATCTAACAGCAAGATGGTATCCTCTTACCGTCTTTTGAGGTTGCTGCTTCCGCAGAGGCACGCATTTTCAACTAGACTGAGTTGAGGAGACTCAACTGATTCCATGATCAACATTTGACTTGGAACCCTGAAAAAGGGAGGAGGGGAATTCAGGGAATTCAATTCTCATATGAGTCTCATTTAAGCTTATAGACGGCTTCTAGATGTTGTTAATCTTATGAGAAGAAAGAGTGCATTATCATCCCTCCAACATCAGAGAAAGCGAAATTACAATGGAAGCAGTGTTCTCGTGTGGGGCAAAATAATTATCAATATCTATGTAGATACCTTCCAAGCAGTAGAATAATATCTTGAAAATGAATATCGCCATGGATTACCGTGGCCAACACAGTCGCCAGACTTTAATCGGATCGAACATGTGCGTGGCACCCTCGGACGTCGCAATGCACGATCACAGCCACAGCATCGGTCACTTGGTGTGCTAAAGTGTATTATGTTATGGAATATTATGTTATGGAAGAAGTTCCATGGACACCTTTAGATTGAGCAATCTAGTTTGTTTAGACCAGTAACTCTTTTGTGCATTATTCAACTATTCAGGTTTCCATATATAAAAATATAAATGGTGTATTCCAAAATATTAATAATTTTTGAATTAGTAACGTTTTAAAAATATGTATTTATAAAAATTGAAAACAAACTACACTTTTCAAGAAATTCTATGCTTGTTCTATTTCTTTACCTAAGAATAAGCAACAAAAGTTTGTGTATCTTGTATCGTCACAATCAGGTTCTTTGTATGTAAAGAATTTTGCGAAATAACCTACTCTGATCGTATTAATTTAATACAGTGATACACCATTTTGTTCCTGTGTCTGGAAAATACCTTCACAGCTAGGCAACTACAGTACTTTTATATAGAGGTAGTTGCGAAAACACTTGTTATAACTGTCTATCATCAAATAAATAAAAAAATATTTTAATACACCGTTTTGCTACATCTATATAAAAAATATAACATCTCCTTGAAGTTTTTTAGTGATTTTTGGTCGGCAGGATCTTGGAGTCATTCCGACCATACTCTTGGAGGGTAATGGATGGCAATGCTGCAGCCAATGAAGTTCTAACTGAGGCTTGGCTATTGCTGTTATCCTCCTGCCATGATCAGAGCTTTAAAGTTCAACAACACCTTATCCCTACACTGTCCTCTACAGATAACGGGGAAGATGAAAAGCATTCTTGCTTGGCCCCTTTAAGCCAGTCCTTATAAGGACTAGTGATTTCTTGCCATAGCTCAGATCTACCCGCTAATTAATAGAAATAGCAAACTCAGCAACAGAATCAAATTGCAGCTATACCAGATGACGATTCGTCCTATAATCACCTATGCCTCTCCAGCCTGGAGCCACACCTCTAATACTAACATTATTAAGATACAGCGAGTGCAGAACAAGTGCTTGAGAATGATTTTGAACGCCCCGTGGTATGTTAGAAACAGCCAACTCCACAGAGACACAAATATTCCCTATATTCTCTCTTATCTACAATCCTTAGCATCCAAGTTTTTCCTAAAGACGTCCACACATCCCAACGATTTGGTTCAACAAGCTACAGCATACGAGCCAACGGACATATTTAAATATAGAAGACCAAAAACTATATTAGCCTCCTATAGCGATACATAATCTCCATGCCCATTCAGGGCGAGCAAACTGCTCGTAAATTTTACCCTCACTATAACCATGACAGATAGCGGGGAATATGAAAAGCATTTTGCTTCACCCTTAAAGAATAAATGTAAATTGTCAATTAGTGATTTCTTCGAATTTAGCTACTGGTAATTTAAACCACCAGAAAATAATTATTAACGATTTTGTTAAAAAAAAAAAAGTGTAGGCAAATTAAAGTTTAAAACCACATAGTTTTAAACTTTATAGCATGCCGCGCGAGGAACGCAACTATCAGCTCTACCCGCCTCCTTCAGGTTTAACATACCTTTTGGATAAACTTTAACAGAGTATACTTTAAGGTTTTCTTCTGGACCATGGCAAACTTAGGCGGTGATGCCAATTCGAGGAGGTTGGCCTAGAAAGGCCTGATCACCTGGATACTAGTCACTCCTGTGGTCCTGACCACCTGAGCGATAGTCGTCCTCGTGGTTTCAACTAATAATCTTCCTGAAAGTTCAGAATTTTTTTAATATAATCCTGTAAAGAGGCACGAGGTCAAAAATAAAGTGGTAATAATAACTAAATTCGCCTTCGTAGCGTAACTGGAAGAACAACGGGACATTGTGCCCATCTATTAGAAAAGATCTGAGTTCGATTCTTTTTGTGAAGAGTGGAATATTTATATGGACTTATTCAATTGAAGATAAGTTAGCAGATCTCATACGGAGGTAGCATGACTTATTCCTCCAAGAAACTCGGGTGTTTCATCCAGCCTACAGGCAAATCGACCATGAGAGCATATGCAGTTTACAGACAAAAAAAAAAAAAAAATACTATTGTTGGTAGTGGTAATAGAGCGGTAGATGGCGTTCTATGGCAGTAGTAACTGGAGGATTAGATAGGGGGAGATGGTGAGTTGTGTATAATGGAGTAGAGTGCCCTCCCGCAATGAGTTCTTGGAGGTGTCACGTAATAATATAATAATAATAATAATAAGGACAAAGGAGATTTATGATGTGTCTATCTTGAACCGACGAAAGCCTCAATAAAGATCGAAACATTATTCTTCCCATAATTAATGGCGATATACACGCTTAGGTAGTGGACTTCATCGTAATTATACTGCGATGAACAAACACGATCTTGTTATTTTGCCTACCATACCACTTAGGCAAAAGAGATTTGTAACTATACAAAGGCGTTAACAGAGCGATCGAAGTTCTGTTGCTGTTCTGATGATGAATAAAGTTACTCTACAATAATCCTATTCCAAGACACACTTTTTTTTATTATCTCAGATCTTTCGCTACTTATTTAGTTCTACATGAAAATGCTATAAATACCCACACCTACTCATGGAGATATCGAGAGTATTCAAACGAATGTGACCAAGTAAATAAATATCTCTTTAAATCTACGTATGTTAGAAATCCCTTGGGATGGCTCCACGCTTCTATTTACAAATCACGTGCTTACAGATGGCAATATTTTAAAATATCCTACTGTAACCTATCAGCTTCGAAAGAAGATCAACTTCTTGTTTGAGCTTGTTACACTAAGTACATCCTCGTATATGTCGAAAGGATCTCGCTAGGTTTTATTCATTGGATGTTAAAGTCAGGAGCGCGCGCCTGTCTTTCAGTTTTTCTAGAAAGGGTGTGTTTAAAGTAGCACGCGACTGAAATATCTGATTGGTTTTATGAACATGTTTCAGCCTTGTATTGAACGATCTAAGATTTTTAGACACCGTGTCTCCAAAAAGCAATTTCATCAAGTGCTAAGAGCCTTTATGTAAGCTTTGGCCATTTCTTCTGGAAGTTTTCAATGTCTAAGCAAAGAAAAGCATTGGTAGTTGCGTGGACCACTGCTCGTCGAGACAAAAAGTCTGTTCTTATACAGAGAGATACAGCGAACCAAGAGTTGGATAGACGGAAGAGATCTTTTAATGCCTAGCGTATTTCTCCAAATCTTTCACATATGCTTCTGTGCAGTTTTAAAAGCAGGCGAAAGGGATATTTTCCACAAATATTTATAAAATTTTGATATTAATAATTAAAAGGTATACGAAACATTTTTTAAATTACAAAAAATATTTACAAATAATTTTAAAATAAAACTATTGTTTTCATTACTAATTAAGAAGGCAAACTTTCTTTAAATTAAAATTATAAATAAAGTAAGTTTTCTATAATAAATTATACACTACAATTAAAATGCCATTACTGTATGTATTATAAACCAGCTATGATGTGGCTATTGCATGTGGCCACATTATGGCGAAGCGAATATTTTTGCTTTTTTTCAATGCATTTTGATTATTCTAAAATTCGGAGTTATTAAAATATGTAAACCTTTGTATTTTCCGCTTACCGACTTGAACGTTCTATGAATCGAGTTTAGAAAAAATTGGAATATCTTATTCTGATTCCGATCTCCTATTTCATTTTAGGAACCGTTTAAATGGATACGAAAATACTCCTGGGAACCGAGGTCGTATTCCAAGAATGTCAAATATTTAATTTCAGCATCTCATGGTAGTTCGATTGCTTGCTATTGAAATGCTGATGTAAAGTGAGCCTGACTTGTTTTCTCTAGAGAGAGATTTCTGTTTCGAAAAAGCGTGCTTTGTGCATAATCTACATATACCACATAGGATAATAAGAGGATCATGTTGCTGATTAGGAAATTTTGGTCAATTATCAAGCCTTGATTGATAACTGTATTTTTCTAACTTCTGCCAACGCCTAGTTTAAGTCCCAGTAATTATGTCTTCTATGAACTATGTCTGCACGTTTTCCAAAGAATAAAATTAACTGGTTTATAATACATACAGTAATGGCATTTTAATTGTAGTGTATAATTTATTATAGAAAACTTACTTTATTTATAATTTTAATTTAAAAAAAGTTTGCCTTCTTAATTAGTAATGAAAACAATAGTTTTATTTTAAAATTATTTATAAATATTTTTTGTAATTTCAAAAATGTTTTGTATACCTTTTAATTATTAATATCAAAATTTTAAAATAGCTTGTGGAAAATTTCGTTCTTGCTTGCTTTTAAAATTGCAAATAAAATAAAATTAACTGGTTTATTACGACTTCTAACTAAATAATGGGAATGGGGGGGGCGATAAGAAGGCAATTTACAAGGATTTATGACATTTAATGGGAAACAGTAAAAGACGTGGGATAAAGTACAAAAATACTTTCTCTTCTGATTATATAGAACAATACAAAGAGTATTAAGCACAACAGAGGAGAGTTTATAGCTTTGGCTGTTTTAGCGAATTCATAAATAATTGGGATCACTCGAACAGGATTGATTAATAATGGTATCAGGATTCGATCCTCATCCAATCACTTATTGAAACAATTTTTGGCGGGTACTCTCGATCAATATAACAATTTTAATCCCCTTATTTCTACTACTTCTGGCATTCTTAAACAAACGTAGTTCGTTTTTGGGTCTATAACAAGTCCTACTGACACTATTTCTCAGACGTGACTCCCACCCCCCCCCCGTCCCACACACTTCCCTTTTGCCATTCCTCTCCATCATCACCTATCCCATAGTTTTTTCAGATTCAAAGGCTTCTCCTGTCTCCCTAACCACCCTTCCTTTTTTTGTCTGCACACATTCACTTCTACTTTCTGCATTCACCCTTCTCACACTCTATCTGACCTTTTCTTCATCACAGTTGCCTTTCTTAAAGTCAACATCTTCATCCTGAAAGTCATCTTCCACTTTTCTTTGATAGGTAGAATCGATTTATCTCACTGCATGGTTTCAAGCCATGATTTATTGTCATTAATGTTCGTATTTTAAGATTAAGTGAGTGCAAAATCGTCTTTTGTCTAGTCAACCATCCCCCGCTGTGTACAGTCTTGTCTTATGCGTTGATTGTTGTTACCGTGTTACCTCCGTTGACTTTCGCCTTTAGAACCGCCATGCCGACGCTTTTCAGATATTCAGAGCTTTTTTTTCTTTTCGAATTCTGAATACAAAAGATATTGATAATACAAAATATGTAAATATTGGTAAGATTTATTCTGGGAAACGGTTTTAATTATCTTTCTTTTGCACATGTGATTGCTTTGCTGTTATTTTGCCTTGAGCGATAGAGAGTGTTGCAAATATGTCACATCTAAATTCCATAAAAATGTATTCTATGTAGATTCGGACTGTATTTTCTTTTAAATTATAGTGATACAGATTGGATTGAAACGTCATCTCTTCCTTTTAGGCTATGTTATTTTGATTAAAATCACCTAAAAATCACCCTCTTCGTATTTGCTTAATTAATTTGCCTATACGTTTTCTTGTCACTGCTCTCTACATTGCCAAGTCTATAGCAATATCTAACTAAATATTTCATCCTATCCACCTTTACATTCATACAGTGAAGCTTGCTCACTTATACAGAGCTACATTCATACAGAACTTCATACAGTGAAGCTTGCTCACTTATTAAGCGAGCAAGCTTCACTTAATAAGTGAAGCATGCCGTGAACGAAGAATAAGAAACAGCATTGAATGAATATATTAAGGAAAGAAAAGAAAAGATGCTAATTTAAGTTCAAAAAATTAAAAAAAAAAATAGTGAATGTAGTACATTCAAGAAACAGTATAACCAGAAAGAAATGGCAAAAAGATCAGAAGATTCAGAAAATAAAACATCCATGGTCAATGCTTGGAGTGTATTTAAGGAAACGTTCACAGTTACTTGACTTGGCAAAGGTTTCAGCAAGACATCATCAAAAAAAGAGACAAAAGATCTGATATTTGCTACTCAACGACAATCATTATAAACGAACGTAATAAAGGCGAAGTTTAAAGATCAAGAAAATCTCGATTGAGGAGAGATAAAGAAGAAATAGTGGGCCATTTATTTGGTTCTTACGGCAGGATTGCTCAAATGGATTACAAACAAAGTTGTTGAAAATTAAAATGAAAAGATATCAAATGGAATTTTAAAATTCACACTGAAACCTGGGACACAATATGCCAGACATCACTGTAGGAGATCAAAAACGTATATGGTTTATTGACCAAGCAATATCAGGATACAGTAAAATAAAAGAAAAGTGCAGGAATATTAGACCGAGGGTAGAGATGTGGAGATTAAAATTCAACGAATTTGGAACAAAAGATCAACGACACCAGGAAAAGCCGAGCATCTCAGATATAACACCACCTCAACTCCAGAAAATGGCCGTATTGGGGGCATCTCGCATTTTTAGATGATATCTTGTCGATCCCTTGCCCTCTGAATCAGGCCCGAATTGGACATGTCAAAGATATGATTATATTATTACATATTTCTTGTATTCTTTTCTGACTGCAAACTCGTTAACTAAATATGCAAATAAAAAAATAAAAAAATAAATAAATAAAAAATAATAATAATAATAATATTCAAAGACATTTAATAATTGAAGTATAATAAAATTATTAAATTGTCTTTGTAGGATTTTAAAATAGATGGCGCTTCAGTATGTTTTATGCTAGGTTCATGTGTGGATAAATTTAAAATTCACCAAGCTTTCCAAAATACCATAAAAAATAATAAATAAATAAATACACTTTGAATCATTTTAATTTGTTTCCTGTAAATACTTCACAAGGCATACTTAGCGATATTTTAAAAAATCAAAAAAAATAAAATAAAATAAATTAATCAACATAAGCGAGTGCACCAGAAGTAAACATCACTTAAGTGTAATGTAAGATGAGGTCTGTAATGTAAAATGGGGGGAAAATCAGTGTTAAGACGAACATTTGCACTAAAAGATTTCTTTTATTATTGTCGTTTTGCGAAAACAAAACTGTCATCAATTTTTATTTTTCGAAGACTACAGAAGAATCTTATTGGTGTATCATAAAACGCCGTTTTCAATACTAGGAAATGTACTATGTTGCTATGACAACGTACTAAAATAGGATTCCGTGCTGGAGTGTTAGTAATATTTAACTGTTTTAACAGTGTAGAAACAGAGACAGGGTTTCAGAACAGATTTGGAATAAGAATTACTTATCGGGTTTCGGTAGTTAAAAAAAAAGACACTATAATTTTTCTTTTGTTTTCATTGTGTGGATCGTACAAGGGAAAAGAAATTAAATTTTAGAAAGTTGAACAATTCTTGGAGGATTTCAATAGCATTTTAGCCATCAAAAGAAACATAAAAGAAGTCATTTTGTTTCTTAATACCTTCTGTTAATTTTTTGTTGTTGTTGTTGTTGTTGTTACGATTAGTGATATTTTTTACCGATCTTTGCACGATTTAATAACGTTGATTTCGAATTTTGTTTACATAGTTTATCGAAGTACAATAGAGAACTACCTATTAAATAAATTATTTAATAGGTAGTTCAATCGTTTTATAATAAATTGATAATTCGCTTTTAAACATTCATTATATTATACGAATATTCACTAGTTATAGACGCATAGGTACAGAATACATAAAAGGCACTGTAAGTTTATTTTCTTAATAAAATGTTGTAATCTGCGAGTCCTTATTTCCTGCTATTGTCTTATTTCTTCTGATTTAAAAGCATAAAAACAGCTCTTTTTCTTTAATATTATATAAACTGATAAAAAACGTAAGAATAAGACTTTTCAGAGCCAAGATCACATAAAGACTTAATGGTACAACTCCGAATAAAAAATAAAAAAATTAAAAAAAATTAGAATAATCAAAGAAAATCTGTTGAATGACTTGTAATTCTAATTTATTCCTTAGAAAGTAATTTTGCGGGGATGAAAACCAGCAAAACAGGAAAATCGACCTGAAGAACATACGTAATACAGACATAAGACAGTAGGGGAATAAGGACCATCCTATTCTGTTGAACCTGGTTTCGGAAGCTTCTTTGGTATGACATGGATCTACATGTAAGCCTTAATCAGATAGATAGACACATATGCTCACTCCCAAGAAAGCGTAAATACCGTTAAAGGAAAGATTTACTTCTGAAAAAGAATTCAAATATGTGCGTGACTATTCCAATCAATAGATAGCTTTTAAAATCTGACTCGTTGATTTATTTTTTGTGCATTGTGTGAGTCTAAATAAAGCCTGTTAAACCGGTCTTTATGATAAAGCATATTTACATTTTATAGCCTTTTTTAGCTGAATAGGAGTCAGTTGGTCCCCATATGGTGTTGACAGCTTTCTCCAGACAGTTAGTTGTTTCTTAGTTATTGCAAAAATCCAGACAGAAACTGGCGAGTGAATAGCCAACAAATGTATTAATTTTATTGGCCTTAACTGCTTGAATATTTACTCTAAATACAGGTATTAGGTGTGTGTGTGTGTGTGTGTGTGTGTGTGTGTGTGTGTGTGTGTGTGTGTGTGTGTGTGGTTGAAATACTGTAAGAAGATATCAGTTTTAACGGCTTCGAAGTTAAAGTATTCAAAATAAAGAAGCCTTAAATTGTGTTGATAAAAACCTTGGTACACTTGCATAAATCCTGTGTCTCGGAACAAGTTCTAATCGTCAACATTCCTAGACATTATAATGTTGTAATAAACAAGCTCCAGTATATTATTGAGTAAATAAATTCACTACGCAACATTCTTTTTTTTTTCCCTTTAATTTCGTTGCATTCACTTTTTATTATCTACACGTGCTAAGAGTTTCTGAATTACACAGCGAATTATACCGTCTGGAAAATTATACAGTATTTAAAGTAAAGCAAGCCATAGAAGGATTAAATGGCGGAGTAGGGGGGGGGACAGGACCATATATTTCTGCAGTTAAATACTATACTTTCTTCTCTGTCTAGAATATTCTTTATTTAAGACATTTCATTTGACTGTTATGACTTCGTGGTAATAACAGTTCAATTACTAAACAGTTTCGCTTGCGTCCACTAGGTGGCGTAACAATCAGCGTATTTTTCCACTATTCCAGACGTACTCTCATTAACGAATAATGATTATTTCTACTGAGTTGTTTACTACGCATGGAAGCTCCACTTTTAATAATAAATCAGTGATTGAATTATTAGTAATTCTTTTTTTACTAATTTATAATAATATCAACTCTTTGTAACATCTCACAAATCTAATAAATACAAAGCTCGATCAAAAATTCGTTAATTTACATATAGGGTCGGACAAAATAACAACGCGATCATGGGGGGAAAAAAGGGGGGAAAATATATAAAGAGTTTAAAAACGTTTAGGTTAATAATTTTTGTCTGCAAACACTGAGCAATTTGGTTTAATGTTTTGCTGATAAATGTGCTTGTTTGATGCATGTCTCGATCTTAAAAAAAAAAAACAACATCTAGTATGATATTAAGGAAAATTTGTATATATGTAAGAAATGTTAACGTATTGAAGAGATCATACATGAAAACATAAGGCGAGATGTGCATGAAAATGAGAACGATTTGGGGATGAGTGAAGAGCGAAAGTGTGGGACCAACATTTTAGAGATTGGGAGCGTTCTGGGGCTCACTGCAAACAGCAAAGAGTGAGATTCAGGTTTGGATAAAAGATCTTTGGGAATTGGAATGGAAAGGATGAATTTTGTAGAGATAGACGGGAGGAAAAAGGTGGTGGGAAAAGTTAAGAATATAATGCTAGGGGATTCGATGATTTGTAAAGTAAAAAGCAAGGATATTCTTAATGTTTGCCTGGAGGCACTCTAGAGTGTGTGACTACAGCTGTAAAGAGAGGTGAGAATGTGGATGAAATGGTTGTAATGGTTGGGACGAATGATTTGAGAAGCAGCGTAAATCGTGTGGCCAGGGACTTGAGGGAGATGTTGGAGACTGTTAGATTTAAGAGTGCTTGGATAGTAAGTGTGCTGCCTAGATATGTTTGTGGAGAATTGAGAAGAAGGGAATTGATGATGAAAGAAATAGTAGCTAGAATGTGTAGGAAGAAAGGGTTTGAGTATGTGGATGTATGGGATGAGTTTGATGAGAGAAAGGGATTATATACTGATGATGGTCTGTATTTAAATAAATATGGGAGTAAACGTTAACAGAAGTGACTGTTTGATGAAAATGTGTGGGTTTTAGATCAAAGAAACAAGAGTTATTAGAATGGGGAGGAAGGAGGATGGTTGTTAGAAATAACAGTGACAGGGAGGCAGAAAAACATGAAGAGTCAAAGGTAAAGCTTAAAAATACTCTCATCTGTTTATTTATCAATGGAAGAAGTATAAGGAATAAGTCATCTGAGTTTATAGCATTGGTTATTATAGTTCGGCTTCAGATAATAGGTATATTTAAAACGTAGTTGACTGTAAATAATATTATCATGACCAGATTTTAAGTTAATGGGTTTGGTATTTTTAGAAAAGACAGAAATTATAAAAATGAGGGGTGTATTACTGATGATAGCAATGAGTTGTGTCCATGTAAGCCTGTGGAAGTTGGGGGTAGTAGTGAGAGTGATTTTGAAAGTAACCTATGTGAAATAAGTAACTAGGGAGAGAGGTATTTAGTTGGGGGGGGGTTACAAACCTGGAAATAGTGAACAAGATGAGAAAGAAATGTATAGGCAAATTAGGATATAAACTTGAAAGAAGAAATATCTTATGGGAAAAAAGAAAAAGATTTTCTTGAATTTTAAAGCGTGATGGAAAGAACCCGTGAGCAAAAACTGGATTTAATGATAACTTCGGATAAAGTAATTGTCAACAACATATCAACATTGCCACCAGTTAATGGCAGTGTAGAGGTGTAGAGGAGACCATGCAGAGAGATCCAGAATAAGAGGACACATGTGGAAGTATAGGGCAGGAGATTATGGAAAACTCGGAAAACAGCTTGAAGGAGTTCTATGGAAAAAAGGGCTTCAAAGAAAAGAAATTAATAAGGCGTGGGTGATGAAAATGAAAGACTGAGTGCCTAAATCAAAAAAGATTGACAAAATAGATTAAATGAATGAATAGGAAAATTAAGCAGTAATTGAAGAAGAGAATATTATGGAGAAAATGTAAACTGGGAAGAAGCAAACAGTTCAATGAAATCTATAGAATGCAGGTAGGAAGAGCGACAAGTATAACAAGAAAGGTATAATTAGATGTCACTAGCTAAACAGGCTACGAAAAATCCCAGGGAGTTTTTCTGTTATGCAGCTAGCAAGAGAAAGAATGATTATGGGAGGATAACTCTGCTGGATTGATATAACGCAAGAGTTATTTTGGTGCTATTCAGTGATAATTTTGGTAAGATAATGATATTATACTATTCTATACTATACTATTCCAAGGAAACAGGAATTTGAGGAATCAATACTTCAACTCAGTTCCTTGAAGGCGAATGAGGTAAAAGTCTATGATTGTTTAAGTCATCTTGATGCTAATAAGGCTATTGGACCGGATGGAATTTCACGTGTTGTGGAAAGAATGTGCTAAGGAACTGACACTTCCGTTGAGTCGGTTGTTTAATTAGAGTCTAGAGTCCTCAACAATCCTAATGAGTGGAAAGAGGGGAACATTGTTCCATTGCACATAAAGGTGGAAGCAAAACAGCTGTTTCAAATTACAGCCAATTTGCATTTCTGGAGTTCTAATGTCTTACAGAGATTGGTTAGGAATAGAAGACAGGACTGGATGGATAAGGAGAAGATTCTGTATAGAGGTCAATATGGGTTTTTTAAAGGGCAGTCTTGTTTTATGAATTTATTTACATTTTACAATATAATAAGATGACTACAGTTCTGGATAGGGGTGATTCGTGTACAGTGATACTTTTGGATTTTACAAAAGCATTTGACAGGTTACCACGTAATAAACTGGTGTATAAATTGCGGCAATGGAATTGAAAAATCATTTGCTTGATTGGGTAGCAAACTGGCTTTCTAATCGATATCAAACGGTGGTGTATGGATGCGCTATATCTCTCAGAAGGAGAGTTGCCAGTGGAGTTCCACAGGGTTCTGTTCTAGGACCACTGCTATTTAATTTGTTTGTTAATGATATTGCGAGTGGTTTGCAAGCTGATATTCAGCTGTTTGCAGATGATGCTAAGCTGGGAAAAGATATTAGGAATGATGCAGGTGTACTGGTGTTTCAGAGAGATTTGAATAAAGTAGCTATGTGAGATGACAAGTGGAGATATCTATTTTGACACCAGTAAATGTAAAGTTTTGCACTTTGTATCTCATAAAAGTAAATCTGCGTATCTTATTGGATACATTGTATTGCAGGAGGTGGAGGAAGCAAGAGATCTTGAGATATCGGTGGATAAATAATTGAAGTTCAAGGGACTTATTGCAAAAGTGATAAAAACAGCACAATGTCAGTATACTAAGAAGAACACTGACAGATAGAGATAACGATGTGGTCATTCCGCTTTACAAGGCTTTGACTTAGACCACATTCGGATTACTGCGCATTGATTTGGTCATCTGAATTCCTACATGGCAAGCAAACTGTGGAAAAAGTTCAGAGATGAATAACAAAAGCAATATTAGGATTGGGGAATACTGACTATGAAGCCAGGTTGAGAGAATGTAAATTGCAGACGCCAGTCAATAGGCGGAAGAGGGGCATATGATTGAGACATATAAATTGTCATGGGGTGTTTATTAAATAGATACCGAACATATTTTTCAAAGGATTGAAGGAGGGAAGGGGATAGAGACAAGGGTTGGAAGTTGTATAAAGGTGTGGTGCGTAAGAAAGTGCGACATGGAGAGTGGTTGGTGAGTAGAATTTTTTTTTTGCTTGGAGAGTGGTTGGTGAGTAGAATTTATTGCCAAATGAGGTGGTGAGTGCGCAGACATTGAAACAATTTAAGACGAGGTATGATGAACATTATCTCTGTTAAAATGCATCTTTCTATTGCCTCAGTTGACGAGTCTTAACTCCAGTAGTGTTTTATAATAATAATAATAATAATAATAATAATAATAATAATAATAATAATAATAATAATAATAATAATAATAATAATAGGTTGTTAATCTCGCATTTGAATAATAATTTATATTATTATTATTCTAAGAACTTCGTGGGTAAAAACTAAAAATAACATGAAAGTAACAATCTCGTTTATTTATAATTAAGGTTTATTTTCTTGATCATATGAATTACTATACTAATATTTGGTGTACAGATCAAGTGTTGATAAAATTTATTAACTCAACCAACTAGTTTCGCCACACTTTACTGTTGGCATCTTCAGGGCACTTACATATAGGCTTAAAACAATCTCACAATTATGAGTAACTGTAAAACTGACAAGAATAATTACAAATAAAATGGCATCGAACGTGAGTGAAACACGCATCGCGTGTACAAGATTAACTAGCTGTTGCTAAGGAACTTCATGTAATTTGTGTTGAAATTCATTTCTTGTATTTTTAGAGATCTAATTAGTGTTTTCCATATCTCTGGGAGAATTAAAAATTGATTTCTGTTAAGGTTAGCAGTAGAACGAGCGACTGTGGCTGTTTCTTTGAAAATTCTTGAATGGTAGTTTTCCTCTATGTAAGGGGAACAGCTTTTGTTCCATTCGATGACATGGTTAGTTGTAGAGAAATGAGACGATAGGCCAGAATGTCCTGTCTGTTGTTTTTTACGTAACCAATGTGCTCCTTTTGCCTGATTTCGAGGCTTCTTGAAGTCTGTCCGATGTAACCGCACAAAATAAGAATAACATTCCAACAACAGAAACTATTCGTAAACTATTTAGATCTCCAAAAGACGACCATCTTTTCTATAAATATGCTGGTGTTTATAATATTTCATGCTCATGCGGCTTAAGTTACATCGGACAGAAGCAAAAGAAATTGTTTGTTTTTTCAATAGAATAATTATACCCAGTCTCAACCATGCATTTAATAAAAATTATTACTATACATATTATTATATATTCACAGTACAATTTGATAAATATAGATTAACATAATAATTTTAATTACTACATTAATTACTACATTTCAAACGCACACATAACTTACAAAGTATTAAATTGATTCAAAATTTGGTATTTTTTTAGAGTTTTCATAATTTTACTTATTTCAGAAATTAGGGAAGTAGGCTGATGCCTATTTTTCTTGCGCTGTGCACATTTATTCGAAAATATGTTTTAAATTGTGATAATCAAACATTAATTGAATCCACTTCCTGATTTCAGCTCACACTGGATGCGTCGTTTCCCTGGGCTCGTATACACTGATTGCAGCGAATCTTCTTCTTCTTGAAGCAAATTGGATCCCAAAAGAGATGTCATTCATCTCTCTTGAGTAACGTTTTCTTTAATTAGATAGATGGCTCAGAGGAATCGACACTAGGAAGAGAAAGGAAAGCAGTATCTAGGATATATTAAACCGGTTGCAATATCGTGCTAGAGAGATATTGAAGTGCAGTGAGTGCAGAATGAGCGGGTTCATTGTCATGGTAGAAACTATATTTCCATTCCATCTTTTTACGTTTTCTTTTTATAATATCTGCAAGTAGTGAGCATATTATTTACAACAGTTGTGTGTATTCTCCGGCCGATTAGTCTGCTTTTCTGGATGATAAAATTCGAGTTTCCTGTGGGGGAAAATGCGGCAACCTCAGCATGAGACCGGTTACATCATCCTCATTTGAAAGATCTTTATAAAGTTTTTCCTCGCATTGTAGACGGTATTTGAATTAAAGTCTTTCCAACCTAAAGATGACTCATGAACCAATTATAAAGTTTGTCAAAATTAATCTACACACTTGTGACTAGTCTTTCGTCTAAATTTAAATTACTGATCTTTAATTAATGTAGAAAAACAGTTTTAATATTAGTTTAAAACTGCAACGGATAAACAAATAGAAAACAATTGATCGATTCCCTTGAGTTATTAATTTAACTTTTAATTAAGGATGGAAGCTCGGTAAAATAACGACTGTCTGTAATATTGTTGACGTGGATAATATCATTAAACCGATGGCTACTCCCGATATAGTTTCAAAGATGGTGTTTATCTAACGCGGAAGAGCTTAATTTTCACTTTACGTCGACCTTGAAAACATTTCTTGGAATCCTTACGTTCTATTTTAGATGGTCATCAGTGGTGAAAATAAATTACCTTAGCGACAACGAAAGAAATGTCGATATTTACCGCTCTGTTCATATTTCTTAATAAATATTTACGACATTATTGCCATCGTAGAAAGACCTTCATCTGCGCTGCCTTTCTTGACACCAACGTTCAGACACGTGTTTTGGTGATTTTTAGGTCTTCTTTATTGTGGTGGTCAACATTCATGTCGCTAATCAGAATAACAGACAGTTTTTTTTTTTTTCAGGGGTGGGTAGCAAAGGGAAGGATTGAAGAAACAGTGTATCAAGAGAAGCAAATAAGATGCTGAACGTACGATTTTTTGTTGCAATTTTGAAGTTTTATGGCTGGTATTTTTAGGTTTTAGAAAAGTGGTGCATTTTGAGACTTTGTTCAAAAATAATGCACGTTTATGAAAAAGGGATGTTTTTTCTTTTATTTATATGGAGTGATTAACCGTACACACACACACACAAATCAGCTGGACAATGCCGATTACATAAGCTATTCTCCTGAATCTTTCAATTAATATTACATACTCTCTTGGACCAATAACCCATCAAAAGAGCAGTTAGTAGCAGTAGATGCGTTATTTTAGTCATTCCTATGGTTCCTTTATAAGATTCAGACTGTGACTCTTACTATCCATTCTACTGTTTGACATTCTTATTTCCTCCATATTGTCAGAACCCATGCAGTAAGACGTGATTGGCGATGTTTTGCGAAAACAGGAGTTCAGAAAACCAATTGTGGATTGAAGAACAGTCTCTCAAAAAGAATGAAAAAAAGCGTATTATATAATTATAAAATTTTAAAAAATGAAATGGTAGATGTTATTATCTCAAACACATTAATTCAGTTATTGAAATGATGTTGTTAAAACCTAAGAATATTTTTTTAATCTCCTTTTCAGTAACAAACGTATTGATCTGCCAAGGGGAATTCATACAGCTACTTTTACATTTATATAAAATATCCTGCAGCTATTTGTATGGATAACCGAATATTTCTGAAACACATTACTAATTATATATGTCAAACAAACTCGTCAAATTTCAAATATCAACCGAAATTTGTTAAACTATTTTTTGGGGAAAAAATCATGAAAATCTATTCAAACATTTGTTTTTTCGATTTATTCCTGTTCTCAATTGATCATATGTTAACAACACTCTCAACTTGGTTTCCAACATTCATCCATTATATTCTTAACTTCCCTGTGGATATTAGAATGGGGAAATGGCAATGTCCCAATGAGAAGTCACAAAATAAAATCTAATGAACTTCATGCTAAAGGTATTTGGCTTACTGAGCGAATAGAGAGAGATCGTCAACAGATGGTTTGCAGCCCACTGGAGTAAAATGCAACAGTAAGAAGAATACGTCATAGAACCACAGTTGAGAGTGTTTGCAATAGTTTCACTTGACCGCCATAAACATAATGCTACTGCATTATTTCTAAAAAAAAAAAAAAATTCTGGCAAGGTTGCTATCGTGGAGAGGGTGTCCCCAAAAAGTTTGTTTTTTTCCCATCTGAAAAGTCAAGAATATCCCATCATTGTCGAGGTTCCTACATTTAGTTTTTTTTTAGTTGAAAAATCACATAATTTATTGTCTTAATTATTTTTTTTCAGACATGGGACTCTATTTCTTCGTTCAATAAAAGTATTGGAGTGACAGATGTTTTAATTTCACCATCAAAACCCCACTGGAAATGGTATATTCTCATGTTAATACTCAACTTGGTGGTTTCCTCAAAATTGGAAAAGCATAGGAATTACAGGCGCATTCAGAATGTTAATATAATATTCGGAGTTTGCATTTTAGATAGTAAGAAGAGGACGGTCTAATCCAAACTATAATAACCATCTCCATACTAAACAGATGACACCATCGTAAAGCGACTGAAAAGGGATATTTAACTGCACTCCACCTGAAATTTCGAACGATCAACTGTCCAATCACAACGAGTTATGCACCACACATGTTACGGAAACCAGTGCTACGTAGTTCAGTACGTAATGTTGTAGAATAAACTTATATAGAATAATTAATTATTCTATATAAGATATAATATAGAATAAATAATATAGAAAATATAGAATAAAGAATTATTCTATATTATTCCATAGAAATAGTATAAAATATTCTAGAGAGAATAAACACACACACACACACACACACACACACACGCACACGCGCACACACACACACATAGATAAATAAGTAAGCATTAATGTGCATAACAAACAAAAGCCGTAAATTTATTACAGGTCAAAATAAATTATTTAAAAAATGCAGTTTAATTTTATGAACTCTACAAAATGACAATAAGGTAATTACGTGTGTTGCTTCAGAAGTCTGTTATCATGATGAGTTCTTCTTTGTAAGTGCCAAACATTAGAGTTTAGTTTACTTTACCCGCAGCAGAATAGACTCAACAAATCTCGGTTAGGTAGTTAATACCATGATTGGATAACCCCAACATACTAAACTTAGAATTGGTTGCAATTACTAAGAGACGGGTTGTCATTAACATTTCCTTTAATGGTCCAAATTTGTTGAACCTCCACGCACAGAACAAATAACATCCCCGACTGCTGCAGAGCTACAGATTTTCGCTTGATTACTTTTAAGAGAAGTCAACAAACGTATCATTAACAGCAAGACACAATCGATTTGCTGGGAAGAAAAAGCTTCTTGAGAGAGAGAGAGAGAGAGAGAGAGAGACAAAAAAAAACAAAAACTGGTGAATGGATGGTAGCACTAAATGTAGATAACCAATAACGATATTTTTTTTGTCTTTAAATGTACGAAGGCTAACATTTAATTTCATCCAGCAGACTTCAAGCAAAGTTCCCATAAAGAGACCTTAGAATCCGATATCCCAAATTCGATACTTAAAGTGCTAGTGAAAATAACTACCATGCATTTGTTGTTGCTGTCGTAGAGAGAAACAATATCAATTTCAGAGCCGAGAAGGAGCTCTTATAAGTCTAGAAAGATTTAACTCTCACGTCTCCTAGCTTTAACAAACCAAGCAATGACATAGTACAGGCTTATGCTATCTAGAAATAATGGCGATGGCGCCATCAGTAGAAAACGAACCATTAGGTTTATAACGTAAAATTTTAGTCTATACGACCGTCTCACAGTGTGCAAAGGTATATATTGATGGCATAATTCAATTTAAGAAAATATTCGTATTTAATATCAAAGTTCACGCTAATTTAGGTCTAGACTTAAGTTTATTAAGGCTTCGTATTGCTAGCATTAATCACTGAGTGTTAGCGAATTATGAATTTTTTCACACAAGCATTAAGCCTGACTTTAGCATTGAAACAAATTCGCTCTTATTATTTCAGATATAAATAACATTTTTTCCCAATTGTTAAACAAACATATGAGAACTTATTTGTATTATGAGGCTGTTTAGATAATTCAAACACATGTTCAAATCTCACAGACTCAGTCGTCTTTTTCCAATCGATTAAAACTAGAAACTTAATCTTTTTTGTAATTTTTTGTATCAATCTATAATCAATGTTTAAAGTTTTTCAAAATATAAAAATTCAATTTACCATAAATTATTAAAAATAGATAATAAATAATGTTTTATTCTATAAAGACATAAGCAGAGTTTTTTTTAAAAACCTCTAACGAACATTAGGAAGTCGATGGACAGCCTGTCCTTATCCTTAGCTATCACCGATAGCTCAACTTATGAGGACTGATGATTTAAAAGCGTTTTGAAAAGTTTATCAGGGGACTGGCACAATCTTTAGATCCAAAACTTTAACTCATATATTACTGTTGGTAATAGTCTGGGTTTTATGCTTCTGAAATGCGAGGTTTAACAAACAAATTAAGAAGGAAAAAAACTTTAATTTCTTATCAGAAATATCAACTAACTAACCAGGGAACCAGCTTAAAAAAATGAACTAAAAGTCTCTCTAGTCGACTACTAGAATCGAATCTATAGCGGTATCATTCAGTCTTTGCCACAAGTTTCCCCCTAAATTAGTTTTTTTTTGTTTAATTTTAGACACCTTTCTCTTTGTCACAGTTTCCAGGTGATACCTTAATGATTTTCTCTCTTCTTACAAAATTACAGTTTAATCTAGTGGTGACTAGACTTAAATAGGCTTACAGTTTGGGCAAAACTAAATGGTTTAATGTGGCCAAGTGTAAAGTGATACACTTCGGGAGGGTGAGATCACGTGCTGTTTATTATATTAATGGAACTGCAAGAAGTTGATGACGCTAGGGAGTTTGGCGTTATTGTGGACAGAGAACTTAAGTTTCGAGGGCATATTGCAAAGGTTGCCAAAACTTCACATAAGATTACATGGTTATTGAATAACACACTGACAAGCAGGGATAAGAAAGTGATTGTCTTTATAAGGCATTAATAAGACCTCGTTTAGACTATTGCTCACAGATCTGGTCACCTGTTCTTGGTAATAAAGAAATGGTGGAGAGGATTCAGAGGCGGGTTACGAAAATTGTTGCAGACCAGTGGGACGTATCCTACGAAGATAGATTGAAGGTCAGTAGGCTTCAAAAACTAGTTGATAGACGTTGTAGAGGAGATATGATAGAGGCATATAAATTATTAAAAGGGTTTTATAGAACTGATACTGATACCCTTTTAAGACCAATGCAGGAAGGGAGAGAGCGAAGGGTCATCCCTGGAGATTGCGTAAGACTGTGGTTAACAAGGTTAGGACTAGATTTTTTGCTTGGGGGGGTTGTAAATGGGTGGAATGCGTTGTGAATGCTTCATCTGTGAATGAGTTTAAGGGGAAGTATGACAGGTATTGTGTGAATAACGATTAGTATGTCAATGTTGGGTCTCCCGCGATGAGTCTTTTGACTGCATGGAGACACCTTATGTAATAATAATAATAATAATAATAATAATCTAAATGGATTCTGTTGCCAAAACCGTTTTACAAAGTAACTTCATTTTATCCAAAAATAGTTACAATACGTTATGTTTGGTATATTTTAAAACGTATCTATTTATAATAATTCTTTTTATATATGGTTTACAATAATATATAAATATCTGGATAATGATGTTATTGAGAAACTTTCATATTTTGAATATATTTTAAGCTGTATATCTGATGTTATTTAACTTTATACAGATTTATTATATTTTTATAATATTCCTTTCATTATAAATGTTGATATTGCAGCACATTTATGAACCTTACATTGACATATGCATTCTTACCTTCCGTAAATAGTATCTTAGTTCAATTAATTTTTATTAATTTCCAATTAATAATAAAATAACAACGCATAACCTTACTGTTCAAAAGCATTAAATTTAGACAAAAATTTCTTATTTACGTAATGGACTTAGATGAAATAGGCTTGCAACATAATCCATATCTCTTTTACAAAGACAAAAATGACACGTTTCTGATTTTTTTTTGCCGCCAGGTGGAAGCACCTGCTAGTTCATCGATTGCTGACTTCAAGAAAAGAAATTTAAATTACGTAATTGCTAGTTTCTGAAAAATAAATGTAGACTCTTCTAAAATATGTTTAGTGAATGTTTGTTTTTCCAAGCTTTATTTTTATTAGTTTTAAATCCCTTGAGCCAAAAAACGGCTAGAGATGTAAGAATGTAAATATGTTTCAACATTCGAAAGGAATAAATAGAAGAGCTGCAAATGTCATTTATCATATTTGCAACTAATGGCGTTTGAATAAATTTTTTTTTTTCGAGCAGTCTTTTGATGTTTCAATAAATATCTCAGAAATATTTCATTCTTTGAAAACAACTAGTTGGATTATGAAAGCGCCTTTGAGTTCTGTAGCTAGTTAACGAACCAACAACAGCATTAAGCAAAGTTTTAAAACTATAACTTAGTTTAACTTTAAATCCAATCAAGGGATAACCGGCGATTTAAGTCAACTCGTGATTGACTGATTACAACTACTCACAAATCTTCGTATCAACGAATGCAAATTTTATGCGTGTTAATCTATACACTTGCATCGTATTCTTTTATAGAATATTTTGCATAGGCTCGATTTAACAAAGGAAGCCAATTAACACAGGAAGAAAGAAACTTTATAACAAGCACCACTCGCATCATCTGGTGAAACTTCAGATAATCTAGTGAATATTCTTAAACAGCGTTAGATTTTATTTTGCATGGTTCTCATAGAAAAGAATAAATAAAATTGCACAGAAAAATACTTAATATGAATCCAATACGTTATATACACATATTCAATAAAATTTATTCTGGCGTATTAATGATTACTATATTATTTAAAACGAGTCAATATACAGGCGCAAGAGGGAGCGATTTTCTTGGAAGAATTACTAAATAAATTGAGTTAAACAATAATGCACCGATAGCATAAAAGAGTACAAACTTTTTTTTTCTGCTTTGCTTTGAGCATCGTCAGTAAACATACCAGACGTAAGTTACTCAGTTTGAATTCTTGCGTCATACTAGTAACTCAATTCATATTTTAGTAATAATTAATTTAAAATGAATTATAAATTCTTTATAATTCATTTTAAATATATATAAAAACACGCAATATACAAACATAGGACACTACGAGAATAAGGATTAACCATCATATACCGGCAGACATGGTTTCGAATGGCTGAATGGTATAGGTCTGCTTGCTCGTGAGCGTAAAACAGAACAGAATGTTACGCGCAAACTCTAGACAGGAATGCAATTCCGCTTAAACCTAATGTACATTAATTCATTGACTAAAAAAACGATAATTAGCAATGAACTAGATGAGTGAGCATTTAAGGTTTTAGAGGATGTCAGTAGTCCGACTGTACACGATCTCCGTTTGGTCCACTTATACTTATGTATTCCACTCCACTCGTCGATTCTATTCTAACAACAGACCTCCCAAGCGCAAGATTGGAGTAGGCAGTTGCTGTTTATCTTTTTCTTTTGCCATATTTATAAGGCCTATCTAATATATTTTAAGTGTTCCACAGGATTTATATAATAACATTGTGGTTATCAAGAAAAGTTATTGGCCATCGAAAAGGTTCTAGTGCCAATGACTTTGGAAGTCATTAGCATTACAACTTTTTTTCTCACTGCTAGCTGAATATTGACGTGCTTATTTTAAAGTATTTATTATATCTAGAAGAGTATTTTTTTATCAAGTGAGGCTGCACAAGGGTATAGTAGCAAGTATGCTTGGGAGGTAGATTGACCATCAAAAACCACTGTAAGGCAGTTGAGATCATAACAGATCTTCCACAAACATGAAGAGTATTCAACATTCAAACTGGGGTATGTTCATCTTCATTCTTTTGCACTAAAATCATTAGATAATGAAGGAATTTTTGATTAATTGATCGGACAATACAGTCCTCAACTTTATCATGCCCATAACTCTGTTTCCTACTACTGTAGGTGGAGAGGTTTCTAAACTCGGACTAGTGTCGATCAAGAGGTTCACTTTCAAATGAACACTGAATGTTTATTGAAATATATCGGTCGGTAACCGCAACCATGCCCATTTACAGAGATAGTTTTCTGAAGACGTCGAAGGTTCCTACTATTTTTCTGTCATGCAGAATTTTTTTTTCCATTGCAGGTAAGGAACACTCCGTTTTTATTAACACAACACACACATATACCACACGTATAATCGTTGTGGACAGAAACTTAACAGATGAGTCATCTATATCATCACCTGTTGCTCCCAATGCTATCTTGATTCATGGATGATTTGCCTCTCTCTCTCTCTCTGAAGATACGTTTGGTAATGTAATATAAAATTATTCAAATAAAATAATGATCTAAGCTGACAACCAAAAACATTCCTGGGTGTCATTATTTGTAACATTATACTATATGATGAAAATATATAAGATAAGACGGGTTCTAGACTTGATAAATAAAATGTGAATTACATTTATAAACCACATAAAAGTTTGCATGACTCCACATTTTCTTCAAACCATTTTGTAAACGAACAATACACAGAACTTCATATGCTTCTGTTTGTTTCCAGACAGCAAAACTGTTTATACATAACACATTAAGGTGCTGTTGCAAAAAGGTGAGGCCTACCGCTTTTTATACTCTCCGTTATCTGAATAAACTTGGGAAGGAGTAATTGATAAGCATTAAGCTCATCCTGTGGGGAGGGGGGGGGATAAATGATATATATATAACTGGAAAGTAAAATGACTTTGGGTGTTTTGTGATTGTAGAGATCATATTCATTGTTAATCTGTAGATTGTTGGATCAGTTATTACTGTGCTTGGTGTTGTTTGAAAAGAACTTGACTGCTAGAGAGTCAAGTAATGAGGAGATATGTGGAATATTGGCATTATGATGAATTTGTTTATTGCTGATGAACCATGGAGCATCTAATATCTGCATTTGTTTTGCACTCGTAATTTTAGTATGCTGAATTTGGAGATATGGCTCCAAGCTGGAGAGGCAAAGGTAATAAGACGAAATCATCTGATAGAGACAGTAATTTGTTCCTTGTGGGTGGGTAGAAGATTAAGTCGGGGGAAGCACAAAAAGAATCGCAAACTTGCTCGCCACACAGAGGAAACCTAGTCTCTTGTCCGATCGTTTCCTATATATATCCTCCTTCCCCCTGCATACCATTTCCCGACTTCCTCCATGCACGATCAGTGACAGGACTGACCGCATACAACAACCGAACTGATAACTAATCAGGAGGCCTCCCGACTAGCTATCAAATGCGACTGGGTCATATGAGCCCAACTCTCTAAATCTAAATATCCGCAAGCTACTCTAATTGGGCGATTAAAAACCTGCGATTGGACTCAATCGCTAGTTTAGTCAATAGCGATCTGCAAAATTTGGCCCAATCGGCTCCCCAAGCAAAGAATTTAAAATTTTAAAACATTCTGAACAAAAAAAAAAACCTTAATTAGTTTTTCTGTAAAGTATAAACAGATTTAATTGCTTAATACCATATATTCTCGATCCCAACTATCAAAATGTTCCCCATCAAAATTATCGCAATTGACCAATTGCAGTCTGTAAGCCTGCTGTACCTCGAATGGGGAAGGTATGAGTCCCTATATTTATTTAGCCTTTTGGCGTCACTAGTACTTCTTTTGAAAAGGAGGAAGACGCGGAAACTAGACCTTACCGTGAACACAATTATGGCATCAGGCTTCAAGTAAGGTGGATATTTCACAGGCAATGGAAGTCCTCAACCACAGAAGTCTAGTGGGTATTTTCTTCCGGAATTGTGCCCTTCCGGTGGCAACACCAGAAACCACATTTGTCGAAAACGTGTTTCGCACAACAAAGGTAGTGGATTTTGGTTGGAGAAGCTATACCGCTTATCACGAGGGTTTTATTAGCCCTAATGAGCTAGTGATATCAGACTGGGTAGCATCTCTCTTTGTGTACCACAGGAGAAAGTTTGTTCGCGATCGCCTACGAAAGACCTTTGAGGCTTACTCCTTTTTTCACGATATAATTTTCTGGAATATGAGATGGGAAGATCGAAGTTTTTTTTTTCCTTCAGTTCGTTTCAAATAGCAATTAGCTTATCATTAAATAAGCTTTGATTTCGGCGAAAAATGGCGAAGATAATTAACCATTAAATTAAAGTTTTTTTTTCAGCTACATTCACTGTTATCAGGTACATATGCACGTTGAGATAGTTTTAAAATGCGAAGGGAGAATTACCATAATTAGTATTGTTCTTCATAGCTTTCTATCGTCAAGGTAAACAGAATCTCTGCATAAACTGAGATGTTAAAAAAAAAAAAAAACGCGATTTCTTATTCAATATCAGCTCCTTGACCACTATGATACCGAATAAACGAAAATGTCATTTAGAATGCTATCGTTATTTTTTCTGTACGTATTCGCTTGAACTACAGAATTATCCTGCCATAAACTAGTTAATGCATTGTCCGAGTGGTGAAGCAATATTTAATTTCAGATGCACGATATTAGTCTTTCAAGACTAAAGGCATAAATTATTCAGCACTAGGCGAAGCCCAATTACATGCGCACTTGCCTATGCTCGACGGTCATGCGAGAGAAATAAGCTCTTTACCCTTCAGTATTTATAGGGTATTAAGGTTTAGGTTATTTTTTCTAAAGTTTTAAATACAAAATTACCGCTTATAGACACGAGAGTACAGATTTTGTCGTCCCTAATGACAATTTCATCATTCGACATTTGATTAGTTCAATTACAATTGTGTTTGTCTTTTTCCATGCTTAAAAGCTTAGGTTAACGTTTTGTATAGGCTGGTAGTTGAATCATTCTAGATTCAATATACGTGCCCTAGTTTTATAAAAAATACCAAAAGAGTATCAGGTTTTGTAGAGCGATTTTATATCTAGTATTGAATTTAACACTGCAAGATTAAGGAGGGAGTCACATGCATGCAAATGGCAGCCGTTGATTGAATGGCTCTGCTAATACGTAATCTTTTCCCCCCATAAAGTTTGAAATATATGCAAGTTACCACTTGCAACACTTAGTGTTGTTGAACCTACAAGGAAATTAATGCTGTACACTCGACCATTTTTGTATTGTTAAGTAAAATATAAATGAACTTATTAGCGCACCCGACTCATGTTAAATAAAGTCTAGTAATATTTTACTCTAAGCTCTTGTTAATGTTCACATGCTGTAAAATAGTAACGTTCGAGGACAACTAAGAGATTATCGAAGATTAATACTGATTCCCGAATTAATCGGAATAAAAAACCCTGGAATCATTTTAACTCATTAAGCCAGCTGCTTCCTCAGCAAGCTCTTAAGAGTCACTTCAAGTAGTGTACTCAAGGGTATGCATGGAGTATCACCAGTTATTTAGGGATATCCAAAATTTTCAAAGGGGTTACTTTAAATTGGGATGGTGTAAATGGACCAATTTGATTAGAAGGAACACAAAACACATCATAGCTTTAAACAAATTTCAAATTACGAAAATAGTTTTACAAAACCAAAAACGAATGGGTAAAATGCGAAAAAAAAATAATGTACAACATTTCATCGTTTGAAGGCTTCCAGCGCCCATTCTTCACTTGCTTCCCGAAAAAAGATTTCGGTCTGTACATAATCCATCTACTGTTCAGGTGGTTCAGCGATAGCAGTGGACGTGCTTGGGCCTGGTTCAGTATTTTCACTTCTTTCGTGTTGTTCTCTTGCTCTGGCCCGGATGGCATTCTAAGGAGGAAAATAAAAAGTTCAGACAATGGCATTTTCTCTATTCAAAATAGAATTCGTTTAAATTCACGACTTACCTGTATTAAAATTTGTCGACGAGTTAAAGGGCGTGGACGACGTGCTCCTTCAGGTCTTGGGTTGAAATCCAAGACGCTTACTGCTTTATTAAAAAGTATACCTAAGTCTGTTGCAAAATTCACCATCGGCATGAGGTGTCTTGTTATTTCTTCTATTTGTCTTTGCTCTTCTGGGGTTGGAATATGTCTGATTGGAGCAGCTGGCCTATTCGCCTGCGTTGAGTTGGAAGGAATAGCTGGAGTTATTCAAAACGAATCGAGTTAAAAAATTCTATACATTGATAGAAATCAGATTTATATATGGAATTTTACACAACTAATCAGTGTTTAAAGAATTAGTTTAAAACTAAAAGCAGTTACTTCAGCTTAAAGTGCTAAGTTGAATGTTGCGACTCCCAGTGATGAATGCCACTTGGCAAATTAATAGATTGTTTAATTCTTTAAGACTTAAATTACATTAAGTTATTTTAATAAAAGTAAATTGAAATAAGTTCAAAAATAAGTTTGTGGAAATACCGGTCCAGGAGATTCGAGTTTACTTTGAGTGAAAAATGAACGCGCATGAGCGCTTCGATCTACGAAGAATTAAAAGTTTAATTGATCATGGACGTTTACCGAAATTATTTTACTGGGCAAAGTCTTTTCACAAATTCATTGAAATAGTCATTTTGGAGCTACTACTGACCTCTAATTTCTAAAATTAAGGGTGCTTCGTACTTCCAGTAGTAGTTGGCACTTTTATTAAAAAAAGTGCCATCATTTTTAGTTCAAGAATTTCTATAACTTGTGAAAGAACATTTTACTGTAGGAAAAAAAGCATTTGGGTTAAATAATGAAATTCCGGACAATCCTGAAGTTTAAAAAATTGACATTATCTTGGAATGATAATTGGTTTTGCATCGCCACTGAAGAAACTAAAGCTACGAGGCCAATGTTAAATTTGTCCGTATGAAGACCCCGTACTCAGAAACCGATTCTTCAGATTGAGATACATGCTAACAAGTAGCTTTGAGGCGTTATCCACCTATGTAGTCTACGATATGCTGTTAGAACACCGAGGATTTTAGCATCTGGAAGATGGAAACTTGGATCAAGGCCTAAAGAGAAGTTTACTAATTGTTCACGGAATTTAAGGTTTTTAGTGGTCAGCCACTAACTTGATTCATGCGGAATCAAAGTGCTGATGCTTAGAAGTGGTTTATTGTGTGGAGTCTATTAAATCGTAATCTGTACATCTGAAATAAATCCACTTTTTAAAGCCTGATGGCAAGTATTTTCTGGTTGGTTTGGAATTTCAGTAAAACACAGCCAGTCATCGCTAGGGAGAAGCGGAACTTTTAATGGTCGATGGGATTATGATCTCTGCAATAGTATCGCGTTTAAGTATTGAGGGAAAGAATCTTTCGTGTCGTACTACTACAGCTATTTCAATATGTAAATGACAGGCATGTAGCGATGTGAGCTAACATTCATAGCGAAATCGAATTGTATACAAGGCAAATGCTCAAATTAACCTTACCGGTTGGCTTATCGAGTTGATACTACAGATTGCAACATTAAGACAAATGGGTAGTGACAAAATCATTAAGATACCAGGAAAGACCAGGGATTTGAGTGAGAAGTTGTCAGGAAACAAGTCTAAATTGGTTATAGTTAAGTGCCTTCACACCAAAAGACAGCGAGATTCTATAGACACATTTTCCTCCAAATTTGTAAAAATAGTACCGTTTATGCCTTTGAGATGCAAATTTAAAAATGAACCAATTCGAACATCGCGATTCTTGTTGGTCGTAAAGATGCGATTAATAAACTTACGTTGCCTCCAGAGAGTTGGTTGTAGAAGTATCGAGCAGTATCCACAGTAGAAGTAAGTACACTGCTGGTTGCGGATATTACCTGGAAAAAAGAAATCCATTTGTATTGCCTGTCCTGAGATTCAAATTAAACATTTAGATAAACAGGCCAGTTTACATTTAATTGCAGTAACTAAATTTAGTGTTTAAACCAAATTTAGTTATTAAAATTTCTCAAGACGAAATTACTTTAGTATAAATTTACTGACTAATTTGTTCTACATTTTATGCAATGATTCAAATATTTAAAGACATAATATTAAACTAAGAGACTTACCCGATTAAAGGCTCCAAGAACCGGTGGAGCTGTTTGTTCGACAACTCCCAGTCCTCTAGTAGCGATCTTGTCTACCTTTTTCACTAGCAAAAGTAATGTATTATTATTAGGAAAATAAATAAACACTAATCATTTATGAAGAGTTAGTAATATTGAAGATCAAAGGACAAGACAATTCAGCTGTATACGGCGTTATTCCAGATGGAAAAATCTGGCAGAATAGCCTATTAAAAGACGTTCGAGCCAATGCAGACTCGAACACTTTGCTCAAATAAGTCGTGGCAATCCAGTCAATGAATCGATGTTTGAACAAAATTAAAAAGTTCGTGTCGCTTCAGAACAAGTTCTTAATTCCTTTAAGATTAGAGTATGTTTAAAAATAAAAAAATTTAAAGTGATAATTTCATAATGAAAATGTCAATTTTCGAGAAGTATACAAGCACGATTGTACAGAAGCAAACTGTTTGAGCAAAAATGGATTTTGCTAGTTATATTTTCCGAATGTTGTTTCTGGGCTTATTTATCCAATTAAAGCAATTAAAGTCCTTGGTTTTCACAGAAGTCTTAAAGCTGTCCTAAGAAAAGTGTGGCGTGATGTTCGTTAGATTAAATTTCCGTAAGACTTCAGATCGTCAAATTAATCTCACGATTTTTTGTCATTGAATATTTCGAGTTTTTTTTATACGATTACTTTCTACGTAGATTTTAAATATCGACTTCAGCTTTGAAGTCTACTAATTGGCTATTAGTAGAAGCATTGTTATATGCTTTGTTTTAGGATTGAAAAATCTGCTCATTTAATAGCAAATGTTGCTCACCGACGGCTTAAATTTTAGCCGTCCACCGAAAAGACCTGCAATGTGAGATAGACGCGAAGGGAATTAATTTCCCGATTCATTTCCGAACTAAGATATAAATCAAACGCGCAAGTCATTGGGATATAAACTACCTCGAGAGTTAGCTGCTCAAAGTAAAATTGTCTATACTTACGAGTTGGATTGTATTTCTTGACAAACGGTTCTGATTTCTGAGCAGCCAGTTGGATGCCTTTCTCGGTCGCATTGAAGGCTGGTGATAAAAGTGGATTCCCTTTCCAGTTTTCGTACATATCAAACAGATAACGTTTCGTTGCGTCCACAAAGGGAACTTTTCCTAGTGTGGACACAAACTCGAATTCCTCCACGTCACTTTTACTGACCTCGACCCAGTCATTTTCTTCCTCGTCTTCCTCTGGAGTCTCCATTTCATCTTCCACTGATTTGGGAATTCCTGAAGGCCCTGGAGTCTCCATTTTATCTTCCTCTGACTTGGGAATTCCTGAAGGCCCTGGAGTCTCCATTTTATCTTCCTCTGACTTGGGAATTCCTGAAGGCCCTGGAGTCTCCATTTTATCTTCCTCTGACTTGGGAAGATCGGAAGTCTCTGGAGTCTCCATTTCGGTCGGCACTTGAGCAGATTCAGCTGGAACGGGAAAAGTAACTTAGGAACTAGTTTGTATGAATTAACGAGTTGATTCTAGAAAAAAAATTAAGGCAAACATCAACGAACACTTTCCATCAAAGGAAAGTCGATAGGGGAAGGACTTTCCTCAGGTTACTTAGCTCTTGAGAAGTTCCATTTTTGGAACTCGAGACCAGGGTCTATCTACGGTGGCAAAGAAGTTTAAGCGGAACTTTTCCCCTTCGTGAGGAGTGGAGACGAAACGCAGCATTCTTAACAAATGTTTATATGCTTCACGGCTGATTAGAAGCCTTCGCTTTTACCTACTTGTTCGTGTTAGACCTCCCGCGAGGTCGCAATGAATTCTATAACGAAGGGAGTTAGGACTATTTAGCTTTTAGAAAAAAAAAGCTGTTGCTCACGTTCATTAGTCCAGAAACTTGGGATTTAGTCACTAAAATCCACATGCGCAAACATAGTCTGAACTTACTCGGGGAGGGGTGGTAGCAAGATTTGAATAAGTCACCATTTATAAAAATACTTCTGCAAATTAGAATCTTCAACTCATTGTCGAAGCAATATAGTTTGTCTATTGAGACAAGCGAATTAGAACCGCTGCTTAGAGGAATCTGAGATTGAATGGCAAGCTTTAGAACAATTCTCAAGGATTGAGTATGTGCCGGGTTAGTTCACCATAAGTCACATTAGCTTATGAAGCCCGAAGTACTTATCCAGTAATATTTACAGAAAGTTCATAAGATGCATGTAATGGTAGATTGTTAGCGGAGGAAGAAAAGTTTTGACAGCCTTATGTGCATGCTATCTATGAAATTGGGAACTTTAGATGTCGCAGGTAGGCAAACATTTACATAATCTAGAAGCATTAGATGCCGAGAGGTTTTACTTTAGAGAATAAAACGTTGTTACAAATCTCACACTCCTCACTTATTTTAAGTTGTCTATAGCTGTAGACTTATAGGCGAAGTAGTCCATTATTTCCTACAGTAAAAGTACTGCAAATTGCATTTAGGCGACTAAATAAAATAGGGAAGATATAGTAGAAAATGTAAGGGAATATAGTAAGGTTTCACAAAAGATAATTTTTGACAAAAGCTTATGTACAAAAAATTTGCACGCTTATTTCTCTTACGCAAATTGTGCATTTACATCACATGCAAAAGAGGTTGGCAGATTTCAAAATATCATCAATAAACATTAAAATCATCTGCTTTAGGTATTATACTCTTCTTCCCACGTTAAAAAAACGGGGGGGGGGGATCTCGGGAATAAAAAAACACTTACCCATCGCGATGAATGAAATTAAACGCCTCCTTCTACTATAAATATCTCATTGTCTCGATTTTCAGCGCCCTCTGTAGAGAGTTAACAAATTTCCTTCGCAAGAAAACTTAAAATTGCCAAAGTACGGTATTGAAGGTAAACACAGACCGAGCTTTGAAGACAAAGTTAACAACATAAATGAAGAGAGCAGACAAAAACAGAAGCATAAATTATACAATAGGGTGGAAACCACGTTTATAAACATGATGTCAATGTTATTGCTAGTGCAAAGCTTCATGTGTTGGTGAACGTGTGTGTGTGTAGGGGGGGGGATTTTCCTATAATATATTACTATTAATTTAAGATTCCATGATTTTCTATGGATACACTCAACTTTTTCAACAAAAGCTTGGAATAAAGTGATGATATTATCTCAGTGTCTCGTAAATCAAGAGCTACACTCCAACACCATAAGTCTGGTAATAAAACCTCGGATATAGTGAATGTTTTGTACTGTGCTCGATGTTAGGTGGGTGTCACATCAGTTGGTCTTTCTGTTGTAGACAATGCCACCTATCTCCGTATACCGAAATTCATATTGCTTATGTCATTCGTAGAAGGAAAGTCGAAGGTGTTACCATAGCAGGCAAACGCCCTGAAAGGCCACCGACAATCACTGACCGAGATCGACGAGCTCTGTCGCGGAATGTTCGAGCATCCCGCACGTCATGAGCGACGGACCTCGCATTCACCTGAGAAATGCTGCAGGGACATCTGTCAGCACTAGAACTGTCCGCAGAGAAAGATGCACTCTTTAGTTTACAACGGCAGAGCTTTTGAGAACAAGCAACACATCCCCCCCCCCTTGCTGCCAAATGACGTTTTCACTGGGGTCTTTCACACCGTTACTGGACCGTAGATGGATCTGGAGATTATCCGGGGGAAAGGTTCCGCAGGACCATCGTTCCAACTCTCCAGTTTGGTGGAGGCTTGGTAATGGAATGGATTATTTCAGTTAAATGGGGCGTGGTCCATTGATGGACGTGCCCTACTAAACCATGACGTTATATATATATATATATATATATATATATACATCCTCTGTTCAAAAAGAAACCGAACTTTTCAAAAATAGAAGAAACTAGTGGCTAGTGGCGCCTCCTATTGTATCTTTTTGTTGTCGAATGCGGCAACCTTCATTAGTGTTGTGTCAACTGTTTATGACATTTGTTTCATTAGAAGCCGAGTTATAGTGCCAAGAGTGACAGTGTGTTTTGACGAACGGTCGGAAAATGAGTTTCAAACAGAGAGCTGCGATTGACTTTTGTGTTAAACTTGGTTTTTACCGATACCCATCAAATGCTTAAACAAGCATACGGTGATGAGTGCTTATCCCGTACTCAAGTTTTCGAGTGGTTTAAGCGATTTCAAAGTGGTCGTGAGACGCTTGAGGACAACGAAAAGCTGGGCCGTCCAAAAACTGGACTAAGAGAAGTTAACATCCAAAAAGTGCTTGATTTCATCAAAGAAAACCGAAATCGTCCGTGAGATTGATTGAAGATGAATTGGGGATTCGAAATTCAACTGTGCACAACATTTTCACCGAGAATTTGGGCCTTCGTAAATTGAATTCGCGATTTGCACCATCTCATCGTTCGAACATTGTGAGACAGTTTTTGAGCAAAAACCAAATTTGTGTGTTGGATCACTTGCTGTGTTCACTTGATTTAGCGCCCTGTGACTTCTTTCTCTTCCCCAGACTTCGTTTGGCGATGAAAGGAAAGCGATACGACACCATTGAAAAGGTTCAAGCGACAGTAACCACGACCTTCAACAGTATCCCAAAAACCGATATAAAAAACTCATATAACTAATTAATTGACCATGCCAAACGCTGTATTGAAACTGAGGGAGAGTATATTGATAGACTTGAACTACGTTTCAGGCGCAAACTTAATTGTTTGCTTACTTGGGATTAGGAGTAAAAATAACCAAACTTATAAAATTACTTGGTTATCCTAATATACATTATTCTTAAGTTAAAAATTCATTTTCATCTATATCTTCTCCAGAGATTTTTATTAAAAATGAAGACACCTTGTAATAATTTGTATAGGTAAAGTTGATAAGGCTCTGTATTACTAAAATCTTATTTCCCCGAATATTATCGTGTGAAATTTCTGTTTTACGAAGTCAGTCATAAGCTCTATAACAATTACATGAGATCCTATGTAATTTCTCACCTCAGGCATATCATACCAATACAAGTTATAATATTTAGAAAATGTTCTATGGCACGATGTAAATCCACCTTATCGAGCATATTCTTGCTTTAACGATTTAGAAATCTTGGGTGGCAACTGTGTACATCATCAACACAAAGATTTAATTCTATCATTTGCAAAATAACTAGAAGTTGCAGATAATTTAGAAGTTACAACGTTCCATCAAACTATGAAACGAACTATGAAGCTAACCTATGAAGCTAACTATGAAACTAACGTTCCATCAAACTATGAAAAATAAAGTACAATAGTCTCGGTTTTATAAGTTGTTAGATCCATGACTGATATTGTAAAGATATCTGTGATGGATCTAACAACTTATAAAACCTAGACTGTTGTACTTAAAGTTTGCAGGTTAAATCTTCAAAGATATTATTCATGGTAAACACTGGTTCACTTTTTTCCAAGGATAGGAGAAGCTTTTTCGGTTCCATTTTCAGTATTATTAAAAATTCTAGAAATGTCATGAAAAGCTTTCTTTTCCCTCTCCGTTACTTCTGCACTTGGATGCGAGTTGCATTTCGTATTCATTAATTCAGACCTCTGCAAAAACTCAGACACGATAGTAAGAAATATATCTTCATCCATCACTGACTGCTGCCACAAAGCTATCCTGATTATCACAGGCATCAAGGGAAGAGGGTATAGCAGACAATAATCGCCATCTCGTGGTCTCACCCTAATACTATACATAGCTGTCTAAAATAAGGTGAGTTCTGGGATCGATTTTTTTAAGTGGAGAGGCTAATAATCCTAGTTTTCGGGTACTACCTTTTGTCTGTGCCGAAGATCGGCGAAATTGAGAAACGGCTGAAAGACCTAGAAGTTCCTTTATTCAACAACTTTCTTAGCCTACATAACTGTCTTATGATTCATATTATAGATTTCATTTACTTGGAGGAGAAAAGACATCTAGCATTTGTGCTATTTTGAAGCGATACTAAGCGATGATCTAACTCCTTTTATCTCTTTGATGAGTTTTGTTGTCAGTAGAATAGCTTTGTTGTCAGAGAAGTGAGCGTTGTATAAGCAATCTGTTATTAAAGTAGCTTGGTCTTCACTCATTAACATTTTGATAGGAATCTCACCCACAAATGAAATCTTTCATACAATTTACTAAAGTGCATTGGCTTCGGCTCCAAAACAAAATATGGAATTTTGCAAGCCATTTCATATCTCCATTAAGAAGGATGGTGGTCTCAACAAAAGTGATAGAAACTGTCTATACCCAAAGCCATCCATGTCTTTGGGTATATGCTGGAGACCCACATATACAGACAGGCCTGGTTGTCCGAGTGGATAGGTCATTCACTCTCCAACCAACAGTGCAGTTGGATTCGAATCTATGTTCTATCGGTTGGAGAGTGAATGACCTATCCATTCGGACAACCAGGCCTGTCTGTATATGCGGGTTTCCAGCTGTACGGATTTCAATGAAACTGAGTATTCAGAATGATGAAGTTTTTTATTTACCTTAAATTGATTTAAACTGAACACATTACAATCCATAAATTTTGAAAAAAGTGTCTGCGTAGCCTTACAAAAATGACGTGTTCTTCCAAACAAGACTACAAGAAAACAGACCAATTCCAGTCCCCCAATTAGAATAACTTTTCCTAGGTCTTTCAGCTTGTTTCCAAGTTAGCAAGATCTTCTCTGTGGGCGAGTAGGGCTTTCTCCCCAAAACTTGCTATTTTAACTAAGCATCTAAACAAAAATAGATCATAGGATACTATTAAATACTATTATATAAACATTAAGGTGTCCATCAGATGGTGACAGTCGGCTGACGTACTTTCTCTCTTGCTTCGTTGGGGGGGGGTCAGCTCCTTGTCGATGATGGTTTTCAAGACAGCTGTCCCAACGTCTTCAAAGAGCTTCAAAAATGGTTAGGACTAAAGGATCTTCACCTACTCCCTTTATAGAATTATTAAGAAAGACCTCCGGGGAGTCAGGGACTCATACACATACTACACGCACCAGCTATCATATTTATTCTTGAATTCATTCACATTGCTTGCATATACCACATCCAACGGCAATCCATTCCAATCACGCACCACATAAGAGAAAAATCTAGTCCTCACCCAACAGGGTGAGGACTAGATTGCCCTTTACCTTACTCTCCATAAAATGAAAAATTCCATAAACTGAAATCCTGTATGACCCTTATAGAAGTTTGTACATTTAAATCGTATCATCCCCTATTTCTCATGTTTGCTAGTGTCTGCAGTCTACAAATTCTCAATCTGTCGTTTAATCAGTATTCCACAATCGTGATATTATTTTTAACACTCTCTCTCTCTCCACTGTATCAGAATCGCAAAGGAAACCGGTACACCAGACCTGCGCAGAATAGTCCGAGTAAGGGTCTCATCAATGCCTTGTAAAGAGGCAAAATGACATCCTTATCTTTACATGTGAAAGTTGGTTTCAGTATTTAGCTTTTGAGTTGTATTTACAATATTTGCTACATGGGCCATGAACTTTAACTTGCTATCTTCTAACGCTGCTGATGTGCGGCACTTGCAGAATTATTTGAATAGGCTGAAATTGTGGGCATGGGAAAATGGATATTAGTGAACATAAAGTTATGCATTTTGGCGTTTTCTTCCATACATTAAGCTACCAGAAAGCAGATAGTTATTATTGCTTCAATTCCAGTCGTGATTAGATATCTAATGTATTATATTGATGGGATCAATCTACAAGAAACTGATTAGTCTAGGAATCTTGGAGTGTTAGAAGATAGCAAGTTAAAGTTCATGGCCCATGAACTTTAATGTAGAGATTGAATAACAATGGACAAAGCACTGATCATTTTTGCTACACCATGGTTACCTCAAATCTTGCAGACTTACATCCCCCCCCCATAGACCACTTTTTGATATCAGGCAATCATCCATCCTTTTATCCACGCTAATATTTTATACTTCAATCCATATTTTCTCCAATTTATGCAACTGTCTACCCTGCTGTATTTGTCGAAAGCCTTAGCAAAATCCAAGAGTATCATGGTGTATCCATTCCTCTTGTCTAATTCAATGGTAACATTGTTATAGATTGTGAGCAAGTTGCTAAAAGATTACCTTCCCTTAGTAAACCCATCATGTTCATTGCAAAGTAGAGATTCACTGTCAACCCATTTCTGAATGCGGGTCCTGACCAATTTTTCCAAAATCTTTACCATCACCCCTGAGATACTAATTGGACAATAGTTGGTCCACCCTTGTTCAATGGAGTTGCTATGCATTCCTTCGGAATCTTTCCTGTTCTGATACTCAAATTATAGTCTCGTTACAGGAATGGCCAGTTCAGCTGAACACTCTTTTAGCACCCGTCAGTTATCCCATTAGTCCCTACTGCTGAATTCTTATTCAGTTTGTGCAACAGCTCTAATTCCTCCTCTTCCTATACATATATATATACACACCTGAGTTTCTTATGAAGCGGTAGCAGGGAACTCAGTGTTTCATTCACCAGGTTGGTAGCTAAAAGCTATCAAGATGATGTACGCAACATGAATAGAATACATTAAAACTTTTTTAAATAACGAAACCTGTGGTGCGTTCATAATTAGAAGAAACACACGTATAAACCACAGTGAAAATTATTTAATTGTAAATATTTCATCCTAAGTATCTTAGGGACATCATCAGTACAGTATTTAAACAACAATTAGGAATAACATACAGTTAGGGCGCATGATTACAATAGAATCTCATGAAAAACGTGCTAAAGTAGTACAACAACAACAACAACAAAAAAAAAAAAAAAAAAAACGTTAATTATTTAACACAGTTTTGTATGATAATTTCCCATGCTTTAGGAATAGTAAGAACGTCGTTGCGGTTTAGGTTTGGTCTGTGTAGTAGGGCTTCAGAACTTTCTTTGTATAAACGTTCATGTTTAAATAAAGATCTATGTAAAAGTTTAGCCTTTTCCCAATGGATCCTATGGTTTGGAGTTTCAATTCCGTGTTGAGAGAGGCCAGATTTCTGCGGTTTAAGAAGACGAATGTGGTCTTGATGTTCCGAGATGCGTTTCTGAACAGACCTACCTGTCTGTCCAAAGTAAGATAATTTGCATGAGCATGGATCTCATAAACACCAGGTAACATCAAGGGTGAGAATTTGTCCTTAGGAGAAGGTAACAAGTTGTAAATTTGGTTGATAGGTTTGTAAGAAGTGGCAAAATTGTATTTCTTCATAATTTTAGAAAGACGTTCTGAGATGCCTTTAACGTAGGGTATGGGAATTCGTATGGACTTCTTCCTGTCTGGTTTGATGTATGCAGAAGTGACTGATGATTTTTTGAGTTGTTTTGGGATTATATCCATTTAGGATGGCTGTATTTTTGATAACTTCTAATTCCTGGTTTAAAGATTCTTCAGAGGAGCAGAATTTGTGCGCTCTGGAAACTAGTGATTTAATAATGCCAGATTTCTGAGATGGATGATGAGCAGAAGAATGTAGGCGGAAGTGATGTTACCTGGTGTTTATGAGATTCCATACTCATGCAAATTATTCCTAATTTTTGTTTAAATACTGTACTGATGATGTCCTAAGATATTTAGGATGAAATATTTACAATTAAATAATTTTCACTGTGGTTTATACGTGTGTTTCTTCTAATTAGAATACATTAAATAGGATAGGACAAGTATGAAAATGCACAAAAAGAGCTATATTTCCTGATGCTTGTCAACTTAACTACCAGCTTTTTTTGCGGTGGTTATCACCTTGCAGACTGAAAAACGAAATGAGTTGAAAAAGTGTCACATCACATGGATCTCTAGAAGGCTCCTAGATTATTTAAAATATTCGAAGTATGTAGGCAGAGTTCAAACGGTTTTTTTTCGTTTATTTGGTTCTCATATCACCTTTTAATTGGAGTAACAATTGATGGCTCAATAACTAAACTCATTTTTGTACCAAGCACTGCAGATAAACTATTAGTTCGAGTCCAGCATTTGAGAGTTTTGTAGTGATTGAGGAAGAAAGTTTATGGCTGTTTGAAATTATGGTCGAAGCAGTGAAATAGCAAACTAGTTTCCAGAGGTTTAACCCTTACAACTCCATAAGAGACTGGTTAATTCAGAAAACTCTTAAAAGTTCTTGTTTGTGGAGTCGAAAATAGTTCTCAAATGAAAGCAATTTGAAATTTCTTGCTATGGGAATTTAAACTGCCATTAATTTTCTAGGTATCGATTCTCGCTATATTCCTAACTATTTCTGCTTCTTAATACTCAGCTTCATTGAACTGTCGTAAAGAATAAAATATTTTGTTTAAGCATCAATTTGGAATTCGAGAGCGGGTTTTTCCTCCCGGAAACACGGGTTTTTTATCCCGTAAACTCAAGAAAATCGACCGTAGTACCCACATTATTTCAGACAAGTAACATATCTTGTTAGGGCTAGGTACCAAGAGATGGCAGCACTTGTTTGCCAGCCTCTTCATCGGTGGCTGCTATAATTAGTGATAGACATGAGCCAACTATCTCTGATTGGCTACTGGTGGAAATTGAACTGCCCACTCATTCTCCAAAACCCAGATAGGGTATAAAGCCTCGGCTACTCCCTATAAGGGAATAAAGAGTTCGAATCGCTCTCGGTTAAGAAAATAATTCGGAGTGTTGATTCAGATTTTTGATATAAGCGGAAAGCGAAGGTAAACAAGTAGCTGATGATTGTGTTGTTAATTAGAGATTGCGGTCTCGCGATAGTCCTTTAGTGTGTTATATTTTGTGTTTATACGCTATACGGAAATCCTTGAGATCCAGCTCAGGTAAGCATATACAGTATTTGAATATTTCAAACATGACCAGTTTAAGTCCCGATGACTTTATCCAATCGTTGGATAAAAAGCTAGCGCTCGACCTCAAAAAACTGTTGAAGAAATTTGAGGTAGAGTGGCCAGGGTTTCTAAACCTATATTCAGCGACGGACGACTCCACAGAAGGGGATAACTCAACATCAGGGGAAGAAGGGAAGATGAACCTGATAATCTCTGCTCCCACTCCAAAACATGATACAGAAACCCATGCACGGAAAAAACGTAAAACAGCGGAGACTCAGATAAACGAGGGGATGGAAGAAGATGCCCCCATCACTGACCTCCCCATACCCAACAACGAAAAAGTTCCCCCAATTGTTCTACGGGAAAAAGAACGTTGGACGGCCCTTAGGCCTATTATGCAAAACCACCAAATTGCCTATTCTTGGGTAAAAAACGTAGACAACGGAGTTAAAATCCAGCCTACCACAGTAGGCGACTACAGACTCCTCACAAAAACCATGGACGAGTCAAATATTAAATATCATACTTACTCACTAAAGTCGGAGAAAAACCTAAAAGTTGTACTCAGGGGAGTAACAGAAAACATCTGCACAGATGAAATTACTGAAGACCTCTGCCTCCACGATCTCCCACCTGTCAAAGTTAGCAGAATGCTACCGGCTGACAAGAGTACTCGTTGAGATACCTAACACACACAAGAACATATACAACTTAACAACGATCTGTGTTCTGAAAATCACAACAGAACCACTAAGAAAAAGAGCCTCGTCAGGCCAGTGCTACAGATGTCAGAAGTACGGACACACACAGAAACTCTGCAGAGCAAACTACAAACGCCTCAAATATGGGCAAAACCACCCCACAGCAACCTGCTCAAAACCCAGGACATCACCAGTCAAATGCGCGAACTGCGGATTTGACTGGTGTGGCTACACACTATATAGAAACGACAGACTGGACTACAGAAGTAGTGGTACAGCCATATTTATCAGGAACTGCATCAGGCACAATGGAATACTCACCCCCCCCCAACCTCCAACCTAGAACTCACCTAGAACTCGAAGTCCACACAAATTCAACTGGAAGACTTAAAATCTACGCTGCCTACAACTCCCCTGCTAAGACCCTGCTATTTCTGACTTGGATGCTATAGTAGGCACAAATGAATCCATCATCGTCGCTGGGGAGTTAAACTCCAAACTTCCCTCCTGGAACAGCAAAACCACAAATAAAAATGGCTGTATGCTCTTCAGCTACACAGGATTAAACAACGCTGTCGTAACAGGACCAACTGAACCAACCCACCACAGCCCAACTGGCACAGTCGACATTCTAGACATCGCCATTCTACACAACATCAAATACCAGCACAGCATTCAAGCACTGAACGAATTATCAGACCACAACCCAATCTTACTTCACTTAGGGAACAAAGATCAGTCACCTCCCCCCCCCAAACCTCCATCATCTGGTAGAAACTCAAGAAAGTGCTACCAGAACACATTGGACTTAATAAGGGGAAAAAACAGACAAAGAAAAAGATATCACAATACTCGCTCCCCAGGATAAAACAGCCCTCATCAGATTAAACAAATCTGTCCGAGAAGCTCTCCAGAACAGCAGGAATCAACAATGGGACAACAGCTCACCTCCATTTCCACAGCAGATCATTCTATCTGGAAATTCCTAAACAACCTCAGGATCAAGCACAAATCCCTCCCCCTCTGCAAGCAGAACAGCACCTTGCATACACAGATGCTAACAAAGCCGAAGCCATAGCAAGAAACCTAGAGAAACAATGCAGTCCTGCATATGATAACCTAAACATCAGCCACGTATATACAAGATCCATCGTAAAGTCAGGTTCACAGTAAATCGTCCCGATGTCAATCCAAGTTCTATAATGCCTACCTCACCTACCGAAATAATCGGCATCATCAACCATCTGAAGATCAAAAAAGCCCCAGGTCCTGACGGCATCACTAACCAAGTCATCAAGGCACTACCACGCAAAGACATAGCATATCTGGCAAACATCATAAACTCCATCCTCAAATGGCAGCACTTCCCCCAGTCATGGAAAATAGCTGACATCATCCCAATTCACAAACCAGGCAAAGACCCAGACCTACCAGAAAATTACCGTCCCATCAGCCTGCTATCCAATTTAGGGAAACTAGCTGAGAAAATCATCCTCATCAGACTCCAAGATCATGTCAACTAATTAAATATCATTCCAGAAGAACAATTCGGCTTCCGTCAAAATCACAGCACCACCCATCAAATCCATAGACTGGTAGAATACATCACCACAGGATTCAATTGGAATCAACACACTGGAGCTGTCTTCCTAGACATCTCAAAGGCCTTCGATAAGATCTGGCACCAAGGCCTCCTCTACAAACTTATCGCTAACCTTCCACTAAACATGATACACCTGATCAAATCATACCTCTCCAACAGGAGGATGCAAGTCAAAATCAATGAAACAGTCTCAACCCAAAGGAAAATCCTCGCTGGAGTTCAAGGATCACTGCTAGCCCCGATCCTGTTCAACATCTATATAGCAGACATCCCTCAAAATCCTCTCACATCCACCATCGCCCTTTATGCTGATGACACGGCTATTCTAGCCAGATCTCGTCAACCACTTCTCGTCACCAAAAAACTACAAGACACCATCCTGAATCTAGAAAAATGGTTTAAAGACTGGCGACTACAATTAAACCCCCTGAAAAGTACAACGATACTCTTCACAAGAAGACGAGCATCCCCCAAAGGAGACATCACCCTGTTCAACTCTAAAATTCCCTGGAAAACTGAAGCAAAATACCCAGGAATACTTCTCGATAAGCGATTATGCTTCAACAGCCACATCAAGAGTATATGTACGCACCAAAGCTTCAAACGTTATCGCCCAGCTATACCCCTTGATCAACAGACAACAAATCTCAACAAATAAAATACTACTGTACAAGACACTGATCCGTCCCACAGTCATATACGCCTCCCCAGCCTGGAGCCATACCTCCAAGACAAACATCCTCAAGCTACAAAGACTACAGAACAAATGCCTGCGAATGATTCTGGACGCCCCGTGGTTCATCAGGAACGCCCAGATCCACCGGGACATAAATATCCCCTTCATCTCTCCACTACTACGCTCCCTAGCATAAAAATTCTTTATGAAGCCATCTACCCATCCAAACCAACTGATACAACAAGCCTGAAACTATGACGGTAATGACTACTGGAAACAAAAGACCGAAAGCCATCCTAACACTCAACGACGAATAACCACTTCTGCCCACTCAGGGCGAGCTAAAATAGCTCACAAATCTCTCCAATCACTGCTCCCGAAACAGACAACAGCGAATATGAAAAGCGTCACGCTCTCTGCGCCATATATATGTCCTGCGGGAATAAAAGGCGTTAGCTTTTTTGGGGGGGGGAGGTGTTAAAATTTTAAATTTGAAATAAAGTACATAAAATAAAGTGTGGAAAATTAAAAGTTTTGAATCGAAAATACTCATTTTATTTTAAATTGTGCTTATGTGGCAAGCTGTAATAAAGAGCATCATAAATATAAATAAACACCTTCATAACCTGGAATGAAAAAATATCCACTTCATAGCCAAACAAACAAACTCAAACGTATGATTTGAAAGTGACCGAGCTAACGAAATTGCCAATCAAGAAGCTTTCCTAGAATTTAAATGGAATGGATCCTGGCATTATATATATAAAGATTCTTGGTATGGCGCACCTAACCCATACCAACCCCTCTTCAGAATATTTAAAGGTAGAGAAGATTTGAATTTATGAAGTGTTAGGAGATGAGCAGAAGTAATGTTCTTCCTTACCATGGATTTTAGGCTAAATGGCCTGCTCCAGTCTTATGCCATCGATTTCATGGTCTTCCAGTTATTTCATAAGTATTAATTTTTGGCAGGCTGCTATTGTCCATTCGATTCAGATCGTTTATTTACAATTCAGGGACGATGAAATTTTATTGTCCTGCTTGGTGTATCCAGCTGTTTTTCTGAGAAATTTGATTTGTGCTGTTTAATCATTTCATTCTTTATTGTACATGTTTCACTTCCATATATATAAACTAGGTGGCTCTGCCCCCTGACGCCTACGGCGCCCAACTGCCCCCGTGTTCCTGACTGGTAGGGCGGTTCTTGAATTCTGATGACTCGACACTCAGGGTAGTCCCCGAGTTTCAAATAACTTGAAATAAACGTTACAGCCTACATCCGTTTCAAGCCTACGTCACATCCGTTTTCAATTTCAGCTTATCATTTTATAGTATAGAGTAGATAAAGCGTTTAGACAGAACATATCTAGTCCGATTCTGAAGTGCTTTTGTACCAGAAATGACTTAATTATATTAGGAAAATTTTACTTCAAAAATATTTAGACAGGAAAATAATTTTTCTCCTGAATCTTGAAGTGTGAAATTCGATTAGATGCAACTTTAAATCTGGTGAACATTTCACTGTTTGGCGATTAACCTGATCAACTTTGTTATTAAATTGAAAATGTATCAGAATCAGGATGGTGATGAGGAACAAAAATATGAAATGGGACATATTCTTGAACCAGAGCAGATCATAAAGTGGACAATCAGTTCTAATTATTGCCATGGGGACATCCGAAGTGTGCAGTTTTTACCATTCTTTTCGAAGGAAAGTTCTGCGAAAAGTTCCTGTGGGCCGTAGATGTACAGGATGCCACTTGAGGTTTAGTGATTGGCATTGAATATAAGCTGTACACATCAAATCCCTGGCTATTAAATTAAATCTGAGAGTTCCATTTTAATCGTTTGGTATTTGAATTTGGAGATTACTGCAAAAACATCGTTATGATTGCGAAAACCTTATCGAATAGGGCATGCTGTAAGGATGACAGACAATTCCGCGCAGCGAGTTCTTGGCTTAATCTGAAAACAATTTGCATTAAAACGTTGTACGACTAGAACGATTAAAGACATGGATTTAAGCTCTTTAATATACTTTATTTTCTTGAATTGGTCCCTCAACCTTTCAGCCCGCTAGCACACCGTCCATATTTTTAAGGTATACTGAAGAAAACTTCAGTGCACCTGCAGTCTTATGGCGAGTTATCCAGGGAGATCATAAGAGCCCAACCAAACCCGAATCTGTTGAAATTTTTCAATCTCCTGCAGGGAACTGAAAATTCCCACTAACTCTACTAAACCAATAAGTATCACTATCTGTTAGTGTGTTCATTTAGTTTTAGCCGAGTTGCAACTTTGGAAAGAAATACTGGATTTAAGTTCATTCTAGTTTAAAAAATGTGCTACCATTTAGAAGCATTAAGTAGTTATAAGACGCGGAGTGTAGAGGCAGTTTGTGAATTTCATTTTGAAAAAAATCGCCAGGGTATTTATAGAAAAAGAATGTTTAAATGACTGTTTCTCTGGTTGGTTAGATGAAACGACAAAGCCTTAAAACAATAACTTTATTTAGAAACTCAGTTTACAATCAAGAAATGAATGGATAAAATTTGAAAGTATTCAAAGCATACTTTGAACAAAATTTTAATTAGGTTCTCTTCCACCAGCTTTTCGCTTTTAATTTTTGCTGCAATTCTGATTTTTCGTCTTTAGCTTCTTCCTCCTCTTTGAGCTCCACCATTGGTTCCACTTGCTTCTGCTCCTCCACAGTAGATTCCATCATTTCTTGCTGCTCAATGGATTCCACCTGCTCTGTAGCCTCCATTGCAGATTCCACAGGTTGCTGCACTTCCACTGTAGATTCTATCTGCTCTTCCATTTCAGCCTCAAATATAGGCTCTAAATGATGCTCCTCTTTGTGCTTTATTTTAGTCTCCAATTTAGGCTTTACGTGCTCTATTTCAGTCTTCAGTGTGGATTCTACTTTCGATGTTGATTCCATGTTTGGCTCTATTTTATCCTCTGTTATACATTCAGCAACTTGTTTCATGGTAGATTCTACCTCTTTAGGTTCCACCGGCTGTTCCTTCACTTCATCCTCTGTAGCGTCTACCGCCTCCTGCTCCATAGTGGTAAGCCGTTCCTCTTTGACCTGCACTACAAATTCCACCTGCTGTTCTTGAACTTCATCTGTCAAATGTGTGGTTTTAGGCTGGTCTATTTCCTCCTCTTCACAAGTTGAAGTTGACCTCAATCGACCAGAATTCTCTGCTGCTTGGAGGATGGGAAAGTTCTGAAAGTAAATTCGCTTATTAAAAATTTAGTACCAGTGTGACTGGCTAAACATTTCCAAAATTGCGTAACCATTAACTCACCTCCATATCAAGATCGATGCCTGGAATTCGGTTGATAGCCACAGCAAGCCTATCTAGCAAACGGCATTGTGCTGCTCTTATATTTCTGCCAAGGAATTTCCATCTCCATATGAAATTCTAGAAACAAATTTTCAGCTAGTCAAGTAAACTTTAAGAATAGAGAAATTCTTAACTTATTAAAGGTACTACAGATTTCCTTTATCAGTATACATTAGAAATGGGTGATAAGTAGAATTCAATATGAAAAGCTAGATGGGAAAGAAACTAGGAACAATTTTTGTTAATTAGGATAACTGAATTGGTAAATTGTGCACGCTAGTCGCCGATTTTCAAGATGGCCCTTCATGTTGATCATGAAAATAGGTTTTAGAGCTAACGCTAACTGACCGATAATTTAGGCAATAGGCTTCAAATCATTTCGAGATGCATTTATGGAGTAACAATCCACGAGTGCTATACGGCTGATTTTAAATGCAACTCGATGAAAGTTAAGATTGTCGCCAAATAATACTTCAAATAGGCTTTAAAGCATGATTTGGCAACAAGAATTATTTTTTTTTACACTTCCTGGTTTGTGATGTTGCCATTAATTGCAGAATCCGAAGTGTGCTGTTTGACCGCTATATCTACGAACATCGCGAATAAGATAGATTGATCAAAGTCCAGCATTGTAGAGCAGTCTGTAGAAATTAAGACTTCATATGCGATGAATTTCTTAATTGTTCTTCCAATGAACAATTAGCATTTTCCGGCCTTCTTACCAAGAACTAACCAGATAGGAAATCATGGTTCATCTGCCTCTCAAAATGTGAGATAGTGGTTTACCATCGATTCCTTTGGACATTGTTAAATTCAAAATCGAAGATTATTCAATAAAGTTCTTTATGTGAACTAAGTCCACTACTTTCTCGAGTATCTCCTACCCAAACCAAAGTAGTTTAAGATCGTTAGCTGATGAATGCGTAATTAACTGATTTCAGCCACTCCCATCCATAGGATATTGAGTGACTGCTAGCAAACCTCTTTAAAAAAGAATTCGCTTAAATCCTTGGAATGTATCATGCAATTAAACTTGGGAAGTAGGTTGTTTGTACTAGTAAACTTAGCTATTCAGATTAGACCTATTTTTCACTCACCATGGTGTGCAAAATACGAGGGATCAGAGTTCGTCTTGACAACGTTTGCAGTCTGTATTGCAATTTCTGAAATGGACTCATTGTAGACGTGTCGATTGGGAAGTCATCTGTAAAGGAGGAAAACCAAATTAAACGTTTAGGATCAACAGAAGTTGTTGAAACTCAGTGATGAATGAATCTTACCTTCATCGTCAAGAGGGTGAACTAGAATATCCAAACTTTTTTCAGCAGTGTACCATATATCATTTATATGAGTGATGATAGATCGCTTGGACGATTGATATAAAGCAGTTATCTGAAAGAGAAAAAAAAACTTTAAGTATGGTGAATGTGCAACGTTTACTTAAATGCAAGAAAACTTTAAGCTAGCCTCGACTCGGTGTTTCGATAGTAGGCACATACCTAGAAGACAAAAGGAAATCCACGTCTTGTATATTTATTGCACCACTTTCACAATTTAGTATTTTAAAATAAAGCGTTTATTGAAGTGTACACAAAATATTCCACTAACGAAGGCAAGAAGCTCTTAGCTAATGGGTATCTAGAGAATCAGCCGACGCAGATATTAAGTTATAAATAAAATAGACATGATTGACAACTTGCCTTATTCCTTGCAGATGTCTTCAGTTCATTAAAACCGTTACGAATAGCTTCAATAAAGGAATTACACCGATGCCTTATTTCGGTCACCACCTAGAAAATTAAGATGAGAATCACCGATCTTAATTCGGTACATTAAGAAATAAGATCAAAGCATTAACGCAGTGTTTCGCTGGTACTGCGTTGTAAATAAACTAATGCTCTTAAAGCATTCATACACTAAAGTTAATTCAAGCTGAATCACGTGAACAGAGCACCAACTGCCCCAAGAAAACGCTTAGCGATTTCTTAAAATCAGAAATTTTAGCTAGTAGCCTGCTTTGAGTTTGTACAACAAAACGCAATCTGTGGTAGAAATTATAACAAATCAAACGGGACATTTGACTGAAAAAGTCGAATGTCCCGTTCTACCAGAGTTCAATCTCGTCGTGACGAGAGGAATCCATACACAATTTTAATTGCAGGTGAGATGACCGAACTCGTGTGGAATACGAGATTTACAGACAAAAATATTGTTGGACGATACGGAAGTGGAGGATATACTGGACACGGTGAGATGTGTGGAGTAGGTTACTCTCCTGTGAGGCGTCAAGTAATAACTGAAAATCTGCACAAGCCAGCTTTTGGTGATGTTGCTAGATCATGCACACGTGACTGAAGTGCGAGAAATCTTTCGTGGTGGGAAAGATTGTATTCTCCCTCCTTGAGTTAAGATTTCCAGAACCATCTCCTGTTTCTAATTCCAGATGGGCGGCGTTACTTCCCAGTTCACTGAGAAATCCCAAAGTGAAATTCGCTTGGATTGTCTTAACTGCATGATATTCTTCACCTAGTTAGCCATTCGTGTCATATGCTACTCTGCTGTGAAATTGGATGTCCTAACGTTAAGTTCAAAAGGAAAGAGAATTTAGAAGTTGTGTCCTATTACTTACCCGATTGAAGAATCCAAGAGCTGTAGAAAATGCTTCCTCGATGGCATTCAATCCTCTGATGGCCAGTTCATCAATTCGCTTTACTAGAAGAGAATAATATTGATATAGCAATGAACATTTTAAATGTCAGAAGCTAGTCTATCATTAGAAGTAACAACTGGACTGTAATCCGAGCAGAAGTTAATACAAAGGTAAACTGTTGAAGTATAGCGGGTAGGATGAATTATCATGAACATGCTTTAACTACGATCAGGATAGAACAAACCTTGAATAGTTTAAAAAGGCACGATTTAGCGAATTAATAAAAGGTTGAGATTCATCCGATAGTATAGTTTGTTGTAAAGAAGGTATGGATTTGAAGTAGTATAGTACCATGCAATCGTCACTCATCTAAAGTTAGATTTAGGAATTAAGAAATGCCACAGATATTGTTGCATCTTGTTTTAATCGGAAAAAAAAAAAAAAAAAAGGTAAATGTGCCAAGAGCGTTTTATATTTTTTGGTCAACCATCACTAGAATTACTGTACGTATAATTAAATATTAAATTCTAATATCAAGTCTCACCTATAGAATATGTACTTACATCTCTGGTTATATTTCTGGATGAGTGGCTGGGCATTTGTGACAGCAAAAGCTAAGGATTGCTGCACGCTGGTGAACACAAGCATGAAAACTATGTTCCTGTTCTTCAGAGCTTCATATTTCATTTCCAGAAAGCTCCATATCGACAGCAGAACAGAAATTTGACTTAGTCTAGAAATAAAGTGAAACCCATCTTCATTTGGATCTTGAATGTCCATTTGGATCGGCTCAACTAACTCGAGCTGTCCGTTCTCCATATTAAGTCGTCCGAATCTGCCCACTTCGGCTGAAATTAAAATAAAACAGCTTATATAGTAATAAGCTCTAAGTTTTAACTACTACAAACGATAAAGCATAGCAAAACGCTAACCAAGTAACGCGAACATTCAGCAACTCTCGATAGTCGAAACTCATTTCGCAGTCGGTATAAGAACATGAAAGCGTCGCGAAGACTCCATTTATAATGGAGTATGAAGGAAATTTTTTCCTAATGTAGAAATCTAAACTTGCGTTGTCTTCAGGTTTGCTTTCCCTGCACCGGCAGTTTGTGGTTGTTAATATAGAACAGTCCCCCATTTGGCTACGAAGAAAAAGGCAGCTTTAGCTAAATTGCTCAAGCTATTTTACTTGTAACAAAAGTGTATTGAAAGCAGCCGATCTAGATTACTAGCGCTGTGTGATACAACGACAAACATTTTAACACTTTGAAGCAAGATACACGTAAAGAAAGATTGTTCATGAATTGGCTGCTTTCGTATTAATTCATGTACAGTACTGCGCATAATTTAAATTACGCAGCAATACTATACATGTGGAGGGAATGACGAGAATGCTTTTGCAGTAAATGGCGCAGTCTGTTCGGCATCGCGTTCGTTGAAGCTGTAGTTAGTATTTAACTGAATAACGATTAAATACTTGACGCATTTTTTTTAATCTCATTCAGGAAAAAAATAGTCTTGAGTTACTAGTATCGTTGTTTTGACAGTTCTGAGAAGGTACATTAAGCTTCAACAGCTAATTGACCAGCTTGTTTCCACATGCTAATGTAGAATGAATACTGCAGTATTCTAGAAATGAATACGATAATTGGCATTCCTATATTTCTAACGAACTGTAGTACTCGTTTCTCAGTAACGCAAGAACTCTTAGCTAACAGCATTTCGTTTTTCTGAAGCACTTGTGCTTAATACTAAAATTAAATTTTATATTCCATACATAAAGTACGAAGATGTATTATATAATTCGAAATTAAATTATGATAATCATAAGTTTATCCCGACGTCGATACTAGCGTGTTATGATTGAATTAACGAATGAGAAAAAAACTTACTCACCAACTAACAACAGACGAGTTCAAGTAGATTTCAGTTTATAAATACTTTTCTGCCACTAGCGCCCTCTGCGCATTCTGATAGCAATAGATTTTTATAGAGCAGTAAATGTTGACAACTAGTACAATGTTTCTAGATTCATCCGGTCTTATTCTTGTAATATTCAAACCGGAAGTGTTAACGATGGTTCAATTCGTGTAACAGTTTTCTATTATCAAACAGTATATTTGAAAAGCGCATTTTTGTCATAGAATTATGGCAATTTGAACATATAATATAAATACGATTCTCTTGAAAAATCCTGTGCCAAGTTTTTATAACAAAATTACACAGATGGATGTGGCTCACTTTATGTTTAGAATTTTCGTAATTGACTATTCGCATTTAGTATAATTTATATTATCTCTCGCTCCACACTCTTAATCCAAATGAATAATTCTCGCAAATAATGTAAGTAGGTTTCATTAACCACCTGCGTGCTAATGAATTTTCGAAACGAGATACATTCTGTGTTCTAAACAAAGAAGAGTTGTAAACAGATACACTAATGTGAAATAACAGGAATAACATGTTGTATATTTATCTGGCTACTAATTAACAGAAATTTATTGGCAGCTTCTTATCCCCTCCCCCTCTGACGAAAGAGTATAAATAAATCTGTTATTATCGGAATGAGAACAAACATGACATTTTTAAACCACATCAAAAGGTTGGGGAGTTTTATACCATCCCACAAGAATCGTCTTCCACCAAATAGAAAATAGAACGAATGATTAATGTTGTATGATGGATTGAAACTAAAAATGTACATCTTCTTCAATCCATCCGTCACTCAGGACGAGTAGAGTGTCCTGATTAGAGGTCACGACGAAATAATGTGGCCTCTGCTGCATACCTAAGGAGAAGTATTTATGGCTGTAGACTATGTGTTCACAGGGCTGGTTTGCCTGTTCTTGGAGACGAAAATCCCGAGTTTCCGAGAGGGGGGGGGGGGGGAAACCCTTTTATCTCAGTATGAAAATGGTTGACTCCCCATTGGATTGAAAAGACCTGATAAAGGTTCCTCGAGTCATAGAATTTGAACCTGGGACTTTCCAACCAAAGGGCTCGACTATACCAACTAAGCTATGGACGCTCAAAAATGAACATCCAGGACTACAAATCGAAATGTCTCTACTTGGAGTTTCTATTTAATTTCTTGAATCCTAATCCCATACATCAGAGGTCACCCGACGTGTAGCACAACAGTGGCGTGTGTGTTACAGAAATAAAAGTTGGTCGAAATGATTTTTTGAGGGGGGGAAGGGTCATGTAAGGATATTATTCTCGGGAAAAAATATGAGTATTTCTGGCTTTTTCAGTTTTATTTTAAGCAAATGACCAACTAAACATATATAAGATTATGAATTTAAACATATTGTTGAGATTCTATTTGGTCATTCAAACATATAATTAAAATGAAATATATATTGATCTTTAATTGACCATTAAGATGTTTATAAATCAATGGTCAATTAAAGATCAATATATATTTCATTGAAACAATCTTGATATAAAACCAATCTTCATTTGGAACAACCAATATATTTTGAAAAATCTTAATTTCGTTCCTTTTTAAATGACTATTTTATGAACCTTTTCTTAAACATATTTTCTTATGTAGTAGTTTCCCAAGTTTCAAGCCCAACAGTCATTTGTCATCTTATGAATATTTCAGCATCCTTGGGACCTCCTTTACGCCTCTTTTATATCCCTGTGATACCTTTCATCCTGTTCTTTACTTACCTCACCAATCAAGGTTTTCGTTAGCGATTTTTAAACTACTTTTTAAACTATTTTGAATTCAGAATCTTCATTTTTTTTTTTACAGAAGTTTCCTGTGGTTAATTTTATGTCTATTCACCTTCTTTTCACCTCTTCTATCTCTCAGGAAGTGTCAAATCTTCTGAGTATGGGTTACAGCATTTTAATGTAGCCAGTATGATATTCTTCTGCTACATCACCTAAACGCGAGTATTTTATTTATTTGTTTGTTTGTTTATTTATTTTGCCTGTAGATACGTATATTCTCAAGAACCGTTTGCCTATTTTAAGGGAAAACTGGAATTTTTTGGAGAAAAAGCTCTCCACCTTAACATGAGACCGGCTAACTCACCTTTCAAGAAAACTCTAATAAAGGTTTTTCGCGTCATAGACGGGATTCAAATTCGAGTCTTTTCAACAAAGGGGTGTGGGCTTCCTGGAAACTGAGTGAGCTCGAGGTTTCTTTCTTAAGTCTGCATCCACAAAAATCTATTCTTTGAGTTAGCATCTGAAATTTGTAGGGAAAATGCATAACTTATTCAGTATTATTGTCTAAGATCTGAAATTATTAATTCATAACCCTAAGTTTATATTTGGATCAAGGAATTTTATTTGGATCCACTCAACTTTCACGAAAACTTTCGTTGAGCCTGGAATGAAGAATTTTTCCCCTTCGCTATGGTTTTTATGTACCAAGTGAGAATTACTGATTCTGCTGTCACAAATAAAGTATCACACTTTCATAGCACCAGATTCCTGTTCCAGAAACATAAAAGGAACTTGCAAATCACCAAAAATTACCACATCCTTCTATATGCTTCAGTTTATCAAGAAGAAATCAAAACAATTTCATAGATATATTTTAAGTGAACAGAGTGAGCAAGTGGTACGGAAGTAAAAGTGTTATTATTCTCTAGCAGAATAATATTGGACAATCTACTTCCATACCAAAATTAATCGCAAGTGGATAAATGTCTATGCATACAGTACCAATCATCTTAAGACAAGTGTGGCATAAATTCATTTTCCTATGCCAATAATATAAAGTTACTGAAGAAAGCAAATTAGCATTGAGGCTCTATTCTAGGAACTATGTAGAAATTCGTAGACCTCACAGATCATTAAATCCATTTTGTTGTCTGTTTAAGCTCGTAATATATATACAGTATATATAGGGTGGCCCATAAGTCGAAGGGGTTTAAACATTTAATAACTTTTTATTCGTTTGTTATAATGAAATACAACACGGAGTTAAAAAAAACACTTAAATTTTAAACCCTTTCGTGACTTAAGCGCTACCTTGTGTGTGTACATATATACTGTATATATACACACAAACAGAAGAGGTGTTTGAGTCACAGATCTCATGATACATAGAGAATTCGGATAGGATTTATTCTATTTCTAGTGCTAAAACTCTTCAATACAGAGTAAAAAGTGTAATCTTCTGCAAGCTATTTTTTATTTCCGTCGTACCATCAGAATAGGAAAAGGAAGTGACTACTTGTTAAGTTCCCCGATGGTTCAACTTATTATTATTATTATTATTATTATTATTATTATTATTATTATTATTATTATTATTAAGGTACCTGAGGTAAATAAGGCCCAGAGTCTAATAAGGCCCAGGGTATTGTTCTTTTGTTCTTTTAATATTGTTCTTTAAATGTTTCTTTAAATATTGTTCTTTTCGCATTGTTTTTATATTTAGATTGTTCTTTCAACATTCAGTTTTATGATAAAAAATATTTTCATTGATTTGAATTCATATTTTACGTGAAAATAGATGTGATCTAATCTAGTTCACGGCGATTAATAAGGTCCAGTAAATTTGTTGATGGGCCTTATTAAACTGCTATAATTTATGATTTTATTTTTGGTGATTGCTCATAATAGTTACTTATTTTATTGCTAAAGGCCCTCTAAAAATGTTAGAAGTTAAGAAGAAACGGGGTCTTTGAACTGATGAAAGATAGAAGTAGCTATGAAAGCTGTGCAAAGAGGACAACTATCACAACATGCAGCATTAGAACGGTATGGAGTACCTACCTAGAAGAACATTTAGGAACCATTTAAAGACAGAAAAGATGACGAAAAGATTAGGAATAAATACTGTGCTAACAAAAGAACAATAGAAGAACTTGGTAGAAAGAATAGTAAAGTTTGCTTTAATTGCCATCCCTTTAACTCCAAAAGCTATACGCAGGCAAACTTTTATATTTTGCGAACAAAATAAAATTAGGAATAACTTCAATAAAAAGTTGTCTCTCAGGAAAAGATTGGTTGAAGTTATTTTTAAAGAGAAACCCAACAATTTCTAAACGTAAAGCTCAATTTTTGAATTCTGCTTGAGCTGTAAGAAAAGCGTTAATTTATAAGGGCCAGAGAGTGACCAAAGATCTTTTCAAAGAAAAAGGATAGTAAGAAAGAGAAGGCTGCCACTAAAAAACAGGAAGAACCAAGAAAAATAAAATAAAGGAAGAAAGAGTATCAAAAGAAGGGTGGTATTGCCATGGATGCAGAGAAGAAAAGGTTGCTGATATGAGGCAATGCACACGGTGTCTTAAATGGCACCATGAAGAGTGTGTTGGTCTCACCAAAGAAGAATGTGGCGTATTTGCATGCCCTTATGACTGTTCTTAAGCTAATAATTATGATTAAAATTAATAATAATTAAAAATAATTATATTCTTTTTTAAATATTTAATTTTGTTCAAGGGCTTTATTAAACTACTGTGGTTTAATAAGGCCCACACAAGGTGTTTTTTAAAGACTTCGTTAAAATATAAATTACTGCGAGAATTGTTTTTATTTGTGTTTTTTTTAATTAGTGATAAATACAAACTTTAATATGAACACTGTTGTTTCAATTAATCTAAACAATTGTCTAACTTATTCAAATTTTAAATAAGGTGGGCCTTATTTGACTCAGGTACTATATTATTATTGAGAGAATTTCAATGAGTCAGGAACTCATCGTGGGAGGCGATGCTGTTTGCACCAGCTGTCATACCTTCTTGAATTCATTCATGCTACTTGCACATATAACATCCAACTGCAATCAGGGGGTGAGGCCTAGAAAAATCTAGGCCTCACCCCCTGCTTGACACTATTCATTTTCAACTTCCAAAGATGCTTTTGCGTCCTTTCCCCACACTCCATAAAATAAAAAATTCCATTTACTTGAATTCTGTATAACCCTTTCAGAAGTTTGTAAGTTTCAAACATTTCACCCCTCTTTCTCCTGCTTGCTAGTGTCTGCAGTCTACAAATTCTCAGTCTGTCTTCATAATCTGTATTCTACAATCCTGATATCATTTTAACACTCTCCTTTGCACCCTTCTCCAATATATCAGAATCACAACGGAAACCAGGAGACCAGATCTGAGCACAATAGTCAAAGTGAGGTCTTATCAAGGACTTGTAAAGAGGCAAACTGACTTCCTTATCTTTACATGTGAACGTTTGTTTCAGCATTGCAATTATCTTTTGAGTTGTATTTGCAATCTTTGCTACCCCTCAACTTCAAATTCTCATCTACTAACACTCCAAGATCCGTAGCCTTATCAGTTTCTTTAGTCTAATCCCACCACGATATTACGACATTGGATATCTAATCACGCCAAACTGCATGAATTTACATTTATTCACATTGAAATGACATCCATTTTCCCATGCCCACAATTCCAGCCTATTGAAACCACTCTGCAAGTACTTCATATCAGCAACATTCCTGATTACCCTACCTATCTTTGCATCATCGGAAAATAGCTGCATGTCGCTTGTCAAATCCTTCCCAATATCATTATTTACACATTGAATGGCAGTGGGGAACAATGACTGATCCTAATGGTACATCACTCGTTACCTTCAATCTTGCAGACTCAAATCCCCCGTATACCACTTTTTTGATATCTGTCAGTCAGCCATTCTCTTATCCATGCTAATATTTTATAATCCAAACCCATATTTTCCAATTTATACAACAGTCTTCCATGCTTTATTCTGTTAAACGCCTCAGCAAAATCCAAAAGCATCATGGTGTATCCATTCTCCTTGTCTACCTGAATGGAAACATTATTATAGAATGTGAGTAAGTTGCTAAAACGAGACCTTTCCTTAGTAAACCCATGCTGATCTTCAAAACAGAGATTCTCTGTCAACCCATTTCTGAATGCGAGCCGTAACCAACTTTTCCAAAATCTTCACCATCACTCCTGAGATACTGATTGGTCGATAGTTGGATACATCGGTCTATGCGCCACCCTTGTGCAATGGGATTACCATACATTCCTTCCATTACTGCGGAATCTTTCCTGTTCCGAGACTCATAATAAACAGCCTGGTCAAAGAAATAGCCAATTCAGCTGAACACTCTTCTAGCATTCTTGCTAATATTCCATTAGTTCTTATTGCAGAACTGTTATTCAGTTTGTGCACAAGCTCTACTACTTCTAGTACTTCCTTTTCATACACATGAGTTTTCTGAAATCAATGAAGAGGGAGGGGTGAGTTCGATGTTGCATTTACCAGGTTGATAGCTTTTAGCAAAATGGTCGCTCATTAGTTGAACAATCACTCCTGCATCAGTCACTCGCGTACCAGCTGCATTCCATAGGGTTATTCTTTCTTTTACTACAGCATAAGAAAAGAATTCATTTGGATCATCTTGAAATTCAGAGCCAGTTTCTTTTTTGTGGTCATGCTTATCTTTCCGTAGCACTTGTGACTGTTCTGGCCTGCTACTTATAATTATCATAACTGACATCAACCTTATGCACACAGTATTCCTTCCACTTCATCTTTTTCTTACAAATCTCTTGCTTAATTAGATTACACATCCATTTCACTCCAACACTATTTATTCTTCGAACTCTAGAGACGTATTCTGATGTCGCATAGCATATACATTACATATTTTACGTGATACGCAAATACTACACATCTTTGACAAATTCTGTAATGTTTTGTCACCCTCTTTTTTGATATAATACTTACAATGACGCGCTCTAGCGAAGTTCCAACTACTTTCTCTTCCCGTAAAGTCTAAAATATTCTTTATCCCAAACATGATACGATTCTCAACTTTATCACTACATAAATAAATAAATAAAATATTTTAACTATATTAAATAAATAAAAATAAATTCGGAAAGAATGGAGTTCGGTAAGACTGAACTCCACTCTTAATTGTTGACAGTAGTGGAGTTCAGTCTTACCGACGATTTCAAGACTACGGAACGAGAATATGGGAGACAATCTCCGTCATTTTGTAGTACTAAATCCTACTGGTATAATACTGTCTGAAATAGTGTGATTTCTACGGTCTATATTTCTGAGTTGGGGGAGTTGAACCAAAATCGGAACTAGACTAGAATTGAACCTATAAATTTCATTCTCCTGTAGGGCTAGTGCTATAGAAAGAAGATATTTATTTTAAGAAGCCAAAAGGCTATTTTACCGGCGACATAAATTAAGTTTAAGGGAGATGATAAATCCCGTATTTTTATTATTATTATTATTATTATTATTATTATTATTATTAGAATAATGCGGGATTTACCATCTCCCTTAAACTTAAGATATTTATTTTGTTTCTATAGCAATAGAAACATCTACTAAATATATTCATTAATTTGTGAAGAATATGCACTTTACAAAGAAATATTGTTATCATTTTCATACTCTATGTACTATTGGGCTGTTGGGTGCTTCTGTTATTGTCGTTTAATGCTCAGAATAGGAGCATTAAAAGAGAATTACCACAAATTTTCAGATGAACTACGACACTACTCCGAAATCCTATCTTCTTTATCTCAGAAGACTAATTAATAATGAGCTAGGTGTTTTCCCTTTAAAATTTCGAGATTAATTAATTTCGATTTTTTTTACTTTAAAAACGCAAATAATAGCCGTACTGCCATATTGAGAAGCCATAGCATAAGCTAGCAACCGGATTCTATTTATTATTAAACTTTTTATTGATTTTAAGATGTAAAATAAATAACGGGCGCGGCATTTCTAAGTTTAAAAAATAAATTACAATGAAAATCTTCTAATACCAATAAAAAAATATATATTTAAAACTCACTTTGAAAAAATACTTTTTATTCATTATTAGTAAAATAAGATACATACGAATATAAATTTCGCATTTTTCTGAATTTTTCGGGACTCCAATTTTTAATTAATGCATTTCCTGTTTTGTGACAAAACATGAAATGTGACAAACATTAGTGTGTTGAAATTCAAAACAAAATGTTGATATTTCGAGAGAATCAAATTATCGACATTCACTGTAAACATTGAATTCTCCGTTCAATTTTATTTTATCGACTTTTATTTCAAAAATGGTTTCCTTAGGACAATAATTAAAGAACCAATTTGCAGACAAAGTTAGAATTTGCTTTATTTCAACATCGATTTTAAAATAAAGCTACTGTTTCCGAAAATATTACCAAGTTCGCTTTTAAAATGCCAACTAATCCAGTAAACAGGGATTGCGTAAGCCATGTGTTTTCTAATTGGTATGTTTTTCCCTGTGAGTTTTGCTTAAACAATTACATGATACAGTTGTTTTTTATATAACAAATTCTTTTGGATATTTTTATTACAAAAGGCATCGTCACGAAACGTCAGTTTTAGTTATTAAAAAACAAGCGAAACTGCAGACGACAGGAGACATGAAAAGCGGAAGTATTTTGATAGAAACAAAAATAATTTTAAGTGGTGTGCCAGATTTTATTCCCGAAAAATGAGTTTAAACTTACTGAAAAAAAAGTCTATATATATATTAAGGATACCAAGTAATTTTATAAAATATACAATGTATAATCATTTACAAAAATATTTTAAAATACAGCCTCTCTCATGTGCAATGAAATTGTGTTAGTGACCCGAAATAATGAATGTCGGTTCCACTCTAAGCAATTCACCTTTTACTTGCAGAAAAACAAGTGAAATTCAAAATGAAATTTCTTCAAAATTATTTTGTTGGTTAAGCTTGAAATTAAATATAATAGGAAGGATTTACATAAATAAAGCTTTCAGAAAGTTGAAAACACGTCATCATCTCGACTAGACGTAAAATGGGATATTTAATATCTTGCAAAATAAAAACTGAAAACCTTTTTATTAAACTGGTGTAAATGTCAGTTTCCAGTTCTAATATGTTGTAATGGGAAAAAAATAAGTTCATATTCGAACTGGAAGCACGATTTTAAAAACAAAATGAACTTTTATAATTACACACTTACTAAATCAAATTGACATGTTTTTCTAATATATTTCAAAATAATGTTTAATGACAAATTTAAAAAGAAATGAAAATTCGCATAATTTTTAGCAATCTTGTTTTCGGAACGATCTTCAAACTGTATTTGTAAAAAATAAAAAAAAAAAATTAAAAAATTAAAAAAAAATGAGTAATCTTTAATTTCTAGGTAAAGCTAAGATTAAAATCTTCGCTTAAATGCAATGTTCCCTTTTATATCACATAAATACGCCACATTTCTAATTCGTTTAATTTTATGATTTAATTAATTTTGTGTCACATTTCTAATAAGTTTATTAGAAATGCCGTCTGGGCCAGGAGCTTTTTTGTTCTTTAAATTCTGTATAATGATATAGATTTCAGCTGGGGAGGTAGGTGTGAGCTGGCTGGTACAGGTATCAGACAGTTTTAGCGTGTACCTAACATGACAGTGAATTTTATAAATATGATTGAAGTCAAAGCTTTCATATGATGGGTTGCACTATTTTCTAAATTTTTTGCTATGACTTCAACTTTTTCCGCATCTCAGTGAACAATGACAAGATCTGATTTGAGAGGGGAAGAGATTTATTTTTGTTTTTAATATTTCTTAACAGTTTACAAACAGTTTGATCACCAGGTGATATGGAAGTTATCTTGTCTTCCCATAATTTGTTTCTATGATCTTTTAGCGTATCTCTAATTGCGCTGTTTAGTTTGTTGAGAAACTTTTGGTATTGGGATGCCCGTGTGTTATGGTATACTTTTCTTGCCTTATTTTTCCCCTTATTAATTTCATATCTTCTGGTAATCGGTTGGGCTTAAAAGCGGTTGTGATTGATGTGATAGATAATAAGGCAGCGTTGATTTGTTGAGTAAGTTTATTGACTGCAGTATCGACTTCCTCCTTGGAGTTGATACGAGGAACAGGGTCAGTGTAGTCTGGGAGCACTTTGGATAATTTTCCCCAGAATATGAAGGTATGAGACGAAGGGGAAAGTCCCTTCTGATTACCCAGTTGGAGCAGAATATGGTTGTGGTCTGAGGATAATTCATTTAATGATTCCAAGCTGTATTATAATTTAACAATCTGGAGGACAACTATGTTTAAGATGTCGGAGGAGCCAAATGGACTGTGATGGGTTGGTTCTGTGGGTTCAACCACAACTGCGCAGTTGGAATCAGAGTAGGAATCAGAAAGGATACGGCCGTTCTTATTGGTAGATTTACTGAACCAGGCAGGATATTTTGCATTCAAGTCTCCGGCGATGTGATCGGCTCCTTAACTCCGAGAATGGAGTCCAGATCTGAAGGCAGCAATGTCTTCAGGTGTTTTTGATGGTGGGTTGTAGGCTGCATAGATTTTTAGGTTTCCGGCTGAGTTTGTGATGACTTCGATACCTGTGATCTCCAGGTTAGAGGTTGGAGCGTTATTTACGGAATGGTGTTTGATATAGTTTTTAATAAAGATGGCAGTGTCACCACCTCTATAATTTTGCCTGTCGGTTCTGTATAGGCGATATCTCCTAATTTCAGTGCTGTCAGAGGGTCTCAGAACGATAAGAACGATATGCGTTAAGAACGATATCTGGCTGATATCTCTGAGTAAAAGCTTGGAGTTCCAAAATTTTGTTTCTAAGGCCTATTTGCATTCCATGCAACAACCTGTAGATATTTTGTCTGGAGATATTTTGGTTCTATTCATCAATGAGTGCTGTGAGGATAGCTTGTGTTTGATATAGTTTCTTTTCGTGAGAATCTTTTCGTGGAGGTTAACGAAGGATTAGATTTGTATGTGCAGTCGGATTTCTTTGTTCATGTGTTTTCTTGTTGGAACTGCCCACATCGGCATAAATTCTTGTCAGCCGATGGTGATCTCTTTTCTGAAAAAACCTGTTTGTAGCAATGAGCCTCTGGCTCTGGTGAAGGAGCGTCTAGTGTTCGTGTATTAGAGGAGAAAGACTGTTTGGCTGTCTCCGTCCCTGTTCTTCGGGTGTTTCCTGCATCCTTTACGGTTGGCTGGGTGAGGGCAGACGCAGTTGGCACATTTAGGCGAGGTGGTTTTTGACTTGGTGCAGGTGTTAGAGGGGTGGCACTTCACACAATTACGGTATCTGAACTCTCCTTAAACAGTTTCTGGGCATGGGCGAATTTTTGACATCGGTGGCACTGTCCTGTTGAAGCCCTTTTCCTAAGAGGTTAAGGACTGATCTTAAATCCACAGATTGATATCAAGTCATAGATGTTTTTGTAGGCCTGATGGATTTCGACCAAACCAGAGGCATCGGGCTCTTGTCAGCTCTGGTCATTCTGCTGATCTTGATGAGTGGTAGGTCTTGATATTGGAGATCAGCAGCGATTTCATTTGTAGATATGTCCTCAGAAACACGTCGAAGAACCACCACCTTCAGGTTTTTCTCCGAGCTAAGGGAGTGTTGTAAAAACTCGATGTAGCTTAAAAATATCAAAGCGCTTTACATCGATTTTTTAACATAGGTCAAGTCCCATGAGAACTGTAAATAACCTTGTTTGTTTCTATGTATATTTTGCAAAATATTGATGTAGTTAAACCCGTGGTAAATGAATGTATTTACTGTTTTAACGTCAAAAACAAAGGCAATGCTTTCCTATCGGGGAGCTTTGTATATAGTTATGTGTAAGTGCGCAAGAAAAGTTGTTTACTAGTTTTGTATATAAGAGTTGCTTACAAGCTCTGCGCTAACACCTTTAAAGTTAGTATCTCCAAGCTAGGCTTAGAGATGTTTCAGTGGCCCAAAAGGAGAAGCAAACAGGTCCGCTCAGTGGCGGATTAAGGATGGTTGGGGCCCCTAGGCAAATTATATTTGGGGGCCCCCAATAAAATAATAATAAAAAAAGAAAAAAAGTTAGGTAGCAAATAAATGAAGTTTTGTACTTTGAATTTTTTGAACTTCTGGATTTCTCTGCCTGTTAAAGGGTTAAAGGATGATAAATAATAAAACGTTTTATTTTTTTTAATTTTTTTATCATTTTACAAAGTTTTTTTACTTGCACTACACTTAAATAATGAAAACACGAAAAGTCACACTAAAAAGTTATTTTTGAAACAAACACCTCACTCTTACACGATTCAATAACAAATGAAGTTTGTTATTGAATTGGTAATGCGGTTTAATTTAAAGCGTAGATAGCGCGCGCTGTTCAAAATACAAAATACGAAGCTTGTCAGCTAGCGCCGACATTAGTATTGCAGCATTATTTAAAGCGTAGATAGTGCGCGCTGTTCAAAATATTTAATAAAACATAATTATTGTTTTGAAAACTTTTCGCTTAAAATAATCAAGATTTTTATGATGTTTACTGAAAACATTAATCTATTTTAAAACACTATAGGAAAATGTCATGGCTTGTGTCCCCCAAAGCTTGAGGCCCCAGGCACGTGCCTCATTGCCTTAATTGGTAATCCGCCAATGAGTCCGCTAGTTTTAGGGACAAGTTTCCGCGCTCGGCAAAATACGATCAAACAGATTGCACGGAGGAGAACAAAGAGCTGGTTAAACTAAAAAGAAGATGAAAGAGTAGTGCCGAATTCTTCGGGGTTACTACCCTTAGTGCAAGGCCCCGAGATCGTAAAATAAAAGGAGACTGAGCAGAGCTTAAGGGGCTTCCAGATGTCAAGCGAGAGTCATCAGAGGTCGGAACCAGAGCGGAAGCGAGCTGAGACTATATGCGGAGTCCGAATCAGAGCAGTGGCGGCAAAGAACGAGGAAAGGCAAGGCTCCAGTTACACAGAGGAAAGCCGACATCCAAGTGCCAAGAGAGCAAAGGTTACCGAAAAGAGCCAGAACCAGTTGGCGGCAATTACAGTCATTGGTCGGCAGTTAGAAGCAGAAGTTCCTGAAGTAAGGATCCAGAGGAGAATTTGCCCGCATGCTGAAACATTTTATATGTGCTATTTGAGTGCCACAGAATGCAGTTCAAAAGCCCGCTAATATCCCGAAAGCTGAAGCCAGATACTCCTGAAGGAAGCCTAAGACTCGAGATGAAAGAAAAACCATAAAGACTTGAGTAAAAGACTCTTGACTGAACGTGTGATACAGAGCCTCTGTAAGCTGTATCGTTTTGTTTATTTTCTCTTATAATCTAGGAGATAGGATGTATATGGACTGTTAAGAGTTAGTTTATTAGTAATAGAAGTGTCCATAAGAGAGTCAATTGGCATGTTAGAAGTCGATATAAAAATCTGTAAAAATAACTTAACAGAGAGTTAGCTAACCTCTTTGCGAGTAAACTAGAAGTCTAATAAGTTGAATTTGTAAGCAGAGAGTAAAGAAATAGAAAGTAAAGAAAGTAGAGTTTTAGAATTAAAGAGATTATTCCGTGTTGAAGTGGAAGGGTTCTAATTTTATGCTAAAGATTTTTAGATGGGCAGAGATAATGTAAATAAATGTAGTCAAAAATAATAATGATAAAGGATCAGGCAGCACTCTTTTAACAAATAATTAAAAGAGTGCTGCCTGATCCTTTATTTTACAACTGCACTGTTCCTAAATCGGACTTGTGAGTGGAAAACAACTAAGGCATTAAAAGCGCAGTTTTATTACTTAAGAATCACGACTGTTTATGTAAACTTTGTTGAAGGAAGTTACGCTAGTAAGAGATCTACCGGACATTTTATTAGTTCTTATACCGAATATTTGATATACTGATGGCGCAGACTTACAAATAAATTTTTCAGTATTCATAGGCATAAAGCGAATAAATACGGAAGGTGGATTAACATAATACGCAGCAGAGTAAGTGGGAAAGGTTAAAAGAGAAAAAGCGCATTAGAATAACGATATAAAGAAGAAAGATAGAAGAGTAAAGATAGAGATATTGCATATAAGAAAATAAACATACGTTTACAGTGTGATGCTGTGCACCGTTTGAGTAACTCTTTGGTCAATCTTCTGTAGTCCATTACAGTGGCGGGCTGAATCTTTATGCCATCGTCTACATTTTTGGCTGTTTTGTATGATATTTGCAGATCGAACATGGAGGTCCTTTTGGACGTCCATCAGCGCTTTTCACGGAAAATGATCGGGGGTTACCTTCTCATTAGGGGAGGCAGAGGAATCCGTGATGGGGCCATCTTCATCCATTCCGTTGTCCTTGGGTAGCTCTGCGCGCACGAACCTCTTGAAAGTCTGGGGGGGGGGGAGATCACCAAATCCAGCTTCTCCTCCATATTGGCAGTGTCTTCGTTCTCCTCAACTTCTCCTGGAAAGGAGTAGTAATTAAGGATACCAGGCCACTCGTGTTCAAATTTCCTTAGAATCGTAGAATTTTTTCCGCTTGGTTAGACTATAATAAATTTAGTTTAATCCTTTATCCAAGTGTAAACAAACAATGTTTGCGCCTGAAGTATCTTCAGGATTGAGGCAACTTGTGGTTAAAGGTAGACCAAGCTCTCATCATTCCTTGTCTTAGTATCTCCCATAATGCAAAGCACATCTCCTTGCAAACATATATAATGCTATGCATTAAGGGAAGGGCCACTACCCAGACCGGTTACCTTTATTGAGATCTCATCAGTGGGAGCCAGACCCAGAAGTGGTGATACTAAGGCAGAAGCAGTGCAGAAGTCATATTTACCTATACTACTCCTGAAGATACTTCAGGCGCAAACTTTGTTTGCTTACACTTGGGTAAAGGATTAAACTAAATTTATTATAGTCTAACCAAGTGAAAAAACTTCCAACACCTTTCTCTAAATCCGGAGTAATTTAATAATAAGTTGAGACACATTTTGGCAACTCGTATAAGTAAATATGACCGCTCCTATTGCTTCTGCCTTGGTATCACCATCTCTGGGTCTGGCTCCCACTGACGAGACCTCAATAAAGGTCGAAACGGGTCTGGGTAGTGGCCCTTCCCTTAATGCATAGCATTATACATGTCCCTAAGGAGATGTGCTTTGCATTATGGGAGATACTAAGGCAAAGAGTGATGAGAGCTTGGTCCACCTTTACCACGAGTTGCCTCAGTCCTGAAGATTCTTCAGGCGCAAACTTTGTTTGCTTACACCTGCATAAAGGATTAAACTGAGTTTATTATTATTCCTTAGAATATTTTTTGAGAATGCTAAACGCCTGTCCTTTGTTGTCCTATATATATAAGCGTCATCTTCCTTCTCGCTCATGGTGATGACGGCGCAACTTCTCGCAAATTAAAATCCGGTAGGTCCAGAAATCTGCGAGCAATATCCTGTAAACTGATGGAGTCTACTAGCAGAAGAAAATGATTCAGTGTTGTGTGCGTGTGTGTGTATGGGGGGGGGGGGGGTGATGGCATGACCTTACTTGGCTCAGCACAAATATCCTACCTCTCTAAAATTCACCACTGGTCCTCTTCACCATTGACCTCGTACACATTTCGTGCAGAGGGGGAGACAGTAGGAATTTAAGCTGGGTTAGCCAGTGCAATTCAAGAATCACGAAACACTTCCGATAGTGGAATAGAAGACTTAAAGAAGCGAAGCTATCTAGTGAGCACGTCTAAATCTATTCATTCACTCCCTTTATCACCGTACAATATATACTTTTTGGAGGGGGGAGGGATAGATGGAGAAGCAAGAATGCTTTTCATCTTCCCCGTTATCTGTAGAAGAAAATGTATGGATGGGATAATATAGTGCTATAAGCTCTGATTAGGTGGATAAGAGCAATAGTCGAGCCTTAGTTAAAACTTCATTGGCTACAGCAATGCCATCCATTATCCTCCCTGGGTACCCATTTTAGTCGCCTCATACGACATGCATGGGCTACAGTGGGCTATTCTTATCCCGGCCACCACACGGGGCTTGTACATGGTTGACTTTGACAATTGACATTGATGGCTTTAGGGGTGAAGCAAGATGCTTTTCATATTCCCCGCTCTATTACGGATACAGTGAGGGTAATATTTTATGAGCAGTTTGTTTACCCTGAATGGGCATGGAGATTAAGCATCGCTACAGGAAGTTAAAATGGCTTTTGGTCTTTCATGTTTGAATAGATCCGTTGCCTCGTAAGCTACAGCTTGCTGAACTAGATCGTTGGGTTGGATGGACGTTTTTAGGAAAAACTTTGTTGCTAAGGATTGTAGGAAAGAGAAGAGATGGGGAATATTTGTATCTCGATGAAGTTGATTGTTTCTGATGAACCACGAGGCGTTTAGAATCATTCGCAGGAACTTGTTTTGTACACGTTGCAGTTTGAGAACGTTAGTATTGGGTGTGGTTCCAGGCTGGAAAAGCATAAGTGACAATGGCACGAATCGTCAGCTGGTATAAAAGCAATTTGATTCTGATGTTTAGCTTGCTGTTCTTGTTAATTAGGGGGTAGATCTGGGCGATGGCTTTAGATGCCTTTGCACACGTAGTCTTGATGTGTTGGTTAAAAGTTAATTTTTTGTCGAGCACGATACCAAGTTATTTTGTTTCTGTCTGCCAAGGAATTTTGGTATTGAATAATAAGACATCTCCTGCAGGAGATATCGATGTTTTCGTGAAGAGAATAACTGAGCTTTTTTTTTGGGGGGGGGGGGGGGGATTCACTTGTAGCCTCCATTTAGAGAACCATTTCTCTAACTTTAGGTTTTCTTGAAGCTTTCTAGTAATGCGATGTGGCCGGAGAGTGCTAATAATGCTGTATCATCCGCATATAGGGCCATGATGGATGACATTGGGTTGTGCAGAATGCCAGACATGTATATAGAGAATAGCAGTGGAGCCAGCAGAGATCCCTGCGGTACTCTGGCCAAGATATGACGCTCAGATGAAGTAGTACCATTGATCTTGACTTGCGTGCTTCTATTCTGTAGATATGATTTAACTAGATGTACCATTTTCAGTGAGATACCGGCTAAGATAAGTTTATGTAGCAATCCGAAGTGCCATATTTTGTCAAATGATTTGGATAGATCAAGAAAAACATTCAGTGTATTAACGCCAGTTGTAGCTGGTGGTAATATATTCAACTATTCTGAGGATTTTCTGGGTAGTATCATGGGGTTGACGAAAACCGAATTGCTCTTTAGGAAGGATGTTTCGTTCATTTACTGAAGCTTGAAGTCGTGAGAGGATGACCTTCTCTGCAATCTTACCCAAGTTGGAGATGAGGACGATAATTGTGAGGCTGATGCGGGTCCTTTTCTGACTTATGAAGTGGGATTACATCAGCCTGTTTCCAGCTGGAAGGGAAAATAGTGAAACCTTAAGATTGCATTTATTATTATGGTCAGGTGCGCTACAGCTTTTCGGGGCAGCAGTTTGATCACTCTATTTGTGATGCCATCTGGACCAGGAGCTTTTTTGTTCTTTAAAATTTTTATAATATCATATATTTCAGCAGGTGATGTGGGTGCAATATGGTCAGCACCGGTATCAGGAAGTTTTAATGAGTGTCTGACCTGTCTGAGAATTTTATACACGTGATCGAAGTTTAGGTTTTCATATGAAGGTTTGCACTGCCCTTCTAAATTTTTTGCTATGGCTTCTGCCTTTTCTACGTCTGTGTGAACAAGGCCCTGCTCAGAAAGTATAGGGAGGGAAGGGATCTGCCCTTGTATCTGATGTTCCTCAGTAGTTCCCAGATAGAGTGATCAGTAGATGAGATAAAAGCTAACTTTTCTTCCCATAATTGATCTCTGTAATCAATGAGTGCATCTCTCACTGCCCCATTTAGTCTGTTGAGAACTGTTTTATCTTGTGTCGCGCGGGTGTTGTGAAATCTTTTCCTTGCTCTGTGTTTTTCTCCGATCAAGTTCATAATGTCTTCGAGCAGACGACCAGGCTTGGAGACAGATTTGTAGGAGGTGGTTGCCATTATAGCGGAGTTAATTTGTTAGGTACGGTTTCGACATCTTCTTTTGAATTTATATGAGGAACAGGTCCAATGTAATCCCGGAGTACTTTTGACAATCTTACCCACGATATAAATGAGTGAGAGGGAGGAGACAGGTATTCTTGTTTTCCCCAGCTGTAGTAGAATTGGGTTATGATCAGATGACAACTCGTTCAATGATTTTAGGCTGTACTGAAGTTTAATATCTTGCAGGATAGCTATATCCAGGGTGTCAGCAGTGCCAAACGTATACTAAGATGAGTTCGTTCGGTGGGGTCTGCCACAACAGCATAGTTTGATCCTATGTAGTTGGAAAGGATGCAGCCATTCTTGTTGGTGGTTCCAATTCCAGGCAGGGTGCTTGGAGTTTGTCTCCGGCAATAATGATGGACTCTCTAACGCCTAAGATGGTATTTAGATCAGAATGCAGAAGAGTTTTTAAGGGTGGGTTGAAAGCTGAGTAGATTTTCAGTCTGCCAACCGAGCTAGTGAATACTTCCATACCTGTGACCTCAAGGTTAGTGGTTGGAGAGTTGATAGCAGAATGATCTTTGATATAATTTTTAATCAAGATGGCAGTGTCGCCACCTCTATAGTTTAACCTGTCAGTTCTGTATAGGAGATAACCCCTAATTTTAGGGCTATCCGAGGGTCTTAGATGTGTCTCGCTTATTAGAATAACATCTGGTTGATTTCTATGGGTAAAATCTTGGAGCTGTAAAATTTTGTTTCTGAGGCCATTTGCATTCCGTGCAACGATCTGAAGAGAGGCTAGAATTAGTTTGTTTCTATTCATCTATAAGTGCTGTGAGGATGACCTGTGTTTCGTGAAGGAATCTTTTAGTGGAGGTTACTGAAGGGCTTGACAGCTGAAGTATTGTGGCATGTTTGCTAGAGAAGCCGTGATAACATCTGTCAGGTTTGCAGGTGCTGTCGATCGATTCTATTCTGGTGTTGCCTTGTTTGTATGGGCCACATTTGCATAACTTCTTGTTTGCCTTTAGCACCCTTTATATTTGAAGGCCTCCGACTGTGGCTGCCGATTCTCCAATTGGTGCAGGGGCCTCTGGTATTTTTGTACTAGAGGAGGAGGACTGTTTAGGTCTGTCTCCAACCATCTGTTCTTCGGGTGCTGAGTACATCCCTTATAGTTGGCAGGATGAGGGCCACCGCACTTGGCACATTTAGCCGAGGTGGTTTTCGGCTTTGTACAGATATTGGTTGGGTGGCTATCCCCACATTTCAGACATTTAAACTCAGCTTTACACAGTTTCTGGGAGTGGCCAAACTTTTGGCAGCTGTGGCATTGCCCTTTTCCGGAGTGGCTCTGGTGTCATGATGAGCCTGCAGATTGATTTTAAGTTGTAAATATTTTGGATCTCTACGAGGACTAACGGCCTGGGAGTCTTGTCAGATCTATACATTCTGCTGACCTTAATAGGAGGCAGATCCTGTAAGTTAAGATCAGCAGCTATCTTCTTGATCAATATCTTTACAGACGCTACGGAGGACCACTTTTAATTTTTTTTTTTCTGAAATGAGTGAGACTGTATGGTACTGAATACTTCTGACATCCATTTTCTTTCTTAATTTGCTATGATCTATCACCGTGGGGGGATTGTATCTTTATACCCTCCTCCACATTTTTGGCCTTTGTGTAATCAATTTGTAAACTGAACATTGTAGATCTTAGAGCTGACCATCGGTGTTTTTCTCTTAGTATGATCGGAGGCACCTTTTCTTTGGGAGAAGCAGGCGTCACTGCCTGTGACGCTTAGGGAGGGGGGAATGTATCATAAAGTTTCACCTTTCCCGGCCAGTTGTTATTAATCAGCTCGCTTAGTTTCTCGACTCATCTATTTGTTTTCCTATGTCTATCACTGTGAAGTGTCAGAAGCTGAAAAGAAAAAAAAAAAACGCTTACCATGCAGTTGTAGTCTTCTGCAAAACTCCGAATTTTTTGGATAAAAGTCCTGTCATAAAATGGCAAAATCTTCAGAACATCCGCAAAAAAAAAGTATCACAAAAGTCATTTCCCGACCTAACTCAATTCACAATCCAAAAACTCCCTGTACATAGTTATAGTCCTTATAAGGACTGCTTAAAGGGTGAAGAGGCAAGAATGCTTTTCATTTTCCCCGTTATCTGTAGAGGACAGTGTAGGGATAAGGTGTTATTGAACTATTAAATTAATTAAAGCTTTGATCATGGCAAGAGGGTAACAGGCCATCCATTACCCTCTGTTTAAGTAAAGAGGTAAAATCTCAAAAAATCAGACGATCTCTAGGCCACTCATTCGTGGGCGAAAGACCGTCTAAATCTCCGCGTTGGTTCCACTCAGTGAAACTCGACCACCGAGCAGAACCGCTCATTCCGAAGAAAATAATTCACCGGCAAGAACCCCTCAGCGGGCCGTGCCAGAGAACACTTTCCCCGGAGACTCAAATTGCTCCCTTAAGGCAAAAACCCTAAGAGAGCGAACTCTCGAAACTCATCAGGGTAACAGCAACAGCCGAACCTCAGTTAAACTTCATTGGTACAGCATTGCCATCCAATTACCCTCCAAGGGTATTAAGCACCGCATCACACGGTCGATTCTCCCCTGTTATGTCGACTTATCATTATAAGGAAAAATATATATATTAAATAAAATGGTGTCTTAATTTTTTTTTAATATTTTTTTTTAAATAAGTATACTGAATTTTAATTAATGTTTTCTTTCTAAGAAATAAATAAGAAAGAATCGAAACACATGAAATTCAATTACTAGTTAAGGCTTCTTACAATAATCATTTAGCCTTTTGTTTCCTATATTATCAAATGGATCTTCGGCAGTGTTGACTCGTATGGAATAAAGCATTAAAGCAAATGCAAGAGTATTCAATATACTTACATTAGGTCGGTAGCGGAAAAAATACGCAGTTAGTTAAATGTTTGCAACTTTAATTACTTTGAAAATTGAATTGAAAGCTATTTATCGAGCTCACTAATACAGGATGAGGTAGTTAATGATCCATGCTTGAGCTATGACTGCTTCATCCAAGCGTAATTAATTTAAATAAATATGGCTACATGGTGAATTAATTTAGAAAACTTGGTCTTCTCTTGTGTATCGAAACTTGCACCTATAAAACTACTTGATGAATTTTAAGAAAATTTGATTATCACAGCGGTCCATTTTTAAATAACCATGTCTCTGCTGTTGATTTTATTTGAATTTCTTTGCCCAAGACACGAGCAAGTTACTATGGCAACACTCGCTTCGTATTAAACATTATAATTAACAGCAGTAATCGGTACTTTTCTTTTGCTTTTATTCGTGTGTAATTTGTTTACAATTTAATGCAGTAGGAGTGAAGATTGCGAAGCGAGCGCACTCAAGTGATTTTCTACTTAATTAAGCAACAACAAAAAAAAAATATAAATAAAATAAAATAAATAAAAATACTGTAGATAGGCATAAGATTGGGAAGAAAAATATTAAACATCATTTAATATTAAACTTTAATATTAAAACATTCTATGATTTAACTTTTGTATCCAAATTGATAACAGCACACCTCTTAACATGCCGGAGTATCCTCATTTGTCCTGACTTTCCTCTGCCAGTCTTACTGAGATGTTTAATAACGGTGCAAATTAAACCTGTAATAAAGTATGTACGTGTAGAAATAATAACATCGGACGTGTATAGAACCGATATTTACGTACATTTCTATTTTTAAAATGTTTGTCTTCAAAGCAGCAAGGACCTTTGTAATCTCAGATCTGAAGTGATCTGCTGGATCATGTTCCGCAGAGCGCATGCGCGTACCAACAGTAGCGTAGCATATGCGAATCTGATTAAAAATAGGGTTACCTGCATTGCAGCTAGTAAGAATTCCTGAAATGTACTTTAAATTTTCTAGAATTCTCACTTAGTTAATTTGTAAGTTTTTCTTTTGGTGGAATTAAAATGAATCACTGAGTCAAGGTGAATAAATCTCAAGCATTTTTAATAATAAAAAAAAAACTAAAAATACAACTAAAGCAGTTGAACGGATTAAAAAAAACATATACAATTTGATTGCGGTTGCTTTGCTATTCCAGATGGATCTTCTACAAAAGTCGCAGACGAAAACTCAATCGGAAGTTTAGGTTTGCGGTTGTCCGTTGTTTTGGCCGATTCCATGATCTTGTTCGTTTCCTTGCGGTTAATCTGAATGATTCTACGGGGGGCGGAGGGAAGAAGAAGTCGATTAAAAAATAAATATTTAAGTCAGAAAACAAAAAGTTTAATTAATTTTGTTTTTAGAATTAGCTCATGTAGCGAGTTGTTCCAGTGATCAACTCACCTGTGTTTCAGGAGGTGCAGGAAAAGCAATGGCTTGTGCTAGGATTGCCAGCAGTTTGTCTTGCACTTTTCGGGCCCCTCTTATTGCATCCAATTTCCATAAGATCCACTGAAATGAAAGTCAGAACCAAAGTTTAGAAAATTAAAAACTTACGACTTAGACATTGATTTAGGGCAGGGGTTCCCAACCCTATGCCTGCGAGCACCATGGCGCCCGTCGACCAATTTGTGTGTGCTCGCCGCTGTTCAACCGTGTGCCGTATAGTTTGAAATAATCACCAACAATTCATGGCATGCTATATGACGCATGCGTTAATGACGCACGACGAGTATTAAATGCATGCAATGTAGAGTAGACGCGCATTCGAAGTTGTTCATTCCAGTTTAAGAACTGGAATATCATCATATTCTGCTAATTATGAAGCACTGGCCAATGAAATGCAATGCCAAAGATCACACTAACTTACATTACATTATATAAAAATTTAAATATGTATAACATTTAAGTAATAAAACGTTTGATTATAATGTAAACTTTGTATGTATTCATTTAACAAAAGAATTCAAAAAATTTCTTGAAAAAATAGATGGCGCCCGTCGCCCTATCGGTATTTTAGAATGTGCTTTAGGAAACAAAAAGTTGGGAACCACTGATTTAGGGGATAGTTTAAATTAGGCAGGTTACAATAAATCTAAAAAACAATATTTTCAGGTAATTCTTACACTGGGAGTTTACACCAGATATGTTAATAGAGAAAGAACTTTAACAATTAGGTCCAGTTGAAGATTTTAAGCTTAATAACGAAATTTTGTATTCAGTTGATTACAAAACTTTGCTGTGGCGAACTATTATTCAGATTGGCTTATTTATAATAAGATGGTCCAAAAGAAGTCAGGATTTTGCACTTAGATGAACGATTTATGAAATTCAGATTTAAATTGCGACATGCTTTGGTTGCGATTTTCGTGTTATTACTGAAAATGCATTTGTGAATTCCATTTGTAGAATATTTAAGTCAGTGAACCCAATATGATTTTCTTATGCGGATTTGTTCACCCTAAGTTTTGTTTTGAGTCCTTAAAACTGGAGTTTTCAATAATAATTATAAAAAAAATTATATAATTCCCGAACTGGAATTTACTGACTAAATCGAAATACTCAATGACTAACCAACATCTCGTGAAGGCGAAACACATAATTACGCTTTGCCACTTTCTTGAGTAGATGTTTTATTCTTTGGAATAACGACAGCTCGATTACACCAGCAGGAAAGTATGCTAAAAAAAATATAAAAAAAATAAAAAAAATAAATAAAAATAAGATTTGTTAAAATCAAAAAATCTGTAGTTTATCGAAAGATTCACGATGGAATGTGGAAAGGTATCTTACCTTCATTGTCAAGAGGGTGCACAACATCGTCCAAATTGGTCTCGGCAATGTCCAGCATGGTACTTACCATTCCCCGTAAACGGAAACGAAAGGAACGAAAATGAAATAGAGTTTGTTTGATCAGCATTCTTACCTGAAAAGATTTAAATGGTATGCCTTCAATGTTTATCTGGGAGGGGGTGCATTTCTTACGAGTAAGATCTTATTAAAACGCATGCAGACCATCTGAAAAAAAAGATGGTTTGAGTTTTCATGAAGATAATGTTGATTCTGAAATCTCATGTAATACTAGAAGCAAAAACTTTTTTTTTTTTTACAATGAATCGAAACATTTAGATTCTAACTTATCTACGTCAATAAGTTAATAAATAACAAATGTATATTAAAAATAAGATACCAATTCCACGTAATTTGTATATAATAATCAATTTCTTGATATGTACTCAAGGAATATACAGGACAGCAAATGTAAATTATCTTTTCATGTAGCACTGATTTTGGAAGACAGCTTTCGTCCAAATTTGTTAATCAGGGATTCAAGTACTGTCCTGTCATATTTCGGTCTATCTCCTGCATTAATCCAGCTAGATTATGGAGTCCCTTTGCCAATTTATCTCCTGTTCAGTGTAAACGAAAATGCCATCAGATTACAATTCAGTGTGCGACTAGTGTTAATAGTATCAAATTCCTTCATAATATTTCTATTATTAGGAATGAATTTGACATTGTTAGGAATTTAAAAAAGGATCCCCTAAGTTTTGTTCGGAACTTACATTCGAGGCGTAGTCTAATTTCTATCAGCTTTCAGATCCATAAGTTAAAATGGCATGCAAGATATCAGTCAAAACATGAGTTCTAGTAATTGATTCCCCATTATGCCATGCCACTTTTGAAGATTCAGTTTATTTCCATATTTAATAACATTTTCTTGGTTCTTTATTATAGGTTTTCCATTCATGGAACTAACCGATTTGTTCCTACCTGTGCAAATATCATTGCTGATTTGCATGCAAAAAATTTATAATAGCAGTTACTAAGTTTAGTTAGGAAAGCTTGCATTACATTTGCGAATATAAATGTCTGCATAAAGTAAAAGATGTAACATCTCCAATTTTGGTATCAGGTTTATGCTAATTGCTTTCATAATGCAATCCATATAAGTTCATGAGCATCAGTATGCATCCTCGTCTTATACCTGATTTTGCATCAAACCATTTCAACTGCTTATCAAGTTACTGTAGACCACATATTGCTCTGTAATTGTATAGCACGTTCTCTTAACACTTATTCCAGATTTTTTTCTGAAGTAAAAATCTAAAATTTTCATAATCCCTATTTGGCCTAAACCCATCTTGTTCATATTTCTATTCCCAATCATTTGTTAACTACCCAAGTACGTTTTCATAAATTTCACCTTGAATTCGAATCAGTTTTCTGAACTTCATACATGGCTACAATGAAAGTTAACTCCTATTATCCGGAATTTGACCTTCGACTAATCACATCAGTTATCTTAATCAGCAGATCATCTAAAAAGGGACGTTTTGTTGAATAAAATGATCGTCTTAACATATCCCCACAGAAATAAAAAAAAGTTGGTTCAAATCTGATGAACATGTTGGCCAAATCGATCCATCTGTCAGGATTGGAAGAAGCTTCATTCTGAGAAATTGTACGCAGTGAGTCAGGAATACCCAAGCTCCAAAAATATTCGTTGTATTGATTTCCGTACATTTGCAATAAAGGATTAATTCTACAGATGCCACACTTGCATCGCTTAGTTGGCCTTAATCATGGTTTATCAATGACGGAACTTTTAAAACAATATTTAGTTAGCTGTGGAATTCGTGTGTAGTGTATTTTTGTTGTCATGGGTCTAAATCTTTTTTTTTTTGTACTGCAACTTCAGACTCAATAGGTCATCCACAGCACAAGTTACTTTCAATAGTCATTTGGTCAATCATAATTCTGCAAAAATATTTTTTTGCTAAACTACAACAAAATAAATTAAAATCACTTTTAGTACATACTAAACTTGACTAAGTTTTTCTTAGATTTTTTTTTACACATTGATTTTATCCTGTATAGAACTGAAGTTACGATAATCTAAAAAACTGCACAAAGCTTTTAGTGATGACCCTACATTAGCTTCTTTTATTTCTTTTGGAGTACTTTCGCTCTTTTCCAAATCTCTCAATAGTCTGCAGAACATTGTCTCCGTCTTGATTTCTTCTATATTCTTACAAAGCCTCCGGCTGACTTATTTACTTTTATACATTGCTTTGCTCTTACATTTTTCTAGTATTCTTCTCTGAGAGCACATCTACCCACTTCCTCCAGAAAGTTTTGATAAGCATTATTTTCCAGGAAGAACTACCCGAGTTCACCATAGAGTAAAAATTTTTCTATTCGTACGAGCGACTTCACTGTTTCTTTGACGCAATGCTTTCTTCAGTCTTCTCGTGTGAATGTTTATATTGATAAACATACTGGTTAGTAACGACTACTTCGAAATGCAAATCGAGCAAGTGCTCACCTCCGACTATTCCTAAAACATTTCATATTTTCCTGTTAAAAACTCGCTTTTTGTAAGCTATGAAAATTAAATGCAAAGAAAAAACAAAAACTTACCTTGTTCTTTGTGTAACTTTTTATCCCAATATAGATTTCCATTAACGAAGTATATGCATGTCGCATTTTCATTATTACCTGAAAGATAAAAATATGCTTATAAGGATTCAGTTAACCACCAATAAATATCCAACTGACGAAAAGTTAAAGCATACAAATAATTTACTTTAGCAGCGCATCAATTGATAAGTTTAAAACTTATCAAAGCTATCAGTGCCTTGGTTGCTCCGACTGTGTGGTAGATTAAAATGGACATTACGGAACCGTATACTCAAGCTTACTAATTCTAATTGATTTCAGTAAATTAAAATCTAATCAGATTATGAAACTTATCTATTGAGATTAGCTTGTACTGAAGCCTGTTTTTAGAGATGGAGCTAATGCAATGATGTCAGTGTCTTCTGTCCATTCCTATTTTCCGCATAAAAAATAACTTTATCCGCTCTTTAACCAACGAGCTGCGAGTTTGAATCCCACCTTAAAACATGGATTTTTGAGATTGTCATTAGGTGGGAGATCATTCCCCCTCCCCCCGCTTCTTAGACGCTTGAAGTGGTTTGACCAAGTTTCATGCTTGGACTCTAGAGCAAGGTTTTCGGGCTTAAAAAAAAAAAAAGTAAGAATGTGCTGTAGGTTTACAAAATAACCTTTTGTGGATGGGAGCCAAAGTAAGTCTTTCCAACCATTGGTCATCGTTGTTGAAACATCAGCGAATAAATATCCCACACCGGTAAAACTCATCGCGTTGAGCCACCAATTTCTCAAAAGAAACAGCATCTTCCCTCGAAAAATCTAAAATTGAATAGTTCATATCTAGATGAAATACTCGTGTAAAAATATTTTAATTAAAAAAAATTACAAATGAATATATTCCAGGAATGGTTTTTAATCTTTCTACTAGCAAGATCTCTCAGCCCCGACTGGCAATCAATAGACTCCAAAGCAATAGTCATACTAGAAAAGTGGCTGATGGAATGGAGGATTCAAGTATACCCCCCCCCCAAAAAAAAAAACGTTCAGCTATAATGTTTTCCAAAAAGAAGGTCCAGAGCAAGAAGGACACACATATTCCATGGCAGACTGAATTTAAATACCTCGGCGTGCTGCTTGACAAAAAACATTAATTCAGCAATCACATAAAACACATAGGGTCGAAGATATCTAAAGTAGATCGCGTAACACTACCCCCATGATCAACAGCAGAAGCAAGCTGGATGTACGTAACAAACTACTTATAAAAGATGGTAATACACCCAGTCATCACTTATTCATTTCCTGCTTGGAGCCATACCTCGAATATAAATATTCAAAAACTGCAGAGGATAAAGAACAAATGCTTGAGGATGATTCTGGATGCCCCATGGTTCATAAGAAACTCCCAGATTCACAGAGAAGTCAACGTCCCTTATATCTCCTCTCTTCTCCATGATCAAGCAGAAAAGTTCATCGAGGCAAGTAATCATCCAAATCCACTGATCAAACAAGCTTCGGACTACAATGAAGCGGAATATTACAAATTGAAAACAGCTAAATCAATATTATGCTCAGCTGAAGGCAGCTAATCTACATGCCCTCACAGGGCGAGCCTAGAGCTCAATAACACTCCACTCAAAAGGAAATTTTTGAACCTAAATTTATTTATAAATGCCATTCTTCGGATCTTACCTGATCAATGAGTCCTAGAATTACATTAACTGTCTGTTCCATGAAGATCAATACTTTAGTGGCGACTTGGTCGATCTTCATTACTATAATGAAACAATACATATATAGGGGAATAAAAAAAAGTTTTTTTTACAGCATAATATGATCAAACTGAAATTGAAATACGAAGGTGGTCTGAAATGTACTCGGCTTAACAATGAAAATATATATCATTTTTTATATTAACCATATGATTTTTATATTAACATAATCTCCCTTAAGACTAATGCATTTATTCCAGCAATGCTCAGGCGCCATTACCCCGTCCCTGTACTGGTTCTCAGTAAGATCTGCAAAACACCCCTTTACAGCAGCAATCACCTCTTGATTCGAAGAAATACGCTAACCAGCGAGGAAGAGTTTTAGTTTTGGTAAGAGACAGTAGTCAGAGGGAGCCAAATTTGGGGAATAGGGTGGATGTTCCAACAATTCGTAGTGCAGATCCCTTAATTTTCTCATTGCCAAAACACCTTTGTAGGCAGGTGCATTTTCTTGATAAAAAAGACGATTTTTTTCTTCTGCAGACCGAGTGTTTTCTCACGAATTTTGTCGTCTAATCTGGTTAAACGATCGGAATAATATTCCCGGGTTATTGTTTTACCCTTTTCAAGATAATTAATAAACAAAATGCATTTAGCATCCCTAAACACCGATGCAATGACCTTTCCTGCTGATGGAACCAACTTTGTCATCTTTGATGCTGAACAACCAGCTTCTGTCCACTGTTTTGACTGCTGTTTGGATTCTGGAGTGTAATGGTGACCAAGTATCATCCATACTAATAAATCGACGCACAAAATCAGTTCAATTCTTGTTAAGACGCTCCAAGCACGGTTCAGAGATTTTCATGCGAGTGCATTTTTGATCTGCTGTGACGGCACCCATATTGGGCAAAGCTTTTTCCATTTGCCATTCTTCATGCAAAATATATCCTACACGTTCGTTTGAAATGCCTAAAGCCTCAGCACTTTCACGCACTCTGACTCGCCGGTCATCCAATACCATATCGTGCGCTTGATCAATGATTTCTGGGGTTGTTACACTTTTTGGACGTCCTTCACGTGGATCATCTTCGAGGCTGGTACGGCCACGTTTAAACTCGGCTGCCAATTTCTTAATTGTCGAAAACGAAGGAGAAGAGTGCCCATAAACTTTTATGAACTTCGAATGAATTTCGTTTGGTGTTAAACCTTTTACAAAGAATTTTATAAGCGCACGATACTCAATTTTATCCATTTCAAGGGATACAGACAATACTTTTGCTTCAGACAGCTGTATAAAACAAACTACTTGATAGAATGACTTGCAATTTCACATGAATCCTTATGACAGATGTACCAACTCAGGAAAAAAAAATGTTGCCATCTATGGTCGAGAACTTTTCAGACCACCCTCGTATTTGATTAAATTATTGGTAGAAGAATGAAAAATGTTTAATCCAAGTAATGATTCAATTGAAGTGTTTAGTTCTAATAAAATAGTAAAGAATAAATTGAAGAAAAAAAAAGATTTGCGATCATAGATCATTTAGGTTGTATACTTGAATTTATAATTTTTTTTGTTTATAAAATTCATTTCCTACATTCAAAATGGTAATATATCATCCCTAATAATTTTATATTTCCCATGGCAATTTTCTTTAATTGCGGTCCCAAAAACGTAACCTTCATTGAACTACAAAGCTAAGTTATGTACAACTACTTGATACATACACCATTATAATACACAGCGTTTCGTAGGTGCAAGTTCAACATTAGATTATTTTCAGTGTAAAGCTTAAACTTAGTACACTAAAATGACTAAATAATTACATCAGTATTCGATAGTAGCATTCATGTTGAACCATTCATCTTAAAAATTAATAAGTTCTTTGCTCTTACTGTAACACATCCATCAGCGATTTTTCGATGGCATAAGTTGCAGGTATTTTTTTTTTTTTTATCTCTGAATCCCAGATTTCCTATCTTATATATAAATAAAATAAAAGTTGGATACTTACCATTTGGTTTATATTTTCTTAGAAGCGGCTCAACACTTCTTGTAACGAAGAGAAAGAATTTTAGGATAAGATCAAAAAACAGTCTGAAAAGCCTTTTATCTCTTAGGACCCTATATTTCTCAATCAGGTAATTCCACATTGATGTCGCCATAAGAAGCTGATATAGTCTGGGAAGGAAGTGGAATTCATCTTCAACTGCATCGTGATTAGGGATGTTGCCTTCATGGATTGGTGCCCCGCCTGCCGCTTGCATTTGTTCTTCTGCCATTTGTCACCCCTCTTTCTAGTGGCCGAGCTTCAACTGGAAACAGAAACCGAGGATTAATCGAATTGAAATAATTTGGCAGTTTAAAGGAGGGGGGAATCAACTACAGAAAACTACCCCATGAAAAGCTAGACTATTGCAAAAAAAAAAAAAAAAAACACGTTGCAAATGCCGCGTGGTTTTTTTTTTGCAATACAGTTTTCCGAATGCGATTTCAAGGTTTGTGTCAGGTGCTATTTTTCACTAACTTTTTCATCATCGCAGAAAAATATAAAATTGGAGAAAGCTATATTAACTCATCTGCCACTTTCGTTTTCAAAGTGAATAAAAAATCCATTGAAGTCATTAACGTCAAATTTCAATGTCGCGCAAGCTGCATCTTACTTGTTTACTCTTACTTTCGTGGCGAATGGATGTCAGCGACCTTACTTTTAGTCACGTGATTCAGCTTTTGTGTTTCTATGTTGGCTATGCGAGTTTCATTTGAGATATAAAAACTGGAGTGATATTCAGTAATTAGTTCTGCCTTAAGCGACAGGTTTGACTGTATTTCATGCAGCTTTCACTAAAGATTTAGTTTATCTTTAAGCACTCATTTGTCTCATTCAAATGCAAAACCGACCTTCTAGATAACAACTGAATCCAGGCGTAAAAAAAAAAACGTATCCTAGGTATAACTAGAATACATCTAAGCATGGAATACTTACCCTTTCTTTTCAAAATATCCGAAAGAAGTTGCAAACGATTTAATAAAAAAAAATTGCAGTCTCATTGCTAGCCGGTCTGCGATGTTTGCTCCTTCAGCAAACAAAAAAAAAAAAAAAAAATGAATGAAAACGAAATGTAGTTCCACTAGTGGCGCTGCTGTCACAATTGGTATTAATACGTATTAACAAATAGAAACCACAGCGCTACTTATTTTTTCTAATCGAGTTTTTTTTTTTTTTCTGTATTGTAATACTGTCCTGATTTTCGATTAAAATCAAATTATAATGAGGGGGCGCTGTTTACTCAATCACAACGGCAAATAATTTTTTATGCGAGTAAATATCATTGAGTTATGAGGATCTTGTCGATCGTTTTGTGTTTAATAAAATAAATGTTGTACTGTAGTTAAAGCTGCAGATCTTATTTTCTACGTTTCCTTCATTACGTACTAAGATTTTTTTTTTAATCTCGTTTGATGTCATCAAAAATATGCTGAAATATTAAAATACTTCCATATATTTAAGATTTCTTTGAGCCCTTCAGATCTTTAATTTGCTCAACGCACTACTCACCCTATAAATCCAGTAACTTCAGGTCTTTCTCAATCCCATCCCACCTCCTTCTCGACGAGGGTGAGTTTACCAGCCTCTAATCAGAGGATGGTAAGTGCTCACTTATTTGTTCTTAATCATTGAACCTTAAGTCACGTCACATTAAACGCCTCTACCACGTCATAACGTGGTTTTTAACTTCCATCTTTTTAATTCAATCATCCAAAATTATCAACGGATGATGCAGGTGTCATCCCAACCTTGGTGATGTTTTTGTCTTTTAATATTCATGACTCATCTCTAGCTTGTATGGCCAATCAATATCTTATCTAAATCTATGGCTTTACTAATTCCGAATCCCGAACCATTAAACGTTCCTCCACGAGAAACTACTGATGGATAATTTTTAGAATAAATAGAAGTTCCATGTAACGCATAATTCCGTTTGTTGTTATTATTGAATTTCCTGAAGAATGCGATTTACATAAAAGTTATGCCATCTGCGTCTCAAGTTTTCTGATATCACCGAAGTGACTTGCACTCACTACTCTGGGAGGGGAACAAGAAGAATACCTTTATAACCGTTTGCAAATGTGGTACTCCCTGTTTGATCTACTTTTTTGTGAAAATCTTTTAGAAAGCTCCCACTTCGCTTCTCACCCCTCCATCTCTGCTTAGAGAAAATTATTGTCGTCCATTTTTTTTTCATTTATAGTTCCTCCCACTCCTCCTCTCTCTCCCCCACCCCACCTTCATCCGCTTTACTTTTTGGAACTTGGAATTTTTGTCACTTATTACTACGACTCCAAACAGATTCGTCTCTTTTTCACTCAAAGTTCCGTTTGTTATTCTGAGTTTGTCTTTGCTACTTTTTTTTATTAAAAGCAACGGTTCCATTCTCCACCTGAATTAATTCAAGGTGGGAGGTTTCAGTTTTAGCCACGTTCCTTAGCTCATTTCTAATAACCTCTCCCTACGAACATTCTTTGGACAGTTCTAGGTAGCGCAAATATACAAAGCCTCCCCCCCCCCCATTTTAATGTATTAAACTCGTCCAACAAAAAACCCGTTTTTATTGAAACCTGAGTAACTAACTAGAATAATTTTAGAGAACGCACTCGCTAGCATTTTCTATTTTCACGAGATTCAAGCATTAACGTAACCATCTTCGTTGTCCATTCACCGTGTCGTCATTCCCCCCCCACACACACACACACATTTCGCTCAGCACGAAAACTGCTAAAGCAGTTTGTAGAGAGCCATTCTTTAAGAAGAATTACACCCTGATATCCGCCAGTAAGTGTCATTTTTTTGTAACTGTAAGTTTAAGTCGAAGATGAAACTGCTCAATGTCCTCCCTGCTTGAACTATTCTTAACCTTATGGAATTAAACTATTACCTTCAAAGTGATATCCTATTTACCAATTACTCACCAGTAGGCCCGATTTAGACTTCAGCAACGCACACGTCTCAGAACGCCCGTTTAAAGTATTTCAACGCCACAAAAATCCTTAAATGATGCTACGCTGGGTAAGGGAAGGAGCGTGAGATTATTATGAAGGAGGGGTGATGATCACGACAGTTATTCTACGTCTAAAATAATATCGCGTGCGTCACAGAGAAAAGTCTAATTATTTTCTTGCAAAAAAAACTTGCATTTTCGCATTACATATCACAGTACATCGCACCATGACAGTTTACGCAACTATTTCGTGTGAACATACCTCAAATTTACTGACTCCAAGGGTGAAGCAAGATGCTTTTCATATTCCCCGCTGTCTGAATGGATACAGAGCAGAAAAACGTTTATGAGCAATGTGCTCGCCCTGAGAGAGCAAGGCAATTATAGGTCATTTCTTGAAATCAGGATGGCATTAGGTCTTTTGTGTTTATAGAGATCCGTTTCATCATAGTCAGCAGCTTATTGCACCAGTGTTGGGATGTGTAGACGTTTTTAGGAAATACTTTGCTGCAAGAGACTGAAGAAAAGAGCTGATATAAGGGATGTCTGTGTCCCGATGCAGCGGAACATCTCTGACAAACAAACCATGGGGCTTTCAGAACAAAGGTACTTGTTTTATACTCGCTGCAGTTTGAGGATATTAGTATCAGCGGTATGGCTTCATGCTGGCGAAACATATGTGATTATAGGGCGAATCATCAGTTTGTAGAGGAGCAGTTTGATTCTGGTGTGTAATTTACTGTTTCTCTTTATTAGGGGATAGAGCTGGGCGATGGCTTTTAATACCTTTGTAATCTCTCCAATTGGAGAACCATTTTTCTAATATTTGTAGATTTTCCTGAAGTTTTTTAGTGACTAAGTGTGGGAGAAGAGATCTGGTTAGTATCGCTGTGCCATCAGCGTAGAGGGCCAAGATAGATGACATTGGGTTGTGTAGAATATCTGCCATAAATATCGAGAACAGAATTGGGGCCAGTAAAGATTATTGTAGAACTCCATCCAGAATGCTGCTCTTGGCAGATATATTCCGTTTATCTTGATCTGCATAAATCTGTTGCTGAGATATGATTGGATCAACTGTACCATCTGTAGCTGCTGTGAACATACGCAGAACATTACTGGTTTGATGGGTGAAGCATAAATGCTTTTCATATTCCCCCTTTGTTTGAGAGGGAAGTTCTTTGAGCTCGCCCTGGAAGGGCAGTGAGATTAGCTGTGTTCAGCTGAGCATAGAATTGATTTGGGTCTTTTGTATTTGCACAAATCTGCTTCATTGTAGTCTGAAGCTTGCTTGAACAGTGGATTTGGATGACTGCTTGTCTCGGTGAAGAACTTTTCTGCTAGATCATGAAGGAGGGATGTGATGTAGGTAATGTTGACTTCTCTGTTACTCTGGGAGTTTTTTTAATGAACCACTGGGCGTCTATAATCATTCTTAGGCATTTGTTCTCTATCCTTTGCAGTTTTTGAATGTTTGTATCCGAGGTATGGCTCCATGCAGGAGATGCGTAAGTGATGACTGGGAGTATTACCATCCTGTATATATGGATAATTTGTTCCGAGTATACAATTTGTTTCTTCTGTTGATCATGGGGGTTGAGCTGCGTGATTACTTTGGATGTCTTCGAGCTTATGTGTTTTATGTCTGGTGAATTGCAGTTTTTTGTCTAGCATCACGCCGAGATATTTGACTTCAGTCTGCCATGGAATTTTGACTCCTAGCAGGTGTATGTCCTCCTTGGTCTGGACCTTCTTCTTGGAGAACAGTATGGCTGAACTCTTCTGGGGGTTTGCTTGGATCTTCCAGTCCATCAGTCACTTCTCTATTATATGAATACTGCTTTGGAGTTTTCTTATAGCCTGTTTGAAGCTGAGAGATCGTGCTAATAAAGCAGTATCACCTGCATATAATGAATTGATTGTTGAACTTGGGTTTTGAGGGATATCAGCTATGTAGATAGAAAATAGCAGGGTGGAAGAAGTGAGCCCTGCGGCACATCTGCTAGGATCTTGCGTCTGGTTGATACAGTTTCATTTATTTTGACCTGCATGTATCTTCTTTGAGGTATGTGTCAATTATTTTTATTAGATTAATTGGTATATTGAATTTGATGAGTTTATAGAGAAGACCCTGATGTCACACATTAAGAAAAGCCTTCGCAGCATCTATGAAGACCGCAGCTGTGTGGAGATTTCAGTTGGAACCTTTTGTGATATATTCGACCAGCCGGTGTATTTGTTGTATAGTGCTGCCAATATGGATTGAGTTTCTAAATAGAATCTCTTTCTGGAAGATGGTGAGGAGCTTGCTTTGCTGAATTCCTGCAGCATGGTGGCAAGAGACGCAGTTAGAACTGATGTTAAGTTAGATCTTGCTTGCTCATATGATGAAGGAATCTGAGTTCGAGCCGCCTCTGCGTATGGTTTGGTCATGGATGAAGATCGCGTGCTTTGATGTGCTGCTGAGGAGTATGTATTTCGAACAGCAGGGCAACCTGCTTGGTTGCTTATGACGTCATTACGTTGAAGAGCAAGGTTCACTCTTCCTGACCCACGATTCTTGGATGGAAAAGCATCCCTTGAAGTTTGTGGGGTGAGGTCCTCTACAATTGGCACAACAAGCAGGTGTAGTGCAGGAGCTGGTCTGTGTCCTTCACCACATTTTAGGTGAAGGACACAGAGGCTGTTCTGCACAAATTTTGGGCATGCCCGAATTTTTGGCATCTATGGCATGGGCCTACCGATGCCCTTTTTCTTAGAGGCTCAGTAGTAATTTTGAGCATGCAGATATCTGTCACTTCGCATATCCTTTTTTGGGTGTTGCTGATTTCTACTAGTACTAAAGGCCTTTTGTCAAATCTCAGAAGTCTGCTAAATTTGATTGGGATAAGTCCTTGACTGATGAAGCCGGGCGTGACCTCATCTACTGTGATGACCTCGAAAGCCCCTCTGAGGACCACTTTAAGATTTTTCTCACTTGCTAGTGCGAAGGTGTGGAAGGGCAATTTGGAATTGTCCAGCATTTTTGTCATTTTGCGATAATCTAAGACAGTAATGGGATGAATCTTAACTCCCTGATCTGTGTTTCTGGCCCTGGGAAGTTGATGTTTTGTTCATCAACGGTCCTAGAAACTGATGTCCGGAGAATCACTGGTGGGACTTTTTATTTTTTGTCCTCTTAAGCTTGTGGTGTTAGATCTTCTTCCATAAGATCTTCAAACGTCCTCCTTTTGGTTGCCTGTGCACCCTGGGAATCGATCTGTCGAGGGTTCTTGGGCGACTGAACCGTTGTGAATTCGTCCTCTCCTTCTTGAGGAGAGGTCGTACTGGGAGTATATGTTTATAAATCCCAGGAATTCTGTATCAAAGCTTTTTAATATCTTCTTGAACAGGTCAAACAACTGCTCTTTGCTAAAGGCCTTGAACGATATCGTCCGTGATGTCCATACTGGGATAAAGAAGACCTTGGTAGCTATACCTCTTGTTCAGTTATGCCTGTTTTGGCTATCCTGTAGACTTATAGTCTACTAGCTAAGTAAAGCAAGTTTGTAATGCCTACTAAAAGGGGAAATGAGTGTCAAGAACTCACTTGGCCACAGAGTGAAAACCTACCTCCCAAAAATACCATAAATCCACCACTGGTTCTCGTTTCGTGTAAGACCTACCCGGCCATCAGACCTCGTGCATTTTTCATGTAGAGGGAGAGACAGTAGAAACCATATCATACTGTGTCACCGCCAGTGCAATGTGCGATTCCTGAAAAACCTTGTATGAAATCTAATCTAATGAGACTCAATCTAAAATAATACTTCTGTTCTCGTCAAAAGTCCAAGCGAAAAATATGCGAACATAGTCCTTATATAGACTGGCTTAAAGGGGCGAAGCAAGAATGCTCTTCATCTTCCCCGTTATCTGTAGAGGACAGTGTAAGGATAAGGTGTTATTGAGCTATTAAAACTCTGATCATGGCAGGAGGGTAACAGCAATAGCCGAGCCTCAGTTAGAACTTCATTGGCTACAGCATTGCCATCCATTACCCTCCAAGGGTATTGAATTGAATGAATCAATCACCGCATCTCACAGTCGATTGATTCTCTCTACCAGAACCATGCGAACATACATAACATAACATAACATCATTGGGCCAGAAGGGTGAAGCAAGATGCCTTTATTCCCCGTTGTCTGATAGGGTGGATGAATTGAAGGAAAATTTATGAGCTGAGAGCTCTCCCTGGGGGACACGGAGATTAGTCATTGTTGCAATTGACAATTGACATTTATACTTTAAGGGTGAAGCAAAGATGCTTTTCATATTCCCCACTATCTGTCGTGGTTACAGTGAGGGTAAAATTTACGAGCAGTTTGCTCGCCCTGAATGGGCATGGAGATTATGCATCACTAAAGGAGGCTAATATAGCTTTTGGTCTTCTATGTTTGAATATGTCCTTTGGTTCGTATGCTGCAGCTTGTTGAACCAAATCGTTGGGATCTGTGGACGTCTTTAGAAAAAACGTGGAAGCTAAGGATTGTAGATAAGAGAGAATATAGGGAATATTTGTGTCTCTGTGGAGTTGGCTGTTTCTAACATACCACGGGGTGTTCAGAATCATTCTCAGGCACTTGTTCTGCACTCGCTGTATTTTGATAATGTTAGTATTAGAGGTGTGGCTCCAGGCCGGAGAGGCATAGGATTATAGGACGAATCGTCATCTGGTATAGCTGCAATTTGATTCTGTTGCTGAGTTTGCTATTTCTATTAATTAGCGGGTAGATCTGAGCTATGGCTTTAGATGCTTTTGCGCATGCAGACGATATGTTGATTGAAAGATAGCTTTTCGTCGAGAATAACACCCAGGTAATTTGTTTCTTTCTGCCAGGGAATTTTAGTATTGAATAGTAACACATCTCCTGCAGGAGACATTGGACTTTTTGAGAAAAGAACGGCTGTGCTTTTCTGGGGGTTGACCTCCAATCTCCACTTGGAGAACCAACCCTCCAGCTTTGGAAGGTTTTCTTGAAGCTTTCTGGTAACGAAGTGGGGTCTGAGAGATCTGGTTAGTATTGTCGTATCGGCCGCATACAGAGCTAAAATGGAAGTCATCGGATTGTGTGGGATGTCTGACATGTATACAGAAAACAGCAATGGAGCCAGTAGAGATCCCTGCGGCACTCCAGCAAAGGTATGGCGCTGGGACGATGTAGAACCGTTAATTTTAACTTGCATTGATCTATTCTGAAGATATGAACGGATTAGATGAACCATTTTTAGTGAGATACCGGATGAGATAAGTTTGTGCAGGAGTCCAAAATGCCAGATTTTGTCAAATGCTTTGGATAGGTCTAGGAATACAGCTCCTGTGCACTGGCGCCAGTTGTTGTGGTGGTGATATATTCCACAATTCTGTGGATTTGCTGGGTAGTACTATGGTGTTGTCGAAAACCAAACTGTTCTTTAGGGAGGATGTTTAGGTCGTTTACTGAGGTTTGGAGTCGTGAGAGGATGACCTTCTCGGCAACCTTACCCAGATTGGAGATGAGACTGATTGGACGATAATTCTGCAGTAAGTGTGGGTCTTTGCCTGGCTTATGTATAGGAATCACATGAACCATTTTCCAGGTGGAAGGAAAATAGTGAAGTCTTAAGATTGCATTTATTATACTGGTCAGGTGCACTATAGCTTTTCGAGGCAGCAGCTTCATCACCCTGTTTGAGATGCTGTCTGGTCCAGGAGCTTTATTGTTCTTAAGTTTTTTAATAATATCATATAATTCAACAGGTGATGCGGGTGCAATATGGTCAGCACTGGTATCAGGAAGGTTTAGTGCATGCCTAACCTGTCTGTGGATTTTGTACAGATAATTGAAATCAATGTTGTTATAAGAAGGTTTGCACTGATCCTCAAGATTTTTAAGTATGGCTTCTGCCTTATCTGCATCTGTATGGACTAGGCCCTGGTTTGAGATTATAGGGGGGGAGATTTGTTTTTATTTTTGATGTTTCTCAGTAGGCCCCAGATAGAGTGATCAATAGGCGAGATAGAGGCTAACTTTTTATCCCAAACTTGGTTTCTGTGTGTTTTAAGTGCCTCTCTTACTGCTCCATTCAGTCTGGTAAGCACTGTCTTATCCTGAGGTGCGCGAGTGTTATAAAATCTCTTCCTAGCTCTGCTCTTCTCTCTGATCAGGTCCACCCCAGGCAAACGATCAGGCTTGGGAAAAGGTTTCTGGGAGGTTGCAACCATTATAGCGGACTTAATATGTTGGGTGAGGTTAGTCACTGCAGATTCCACATCTTCTGGTGTGCATATGTGAGGGATGGGTCCTATTTGATCCCTAAGTGCTTTAGACAATCTCTCCCACGATATCTCTCCCACGATATGCCTGAATGAGAGGGAGGAGACAATCATTCTTGTTCTCCCAATTGCAGTAGAATTGGGTTGTGATCCGACGACAGCTCGTTTAGTGATATAAGGCTGTACTGTAGTTTAATGTCTTGCAGGATGGCTATATCCAGGATGTCAGCAGTGCCAGATGTACTGAGATGAGTTGGTTCGGTAGGTCCAGCCACAACAGCGTGGTTTGATCATTGGTGCTTTTTATCTTTTATCTTCTGTGGCTTGATGGATGTCAGTCCCGTGGACTTTACTCCCTACATCGCTCTGAAATTCTCTGTTTAATGGAGAAATTTTTGAGCACTTGGCTCGCCCTTATTAGGGCTGTGTTGAAAGGTTTCAATCTGTGATCAGGGCCACCTTTGGGCGTTTATGTTTCCATCTGTCATTTTCATCATAGTTGGATGACTCACGAATGAGTAGGTTGGGATGGAGTGATGCTTGAGTAAAGTTCTTGGTTGCTATCTGGAGGAGAAATGTAGGTATGTCGCAGGTTTCCATCTTGATGGAGAATGGTGTTTCTTACAAACCATGGGGCATCAAAGATCATTCGGAGGCATTTGGTTTGGATTAATTGCAATCGTTTGATGTTGCTAGGAGAGGTGTGACTCCACGCTAGGGAACCATAAGACAGTATAGGTCTGATGATTGCTTTGTATATTCTTAATTTGTTTTCTGGACTGACTTTGCTTCTGCGGTTGAGTAGAGGGTAGAGCTGAGCTATTGTTGAATTTGCTTTATTGCAAGCATGAGAGATGTGAGAGTTGAAACTAAGACGGTTATCTAGTATGATTCCCAGGTATTTTACTTCTGTTTGCAATGGGATAACAGTGTTGAACATCGTGATTGCTCCATGATGGTCTGCTTTCTTCCTTGTAAATAGTATGGCTGTACTTTTATCTGCATTAACATCTATTCTCCATAATCGAAACCATTTTTCAAGATTTTTAGCTGCAGTCTGTAATCTTTGGGTGGCCAGGTATGGTTTGAGCGATCTGGTGAGTATTGCCATGTTGTCCGCATAAAATGCCATGATGGTTGATGTCGTACTTGGGACATCAGAGATAAAAATGTTAAAGAGTAGTGGTGATAACAGGGAGCCTTGTGGGACACCTGCTGTGATTCTTCTTGTAGTTGATTTGAGTCCACGAAGTTTCACTTGAAATTTTCGGTCTTTTAGGTAAGAGTCTATGATTTGAATGAGGTTTAGTGAGTATTTTGCAGTAATTAGTTTGTGGATGAGGCCTTTGTGCCACACTTTATCGAAGGCCTTTGCCACATCTAGGAAGACTGCACCTGTATGCTGTCTCCAGTTGTATCGAATAGTGATGTATTCTATGAGTCTATGGATTTGTTGGGTTGTACTATGTCCAGTTTTAAATCCAAATTGTTCTTTGGGGATTACACCTAGATTCTCTGTTTCAGTTTGGAGGCGTTTAAGAATTACTTTTTCTGCTATTTTCCCCAGGCTCGACAGGAGGCTGATAGGTCTGTAATTCTGGGGGAACTGGGGCGCCTTCCATGGTTTGTGTATAAGGATTACATCTGCTTGCTTCCATCGAGTGGGAAAATAATTGAGTCTTAGCATAGCATTAATGATTGCCACAAGATGCATTACTGTTTTATGAGGAAGTACTTTAATAATTTTGTTTGAAATCTGATCAGGACCTGGTGATTTTCTGTTATTGAGGTTCTTGATAATTTGGTGTATTTCATTTGGTGTGGTGTAGTTTGAGTTGTCACGGGTGGCGGGACGACGAAGTGCATAGCGTACTTGCTTGTGGATTTTTTCAATGAAGCGCAAGTCCGCATGAGTGTAGTTTGGTTGAAATTGCAGCTCCAATGAGTCTGCAAAAGCTTCAGCTTTTTCATCGTCTCTGTAGACTATACCTTCTTCTCCATGTATTGGTTTTATGTTGAGGTGATCGCTGCGAAGGGCTTTAGTCATCTTCCATAGCGAGTTATCTTCAATGCTTAAGGAGCTTAGTTTTCTCTCCCATTGCTGATTTTTATGGTCTTTGATTGCATATCGGACTAGGTTTATTGCTCTGTTAAGCTCTTTTTTATCCTGGGGTGATAGTGTTGAATGGTACCGTCGCCTAATTTTGTTTTTGCTTCGGATAAGTTTTAGGATCTCTTCAGGGAGCAGGTTAGTTTGGGTTGGAACGGTGACGGTGGAGGCTGTTGTAAGGCCAGATTGGATTGTCCTTTCTAGTTTATTGATCGCTATGTCTACTTCTTTGGGTGAGGAGATAGTTGGAACAGGGCCTGTGGTGTTACTGAGAATTAAGTTGAGCTTCTTGAGGTTTATGTAGGATTGTTCAGGGATGGTTACTGCTTCTCCGCCAAGGCTAAGCAGAACTGGATTGTGGTCGGAGCTAAGATCATTAATAACTTGCAACTTGAAATGATATGGGGTGTTTCTGAAAATGGCGATATCTAGCACATCAGGCCTGCCCATTGATCCATAGTGAGTTGGTTCGACAGGACCTGCTATGGTGATGTTTCTTGACATAGCAAATTTGTGTAGGCTCTTCCCGTTGTTGTTGGTGTTTCTACTATTCCATGCAGGGTGTTTTGCGTTTAGATCTCCTGCCACTATTGTTGCTTCGTTTGTGTCAAGGAGTTGGGAGAGGTCTGAGGCTAGAAGTGATTTGCCTGGAGGGTTGTAGACTGAATCTAGTTTTAAACTGCCTGTGTTTTTTGTTTGTATTTCAATTCCTGTTTCTTCCAGGTTTATGGTTGTTGATTTCTTTATCTCATTGTATCTAATGCTATTCTTAACAAATATAGCAGTTCCGCCCCCTCAGGTATTAAGTCTATCTGATCTTAGTAGTGCGTAGTACTTTATTTTGGGGTTGTCACAAGGTCTAAGGTGCGTCTCATTGACCAGAAGGATGTCTATCTTGTATCTTTCAGTAAATTCTTTTAGTTCTACGGGGTTGTTTTTTAGCCCGTTAGCATTCCAATAAGCAATCTGTAGTGAATTATTTAAATTGACCATGTTATCCATTAATCATAGAGAAGATGACTTGTGTGCTTTTGAGGAATTTATTGGTGTCAGCCTGACTGGGATTTGTTTTGCTAAAGGTTGTCAACATCTCTCCTAGTGTGGCAGCTAGTATTGTTGCAGTGGCTTGGTTGCAAGATGCCGGTTTATTATTAGTATAGACGGCAGAAGCATATGACTTTTCAGGAGTAACAACCCGCGTTTTGCTTTCTGGTGTAATTCTCTTCTGATTGGGCAGGGGTAGAACCTCTCTAGTCTTCTGCAGGTTGAGTGGATAAAGTGAGCATCCCTTGTAATTTGCTGGGTGTGGGCCGCCACAGTTTGCACACTTAGCAGGTGTGGTTCGTGGCTTGATGCAAGTGTGTGAAGGGTGGTTGTTGCCGCATTTGAATTCTGCTTTGCATAGCTTTTGTGCATGTCCATACTCTTGGCAGCGATGGCATTGACCAGCTGAAGCCTTTTTTCTGAGAGGCTCAATCTTGATGACCACACTGCAAACTACTTTAAGATCGTAAATTTCTTTATGCTCTTTACTGATCTCAACCAGGACCAGAGGCATACGGCGCTTGTCCGATCGGTACATCCGTGAAATTTTAATCGGCTCTAGGCCTTGTGATTTCAGATCAGTAGCTATTTCTTCGGCTGGAATGGTCTCAGCCAGCCCTCTAATTACTACTTTTAAGTTCTTTTCGCTTTTAAGCTGAAATGTGTGATAAGGAGCATTGAGATCATCCAGCAATCTGGTGAGTTGGCGGTAGTCCGAAATGCCTTCAGGTTGAATTCGGATTCCTTCATCTGTGCTCTTTGCTGATGTAAATTTGATGTTTACGTTCTTCATCTTGGTTGTTATTGATGACCATTTTTCTTTGGTTCTCAAGATTATAGGTGGGATCCTCTCTTTAGGTTGTGCCCTGGATTCGGTCTCTATTCTTACGTCAGGTTGTGCTGTTAACTCCATTGGAGTTGTTTTTTCCAGGGATTGAAGGACTATTTCAGGCTCTGTTGCTGGCGAATCTTTCTTACGTTTTTTCCTGCTGACAACCTAATAATCTAATGAGTTATCTGAGTCCACTAGGGTCTGATCATTAATCGGTGACATAATCTCTCTAATGTTATCTTGAGAAGTGCAGGGGAGAGGGTCAGGGGATTGGCAGTCCTCTGTTTCTACCTCCTCAACCTGGTGGATTGCCACCTTACCTGGCCATTTCCTTTGTAGTAGGCCTCCTACATGTTTAAAGATAGCCAATAGCTGTTTGAAATCAAGCTCGTCATATGGAGACTCCATAGTTTGGCTTGAGAGAAACTAACAGTTTCCCAGGTAATCCTGTAGACTGAGAGTCTACTAGCAAATCCCGTAGACACACTAAGGTGTCAACCAGCAATAAGATGTGGCGATATAAAATACAACAATGGCGATACTAACGGCAGTAGGCCTAGCGTATCGCCCTTGTAAATTCAATAGACTTACCTCGATAAACCAATATAGAAAATAAAGTGCCTGTTTATGGCAGCAAGTAATTAACTGATATTATTAATGAATATGAGCATAAATCTCTAAAAAACATATCGGTCAAATTCACAATTCACCATCAAAAATACACGACACGAAACACTAACACGCGAGACGCCATCTTTAATCCTCACTCCCCGATCATTGGTGCAAGTAAGGCATCCTTTTATTATAGCAGTAATAATAAAAATAAATTTTACTGTACTTATAAAAATTAAAATAACATGGTAATAATTTAAGAAGAGAATAAAAAAATAAAATTATAAAAATATATATATAAGTTATATAAAATATGTATATAAATAAAAATAAATTAAAATAAAATACAAAATTGACTGCTAATTATTCACGAATTCGCATAAATAAAATTTTTGCAATAATTTGTTTTGTGCCCATAGTAGTACAGTAAAGAATTACCCACAATGCTTTGTTGTGTGAATACCACTTTGCAGCGAAGTTGTATTTATTTTGGTTAAAAAGTCATATTGTGTTTCATTTATGTTATTCGTATTGAGTTTATGTTATGTTGTATCTTGTTTATGTTATGTTGTATCTTGTTTATGTTATGTTGTATCTTGTTTATGTTATGTTGTATCTTGTTTATGTTATGTTGTATCTTGTTTCTGTTAATTATTATAAAAGTCTATTTTAATAAATTTATAAATAATTATAAATAAATAACAAACGGAAATGTGACTAAATTTATCTAGAAATTGCGTTAAAATTTTTGAAAAACAAAAAACAAAAAATTCAGTTTAAAAATACATTAAAATTAAATATAATTAAATTATTCTGTTAAAATTTTATATTCAAAAAATAAGGTGAAAAATTGTTATGTTGGTTTGTTAGGTGAATATGCTTAAGGGTCGAATATATATCAACTTGAATTTTAATGTATTTCTACGAGAAAATTAGTCTTGATTTTGTGTGAACCTTACTTACGGGCGTATAAATCGCTGCTATACTGTATTGTACTTTGGTTTCAAAATATAAAAATAAATAAAAATTCAACAAATATGTGTTAATATTTATATCCACAAATACCTATTTATTAAAAAATCCACTTATTGGTTCCCGTTATTGTAATATGATTATAAATAATTATAAATAAATAACAAACGGAAATGTGACTAAATTTATCTAGAAATTGCATTAAAATATTTGAAAAACAAATTGTGAGTACGAACCATACTTCGACAAAAATGCGATATCAAGTATATGGCCTAAATGATGTACTGAGGTTTTCTTTCATTAAATTATTGTAGTATGCCAGCAGTGTAACTGCTGGCATACTACAATAACGTGTTATTGTGCTATAATACCACCATTATATTGTGCTATAATACCACCATTATAGCACAATAACGAGAGATGAGTTCTTAGTGAACTAAGCGAAAGCTCTTAGGAAGGCCGTAGCAAAACTGTGATGGAGCATCTAAAGTTTGAATTCAATGAATATACTGAGTTTCTTTGAAAAATGAAAAGTAGAGTGAATGAAGAGAAATAAATTAAAAACCGTTGTTATTTCTTTTGTATTTTTTAAATATTTTCATATGCTTCAATGAGTTAAAACTGGTTAGCAAAATTAAAATCTGAAGTTAGTGAATAAAATGTTACGACTTCACCACCTGTCGATAATTGCCCATATGGTGTGCAAACATTCAGTACTAATTTCAGTGCTGCCATCTTAAGTCCAAAACTGGCAACTAAAAACATTTCAGACCAAGTATTTCAGAATAATTTTCATTTCAACGTTCTCTGTTGTTTTGAACTAAGCAAGGCTATGAGGCCAGTGTACTGTGTGTATTTCTGGAGTACTACTGATTGGAATCGACTAGACAGAATAAACGTGCCGGAGGTCAGCAACGAAGCAAGGCACCAGTACCTTGTTACTTGGTAGTAGTCCAGATCCGTCGGGCAACATGGTCACCATGCAGGCAGGACAATACCTTGTCTGAAACAATCCCCATCCTACGATACTACCATCACCGCCCCATTTCGCCGTATTCCTGGCTACAGGGGTAGTCATAATGATTTGGGTCATGTATTAATTAATAATTAGCAGATACTTTTGAAATATATTAAACTTCTCCATATATGTGAAGTCTATTAAATTTATATTTGTTTAAATAAACACTCCCAAGATAATTATTTTAAAAAAATCTCCATTGTTCTCCCAAGATAATTTCATTATAATGACGATTGTAATGAATTATCTTTTAAAATAAATTGTAATATCTCGCCAACGCAGAGCTTCCAAATACTTATCTGCTGTTTTAAACAAACGTACTTGTAGTATGGAAAGATGTGAAGCATGAAGAGTTGCGCGGATGTAATGAACGAGAGACAGAGAGCACGCTTACGCGGAATCCTAGATGGGACGAAACGTGAAATAGAGCGAAAACGTCTGGCAAGGTGTTCAGCTCAGAACAGGGAGAAAGATACGAGAAAAGGAAAAGGAATGCTGGACTAGGCAAGAAATGAGAAGTAAGAAGAAGGGCTTTTATAGTGATTTAATTATACGAGATGTGCTTGACGACGGTCAGGAAATCGTGCTTCCCAGGTACAAACATTAACGATATTAGCGAAGCTATTGGAATGCAGTTAAGGAAATTTTAAGGAAGAGTGGAAAGTTCCTTCAGAATACTTGCTGACAAGTACTCTGAAGAGGCTTTCCACTCTTCACACACACACACACACACACATGAAGTTCGACAATAAATGTAGCACTTCGCAATACTTGATTGACCGTTGGGAAGCGGCTCGATTTATGAATTCTGCTCACTAAAGTTTCTTACTGATAATCAGTTCGAAGCAACTTTGCTTTCATTGAAGTTGTAGTGGTGATTGATATGCTTGTTGTAGAAACGCCGAACTGGTCAGATGTTCTCGGCTTTTCAACCAATAATCCGTGACTTCGAATCCTGCTGTGGTATGGATGTTAATGAGCGTCCTTAGCTGCTAGATGATTTTTTTGTCTGGTGAAAGACCACTCTCTTGCTTATTGGAAACCTCTATAAAGCGGGATTCGCGAATTGTTTGATCCTGAGCTCACCACAATATTAATAGGCTGTAGGTTTACAGTCTTTCGTATGTGAAGTTTCTACCCAAATATGACAAATATCTGGAATATAAATTTAATACTAATTTTAATACAATTCAGAGAAGAGGATTCAGTAATTATTTAAATCTAAACCATATTCATAGACAAAGATCGTCGTCTAGATTTCGGATGAAACTATTTTCCAAACGTAAAGAAGATGCTAGCATGACAATGTGATCAAGAGGTTCCGAAATATATTGCTAAGAAAATATTGAAGAACTGAGACGCTTGATAATAGCAAACGTTTAAATGTTAACATGATGGGTGAGGTGCTTAATAATAACAGAGAAGCAGGCATCCAGAACGTCACTGTAAAGATATTTTCAATCTGAAGATCACCAAAAGTAATCTTGATAGCTTTTCATATTCACTAAATCTGTTCTGTCTTTGTTCCTTTAATTTACATGATTATTAATTAATAAAAAAAATCCTCTAATTCCATTTTGTTCCTCAAAGAGTGTAGAATAAATCTATAGCCCTAACGTGTTTTTCTTTTTTTTTTTTTTTTTTGGAAATCGGTAGACTGCCTCCACTTTTAGCAGTTGCCGATAGCTGAGTTCATGGTCACCGACGATTTTGAAGACTTTTTGAGGATGAATACGCAGACAATTGTTACAAACCCTAACTGGCATTATTGTATAAAACTGTGAAAGTTTTACGATGAATTATTTTCTGAATGGTAGGCTGAAAACTCGAGTTTCATAGAATAAAACTACTTGAATACCCCGAAGATCGACTAACTTTGGATCTGGCTGAAAGAAAGCATAGAGAAAGTACTAGCTGATAAGAATCGCGCCTATAATGGTCTTTCCTCAGACGGTCTATCAATATCAATATGGAACCATTTTACCAAAAGTGTGCACAGACATCTATTTCCATTCATTTATATTCCCGTTTGCATACAGACAATAAACTATATTTATCACTTTCATGTCCATAACTAGAAAGTAGTCAGGAAGACGAAGCAACCATTTCTCATTCGGGAAAAGGCTTGGATTTGAATCCTGCCTGAAATCATCAATTGAGTATCGTGCGGTTATAAAATTCTTTTTAAAAGAAGATTTAACGCCAAACGAAATTCATTCGAAGTTCATAAAAGTTTATGGGCACTCTTCTGCTTCGTTTTCGACAATTAAGAAATGGGCTGTCGGGTTTAAACCCGGCCGTACCAACCTTGAAGATGATCCATGTGAAGGATGTCCAAAAAGTGTAACAACACCAGAAATCATTGATCAAGCGCACGATATGGTATTAGATGACCGGTGAGTCAAAGTGCGTGAAATTGCTGAGACCATAGGCATTTCAAAAGAACGTGTAGGATATATTTTGTATGAAGAATTGCAAATGGAAAAAGCTTGGCGCAAGATGGGTGCCGTCACAGAAGATAAAAAATGCACTCGAATGAAAATCTCTGAACAGTACTTGGAGCATTTTAACAAGAATAAAACTGATCTTGTGCGTTGATTTATTACTATGGATGAGACTTGAATTCAACAGAATCTAAACAGCAGTCAAAGTAGTCTATTGTTCATCGCCAAAGAAGACAAAGTCGGTTCCATCAGCAGGAAAGGTCATGGCATCGGTGTTTTGGGATGTTAAAAGCATTTTGTTCATTAATTAGCTTGAAAAGGGTAAAACAATAATCGGAGAGTATTATTCCGATCTTTTAACCAGATATTAGACAAAAACATTCGTGAGAAAAGACCTTGTTTGCAGAAGAAAAAAAATCCTCTTTCATCAAGACAATGCACCTGCCCACAAAGGTGTTTTGGTAAGGGAAAAATTAAGGGATCGGCACTATGAATTGTTGGAACATCCACCCTATTTCCCCAGATTTGGCTCTCTCTCTTCCCAAAACTAGAACTCTTCCTCGCTGGTCAGAAATTTTCTTCGAATCAAGAGGTGAGTGCACCTGTAGAGGGGTATTTTGCAGATGTGACTGAGAACCACTACAGGGACGGCATAATGGCGCTGGAACATCGCTGGAATAAACGTGTTAGTCTTAATGGAGATTATGCTGAAAAATAAAAATAATTTTGAAATTATAAATTCGTTTTTTCATTGTTAGGACAAGAACCTTTCGGACCACCGTTCTATAATCCACTTGAACCCTCATACAAATACCTGCTTGAGTAATAATTCCAACTAAACTAAACCGCGTTTGATAATGACTGTATATGTAAACGAGGCAATAATACTTAAATCGCATATAATTAAGGAATACGTGGAATCCATAATAAATAAACAACTATTAATAAATCAGGTTTATGTGCATGCCTTCTCTAGTTAGTTGAAGATTACAAACACACAAAATATATATTATGATTATGAAAATAGTACATAATATAGTCGTTTCATTCGTATTTGTAGATATATAAGCATATCATCGATTTAATGGTTGCTTTTTTCTTTAACTGTTGAGAGTTTGGTCAATTCTCTACGCCACGTTCGTCAAACATGTTTTTAAATGTCATCCCTACATGACACAACAACCATTCCCACTTAAAAGCTTACTTTCATTCATCATTATGCATTAAAAATAAGTGAATAATATTGATGGAAGAAAATTGTTAGAATAAGAAATATAAATAAATGTTACTTCTCTATACCCGTATTTCCTGCCTATTTTTGAATAGTAATTACAGAATGCGCTTAAGCTGTCATCGTAGAGGATGAAAATCCTTTGCATCGAGGAATTCTCAGAAGAACTAATAGAGAAGAGAACGAAGCCCAAAAAAAAGATAGTATGATGTCAGCAAAGACTTAAAACTCAGTTCTAGAGCTGTGTTTGGATTGGGAGTACTTAGGGAGTAAAGCACACAGATTCAGAAAAATACAAATTATATTTGCTTCATTATGACTTGAAGCTACCAAGTTTCGAAATGTGATAAATATGAGTAGAAAGATATTATAATTGTCAAGAGATCTTTACTGTTTTTTCCATGCATTATCCAGCGCCCTCTGTTATTTTACCAGATATAAAATATTATAATCAGGATAGCTTATAGAAAGGACGTCAATTTTGCCATGCTAAAATCTTATTTTTTATTCTACAGTGTTGATCTTTTTTTTTTTTTCATTTTACGTCGTTACTTCTAAGTAAAGAAGAAACATGCAATCTTTTAGAATAAATACTACACAGCCGAAGACGGGATATTATGTTATTTGCCATGTCTATCTATTCGAGCCATAAGCATCCACCCACAAAGTCCCTTCACTTATTCGAGCCATAAGCATCCACCCACAAAGTCCCTTCACTTAGCAAAGTAGATTGCAGTTGCTAAGGAAAGGAAGTTTTAATGCATACCTTCAACAAAAATTCAGTTTTTATCATTTCTTATGAACATTTTTTCTTGCTTTGTAAGCGAGAAAATGCTGATACAAGTTTCTATATTAATTTTCTACGTTCGTGAGTGTTTTATTCGTGCTGATCCATTTGGCGAACTGACACTAGAACGAACATTCTTATTTGATCTTTTCTGTACCTTTAAGACTCATGATCTGCCAAGTATCCTTGGTTTTCCAACCTTTATTAAGATAAGATGGATAGTCAGTCGTATGTCCATTGGAACATCTCGTTTCATCTCATCTTCCTCTAAGTGTTAGGCTCAATGGCCCGTCATAGCTAAGTCACTTCGCTTCAAAGATATTTAATGAATACTGCAATAAAGGGATTAATCCTATCTGTAAAGTTTGCATGTCTATTGATTGCACTATTGTGTATAAGTGCATTAGATTACATAAGTGCACTTCTCATAAGTGCATTTATGTAATCTAATGTCGAGACTGTATAAAGCGCACCTTTAGAAATAAGGTAGGATGTATCAGATGTACGCATTGAAGATATTTAGCAACTCAATACTGTTGAGTTGCGGGATATCTTCAATGCGTACACGTCACAAATACTGGTTCTTGTAGCTATCATGATACACTCTACCCACCGGCTGAAACGAATCAGAATATCTAGGCATCTACCATTAACTGAAATCCAGATGCGAGATTTATTTCCTTATATTTATCTCAAACACGAAAACCTACAGCACAATGCTGTGTACGCCTACTCCTGCAAGTGACATTTCTTTAAGCCAACAATCTTCGGAACTCTAGTTGTCTTATTGTTCGTTTCCTGCATTTAAATTTGACTGATAGTAAAGTACCCAAATCTTTTCATTCAGTAAACTTTCCAAAGACCATTCAACTTAAACCTACTTAAAATTACCTTATTACCAAAATGTATCTATATTTATTCATTAAACATAAATGTCCATTCTTTAGAGATCTTCCTGAAGAAAGTGGAAGCATCCGAAATTGAACTTTTATTACTTTACCCAAATTTATTCATTCTCTGGTACTATTTGTGACTATTCTATCCTAAGAGTCTCTTCTGCCAAACATAGGAAATAAATTGGAAGACCGACAATCTGTTTATTAATATCTTATCCATCTCAGTAATTACTTTCCCGTATTCATTTGGAGTATGTTGATGATCGGACTTAGATACGAAATATTATCTAAGTTTTTCTGAAGTTATATACTGTACATACATACACGAGCTAAAACATTCTGAACACCTATCTAGAAGCATACTGGGCATCCATTATAAAGGTAATCGCTTGTGTATATATGGTAAAGGTAATCGCTTGTATCTTGGCATTGACTCTAATAAGTCAGGGAAGGTGTCCTTGGACATTTTGAACCAAGTAGACAACACGAGTCGGAAGTCGGCGATCGAGCGAGACACTAGTGTCGACCGGGATGCTGAGTTCCAACGATCCCACGTTCCATGGGATTCAAATCGGGAGGTATGTCTCGATGAATCCAAGATTCATCGAGACACATTACCATTTAGGACAATATTTAGTACGAAACAATCCCAGCTAAGAATTAGCGGTCAAGATGTGTAAAATGGGGATGAAGACAGTTATGTCTATGACAACAGTCCTCATACCACAATGTTACCATAACATTTCTAATTTTATCAAAAAAACATTAAAGTCAATCGCTATATAATTAAAACAATGCCGTACTTTGGTTACACTTTGATCACAATCAACAATGTTTGGGATTCAAATCCTTTACTTTCACTGGTGTGTATATATATGTTACCGCTAAAGTG